>NC_064614.1:502524108-503774108 GCF_023898315.1 Schistocerca nitens | reverse complement strand
AACAGTTGCACGTCTCTTCGCCCTTACAAGTCTCCGCAAGTCAGCCGCAGCCCGTGGTGCACCGCAGTTGCCTCGGTGTCTCTTTTGGATAGCGCCATTTATCAAGCAGGTATACTTTAAACACAACGGCACGCGAACAGTTTACAAACTTGACCGTTTCGGAGATGCTCCCACCGTTTGCTCAGGTGAATCGCTCCGTTTTCGCGTTATGAAAACGACTGCACTGTTTTCGGCGTCCCCCGGACACGCCTTATATACCGTCCACTGGTAATTCCGTCACCTGTCGTCTGTGACTGGTTACTGCACCGTCAGTGAGAGAGCACTTCGATTTCCTGCTGCTAATAAGGCGAGTACACCGTTCGCTTGTTACACATTTTTACGAGCTTCAAACAGGTACAACTTATTTTCAGTTATCTGGGTAGTTACTATTTTATTTTTGTAATTTCTTGCGTGTTTGAGTGCCTACTAGACACAACCTTTTATTTTAATAACAGTGTAGTTTACAGTATCGCCGTTGCTATCGACCCTCGTATCGTACAGGCTTTTGTTTGTTTGGTTAGAACAGCTCAGTGTCGGTTAGACCGTCAGTGAGAGAGCACTTCGATTTCCTGCTGCTAATAAGGCGAGTACACCGTTCGCTTGTAGGGTAAACATAGTCATGTGTAGGGACTGTGGTTGTTGTGAGCGGACGCAAGGAGAATTGGCCACTCTTCGGGGGCAGGTGGAGGCTTTGTCTGTTAGGCTCATCGAGCTCGAGGCGCAGGCGTCGGCTCGTAGTGGCGTTGGGGCAACTGTGGTGAGATCTATGCCTACTTCGGTGGCCTTGGAATCGCATGGAACCCCTGATGTCGCTGCGTCTTCCGGCAGTGAGCATCTTACCGGTCAGCCATCACTCCAGGGTGAATGGCGGACAGTGGTGGGCTCGCGCGTGCCTGGCCGAAAGGCGAAGGTGGGATCTGGCCGCGTGGCAGCTGCCTTACCCCTTTCCAACAGGTACGGGGTACTTCCTAGTGGTGATGACATCGTTTCCGAGCCACCACAGGATGCCTCGCCTGTTGGGCCAGTGGCCGATTCTCCGGCAAGGTCCCGACAGTCACAGAGGGCGGGCCTGTTAGTTATAGGGAGCTCCAACGTTAGGCGGGTTATGGAGCCCCTTAGGAAAATAGCGGGTAGGTCGGGGAAGAATGCCAGTGTGCACTCGGTGTGCTTGCCGGGGGGTCTCGTCCGTTATGTGGAGGAGGCCCTTCCGGCAGCTATTGAACGCACTGGGTGTGACCGGCTGCAGATAGTAGCACATGTCGGAACGAATGACGCCTGCCGCTTGGGTTCTGAGGCCATCCTTGGTTCCTTCCGGCGACTGGCTGATTTGGTGAAGACAACCAGCATCGCACGCGGAGTGCAAGCTGAGCTTAATATCTGCAGCATAGTGCCCAGAGTCGATCGCGGTCCTCTGGTTTGGAGCCGTGTGGAGGGTCTAAACCAGAGGCTCAGACGACTCTGCGACTATAATGGTTGCAAATTCATCGACCTCCGTTATTGGGTGGAGAACTGTAGGGCCCCCCTAGACAGGTCAGGCGTGCACTACACACCGGAAGCAGCTACTAGGGTAGCAGAGTACGTGTGGCGTGCACACGGGGGTTTTTTAGGTTAGAGGGACCCCCCCTTGGGCGAAACGATAAAATACCTGACGGCTTACCAGAGAGGACATTATCATCGTTGATAAAGAACGTCCGTCCTCAGAGACCAAAAACAGGAAAAGTCAACGTAATATTGGTAAACTGCAGGAGTATCCAGGGCAAGGTTCCTGAATTAGTATCTCTTATTGAAGGAAATAGTGCGCATATAGTATTAGGAACGGAAAGTTGGTTAAAACCGGAAGTGAACAGTAACGAAATCCAAGACACAGAATGGAATATATACCGCAAGGATAGGATAAACGCCAATGGTGGAGGAGTATTTATAGCAGTAAAGAATTCAATAATATCCAGTGAAGTTATTAGCGAATGCGAATGTGAAATAATCTGGGTTAAGTTAAGTATCAAAGGTGGGTCAGATATGATAGTCGGATGCTTCTATAGACCACCTGCATCAGCAACCGTAGTAGTTGAGCGCCTCAGAGAGAACCTGCAGAACGTCGTGAAGAAGTTTCGTGATCATACTATTGTAATAGGGGGAGACTTCAATCTACCAGGTATAGAATGGGATAGTCACACAATCAGAACTGGAGCCAGGGACAGAGACTCTTGTGACATTATCCTGACTGCCTTGTCCGAGAATTACTTCGAGCAGATAGTTAGAGAACCAACTCGTGAAGTTAACGTTTTAGACCTCATAGCAACAAATAGACCGGAACTTTTCGACTCCGTGAATGTAGAAGAGGGTATCAGTGATCATAAGTCAGTGGTTGCATCAATGACTACAAGTGTAATAAGAAATGCCAAGAAAGGAAGGAAAATATATTTGCTTAACAAGAGTGATAGGGCACAAATCGCAGAATATCTGAGTGACCACCATCAAACGTTCATTTCTGAGGAAGAGGATGTGGAACAAAAATGGAAAAAATTCAGAAACATCGTCCAGTACGCCTTAGATAAGTTCGTACCGACTAAGGTCCAAAGCGAGGGGAAAGATCCACCGTGGTATAACAATCATGTACGAAAGGTACTACGGAAACAAAGAAAGCTTCATCATAGGTTTAAGAGTAGTCGAATCATAGCTGATAAGGAAAAGCTGAACGAAGCGAAAAAGAGCGTAAAGAGAGCAATGAGAGAAGCATTCAACGAATTCGAACATAAAACATTGGCAAACAATCTAAACAAGAACCCTAAAAAGTTTTGGTCATATGTAAAATCGGTAAGCGGATCTAAATCCCCTATTCAGTCACTCGTTGACCACGATGGCACCGAAACAGAGGACGACCAAAGAAAGGCAGAAATACTGAATTCAGTGTTCCGAAACTGTTTCACTGCGGAAAATCGTAACACGGTCCCTGACTTCAGCCGTCGCACGGACGCCAAAATGGAAAATATTGAAATAAACGATATCGGAATTGAAAAACAACTGCTATCACTTAGTAGCGGAAAAGCATCCGGACCAGACGAGATACCCTTAAGATTCTACAGTGATTATGCTAAAGAACTTGCCCCCTTTCTATCAGCAATTTATCGTAGATCGCTGGAAGAACGTAAAGTACCTAGCGACTGGAAGAAAGCGCAGGTCGTTCCCATTTTCAAGAGGGGTCATAAATCAGATGCGAATAATTATAGGCCTATTTCGCTTACGTCAATCTGTTGTAGAATAATGGAACATGTTTTGTGTTCTCGTATTATGACGTTCTTAGATAATACAAATCTCCTTCATCATAACCAACATGGATTCCGCAAACAGAGATCATGTGAAACTCAGCTCGCCCTATTTGCCCAAGAAATTCACAGTGCCGTAGACACTGGCGAGCAGATTGATGCCGTATTCCTGGACTTCAGGAAGGCATTTGATACGGTTCCGCACTTACGTTTAGTGAAAAAAATACGAGCTTACGGAATATCGGACCAGGTTTGTGATTGGATTCAGGATTTCCTAGAAGAAAGAACACAACATGTCATTCTTAACGGTTCAAAATCTGCAGATGTAGAGGTAATTTCGGGAGTACCGCAGGGAAGCGTGATAGGACCTTTATTGTTTACAATTTACATAAATGACTTAGTTGACAACATCGGTAGCTCCGTGAGGCTATTTGCAGATGACACGGTTGTCTACAAGAAAGTAGCAACATCAGAAGACTCGTACGTACTCCAGGAGGACCTGCAGAGGATTAATGCATGGTGCGACAGCTGGCAGCTTTCCCTAAACGTAGATAAATGTAATATAATGCGCATACATAGGGGCAGAAATCCATTCCAGTACGATTATGCCATAGGTGGTAAATCATTGGAAGCGGTAACGACCGTAAAATACTTAGGAGTTACTATCCGGAGCGATCTGAAGTGGAATGATCACATAAAACAAATAGTGGGAAAAGCAGGCGCCAGGTTGAGATTCATAGGAAGAATTCTAAGAAAATGTGACTCATCGACGAAAGAAGTAGCTTACAAAACGCTTGTTCGTCCGATTCTTGAGTATTGCTCATCAGTATGGGACCCTTACCAGGTTGGATTAATAGAAGAGATAGACATGATCCAGCGAAAAGCAGCGCGATTCGTCATGGGGACATTTAGTCAGCGCGAGAGCGTTACGGAGATGCTGAACAAGCTCCAATGGCGGACACTTCAAGAAAGGCGTTACGCAATACGGAGAGGTTTATTATCGAAATTACGAGAGAGCACATTCCGGGAAGAGATGGGCAACATATTACTACCGCCCACATATATCTCGCGTAATGATCACAACGAAAAGATCCGAGAAATTAGAGCAAATACGGAGACTTACAAGCAGTCGTTCTTCCCACGCACAATTCGTGAATGGAACAGGGAAGGGGGGATCAGATAGTGGTACAATAAGTACCCTCCGCCACACACCGTAAGGTGGCTCGCGGAGTATAGATGTAGATGTAGATGTAGAACACAAGCGGTGGTCACATTAAGGGGCTCCGGAAAGGCTCAAAATCATGAAAAGTTCAATTTTTACTTTTTTGCGTTTTCTGAATCTGCAAACTATTACCTTTTAATAGATATATAATTTATTCAATTCCGAAGACTACAACTATTTTTAAATTTTTTTGAAATGTGTTCTACATGGGCGTGACCCATTGTGGCGCTGTTAAACTGCTGTCAAATGGTGTTATTATTAACGTCCGTGTTCATCAGGTACAGGTGATGTGAGATAAAGTATGTGTTGTGGCTAACCTGTGATGGTTCAATATATATCGCTGGTGTGATTGTCGATTGTTTCATGTTTATTTACTCTGTCATTATCTCGAAAATATTCGTAATTAATTCTGTTTCTTGAGTCTCTGTTTTGTTGAAGTATAATAATGAGTAAAAGTAAAGTTATTAGAAATCCTCTGAAGGCTTTTAAGAAAAGGAGAAATGTTGGAAAGCCAAAGGTATGTGTTATTACTGTAAACAATAAAGACGATGAAAATCCCCAACGTAGCTTGTGTCCCAAAGAAGAAAGACAGTTGGTGTAAATATAACAAAGGATTGCTAACTGGTGAAGTGTACACTCATAAGCATAGTCTGCCTCATGTAATAATGGATGTGATAAAACCTATTTTCAGAGACTTAGCAGCACCTGAACTGTTGAAAAAGTGTATTCACGGAAAAACTCAAAACCCCAATGAAAATGTAAATAGTGTTATATGGTCGAGAATCCCCAAGACTGTATTTGTTGGAATAGAAACACTTCACTTTGGTGTGTATGATGCTGTTGCGACTTACAATGATGGCAACATTGTAAGGTGCAAGGTATTTAGAAATATGGGAATGAAGATAGGTTCTAACATGGCACGAGCGATGCTTGCTTTAGACAAGGAACGCCTTCGGGCTGCAGACAGGGCTGTAAAGAGTCTAGAAATACAAGCAAGAGTAAACAGGAGGGGGAACAAGAGGAAGCTGGAGGAGGAGTTTGCAGAGGATCCTATGGACCTGGAATGCAGTAAAAAGTTAATCCAATCTTTGTCGCTCGATTCCCAAAACTTTTATTTTCTCATACTAATTACATGTTTTCTAAGGATCTTCCAAACATATTTGTTTCAAACTTTCAGTAAATGTTACACAGTACCTTCTGCATAATTTAACACAGCCTTTTTCCAAAAAACTGTATATTTTTGAATATATAAATAAAAAAATTGCAAAAAAATGTTGTGAATTTTCATTAAAATTGAAAAAAAAATCATCTTTAATAACTGAACTAAAATTTTGTAAAATCCCTGTGTTAACTTGTAGCCCATATTCCAATAAATAATCTGTAAAAAGTTCAACTTCCTACCTCAAATACTTTGTAAGGAAAGATGTAATTTATTAGCGTTATTTTAACATTGCAAGTATAGGGCGTTCCGGAGCCCCTTAATGTGACCGGACCAAGCAGATATGCGTGGTGAGTAGTTTTATTGACATGAAAACTGGTTTTTCAAATTTTTTCGAACTCCCCATTTTCACTGTCTTTCGTATGACATACCCTACTGCCTCTTTGGTAAGACAGTGGCTGAGCTTGTTCCGGCATAGTGCTGGATATTTTGTATAACGCGCACATTCGGTCCACGTGAACATCGCCCCACGGTAGTACCGCTGAGTAGGTTCAAATGGCTCTGAGAACTATGGGCCTTAACATCAGAGGTCATCAGTCCCCTAGACTTAGCACTACTTCAACCTAACTAACCTAGGTACATCACACACATCCATACCCGAGGCAGGATTCGAACCTGCGACCGTAGTAGCAGCACGGTTCCGGAATGAAGCGCCCAGAACTGCTCGGCCACACGGCCGGCAACAAATAAAAGATAGGAGAACTGTTACTTACAATTTTCCATGAACAGAATGTTTTTTTTTTTTTTTTTCAAATAACATCTGATCCATTCGTATCACGTCCACCCGCTGTATCTTAGTAGGAAAACCACCACATAATGATACCCATGACCTCGCTGATTGGTCTCTTCCCCAAGCAACCCAATCCAACACCAACTGCATAAATGGCTCATCAGTTTGGAGGATCAGAAATATACAGCCACTAGTGCATGATACAATTCCACTACGCAAAGCTTTTCACTATCTCACCGTCCTTATTCTGTACAGCATCTTAATCCCTAAATTAATTTCGAAATTGCTTATCAATTTACAGTTGTGCAATGTGTAAAAGTAAGTGGGAAAGAATTGAAAAGGTACATCTCTATTCGTCACCACAAGACAAAGTACATCTCTAAAATTCCCCATCATGTCATTAACTATGTTTCATTTTGTACCTACAGCGTACAGCATGTTAGATGTCAGCTACAAGATCGTCATTATTAGGAAATAGATGAAGTGTTCATCTATACTGCTCACCCGTCGTCTGCTTGCTACTTCCCATGTTAAAAGTGGCCCACTGTTTACAATATTGAAAACTTAAGCGATGTCTTGAGCGAATCTGATGAGGACGTTATTCCAGAACAAGATGCATCCGAGCGGGAAGATAATCGCGCGGGATTAGCCATCCGGTCTCAGGCGCTGCAGTCATGGACTGAGCGCGTGATCCCGGCGGAGGTTAGAGTCCTCCCTCGGGCATGGATGTGTGTTTTTGTCCTTAGGATAATTTAGGTTAAGTAGCGTGTAAGGTTAGGGACTGATGACCTTAGCGGTTAAGTCCCATTAGATTTCACACACATATGAACATTTTGAAGATAATCGTGAAGTGGTTTCAGAAGAAAGTGATGTTGCCACCGAAAATTCTGATGGGGATTCCAAAGAACGAGATAAGTGTACTGCCAAGTCAGGACGACAGCGTGCCGTTCAGGAAATTTTCATAACCGGTAATAATGAAATCAATTTCCTTCAACAGAAAGTAATTAACTATAAAAAATGTTTTCTTCAACACGACATAATCTGCCTTCTGAATGCGGAAAGACTGCAGCACAAATAAGAGCACCCAAGTTGAGTGGCAGAAGCTGTAATCCGCTATCAGTTCAGAACTGGCGTCACTAGATTGTATACACGTACCTACGCTGGAGCAATGAGATCCGGTGATCATTTCAACGTATTACAGCAGCTAACTGTTGGTTTCACAACATATTTATTACAGCTCAGGATTTGAAAAGCCAATAGTGCCTACGGTAGGTTTATTAAGCAGCGGTCGGCATGGGTGGCCGAGCGGGCTACGTTAGCAGGTTCGAATCCTGCCTCGGGCATGGATGTGTGTGCTGCCCTTAGGTTGGTTAGGTTTGAGTAGTTCTAAGTTATAGGGGACTGATGACCTCAGAAGTTAAGTCCCATAGTGCTCAGAGCCATTTGAACCATTTTATTAATTAGCAATTTCTAAATTTCAGCCCAGATGTTGCTGTGATTCATCACACACTTGCCACTCCGCATTTGAAGGACTATATGTAATAAAGTGATTAGTAAGTCCACCTGGGACACCGGCAGCTTCTCGTGTAGGATGACTGGAAAACACTGAGCCGACGAACGTCAGTGAGCAGTATCCAAATACCATCTCAAAGCCCATGTTCTGGTAACAAGCGATGTACAATCTCTCTTGACATAGCACGAGATGTGATGAGGTTGTCAACCCATGAATGTGGACGCCATTATTTCTGTCAAGAATCGGTGAAACTTTTTTGTCTACAATTTCCATTTGTAGTATAGGTATCCTTCTTGAAAGTGATGAACTTTATGTATATGCTACCAGCTACCGCATAAAATTTGGTTCAGTTCGTGATAACAATTAAAACACTTCGTCACGCACGTTTTTCACATACAAAAAAGTTTCTCGGTAATATGACAGTTCAATGGAAAACGGCAATCTCCTTGGGCCATACGAAGACTGGTAAGTCAGCACCTGTTCACCGCTTTCCTGATAGCTACATACTAACCGGTGAGAGTAACGTAGTCAGTAAAAGGAGGGCTCTGTCGAGTAGCGCAGATTTTGAAGAAACTGATGTCGATAGTGATCGTGAAAATACAAAAACGAGATAATACATAAGTGACGCAAAATAAATTTGATAAGTTTTAGGAGGTATGTTCGAACGAAAATATTCCTTGTGAACATAGTCTTACAAATTGAATCGTAGTAAGGCATAGGCATTGCATAAAATATGATACCACGTATCCTTTCTGCAACGTTGTACTCACCAGCAAGGCCGTGTTTTGATGAGAAGAACCGTACACTTTCAGAAGTCTTTGTCTTTCGCTCTGTACGTGAGTGTATATATGAAACATCACGTCTGCTGATGTTAAGCTAGTAATACACTCATGTTCATAAAGAAACAGAACACACTGAACGACTAGTGATAGGACCTACATATTCAGAAGACATGTTCTGCAGAAATGATTAGCATTTGAAACATTGCGGCCCTCGGGTTCAATGTCAACATCGACATTGCGGAGCTGTAAAGTGATCGTAATGGACCAGTGTGACATGGGCAGACGTGCAGAATGCTTCGCAGACGGATGCGCGAACCGATCAGTCAATTTGAAAGAAGGCGTATTATTGGCATGAGAGAATGTGACGCATCCATTCGGGAAATTGCTGCTCATGGGGACGAAGTGTTTCTGCAGTGCAATAGTTGTGCGCAGAATGGCCGTAAACCACGACGAGATGAGTTAGCTCACATCACCCAGACAACACCCCGAGAACATCGACACTTCCCCTGAAATGGCATTGCAATACAGATACGCGTCCTTCTCGGCTCTGACGAAAAAGTGGAACAGTGTAACACAACGTACACTACCAAGGGTGACAGTCCGTCGCCGTTTATTACGGCATGGTTTGTGTGTGCGTCCTCCACTTCTCCAACTACCTCTGACGAATGTGCAGAAACATGCTAGACCGCAATGGTGTGTGAAACGACGTCACTGGAGACAGGAATGGCATGAGACAGTTTTTTCGGACGAATATAGGTTCGGTCGGCCGTTGTGGCCGAGTGGTTCTAGGCACTACAGTCCGGAAACGCGCTGCTGCTACGGTCGCAGGTTCGAATCCTGCCTCGGACACGGATTTGTTTGATGTCCTTAGGTTAGTTAGGTTTAAGTAGGTCTAAGTCTAGGAGACTGATGATCTCAGATGTTAAGTCCCATAGTGCTTAGACCATTTGGACCATTTGAATGCAGGTTCTGTTTGTTTGACATTGATGGCCACATTTTCGTTCACCGCAGACAGGCGGAGTGGCATCACAGTGACTGCATACGCACGTGACCCACAGTGCCAACTGAAGGCGTTATGGTGTGGTGTGGTTTTGGATAGAACCACAAATCACAGTTGGTGCCTGTCCAGGCCACTGCGACCAGTGGGAGCTACGTGAATGACGTCCTGCGACTGAAGGCCATCCTCTTTCCGCACAATCTATCCAAACACCATTTTCAGCAAGACCATGCACGACGACATGTTGCTGTACAAACACGTGCCTTCTTGGTGTCACAGGATGTCAGTCATTTGCCCTGGCCCTCCTGAGCACCAAGCTTGTCGCCAATCGAAAATGTGGCGAATATGGTGCAACAACAGGTGCAGCACTGTGACCCAATCCCAAGAACCACAGATGAACTTTGAAACCAGATGAACGCAGCATGGATGCCTATACCACAGGACGCCATTCGGGCCTTATACGCCTCGATGCCATCACGCATGGAACAAATTACCAAGTCCCATGGCGGTTCCTCTACCTACTAGGCAACAGCACATATGCTGAACTCAGGTCACTGAAATGCCAATCATTTCTGCGGAACATATTAATACACATGTCCTGTGGATATGAACGTCCTCTCTCTAATCGTTCAAGGTATTCTGTTTCTTCTGAACATGAGTGTGTAATTTTCACTGCCAGTAAATTAACTGAATGTCCTTAGTTAACCTGTGTTATAAAATAACAGCGTCCGCAATGTCCGACGGTCCCAGTCCCTCATCAGTACATGAAGCACCCTGGTCTTGGTTTAGCTGTGGATTTTCCTTCGCGTTCCCATTTCACAATCACATCACCTGTAGTCGACTTGGGTAGCTTTACGGGGATTGAAATGTGTCTGATGGAATTGTTACTCAGCTAAAATCCAATTACTAGTAGACATTCTAAGTCACTAAGCTCTCCTGATCAACTCATGCTTTTCTCCTCACAAAACAAAACTCCCCATCCCCATTTATACTGGTTGGTCCGCCTCTCGTGAAGTCAAGTGGTCAAGTCTTCATAACGGAAGAGTTTCTGGGTACTTTTGATCAGGTAGTGTATTTGAAATACTGACATCGGAAATGTGTCATGTTTCTAATCGTAAATGTAAGTTTTCTAAAAATAAAAAAGAGTATTTGCGAAATGTAGGCAAAAAAAGATGTTATCCAATATAATAATATAGTGTATGTGACTTCTAAACACTCTTTACATCAATCTCATAACCTGGTTGTATTATACTGTAGTTACTGTTTTGGCATTTTCTTAATCTGTGTCATCCAGGGAACTCATAAAATCAAATATTTTCTACCTCCCATCTGATATGTAGGTCCTACAGAAAGAACGTACTTCAAATATCTACATATACTGTAAATCCTCTATCCTCTACTTACATCCAATGCAATGCACTATCAAGTAAATGGAATTGTCAACAATCATACACACTATACTAAGTCACTAGGATGCAACGAAGAACTGAAGCCAAGACTGATCGATTGGAGAATCCACACGCTATCTGTGTGAAGCCGGTGGGTGACTGAATTGAGAAACCAAATGCATGTGGCGTTGCGGGCGCAAATAAAAATCGGAATAGCCGAAGCGGATGTTCGAGGGTGGCCGAGGAAAACCGCCGGCCATAATTCAACATTCGTATCTGGGGCGAGGCGAGAGGTGGCCGCGCGGGCCAGAAATATTAGGCGAGCTATCGGCGCGGACGTGGGTGTGGTAGCAAGGGGCGCGCGGGCGGGCGAAAGAAACTCTGTGGGGGCGTGGAGTGGGGAGGAGTGTATGGGGAGGGTGACAGGGGAGGGAGGCTGGGGACTGCGAGGGCGCCACAGTGAGGGGCTCCGACTGTACACGGCAGGCGATTGCAGTTACTCCTCCAGTATTGTGCGTCCGCTTGAATTTAAGACGATCTTTCTCATACAGCCCGCGCACTGGTAACGGCTGTTCAGCGAGCTGGCGCCTGCGTGCCCCTTTCTCGACTGTCGTTAGATATTTCTACAGTAAAGAGGACGGTATGGCGGCTTGGCAAATTCGGTGTCGCGCGGTATCGTAACAGGTTATCAGACAACTTTGAACCCGTGAAATTACGTCTCCCGACATGCTCGTATAGTGTAACATGCAGCGCTCGGCCTTGGGGGAGAGGGAGCGTAAACAGATTCGATTGAATCAGCGTTGGCGTAGTAGACCGGTTACTAAAGCGTGGTTTGTTGGTAATTGTCCACATCTGTCCATGAAAACGGCGTCTAATTGTACTGACACCATGTCAGGAATGCAACGCACACAAACACCGGAAATATTATGGCAAGGAGAAAATTTTTGGAAATGTCTCAATGACGAGTCTATGTGAATGAAAGTTTGTCATTGTTACGAGAGTAAACGTTGCCCAGTAACGTACGGCAATTATATGCTTGAGCAGGGAAAAATTTTGGTCACACTGCATTTTAATTTAAAAGTCTTGTGTGTGTTCCATACAAAATGCATTGTCATCCACTCGTAATGTGTCTGTTTTCAACAGTTGACCGCTGCCGGAAATTCATCAGGAGATGTTTTAGGTATGTAAGGAGTTTCCTTCTTATTTCTCAGTAGTTGAGAAATCTGTAGTTGAATGTAAATGTAGCTGCACATCTCCTGAAGATTGTACACGGAAACAGAGATGTAAGTATCTGGAAGTGCGTAGAATGACATGAGACGATTAATGACTAAAACTATAGGCATATTACATAAAAGTGTTAACCATGAGTAATTTTTCTGTTTTGTGACTGTCACAGTAATATTGGAATATTTCAGAAGAATCCAAATGATATCACTGCCCTGTTTCTTACAACGTTCCTCCACTTTATGCTAGAAGCGAGTTAAAAGGGTTAGTTTAAAGGTTTTATTTAGCACCTAAAAGAAAAAAAAACATTTTTCTTTCATTTTTACAGATATTCAGGATGTAACAGGTACAAGTGTGGTGCCTTCTGAAGAAAATTTCATCGTTATTTACGTTATTGGCAGACCAATAATTACAGGTGTTAGGAGTAGCATGGTTTTAGGTTGGTCCCTACCTTCAAGTACACGTGGCAAGAGCTGTCCATTAATGTTTATTTTCCCCTGGGTAGCAGGTCAGGTGCTGAGGTGTAGACCGCGGATGCAAAGCGGTTTAACCACACAGATGCATGTAGTCTGCTTAGTAATGCTGTTACGACAGTGCAGGAAACAGTCAGGTACTAAATTGTGTGACGTGTATGTGGGTAGACAGTTTGGTGCAGATTGAAAAAAAAATAACAACACACCGATATTTGTGTGCATATTAAGGAACCACATATAAAATATCTGCACTTATTCTCATCACATTCTGTTCATCTACAGTGCAGGTACACACTGAAATTCAGCGGCCAGAGTACCGTAGCACATCGCTAGAGAAGCCAAAATAGAAAGGCGCAGCCTATTGTTTAAGTACGGTATCATGCGTTGTTTCGTTTTCTGCATTTGAAGAAAAACAGCGATCCATTTTCGACTGCCAATAGTGTACGGCATAAGCACAGCATCATATGATACAGTCGTTAGATGTGACTGAAAGTTCTAGTGTGATGAAACAGGCATGAATAACGAAGAACGAAGGGGCAGAACACGCCTCTGTGAAGAACCGGAAATAACGAGAGGAGTGCGGGCCCTGGTACTCGAATAACAAACAACGGAGGTGGTATGGAAAAAGTGAAAGTAGGGCGTTGTGGGGCGGCGGGTGGGTTGATATTGTTTTATATAAAATGTTTTGTAATGTAGAAATTATGCATTTCCCGGCCGATGTTCCATATGTGGGGCAGCGGGTGGAATAATATGTTGTTGTTTAAAATGCTCCTATTATTTATTCTGTTGTTTTGCCGTTCTCAACACTGGCTCTCTAACTACAATTTTGGCAACCAGAAAGTGATTAGCAAAACGTGAAGCCTGTAATAAGAATTCCTAGTGCCCACTTCATCTGAGAAATACACTTATAGCTACAGCTTATAGCTCTGAGGAATTAGGAGATTGTCTGGGATTTATAATCAAAAACGATCGTGAAAAAACGTTCTCTGTATTCTGAAAGTCACAGATGAAAACAAAAGCATCCACACAATCTGACTAACAGAGCAGTTCAGAGTCTAATGCGCTGATGAAACTATAACTGTCCAAATTAACTGTTTAAATGAATGCTCGCCATAATTTGATGATAAGGTTCATCAAACGCCACGCTAAATAATGGTAGAATGTCTGTCCCGCGACGGCACGTGAAAATACGACATACGCAAACTGAAGATATATCATTAAAGTTATCCCAGAATTAACACTTCACTCGAAAATGATTTCATGGTTACGCGTATCCCGAGTAACTTAATACGGCATCCGAGGCCGTTTATAGCAATGATACCGACGCGACGCGACTCCCGACACAGATGGTGTGCTATTCAGCGTCTGGAGAGAACTGGGGCCTTTTTTTCTCGCGCGGCGTTCTTATATATAAAGCCGTGGTGCGGACGGCTAAGGGAACGACTGATCAAATCGGGTCTCCCGACTAGCCGCTGGGCTAGTAATGCACCACTTTAAGTTATCAAATAAATCATTGCTTCCTTTGCTGATGGCCGATGAAGCTCTCAATTTAAATGTGCATTCAGCACACAGGTAAGTAATCATAATAAAATTCTGATGTGGCTAAGTCAATTATTTTGGGCGAGAGAATTAATTTAATTACACTACACGCAGTAGACGAGCTCTGAACTTGCCCTTTGGAGATACGCTATCGCAATAGTTTTATAGTTATTCAATTGAAACTTCTCACATCTTTGTGATTATAGCGCATCTCCATTCTACTTAAATATAAACATCCTAGCCTTATTTATTAGCCTACTTAATCTATCTTGCTTCCTTAATTTTTAAGAAAAAAACCAGAAAATCATTAATATCAACTAAAATCTTAATTTGTGAGATCCAGAAACTGTTTCTATTAAATAATTATGAAACAGGAGTCTAAATATAAATTTTTAAGTCTCTAACTCTTTTCTGTTGCGCCAATGATTTTTACAGAAAAACGTCCAAATTTCGAAAATGGTTAAAGTTATCGAACTGATATTCAACACACATTAATTTAGTATTATTCCTGACATGGTAAAACCGTTTCAGGTTATTCACTTGATTTTTAAAGTATTGCGCAACATTCATGACGTCAGAGCTAGTTACAGCGGACTAGGCTGGCACACAATGGAAAGACTGATGTGAATTTATTACGGCGTGAGTAGGCTGCTTCCCTACAGCGTGGAGCACTTTTAAATGTCTTGCAAGACATTGTGAACAGATCAAAGGCCGCCAATTTCTGGTTTTCGCGACTGCTCACAGCCATTCGGAAATTCCGTCGAACATAGGTAGCAGCGGAAATGTTGCAACTGTACCACTCAACCAACCCACATGCCTTCGTTAGCCGTCTAATCTGCATGGACGAGTGCTGGCTGTATCACTACGACCCGGAGCCAAAGCAGCAAAGCAAGCAGTGAGAACATGGGGCGTCGTCAAGACAAGAAAATGTGAAGATATTATACTCGTGGGAAAGATTGTGCTGAGCGTTTCTTGGGGCTGCCATGGGCTGCTAACAGATTACGCTCGTAAGGTGCAATCCGTCACAGGACTATACTATGGAAAACTGTTGTCACTGTGTTAGGCTGTTAAGACGAAGTGTCACGGGAGCTGCCCAGGAGGATGTTTTCCTTCCAAGACAACACTGCATTTCGGTCTAAACAGAACACAGTCATCCATGTCGCTTCTTTGGCCTCATCACACCTACCTCCCGTATTTTCCTTCTTCCTCTTTTCTCTGGTGAAGAAACCGTTGCTTGAGTGGCATTTCGAGAAAACCGACGAGGCGCGCTTTTAAAGGAGGAACATTCCTGTAGAGCAAAATGGACATATCTACAATCAAGGTCTCCGCCAAAATGATCCATCACTGAGAAAAATGTGTCCAACTGAAGTGTGAAAATATACAGACGGATTAGCATCCTCGCCAAGTTTTACCGTGGCCGCTTGGGTTTTTCTAAGTGACAATGAACACTGGAGGATTCTAAGCACGAGCTGTTGGAAAATATACCCTTCTTAGCAGATATGGCACTTTATGACTCCCGTGAATATATAAGTAGAAAATTTGGACCACAAGAGAAAACAACTTTGAGCAAAATAGGTTTATAGACATACACTTCCAATTTGCACAGTGTTATTTCTTTTTCTATCGAAGCTATAGAAGCAGAACAACGTTCACCGAACGGGAAACAAACGGCACTGAAGTCTTTCCTTCCAAGGCGAAACTTACTTTTCATGATGACAGAAAGCATTTCTAAGCACATGTGTAACACAAAAATATATGTAACTGACAAACCGTCGGTGGGTTTATGCTGTTGTTAACAGACTGTGCTACACACAGGACAGTGTTGGAGAAATACGGGAACAAAAATAAAATATTATACATCCACATACTACGTCATACCCTTGACGATGTTACAGTTCATCCACGTACATATTCTATTATTTTTACGATAACTGTTTACAATGGACACCTATAGGCGGGTAAAACAAACAACGCCAAATCGGTTCAGTTAATAGCAACACTGCATGCCATGTCGCCTTGCTCCGTCCCATTTCGTAAATGGATCTCAAGACGCGCTTCGCTCGATAATCCGATCCGTACTTGATAACGGCATCCTGCCTGGTGAAACGACGGTGCGCCGCTTAGAATGTAGTGCCCCGGAGGCATGAAGATCAACACGGTAGCAGTCCTAACTTAGATGGATGAAGATGGAGAGTGAAGGCAGACGAAATGTTTTTGAAGCAACCATTCAGTCATTCCTCTCAAACTGTTGAAAGAAACTGCGGAAACTCTGTGTTAAGTTGCCTGGATGTATGAACGCCATTTACTCCGAATACGAATCCCTTGTTCAACCACACGGTCAGCATTGGTGTAGGGGATCAGAAAATACGATATTCTAAATAAACACTCACTGAGATTATGTATATTTTGTAAGACAGATAGGTTCAGGTTGTTGATGAAAAGCACAAGTTATTTCTATTACTGAGCATAGACTTATTCTGTGAAATACTTACAAAGGCCTACAAAATGTGCATCTAAGTACATTTCGTTAATAATGTCTGCGTTGCACAGTCCCCATGTTTCCCCTTTCGCCGAAGCCTTCAAATTTCCTGGTCTTAACTGTATTTTCCTAATCATATGCAGCAATTGTTTGTGACGTTTCGAATGTTCAGGTCAACATTAGACAACATCAGAGCAATGCGGAGATTTTGTTTTATTAAAAATTTTGATAATTTTCAACGAGTATTTCATGCACAAAATAACTGTATACTGATAAGTGAACTTTAATGACTTTGTCAAACGGTGTCAGTTCTATCGAAATCATCCGTGCGAAGTACAAACACAGTCAAGAGTTGTCGTATTCTCTGGTAAGAAATATTTGTGGTGCGCTGAAAGAAATTATGTTAAAATTGGCTAGAATTAAAGATGTAACTTCCACATGCAAATAAAATTCTAGTAAACATTAGTCATGGGAGGACGAACTAGATACAGTTTTACGTGTGACAAATAGAAATTAAATATCAAATCAGCAGATACCACACAAAATGAATGTCTTTAGAAGTAATAACAGCGAAATTGATTTTTTACTTCCGCGAAAGACGGAGCTGAAAGTGAGATGATGCTGAACCGTATCGATTGCTGTTCTGTGTAACAAGATCTAGTTTTCAGGTAATTTTCTATAAATATCTACTCCGCCTCAGACATACAGTGTACAAACAATTAAATAGTGAAAGAAATAGAACAAAATTTACATGGCTCACAAACATACAGAATTCATGAGTTTCCCCTCCATGTCACGTTGAAATGAGGTGCAACAATAAGAGCGGCCTCCCACTAACTGGACTCCGTGAAAGCGGGAATATTGTGGAAGTAAGACGGATGTGACGAATGTAGCGTGCGGAAGACCATTACCACGAAGAGCATCGCTTTCGTACAACACGTGCCTCGGTGTTAATAGTCGGCGTGAGGGGTATATGTGCGCTGGAATAAACTCCACACACAAAAGAAGCTTTTGCTTCTTATGGACGTAAATCATGCAAGGAGGCAACATTTTATCGAAACATTCCACTAAACAACTTTTGTGTCTATTTGAACGAAACAAACATAAGAGTTAAAAGTGATATGCTAACTGATCCTCTCTGCCAATACCATGGCAACTGCGAACAAACTATGGCAAGTAGTTCATATGTATGAAACATCAATCTTGTTATATATTTTATTCCCACAATACGTGAATCATTCCTGTACATCAGTTACAATTTATGTAGTTCTACGTTTCCATTGTCAACAATGACAATAAATTGGCATTTCTTATTCACACCTGAGATCCATAGGTTCATGAATAATCATTACCGTTCAGTCAAACACTCGTTTTTAAAAAGAGAAGTATTCTACAGCTAACATGGAGTGAGACGTAACTTATACATGGGAAAGAAGAATACTGCGAGCACAAATAGAAAACGAGACCTCGCAAGTTAAGCTTTGTTTCAAAGACAGCACAGCAAGAAAATGAGAGACGCACTGCAGGACGGAACCGGCTTATGGCGTGCTACTGCAAAATTTAAATGTCAGTTTTCGGGAAAAGAACGGCCGTGGTG
The DNA here is from genome assembly GCF_023898315.1 of Schistocerca nitens. Lineage (NCBI taxonomy): Eukaryota > Metazoa > Arthropoda > Insecta > Orthoptera > Acrididae > Schistocerca > Schistocerca nitens. The sequence continues at coordinate 503,755,643 of NC_064614.1, read as the reverse complement.
CAGTGGAGGATGTAAAAGCGAGTGGCGCCACTGGAAACCGTTTGAACGCCCGGAACTCACGAGTGCCTGCGGCTGGGCGAATGGCGCCGGACATGAAAAGCCACCGTCTAAAAAGAAAAGAGAGCGTCAAGCAGGTGGGCGGCTCTGCACGTCAAAGCACCGCCGACGCGTCTTATCGAGGCTCTGTCTCTGAACATAACGTCCGACCTTGTAGTCTCGTTTCCCTACTGTCGTTACAGAGCACACGTGAGATGGCTAATGGTGTTATTTAATGTTATCAGAACTCTGAGTGTCGAATTCTGTGGACATAGAGATTTTCCGCTGAGCAATGACTTAATGGTATAGGCAGTATTGTCTCCAGAATCTGCTGACGTCAGCAATACAAACTAGCAGGTTGAACATCGAGGTCGCGATTTTTTATTCGAATGGTGTTATACTGAAACTTAAGGACCTGTAAACGAGTATTACTCAGTGAAACAGTCAACATAATTTACCAAAGTAAAATGTGATGCCGACAATGGCATCGTAGAGACTGCATGAAATGTAATTGATACAAAGAGAAATAATTCGTGCAGCCTAACTATATGTATACAATAAGACTGGTTTGTGTTCCACACATTATCTGATCTAATATGAACTACTCGTCTATATCGCTGTTGTATGTCCATCCTTTTGGCAGGAGGTCTCTGGGACGACGCCCGTTTACTATCGTGACAAAATAGAACACCTACAGCCGTCCTTACGATTTTACTTCATTTTGTTGCTACCAGTTTCAATGCTTCATCTTCAGGCTGTTTTTGATGCGTTTACAGGTTGATATGAGCCCCATACATAACACACCAGTTGCCAGCATTACTGGATTCGCAGATAATGTGTCAGCACTCCAACCATCAGCTGCCAACAGTTGGTAGTTGATGGTTCAGTGCTGACACATTAACTGCGTATCCAGTGATTCCGGCAACTGGTGTGTTATGTATGGGGCTCATATCAACCTGTAAACGCATCTAAAACAACCTGAAGATGACGCACTGAAGCGTTGAAACTGGTAGCAACAAAATGAAATAAAATCATAAGGACGGCTGTAGGTGTTTTATTTTGTCATGACTCGTCCTTATGTTCGACCCGGCTCAGCATACTCTCCTCTGACTTCCAGTTGCGTGTGACTATGAAGTCAAAACGTCTTTCCGCGTAATGGCCTTCATTTACTATGGTATCTGCTGATTTAATGCTTAATGTCTATTTGCCAAAGTAAAATTGTATCTAGCTCTTCCTTCCATGACTAACGGCTACTAACATTTCAGTACCATACAAAACTACGTCTTCAGTGCTGGACCAACTTATAACTTGTTTCAACGCACCACAGACATCTCTTACCAAACAACATGATAGTTCTCGACTACTCTTGTGCTCCACTAGAATGCACACCGCTTGACAAAGTCACTGAAGCCCCTTACAGGACACAATTACTCTGTGTATGCAAATACACGTGAAAATTATCAACCTTGTTAATATAAACACGTTTCCGCATTACTGAAAACATTTTAAACGGTGATAGATATCATATATTGCGTCTAATGTTATCCTAAACATTCGCAAAATCACAAACCATTTCTGCACATGGTTAGAAAAATATAACTATGAAAGGGGAAACCGGAGGAGCTCGCAACACAAAGCTTGCTAACGCAATGTATATAGCTGCACAATTTCTAGGCCTTTAGAAACATTTGTCACCAAAATATCTACGCGCAATAATAGAAATAGCTTGTGGTTTTCGTCATCAACCTGGATGCATCAGTTCTTCATGACAATATTTTACCAAAGGTACATAATTTCTTTGAGCGCCTATTTAGAATATCGTATTTTCTCGTTCCCCATTCCAACTTTGATCTTGTCGTTGGACGAGAGAGTGGTATTCGGAATTCGTAGTTTACAAATAGTGCGTTGTCGACCTACACGACATTAGTAACTTTGGTTCCAACTGGCATCAGCTATCCAGGGTTAAAATTTTGTGACACAATTTTTCTCCAACCTGTGCATCAGGCCTGCACTTTCTCTTAAGGTAATATACCAGATATTTTCATGATATCGTCCACGGCCTATCGACAGTCTCTCTTGCTGGCCACGGTTATACTAGCTTAGTGCCCGCTACTTCGCTGTGGTGACTTTTCCTTTAATCGAATTTCCATGTTATTAAGACCATTTCTCATTTGTAGATCTACACTTTAATAAAATAATTAATGACCATTTACATGGCCTCCAGTCTCAGCGTAGTTGAAATATTCCAGTGGATTTAACTTAATTTCATATAGTGAGTTAAGAGACAAATAGTTATTAGCGTGCGTGCTTGCGTCTATAGCTATTAGCGCGTCTTACACCCGGTTGTGAATTCTCTCATCTGAAACGGATATTCCTGCACATATTGGATCTATGCTGTCATCAATAATGATTACCTGGCGTTGTAATTACAACAAAAATAATTTTATAAACATATATTAGGCATAACAAAAAATTTATGCATAAAAATTTCGTTTCTTTTTCTATGCAACTCTGACAAAGCCAATTTGTCGTATCTCCTCCTGGCCAACATAACCTAAGGTTCCGTAGTTTCTTTAGAAAATGTAAGAAGAGTGAGTGAATGGTTGCATCAAAAATATCTCATCTCCATCTTCGTCCATCTGGGCTATGTCTGCCGTGCTGTCCTTTCTGCCCTTATCGGTCTGAGCTGAGCGATGGTGAGTCAGTCAGAACATTTCCTTTTATAATACATAGAGTTGATTGTTTAGTTCACAAACTGCAACATCTTCTAAGCTTTTCAGGCTAATTAAGTCCATAGAAACGTGGTCTTACCCGAGTATACTTCTGACCTAAAACCAGTTCTGCTTTCATAATGAAATATTTCATTATGAAAGTTTACATCCTCTATTTCACGCCCTTACAGGCTGAATTTCCAAAAATCCTGAAACACGTAATTTTTAAATTGTAACTAGGATGCCAAATACCAATTTTCATAGATGTAGTTTTAAAAATGTTTTGGTAGTTCTTCAATAATGATTAATTCTCAAAAAAAGTTTTCAACCTCTGTTTCAACCTCTCAGTGGTTAAATTTCCAGAAATTCTGAAACACATATTTTCTTTTTAATTTCTGACCAAAAAAGTAGGTACCGATTTTTGTAGTTCTAGCTTCAAAACTGCTTCGATAAGGACATATTTTCGCCTATTTTACCCCTTTAGGGGTAGAATCTCGAAAATTCCCTTCCTAAACTGTGCCTGCAGTGTAATGGAATCAAGATAGTTTGTTTTAATGTGCCAAAGAGTTTTCATAAAAATTTTCATCGCCAGTTTCACCCCCTTAGGGTGTAATTTCCAGAAACACGGAAACAAATATTTTTTTAAATGTAACCTAAATGCCAAATACCAGTTTTCGAAGTTATAGCTTAAAAACTAACTTAATAGCGACCTATTTTCAAAAAGCCTTTCGTCCCCTATTTCACACCTTTAGTGGTTTTATATCCATGTACTCTGTAACACGTATTTCTTATTTTTGACCAAGAATAAAATACTAATTTTCATAGATGTAGCTTGATAAATACTGCAGCAGTTCTTTAATAAAGATCTATTTTCAAAAATATTTCACCTACTATTTCACAGTCTTATGAGTTGATTTTCAAAAATGCTGAAGTACACTTTTTTCCATCGGAAAAACCTAATACCATTTTTCGTAGTTCGAGCTTCAAAATTGCCTTAATAGCGACATATCTCCCAAAAAACATTTCATCGCGTAGTTGATTTTCTTAGGTAAGGAATTTCGAAAAATACCTTCATAAACGAATGTCTACTGTATAAGATCAACTTCTTCCACAAATTTCCTTATCCGTCTGGGCTGAGCGATGGTGAATCAGTCAGTCAGAACATTTCCTTTTATCAAACACAGAGTTGATTGTTCTTACTGAGCATTTGTCCAGCTTGGACATGTCTCGGAGGCAGAAATGGACAGAAACAGTCGAAACTATGGACTATACCCACTCGAGCAGGAAAGCATGGAGTCTTCTGAGAAAACTGGGAGGAAGTGCACCAGCATGCAGAAAAAATTCCGAAGTAACACCAGACCAAATTGCTTCCCACAACATTACTACCTCAAGAGTACCTCCAGACAAGAAACATACAAGACATATCAGACGACAGCTTCGTGACCTGAAAAAGAAGGCATCTGAGTATACCCATCCCTTCACAGTTTCAGACATTGACTCTGGACTGAAGGACCACAAACCTCTTACGGCACCTGGATTCGATGGTATCCATCCAGAATTCCTGATCTAAATGGGAGGAAAAGCTAAGAAATGGCTGGCAGAATTCTTCACTGACATTATGTTGACTGGTCAACTTCCATTGCAGTTTAAAAAGGCGAAGATACTATCTGTTCTGAAACATGGCAAACCCAGCAACAAGTTAGAAAACTATCGCCCCATTTCCCTACTCAGCTGCTGCTACAAGCTTTTTGAAAGGCTAATATATAACAGAATAAGTAGCTCTATCTTAGAGAGCGTTCCAGTTGATCAGGCAGGCTTCAGACCTGGGCGTAGCTGCTGCGACGAAGTACTGTCTCTCACATCCTTCATAGAGTCAGGATACCAAATGAAGCAGAAAACATCTGTGGCATTTGTTGATCTAACTGTCGCCTTCGACAGTGTGTGGAGGGAAGGCCTTATCTACAAATTTCTCCACATCATACCCTGCAGAACAATGGCTCGACTGATTAACAGCATGCTAAGTGATCGGAAGTTCCAGGTAATCACTGGGAGCAACATAAGTAAGGAGAGGAAGCTGAATAACGGATTGCCTCAAGGATCAGTTCTCTCACCCTTACTGTTCAACCTATATCTATCTGATCTACCTGACACTTCGTCCAGAAAATACTGCTATGCCGATGACCTGGCTCTAGCCGTAAAACACCAGGAAATGAAGACAACAGAAGAGATTCTAGCCAATGACCTGCCTGCATTAGATAATTACTTCAAAATCTGGAGACTCCAACCCAGTGTGAGTAAAACAGAAGTGTGTTGCTTCCTTCTAAATAACCAGTTGGCGAACGTAAAACTGGAAGTAAGTTTCAGAGGTAGAATTCTTCGTCATAATTGGAACCCAAAATATCTTGGTGTCATCCTGGATCGTACACTATGCTTCAATCAACACCTTCTTAACTTAGCTCAAAAGCTGAGGACTCGAAACAACATCCTCCATAAGCTATGCGGAACTACCTGGGGATCTTCAGCAACCACCCTGCGATCTTCAGCTCTGGGCTTGGTGTAATCAAGTGCTGAGTATTGTGCACCTGTTTGGATGAACACTCATCATACAAGGCTTGTTGATACCCAGCTGAATACAACAATGCGTGGCGCAATCAGATCTACTCCATTTTATTGGCTTCCACTGTTAACCGGTATAATGCCTCCTGATCTACGCAGATGTACTGCCCTTAATGAGAGAATTCCACAAGATCTCCAGGAATTCTAACCTACCCGTGCAAAGCGACCTGCCACTTTTAAATAGCAAGAGACTGAAATCACGTCATCCAACTCTGTGCGATGCTGCTGACATGGTTGCTAAGAATTTCAAACCTCTTGAAGAATAGAAAGGTCGGTGGGAAGCAGTGACAGATGTGCACCTGCATAACATCTTCTCAGGTGCTAAACTTCCAAGTGGATTCGACTTACCACGCAAGACCTGGTCTACTCTCAACAGAATCCGTACCGGCCATGGGTGATTCAGGGATGCTCTCTTTAAGTGGAAGAAGCTGCCTGATCCAGCTTGTGACTGCGGGGCTCCATACCAGACTGTTCACCACATTGTCAGTGAATGCAGGATTCGAGCCTATCACGGCGCCAAAGAGGACTTCCTGCTAGCAACTCCAGATGCAGTGCGCTGGATTGAAGGACTGTATATTCAGTTGTAAAGACAAACTTAAGTTTATTGTGTGTCAATATGTACATATGTATAGGTAATTTAATTTCATGATATGTCTGTATTAGCCATACGCTAAATAAATAATAACTGAGCATTTTATTTTTCCGGTAATAACAATACATTCCCCTCTTCTGTCAAATAGTAGTAACTGTAATTGGATCAGAATAAACTGAGTATGGAAGAGGGAGATGCTGTCGGTTCGTTGTTGAAAACTTGTATAATATGGCATCGTTAAATACATTTTCTACGTTCTTCCACATTTTTCTTCTAGTGTTCGTTTTTGTGTGGCCTGGAGTGCTAGTTCAGCGCAGGGCAGTGTAAAAGGAGGATTTCTCAGCACAGGTTTTAGTGTTAGTTGATATAGATAATTTGGTGGAATTAAGCCTTAAATATGGTTCAAAAACAGTTATCAGATGCTTTTATAGATCACCTGCGTCTGGTGCTGGTTTCAGATAGAACATCCACAATACCGTGAATAAGTTTCTTGACCAGGCTACTTAATTAGGAGGAGACTTTTTTTGTCAGCCATAGAATGGAATATTCATGTGTAGAGAACTGATAGCAGAGGAAGGGATTCGTGTGAGATCGAACTAAATGTCTAAAAATTATTTCGAGCAGATAATTAGAGAATCGACCACGAGGACAACGTCTTAGACCTTAAACCAGCAAACATACATGAAATTTTCAATTCAGTTCGCACAGTAGAGGGAATCACTGATCATAAACCTGCCATATCATCAATGAATTACTGGTGTTACAAGGAATGTTAAGAAAGGTATGAAAATATATTTGCTTAGCTGAGGATCAACATAGCTGTTGCAGACTATCTGAGAAGTCAACATTAGATATTCAATTCAGAGGACAAAGAATTGCAGTACAAATACACTAACGGAAAAAATAACACCAAGAACGAGTTGTGCGACGTAAACTAACGTTAATATGCGTGTTTCTACATGTGAAAGATAGTGTCTATTAGGATTTTGCACTGGTCGCGTAAGAGTGGCGCTAGTTGCGCCACTATGAGGATGCAAATCATATTTTCTTTAAATACATGTTGTAACGGCATTACCTTTCAAGTTTGACGTGGTAAAATGGAAATGAGCGTTTGGCGTCATTGGCCGGGAGGCCCCTTACGAGGCAGGTCCGGCCGCCTTGGTGCAGGTCTTATTACATTCGACGCCACATTGGGCGACCTGCGCGCCCGATGGGGATGAAATGATGATGAAGACAACACAACACCCAGTCTCTGAGCGGAGAATATCCCCGGCCCAGCCGGGAATCGATCCCGGGCCCGTAGGACGGCAATCAGTCACGCTGACCACTCAGCTATCGGGGCGGACATTTGACGTGGTGAGTTGATGTTAGCAAAGAATGTCTTTAATGCGACAAAGACTCCATTATCAGCACCTCACTGAGTCTGAACGAAGTCGTGTAATAGGGCTGTAAAATCTGATTGTTCCTTCTGTGATACTGCAGAAAGACGTGGCGGGAATGTAGCAACTGTACGTCACTGCTGGGTGCGGTGGTCAGGAGAATGTACAGTGTTAGAATGTACAGTGTCGAGAGGGAAGACCACCGTGTTCGGCCTAAGGAGCTGACGCATCGTACTGATCTGCAGCGGTAATGTGAACAGCAGTTGTCCCCACAGTGACAAAACGAATAATTACAAATCGGTAACTTCAAGAACATTTCCGAACCGATGCCTCTAGAGTGCATTCCACTGACCACAAACCTCCACCGTTTTCGACTTCAGTCATGTGAAACGAAAGTTCATTGGAGGGCAGGGTGGACGTCTGTTGTGTTTTCTGATGGAAGCTGGTTCTGTCTCGGTGCTAATGATGGCTGTGTGTCGGTTAGAAAGAGGCCAGACTTTCTGCCTGCTAGATACACTGGACCTGTACCTGGAGTTATGGTATGAAGTTCGATGCCTGTTACACTTGGTCGGCCAATACAAAGACGATTACTACTGTTTGTGGATGACGCTGACATCCGGCAACTGTACAACACAGTGGATGCACGTTTGCATACTTGCATTCAGAATTCTGACGGTTACACCATTTATTAAATTAGCATCTTTTCACATTTTCAACGGCTCATCTCAAGCCTACGTTTATGTCGCACAACTCCTTCTTTGTGTTGAGATTTTTTTCTCTTCAGTGCATTAGTAGCGCCATTTTGGTGCCAATTGTCAACTCCACATCCTGTAGGCGACTGCACTGCACTTTGGAAACATAAAGCGGCCGGAAGACGTGGGACAACTGTATGCCTACATAAGGTGTCTGTCAAGCAACAATCGCTACAGTCTGTCTCCATCTCTACGGTGGCTATTTTCAGATTTCCACAGATACATTCTTTGTCCTTTTATAGTGGTCAACAATTGTTCAGCTGTAACATTTGAAAGCTGAACCTAAAAGTAAGTGACGAAGCTCTTTACGTTTTCACTCACATTCAATGGAAGCATTGGTTAATAATCCGGCAGAACTTACGATGCGTCAATAAAGAGATACTAATGAGCTCATCGATTGAAATTACACAGGGGCTAATTGGACAGCTGTGTGTACGCTCTGATATTGAGTAGAAAGCCAGTGTGTGGAATTGGCCAGTCTATCTTTCAGTTCATGACACAACCTTGGCGAACGTTGACAACTGAACTACAGCCTACATATGTGAGGATGTCGTGAAACGTAAAGCCTCCGATTTTTTAAGTGGGAAATCTTAAACCCTTTTTAAACGAAACAAACGTTATACATCTTCATTCTTCGCGTCAACGTATTTATTTCTTAACATAGTCACTCTGGCGACGGACACATTTCTGCCGGCGAGAAACCAGTTTGTTGATACCGACACTGTGGAATGTATGATTTTGTTGACGGATGCACATACGCTCTGGTTGCATCACTTCATCATTATGAAAGCAAAGTCCTCGAAGGCTTTCTGTAAGTTTTGGAAAATCCGATGAGGCCAAGTTGGGGCTGTATGGAGGATGGTTGATGATGAACCCAAGGACTCGTATTGTTACAGATGTCGCAGCGCTGTTGCATGGTGTGGCATTGTCATGCTGGAATACTGAAGGAGTTGGTGATCCAGGCGTTGACGAACTCTTCGAATTCGAAACTCGATTACAGCACGCTGTTTCTCACACACTGACATATATACGTAACCCGCCGCCATGTTACACGCAACCGTTTGTAATCCTCTGGCGGCAGAGGGCTGCAAATATGTAAACGTGAAGAATAAAGATATAGAATAGTAAAAACATTTGTTTTATCTAAAAAGGTTTAAGAGATTTCACATAAAAATTGGGAAGTATTACTTTTCAGCAAGGCATCGTAGTTCGAGGACGTCGCCTCTGACTGGGAGTAGCGATCCTCTGAGCCGGAAATATTGTTTCCCGAGGCCGTGAGTCACGGTACAGATAATAAGGCAGCGAAAACTCGCAGGTACACTTCCAGATTCACAAGACGTTCCCAGGTTTCACTTGGGTACACCGTCCAAGAATTAAATTGAAGGTAGTTACCGTGCTGTGTTTCTGACAACGCTTTAGGACTTCCTCTGCTCCACTGCAGTTTCGCCCGGTAATTTGGTCGAAAAGAAAGTCCCGTATTCTTTATTGCGTTATTACTTGCACCACCCGTACAGCGTTTCTGGTTAAGTAACTGAAAGTAGTGATAATAAAATCTTGCACGCTATGAAAGACAGCAATAGGAATTAGAAAACATGCAATAGAGAGGGTATTTAGAACAAGAAAAACATATATACTAAAATACAGCCTGAACATTAATAAAACCGACGAACCGCAGGGACGGATTCCTGACTGGAAATGGAGGAAAAAAGTTCCTATGAACATGTGTCAGGAAATGGACGGCGTCCATGGTATCGCAGGTGATAGGGGTATTAGCGGTTGTCATGTAGGATACACATAATCGTACTTTAGCGAACACCACACTGTGGGCCACTTGCCTGGAGCTTTTATTAGGATTAGTCTCAGTATCCTATAGAAACTGGTCCTCCAAATCTACTATACGCATAGACCGCCGCTATCCTGCATGTTTTTTTTTTTTTTTGTCTGAAAGGACCCATAATCACACAAACTCCCAAAAAGGGGTTGAAATGTTGTGTGATGTGGTTGGCGTCTGTAAGGATACTTGCGTTTGTATGACCGTGCTGCCTCTCTACCGTTTCCATCTGCATTCTGTATATAAACACCATCTCGGCTTGTTTCCGACATGAATACCGGACCATTATGCTGCTTACAATACGCTGCGTCAATCACACAGCCTGCCACACACGAGGAACACAGCACACATAATCAGAGGAACTTCCATTCGTCAGCGCCGTCGACCGTGCCAACGATGCATTTCCGGACACTTGTTCATAGAACCTTTTTCACTCGATTGCCAGTCAGACATCTGTCTTAGCAGTTTGTCGGACTTACTAATGTTCATCCTGTTTCTTGGTCCCTGAAAATAAAATTGAAAAACTGTGGAAAACCGGTCACACCAGAATTAATCCATGCAGTGGAAGCACTTAAACTGACTACGAAGGGAGAACCCCAAGAATTAGAAAAAAATGTTAGAAGAATCCTAATATAATTCTAGGACCAACGGCGGATCAAATTATATATTAATATCTAATAATAACGGTTTCAGAAAATTAAAACGTGAACAGATGTAATGAGAAAAAGGAAATTAAAATTCTATGTTTACATGCACAGACTGAATAATGAATGAATAACAAAACAAATCCTTGACTCATTAATCAATTAAAAGTGAAATACCACTTGGCTGAGACAAGTAGGAAAATGTGGAAGTTGACATCGCCACAATGAGAAACAGAACATTTTTCGAAGAAGCAACAGAAAAGGCAAGCTTTCAAGATAGAAAGAAATTGAAGAACGTGAAGAAAATGGACGTAAAAAGTGAAGAAACAAAGTCATCTAAGAATGAAAGACGTGTTGAACCAAATGAAACTACAGTTGAAAACAAGGAAGCAAACACAATGTTTAGTAATCCTATCTTCTAAAAGGGTTATCCAAAATTGAAATTAAAATGTCCGTCCTTCCTTCGTCATGGAATCTCACATCACGAGCGACAGCTGTCTGTAGTGGGTCTATGTTCACAATGAGAAGATCCTATTGTCTGGATGACCATCACAGAAATTTTGGAATTGCCGATTTTGCAGTAAGTTCTGGAAGAAACACACACGCTACAGCAAAACATGCTGTTCGAAATATTACCGGGTACAGCTCCAACTGGAACATTTTAGATTGATATATCATATCTTTGAACTCCGTAACGAATAAGAAGGTGCCGTGGTTAAAGCACTGAACTCGCATTTGGGGGGGGGGGGGGGGTTCTTACCATCATCTATGCAGCCATATTCACAGATGTTCAAAGGTTACCCTAAACAGATTAAGGAAACAATCCAGATCGTCCATTTGAACAGAACACGCACGATCTGGCACGCAGTGTTTCTCCATTGTGAGTTTATTCTCCGTCTCTAATGACATCACCGGCACGGAATTGTTTCTCAAAAACTTCCTCTTCCCATACCGTACCAAAAAATACCTCTAACGCCTATTTTCACACAATTTGAACCAAAATCGCGCTGTTACAAAGTATTCCAAGTATCTCACGGCTTTTCTACAATTTTTGTGTATTTTCTTTAATATTTCTTTCGCAGATTCAAAAAGGTAGTTCTTCAACGATCAGTTAGCGACACCAGCTTTTTATTCTTGTTACATTATATGTAAAAAATTATTAATTTATTCTACATCTACATCTTAATCCACATATATACTGCGCAAATTAACGTACGGTGTGTGGCTGTGGGTATTCTATACCATACTAGTAATTTCCTTTGCTGTTCCACTCAGACATAGAGCGAGGGAAAAACGACTGTCTATATGTATGACTCCTAATTTCTGATCTTCGTGGTCCTTACGCGAAATGCATGTCGGCGCCAGCAGAATCGTTCCACTGCCAACTTCAAATGCCGGTTCTCTAAACTTCTTCAATAGCATCCTCGAAAAGAATATAACTTTCCCTCCAGGGATTTCAATTTGTGTTCCCGAAGCATCTCCGTAATAACTTGAATATTGATCGAACCAACCGGTAACAAATTTGGCAGCCCCCCTCTGAATTGCTATGATGTCTTCCTTTAATCGGACCTAGTGCGTATCCCAAACACGCGAGCAGTTCTCATGCATAGGTTGCCTCAGTATCCTATAAGCGGTATTTCTTACAGATGAACCATACTTTCCAAAAATTCTCCGAATAATCCAAAGTCGACAAATCGCCTTCCTCACCACAAACCTTCACATGCTAATTCCATTTCATACCGCTTTGCAGTGTTACGTCCAGGTGTTTAAATGACGTGACTGTGTCAAGAATGAAACTAGTAATGCGGTATTCGGATATGACAGGTTTGTTTTTCCTACTCATCTCAATTAACTTACATATTCCTACATTTAGAGCGAACTGCCATTCATCACACCAACTATAAACTTTGTGGAAGTCATCTTTCATCCTCCTACACTAACTCATCGACGACGCCTTACCGTATACCAAAGAATCCTCAATAAACAAAAGCAGACTGGTACCTACCCTAGCCGCCAGATCGTTTATGTACATAGAAAATAGTAGAGTTCTGTCTCGCTGTCCTGAGGCACTCCTGACGATACCCTTGTCTCTCATGAACTCTCGCTCACGAGGATAACAGACTAAGTTCTATTACGTAAGATGTCTTCGAGTCACTCACATACCTGGCAATCTATTCGACATACTCGCACCTACGTTAAGAGTCTGCAGCGGGCATCGCGTCAAATGTATTTCAGAAATCTAGAAATATGGAAACTTCCTGTTGCTCTCGTGAGAAGAAAGCAAGCTGAATTTCGCACGAGCGATGTTTACAAAAACCGTGCTGATTCGTAGATCGAAGTTTTTCGATCTAAGGATATTTACTGTACTCGAACTCGGAATATGTTCAAGGATTCTGTGGCAAACCGATCATAAGGATATTCTTCTGTAATTTTGCGGATCCGTCCTTTTGTCCCTTTTACATATAGGAGTCATCTGCGATTTTTCCAATTACTTGGGAGTTTGCGCTGGCCGAGAGTTTCGCGATAAATACAAAATAAGAAAGGTTATATCGTAGAGTACTGTTTGCAGAACCAAATTGGGATTCCATTCGGACCTGGCGACTTATTTCTTTTCAACTCTCTCAGTTGTTTCTGTACGTCCATACGCAAACCTGCGCCCCTATCAAACGGCGGTATGTTTGTTCGAGTCTCCCACGTGAACGATATCTTAAACATGTAATTTAAAACTTCGGCTTTATCTTTGCTGTCTTCTATTGCTACGCCAGACTGGTCAAAGGCTGACTGGATGGACGCCTTAGACGCGATTAATGACTTTACATAGGACCACAATTTTTGTCCGTTTCTCGGCCACATGGTTTGCTAACATACGATGCTGGTAGCTGTTGTATGCTTCACGCATAGATCTTTTTACAGGCACACGAATCTCTACCGTCCTTTACGTGTTATTATTAAAGTGTTGTCTTTTGAACCGAGAGTGAAACAGCGTTTGGTTCCTCAGCATTTTTCGAATTTTGTTGTTAACCCACGTATGTCTTTCCATCCTTAACCCACTTATTAGGCACATGTTTCTCCGGAGCACGATTTACAACGCGTTTAAAGAGTTCATAATTCCTCTACGTCCATATAAACTAAATGATGTAAGTTCATTGTCTAAGTGAGATTATAACCACCACTTATCTGCTCTTTCTAGTGGGAACACTCTCCTAGCTTCTCAATGAAATGTGCGGAGTCCTTTGTCGGTCTTCTGCTTGAGCCACCCACGTGAAATTGTGATTTCTACGAACAGCTATAAGTAGTCCAGGTATGGTCAGTTTCTTCATGGAACGTTTCGAAAAAACAGACGTTGGACTTGAAACCTTGTAAACCTAAGGTTTGGTACAGATACGTTGACAACGACTTCGTCATATAGAGCCATGGTTATTAGTAGATCGGTGACTTCCTTAGACATCTGAGCAGTCTCCATGCCAACACAAAATTTGCTATGGGGATAAAAAAGAGCCAAAAGCTACAATTTCTATAAGTGCAGGTTTCGAGGAGTAGTGAGAACTTGGGACTAGCGTGTACTGAAAAGCGATACACACGGACCTATACGCGTGCAAACCGTGAAACAACAACCCGAGACAGGAAAAAGGATTGATTATTACGCTGTTAACGAGCGCAATACGAATATGCAAACCGCAGCACCTCGGACGTGAGATGCACCACCTGGAAAGGTACCTGAAGGGCAATAGGTAATCGACCAGTTGCAGAAGAAATGTCACGAAATCTACCACCCGACGAATTAACACATCAGAAGAAGAAATGTCGAGTACGGCCTTTCTGCCATAAATTCCGAGGGTGACCAAAGAATCGTTTATATACTACTCAAACATAATTTAGAACTGGCCAAAAACATCGAAGAATATCTTAGATCGGCAAAGGACAAGAGGCACCCACTTGCAATGTCGATGATACACCGTACCGCGCGCATGTGGAAAAGTTTATGTCAGAATGACCGGATGATCCAACAACACGAGGATCACCGAACATAACAAGTGTTGGAGTTTGGGACACATGGATAAATTGGCCGTGGTGGAGCACGCGCTGTTTGAGACCGGCCATATAATAAAATCTGCCACATATCCCCATAGATAACAATAGCTTCAACAAGAAAGAGGAAAGCCTTCAGTTGAACGGATCTTGAGTTACCCCACTGCAGCGAACATACGTTTTAGTTGTCAAGGGTGATGACCTGGGCCGGCCGGTGTGGCCGAGCGGTTCTAGGCGCTTCAGTCTGGAACCGCGCGACTGCTACGGTAGCAGGTTCGAATCCTGCCTCGGGCATGGATGTGTGTGACGTCCTTAGGTTAGTTACGTTTAAGTAGTTTTAAGTTCTAGGGGACCACCCATAGTGCTCAGACCAATTTGAACCATTTGATGACCTGGGAAAAGCTCCCAGTCGTTGCCGCGACCAGTACACATAATCTGAGGTCGCGAGGTCGACTCCAGTCCATTACCAACAATGGAGGGTGAAGTTTTGACAATGTCAGCCACTCGTGCAGACAAAATGTCCTTAAAATCATCAAACAACGGCAGAATGAAAAATCAGAGACAGAAACCAGCAGGCAGATTGTCAATTTGTTTGCTATTTTGGACCTTATTTGTCGTATGAAGTACATTTCAGTTCAAATGGTTCAAATGGCTCTGAGCACTATGGGACTCAACTGCTGTGGTCATTAGTCCCCTAGAACTTAGAACTACTTAAACCTAACTAACCTAAGGACATCACACACATCCATGCCCGAGGCAGGATTCGAACCTGCGACCGTAGCAGTTGCACGGTTCCGGACTGCGCGCCTAGAACCGCGAGACCACCGCGGCCGGCACATTTCAGTCACAGATATCCACCTTAGTACTGCAATTTCCAAAAATATCAGAGTAAACTCGTATTAACATTTAGCGTTCTCACTTCAGGAAACGTGTCTCGGTCCGACAGAACCTGTCCACTTCTGTCGTGTGTTCTCATCGTCACTATGGCTTTTAGCAGCGTCTCTATTCCTCCCGCTCTTTTGATGCGTTACAGCCATGCGGATAATATGCCTGTCACCTCGACTGCTAGTGATACGAGGCCTTTGGGATCCAGCACGGCGTTCCGTATTACCGTCCTGAACCCACCGATTCCATATCCTGCTAAAAGTCATTGGATCTCGATCAACGCGAGCAGCAATCTCTCGATACGATAAACCGCACAAGCGATAGGCTACAATCCGACCTTTATCAAAGTCGGAAACATGATGGTAAGCATTTCTCCTCCTTACACGAGGCATCACAACAACGTTTCACCATTCAACGCCGGTCAACTGCTGTTTGTGTATGAGAAATCGGTTGGAAACTTTCCTCATGTCAGCACGTTTTTGGTGTCGCCCCCGGCGCCAATCTTGTGTGAATGCTCTGAAAAGCTAATAATTTGCATATCACAGCATCTTCTCTCTGTCTGTTAAATTTCGCGTCTGTAGCGCGTCAGCTTCGTGGTGTAGCAATTTTAACGGCCAGTAGTGTGTATATATACACTCCTGGAAATGGAAAAAAGAACACATTGACACCGGTGTGTCAGACCCACCATACTTGCTCCGGACACTGCGAGAGGGCTGTACAAGCAATGATCACACGCACGGCACAGCGGACACACCAGGAACCGCGGTGTTGGCCGTCGAATGGCGCTAGCTGCGCAGCATTTGTGCACCGCCGCCGTCAGTGTCAGCCAGTTTGCCGTGGCATACGGAGCTCCATCGCAGTCTTTAACACTGGTAGCATGCCGCGACAGCGTGGACGTGAACCGTATGTGCAGTTGACGGACTTTGAGCGAGGGCGTATAGTGGGCATGCGGGAGGCCGGGTGGACGTACCGCCGAATTGCTCAACACGTGGGGCGTGAGGTCTCCACAGTACATCGATGTTGTCGCCAGTGGTCGGCGGAAGGTGCACGTGCCCGTCGACCTGGGACCCGACCGCAGCGACGCACGGATGCACGCCAAGACCGTAGGATCCTACGCAGTGCCGTAGGGGACCGCACCGCCACTTCCCAGCAAATTAGGGACACTGTTGCTCCTGGGGTATCGGCGAGGACCATTCGCAACCGTCTCCATGAAGCTGGGCTACGATCCCGCACACCGTTAGGCCGTCTTCCGCTCACGCCCCAACATCGTGCAGCCCGCCTCCAGTGGTGTCGCGACAGGCGTGAATGGAGGGACGAATGGAGACGTGTCGTCTTCAGCGATGAGAGTCGCTTCTGCCTTGGTGCCAATGATGGCCGTATGCGTGTTTGGCGCCGTGCAGGTGAGCGCCACAATCAGGACTGCATACGACCGAGGCACACAGGGCCAACACCCGGCATCATGGTGTGGGGAGCGATCTCCTACACTGGCCGTACACCACTGGTGATCGTCGAGGGGACACTGAATAGTGCACGGTACATCCAAACCGTCATCGAACCCATCGTTCTACCATTCCTAGACCGGCAAGGGAACTTGCTGTTCCAACAGCACGTCCGCATGTATCCCGTGCCACCCGACGTGCTCTAGAAGGTGTAAGTCAACTACCCTGGCCAGCAAGATCTCCGGATCTGTCCCCCATTGAGCATGTTTAGGACTGGATGAAGCGTCGTCTCACGCGGTCTGCACGTCCAGCACGAACGCTGGTCCAACTGAGGCGCCAGGTGGAAATGGCATGGCAAGCCGTTCCACAGGACTACATCCAGCATCTCTACGATCGTCTCCATGGGAGAATAGCAGCCTGCATTGCTGCGAAAGGTGGATATACACTGTACTAGTGCCGACATTGTGCATGCTCTGTTGCCTGTGTCTATGTGCCTGTGGTTCTGTCAGTGTGATCATGTGATGTATCTGACCCCAGGAATGTGTCAATAAAGTTTCCCCTTCCTGGGACAATGAATTCACGGTGTTCTTATTTCGATTTCCAAGAGTGTATATATATACGCGCGTACTCGAATGTACCACTGTGTGTCGGTGTCTAATATTCGGTGATTTATGATTTTGTACAAAAGAACATATTCCTTTTTATTTATGTAGATTCCGTACGTTTCAAGCAACTTACTATCGCCGCATTAAGAAAGCTCACTGTTACTCTCGGCTACCACTATCCCTTTGGCAGTCCTTGAAAATGTCCAACAACCTTCTTGAGTGCGACGATTCACTGCAGTAACATATAAGGAATTATCGTCATGGGTTTGGTAATGACGAAGGAGCTTGTTTAAAAACTAGCGTGTGTCGCTTTTGTCGTTTATTTGAGACTGAGGAAAATTTGCCGTCTACCATCTTGTGTTGCCAACTTCTATTCAAATAAGTAGAAGAAAAGAAATAAAATGCTGTGAAGCCTGAATATTTTTCCATGATCAAGATATTTCATATGTTCTTATATAGCCGCATTTACAGAAAAATTATTTGGTGTGAGCGAGGACATCACAGCCAAGTGTAATTTCTGATAAGCGCGTTTCACTTACGTACTTTCAAGTGATGGTAAGTAGCTTTGATAGTCTGAAGAGCAAGGATGACAACGAAGACTACTGAGGCAAAAGAAGGTGCTGGAGGTGACCGTGGCCAAGGAACAAACAGGGGACAACTGCGTGCTCGGCGAGAACGTATTTTATTTCCGTTGCACCAGGGTTCACCGGCACTCTTGCACTAGCCTCGTGACAAAGGAAGATGAACGATTAACGTTCCGTCAACAATGAGGTCATTTGAGACGGCACAAAAACGTATCTGTAAAAATGTTCCAAATCTACAGTACGTGAATTAAATTCCATTCAGCTGTTGACTAAGGAGCGGTTGAAAACGGCTTTGACTTTCTGTAAAAATCATATTCAATGGGAGATCCTTCACCCCAGACACACTCATAGATGCCGTATGTAAGTTTATCAAGAATACATGTCTCATCATTCCATCTTCTGCATTGCCGATGTACGACCAGAATTATAAAATAAGTAGGTATGACCAGACAGATTTTATTTTATGTGTAAACTATTTTAATCTGCAGACCAGTTTCTTTAGATCGATATCCAGTATTTTAACACCAAGATCTCGCATGATGTAGCAAATCAAAACTGTGCTTGAAACATCAACACCTAAAGTGTTATTAAAATAAAATTTCGTACCAAAGAATGAATTTGTCTGTGAGAAGAGTTCACATTCGCCGATGAAAACGAATTTGAGAATTCCGATCCTAATATGAGTGTGAAAAGAAGCTATATTTTCATGCTTATCAACACTTATCACGCAAAGCACAAATTTATCGCGTGTGCAGCAGTGGAAAAGGCAGTCATTTTGGATTATACGTTAATACGGAGAGAGTGCGCAGTACGTTATCTGCTCATGTAGTCCAATTTCATCTGGAGTTACCGGAGACATAAAAAGAAAAGCTTAAATCAAGAACTATTGTCCGGTGTCCATGTTTCTGAAATGAACCGCTTTCAGAAACATAGACTACTTCAGCTGCGGTTGTTCTCAGCAGAAAATTATTGGTGCTGCGTAAATGGGAGAAAACATTTCAGAGTAAACTAATAATCATTACTCTGACGCTTGAATGCTGTTTGTCACCAAGAACTACGTAGAGAGTATGACGCACGAAGTTTCATTCAGTTTTATATTTTAGAGGAAAAGAAAGAGTTGATATTAGAGCTATTTAGTGTCGTCATAATTGCATACAGTATATCCGACCTGAAGAAATTTTATCATTGTTCTGATAGTGTTAAAAAGTTTGGGTGGAAATCTATGCAATGAAATGCACGAGTAGTCCGTGCTACCTTCAATATTAGTACACTCCTTCTTGTCCATAACATGCTAAATCGTATTGGACGGTTCTTCTTCAATCCAAGGTAAATAAATTGAATAATCGAAGGTATAAGAGAAGGCAATGTCAGTAACTACCAATGAGGAAGTTTTATTCATCTTACAGTCAATGTATGAGAAGATGCTACCGTAAATGTACCAGAACTGCTTCACTGATGTTGTTACAGGTCTCGAGCTTCAGCAAGAACGGCATTAATGGTAAGAAACACGATAGAGAGGTTTTGAAAACAAAGGTGGTACTCAATTTATTGACTGCTGTTCAATTTTTTTTTAATTTAGTTTATCGTTTGGAATTTTTACTATCTGGTCATGGATCTTTCTATAAATATGTCGAAATTCAGATATCAAGTTTCGTTTCGTTGTCCTCGTTCTCTTCTGGAACTGGAGAGCACTTCTCCTTTTCCTTGTCTCGTGTCTTCGCCCCACATCTGTGCAGGGTCGTCATGGTTTTTTATGGATGTGGCATGATTCGTGTAATGGGTGTAGGACGTGAAACTGACGGTCTTGGAGCAGGAGAGACACCACAGGACATTTTAATTTCCACTGTCTATACTTTTACGAATAAATTCATAAAAGTTTGTCAGCATGACCAGGAAGGATTCAGGTTCCATAATTATAGCAGTGGAAGTTCAAAAACATAACAAAATAATTTTTTTACATATGAAAGTTCATCGTTTTTTCACTTCTATTGGCTGCGTTTGTTGCTATAGGTACACGTTTCTTCATAAGTAAGAGAGATTCTTCGATGAATTTTACACAGCATACAAACCATACTTACAGGTGTATGAAACTCTAGAAATTATTTAATTTATGAAAAAATGAATGTGCTGTTATATTTTAAACTTCATGTTTAGAAAAACTCAAATTTTATAGTTAATTATCTCAATATTTACCACAGTTCTTAATAGATTTGGAAAATTCTAGAGTTTCATACAGCTGTAAGTATGGTTTGTATGTTGTGCAAAATTCACGGAAGAAGCTCCCTTACTTATGAATAAAAGTGTACCTATAGCAATAAATGCAGCCAATGGTAAGTAAAAAAAGGTGAAATACAAATGTAAAAAAATTAATTATTTTCTTTTAGTTTTGAACTTCCACCACTATAAGTGTAAATCCTGAATCCTTTCTGGTCATTCTGACAAAGGTTTATGAATTTATTTTTAGAAGTATAGACAGTGGAAATTAAAATGTCCTGTGGTGTCTCTCCTGCTCCAAGTCGTCCCGTTTGACGTCCTACCCCCCTTAAGGGGTGGCTGGATTCCTTTCCCGTCGTGACGCTGTGAACTGTCTCTTGTTTTAGGTGGCGGAGATACTGATTTCCACCGGAAGTTCAAACATCACCCGCGGTAACTCAATTTCGGTAAGAGTAAGGGAAGCCTGTACCAGGGGTGACATGAAAACATAGCCGAGCAACGTGAGTCAACCGAAGGATACCACACGTCAGTGGTTTGCTGACGTACATGTGAATTTCGCTTCAGACTATCAGATGTTGGTGACCGCATACCGACAGCGATACAAATCAGAAAACAAAGTGTGGTATTAGCTAGGAGTGTCGGGAACAGTTTACAGCTACCTGGGTTGCAGGTAAATCTATCACTCCCCACGCGTCCTCTCACACTTCACAAACTCGCGAAAGCCTGTGAAGCAAAAGATATAACGAAAGTGTTGATTGGTAGAAACGTGTGTGCAGTAATGAGAACAGTTTCTACCACCAGTCTTCGAGCCTTGGCTTACATTAATTTTGGCTGCATAGGTAACAATGCTTTATTCGTCCAGGTTATTGTTCAGCTCATTCAGTCGTTATTGCAACTTAACGAAGGAGACATGCTCCTCAGGTGGGGCTGCAAGGTCACATTCATTCTTTAAAGTGTTTAGCGAACGCCGTGACCATCTCGAATTCCGATCCTATTCACGATTGAACACTGCAAAAAAACTGTCACGTCAAAAACTATTTCACAAAATTACCTCTAATTATGCTACCATTGTTACCCAGTACAGCTTTTCCATTGTGTATGACTCAGTGAATATGACCGGTACACTGCACAATTTGTACAGTACGAGCATAAAGTTTTCACCTGTCGGAAACCACGTCTCCACGAAGTCCACTATTGGCTTCCTGCTGGTGTACGTCAGTACATCCACCGTGCCTATGTGTTGCGGCGTGCGACTCTCCGTTACGCCAGTTGTGGGCGGCTAAACGCCGGTAAACGCTTAACGCAATTAGCGGAAGCGACCCTTTGTGCCCGAATATTGGGCCAAGCAGAACGCTGTTCCAGCCTCAGCAGCGAAGCCACTAACAACGCTCTGTGTCCTGCCCGACACGACGTATTCTGCGTCAGCGGACGATATCCCCACGCTAAAGTTAAGAACGATACAGTCGATATAAAAGCAACCACGTACAATTTTCGGTCAGGAGCTAAAGGAGATAGTAATTACTCCAAAGGAAAACGTATTCATCTGACATGAAACTTCCTGGCAGATTAAAACTGTGTGACGGACCGAAATGTTCAAATGTGTGTAAAATATTATGGGACTTCACTGCTAAGGTCATCAGTCCCTAAGCTTATACACTGTTGTTGTTGTGGTCTTCAGTCCTGAGACTGGTTTGATGCAGCTCTCCATGCTACTCTATCCTGTGCAAGCTTCTTCATCTCCCAGTACCTACTGCAACCTACATCCTTCTGAATCTGCTTAGTGTATGCATCTCTTGGTCTCCCCCTACGATTTTTACCCTCCACGCTGCCCTCCAATACTAAATTGGTGATCCCTTGATGCCTCAGAACATGTCCTACCAACCGATCCCTTCTTCTGGTCAAGTTGTGCCACAAACTCCTCTTCTCCCCAATCCTGTTCAGTACCTCCTCATTAGTTATGTGATCTACCCATCTAATCTTCAGCATTCTTCTGTAGCACCACATTTCGAAAGCTTCTATTCTCTTCTTGTCCAAACTATTTATCGTCCATGTTTCACTTCCATACATGGCTACACTCCATACAAATACTTTCAGAAAAGACTTCCTGACACTTAAATCTATACTCGATGTTAACAAATTTCTCTTCTTCAGAAACGCTTTCCTTGCCATTGCCAGTCTACATTTTATATCCTCTCTACTTCGACCATCATCAGTTATTTTGCTCCCCAAATAGCAAAACTCCTTTACTACTTTAAGTGTCTCATTTCCTAATCTAATACCCTCAACATCACCCGACTTAATTCGACTACATTCCATTATCCTCGTTTTGCTTTTGTTGATGTTCATCTTATATCCTCCCTTCAAGACACCATCCATTCCATTCAACTGCTCTTCCAAGTCCTTTGCTGTCTCTGACAGAATTACAATGTCATCGGCGAACGTCAAAGTTTTTATTTCTTCTCCATGGATTTTAATACCTACTCCGAATTTTTCTTTTGTTTCCTTTACTGCTTGCTCAATATACATATTGAATAACATCGGGGAGAGGCTACAACCCCGTCTTACTCCCTTCCCAACCACTGCTTCCCTTTCATGTCCCTCGACTCTTATAACTGCCATCTGGTTTCTGTACAAATTGTAAATAGCCTTTCGCTCCCTGTATTTTACCCCCGCCACCTTTAGAATTTGAAAGAGAGTATTCCAGTCAACATTGTCAAAAGCTTTCTCTAAGTCTACAAATGCTAGAAACGTAGGTTTGCCTTTTCTTAATCTTTCTTCTAAGATAAGTCGTAAGGTTAGTATTGCCTCACGTGTCCCAACATTTCTACGGAATCCAAACTGATCTTCCCCGAGGTCGGCTTCTACTAGTTTTTCCATTCGTCTGTAAAGAATTCGTGTTAGTATTTTGCAGCTGTGGCTTATTAAACTGATTGTTCGGTAATTCTCACATCTGTCAACACCTGCTTTCTTTGGGATTGGAATTATTATATTCTTCTTGAAGTCTGAGGGTATTTCGCCTGTCCCATACATTTTGCTCACCAGATGGTAGAGTTTTGTCAGGACTGGCTCTCCCAAGGCCGTCAGTAGTTCCGATGGAATGTTGTCTACTCCGGGGGCCTTGTTTCGACTCAGGTCTTTCAGTGCTCTGTCAAACTCTTCACGCAATATCGTATCTCCCATTTCATCTTCATCTACATCCTCTTCCATTTCCATAATATTGTCCTCAAGTACATCGCCCTTGTATAGACCCTCTATATACTCCTTCCACCTTTCTGCTTTCTCTTCTTTGCTTAGAACTGGGTTTCCATCTGAGCTCTTGATGTTCATACAAGTGGTTCTCTTATCTCCAAAGGTCTCTTTAATTTTCCTGTAGGCAGTATCTATCTTACCCCTAGTAAGATAAGCCTCTACATCCTTACATTTGTCCTCTAGCCATCCCTGCTTAGCCATTTTGCACTTCCTGTCGATCTCATTTTTGAGACGTTTGTATTCCTTTTTGCCTGCTTCATTTACTGCATTTTTATATTTTCTCCTTTCATCAATTAAATTCAATATTTCTTCTGTTACCCAAGGATTTCTACTAGCCCTCGTCTTTTTACCTACTTGATCCTCTGCTGCCTTCACTACTTCATCCCTCAAAGCTACCCATTCTTCTTCTACTGTATTTCTTTCCCTCATTCCTGTCAATTGTTCCCTTATGCTCTCCCTGAAACTCTGTACAACCTCTGGTTCTTTCAGTTTATCCAGGTCCCATCTCCTTAAATTCCCACCTTTTTGCAGTTTCTTCAGTTTTAATCTACAGGTCATAACCAATAGATTGTGGTCAGAGTCCACATCTGCCCCTGGAAATGTCTTACAATTTAAAACCTGGTTCCTAAATCTCTGTCTTACCATTATATAATCAATCTGATACCTTTTAGTATCTCCAGGGTTCTTCCATGTATACAACCTTCTATCATGATTCTTAAACCAAGTGTTAGCTATGATTAAATTGTGCTCTGTGCAAAATTCTACCAGGCGGCTTCCTCTTTCATTTCTTAGCCCCAATCCATATTCACCTACTACGTTTCCTTCTCTCCCTTTTCCTACACTCGAATTCCAGTCACCCATAACTATTAAATTTTCGTCTCCCTTCACAATCTGAATAATTTCTTTTATTTCATCATACATTTCTTCAATTTCTTCGTCATCTGCAGAGCTGGTTGGCATATAAACTTGTACTACTGTAGTAGGTGTGGGCTTCGTATCTATCTTGGCCACAATAATGCGTTCACTAAGCTGTTTGTAGTAGCTTACCCGCGTTCCTATTTTCCTATTCATTATTAAACCTACTCCTGCATTACCCCTATTTGACTTTGTGTTTATAACCCTGTAGTCACCTTATACACTACGTAACCTAAATTATCCTAAGGACAAACACACACACCCATGTACGAGGGAGGACTCTAATCTCCGCCGGGATGACGGACCGAGACTCAAACTCGAAACCTTTGCCTTTCTCGTGCAAGCGCTCTACCAACTGAGCTACATAAGTACGACTCACGGCCCGTTCTCACAGCTTTACTTCTGTCAGTACCACGTCTCCTACCTTCCAGGCTTCACAGAAGCTCTCCTGCGAACCTAGCAGAACTAGTACTCCAGGAAGAAAGGATACTGTGGAGACATAGCTTAGCCACAGTCTGGGGGATATTTCCAGAATGAGATTTTGACTCTGCAGTGGAGTGTGTGCTGATATGAAACTTCCTGGCAGATTAAAACTGTGTGCCGGACCGAGATTCGAATTCGGGACCTTTGCCTTTTGCGGGTGCTGTACCAACAGAGCTACCCAAATACGACTCATGACGTACATCTACATCTACATTTATACTCCGCAAGCCACCCAACGATGTGTGGCGGAGGGCACTTTACGTGTCACTGTCATTACCTCCCTTTCCTGTTCCAGTCGCGTATGGTTCGTGGGAAGAACGACTGTCTGAAAGACTCCTTGCGCGCTCTAATCTCTCTGATTTTACATTCGTGATCTCCTCGGGAGGTATAAGTAGGGGGAAGCAATATATTCGATACCTCATCCAGAAACGCACCCTCTCGAAACCTGGACAGCAAGCTACACCGCGATGCAGAGCGCCTCTCTTGCAGAGTCTGCCACTTCAGTGTACTAAACATCTCCGTAACGCTATCACGGTTACCAAATAACCCTGAGACGAAACGCGCCGCTCTTCTTTGGATCTTCTCTATCTCCTCCGTCAACCCGATCTGGTACGGATCCCACACTGATGAGCAATACTCAAGTATAGGTCGAACGAGTGTTTTGTAAGCCACCTCCTTTGTTGATGGACTACATTTTCTAAGCACTCTCCCAATGAATCTCAACCTGGTACCCGCCTTACCAACAATTAATTTTATATGATCATTCCACTTCAAATCGTTCCGCACGCATACTCCCAGATATTTTACAGAAGTAAATGCTACCAGTGTTTGTTCCGCTGTCATATAATCATATAATAAAGGACCCTTCTTTCTATGTATTCGTAATACATTACATTTGTCTATGTTAAGGGACTGTTGCCACTCCCTGCACCAAGTGCCTATCCGCTGCAGATCTTCCTGCATTTCGCTACAATTTTATAATGCTACAACTTCTCTGTATACTACAGCATCATCCGCGAAAAGCCGCATGGAACTTCCGACACTATCTACTAGGTCATTTATATATATTGTGAAAAGAAATGGTCCCATAACACTCCACTGTGGCACGCCAGAGGTTACTTTAACGTCTGTAGACGTCTCTCCATTGATAACAACATGCTGTGTTCTGTTTGCTAACAGCCACACAGCTGGTCTGATATTCCGTAGGCTCTTACTTTGTTTATCAGGCGACAGTGCGGAACTGTATCGAACGCCTTCCGGAAGTCAAGAAAAATAGCATCTACCTGGGAGCCTGTATCTAATATTTTCTGCGTCTCATGAACAAATAAAGCGAGTTGGGTCTCACAAGATCGCTGTTTCCGGAATCCATGTTGATTCCTACATAGTAGATTCTGGGTTTCCAAAAACGACATGATACTCGAGCAAAAAAACATGTTCTAAAATTCTACAACAGATCGACGTCAGAGATATAGGTCTAGTTTTGCGCATCTGCTCGAGACTTGCGGTACACGACTGTTAGAAGGGGGGCAATTTCTTTCGCGTACTCTGTGTAGAATCGAATTGGTATCCCGTCAGGTCCAGTGGACTTTCCTCTGTTGAGTGATTCCAGTTGCTTTTCTATTCCTTGGACACTTATGTCGATGTCAGCCATTTTTTCGTTTGTGCGAGGATTTAGAGAAGGAACTGCAGTGCGGTCTTCCTCTGTGAAACAGCTTTGGAAAAAGGTGTTTAGTATTGCAGCTTTACGCGTGTCATCCTCTGTTTCAATGCCATCGTCATCCCGGAGTGTCTGTATATGCTGTTTCGAGCCACTTACTGATTTAACTTAAGACCAGAACTTCCTAGGATTTTCTGTCAAGTCGGTACATAGAATTTTACTTTCGAATTCACCGAACGCTTCACGCATAGCCCTCCTTACGCTAACTTTGACATCGTTTAGCTTCTGTTTGTCTGAGGGGTTTTGGCTGCGTTTAAACTTGGAGTGAAGCTCTCTTTGCTTTCGCAGTAGCTTCCTAACTTCGTTGTTGTACCATGGTGGGTTTATCCCGTCCCTCACAGTTTTACTCGGCACGTACCTGTCTAAAACGCATTTTACGATTGCCTTGAACTTTTTCCATAAACACTCAACATTGTCAGTGTCGGAACAGAGATTTTCGTTTTGATCTGTTAGGTAGTCTGAAATCTGCCTTCTATTACTCTTGCTAAACAGATAAACCTTCCTCCCTTTTTTTTTGTATTCCTATTAACTTCCATATTCAGGGATGCTGAAACGGCCTTATGATCACTGATTCCCTGTTCTGCACATACAGAGTCGAAAAGTTCGGGTCTGTTTGTTATCAGTAGGTCCAAGGTGTTATCTCCACGAGTCGGTTCTCTGTTTAATTGCTCGAGGTAATTTTCGGATAGTGCACTCAGTATAATGTCACTCGATGCTCTGTCCCTACCACCCGTCCTAAACGTCTGAGTGTCCCAGTCTATATCTGGTAAATTGAAATCTACATTTAAGACTATAACATGCTGAAAAAATTTATGTGAAATGTATTCCAAATTTTCTCTCAGTTGTTCTGCCACTAATGCTGCTGGGTCGGGAGGTCGGTAAAAGAAGCCAATTATTAACCTAGGTACTGGCAGGAGTACAGCTGTGAGGACGGGGCGTCAGTCCGGCTTGGGTAGCTGAGTTGGTAGAGCGCTTGCCCGCGAAAGGCAAAGGTCCCGAGTTCAAGTCTCGGTCCGTCACATATTTTTAAACTGCCAGGAAGTTCATATCAGCGCACACTCCGCTGCAGAGTGAAAATCTCATTCTGGAAATACTAATCTGACAGTTAACTGGTTTGTCTGTTATGGGTTGGAGTCTGGTTGTGATAAGTAATAGTAACAGCCACTAATGATGATGATGTTATTTAGTTTGTGGGGCGTCCCGTATAAAGTCTCGGTTCTTATACCATCGATTTTCCTCACAATTCAGTCTAGATGCTGTCACGAATGATGAAGCTGATGATGACGTAGTGACAAGGACAACACATACACCCAGTCCCCCGGCAGAGAAAATTCCCAACCCGGCCGGGAATCGAACCCAGGACCCCATGATTCAGAGGCAGCAACGATAGGCACTAAACCACGAGCTGCGCACCTGGCGTCTGTCGAATTTTAATCTTCAGATTGGTGTCCCTTGGATGTTTCCATGCAGTTTGGGTGGTTGTCGGCAATTAGAAGCCGTGTGGAGTACATTTAGAAGGTACAAAATCAGTTATTTCGATTGTTTAGAAAGGACATTTCAATTCATCTGGATGTGGTTTGATGTATATGACACAATATAAATAACGTCTTTGGCATTAAGCTGCTTTCAGCATATTGAATCCTGCCTAGTCTTAAAAAGTGGGATATCTAGGAAGCCTGCTTTTTCGGATCACTAGACAACAATCCAAGCAAATCGTATTAATGAGTTTCGTTACGAAAAGTAACTGGGAATACTTAACTTTGAGAATTGCATAGATGTGTCGCAAGCAAAGGGTGACAGGAAAAGTAAGAAATCTCTTCAAAATAACAATTCTATGTCGCTGCTAAACAAGTGCCTAATCTTGAGGCTGCTGTAGAACTGGGCCGCTTATGCTCTCTTCATATAGAGGCCGCTGGTGTCGCGTTGTCGTCCTGGAGACAGCTCTGTCAGCGTGCAATTGGCTGACGTCTTCTTCACAGCACTCTCTGCTCTCTCGTTCCCGACTTGCCTGCCGACGCTTGACTTTACGCCGTAACACAGCCTAGAGATGGAAGTCTCAGATACTGATCCACTACCCGGTTATAGCGGCGGAAACAGATTCGTTCATGATATGGACATAGGACCTAGGCGACAATTATTTCGAATAGATCCATTGACATAGATGAAAACATAACATAAAAATTAGAGTGATGTTACTTCTTACGGAATGAATGATACAAGTTATTGTCTGTGACACGAGTACACAACAGAAGGAATGTAAAGCAAATGTAGCCAAAAAACAGTAGCCTGCTTGTAGAGCGCCGATAGGGGAATCACTATGAAGAGAGAAATTGGTTCAAGAAAATGACACATTCCGAAGAGAAAATCAGCTTATTTGCACCATGTGAGTCCAAAACGTTCCGTTACTGGATTAATAAAAAAGTAGAGAAAAGTTAAGATAGTGGTTTTAATGCTATATGTGTTCTACATAGTCCTCCCCACCCCTCCGCCAGCCACCAACCGCACTTGAGTACAACGCACAGAACGTTCATATAAATTTTTGAAACTGTCAGAAAAGACTTTCTTTAAAATGTTGTCCTCGCACTTCAGACTGGGTTGAATGTCTATTGGGTCGAAAGGCGTTGACCTTCATTCAGCACTTTGTCATTTTGTGGTAAGTATGTACTGATAATACGAAGTCTCTCTACCCGTGATGATTTTTTTTTTTTTCAGATAAGAACAGCCAGCCTTTTGCATTTTGATCAAACCGCGGAAGGCGTACAAGAGTCGTTATTTTTGTTCTGGTGACAAAACGTTCCGAAAATACCGTGGACACATTTTTCTATTCGTAAAATACATTCTGGAGAAAGTGCTGAATATCTGATTTACAGATACTGACCCATAGCAATTTGCGACACAACGTTGACACACTACGCCCACACATTGACAACTCATCACTGCCTGATCGTAAATCATTTGGAGAATGTCCATGTGCTGATTACAGTTGTTAGTTCAACCTGCCACCGTAGTTAATGCACTGACGTCGCGTCGCTTATATGCCAGAAATAAAATCAGTCTCGGAACTTTTAGAAAAGACGTGCATCTAGTTCCATCCCACTCTGCCTCTCCCCACACACACACACACACACACACACACACACACACACACACACACACACACACACACACACACACACACACAGCACGCGTACGCACAAAATAAATACAAGAGCCAAATATAATTAAGCATGTATCCAAAACACAGAATAAAGGAAAAGAGAGGCGGAACGGCACAGATATAAGCATACAATGAAAACCTAATAAGCAAACACAAACACAGAGATAGGTAGTTAATCCGATAAGCTTGAATTCGATTAGATGGATTTTATGTAGCAAAAAGAGAGAGAGTAGCAGCTGGCACATAGGGAAGCGGATGTGGCTGGAGCAGCCTCTGATCTTTACACAGTAATTTAGTTTAGTTACTTCTGGCAAGAAGTGAATTCTACCAGTGTATTTTACTGCGCATGCTAATGTTTGTTAACTTACTCTAAGTTTTTTGTGTAAATTCTAGTGAATTATCTTTCTGTGAACTGATAAACTAGAGGCACAGTAGTAGCAGAATTGAAATTGCACCCAACAGCTTCTTGGATTAGTGTTACATATCTTGTGATGTAGACAAAAAATGATTAAAGATGGACAGGGATTACGCCTTTTCTGTACAGATGCAGGGAGGCCGGCCGGAGTGGCCGAGCGGTTCTAGACGCAACGGTCTGGACCAGCGCGACTGCTACAGTCGCAGGTTCGAATCCTGCCTCGGGCATGGATGTGTGTTAAGTCCTTAGGGTAGTTAGGTTTAAGTAATTCTAAGTTCTAGGGGACTCATGACCTCAGAAATTAAGTCCCATAGTTCTCAGAACCATTTGAACCATTTTGATGCAGGGAGAAATTCGCCCCTGTCCGTTAATAGCTTTGGGACACCTGAACCAAATACTTCGGCACCTATGGAGCCTTCAGCGTTCTCTGGCATCCCTGATGTCACTGCGTTTTCCGATTCGCACATCCCAGTCGATTTACATTTACCTGACAGTGGTTGGTGAACAGTGGCATTGGGGGGAGGGGGCGGAGGGGGGGGACGACTGCAAATCTCTGGCCGAAAGGCGAAAATGGGTACTACCCGCAAGGCTGTCCCCTCACGTCTGAAAAACTGATCTGAGGTATTATCCACAGCCGAAAGAGCACCTGAGCCCCAGCATAGATGCCTCTCTGCTGCAACTGTGGCCGATTTTCCTGAAAATTCGAACGTCAGCAGATGGTGGAATAGCTTGTCATGGGAGCTCCAATGTTACGTAGGCGATGGAGGCCCTCTGGGAAATAGTGGGACACCTGGGAAACGACCAATGTCTACTCCATTATCCTGCCAGGGGGTCTTACCCGAAACGTGGAGGATGGTGGTGGTGGTGGTTAGTGTTTAACGTCCCGTCGACAACGAGGTCATTAGAGACGGAGCGCAAGCTTGGGTTAGGGAAGGATTGGGAAGGAAATCGGCCGTGCCCTTTCAAAGGAACCATCCCAAACGTGGAGGAGGCTCTGGCAGTAACGACTGCGCGCTGAGCGTAGTTGCTGCAGCTGAGTGCAAATCGTGGCGCATGCCGCTACGAATAACGCCTGCCTCCTCGGTTCAGTGGCCATCTTCGACTGCTATAGGTGAAGGCAGCTAGCATCGCTCGTGGGCTGGAAGCAGAGCAATCGTTTTGCAGCGCCGTTCCCACGGGCGATTGCGATCCTCTGTTTGGAACCGAGTGGTGGCTTAAACCAGAGACTCAAACGGTTCTGCGACGATCTTGGATGCGGATTTCTCGACCTGCGCTATCGGGTGGCATAATGTAGCGGCCGCCCTAAATAGGTCAGGCGTGCGCTACGTGCAGAAAGCGGCTGCTACGGTAGCGCAGTATCTGTGCCGTGCATATGAGGGATTTTAATGCAGAAAAATCCCTCTACTGGCCCTACAAGACTAGTTCTGAATCCACGTAGGGTATCATTCGTCATAGCAGATTCGAGAAAGAAAATGTTAGTATTGTATTAGTTAACCAAAGGAGCGTCAATGGAAATGTCCAGAAATAGTCTCGCTAGTAAACGGTAACAATGCATAAATAGTACTAGGGACAGAAAGCTGGCTGAAACCAAATGTTAACTAGAAACTCTAGAACCTACTGGAACGTATATCTGAAAGATGTTAGTGGTGGTGTGTTCGCAGCAATAAAAGGTATAATAATATCTACTGAGATTAGTACAGATTCAGAATGCGAAATAATTTTCTGAAGATGAGTGTTGATTGTGAGAAAAACGTAGTCATCGGATTCTTTTATAGACTTCCCTACATGATCAGCGTAGGAGGAACATTTGAGGGGAAAGTAAGAGAATATTCAGCGTAAATTTCCTGGTCATCTTCTAGTTTGAAATGGAGATTTCAACTTACCATTTATAGAGCAAGAGACTGAAGCGTTTAGGACAATTAGTGAGGACAGGGAACGGCGTGAAATTGTTCTATGTCCGTTCTCCGAAAATTATCTTGAGGAAGTTGGTTAGAGAACCTGCTGGTGACAAAGAGACCCGAACTTTTCGATTCCGTTAGCTTAGGACACGGAATCTGTTATCATATGGATGTAAATAGAAATACAGACAGCGCGACAAGAATCAGATTTCAGATTACCTGCTAGGTCAACATGAAAATTTCACCTACAGAACTGACAATGTTGAGCATCAATGGACAAAGTTCAACAGCACTCACTGTACAATACGATTTAGACAGCACGTGCCGAGCTAAGTTATGAGGGATGGAAAAGACCCTCCGTCGTTCGAAAACTACTAGGAAATCAAAGACAGCTTCGTTGCCAATTTAAACGTTTCCCAGGCTCGCTGACAACGATGGCCATGAGTGAGGCGTTCAACATTTTTGAAAGCAAACTTGACAGAAAACACTAAGGAGTTTTGGCCATATGCTAAATCAGGAAAAGGATTGAAGCTATCTGTGCAGCTGTTCTGTGACTATAATGGCACTGAAACGGAAGATGGCACAGGAAATGCGGAAGTCTTAAATGTCTTTTCCATAACCTTATCACATAGGAAGATCACACTGCAGTTTCTCGTTTAAATCATCGCACGAACGACAAAACGACTCATATCGAAATAAATGACCAAGAGATAGAGAAGAAACTGAAACCACTCGAAAGAGGAAAGGCCGATTGACCTGGCGGGTTTCTAATCAAATTCTATATAGTGTATGCGAAAGAATTTGCCCCTCTTCTATCTGCAGTGTACCGCTGGCCTCCGATGGAACGAAGCGTTCTTAATGATTTGGAAAAAGAGCACAATTCTTCCCCGTTTCCAAACAGGATCGTTGAAGGGTTGCATAAAACTACAGGCCTAGACTCTGGCGTCGGTCTGTTGTAGAATTTCGGAACATGTTTTATGTTCGTGCTTTATGACGTTTCTGGAGACCGAAAATCTCCCCTGTAGGAATCTACATAGGTCCCCAAAACAACACATTTGTGCAGCTCAGCTCGCACAGTTCGTCCACGAGACCCAGAAAGCTGTAGATACAGGTGCCCAGAGGTATGACGTGTTCCTTGAATTCCAAAGGACGTTAAGTACACTTCCGCTCTGCCGCCTAATGAACAAAATACAGTCGTATGGAATATCAGACGGACTGTGTGGCCCGCATCTCGTGGTCGTGCGGTAGCGTTCTCGCTTCCCACGCCCGGGTTCCCGGGTTCGATTCCCGGCGGGGTCAGGGATTTTCTCTGCCTCGTGATGGCTGGGTGTTGTGTGATGTCCTTAGGTTAGTTAGGTTTAAGTATTTCTAAGATCTAGGGGACTGATGACCATAGATGTTAAGTCCCATAGTGCTCAGAGCCATTTTTGAACGGACTGTGTGATTGGGCTGAAAAGCTTCTAGCAAACAGTACAAAGCAAGTAATTATCAACGGAAAAATTGACGACGTGCTCCAAAAGAGTGACATAAGACCATTGTTTTCCACAATGCACTGAGGTGATAAATCATGGGGTACAGATATACACGTAGTATCACGTAGACAAGGTATAAAAGGACGGAGCTGTACTCAGGTGATTCTTGTGAAGACTTCCGACAGGATTATGACCGCATGAGGGGAATTGACAGACTTCGAACGGCGAAACGATGTATCTGTTAGGACAGTGCTGCGAATGTGGCATTAATGGGCTATGTCAGCAAACAACCGAAGCGATTGTCTTTGCTAACAGCATGACAACGTCTCAGGCACTTCCCCTGGGCTTGTGACTATGTCGGTGGACCCTAGTCGTCAGGAGAGTCCCAATTTCAGTTGGTATGAGCTGATGGTAAGGCTCTAATGTGGTGCAAAGCCCACAAACCCATGGACCAAGGTCGTCAACGAGGCACTGTGGAAGCTGATGGTACCTCCAAAATGCTATGAGAGGTGTTTACATGGAATGGACTAAGTCCTCAGGTCCAGCTGAACCGATCAGTGACTGGAAATGCTTATAATCCGGCTTTCATGTACTTATGTTCCCAAATATTTTTATGGATGAAAATGCGCCAAGTCTTGTTCGCGATTGGTTTGAAGAACATTCTGGACAATTCGAGAGAATGATTTGGTCACCCATCGAACACTTATGGGACACTTATGGGACACAATCGGGACGTCAGTTCGTGCACAAAATACTGCGCCGGCAACAGTTCGGCATTTACGGGCGGCTTAGAGGTACCATGGCACAACATTTCTTCAGAGGACTTCTAACGACATGTTGAGTTCATGGCACGTCGAGATGCTGCATTACGCCTGGCAAAAGGAGGCTAGGCACGATGCTAGGAATTCTTCGTATACCCATAACTAAAACGGACGACTTGGGACGTCAGCTGTTAAAATTATGACGTAATTCCTCCAGCTGTATTAAGGTGTTGGTTTTATTGGCAACTAGTTTCGATGTTGTTACACATCGTCTTCAGGCCCATACTTGTTGCAGTAACCGTATGTGTCTAACACTAGTAGTCAGTGGTGAGATAGGCGTATTCCATGCGGAAGGCAGGTATTAATTGCTCAGTTAATATTTCCAATAAATATTTCCGATTATTTAGCGAGAGACATAATTTTCTACCAATCTTTAGCAAATGTGTTCAGCTCCGGTGAGTAACAACTGTGTGGAATCGTAGTTGCGGAATGTTGATTCATCACACCTGTAAGTGTGTGATCATAGGATAAATGTGCGCTGTAGCAACAGTGTTGCAAGCAGGATATGACGGGTAAGGAATTTCACAATGCTATAATTCATGTTTATTTCGCGTGAAAATTTTTTGCGCTCTGATTCAGCTGAATTGCACTTCTAGATAAGTTTTCCAGTATTATCAATAAACAGCACTTCGGAAACATGACTGTTTTCTAGGTAAGATGTATATCGATACTCATTAGAGGCTCTTGTGAGTGTAATGATACTGTATTACGTGGCTCGCATGACTGTAATTTCGTGTCCGACGATTGCAGTTGCGATATCGCGATACCATTCTTGTTTAGCAAGTTGCTATAGGGACTTAACATGCGGGAGAGGGTGAGAGGAGATAACTTACTGAATATCCCTATCCACGCAAAGTCGTTACATACAATACATCAAAATCTTCTGAATACATGAGACTAACTGTATTCATGCACTGTAGAGTCTCTGTCCATTAGAACAGTGTCACATAGCATTAACTGTACAAAAATGGGACTACATTGTCGAAACCAGAGACAATTAACTTAATAGTATCTGTTTATATCGTTGTCAGTGTAAGTACTAATCATAAAAATATACGTATGTGTGTGTGTGTGAGAGAGAGAGAGAGAGAGAGAGAGAGAGAGAGAGAGAGAGAGAGAGAGAGAATAGCTCTGGAAGGCCTGAAACAATTGAACCGGCATTTGGTACACGTATGGTGTCAGTACACATTTATCTTAGAGGTAATCCCTCCATTGCCTCACTATTGGTGGGGATGCGTGTAATGACATGTAAGCATAACTCTGGAACGCATGAGTGAGTTAAAGCAAAGATATACTGGGTTAAGCATCGTTGGGGCAGAGGAACAAACATGAAGTGGCTCAAATGTAAAAATGAATATAAACGAGATGTATTAGTGACAAATCCATAGTTTTCGGGGTTAGTGGACTGCTTGCTGACTGTCACGACGTATGTTAACCAGTACGGGTTGAGGTGACGACAGGAAGGTGCGACGCGCAAATTATAACCCTGGCACACTTCGAACAATTTCAACGAGACTTGGTAAGTATATGCCTAATTATACAGAAAATAATACTGTTGCGTAGAACTACCCTAGCACTATTTGTGGTGTACAGGGATCGATCAAAACGTTTCCATTTGAGGGCGTTGCTGCTGCGTAAATTAATGTGACTCCGA
Source organism: Schistocerca nitens (assembly GCF_023898315.1). NCBI lineage: Eukaryota > Metazoa > Arthropoda > Insecta > Orthoptera > Acrididae > Schistocerca > Schistocerca nitens. Next base: position 503,719,545 of record NC_064614.1, on the reverse strand, counting down.
TGCGAGAATATAAGAATCGATATGTCGACAAAGGATTAGTGTGACATTTGTGTCATTCCGACGTTCGTGAAGCTACGGTGATGTTATTAAATGGTTCAAATGGCTCTGAGCACTATGGGACTTAACATCTGTGGTCATCAGTCCCCTAGAACGTAGAACTACTTAAACCTAACTAACCTAAGGACATCACACAAATCCAGGCCCGAGGCAGGATTCGAACCTGCGACCGTAGCGGTCACGCGGTACCAGACTAAAGTGCCTAGAACCGCACAGCCACGCCGTGATGTTATTACCAATGACATCCAAACATGATCAACGTGCCGAAGGACAAACACCAGTAGACGCCCACCGGATATTGAGGAATTTGTATGGGGCAGCATGTCTGTCGAAAACCACTTTTGTTTAACAGTGCGCCACAAGGGGGGCTGTTGCTTCATGGTAACGCACGTCTCCATATCGCAAATGTCGTAACGCAGAAGTTACGCCAATTCAAGTGGCAGACACTCGGGCACCCACCAATAATTCTGATTTATGCCAATGCGATTATCATGAATTCGGTCCCTTAAACAAGGCCTTGAAGGGTCGATGATTCCTGTCTGACGAGGACGTGCACTAGGCGCAGCAGAACACGTGTTTTACCAAACGTGCACCTTCAACCTGGTGCTCCTGTGGCATAATTGTCTTAATGCCTGATTGGCATACGAATTCTAGACCACATGGCCTTCGAGCGGAAACTTTTTGACCACATTTTATCTGCGAATAGGGGTTGGAAGGCCGTGGCAAGTGAGCAGTTCAAGCAGTTCTCTCGGAGATGCAAGGAGAAATGTTGTGTGGTTAAGAGGTTGTCAGCGGGATGGGACAGGGGGAGGCTGACAGGTAAGCATAACTTTGTTGGAACGTCTGGAGTAGTTTCAACGTGCACTGGTATGTACGTCGCTTACAATCTGGAAAAATATTCTATTCCATACCCTGTTCCCCTATGGATAGGCTAGATAAGTGAGGGAGGTGACGTGTAGAAAAATCAGCAATGTACTGTAAACAGTTGTCATTCGGTTTTCTAACACAACACTGGGTAAATACGCGCCCAGATTATGGAGAGTAATCAGCTGGCAGCAAAAGGCAAATCGCGATATTTTAATCTCGTTTGGCTGTCAAACACATCGCTGTAGCTAAGAAAATCTGGATATGTTTGAACGTTTTAAATATATATGCAAGAGTGGAAGTTGAGATCCCACTTTTACTTACGCAAAATATGCTCTTACGAACTTCACTGCCTAGAACCTCACAGATTAAATCGCCCTCCACCCTGTTTTACCAGCTTTCCTGCACAACTTGCGGGACTCGTTCTCCAAGGAAAACAGGTTGGTAGAGGCTGTATTCACCACAGCCTACGAGACATTCACAGAATTAGTCTATCGTTTTGGTAGTAAATAGGTAAAGTAATCAAACTATCTCACTTGGTATACGCGTGAGCCTGCATTGAAATTAGAAAATCGAAAAATGAAGGAAGACAGAGCAGGGAATAAAGTCCCATCGACAACTAGGTCTTTAACCCTCGAAATGACAAAGAGGCTGATGGAGGGGGTATCCTTTTGAAAATGTTGTAATCTAACCATTTACTTTATATTTTTAAACTTTCAAACAACTACTAATTGTTTTTAATGATTTCTTATGCCAAAGTCAGTAACTGTTTTAAATTTACTGTGAAACTTAACCAAAAAATTCAAGTCTTATTAGTGAATGTGACTTTTCACAACAAATGTCATACCCATAATTTGAGGTTCAGAGCACTTCTTACGCATCTATATATGTTATAAAGTACCCTTCCCCTTGGTGTACACACTACGAAAAACGCGTTGGTATTGCTAAGATGGTGCTAATAGATATTTCCAGGTTCTATACCAGACTTATACATCAGCATCTACTTAAAATGTGTGTTGTTAATAAAATTTAACAACAATTAAAGAATACTTTTTTTATTTTTGTGGTGGCCTGTAAGTGTCCCTCCGCACCTCCCTCCGCCACAGTACTACAAGTTGTGTAACATGTGTTCGTATTGCCGCGGATAAATTTCGAAAAAAAGCTCGGATCGCGGAGGCATCATAACTTCCAGTCGATTAAATATCTAATGGGAAAATCTATCAAACTCTACGCTCCGATGTGACTCAAAATACGCAGAAATTACGTCAGTATTCTCACAAGAGCGAATGCACCAAGACGGGAATACGGAAAATAATTTCCAGGTCTTGTACCCTTTGGTTTTCTCCCGAGGAGAAATTTTTTGCCCCGCACTGTTTTATGTTACCAGCGCGTTTCACAGCGGACTATCGGGCGTATCTCTCCGAATTTTGGGATGTATTTAATTAAAAATGGGAGGTCCCGGGACATGGCTTAATTGGCTGGCGGTTGGCTGTAGACAGCGGCGTCTGCGGGCGGAAGAGCTGGCCTCGGTGCGACAGCGGTGCCGGTCGTCATCTGCACCGCACCCTCTCTCCCACCCCCGTCTCTCTCTCTCTCTCTCTCTCTCTCTCTCTCTCCCGGACCCACACACAGACGTCTGCACTCGCGGTAATCATCCCGCCTGGCGCAACTTTCAGTGGTTAATTTGCGCCACCCCGACTGCATCTGCAAGTTCTACAAATCCTGAGCGCGCCAGCTTTTCGCCCTGATGTAAGGGCGCCCTCCAGAATTCGCGCCTCTTGCGTGGGGTGCACTTCTGTTAGAGCTGCCACCGGGAACTTTCTACTTACATTGTGACGATCGAGTCCTTCCTAAGGAGTGGTTCACACTGAGGCGATACGGTGAGTAGTACGACAAACTGTAATAAAGGTCGCGCCACGCGACGGTTATCAGTGCAACACTGGTGTTCCCACAGGAGGGATAAGACGAGTAACAGGACAAGCAGCCGGCAACAAGCTTGCTCGTGGCGCGTCGCTGTCGGCCTACTCGAGGACAGCTCTCCAGTGTGTCATGTGTTCACTCTAGACTGGAGACAATGACAATTACCGGGTGCTTACAATTATAATACAGCCACTCAGGGGGGTCCGGTATGTGCTGTAATTATCGTATGGCATTGGAGCTTGGTAGATACGCTAAAGCGTTAACCCGGAAAGTGAGACCTTGCGCTGTTACTGACAGTATTTTATGTGAACGGCAACAATTACTGTTCTGCGTTGAGACACGATCACCGACTGACTGAAATATCTGAGCAAAAGCCTGTTGTCTTTAAATGGTTTAAAGAAGAAGATAATTAATTATGTTAATCATATTAATCTGGAGAGATGAGGCGCGTTGTATGCCACAGGTTGCAGTGAATACACAGAACTGCCCACTTTGAGGTAGTGTTAAATCTCGTGTTCTGCACGAAGAGCTATTGCTCTCGCCTTATGTGATTGTGTGGTGTGGATTCACAAGCCCTTGTTACCGAGGTTGCTGTTCCTGTAACTGACCATGCAGCTCGTGCCTCGGGTAGTTCTACTGCTAGTGCAGTGTCACGAGAACTGTCCATCCCATGGTACGGTCGACACTACAACTGCATCTACATCTACATCTACATAGATACTCCTCAATCTACCGTACGGCACGTGGTGGTGGGCACCCCATACTATTACTACTCATTTCCTTTCTTCTATCCACTCGCAAGTGGAGAGAGGGAAAAACGATTGTCTATACGCCTCCGTGTGAGCACTAATTTCTCGTATCTTATCTTCGAGGTCCTTAATTATGCTGGAGGAACTACAATCGTTCTGCAATCAGCTTAAAATGTCGGTTCTCTTAATTTTCTCAATAGTGTTCTTCGAAAAGAACATCTCCTTTCATCCAGAGATTCCCATTTCAGTTCCTGAACCATGTCCGTAACACTCGGGTGTTGTTCGAACCTACCAGTAACCAGTAACAAATCTAGCAGACCGTCTCTGAATTGCTTCGGTGTCTTTCTTTAATCCGACATGGTACGGATCCCAAATACTCAATCAGAACTCAAGAACAGGTCGAACTAGTGTCCTATAAACGACCTCCTTTGCAGATGAACCAACTTCCCTAAAATTCTCCCAATAAACCGAAGTCGATCATTCGCCTTCCCTGTCACAATCTTCACATGCTAGTTTCGTTTCATGTCGCTTTGTGTCTAAACAACGTGGCAGTGTCAAGCAGGTCACTGCTAACACCTTTTCCACAGATTACAGCTCTTTTTGTCCTACTCAGCTGCATTAACTTAAGTTTTTCTACATTTAGAACTAGCTGCCGTTCATCACACCAATTAGAAATTTTGTCTAAGTTATCTTGTATCCTCTGTAACATCCACGACAATATGTTCTAACCACGAGATGTTAAAATGAACTAAGTGTACAAATTTCAACCAATACTATCGCTACTACGTATAAAAAGACTGTATCGTGTAAAAAGACGATAATTATTTCACTATTTCTTTAATAATTTAATTTCTGTGTGAATTAAAACTATTAGCAGAGAAGTACATTCATTCTTTTTTGTTATCTGTGATAACTGTGGTTCAGTTGTTCTTCCTGTGCTAACCGATGAACTGTTCGGACGTGAGACGTGTTGATGTCTGTAAAGAGAAAACCTGTAACTATATATTGTTAATTAGTATTCGAAAAATAGAGCCGCTGTTGTCTAGACGTGGATTTGTATTTATTTCAATTGTAATCCAATCTAATTAATGTTTTTAAGTGTTAATTTTCAGCTCCGCAATTAGGAGCGCAGCCGTTAGCGCTACAAACTTAGAGCGGAGTTTACTAGTAGCTGGTATGAAAAAATATGACGGTATTTATCATTGAAAATGATTTTAAATGCTAAAGAGTGGAGATAAAAGGATTAAATAGTTTTATTTAAATAAATTACCTTGATATAAAATAAATCGAGAATAACAATAGACAAATTGACTATCGTCTGTCTGCCGCCAGCTTCACAAAAATATCTCAGCGGCAGTTTTGAACCGACAATTTTAACAAACGTAAATGTTGTAAGATATAAATGAATGGAAGTAAATGTGCACAGGTGGTCCCGAATCTACTTTAAAAGACAGAATTCAACTCAAATTGAATCCTTAAATACAGTGCTCACAGCACGTTACGTAATATCAATTTCTTATTTGCTGATGTATGAACACTAATTATTTCGGACGATTCACATGAAATATTTTAATAGGAGACATACGTCAGTGTTGTGCGCGGGTAGTATTTTGTGACTAAATGTTCCCTTTGCTAGAGAAAAGTGATTCCATCTTAAGTAACAGTTGTGTAAAATATGATAAATGATATGCAATTTAGTGCCACTCATACGACTTTACAGACAACATTTCTACACAACGTTAAGTGGAAATTTCTTTACAGAGTGACAAATATTAGCCGAGATAATCATTTTTGAGATCAAACGAATTGTTACACTGACAATAGGTAACTGGTTTCATTTTTTTTATCTACCTGAAACACCATTTATAAGTAATTAAAGTCACGAAATACTTTAAACCGGTTCCGCCACACCTCCTACAGCGACTCAACTTGACACCTTACCGTACACTCCAGTAACTTCAGAAAATAACCGCAGATTGCAGCCCACCCTGCCCGCAAAATCATTTATCTACACAGAATAATAGCGGCCCGGTAACACTTCCCTGGGCACTCCTGACGATACTCTTGCCTCGAACACTCACCGTCGAAGACAACGTAGTAGATTCTAAACCTTGAGAAGTCTTCGAACCACTCACATATCTGTGAACCTATTCCGCATGCTTGTACCTCATTTCACAGCCTGAAATGAGACATCGTCTCAAGCGCTTCCCGGAAATCTGGAAATATGGAATCTGCCTGTTGCCCTTCATCCATAGTTTGCAGTATATCATGTGAGAAAAGGACAAGCTGAGTTTCACATGAGCGATGCTTTAGGATGCAGGTTCGTGGACATAAGAAAATTTATTACGTCCGAACTGAGAATATATTCCTCACCGTTGTGAGGAAAGTTCGTCTGTAATTTTGTGGGTCCGTTCTTTTGCACTTCTCATGTAAGAGAGTCACTTACGCTTTGTTTCGATACTCAGAACTGTGCGCTGGGCGAGGGATTCGCGATAAATGAAACCTACGTACAGGGCAAATGCCATACCGTACTCTTTGTGAAAGTGAATTGGGATTCCATCCGGACCTGGTGACTTATTTGCTTTCAAATCTTTCAGTTGTTTCCCTGCGCCAGGGATGCTTATTACTATGTGCATACGGGAGTCTATTCGATGGTCAAACGACAGTCTGTTTGTGTGATTCTCCTGCGTGAACGATTTCTTAAACGTGAAATTTAAAGCTACTACTTTCATTTTGCTGCCTTCAACTGTCACACCGGAATGGTCAAAAAGTGAATGGATAGAAGCCTTCCGCCCACATAGCGATTTTACATAGGACCAGAAATTACTCTACTCTCTGGCAGATCTTTTGCTAAGGTGTGACTGTGGTAGTTGTTATATGGTTCGCACATATATCTTTTCATAAATACAGGAATCTCTACCAACCTTTGCTTGTCGTTAATTATGCTTTCTTTTTTGAACCGAGGGTTCAACAGCCTCTGCTTCCTCAGAGTTTTCCGAACGTCGTTATTAAAACGTGGTTGGTATTTTCCGTTTTTAATCCACTTACTAGGCACATAATTCCGGAGTCTACGATTTACAGTTTCCTGAAACTTTACTCATAATTCCTCTACGTCGATCTCACTGGAAATTTGTGATGTCAATTCATTGTCAAAGTGAGATGCTAAAAACTGCTTGTCTGCTCTTTCTAGAAGAGACACTCTCCTAGCCTTCTTAACTGATTTATTGACTTTCGTAATCTTAGTTGGTACAGTAACATCATGATCGCTGCTTACCGTTTCTATACTGACGTTGTCGATGAGGTCATGTTTATTTGTAGTTTCATGGTCTACGATATCTCCATTGCGTGTGTGTTGCCAAACTAATTGCCGAAGACAGCTTCAAACGACTGCCTCTATGTGTCCCCTGCAATGAATCCATGCACATGTCAGGGTATACTCGACAGGTTAAAGTGGCATCCAGTTAGTATTGCATGAGTTGGGTATTTACACGCTACTGACCATAGAATTTCTTTGAATGATTCTAGAACTGTTAAGGCAGAATCAATGACCAGTGAAAGTATTTAACAATTAACCTGGTTTCATCTAGACCCGTTATATGCTACCAGATAACTTCAATGTCACACTCAACTTTGACTGTAATAGAGTAATATTTTTGGCAACTGCAATGGACAGTCTTCCTCCTATACCCTGTAATCTGTCTTTCTGATAAAAGTTCGCTAAATATCGCAGGGTATTCCACTTCATGTTACAGACAGCACTCGGTCCCGAGAGCAATGTGAGCCCGAAAATTTTCCTGAAGGCAGTAAATTCAGGAACTCTGTTACGAATACGTCGACAATTTACTGATAAAATTTTAACAGTCGAAATGTCTTTACAATGAATGTGGTATAACTTCTCTTGCTGCGTATCGACTTGCGAGTGTCCACCAGAGTGCCTCAAACTGTTGCCTCGCCTAAACGAACAACACTCATGTGCACCCCACAAGTACTCTGATACCCCATAAGCTGCTTCTTTTGTGTGGTGCACCACTGATCTACCAAGGGGAGTCCTACTATAACGGTAGCATGGCGATGTAAGTGCAGTTCTGTCACCTTCAGACATATCCAGCGATAGTATGTAGACGTGGTAATTGTTCTAGTCCTATCTAAAGGCCGCTTACAACACTCACGGCTTCTCCTCTTGCAATAACGTTTAGTTCTTCCGATGTCACTCTAACTTCGGTAACTGAAGTACTTAAACACGACTACTTCTCTAACAACCGCTAGTGACCTCAGATGCCGCGCAATGGATAAAGGTCGGTCAAATGTGAAGTTATCCTATAGTCTTGGTTACAGCTTTTCTGTTTAATCAAATTACTTCTTGCGAGGTATAATAATACTGAAAAACACGGTCGTCAGCCAAATCCACCAAATTTGGTATTTACTATATTTTGTTTCTTATTAAAACTTTTTCTCTTTCAATAATTTCTATCACTGAAGGAACAGGCTAATGCACGTAGACAGCTGAATAATAACTACTTTCAGAATTGGTCACACGCACACACTTAGAAAGTTTTGGTCCACGAAAACAACGCCGAAACGACAATAATGCCTACTTACGTTTCTGAAGGTAAGATCAGCCACACTGCCTCTGAAAATGTGTATCATATACAAGAAATATTTTTATGATACTTTTGTTAGTATCGAAATGATTGCAGAAGGTTTTATACTTAGTTTTTATCAGTTTTATCGGAATAGATACTTTACGTAATTTCTTGGACAGAAGGTTCTAATAACCAAATTCACACACTAGGTAAAATTGCTACTTACTTCACTTACTTTCAAGGCTATCTACAATTCTCCACATTTATTTCAATTGTTGCACTTGAGTGATTATTTAAATTTACTTTGAAAGAAACACTCAGTAGCGCAATAATGTTTCACACCAATGGATTCTCGGTTTCTTTATCTTTAGTATAGGAACGGATCCCTGCTTGGAACACCTGAGGTTAAATTAGTAGTTTTGCTTAAAAAAAATTAAAGGATTATTGAACAAGGCACGCAAAAAACTTGTCAACACAGCTCGTATACAGAACTATGAACGGTTAATTTCAGTAGTTGCTGGAGATTTAGGTGCTTTGAAGGCACCTACCGTTTTGCGGCGACGGAGATTATTACTTGTCTTCGTGGCGTCGAATTATGCGACTTATACCACCGCAATTATGAGTGTGGCTTTCCTGGGGATCTGCGTCAGTGTAATTAATGGATGCCTTAGACCATTTCACATTCAGGAACCAACACCCGTTGCAGACGTAATTTTATATCTCCTCTTAATCGTTGCAAACTTGTACCTTAGCACTTCCCCTTCACTCACATCTATTAAGCAGTTAAATTTTAGCTTCGTTTGAACAAAATTGCGGAGTACAGCGCGCATCAGCTTTCGTCACCTGCCCGGACAGTGTCTTGCGCCTGTCTGACTCACCCCACTTCTCCCCACTCCTATTTGCTTCCGTTAGCAGCAAAAAAATCTCCACCTTTTCCGATCTTCCAGAACGTCGGTAAATATCTACTGGTTTGTCACGTATATTTAACTTTAGCCCTGAGCTGGTGATGACTTCACTTTACAAACAATTATACATAGTTAAATAAAATATACTTATTGTTAATTACATAACATTATAAACATTTGTTAATTACATGTAAACATTAACCTCCACACAGTCAAAGAATATTGTCTTCTGCAGACCCTCCTATAGACTGCATACTGCACTAATCTCGTTCTTTGCGGCATAAGTGCGAAGTCTCTCGACTCTAAAAAGGTCGATAGTGTTACACTACAAATCCCAAACCGATAAGGCAGGTATAGAAATCTGCAGCCAAGACCATCACAGAGGCGAAGATTCCTTTGGTAAAGACCGTCCACTCTGCTCCAAATCAAAGGACCCCTATCAACACTGGGAACAATACTGCAAATTCCGTGCTCTTCTTGCACCTCATAGGCGAGGCCAGCAGCCTTCACCAGCCACCTGTAACATTGAGTATGTCTCAGAACCTATTCGACAGGTGTCACTGGTGCCAATGCGAGCCTCAACTTGCTGGCGACTGCACCCTGCACATTCGATAAGCGCAGGCAAGGTCGCCTCGAGACACAAGTCCTGCAAATTCATCTGGTCAGGGTCTACGTTACTTTTGGCTCTGGGGATATCTAAAACGAAGCGTTTCTCAGGGACACATGCGGTCTTTACCTATTTGAAGGCCAGCATACAAGAATACATTGTCAGAATCCTCCGCAACTGCTGCGGGCACCTGTTGATCACGTTGTTTTACCAGATCTTGTCGATGTTTCCAACGCTCACACTAAAGTGGCTAAGTGGCTGTTAATAATAAAATCAACATTAATCCTTTCTCACTTGTTTGTGCTATTCTGCCCACGTCCTGTTCCTAATCCATAACTTACGGAAACATTTCTATATGTCCTCCTTGCATTCACAGCACCAGATATGCACCTGGTGTTCAAAATTGGAACCAATTTTTTTACCTGCGTAAATCGGTTCTGCATTAACGCATTAAAATCTGTACCAAGTTTCTCTGTCGCATTATAATTACATCGCACATTGGACCTCTGTGACTAGCTCCTCTGGATGTTTTGTAAAAGTCTCAAGTTGGCTCTAGAAACTTTTCTTGTCTTCTGAAAGAAGGCTTGGATGACTTCCTAGCGCATTTTCTCCAAGGCCTCGATTCGGTCAGTGTATCACGCTTTCGGAGTACGACCGCGGATTGGTCACTTAGGACCAGCCAAAAAACTCACTAGAGGCAAATTGCGCTGCTGGACGCTAGCTGAAGGCAGTTGGGAAAAGGACATAGGATGGAGCGATTGTGATGTTGTTATCCTGAAGGATGTCAATCACAAGATGTGCACGATGGGGGCGCGATTTGTCGTCCATGAAGACGAACGCCTCGCCAATATGCTCCCGATATGGTTGCACTATCGGTCAGATGATGGCATTCATGTATCCTACAGCCATTACGGCGCCTTACATGACCGCCAGTGGTGGACGTCGGGTCACCATAAAGCCACTCCAAAACAGCAGGGAACTTCCACCTTGCTGCACTCGCTGGACATTGTGTCTAACGCGTTCAACCTGATCAGGTTGCCTCCAAACAGGTCTCCGACGATTGTGTAGTTGAAAGCATATGCGACACTCATCTGTGAGAGAATGTGATGCCAATCCTGAGCGGTCCATTTGGCGTGTTGTTAGGTCCATCTGTTCTGCCCTGCATGTGTCGCGGTTGCAAAGATGGACCTCACCATGGATGCTGGGAGTGAAGTTGCACTTCATATAGCCTATTGTACACAGTTGCGACGTCCTGTAGCTGCACGGAAAGCATTATTCAACATGGTGGCGTTGCTGTCAGGGTCCCTTCGACCCATAATCCGTAGGTAGTGGTCATCCACTGCAGTAGTAGCCCATGGGCGGCCTGAGGGAGGCATGTCATCGACAGTTCCTGTATGTCTGTACCTCCTCCATGTCCAAAACATCACTTTGGTTCACTCCGAGATGCCTGGACACTCCCCTTGTTGAGAGCCCTTCCTGGCACAAAGTAACAATAGGGACGCAACTAAAAAATATGGCTCTGAGCACTGTGGGACTTAACATCTGAGGTCATCAGTCCCCTAGAACGTAGAAATACTTAAACCTAACTAACCTAAGGACATCACACACAGCCATGCCCGAGGCAGGATTGGAACCTGCGACCGTAGCAGTACCGCGGTTCCGGACTGAAGCGCCCAGAACCGCACGGCCACCGCGGCCGGCTAGGGACGCAACTGAACCACGGTATTGACCATCTAGGCAAGGTTGAACTACAGACGAGTTGTTAACCTTCTTCCTGGTGGAATGACTGGAACTGATCGGCTGCCAGATAAACGCCGTCTAATAGGTACTGCTCATGCATCGTTGCTAACATCTTTGGGCTGTTTCAGCGAGATCTCTGAACAGTCAAAGGACTGTGTCTGTGATACGATATCCACAGTCAACGTCTCTCTTGAGGAGTTCTGTGAACCGGGGTTATGCAAAACATATTTTGATGTGTGTGTTATAAGGTTCTTTAAAGATAAGATGGTTGATGGCCGTGTCTGGGGATCGATAAAAATACAATCAAATGAAACAGAATTGGGGCCAGAGATATCAATTATGCTAAAATGCACAATGAAAATACTCAAAATTGAATGGGGGTCGATAAAGAGCAATCAAAAAGAAGTACACAGAATAATTCCATAACTCAAGAGTATAAAGCACTCTACAGTGGCTGGACAATTATTTTCGTTGAATCGGATACTCCACCTTTATGCTTCAATTAAGCCTGACAATCGTGAATATGTTTAACTACAGGTCATGGTTGAATGTACAAAAATTAGGAAAGACAGAGACGACCACGGTTCTGAGTGTCAATTGAATATCACTTGCTGGCGTAGCACAAGAGTCCATCTGGCTGCTGTCGGCACGATCTGTATACCCGAGAATCTATTATATATCTCTCTTACTGTTAAACACCAATTGGATACATTTCCTATGTGTCAGGTGAAGCCACGGCTCCTTGTAATTCCATATCTAAGTTATTGGTATGGTACACGCTATTTGGCTGTAATAGCACATACGTCGTTTCCCTCAAACCGCTCGCAAGCGTTAACTGTTAGTGCTCAGTAGGATTGTCCATACCAGGAGACTTTTCAGTTTAACTCTTTATGAGTTAAGATGAGCCTGTGAAGAAGCGTTCACATAATTACTCTCACAATCGTCTCAGCATGACGCGAGCCGTCTTGCTTAAACACTCAAGTATTTTCTGCAAGAGAAAAAGCAAGTTGCTCTGTCAGCAATTTGCCTAAATCAAAACTGGTAGCCACGCGTTTTCTTTCCGACCAATCAGAGCGTTTTTACTTGTTATAACTCCACCCATTAGAGTTTTTGTAGTCTATCACAAGTGTTGTTTCTTTACAGGGCAGGTTTAACTTCTGCTACGTAATACTGAGATAAAGAGCTTCTCCTTTCATGCGAGTCTTAACACAGATGGCTACTGAGAGTCACCAATGTTTTGAGCTGGGGCCGCGCGGGATTAGCCGAGCGGTCTTAGGCACTGCAGTCATGGACTGTGCGGCTGGTCCCGGCGGAGGTTCGAGTCCTCCCTCGGGCATGGGTGTGCGTGTTTGTCCTTAGGATAATTTAGGTTAAGTAGTGTGTAAGCTTAGGGACTGATGACCTTAGCAGTTAAGTCCCATAAGATTTCACACACATTTGAACATTTTTTGTTTGAGCTGGGTTTCTCTGGACGCTTATCTGACATCTCCCGTCATGTTCCTGTAGAAATGCTTTCCTTAGGGTTATCGTTAAAAGCAGGGACAAGGGCTACTTTCTCCGGCGGCCCACATAGTGGCTCCGGCATCTCATTGTGTTTGCTAGGTGTCCCGCTGTGAGGCTTCAGCCACACAGGACGGGCGTTGCCGTCGTAAAATTCCCCTTCCCCCAGAACTGCATCTCGTGTCTCAGGTCGAGGTAATTACTTGCGTGCAATTACTAGTGTATGTTAGTGGTTTATATTGATGAAACGCTGGTTTGTTTATTCTCTTTTCCTGTCAATAAAATTCGTACATTTCCAAGTAAGGATGTCATGTGACATAGCGAGTTAACTGTTACAGGAATTCAATGTGAGGAGTGTTATTTGTTTGACATCTTACACAAGTATTGTTTCCTTCGAAAACAACACCAGAAACTAGAATTACTTTATCATAAAAGAAAAAGCGTCGACGTATTGGTTGAACGATGGTGGTAAAAACGCCTATATGTCAGTACTATCCAAAATAAATATCACTTTGTCCGTTGTGAATTTGAATTGTATAGATGGAAAAAAAGTCGCTACACGATGTGAGAGTCGACTTGAAGTTGTTATGGAGTTAAATGCACAACTTTTTTTATATATATTTACGGAATTCAGACAAAAGTCATTTAGTGTCAGTGATACAACTTCACATGATTGGGCATTAGATTTTTCTAGTGTGATAGGCACTAAAGAATTTATAGCTTGTCAAACTAGGATTAGACACTTCAAAAGATCACAAGGAATTGTGAGGAGAAGAGAAACAAAATTTTTATCAAGAAACAGGTCGGAAAATGAAGTGATTAAAACCGAAATGATACAAGTCTTATAAAAACCGCACGGCATATGAGGCTAGTTTTAGTGTATCTTACATTTACAATACAGGACAGCCCAGTTTTCAAAAAGAAATGTATGCTAAAAGAACAGTGTCATTCAAAGCGAAAACACTAATAGAGGCGATTATGCAGTCCACGACTGCACTCACACATTCGTGCTCTACAAAGCCCATAATTAGTCTGGATGGTTCATTGCTGCCTAAACTATGCGTACATCTTCAAGAATCAACCAGACGTTTTGTAGCATGTGTCAAAAGAAAAACGTTCTGTGCACACGATCGGGTGACAGGCGCATCGGAGTCGGGGAAAATGGGATGCTTTTTTCTGTTCTGGGGGGAAGGAATTTCTTATCCTTTTAGGTTTGTGGTCAGCTAATAAAAGTTCTGATTCATTAAAAACTCTATTTCAAACTCATCCTGACAAAGAAGTAGAGCCATTTTAGATTCCACCACTACCAATGAATATATTTCAACTGTGATATTCTCAAGTTGCAATCAGTAGTACATTATCAGTTTTCCACTCCACAGTTTCAAAATTTGATTAAATATGCGTGGTACCTTAAATATGCTTATATTAGGCCTGATTCATTTCTAATCCTGGCACAGTTTTGTCTAATGACGTCTAATAACATCTGTGACTCGCAGGATTGTCCTGTGTTATCTTTCCTTGTATGTTCTTGGTGCACAAAAAAATGTATGTATGGGACACTGCATCAATATTTCCCATTTTTGCGGTAGTGACAAGAAATAAAATTAATTTTGGTATGTTCTAATCTGTATACTTATTTGAGTCTATTCCATATCAGTCATTTATGACATATCAGTGGTACCAGTCAACGAATGTGTAACTGCCTTACGATCACCTTCACTGAGCGAATCAGCTCTCACACAGCTGTGGCAATAAAGCGGGGCGTAGTTAACGCCGCATTGTCCCTAGATGGCGTTGGCATGACATAGAGAGACAGGTCGGAGTTGTAAAATGGCATTTACAAGTGCGGAGTCCATGAAACGAATGTCTCACTTCATAAAATTCTTTGCGGACTTCCAGTCATCTCAGCAGCTAAAACATTGGATACGCACTTTTCCAACGTTAGCTCACAGTGGTAAAAACAAAAGCAAAACACGTTTCGACATGACAAGTCTGATGATTTCCTTGGAAGTAGTTTCGTACATCTTTACAGTCATTTATCCCCTGTGGGTAACAACACTGTAAAAGAGTTATGTAGGGGGTGCTTCTGATACTTTATGACAAATCATTTACGTGCGTTGAGAATTTTAGCGAACATATTGCGTTCACTTAGAGTCCACACGATGATACTTCCGTTTTTGTTGACATCGCCGTGCAGTATAATATTAATGTGCTCTATTAGTCAAGAATTATTCTACACTCTTATATCTTTAAACGCGGTCTACATAATCGTACTTTCTTTAAACGCGGTCTACATAATCGTACTTTCTTTCTCGGTAAACAACATGGTACATTGAAAGAACTCTTTCAGTAATCAATGGTAAAAGTAACTACACTCCTGGAAATGGAAAAAAGAACACATTGACACCGGTGTGTCAGACCCACCATACTTGCTCCGGACACTGCGAGAGGGCTGTACAAGCAATGATCACACGCACGGCACAGCGGACACACCAGGAACCGCGCTGTTGGCCGTCGAATGGCGCTAGCTGCGCAGCATTTGTGCACCGCCGCCGTCAGTGTAAGCCAGTTTCCCGTGGCATACGGAGCTCCATCGCAGTCTTTAACACTGGTAGCATGCCGCGACAGCGTGGACGTGAACCGTATGTGCAGTTGACGGACTTTGAGCGAGGGCGTATAGTGGGCATGCGGGAGGCCGGGTGGACGTACCGCCGAATTGCTCAACACGTGGGGCGTGAGGTCTCCACAGTACATCGATGTTGTCGCCAGTGGTCGGCGGAAGGTGCACGTGCCCGTCGACCTGGGACCGGACCGCAGCGACGCACGGATGCACGCCAAGACCGTAGGATCCTACGCAGTGCCGTAGGGGACCGCACCGCCACTTCCCAGCAAATTAGGGACACTGTTGCTGCTGGGGTATCGGCGAGGACCATTCGCAACCGTCTCCATGAAGCTGGGCTACGGTCCCGCACACCGTTAGGCCTTCTTCCGCTCACGCCCCAACATCGTGCAGCCCGCCTCCAGTGGTGTCGCGACAGGCGTGAATGGAGGGACGAATGGAGACGTGTCGTCTTCAGCGATGAGAGTCGCTTCTGCCTTGGTGCCAATGATGGTCGTATGCGTGTTTGGCGCCGTGCAGGTGAGCGCCACAATCAGGACTGCATACGACCGAGGCACACAGGGCCAACACCCGACATCATGGTGTGGGGAGCGATCTCCTACACTGGCCGTACACCACTGGTGATCGTCGAGGGGACACTGAATAGTGCACGGTACATCCAAACCGTCATCGAACCCATCGTTCTACCATTCCTAGACCGGCAAGGGAACTTGCTGTTCCAACAGGACAATGCACGTCCGCATGTATCCCGTGCCACCCAACGTGCTCTAGAAGGTGTAAGTCAACTACCCTGGCCAGCAAGATCTCCGGATCTGTCCCCCATTGAGCATGTTTGGGACTGGATGAAGCGTCGTCTCACGCGGTCTGCACGTCCAGCACGAACGCTGGTCCAACTGAGGCGCCAGGTGGAAATGGCATGGCAAGCCGTTCCACAGGACTACATCCAGCATCTCTACGATCGTCTCCATGGGAGAATAGCAGCCTGCATTGCTGCGAAAGGTGGATATACACTGTACTAGTGCCGACATTGTGCATGCTCTGTTGCCTGTGTCTATGTGCCTGTGGTTCTGTCAGTGTGATCATGTGATGTATCTGACCCCAGGAATGTGTCAATAAAGTTTCCCCTTCCTGGGACAATGAATTCACGGTGTTCTTATTTCAATTTCCGGGAGTGTATTTGTTCAATGAGGAAATAATTTTCAAGATAGTGTGTGTTACAAGACTGACTTGCGTTTATTGTCAATGGTATTTTCTGAATCTGGACTTATGTCTTGAGGCAGACCGATTTCTTGAGAGGAATGTCATATTGGGTGAGCTGGTAACACACACTCAATTGTACGTTAAGTATAGTCGTTCGTAAATGTATGCTTGCATTCTCTTACCTCGAGTACGGAGGTTTCTGGCCTTTGCTCCTTATCAGGCACCATGAACTATTCACTGCACGAGAAAATTTCTGGAATTATGAGCACTGAAGTGAGATAATTCTACAGAGTAGTCAATGCTAAGTCTGAAAGAAAATCATTTATCTTTTGATCCTTCGTTCTGTGAATTGTCAATTTAGCTGTTTAGCGTACCTCTAAGATGTTATAAGTCCAATTCCCAGTAACCTAGAGGAAAAGGTTGCTCCTCATAAGAGCATGCAAGTTTAAGAAAAACTGCGTCATGAAACGGATAACTTCTTATTGGAGGAAAAGTATTGCGGTGGCCCAGATAAGCACCAATGTACGGGTACTACACCGCACATTCATATGTTAATGAACGGCCAGCTACCTACAAAAGAAAACTAGTGGTCACTATAAAAAGTGATTTATTAACATAAGACATCAAACAAATTACTTACCCGTTAAATTAAGGATGTAAATATTTAATAAGTGGACAAAAAGTTGTAATTAAGAAATATGGCCTTGGCACAGGTGGGTGGACAATTGAAAGCATAACGTGAAACTATATCACCGATACGGAAAATGGCTGCAAAAATGAAGTATAATTTAAAGAAAGAACCCCAGAAAAGCGAATACAAAATCCAGTCAAATCGCCAAAGTGCACCATGGTAGCAACTAGCTGGCTGCGAAAGTTAAAGTTGCACGCTGTACGTAATTTCCCTGCCTTGCATCGCTCTCGGCTTAGTGATCACATTGTCAGCTTATGCACACAACTCTTAAAGGGGCTGGAAATTGAGAGACCAGCTCGATCTCTGTACACTGCTCTAAGATGGAGAAATCCGTCTCTGCAGTTGTCTGCAACAGCATGAAGCAAGTTTTCTCTCTGGGCCCCTGCCAGCGAGTGCATTGTGACTTAACTCTCCAAAACTTAGCTTCTTCCCCCAGCGTAGGAATCTCAAAGGCTAACAGCAGCAGACCTTGTAAGTTAAAACTAATAATAATTTTATAAACAAGTGCAACCAACTTCCATTCTCACAGAATTTGTCATGTTTAACCAATAGTGGCACGGCTTGAAAAAGAAGGCGCAAAATCTCTCCCACTAAATGACGGGTTTCCAACTCTGGTCAGCCAACAAGTATGCCTTCTATACAAGTAGTTATTGTGAGCTAATGACAGTTTCTGCTACTCAGATTTAAACGAACATTCGTTTGTGGCATGGCTGCTGAATACAGCCGATCCCGAGTGCTACATCGGTCTTCCAGATTTTTATCTCTCAAAAAGAATCCCCCCTAACGCCTCGCACAATGCAGTTTTTATGGAATGCAGGCTGCCCCCAGTGTGCTTGCTGTGTGGACAGGGTACATAGTGAGTTCCCTGTCGTATACCTACTCGGGGAGTGCAGGGCTGTTACAAATGATTGAAGCGATTTCATAAATTCACTGTCGCTCCATCCATTGACATATGGTCACGACACACTACAGATACGTAGAAAAACTCATAAAGTTTTGTTCGGCTGAAGCCGCACTTCAGGTTTCTGCCGCCAGAGCGCTCGAGAGCGCAGTGAGACAAAATGGCGACAGGAGCCGAGAAAGCGTACGTCGTGCTTGAAATGCACTCACATCAGTCAGTCATAACAGTGGAAAGACACTTCTGGACGAAGTTCAACAAAGATCCATCAACTGCTAACTCCATTCGGCGATGGTATGCGCAGTTTAAAGCTTCTGGATGCCTCTGTAAGGGGAAATCAACGGGTCGGCCTGCAGTGAGCGAAGAAACGGTTGAACGCGTGCGGGCAAGTTTCACGCATAGTGATGTGAAAGATTCAGTGTTTAAACCTCCTCTACCAAGAAACGTGCCAGAACTGCGAGCTCGCATCAACAATGCTTTCGAACTCATTGATGGGGACATGCTGCGCCAAGTGTGGGAGAAACTTGATTGCTTGATGTCTGCCGAATCACTAAAGGGGCACATATCGAACATTTGTGAATGCCTAAAAAAAACTTTTTGAGTTTTTGTATGTGTGTGCAAAGCATTGTGAAAATATCTCAAATAATAAAGTTATTGTAGAGCTGTGAAATCGCTTCAATCATTTGTAATAACCCTGTACTTTCAGCGCTGATCAAGTTTACGACACTCTAGTAGTGCTAAGTTAACTTCCATGTAAGGAGCGAACTAGAGAAAGCTCAAAAGGAAGTAACACCATAGTAAAAAGGAGAGAAGAAGAAGAAGTAATTAGCTGTGCAATCATTGGCAGTAGTGAACCCTGTCCACAGTTACCATGCCGGCAGGTATGGCGGTGCGGTTCTAGGCGCTTCAGTCTGGAACCGCATGACCGCTACGGTCGCAGGTTCGCATCCTGCCGCGGGCATCGATGTGTGTGATGTCCTTAGGTTAGTTAGGTTTAAGTAGTTGTAAGTCCTAGGGAATTGATGACCTTAGATGTTAAGTCCCATAGTGCTCAGAGCCATTTGAACCATTTTTGAACAGTTACCATGCAGCGTAAGAGAATCGACAATATCAACTATTAGGATGTGGATATTAAACATTGTAAAATAGATTTCATTACTGTCCTGTAACGGTCCACTTTGAAAAGTTTCAGTTGCATTGAAGCACTTGGAGTGCTTCTTCTAGTATCAAAAATTTGTGAACTAGTACACTAGTAAACTATTGGAAAGTAGAAATATCCTCAGGCGTGAATGCACTTTTAAACGCAGGACTTCCTGTCTATTTCTTACTACACAATGAACCCATAGCTTCATTACATATTGACTGAGATGCAGCAATTGAATTCTAAGAGTGTTTCCTTTATTTTCTACAAAAATGTGTAAGCCAGTGGCGATCATTAGTGGACTGACATCCCTGAGCTCCACGCGTCCTGCTTTTGCACAATCTTTATCAGTTTATTCTGCGTAATCATTTTAGCTATCTCCTTGATGTTCGCCTTTCAGACGTAGGCTTGTGATATATTTCCCTAATGTATTCTAACAACAAATGCCATCGATTTGCTGGAAATATTTTAGGAATGATGCAGTCTCTGAAAAAATTCAGTTTCGTCAGTGTATGTCAGTGGATGTCAATCCACACAACGGTAAATATCGAATATAAGTGGACTTCCTTACTTCAAATGTATTTATAAAAGACATCAGCGTTTTCCATATATGACTCCGGAGTTATTCCTCGTGATTATTGCATAAATTTATGGAACATGCTAATTTTAAACATAACTTAAGCCATTCCTACAGTGTGTACAACAAAAAATTCGATGCGAAGCCAAAGTATTGCTGACGTAAACTAACTGTAACCTAAAAAGTCATCAATAAACTCACGTGGTAGGCTGTTTCTTTTTCGTACGTAAAACATTATAAAGATGCAGTAATGTGGTAGGTCTGCACATTGTACTTACGTTTGGGTATATTCCTCTTCGTCTACCTTTGTCATCAAGAACTGCGTAAAACATGCGGTGTCTACGAAACTTTGTTTCTTTCATCTGAATGTGTAGTGCTTATATCTAACTTACGTTCAACAAAATCACTCTTCGCGAAAATTCGAAAGATGTTATTAAAGTTTTCCATCATTTACTGTGAGTTTAACAATAATCTCCTATTTGGTACACCAATAAATTATTATTCCTTTTTAGTTTATCTAAAAAGGGTTACATTATGGGCTGATTCATTTGCTGTCTGTCTGCAAGTGTATCCAACACATACTGTCGCTGCTAAAGGATATTACGATAAATTCGCGTGTATGAATACTCGCAAACAAGGCTTATTACGCGTATCTCACCAAATCAGCAATGGCATTGGTGAGCCGAACACAGTAAGGTGAAATATATGCAGGCATAGACTTTCTGTGGATTAAAGATTGGCGACCCGTACCACACTGAGACGAAATGATGTCGTCAGTTTCATTTTCATGTTTACGATTATACTCTTGCTAAAGTTTTAGTGGGCTGTTTGCCGATTTATAGAAATTATGAAACAAATGTCCTAATATGCATTGATTAATATATACTACATTACCTTCAGTTCGATTCATATCAATAAAATGAAGAATATTTTATATCACTACCGATAAAACGTCGACGTTCTATACGTGAAACTTTCAATATGTTCAGGTCAACTTGTTCTTTCCCATAATTATAAACATGCGTCAGTTCATAAAATTAGTTTTATTTCATCTTCGGCCAAAAAACTCCAGTGTTTGGAGAGGCCGCGTTTTGGAAAAGAAATTAATCATGTTACATCTGAAAGAGAGTTTTTCAACCTTCCGAAGACCGGATGTAGGCATATTACCTTCAGTCTGACCAAATACACTTAATGCAATCCAGTTCCTCACGAACCATGTCGAATACATTAACTATAAAATTCATTGATCTGTATCCTATATTCCTCTTAATAGAACACACTTAGGACATGCAAATCAAAGAATTATAGCTCTGCCAGTATTATTACCTACCAGAGTACGGCGTGGAACTACCAGTCAGGATTCTTGATTCGCCAATTGGGGTGGGTGGATGATTTTGGACGGAAACTGACATTGCTGAATACCGCTACCAAAAGCACTGATTTATATATATATATATATATATATATATATATATATATATATATATATATATATAAAATTTTAACAATGTGTCGCTTATTTCTTTGTGCTACTCCGTCACCAAATAAAACTGACGCAAGTAACAACATAATATGAAGAGCGTGTGCTTCATATCGCGGCTGGTTCCCGGCTGAGGGTTCATTAACGGAAAACGCTAGCTTAAAACATCAACTGTTAGAAGCAAGTGTAGCTTTAACCAATTTCGATAAGTCTATATCATCTTACTTAAACCTTAGAAAAGGTTAATTACCTTAATATTTTACAAGATTATAATGTGGAAGATGATCCAGAGTCTTACATCTTCTTATTTATACACTCCTGCAAAATTATGAAACAAACACAAGTGAGTACTATAAAAAGCCTCTGTAGTAATTTGGTGAAAAATCATGAAGGATGAGAAGCGAATTACAAAATAAAAACAGAATTCAGTACATGACATCCATCTGCTAAAATTCCTTAGCAACAGAAAACGGATACATCCGGCGTATGATTTAGTGGAACATCCATCACAGTAACCAGATAGGGAAACCTCTGACCTGCAGCTGTTCCCGTAATCAAAATAAAGTTGTGGCCCGTAAACATTTTCAGATTAATGAAAAACTTATTGAGCCACAACTGAATGTTTTTCCTGACCCAGCAGAATCGTATGGATAGTAGCTGTTCTAAGGCAAAAATTTGATTAAAGTGCATTGATCTGAAAGGGAGCAGAAAAAATCCACCATTTAAAAATCACAGCATTTGGCTGGATGAAGTTGCATGCTTGCTAATTCCTATCACCAACTAAGTTGTAAGTCAGGAAGTCAAATAAGAATATTTAAATGTTCTACTTACCAAACCCTCCATAAAGGATTACAGGCGCAAGATAACTTACCTGAAAGCAAATAGAAAAAAATCTCGTTAGAACACTGCCGTAAACGGCAGGATGTATTAGTAAGACATTTTCCTTCACAAGGAAACAATGTGTGAAAAAGACATGCTATTTGCTTCTTTTTGCCTTTCTCCGGTAAGTGAGACGAACTACACACAGGAGAATGGAATTAATACAGGGAAATAATTACGATGCATATGCGGTTAATTTCCTTCAGGTCATCTTGCTAATAACTGACCTGGAATCTTAATTCTGCGTAGTGTACTGCAGCGACACGCCATTTTTCATTTCCCTCCACGCAAGCAAAACTCTAAGTAAAGTGGAAATTCTGTTGCAGATGTCAGATAGGTGTAGTTGTGGTGGCTGGTGCAAGCAACTGTCACCTTAACCTCGTTCATTGCAGGAACCAGTTGGCTCAGCACTTCGCCATCGCTGCAGTCTGGAACCGCGCGACCACGACGGTCGCAGGTTCGAATCCTGCCTCGGGCATGGAAGTGTTTGACGTACTTAGGCTAGTTAGGTTTAAGTATTTCTAAGTTCTAGGGGACTGATGACCTCAGAAGTTAAGTCCCATAGTGCTCAGACCCATTTGAACTTCGCCATCACTGCCGCCCGCGGTATGTTGCTACGACAATCCTATAAGCAACCTGTGGTGTCAGAATTGCAACGGAGGTTCAACGTCATGCCTGGGCATCCGCATGTCAACTCGCCTGACCCTGGTTCATGTAAATAACAACCGTCCATCCAGCAAGTGGCATCGAATTGGCCACCACCATGACGTACAGCAGGCCACCACCATGTGTCCGGAAGTAGTGTCGTCGACCTACCGCTGTCGTTGGTGCAGTCATCATCTGCCACGATACGGGACCGCCCGTCGTATTGACCAACGTCATCTCTGATGGACTGATAGACGAACTAGGGCCTTTCTAGCACCGACTCACCTTGCGTCTACCAATCGACATGTGCAGTCACCCAGATGTTGGGGGTGGATTTCACCTCTGGATGACACCGTCCTCACTGCAAGACGACGCTGGCCCATCACCATGCCGACTCAGCCACCACTATGCTGTAAAGCCGTCGCGGAGCGAGGAGAGTTCCTGAAGTCGTAGAATGGAGAAGGAACACTGCCGAGTCTTTCGAAATGAGCAGAGCATAACACACGTGTGAGAGGATTTTAACGTGCATTTCAGTAGTAGACCAGTGAGATGTAGAGAAGCCATATATATTTACAGTACAGAGTTGCGAGACGTCATATTTGATATGAGTTGAAGACCATATGTTGTAGTTTATAAACTGACGGAAAAAATCTCAATATGAGAAGGAGTTTTGTGACATAAACGAAAATTGAAAGGCGTGTCTGTACATCAAAATTTAATGTCTATTCATGTTTCACACCAATTACATAAGAGTGGCGCTAGTAGCGCCACTATGAAGATCAGGTTTGCTTTAATTACACGCTGTAACGGTCTTGAGCGTTGGTTACGTTTGAGATTGGAGGTGGTAGTTGATTTTAGCAAAAAATTCCTTTAATGTGACAAAGACGCCATTATCAACGGCGTCGTGTAGTTGGGTTATGAGGAGCTGGATGATCCCGTCTGCGATATTGCAGAAAGACATGGCAGGAACGTAGCTAGTGTACATGACTGCTGGCAGTGGTGGTCTCGAGAATGGACGGTCTCAGGAAGACCGGACTCTGTGCCACGTGGCACTACCTAGAGAGGAGAGCGTCATGTACGGCGTATGGCTCTGGGGCTCCGTACTGCATCTGAAGCAGCAATGCGAGCAGCAGTTGTCACCTCAGTGACACAACGAAATATTATAAATTGGTTGCTTCAAGGACAGCTCCGAACCAGAAGCCCTACAGCGTGCATTCCACTGACCCTAAACCATCGCCGATTGCTACTTCAGTGGAATCAAGCGAGAGCTCGTTCTAGGGCAGGACGGACGTCTGTTGTGTTTTCTGAAGAAAGCTGTTTCTGCATCGGCGCCATTTATGTCCGTGGGTTAGTGAAGAGGAGGCCAGTGGAGGCCCTGCAATCATCTCGTCTGCCTGCTAGACATACTGGACCTACACCTGGAGCTATGCTCTGGCGTGCGATTTCGTATGACAGCAAGATTACTCCCGTGGCTATCCCACGCACCTGACTTTACATTTGTACGTCAGTCTGGCGATTCTACATATTGTGCTGCGATTCGTGAATAGCATTACAGAGGATGTTTTCCAACAAGATAACGCTCGCTCACAAACTGCTGTTGTAACCCAAGATGCTCTTCGGAACGTCGCCATGTTGCTTTGACATGCTCGATCACCAGATGCGTCTTCAGTCGAGCACATATGGGATATCATCGGACGACAACTTCAGCGTCATCCATAAACAGCATTAATCATCCTTATATTGCCCGACGAAGTGCAACAGGCATGGAACTCCATCACACTACTGACATTTGGCACCTGTGCAACACAATGCATCCACGTCTGCATGCTTGCATTCAACTTTCTGGCTGGTACAGCGGTTGTTAACATACCAGTATTTCACATTCGTAATGGCTTATCTCGCGCTTATATTAGTCTGTGATCTTGCAATTTTAATCACTTACATATGTTACCTAGACAAATTTATTCAAGAAATTTCATTATTTTACATTATTTTTTTATGCTGCGATTTTTTTCCGTCGGTGTATGTTATAAAACAAGTCCTGTGGACATATGTCGTTTCAAAGCACCAGGAGATTTCGGATTTCTCGAAAACGCTTTGTTGTTGATACTTGTTGCAATAAAATAACGGGAATCGTCATATTAGTCGTTAAGGAATTAGCGCAAAACAGCTAGAGTGTATGAAAGTATGCCGTTATAAGGTATCAGCACAGTATCTATTCTTGAAAACCAGTTGCTGTTGATACTATTTGTAATAATTTAATGTCACCTAATAACTTATGAGCTATTACAGTCTACAGGAGAGTTGACAGACAAGACACGGTCCTTTAACATGGAAGTTCACTGAAGTGTAATGAATAGGAACAATGAGTTACAAAGTGGTGTTTAGGTCGTTCGCGTCTCCCTGCAGCCGAAAATTATTTTATTCATCTTCGCGTTTTGTAAAAGGTTCGGGGACCTTCTTAATAATTTAATAGAACTATTTTCTAAATTACTCGAAGTTTATAAATAATAATAAGATCTCGCTGGAGTGAGTTCGTTCGATTGGTTTTATCTACAAGAGAGCTTGCATTACTTGCACTGAGATTCTCTGCACTTCGTTGTTTCATGTCTTGTATTTCACATATTCTAATGATTCTGCTACTGAATAGAAACAGTGATCAAGTAAGAATGATCTTAGTATTTTACTGAAGA
This sequence comes from Schistocerca nitens, assembly GCF_023898315.1. Classification (NCBI taxonomy): domain Eukaryota; kingdom Metazoa; phylum Arthropoda; class Insecta; order Orthoptera; family Acrididae; genus Schistocerca; species Schistocerca nitens. The sequence goes on along the minus strand of NC_064614.1, from coordinate 503,693,796 downwards.
GTGAAGAGTGAGAATGGTGAAATAATTTTTATCTGATTTGGAAGACTACTTATAATGAAACATTTTTAAGCTGATATTTTTACCGAAAAGGCTGCCTTAAAGGCGCTGTTTTAGTAACCAGCTGGCTTCGCAAAAAATGGTTCGAATGGCTCTGAGCATTATGGGACTTAACTTCTGAGGTCATCAGTCCCCTAGAACTTCGAACTACTTAAACCTAACTAACCTAAGGACATCACACACATCCATGCCCGAGGCAGGATTCGACCCTGCGACCGTAGGGATCGTGCGGATCCAGACTGTAGCGCCTAGAACCGCTCGGCCACTCCGGCCGGCTCTGGCTTAGCATTTCGTCACCGCGACCGCTTTCGGTACATTGGTACAGCCATTCACTCTGATCTGGCAGGGTTGCGACGGGGTATCTATGCGATGCCAGATGCATCTGCATATCAATGCGCCTGACCGTGGTACAGATGAGAACTGGTCACCCAATTGGGAAGAGTCATAGAATGGTCGATCGCTATGTTCGCCTGGAGAAGCAGCGTATCTCTACCACCAAGCGGAAGAAGGAAGGAAGGAAGATTTGGATTAATGTCCCATCGACCTCAATGTCATCAAAGACGGAGCACAAGCTCGGAATGGATCAAGGATGGGGAAGGAAGTCGGCCTTGACATTTCAGAATAACTCTCCTGGTATTTGCCTGTAGCGATTTAGTGAAATCACGGAAAGCATAAATCTTGATGATTGGACGCAGATTTGAACTGTCGTCGTCCCGAATGCGAGTCCAGTGAGCTAACCATTGCTGCACCTAGATCGGTCGCCATCCGCTGGTGCAGTCAGCTCCGAAGGGCCAAGAGTCGTACTAGGACCTTTCTTACATCGACCCACTTAGCGTCCATCGTCGCCAAGTGCAGCCAGGCAATCGCCCCCTGGATTACACTGTCCTCGCTGCAAGACGACGCCAGCTGGACAGCAACACCACACGGCCGTCGCTAGACCGTAAGGCAGGTATGTATGGCCAGCACTGACTCAGCATCAGAAGCGAGAACTGCATGCCTACCAAGCACGCAACACACCGAGCTATGCTGCACTGCTTACAAACCGTGGCCGGAATTCAGACGGCATGTTGCCACTGGGGATCGTGGGTTCGACGCCGATCTCTCGTCTGCTAGACGTGGGCACTGGATCTCCTATGTATGCTGAACTTCAGAACTAAATCAGCGCGTTTCAGCCGGAGTGTCGATGGATTTACGCCTGCTCTCACTAAAGAACGTGTACGTCTGCGTTGCCGCGACAATTCTACTCCTCCCCCTCCCCCTCCCCCTCAAAGGGTTCGATGATGTCCTACACTTTCGACGCCGTTCCACAGGACAGTGTGTAACACTGACGTCACTAGCCGGGGATCATTCAGAAGATAAACGAACAAGTGGATGACCACAGGCTTCCACAGTCAGTCCATTCCAACTGAAGTTACTGTTATCGTCATAATGTACAGAAAACAGCATTTCGGAAAATGTTACAGCATTTGAGAAGAAATGTTATAGCTGTAATTGTCTTACGGTGGGACTTTAGAAAGTAAGTTACTCGTTATTATGTCAGGCCATGCAACTTTTAGTGAATGCTGCACTGCGCTTCGGAATGACTCAAGAACTTGCTAAGATTTTTCAATAGCCACCAAGTCTCTGTAAACAGTTGTGGGAAGGTCCTACCAATTGTTCCGTTCAGCGACAACAGAAATCCTCTCCTTGACCTCGGACCCATTCGAGAACCTCTCGTTGTAGGAAAATCTCTCCCCACCAAATAATTTCTCACCAAATAGAAACTTCAAGTCACACTATTGTTACTCAAAGAGGACACTCTGCCGTACACTATACCATATTTAACAAACAATAGCAAGCTGCTGCTCACCGTCTCCATCAGATCGTTTACGCATATAGATAACAAGCGCCATCCTATCACAGCTCCATGGAGCACTCTTGGCAATACAACCGACGTAATTCAGGCGGAATGAAATGTTTTATCGATATAAAGAGGGCATGGTTGTGGCTTCCACGCTCTCACTAGTGAAAATTGACTTGTACAGAAATTTAACTGTTCTTCATCACCAAGTGTCCAAACTTTTGATTCCGTTACGAAGATGCTACATTAGTAACTTGCCCCCTTGAAGAACAAGACCACTGCTGCTTCCACCAGCACCTAAACTAGCATTTCCAAAAATAGATTTATATACAGGACACTTAGTAGCAAACGTGGGTGCAGATAATTTTGGAAAACGTCGTCTCAGCACCTTAACAAACAAAAGACTGCGACACTCATACTGAAATTACTACATCACGACTATCTAGGGACGCAGAGAACTTGAAGAGCGATCCTCGGAAGCTAAGGACCACTTTAAAGGCACGTAGGCTGCTAATCCAGCGATTATACCATAGTGAGAAAACACAGTCCGAACAGGAGTTAAAGGCCCAACGTTATGGAGCGGCCGCCGTGTCATCCTCTGTCCCGAGGCGTCACCGAATGAGGATACAGAGGGCCATGTGATCAGCACACCGCTCTCCTGACAGTTGTCATTTTTCGTGACCGCTGCAGCCACTTCTCATCCAAGTAGCTCCCCAATGGGCCACACAATGGCTGAGTGCACCTCGCTTGTCGACAGCACACGGCAGACCCGGACGGTGACCCATCAAAGTACTAGCCAAGCCCAGCAGCGCTTAACCTCGCTGATCTGACGGGAACCGGTGTTACCACTGTTGCAAGGCCGTTGGAAATACCATTTTACGGAAGCGAAGAAATGTTGGATCAAGTGTGAAAGTAGCAAAAGAAGTAATCAGGAGGAACAACGGAGAGTAGACCACAAAGTATCCACGTGAATTGTGATAAGGTGAGGATTACTCGCCGCCGTAGGGACGTCACACTAGACCACCAAAGAAGTTACTGGGTTACACCTAGGAATCTGTTGACTTACTCCTCACTGCATGGGAAACCAAGCACATCGGTAATTCTGGCGTGGTATTTTTTCACGAGACGAAACGCCCCGTCGTGACACACTTAGCAGCGACCGAGCGCTGTACACGGCTTTCATGTAACCTCTACAAGTGTTCGACTTAGGTAGGACACAACTTTTAACATATACATTAGAATAGTACGCACCACAGAAGGCACTTGATTTATTCTGTTACTCTTTCTTTGATGTAAAAATAATTTAACCGTAATTAAAACTGTATGTTACTGATCTTTAGGGTTTTTGTAAAGACATGTCGTCATATTTGCACGAGTAAATATTGCTATTGCAATAAATACAGACTGCCGGCCGCGGTGGTCTCACGGTTCTAGGCGCTACAGTCCGGAACCGTGCGACTGCTACGGTCGCAGGTTCGAATCCTGCCTCGGGCATGGATGTGTGTGATGTCCTTAGGTTAGTTAGGTTTAAGTAGTTCTAAGTTCTAGGGGACTGATGACCACAGCAGTTGAGTCCCATAGTGCTCAGAGCCATTTGAACCAATAAATACAGACTGATTCCCTGACGGTGCTACAAACATTCATGGAAAATGGTAAATGTTTCAATTTGAGGTAACCGGCCCTGGTCCGATAATGACCGAGTTGAAAAAGCGAAAATCGTTATGACACCTGTTACAGTGGACCTCTACTAAATCGATGTCTACTCTTTCTGTATTGTGGGAGGAGGTAGTGTGGACCAAAACAAGAAGAAATATCTAATAAAGATGGCATCTCTAAAATTCATACCTTAAGAACTATGAGGACCTGTTCAATACAAGAGATGTTTCACAGTCGCATAGATGAACAAGTGCTCGTACCTCTTAAGGTACGACCTTAGAGCCCTTATACACCGGTCATTTTTTTCCTGTTTTGTTCCACACTTTCTTCTTTTTCTTTCTTTTGCTACTGCCTGTATTCTGCATTGTGCGCAGGGTCGGCAGGGTTAAGTACGGATTTGGCATGGTGAATGTTTAAGGGTGGCCAGATGCCCTTCCTGCCGCCACCCCATGCCCCCGCCCCCTCCCCCGGGCGTCTAGTGTAAATAGTGTGAATGTGTTTCAAATGTCTGCGAGTCGCGTAACTGATGCGGGACATGGGGATCAGCCCGGTATTCACCAAGGAGGATGTGGAAAACCGCCTAAAAATCACATCCAGGCTGGCCAGCACACCGGCCGTCATCGTTAATCCGCGGGGCGGATTCGATCTGGGGTCGGCGCGCCTTCCCGAATCTAGGAAGCAGCTATCCTGGCGGGTCCCTGTTTTGTTCCACACTACCTCCTCTAAAATATGGAAAACAAGGAGCTTGTAGTAAAAGAGGTCTACTCTCAGGTCTATCGTTTTCGCTTATAACTTTCGACTTGGTCGTTGCCGGACAAGGTTACCTTACCTCAAGTCGATACTGAAAGACTGTAACTTCATCACATAAACACCCTGTATATACAGGGTGGTCAAAAACAGTTTGAACAATTTATAAGGGTATTGCATTGTAGGTTTTGCTGAGAAATAACTTTAAGAAAAAACCCTATATGTTGTGTCATTTCCGGGTTAATTAGCGTAGAAGTTAGCCAATCAGGCAGTTGCGTGCGTAAATTGAAGTGGCCCGCCAGATACAATTTGTATCAGTTGTTCTCATAGAGTAGACGATAAAGCATGAGACTGGTCAGCCTCTGGCTCGGGTTACATCCTTTCTACCTCACTATATCCAATTTTTGTATCACACTCTTGTTCGGTTTTAGAAAACGCAGGACACGTTTGACGACACCGTTTCTGGCGGTCTGCTTGAATTTGCGCACGCAACGTCCATATTGGCTAACTTCAATGCTGGTTAATTCTGAAACGGAGCAAAGTATCGAATTTTTTTCTTAATAATTATTTCGGAGCACAATCTACACTGCAACACTCTTCCAAGCTTTTCAGACTGTTCCTGACTATAGGAGAATTGTACGACACATTTTTTTCAGAGACGAGATAAAATTATAATTACGTAACGTAAATATGAAAACATCTTATGAGTTTAATGAATCATTGTCAGGAAAGCACTTCGGTTAGGGGATGTGGCAGGTCCCAGCGAAAGACGCCAGTTGCTGTAAGTACCAGCGGCAGGTCAGGACCGCCTACAAATCATATGCATCATCTTAAAGCAATGTTAATCGTTGCAGTAGTTCTGTATTACTGCTTGGATTACTGAAGCTATTACGTTCGTCAATAAACAGGATATATCACAATTGACAGCGGAGACTTAAGCAGTTCCGAAACATCTCATCGTACCAAGTACACTAGTTCACCAAGCCTTCTTGGAAGGAACTGCTGGCCCGATAAGACGATGAGAAACGTTTCTGACGTGGTGACTCATGAAGACTATTTCGGTTTACCTCAGATTTGACATGATCGAAAAGTTTAACACTTTCGTGACCCGCGGGACAGCTTTGTCCAACATACAGATTTATTTCCCTGAGTACAGAGCGATATAAAAATCCCACATCTATGGGATTCTGCTATCTGGCACTGAAAGTGTCAACTGTTTGAAGGCAATAGGTTCATTTTTAGGCACTTAATGCGGGATATATCGCTTAATTGTTTCAGTTGTGCATTGTGTGCCTTGTGTTTTGGCTGTTTTATGTAATTTTTTCCTGTGTGCAAGAGATAAGCTTGAGAAAGTTATTTGTTGTCTATTTTGCACAGTTTGCTAGAAATATATAGATTTGTACACATATTTTTTGATAAAACACTTTTGAATTAGTTTATTGATTTTACATTATGACCAGTACTTGTAGTAAATTTCTGTTTGTGCCTTTAATTCACATTTGCGTATAAAATTTTACATTTATATATTTCATTCAGAGCTGTAACCTTATTTTACTTCCCTTGATTTGATACGAAATGGAAAACTCCACAAAAGCCTATTTTGTATTTTGTGATGAATGCATGTCTTCCTCTTCTCTTTATATTTATCGCAGTTGAAAGCTGCTATAAAAGAGCAAGGTGAAAAGAAAGTTGGTTACATTTTCCTTCATTATTGCTGTTCCACCTGATGCAACTGTTTACTATTACAACGTCCAAAACAAAATAAGAAAGACGCTGCCATCATTTGAGTGACATACTGCCAATAGTATATCTTTCTCTCCGCTGGTCGAACACTGCAGCGGGATGTTCTTGTATAGACGAGGGTCACGATATAGCTGGGATTGGGTGCTGAACAATTCCCGGAATTGTAACTGGCTTATAACCTTAGCGTTTTACTGCGGATACACACCCTTTTGCACGGATGGTGATGTGCGTTTGCATGCAGTTCGAAAACAAGCTGCAGCAAGGAGTGCAAGGAGGCAGTGCAGACATTGCAGCACACGGAAGCAAAAGATAAAGACTGATTTCATGTGTAGCTACTGCAAAGTACAACTACTTTTTGAGCCATGTTTTTAAAAGTTCATAAAAATGATAAACTGTAAATAAATTTTGTTTGACATAATAATAGTAGTTACCTTCTGCTTTTTACAGATCCTCATTCCCAGTAAACAAAACTTTTTATGTGGGACATAATACGTCCTGCTGGGTCTCGAGAAGCAATAAATTTAGAGATCCATTGATCTCCCTGGAGTCCGATGGGACGTGTACGTCCCACCAAAATAACAATGAAACCATAAACAACAACTGAAATTTGGAAGCATGACCTGAGTCATTATGCAACCCGAAAGCAGGAAACCAATTTTTACAGAAATAAGCGAAATTTTAATTAATTTCATCACGAAAAGGTTAAATTTCAATTACATGTTTGCTAATTCGGAGATTATTTCGTGCTGATGTCATCTATAAATCTACAACTATCACAAAAACGGCTCTTTTCCGGACCCATGTTTTCTGCAACGTGTTTGCTTGTCTTATGTTATACTTTCTCCCGTGTCAGTTTTCACTGTTAATTATGACACAAGAGCACTGCATCCATGTGGTTAAGGGAGGGAGCGGCAGTCAAAATTGCTATGAAATCTTGTCTCTTCCGAATTATAGAGCTATAGTGAACAAAAACTGAAATTTCGAAGTATTTTCTGCATTGCATATAGTAGTTCTGGTTACAACACTTGTTTCAGACGCGAGCACTAACTAGTTCAAAACATTGATTCCTCTTGGGCTGGTGATCGTTTATAATCCACGTAAATGAAAATCATTCCAATATGTATCTTAAATACAAGCAATTTAATGCAAAATTTTCCGTTTGATGTGTACTATCATTACTCTAAATGAGCCATATTCATTTCATTAAGGGAAACATAATCACGTACAATTACATTTAGAATACAAACATCGAACATCACGTAATAGGATAAGCTATTGCTTATCATGAGCGGACAGGAACGCTGCATACTTACCAGCCAGAAGAAGATCAGAGACGCCGAGGAAGTAGCAGAACGGGCGACCAACTTCAATCGCGAGTACGGTTGCCAACTGTTACTGATCTTGTTTCCGGAGATTGCCGGGCAACGGACTAACCATTCTTGAGTAGATCCCGTATTACACAAGCCGCTAAAGGGATTGCTAAGTAGTTGTCGCAAAATAAGTAAGCATTACTACTGCTCCACCGTTAGAAGTTAAAACAAAGATTTCCAGCGGTAAAGTCAAAATCTTCCCTAGCTCCTAACTTCTGTCTTCCAAAGAATTCAATAAATTTAAATCTATGGTGGAGTAATTTTGGTATCACTGTAATATTCCCTCTTGGTTCCCCTCACGAATGCTGCGTGGGATGACCGAATGTCAGTAAGCTTCCGTATGTCCTCAAATTTCTCTGATTTTCCCATTGTGGTTATTTTGCGAGACATATGTGGGAGGGAGTAATAAGTTTCCCTATTCTTCTGGAGCCGTACGCGCTCAGAATTTAAACACTACTCCCACCCGTGATGCAAAACGCCTGTTATAGCGTCTGTCCGAAACGTTTGTCGAGAATCTCCATTACGCTCCCAAACCGACTAAAGGATCGTGTGACGCAACTTGAAGCTCTTCGTTGAATCGTCTCTACCTCCTTTGTTAATCTCACTTGGTAAGGATCCCATACTCATGAGCAACACTCATGAACCGAACGCACAAATGTTTCGTAAGCCACTTCCATCGTGGATAAGTTATAAGGGGAGATCAAAAAGTTTCCGTTCGACGGTCGTACTGTCCAGAATCGGTATGCCAATCAGGCACCGAGGTGGCGCAGTGGCTATCACACTGGACTCGCATTCGGGAGGACGACGGTTTAATCCCGCGTCCGGCCATTCTGATTTAGGTTTTCCGTGATTTCCCTAAATCGCTCCAGGTAAATGCCGGGATGGTTCCTTCGAATGGGCACGGCCGACTTCGTTCCCCGTCCTTCCCTAATCTTATGAGACCGATGACCTCGCTGACTGGCCTCCTCCTCCAAACAACCTAAACCCAACCCACATCAGGCAAAATCACTGTGAGCAATCATCCAACCGACGCACCAGGTTGAAGATACCCGTTTGGTAGAACCCCATGTTCTGCTACATGAAGAAGTCCGTAACTGTCTGCCGCACATCCTTGTCCGACAAGTACCGTTGACCGTTCAAGGCCCTCTTTATTGACCGAAGGTCTGATAATCGTATGGAAACAGATCAGGATTACAATGCAGTTGCTAGAATGTCTCCACTTGATTTGGCAAAACTTTTGCGTTACGTCATTTGCGACGTGGAGACGTGCGTTATCATGATGCAGCAGCCCCCTCCCCTCACCCCCCCCCCCCCACCCAACAGTTGTCGTGCACCACTCCATATCTGAGGTTTTCGACAGATATGCTGCTCCACACTCATTGTTCAATCTTCGATGGACGCGTACCTGTGTTTGTCTTTTGATAGTCAAGCAAACAATAACAGCACATTGGTCCCGTTTGGGAGCATTTGATAATAACGTCACCATTATTCACGTTTCCGTATTTACCGCTTGCACGTCGGAAAGACACGAATGCCGCGCTGCTCCCTTGCCTGCATGCAGTGCTTACACACCCGCGTCGGAGTCGCAGTACGTTGCAATTCGCTGTAGCAATGGCCTCAAACTGAAAGTTATTGATTGCTTCTCATATAATTACTTAAGCGTCTTCCAGTGAATCTCAACCGGATGTGATTCCGGTGAGGTTCCATTGAGATTATGCGAAATAACTTGTTCCCCTTCCAGCAGCAGTTTATCACAGGTCACTGGAACCATGAAGAATACCTAGCCACTGGGAAGAAAATAAGCGCAGGACATTCCAGTTTTCAAAAAGGGTCGTGAGACAAATGCGCTTAATTATAGGATTATAACGCTGACAAGAGTCTGTAGTAGAATTATCGAACGTGTTTTATGCTCAAGTATTATGATGTTTTTGGAGAAGGAAACTTTAGTCCAATGGACAGGACTCGGGAAACAGAGAGCTTGACAGACTCAGCTCGTAATGTCCGTCCGTGAGACAAACAACGTTTACTGCGAAACTGCTGAGCTAAGCTCGGAAGCAAACTTGACAGTACACGGTACGTAATGTCCATGGCCCGCGTCATCTGGTACAGAAAGGACGGCTCATTTGGACCTCATAATGTGAGGTGCGGGAGCGGCGCGGAACACCGCCTGCCCAGCCGCCGGCTGATCCGCTGTGGGCTGGGGTGGGGCGGGGCGCGGCCGCAGAGCCACAGAGCCGCAGCCGCTCAATTTGCGAGCGTTCCTCTGCCGCCGCGTTCCCGGGGGTAATCAACATTCCGCACCACCTGCAAACAGATGGCTGGGCCGCCTGGCGACAAAGATGACGTCTGCGGAAGACGCCCGTGTCGCCCACTCCGCGGCCCCTCGGCCCTCTGCCGGAGCCCCCGGAGAGCAGCCAGGCCCGATCTACTGGTGGTCTCTGAGGCGGAGAGCGGGGAGGCGCTGTGGCAGTATTTCCTGAGACATTGTCCTGAAATTCAAGACGTCACTATGACCAGATTCCCATCGTTTCCAACTTTTTCATGACATTATTAGCTTCTTGCAAAGTTGCACGATTTGGATGTTACAGCAATCGAAAACACTGTTCAACTAACCGGGTGTCTCACGAAGGACGCAACTTTCGAAATGTCCGTCATGTCTGTCGTAGTAAGTGGCAGCATGAACGTGGAATGATATTCATCTGTTTTTCCTTCTGGTTAGTGAAGGAGCGCTTCACGACGAAAGAGTGTCTTGTCGCAACAAAAACTTGTTACAAATGTGGTGAATGTTATGCAGAGACTGTTCGTAAACTCTGTGGGATGTTTTGTCTGCATCATACTCCGACGAAGTCGACTGTGATAAGACTGATTACTGAATTTGAGGAAACTAGTTCAGTTGTGGGCATGAAGCCCTCGGGGTGTTCTCATGTCAGTGGTTTTGCGAAGAGTGATAATGTTTCTGAAGTCCAATGACATCTGTTCACCAACATTCCAATAGTAGCAGTACCCAAAAACCACCATGAAATGTATTCTCGAATAAGGTCTGCGGCTTTTGGCCTACAACATCCAGCTGCCACAAGAACTAAAACCAACGATCACGAAAAACGCAGGGCATTTGCCCAGTGGGCGCTTGCAAAACAAGGAACGGACAACAGTTTCACCAAGAACATGTGTTCACTGATAACGAGCACTTTGGATACATGTGGGATGTGGCTGAACGTAGCGTGGTAGCTCATCGACTCCCTTCCCGGAATCTACGGGATTTACATGACTTGTGTGTGCAGATGTGGTGGCAGCTCCCTCCAGTGACCTACCAAGGCCTCACTGCTTCCACACCACGATGAGTAGCCGCTGTCATCCGCAGACGTAGCAGCTGTTAAATAGGTGGTCATAATGTTCTGGCTGATTTTTCAGTGATACATGCTTATTTTTACGTTGATGTTGAAAGTTTTTCACAATGTCTGTACTATTAGACATTAAACGTAAATAGGAACTCAAGCTAATACTAGTGAGACAGGAAATACTTTGCGCAGTAGGTCGTAAAAAATACTATGACTGTAGGTTGTGAGGTAACGGGCAAGTTGTGGCGCCCTGGAAATATCTTCGGAATCTGGGCGGCCGCACAAGACGCTCGTCAAAGCCGGGGCCCGGCAGCAGACGCGTGGGGGCAAACGTTATCCGGACGAGAGGGGTAGCCCCAGCGCACGGTCCAGCCGCGTGCCTGGGAATTCCGCTCTGATGAAGATGGTGCTTTGTGTCGATGAAGGAGGCACGCCGGGAGTGCTAAAGATGGCGGACTTTGTGAAGCCTTAATGGCAGACATTTCACATTTCGTATAGAAATTAATAGTAGCCAGATGAATCATGATACCGCAAAAAGAGACATGTACATTATTATCATTTGCACGACAATTCTGAAGGTGTAATCAGATTTTCCATATCTTTATTAGGTTAAAGTTCAGTATATGATGGTAAATTGTACAAGTAACACCCACAAACGTATTTCCAAAATATAAACGCTTCATCCGATTTTGTCGATTGTCATGTCTTTAGAAAGCTATTCGTGTAAACCTAAAGTGGTGTAAATTATAGGCATGTAACTTGAATAGTACATGAGTTATTGGAGGTAAAAGTGGCCGATTACTACCGATCGCGTCAGACCATAAGTACTCCACAGTTACACGAAAAACGGTAGCAGCATGCTTATAAATATATTGATTCATCTATGTCTTTTTTAAATATCCGATATATGCTTTTCATAAAGAAACTGTTCAATTATTTACTGTGTTTCAGAAAGCACAGAGACATTAGGCTCCTGGCCTACCTTTTGCTTCTTTTCTTTTGAAATATGCTTATTTGTTTATGTGTTTAATTATGTGTATTAGAGGGTGTTTGTGGTCCAGCCGTAGGGATATTTATTTAATTTCAGGTATTTAATAGTAAATCCAGTACTTCGAATATGTATCATTATGTTTAGAGAGTACGTTGGGTTGAAGATATGGAGCGAGCGCTGTAGCCAATCACAGCGCTCGTGAATGGAGAGACTGTATGAAAATGGGGAGGGGCATCGTTTAGGGAGAGGAGAAGGGGTTCTGGAGAGGACGGCACAGGACGGAGCGGCCGCGACGATACAGCCCGACGGACGCAAGGTGGGCTCAAAGACTTGGACAGTAGAGCAGTTTGCGTGTGGTCGCGGCAGATAGAAAAATTTCCGAGTGCCGACCTGTGCTCTTGTGTGATTTCCGTGGCTTGTTCAGTGAAGACGTACCGTGCGTTTAGAACTGAATATCTCGCGAGCTATGTTGTTGTTCATAACTAATTACGTGCAGTTGGAATCTATTGTTTCCCTGTCATTCAACTTATATTTTGTTTAATTTCTGGACCATCGACACCAATAAGTATTTTGCAGAAATATACCGCGTTCTCAAAAGTACTTCTACTATCGTACTCATCATTCAAAGTCATTTAGATAGTACCTACAGATTTTATTTAATTGCAATTTATCATTTATTTATGTCTATATTAATTCGCAATTGCCGGTTGATAGGAACCTCGACCATTAGACCCATGTGTGTATTCATATTGTATGCTGTAGACTCTGTAGTATTTGACCTGTAATGCGGCAACTACGTACCCCAGCCCCTAGACAACGAAACCAGCCTAAACTTTTAATATTTAACCTCCGAGTCGGAGGGTGCGTAGTCGTTCTGAAAGCCCGCAAGGCTAATGACTATAGTGTCGTCTCCACCGCTCTCTCTCATTGTCTGCCAACAACGATACAAGATTACTGCACCTCGTCCATGTCGAGGGTCACTAGGGACTCCTGTTACGAAGATCTGACAGTGCAGTGTCTTTAACCTGCTTAATATTAAATATCATAGCGTGAAACTGTAACCCGTCCGTGTTATAATGCGACTAGAATGGCGGACACACCTGACGAGGACAGTATGGCACCTGGAATTCTTTTTAGTAAGTGAAGGTTTCGTCAAATTTTGAAATCTAATAGCTGGATGTGTTTTAGCCATCTGTCGGAAAGTTTGACTCTGAGACGAACGCTTCCTCTTGGAGGAGTGGACACTCCGTCCTGGGAGATAGTTGAACCTAACCTGTCACAGTTATCCTGGATTAGGGTCGACATGAACTGCATCACCTCTGCCTATCTTTCTTGGTACATCTAAGACTAGTCTTAGGTACGTCTATAACGATCTCGTTGCAATACTCGTAAATTACCAGTCATAACAACAGATAAAAACAGAAAAGATCGGCTCCTGCTTTGCAGTGGTATAGTGTCGCAGTAACACTAACACATTAGAAATGCAGGGGCTACATTTCTTTTCAGGGGGTCGCCTAAACAGGATCAGTTGTAGGGCCATAAAAAATGGTTCAAATGCCTCTGAGCACTATGGGACTCAACTGCTGAGGTCATTAGTCCCCTAGAACTTAGAACTAGTTAAACCTAACTAACCTAAGGACATCACAAACACCCATGCCCGAGGCAGGATTCGAACCTGCGACCGTAGCGGTCTTGCGGTTCCAGACTGCAGCGCCTTTAACCGCACGGCCACTTCGGCCGGCTGTAGGGCCATAGTTTGGTTCTGAGATTCATTATTAAATCTTAGTTTAATAAGTTATTTCTTTACTCTGAGATATCGAATCATGCTCCACTGAAACGACAGAGAATAATGTTGACTCAGAAATTTTTCCAACGCAACGAGCAAAATGTTACACAAATAATTGAACAGCAAAGCACCTTAGAAAGTCAAGTTAAGTTTGAATGTCCCAATAACACTCTGGGTAGGTACGGGTGGCCCAAAAAGGATGGTCACATTTTAAATAACTATAACTCCATCAGTTTTACAAATTAATTTTATTAAATTACGTAACTAAATGCTCCCAGGCACCCAATTACAAGAACTAACCACAAAAAATCATGTACGGAAAATGACTTCCGGAAGATGGTGTCCTTCCTCGGTGATGCATTCCACAAGTCTTTCCTCGAAATTTTCCATCACTTTCACTACTGTTTCTTCTTGAATTGCCATAATTTCCGCACTGATTGCCTCCTTCAGATCAATTAAGTTTCGGGGCTTCTGTACGTAGACTTTTGACTTTAGGTATCCCCAAAGAAAAAAATCACAGGCTGAGAGGTCAGGTGATCTCGCGGGCCAGTGGACATCTCCAAAACGCGAGATGATGTGGTGGGGGAACATCCGCCTTAAAACACACATGGAGTCATTGGCTGTGTGGGCCGTGGCCCCGTCCTGTTGAAACCAAATTCGATCTCGATTTACATGTAACTCTCGCAGTTTCGGCACCAAAAAGCTACGTAGCATGTTAACGTAACGGTTCGAGGTCACTGTGACTGTAGCGTTGTTCTCCTCAAAAAAAATAAGGACCAACAATCCCCAATCTTGAAATTCCACACCAGACTGTTACCTTAGCACTATGAAGAGGCTTTTGGTGCAATTCTCTGGGATTATCTGCTGCCCAGTACCTGCAGTTTTGTTTATTGACATAGCCGTCTAAATGGAAATGGGCTTCATCTGACATAAGAAGCACAACATCATTATTAGAGTACAAGATGTCAAGCATTGATTCACAAAATCGTCTTCGCTGCTCAAAATAACGATCATACAGCTTTTGCGTGATCATAATTTTGTATGGGTGAAACTGTAACTCACGGCTTAAAATACGCTGCAACGAACTACGGCTGAGGCCTAAAGTTTGAGCACGACACCTAGTGGAACGACGCGGGCTTTGCAGCACTGACGCTCTAACATCATCAATGTTCTGTGGAGTAACTGCCGTACGTGTACGCCCTGTAGATTTACCACTTTTGACAGACCCTGTTGTCCGGAATGCAGTCACCCAACGTGATATGGATCTGCGATCTGGAATGGGTCCATCACGCGCTACACCAAAACGTTGTCGAAACAATCGTTGCACAGTAATAAACGATTCATCATTTCTGAAAAACTGTTCCACAGCAAAAACACGATGCTCGACCGTCCACTGCGCCATCTCGTGGCAAACTGGGTGTAATGGCCGACTTGCAGACGGCCGGCAGTGGTCCCCCCTCCTCACCTTTCAATGGTACTACGCAGTTCAAATCCGACCATCCTTTTTGGGCCACCCAGTACCTCGTCTAGATGGGAAACACTACAAACATTTTAATCTGTGCACGTCGCGAATGTAAAGTAAACGAGTCCACGTCCCAAAAAACAATAAAACTAATCATGCAACACCAGTTACGTAGCATACCCCCAAATTTTGAGCTGCTCTGAAAGTAGACAGCGCTAATGCGAAATATAACGATCCAACACAGCAAACGTGTGGCGGACAGTACCCCACAGTGCCATATAGGGAGAGGCGAGATGGTGGCAGAAAAGGTCTGCCTCCGAAGACAACGAGTGTCCCAGACTGCTTCCCCAACACAAGTGCCTCTAGACGTAACTCCAAACCATTGTTGCAGTCACCAGTGACAATTTCGCTTAGTTTGCGTGAACGAAGAGGAACACTGCAGAAATTTATCATTATTGGTTCACAGAATACATCTTAACATGCAAGAGGTTCGTATCGGCTGCTAACCATGTTCCAGCTACTGGTCGAGCATTCTCTCATAAAGATGCTGGCGGGAAAGCCTCAGTTGATCAGATAATAACATTTCTTCTACATCTACATACATACTTCGCAAGCCACCTTACGGTGTGTGGCAGAGGGTGCTGTGTACCACTACGCTCATTTCCCTTCCTGTTCCACCCGCAATATGAGCGAGTGTCTATATGCCTCCGTACGACCCCTAATTTGTCGTATCGTATCTTCGTGGCCTTACGCGAAATATATGTTGGCCGCAGTAAAATCGGTCCATTGTCAGCTTCAAATGCTAGTTCACGAAAAGTTCTCAATAGCGTTTCTGGAAATGAGCGTCGTATTCCCTCCAGGGATACCCATTCGAGTTCCCGAAGCATGCTGTTCGAACCTACCAGGAACAAATCTAGCAGCCCTCCTCTGAATTGGTTCCATGTCTTTCTTTAACACGGCCTTGTACGGGTCCCAAGCACGGAAGCAGGACTCAAGGGTACCTCTCACTAGCGTCGTACATGCGATCTCCTTTACAAATGAACCACATTCTAATAGAATTCTCCCAAAATACCGCAGTAGACCATTTGCTTTTCTTACCAAAGTCCTCATATGCTCGCTCCATTTCATATAGCAACGTTAGCCCCAGATACTTAAATGACGTGGCTGTGTCAAGCAGGGCACTACTAATGCTGTATCCTAACATTATTTGTTTGGCTTTCCTACTCATCCGTATTAACTTACATTTTTCTAGATTTAGAGCTAACTGCCATTCGTCACACCAACTAGAAACTTTGTCTAAGTCATGTATCCTCCTACATTACTCAACGACCACAGCATCATCAGCAAACAACAGTAGGTTACTGTCCACCCTACCCATCAAGTCGTTTACGTATATAGAGAATAATAGCGGTCCTAGTACACTTCCCTGGGGCGCTGCTGACAATACCCTTGTGTATTATGAACACTCTCCGTCGAGGACAACATAGCATACTGGGTTCTATAGCGTCTTCGAGCGTCTCAGATATCTGTGAACCTAAACCCAAATGATCGTACCTTCATTAACAGCTTGAAATGAGGCACCGTCTCAGACGCTTTCCGGAAATCTAGAAATGTGGAATCTGCCTGTTGCGCTTCATCCATAGTTCTCAGAATCTCATGAGAGAAAAGGGCAGTCTGAGTTTCGCACTAACGATTCTTTCTAAAACCATATTGATTCTTGGGCGTAAGCTTCTCGGTCTCAAGAAACTTTATTACATTGGAGCTGACAATACGTTTAGAAACTCTGCAGAAAACCGGTATTAGGGATTTTGGTCTGCAATTTTGTATTTCCCTTCTTTTACCCTTCTGATATGCGAGAGTAACCTTAATCTTTTTCCAGTCGCTTGGGAGGTTGC
This sequence comes from Schistocerca nitens, assembly GCF_023898315.1. Lineage (NCBI taxonomy): Eukaryota > Metazoa > Arthropoda > Insecta > Orthoptera > Acrididae > Schistocerca > Schistocerca nitens. Next base: position 503,676,911 of record NC_064614.1, on the reverse strand, counting down.
GCTGGTCGAGAGATTCGGAGGGAAAGGCAACGAATTTTCTTACTGTGGCCTGACAGCGCGGTGGCGACCCGTTCTAGATCTGTGGACAGGGAGATTAATTCGTCACACAGAGTTATACTCTTGGGGCTTAGCGGCAGCTGCCTTCAAAGGAGTAAACCTCATTCGCCGCCAAAGCGTGGAGCAAGGGCTTATCGCAACCGCTTCTGCGTACTGCAGTGCGTTGGGGACCCATTTGCCTTCTCTTTTGTGACTCACCTCCTGCGGTCAAGCCAGACCACGGGATGAATACTTGAACCCGCTCGTTTCTTAGCAAGATAATCTCAAGTATTATTCTTGAGCTAGTAAGCGTTGTACCCTCCACAGAAAGAGCTAAGATGTTAGCAGAATCATAATCAAATTAATTTCAATTAGCGATGTGTGGCAGCCACGTGACACATTGGAGTGAAGAATTCGATCTGGGAGATGGTTGTTAACAACTTCGTATGAGGACGGTACAGAGACGTTTTTCTTCTTAGCTCTTGGGCGGTATAAAGTTGCATGTTCGAAATAATTTTGCGGAAAATTTGTGAGACCCAGAAGATTTTGCTAATCTACTTACGTTGTGAACTCTAAAGTATTCGACAGATGACATGATAAAACAAGTGATAGCTGTGGGAAATGAAATTTGGTTCTCATTTATTGGGATATAAGTGGAGCACTGTGTGCTTTGCCTACCAGCTTGCATCGTTATCTCTTGTAGCTGCAAAACCACTTACGTTTCTTTTTAATAAACATTTTCATTTGGAATTATGAAGTGTCATCTAGTTCAATCAATCACGCTGTCTCTACCTACTTTATTTACAGGTTAAGGCAAATCAAAGTTCCCCAGAGAACACAGTTCCTTCTCCGTTAACGCTGCGACAAATGGTTCCAAGATGTTGCAACGTAACGCGCGAAAGTCTGCGTCAGATGAGAAAATATGGAACCATTAATGAGGTGTGCAGGCATTGTACACCAAACCCGTTGAAATTATACGGATTTTCCGCTACCCAGAACCCGTGATTCTATGAGCGGACATAACCACTCAGGTGAAATTAGGCTTTATCAGACATAAAAACAGATCCAGGTCCAAGTCATTCTTTGTTATCTCAGTAAACAGCCAGTCACAAAACTGGGGGCACAGACGAGCATCTGCTGGTTTTAGTGCACGATCAACAGACACTCGGTAGGGATGCATGTGCAGGTCCAGGTGGAATATTCGTCCGAATGATCGACGTGACATTCCAGTCTCTTGCAACAGGCGTCGGGTTGAGTTGGTAGGACTTTGAAGCATTTTCTGGTGAACTGCAGCCACATTTTCTGACGTGCGGTAGCGATTAGGAATGTTTTTAACTTGTTGAAACAGACCTTGTCTGATGCCATTTTCGGACGAAGCGTTGCATGGCACTCTTTTCTGACACTTTGACATCATTAAAATTCTCAGCAAACAATTGACCACTCAGTTTCCACTACTTCCCTGTCACGTAACTTTCCACAACAAACACCCGCTGCTCCATGTGAGTAACATCATCACCTACTGCAGTGCTCCACTCACTCTGACACAGCCCCCACTATGCTCTGAACAGGGGTAGATCAAGTGGCGATCTTAAACGTGGTGTGTTCGTGACAGGGTGTGGTTATACGCATATATTAAAGTCAAATAGTGTCCACTCGTATTGGCCAATTTTATTCGCTGCACCTTGTTTTCCATGCAGCAGTTAACAGCCTCTTCAAACAAACTTCATGAACGTAAATTTAAAGTGGTTACTGCTTTTAACCTGATCACTATCTGTCCCTAAGTGAATAGTTTTCGAGGCAAGGACTTTCTTACAGATCCGATCGTGAGCTCAGGCTTGGCCATGTGCCAAATACATTGTGTACGAGAATTGAAGGACCACTTTCTCTAAACCACGTAACTGTCTCCAGTTCCGACCCATGTTTGAAATCTGGCTCAAAGTCGCCTACAACCTTCCTCTGTAATGGTGCAGAACCGTGGCGTCCGTAACGTCACACTCGGGATCGGCGACTCTCGAGACAGGAAGGTGTCGACATATGCGGAAAAAAGGCTGGAGTTCAGAAGATGACGTGACGTGTAAAATGGATCAAGGATGTCGTATTCGCACTAAATTTCACCATAATTCTGCCGAGCACCAACGTGGACGTGTCACATGATAGGTAAGTCGTCACGCCCTTTGTCACTCGCATTTCAAACCTTCTTTTGATGCCTCTGGATGGACGTCAGAACCGTGACACCCAGTTCTGAAAACGTGCCCTTTCGTTTTCAGTGACTGAAAAAATATTTAGTGATACCGCCGCTCACAATCGAAAAGGAAAGGCCTCAGGGGGTGGCACAAAGGTCGTCAATGAAACCACTTCTTTACTTGGGACTCTGTTTCCTACACATTTCGCGGCGTGAAACGACATTTCACAGTGTGATGAGTAACAGAGAGACGTTCTTGACAAGGTTTAGGGCTGGTGATAGCTTCGGCAGACGTTAAGACCCTTTTATATGGACACTATGGTGGTGCATATCCATTAAACGTGATCGCACCGGTTCGGAGTGCAGTGTGACAGCAATTTTTAATCTCGTGTACAGACTGGAATGACTAGGGACCGTTCGAAGTCATTCGACGCGATTTGAAATTGATCCCAAGCAGCAAAGAGTCCTTATACTTTTTCAGTGCGCCCTCCTGAGGCGTGATCACGGTGTGATTTTACATTGACACATGCGCGAATAAAACGCAAAGGTTCCCTCTAATACACATGTCAACCCTCTTGGGGATAATCCTCAGACGCACCCACCCACATTTACTGGAAATTTTAAAAATGTACCTTCACAGAGAAAACCTGTAAAGTAAACGTAGGCGCCAGTAGCTGGCAAACACTTCAAACGCCAGCGAGACCAGTTGCCTGGGAGCAGGTGCCTAGGAGTATTTCGTCGCATTTTTCTGTGTAAAGGCATATTTTTAAAATAGACAGTACATGTGGGCAGCTGCAAGTGACGGCTTTGCTGAACCGGGGTGGGGAACTCAGAGGGACTCTTTTCTGTTTTATTCACGCATGTGTGAATGTTGCATCCAAAGGTGGACGCGAAAAAGGTGCATTGAAAAAACAGATGGACCCTTTGATGCTTCATAAGACGTTTAAGTTTCATCAAATATTTCTTAACGATCCCAAGTGGCTCCACCCTGTACGCCAGAGCGCCAGAGCAAAAATTGCTGTCGCACAGCTCCCCAAAGGGGGGAGATGAGGTTCAGCGTGGTTGCAGCCCTGTGATCTCCGTCTAGAAGGGTTGAATGGCTCAGAACGTGTCAACAGCGCTAAAAGTTGACAGTAAGGATATCCCTTTACTAATAGAAACGCGACAGTACTTTTCAAAAGCGAGATTTGTGGGAATCAGTGTCCCAAGGGAAGAGAAACAACGTTATTTCAAGACAGGGCGTTGCGATTCTGACCTTCATCGCAGAGGCCTAAAATGAAGGGATCAAATGTGTCTAAGAAAGGGTGTGACGACCTTTCTCTAGTTTAATACACCCACTGTGGCGTTGGGTAGAATTCTGGCGAAATTTGGTGTCAGTGTGGCACCACTAGTGCACTTCATAAGTCACATGAACTTGTGAGCTGTGGCCTTTTTTCCGCATGCATCGACACCTTGCTAGTCGAACCACCGTCGAGCTCGAGATTGCCATCACAGGACGCCACGCTTTTGCACCATATCAGAGGAAGGTTCTAGGCACCTTCGAGTCGAATTTCAGACTTATTTGTCGGAATGGATGAAAATCGGGAAATTTTGAAGAGGTGATCCCTTTATTACGTTGCGCGGTGTGTACATTGCACTTAATTTGACTGAGCGGAGGTGTTTAAAAGGTGCAATGTATCATAAACACAATAGGTATAAGTTTTAACTTTAATTAGTTAGTCTATATTCGTGGTTGCTCTCTAGATTTCTCAGTTTACCGTCCACGCTATTTGCAAAAAAGTACACTCTGTATCATGATCATGTACCCCCAATATCTTCTTTGAAATCCCGTCTCTCCAGCTCTTCAGGAAATTGGGTTGGGTTGTTTTGGGGGATGAGACCAGACAGCGAGGTCTTCGCTCTCATCGGATTAAGGAAGGACGGGGAAGGAAGTCCGCCGTGCCGTTTCGAAGGAATCATTCCCAATGCGAGTACAGAGTGCTAGCCACTACGCCGCCTCGCTGTGTCTTCAGGAAATCGTTACTTAATCATTAGTATGAACGCAAAAATGGAAGAAGTAATAAAGGAAAAAGGCGACACGAAGCCATAGTCAAACCGCAAATGAATTAAACCAGGGCAAGAATATAAACTACTATATCAAGTGGCGCTTGCCGCTTTTTGTAGTGCTCATAGCCACTTTTATGTTATGAAATGATAATGAAATCAAGTCACTACGCTGTCGACAGGCGTTGATGTACATCAGTGGGGACAGTTGATACTGTGCGCTCCTACTGGGACTCGAACGCGGGATCTCCTGCTTACATGGCAGACGCTCTATCCGTCTGAGCCAGCGAAGGCACAGAGGATAGGGCGACTGCAGCGATTTATCCCTTGCACGCTCCCCGTGAGACCCACATTCACGATTTAATGTCCACACACTATATTGGTAGTGCCCCTGCCCATTACACTCATTACTCGCGGCAGACAATCTTACCTAGTCCCGTAAGAGTTCCGTCAAAACGTGTGCATCCGCACAGAAGGAGGAGGTCACTGGTCGGTTAGCCTGAACTATATGAAGATGGTATCTGTTTTTTCGGACATGTGCGAAAGAACAAATACCATCTTCATATAATTTTATGTTATTCTTGTTTACTATACTGTTGTATGCTGACACCCAACTTTCATACATAGTATGTCATACACAATCCTTGAATGCTCAACAGTCACCGGCAGCTGTGGCCGTGCGGTTCTAGGCGCTTCAGTCCGGAACCGAGTTGCTGCTACGGTCAGAGGTTCGAATCCTGCCTCGGGCATGGATGTGTGTGATATCCTTAGCTTAGTTAGGTTTAAGTAGTTCTAAGTCTAGAGGATTGATGACCTCAGATGTTAAGCCCCATAGAGCTTGGAGCCATTTGAACCATTTCTCGATAGTCATATTGATCCCATCACCCGTGTTGCTACGCAAACGATGGGCTACTTATAATTTCATTTGTATGGTAGGATTGTAACTAACTTAGTTTGCCGCGTGTTTCGAGGCGCCATGTCACGGATAGCGAGGCCCCTCCCGCCGGGGTTCGAGTCCTCCCTCGGGCATGGGTGTGTATGTTGTTCTTAGCATAAGTTAGTTTAAGTACTATGTTAGTCCAGGGACCGATGACTTCAGCAGCTGGAATTCACGCACAGTTGAACATTTTTGAAATTACGTTTAACGTTATAAATCTTAGACATCTTCAGTACATAGAATGAAACGTACTGAAGAGAAACAAACAATGACAGTAAAATATTTAGTAATACAGAGCGAAAGGCGATTTACAATTTGCACAGGAACCAGATGGCAGTTATAAGATTCGAGGGGCATGAAAGAGAAGAAATGGTTGGGAATGGAGTGAGACATGGTTGTAGCCTATTCCCGATGTTATTCAATCTGTATATTGAGCAAGCAGTAAAGGAAACGAAACAAAAATTCTAAGTTGGAATTAAAATCCATGGAGAAGAAATAAAAACTTTGAGATGTACAGATGACATTGTAATTCTGTCAGAGACAGCAAAGGACCTGGATGAGCAGCTGAATGGAATGGACACTGTCTTGAAAGGAGGATATAAGATGAACATCAACAAAAGCAAAACGAGAATAATGGAATGTAGTCGAATTAAATCGGGTGATGCTGCGGGAATTAGATTAGGAAATGAGACACTTAAAGTAGTAAACGAGTTTTGCTATTTGTGGAGCAAAATAACTGTTGATGGTAGAACTAGAGATGATATAAAATGTAGACTGGCAATGGGAAGGAAAACGTTTCTAAAGAAGAGAAATTTGTTAACTTCGAGTATAGACTTAAGTGTCAGGAAGCCCTTTTTTTTAAAAGTATTTGTATGGGGTGTCGCCATGTATGGAAGTGAAAAGTGGACGATAAATAGTTTAGACAAGGAGAGAATAGAGGCCTTCGAAATGTGATGCTACAGAAAAATGCTGAAGATTAGATGGGTAGATCACATAACTAATGAGGAGGTATTGAATAGAATTGCGAAGAGGAGTTTGTGGCACAACTTGACAAGAAGAAGGGATTGGTTGGTAGAGCGTATTCTGAGACATCAAGGGATCACAAATTTAGTATTGGAGGGCAGCATGGAGGGCAAAAATCGTAGATGGAGACCAAGAGAGGAATACACTAAACAGATTCAGAAGGATGTAGGTTGCAGTAGGTACTGGGAGATGATGAAGCTTGCACAGGATAGAGTAGCAGGGAGAGCTGTATCAAACCAGTCTCTGGACTGAAGACCACAACAACATAGTGGAATTATAAGGCAACTGAAGATATTAATCGGCACGCTAGGAAGGGCCACCACAATCTCTACAACAGTCGGTCTTCTTCGTGTCTGAGTGTGTTCACGTGTAGTAATACTACAAGTTTAAGGCGTGACTTCGCAACAGTGAGCGAATCGGATGTTCGAGGGCTGGTTCTTTGAAGGGAGCAACCTAAGCTCCGCTTCGATGGTGGACGAGCCTCGCAGCCTCGTCCAGTAGTCCGAGTGCCGGACCTGTTGCCGCGCGACCGAGCTGCGCTCCGCAGTCGCTTTGCACTGCCCCGGGTCCGCCTGCTCCCCCTGCACAGTCACAGCTGATGTTTAACCTGCTAGTGTAGCGCTCAAATGCTTGTGCTTTGGAACAGGATGATTCTCTTGATTAGTAAGGTTGTCTGTAATAAACAAAGACTTTGAAGTGTCCTTCTGTAGTCTGTACTTTTTGGAAAGTGAATGAGGATATTTAAGCAACACAGCGTAAAAGTAATTTATTCAATAAGGCAGGGCGTTATATAGTGCCTGATGAGGTTACAACACTCAAAAATGAAATTATTAAGGAATAGAGCTTTGTCTTCAGTTCTGGAAAATTTAGTAAACTGGAAAGAGTAGACTACAGAAAGTGACAGAATCACACTAATAAAATCAAGTTCTGACAGCGCCGGCATGTAAACCCAAAACATAATGCAGTAATCAGCTTGACTCCAGTTATGACAAAATTGTCATACGCTTTTGCTTCTTCTGTAATGCAGTACACTCCAGTTGCACCAGAACTGGAAGTATCTATACGTGGGAATGTTACATACTGCCCGGTATTAAATTTGACGCGTTCACAACTGTGTGACATGTTGACACCTACGATTGTGGCCATTTCGGACAGAAACGTATGGTCTCACTGTTTTGACGTAAAGTTCCAGCACACTTGTGTCTTCTCTTGCCCCTATAGGCTCACAGTTAAGACTACTGATCTTTGTAATATATTATGATTTTTCCGCTATTGCCGTGGTAGGTTTTGCTGAAATGGTCAGTTTTTCAACACACGTCAATTAAAAGCAGGTTAATTAAGAACGACCACAAAATTTCCAAGAACTTTTATCAGAATAATCTGCGACATTAGCCACGTCTGTCTGCAACTATACACTCACATATTGTTATATACAGTGCACATTCGAAAGAACATCCTCAGTTGCACTGCTTGGAGGTGTAAGCCGAAAGGAGACTATTCAATTTTCTTACAGTTTCTCGATAAACCACTACTTATTATTTAATGTTTGGGCGGTTATCTATGGAAAATTCATTTTAGTAGCGCCTGGATTATTTATTCGTATATATCGGTAACTATTCCGTTAAATATTCTTTGGTAGATACCGTTTTTAATTTATTTTCTGGGGCATAAACATCAACATACTACTGCATAGCTCAATACTTCAGGACATTTTCTGCTCATCATAGTGGTTCAGTTTTTAACACACCCGCTCCTTACACAACAGAAACGGCTATTTTATCGCTTTGATTGGTACTGCCACCAACACTACCCCTACAGTAGACCATTGGCCTCCAATTTGGGTTGGGTTGATTTGGGAGATGAGACCAAACAGCGAGGTCATAGGTCTCATCGTATTAGGGAAGGATGGGGAAGGAAGTCGGCCGTGCCCTTTCAAAGGAATCATCCAGGTATTTGCCCGAAGCGATTTAGGGAAATCACGGAAAACCTAAATCAGGATGGCTGGACGCGAGACTGAACCGTCGTCGTCCCGAATGCGAGTCCAGTGTGCTAACCACTGCGTCACCTCGCTCGGTCCAGTTTGGTAGGTAATGAAATTGACGTGTGGTCGTCTTGTAGCCTGAGAAAATATAGTGCTGAAGGAGGAAATCCAAGTAATTTGGGCAGCCTTACCCTACTTATTGCAGCCATCAGAGCTCTCTACGGACGTCGACCATTGCAGAGACCGATGTCATCACGGTTCCACACCAGGGCAAACATCGACATATATAAAGGCGGACGCAGCGAATGCTCAGCAGGTAACATCGGGCGTGTGCTAAGAGAGCACAATATGACCTATAACGTATTCAGTATACATAAAGCGTCCATCAGTTAAGTTCAGTAGCATTATAATACTGTTCGCTTACGTTGCTTATTCAGCAAAACGCCATCGTTGGGAGACCGGAAGGAATTGCAGGAATACTTAGTGTAATGAACCTCTTCTCTTTTTAAATGTGAAGAAATGAAAGATAATGAATATAAAAAGTAGAAATTACAGGGTAATATCTAAATATAAGATTAGTGGCGAACATTCGAAGCTTGCCACATCTATCAACAGAGATATGCAAAGATCTCAAATGGGAATCATTGGGAGAAAGACGACGGAGTTCTCATGGAACCCTGGAGCGAAAACTTAGAAAACCGGTATTCGAGGAAGAATGTATGACAAACCTGCAGCCATCATGGAATAGGGATTACGAGAGTCAGGTACGATAAGGCCTATGCAGAGACATATAGGCAGTTGGTATTCTGTGCATCACCACGCGAATTGAACAGAAGGTAATATCGTTAAAACTGGTAAGAAGTAAGAGATACACCTCCTCATCTATGCATGTAATAAAAGTGGACATATACAGTATATGTGTACGTATGTTCCACATCTACTCCTAAACCACTGGACTGATTTCAACCTAACTTTAAAGTCAGACAACAATAATTGTAGGGGTAAAAGAGTAAGAACCAAATCATAGCATGTTCAGGAGAAATTAAATCACAAAAAATGAGATGCGTAAATACTGTCACGTCACGCACGACATTTACATTTGTTAGTTGTGTGTTACTAAGTATATTGGCAATAAATTTCCCAGAGAGTAACGACATGTACCGTAAATGCACCTGCAATATGACACGATGTTACCAAACATAGTTCAGGCGATATGACTTCGTTAACTCTGACATGCATGAAAACTGCCGCATTGTGCATGAAGTTCAAATTTCCATCTTCTTTGTTACTAACTCTATTCGCTACATATTTCAGTACAGTATCTACATATTCTGCTGTATGTACCTACACAAATACATCATTGTCCGACACAGACATGACATCATGAACACTGAGATGCGTGAAAAAATGCCGCATCATGCATGAAGTTTTAATACATTTATTCTTTACTACTGAGAAAATGCTACAATCGAGTCTTCTTCTTTCGCTTGCGCCTTTGTCCGGCAGTTTCCGCAGGGTCGTCGTGGTTACAACGGATTTGGCAAGAATTAATTTGAAGGGGTGGCCGGATGCCCTGCCTGCCGCCACCCCATACCCCCCGGGACAGAATCAGTGTACTCTAGCTGTCTGCATCTAGTGTAAGCCATAAAATAGTGCGAACATGATTTCCGGCGCTCCCCAAGGTAGTGTTATAGGCCCGTTGCTGTTCCTTATCTATATAAACCATTTGGGAGACAATCTGAGCAGCCGTCTTCGGTTGTTTGCAGATGACGCTGTCATTCATCTACTAATAAAGTCATCAGAAGACCAAAACAAACTGCAAAACGATTTACAAGAAATATAGAAATGGTGCGAAAAGTGGCAGCTGACCTTAAATAACGAAACGTGTGAGGTCATCCACATGAGTGCTAAAAGGAATGCGTTAAACTTCGGTTAGACGATAAATCAATCTAATCTAAAAGCCGTAAATTCAACTAAATACCTAGGTATTACAATTACGAACAACTTGAATTGGAAGGAATACATAGAAAATGTTGTGGGGAAAGCTAACCAAAGACTGCCTATACTACGCTAGTCCGTCCTCTTTTAGAATACTGCTGGGCGGTGTGGCATCCTTACCAGATAGAACTGACGAAGTACATCGAAAAAGTTCAAAAAAAGGCAGCACGTTTTGTATTATCGCGAAATATGGGAGAGAGTGTCACAGAAATGATACAATATTTGGGATGGACATCATTAAAAGAAAGGCGTTTCTCGTTGCAACGGAATCTTCTCACGAAATTCCAATCACCAACTTTCTCCTCCGAAATCGAAAATATTTCGTTGACACCGGCTTACATACGAACGACCGATCACCAAGTAAAAATAAGGGAAATCAGAGCCCGTACGGAAACATATAGGTGTTCATTCTTCCGGCGCGCTATACGAGATTGGAATAATAGAGAATTGTGAAGGTGGTTCGATGAACCCTCTGCCAGGCAGTTAAATGTGATTTGCAGAGTATCCATGCAGATGTAGAAATGTCTGCGAGTCGCGTAACTGAGGCGGGACGTGGGGACCAGCCCAATGTTAACCTATTGGGATGTGGAAAACCGCTTAAAAACCACATCTAGGGTGGCCGGCACGCTGGCCCACGTCGTTAATCCGCCAGGCTGATTCGAACCGGAGCCGGCGCCCCTACCCGAGTCCAGGAAGCAGCGCATAATCGCTCTCGGCTAACCTGGCGGGTAAACTGCTACAGTAGAGTCAACTTCAGGATATCTCCGACACCTGGCACCGTTTTGACAGCTTACAACTGTAAAGCACAAACGGCTGTTTGTGTAACTAAAAGTCGTCCTTAAAGCTATGAAGAGGCGTTGCCATAGAGACGTTTACAAAATCATGTTGTAGACACTCAAAGCAGCTGCGGCCAGCTTTAAGTCGCTTGTTAAAACGTGGGCTCACCAAAGAATTTATTCATCGTACCGCCTGGACACATAAATGGAAATATTTTTGTGTACAACCAAGTTGTGAATTAAGTAAACATTACAGAGCACTTGTACCTTGCATGCTAGTTTTCTTAAGTTGGCTAGTGTACATCCCGTGGCCCGTTTGTACGTCAGGGTGCACTGGACGTCACTGTGCTCTATGATTTGTCTACGATGACGTTATAGCATCAACCCTTAGCACCTGCGCTTCTCTAGATAGTCAGCGAATATATTGACAAGCCATTGCAGCAACACGTCAGTCAGCACCTGAAGATGAAGAGCAGATGTCTCCTTGAAATATTGTGCAGCTTTGCAACATTATCCGACGCAACGCACGTGAATCAGTGAAGCAGTTACTTCGTTGGGAAAGACTTCAACAGTGTTTCTGATGTGTTCACTGCCCATTCCACTAGTTTACCTTATTCTAGCGAATGGAAACGTTTTGTTACTCTTTATATTCCTTCCAGTCTCTTACGTAGGCCGTCACCACAAAGCATTTCCATAAAAATGTTTAAATTATACCTGCATTTAGTAACTTGTGTAACATATTACTGTTCAGTCCGAAAAAAAGGTTCTTTCAGTTTTGTTGGTTTCCTATTTTTGTTACATCATACGAATCACCCACTACAAATTCACTGGAATGGAACAGCCGCTTGTGGAATCCACGGCTACTCCACACGCTAGGTGCCGTTCCTGGTACACCACGGAATTCCTCTCAGTGGGTCGTGGCACACGTGATGGCATTGTAAGACAGGGACTCTTGTAGGCACATTTCTCTTCAGGATCATGTTAATTACGCGTTTATATGCGTCCTTGTCTTTATTGCTCATACAATATTTTCGGAAATGTTTTCAGACACAATAACTGACTGTGCTGTGCTGATATGCTACTACTTAGGACCTTGCGATTCTGAAACGAAAGGAAACTGACGGGCACAAACTCTTGTTGATTAAACGACAAATGTTGCTATCTACTACACAGATGCGCAGGGTGGACGAAACCGCTGAAACACGAAAAACACAACACGTTAACATGTGTAATACGGTATAGGAAAACACTGACGTTCAAAACAACTTACAGTCGTTTCTAAATGGATAAATATAGGCCCTGCACGTATTGTGAGGGAATATTATACCATTCCTCCGGAAAAATTATGGCAAATTCAGGAAACGGTAATGGAAATGGATAATCATCAAAGATCCTTCTGCCGGCCAAGGTGGCCGAGCGGTTCTAGGCGCTTCAGACCGGAACCGCGCAACTGCTACGGTAGCAGGTTCGACTCCTGCTTCCCGGATGGATGTGTGTGATGTCCTTCGCTTAGTTAGGTTTAAGTAGTTCTGAGTTCTAGGGGACAGATGACCTCCGATGTTAAGTCCCATAGTCCTCAGAGCCATTTTAACCATTTTTTGAAATACCCTCCTCTCCAGATAGCCAACAAATGCTGAATATAATTGATACTTAGTGACTGTGGTTGCCAGGGGAGGCGTTACATTTCATCCTTTGGTTACAGAACAAATCCTGCACGATGCCGGCTGTGCGAATAGAGGCCCTGTCGTCTTGGAAGACGTCATCACCACTGGGGAACAAACATGTGCCATGGCATGGACCTGGTCAACCAAAATGGTCACCTAACCCTTGAGAGTAAAACGACCTTGCACAGTAACCAAGAGGCCCATGGGGTTCATGTCTGGCCAAGTTATCACCGGAATCTCGCCATATTTCACTCTTCGGGCGTAAACTCGACCAGAAACTGGAAACAGTGTGAAACAAATGGCATCCTTTCATTGCTGCATAGTCCTTGTTTTATGGCTTCCGTATCACATTTTCTTGTTACAGAGGATTGCATCAGTGATGAGTGATTTTGGAATTCTAGCTCGACCATTTTTTCCCAGTCTCTGCTGCTGCCTTCATATTTTTTGGCGCTGACAGTGTTCGTGAGTACGGCATTCATTTCTGGAGTGACTTTGCAGCTACCGCTCTGTAATTTTTATCACAGTCAGTCAGTCCTCTTCAGTGACCGTCCAATCGCGATCACTCAACACACCCTTTCGTCCCCGTTGTAACTTAGCGAATGATGTTTTCCTGTTGTCTCTGTATGCGGTATAAATCTTCGGTACATCACGTCTTGAAGCACCAAGCACTTCGGTTGCTTTGTTTCCAAAAGCACCGACAATACGAGCACCAATAATTTGCCCACGTTCAAAAGCACTGAGCTCCCGACACAATACGCACAAAACTACACAGAACACAGTTCTGAAAATGGCTGACACAACGTACTAAGGATATTGGACATGTGCCGTTCTTAGTTAATGTAACAGTGGAACCTGCGGGCTTGGCTAGCATCTTTATTTCTGTTCAAGCATGCTTTTCTCACGGTGTTTATACATTTTTGCCCAACCCCTGTATCTAGTCTAATGGCGTTATATAGCTATTATTCGAATAGTTGCACAGCAAGACACCACAGGAAAATAAAAACTAAAGATATTGATAGAGGAAGAAGGAAAGATTGATACATATAAACATTCAACACTGGCACTAAAGAGATGGCTGAGCTAATTATCGCTTACATAATATGGACGCAACCAAACAAGAGCGATGGAAACTGCATAACCAAAGATTAGAGATGCAACATCTACAGTCGCAACGTCACAACAAACCTATGAATACAGAGAATAGGGGGTTGTTTTGGGGAAGGAGACCAGACAGCGAGGTCATCGGTCTCATCGGATTAGGGAAGGATGGGGAAGGAAGTCGGCCGTGCCCTTTCTGAGAAACCATCCCGGCTTTTGCCTGGAGTGATTTAGGGAAATCACGGAAAACCTAAATCAGGATGGCCGGACGCGGGATTGAACCGTCGTCCTCCCGAATGCGAGTCCAGTGTCTATCCACTGCGCCACCTCGCTCGGTTACCTTGGAGACGATGTCTCATTGACCAATACTGTGTCACGGTGGTTGAGATTCGAGATGTCCTGATTTGGACTGAGAGAAAAAGGATATTTGTGTTTTCGCTGATCGCTGTGATAATCGCGACACGTGGACGCTGCCTGCAACTTTTCAAGACTCTTAAGTTCATTTTTAACTTCTTGGTGTAATGTTTCATTTCGATGACAATTTACATGCGGCAACATAGAGGAATTTGTGGTGAGATCTTTGCTTGCTAGAGTGATTTGATGTAATATTCTGTTGGCGTAACTTTCAGCTTTCAAGAAGTACTTTGTTTGTGACCAAGGTTAAATCCGTTCTTCAGAACGAGGGACGTTGCCCCATTTTCAGGCCGGTATCACTATCGCTTTTTCATGAGATCATCCGTAAATATGGCCCACATTACAACTCCACTTAATATATCGGTTGCTTCTACTTTTTCTAGTTTTGGTTATTTGTGGGTAATTGTGTTTTGCGTGGTTTCATGGAGGACATCTTCAAATTCATTGCTACGTTCTCATGATAGTTTTCTTGAATAACACTGAATAATTATTATAAATTCTCTGCAGTTATTTCTCATCGTGAAGCCACTTCTTTATTATCATGCTTTTAAGTTCAGGTCCCATGAGATTATTCACTTTCTGTTAAAAGTCGTAGCCAATGCAAGCACATTCCATTGAACACGTTCTGCCTTCAATGGAATTGTTATTTAGAGAAGGTGCTGCCGGAAGATTATATATTTATTTCTTTTCAAGCATATTACTGGCATAAAGGGCCCTTCACACGTAACAGTTTATCGTCCGACTGACCAATCAATCAACCAACCGCCCAAGTAATTTCGTGCGAGCCTACACACGTCCTGACCAGCTGCTTTCATCGATTACAGAGCTGCCCTGTTCCTATTGCTGGTTACGAGTTGTTTATAGAAATGGTATCTGGTGAGTCCTCCGGCTCGTATCGCCGGGGTCCAAGAAACTTTTAGGTTCCTAACTTTTCGCCCAGAGCTGCTCTAGACATCTTCGGAGGTGCCCCTCGTCATGCTGAGTGTTGCCAACTGACGATTCTGACATCAGAGAGCGACTTAAATGCTCTGTAAAATGTTCGTAGCCTTGATTATACGTGATCATCATAGATAATTTTTGTCGAATATAAATTTTAACAGTCAAATGTTGCCTGTCAAGAATAAAAACTTACCCATCGATTTTTCCGAGTTCCATGGTTTCTTCTTTTCTGGTAAAATTATCCCCATGCTTATATATTTCGATGACTTCTCTCTATAGCCGTAGATAATAGTAATTTTGGTTTCAGAAAAATTCGCTTCATGATTTTCTGACTGAAGAGTATGCTCTACTGCAGCTGATTTTTCTGTTTACCCTAGTCGGCAAAGACTTGTATCTTCTTGTATTCACACTCCTCTTAGCAATTCCAACGTAGAACTTTCCACAAGTACACGTAATCACATACACACGTCACAGAGACAGGGAGGGCGTTTATCCTTTACAGATCGGAGTCTCATGTCATGGCTCTGCAAAACCTGTAGATAATCTTCTGTTCTTGACGGGCGATAATCCATAGTTAATTTTTATCTAAGACGAAGATTATCTCTGATGAACACGTGAGAACTAGGCCAAGCTGTATTACACGGTATTCAAGTCGCTGTCCACTTCCTAACAGTCGGTCGGTAGGACCTCTAAAGGGCAGCTCCGGACGAAATGTCAGGAAGCTAAGTGTTTCTTGGATCACGACCATTTAAATCGGAATACTCATCAGCAACTATGACTTCCGGTTGTAAATGCCTTTATTGCATGTTTATACTGTGTTCATCAAGGTTATGCTCGACTAGATACCCTTCTTTTTACAGAGAAAAAACTCGGATGTGCCTTGGCTGTTTTAGATGTAACAAGGCCAAGAAAAGCCATGGAAAGCTATAAGCAGAAAAGTGGCTTATGCAAAGAAAGAAATCCACCCACCCTCTGTTACTTAAGGATGTGTAAGCAGATTAGTTTGCTACTTATCTAAGACTGGATCAAACATGTTTTTCGGAACTGCTGTACATCTTGAAACAATTTTCAACGAAAAGGAATACAGTGGAGAGAGAGGCTATGAACTGCGAGGAGATCCTGTTAGCTACATTATGGTTACAGGCCATTGGAGGAGGCTACAAGGATCTCAAATTCAGTACCGAAAATTATTCCTGAGACCTGCCACACGATTTACGCTGAGATGCAAAAGTCTTCGGATAGCGATTTGCCTACGTACATATGGCGATGGTATCATTTACACAAGGTATGAAAGGGCAATGCATTGGCAGAGCTGTCATTTGTACTCAGGTAATTCATGTGAAATGATGTCTCTCGTGATTATGGTTGCACGACGGGAATTAACAGACTCTAAATGGGAGATGGCAGTTGGATTTAGACGCTTGGGACATCCATTCCGGAAATCGTTGGTCCGACAATACCACATTTCAGGCATTACTTCACACCACGGACAATGCAGTGGCCAAAGCCCTTCGCTTAACGACCAAGAGCAGTGTCGTTTGTGTAGAGTTATCAGTGCTAACAGACAAGCAGCACTACGTGAAGTAACCACAGAAATCAATGTGGGACTACGACGAATGTATGTGTTACGATACTGCGGAGAAATATGGCGTTAACGCGCTATGGCAGTGCCTTTGCCAAAAGCACGCTATCGCCCCCAGTGCTTCTCCTGGGCTCGTAACGATATCGGCTGGACCCTAGACGACTGGCAAACCGTGGCCTGATAAGATTAATCCCGATTTCGTTTGGTAAGAGCTGATGGTAGGTGTAGAGTGTGACACAGACGCCACAAAGCCGTCAACCCCACTTGTTCAAAAAACGGTTCAAATGTCTCTGAGCACTATGGGACTTGGGACTTCTGAGGTCATCAGTCCCCTAGAACTTGGAACTACTTATACCTAACTAACCTAAGGACATCACAAACATCCATGCCCGAGGCAGGATTCGAACCTGCGGCCGTGCGGTTCCAGACTGTAGCGCCTAGAACCGCTCGGCCACCCTGGCCGGCAACCCCACTTGTCAACAAGGCACTGTGCAAGCTGGTGGATGCTCCATAATGGTGTGGGATGTGTTTACATGGAATGGCCTGTGTCCTCTCGTCCAACTGAACCGATCATTGACTGGAAATTGTTATGCTGGGCTACTTGGAGACCGTTTGCAACCATTCGCAAACATCGATGGAACTTTTACGGATGATAATGCCCCATGTCATTGGACCACAGTTGTTCGTGATTGGTTTGAAGAAAATTCTGAACAATTCGAGAGAATGATATGGCCACCAAGATAGCCCGACACGAATCCCACCAAACATAAATGGAACGTAATCGAGAGGTCAGTTCGGGTATAAAATACTACGCAGGCAACGCTTTCACAAGCATGCTTTGCTATAGAGGCAGCACAGCTTTATATTTCTTCAGGAGACTACCAATGTCTTCTTGAATCCATGCCACGTCGAGCTGCTGTTTTACACCGGTAAGAAACAGGTCCGACATGGAATAGGACGTATCCCATGAATTTCATTATCTCAATGTATAGTTGTTTCAGAAAATGTATCAAGGCAATGCAAATAAAAACAAACAAATTATAAATCAAACAAGGAAGACAGTGCTTCATTTGTAACTTCTCTGCTTCTGTGCGTTTCAGATGTAGTGCCCCACAAGCATTTACTATTTATGTGACTCCCTAAAATCTTTGTCGTCATAGCCGTACCGCCGGCCGCGGTGGCCTAGCGGTTCTAGGCGTTTCAGTCCGGAATCGCGAGACTGCTACAGTCGCAGGTTCGAATTCTGCCTCGGGCATGGATGTGTATGATTTCCTTAGGTTAGTTAGGTTTAAGTAGTTCTAAGTTCTAGGGGACTGATGACCTCAGATATTAAGTCCCATAGCGCTCAGAGCCATTTCAAGCATTTTTTAAACAGCCGTACATTCCTTACCTCGGTATCTACCATATCAGCCACTTTAAACAGCGTACATTACTGTCGGCATAGACAGCAGACTATCGACAAATGCGTAATTGAGTGGACAGTGCTACACACGGCACAATTTGTTGAGTGATGTGGTAGGGGCCGTGGGGGGGGGGGGGGGGGGGGGGGGCATGGGACGGTCGGCTATCGGGTGGTGGGACCCGAATGACTGTTCGACAAGAAAATTGGTCAGGAAGCAGCTACACACCTCCAGTTTATCAGATCAATAAAATCGTACGTGCTTAGGACCCTTAATGTATGACAGAGCTGCTGTGAGCTTCGAGACAAGACCTGACTCTGAATTTGTTGGCAATGGTTATTGTGATTAGCGCTTCTTATAAGCAAGTGTGTGGCTATATTACGTGGTGTCTATATCCCCTTTGCGCGCGCGCACACACACACACACACACACACACACACACACACACACACACACTCTCTCTCTCTCTCTCTCTCTCTCTCTCTCTCTCTCGCTCTCTCTCTCTATGAGAGAGGATACGATATACTTTCAGGTTGTGTTAATAGATTAGTGTGTGTTGATCGCAATCAGGCATTACTGAAACATAGATTCAAGATCCACTATCTTCATCGCTGCGCTATGAAGGTCTTTCCTATCTCCGAATATCTGGTTAATAGAAGTCAGAGCGAGTCAATATTCATTCACACATCAAAATTTTGTGTACAACAGGAATATTTTCAAGGTTTTAATACCGAAATCTTATTAGTTTGAATATAGAAAGGAATATGAGGCTTTCATGCTCTACAAAACATTTTAGGTGTACAGTTTATTCACGGATCCAGGCTGTATGCTCAGCTTGGGATTGTTTTTTCCAAGCTGATAGTCAACACAATCGCATAACTAGGAACTTCAAGATTGGTTTTACAAGCATTAGGAAAGGTAGCAGGTTTTCACCGGACCTCATAATACAGGGTTACAATTTATCAAAGCTTTGTCTTTTTCAATGGGAAAAGCATTGCGTATTTTTAGACAAACACAATCTATTCTGTAAAAATCAACATAAATTTTGTAAAAAGAACTCTCCTCCAGGAGATGCACAAGGTCGTAGACAACGGCACCCAGTTTTATGCCGCCTTACTTGTCTTCTGAAAGGGACTTTATTCAGTTCCACAGTGACTTAATGAATAAAGTGCGAGATCAATCAGCATAGGTCAAGATTTGTAACTGGATTCAGGAGTGCCCAGCAGACAGAACTCATCACATTGTGCTTAATGAGGCGAAACTGACAATTTTAAAAACAACTTCAGAAATACCCCAACGACTGTCGCTATTAAATGCTTATTCTTGTCTGTCTTCTTTTTCTTATCCCTTCTTCTTCTTTAATTCGCCCAGTAGAGGGCACACATTTTTTTAAGTTTGTTAAGTTCTGTTTTACTGTCTAACTTCGTGGCCGAATCGGCTTCCTGACGCTACCATCATCATGGTAATCCAAGGAAAGAAAACGGAGTGCTCTGTAGGGGAATATTTAAAATTCAGAATGAAACTTAGATACTGCTATTACATTCCTACTACAACAGCTGATGTTTTCTGTAGCATTATTTTGTACAAAAAGGGAAGTACGAATCGCCTCCTGTGTTTAGCCACTTCTCCTTCGACCTTCTTTCTTGTAAGAATCATTGTAATTACAACTAATCAGTTGGGTAATAATAATACTAACCTCTGATTTTGTACGTGTGTCACTTAAAGAGGACTGTTGTTGCCCTCTATCATTAATGATGTAAAAAATTTATGTATCTCAGTGTAATAGGAGCTGGAAGGAGATCAGTTTGATGATGTGACGATATGCGCGCCAAGCAAGCAACATTACGGGCAGATTTGCGCACACAACAGAGAGCTCAAACTTCTTCAATCTAAATTCATTACACGACGTCTGATTCCCATTATGTTATTCACATAATGGAAAATTGTTTGTTGCATTGCATTTTATACAAATACGGTCCATTATCATCAAACTTAACTGTTCGCCAACAGTGGTTTGGAACCTGACAAACAGCATACCAGGTAACAAAATTAACTGTAACTGACCATTTGCGGTAGAAATATTTGTACATATTTCTTGGTTCAGTTACTAGTTTCATATTTAATTCCTCCGGCGGTCACTCTGACACAACCCGGCTACTGAATAATGAAGATTCAGAAGTACGCTACATCAGCAATTATCTCAATTTTAGCTCTTTAATGTTTCTCTCTTTTTTTATTGGGTGAGTTAAAGTGTCATCTTCCGTTAAATCGTGTAAACTGTGTTTTGCGTATGTTCATACACAGACAGAAAAAACTCACAATACCAAAACGGAGTTACGTGACGTAAACGAAAGTTGGCGCGCGTGTCTGCACATCTGAAAGATGACATCTATTCATACACGTTGTAACGGTCGTGAGTGTATGTTAACTTTGAGACGGTACGTGGTGAGCTGATGTTAGCCAAGAATGTCTTTAAGGCGACAAACACGCTATTATCAACAATTCACTGAGTTTCAACGAGGTCGTATAATAAGGCGACGAGAAGCAGGATGTTCCTTCTGCGATATTGTAGAACGACTAGGCAGCAATGCAGCAACTGTACGTGATTGCTGGAAGCGGTGGTCACGAGAATGAAGGCTCGCAAGAGGACCGGGCTTCAAACAGTCACGTAGCGCTACCCAGAGGGAAGACCATCGTGTTTGTTATATGGCTCTGGCGCATAGTACTGCATCTCCAATAGCAATATGAGTATTAGCTGGCGCCACAGTGACACAACGAACTGTTACAAATCGGTTATTTCAAGGACAGTTCCGAGACAGACACTCTGAAGCGTTCATTCCACTGACCCGAAATCATCGCCATTTGCGACTTCATTGGTGTGAAGTGAAAGGTCATTGGAGGGAAGGGTGGAGACCTGTTGTTTTTCTGATGAAACCTGGTTATGCCCCGTTATCAGTGATGGGAGTGTGTTGTTTAGACGGAGACCAGTGGGGGTTCTGCACCCAAACCGTCTGCATGCTAGACACGCTGGACCTACACCTGAAGTTACGGTCTGGAGTGACATTTCATATGATGGAAGGAGCACTCTCGCGATTATCCCACGCAGGCTGATGGTAAATTTGTACGCCAGTTTGGTGATTCGGCCTGCTGAGCTGCCACTCACCAACAGCACTGCAGGAGGTGTTTTGGATAACGCTCTCCCACGTACCGCTGTTGTAACTCTGTATGGCCTACAGAGTGTAGACATGCTGAAACGTCCCCTTAGAAAAATTTATGAATTACTGAGCTCGTAAAACTCTTACGTTATTTGATTTTCGAACAGCTGAGCAGAACTGAACGTACTCAGACATTTCTCTCTTTACTTATTCTGATCATCACTAAACTGACACACAATATTTTTAGCGCAACGCAATCTGAATTTCAACAATCCCTACAAAAGAATGACCTTGACTAACAATAACCTATAACTTTCATCAATCACTTACCACACAAAAATCTTCGGTACTCGAACTACTGCAACACAGCGAGCGCCACTACTGCCAGCTAAATAAAAGATTCAAACAACTGAAGGCACTAACTACTGATAGGCTTAGTTAGCAAATGAAAGATTTTGATAGAGAACAAACAATGTATTTACCTTAATAGTGTTGAAAAGTCATAATATATATATATATATCAGTTCATGACATCCAGTCTTACAAATTTACTGTCTCTGATGGACACACGTCCAGATCATCCGCTCTCAAAACTCCGCCATCTCTCTCCCCACATCCACCACTGCTGGTGGCTCACCTCCAACTGCGCAACGCTACGTGCTGTTAACAGCCAACTGCCAAACACTACAATAGCAAATTCCAACAATGCAAACCAGCCACAGACTGCACACAGCACAGTCAGTGATTTTCATATAGATCGCTACATGGCGTTACCAACATAAAAACCTAAACAGCCTACTTACAATGCTGCCTTCGTCTTCGCAGATCTCTCTCCTATCGAGCATGTATGGTGCATCATCAGACGGCAACTCCAGCGTCAACCACAAGCAGCATTAATGGTTCCTGTATTGACCGACCAAGTGCAAGAAGCATCGGACTCCATCTCATAAACTGACATCCGGCACCTTTACAACACAGTGCTTTAGCGTTTTCAGGCTTGCATTCAATATTCTGGCTGTTACACCAGTTATTAATGTACCGGCATTTCGCTTCGCAATTGCTTATCTCGCGTTTACATTAACCTTCGATCTTGCAAAGTTAATCACTTAAATATGTTACCCAGGCAAATTTAGTGCCGTAATTTCATTGATCAACATTAATTACTTCTTGATGTTGCTATTTTTGAATGAGCGTTTTGCAACAGCTTGCATATCACGTTTTCTGACATGAAGACTGGACACCATTTTCCTAAATGTAGGAAACTCCTAAAAACCACGGTCAGGCTTATCCGTGCACAAACAAACATAGTCGTTTAATCACCGTGCAGATTCAAGCCGTGTGTTGCCCACCTATCTGCGCGTTACAC
Organism: Schistocerca nitens; assembly: GCF_023898315.1. NCBI lineage: Eukaryota > Metazoa > Arthropoda > Insecta > Orthoptera > Acrididae > Schistocerca > Schistocerca nitens. Next base: position 503,654,317 of record NC_064614.1, on the reverse strand, counting down.
TATACGAGCAACTCTACGTCGTTACGGCTTACAGCATACATAGGTGATCTTATGGATAACTTCTGAATCTCTATTAGCCTGTTCGCGGACTATGTTGTTGTCGATTATTGCTCCCTTGCACCAGGCAAGGGATGGAAAAGAGTATAGTAATGTACAGGGTGTTTCAAAAATGACCGGTATATTTGAAACGGCAATAAAAACTAAACGAGCAGCGATAGAAATACACCGTTTGTTGCAATATAATTGGGACAACAGTACATTTTCAGGCAGACAAACTTTCGAAATTACAGTAGTTACAATTTTCAACAACAGATGGCGCTGCGGTCTGCGAAACTCTATAGTACGATATTTTCCACATATCCACCATGCGTAGCAATAATATGGCGTAGTCTCTGAATGAAATTACCCGAAACCTTTGACAACGTGTCTGGCGGAATGGCTTCACATGCAGATGAGATGTACTGCTTCAGCTGTTCAATTGTTTCTGGATTCTGGCGGTACACCTGGTCTTTCAAGTGTCCCCACAGAAAGAAGTCACAGGGGTTCATGTCTGTCGAATAGGGAGGCCAATCCACGCCGCCTCCTGTATGTTTCGGATAGCCCAAAGCAATCACACGATCATCGAAATATTCATTCAGGAAATTAAAGACGTCGGCCGTGCGATGTGGCCGGGCACCATCTTGCATAAACCACGAGGTGTTCGCAGTGTCGTCTAAGGCAGTTTGTACCGCCACAAATTCACGAAGAATGTCCAGATAGCGTGATGCAGTAATCGGTTCGGATCTGAAAAATGGGCCAATGATTCCTTTGGAAGACATGGCGGCCCAGACCAGTACCTTTTGAGGATGCAGGGACGATGGGACTGCAACATGGGGCTTTTCGGTTCCCCATATGCGCCAGTTCTGTTTATTGACGAAGCCGTCCAGGTAAAAATAAGCTTCGTCAGTAAACCAAATGCTGCCCACATGCATATCGCCGTCATCAATCCTGTGCACTATATCGTTAGCGAATGTCTCTCGTGCAGCAATGGTAGCGGCGCTGAGGGGTTGCCGCGTTTGAATTTTGTATGGATAGAGGTGTAAACTCTGGCGCATTAGACGATACGTGGACGTTGGCGTCATTTGGACCGCAGCTGCAACACGGCGAACGGAAACCCGAGGCCGCTGTTGGATCACCTGCTGCACTAGCCGCGCGTTGCCCTCTGTGGTTGCCGTACGCGGTCGCCCTACCTTTCCAGCACGTTCATCCGTCACGTTGCCAGTCCGTTGGAAGTTTTCAAACAGATCCTTTATTGTATCGCTTTTCGGTCCTTTGGTTACATTAAACCTCCGTTGAAAACTTCGTCTTGTTGCAAGAACACTGTGTTCTAGGCGGTGGAATTCCAACACCAGAAAAATCCTCTGTTCTAAGGAATAAACCATGTTGTCTACAGCACACTTGCACGTTGTGAACAGCACACGCTTACAGCAGAAAGACGACGTACAGAATGGCGCACTCACAGACTGCGTTGTCTTCTATATTTTTCACATCACTTGCAGCGCCATCTGTTGTTGAAAATTGTAACTACTGTGATTTCGAAAGTTTGTCCGCCTGAAAATGTACTGTTGTCGCAAGCATATTGCAACAAACGGTGTATTTCTATCGCTGCTCGTTTAGTTTTTATTGCCGTTTCAAATATACCGGTCATTTTTGAAACACCCTGTAAGTTGCCTTGGCACAATCCATGATGTGCTTGAGCATTATAGATCTACACAGACGGAATAAATCGCAGTAACAAACAATAATTAATGTAGAGTAATGAGATTTCAGGAGTGCATTTGTTTACGTAATATATTTATGCGATCAACATTGCAAGATCATACTGTAATATAAGCGTTAGTATAGCCATTGTAAATATGAAATTCTGGTGCATTAATAATCGATGTAGCCTTCAGAATGTTGAATGCAACCAAGCGAACGTTCACGCATTGTGTTGTACAGGTGCCGAAGGTAGTTTGTGTGATGGAGTTCCATGTTGCACTTAGTCAGTGAATGCAGGGATGGTTAATGCTGGTCGTGGATGACTCTAGAGTTGTCGTCCAATTATTTCCTATGTGTGCTCAATTAGAGACAGATTTTGTGATCATGCGAGACTCTGTAGAGCAGGTTGGGTTACATCAGCAGTTTGTGGGGGAGCATTATCCTGTTGGGAAACAACCCTTGTAATGTTGTTCATGAATGGCAGCAGAGTAGATCGAATCACCAGACTGACGTACAGATTTGCCGTCAGGATGCGCGGGATAACCACGAGAGTGCTCTTGCTGTCTTACGAAGTGGCACCCCTGACCAAAACTCCAGCTTTAGGTCCAGTGTGTCCAGCATGCAGACAGCTTGGGTGCAGGCCCTGAACTGGCCTCCGTCCAACCAACACACGACCGTCCATGACGCCGAGTTAAAGCCAGCTTTCATCAGAATAGCAACAGACCACCATCCTGCGCTCTAATGATCTCACGCTTGACATCATTGGGGTCGCAATGGCGGTTCTTGAGGATCAGCGTAATGCACCCTGCGTGGCGTCTGGCTCGGAGCTGCGCTTGACGCAACCCATTCGTAACACTTATTTGTGTCACTGTGGTGCCAACTGCAGTTCTAATTGATGCCGCTGATTCAGCACATCGCGACAGAGCCACACTCTGAAAACGAAGGTCTTTCCTCTCCGCAGTGTCACGTGGCCCTCTAGAGCCCGATGTTCTTGTCACTGTATATTCTCGTAGCCATCGCTGCCGATAATCATGTATATTGGATAAATTCCTGCCAAGTCTTTCTGCACTATCGCAGAAATGCACTTCTCGTAGCCCTATTACAGGGCCTCGTTCAAACTCATTGAGGTGTTGATAATGGTATCATTGTTGCCTTAAAAACATACTTGACTAAGAATAACTCATTATGTCCAAAGGTAATTAATGCTCACGCCCGTTACAGCGTCTATTTAAAGAAAATCTGATTTGCGTCCTCATAGAGGCGCTACTGGCACCAAGCTTATACGACTGGCGAGAAATTTGAAAAGAAATCATCTTTCAGATGTAAACACACGCCTGCCAATTGTCGTTTGTTCGCACAACTCGTTCTTGGTGTTACGATTTCTTTTTCCCGTCAGAGTAAATGAACACTCAAAGGCCTTTTATTTTAGTTTCCCGTCTCTCAATGATCAAAATCGTTATTTTCGAATAATACAATCCCACAGGTCACCACAAAGACCTTTATATATCGATTCCAAGTAGCATTCGGACTGTCTGTATGCTCGTTTCGCGGTGCAGGTGGACCACCAGTTTGAGTCTACTGTACGGCCTGGACGTCCCCTAGGCGTGTTGCGCGGGCAGCCTGACCACAAGGGGCCGCGCCTGCCGGAATTAGTGGGCTGGCCCCAGCCCGGCCTTGCCAGCGACGCTGCGCTACGGCGCGCCACGGCAGACCGCGGCGCCTCCCGCCCCTTGTTTTAATTATCCGCTTAATTGGCGCGCGGTGATCGCCACCGCTGTTGGAAACTCATTAGGAGCCTGCTACACCCACACCCACACTTAGGCCCGCTATTAGTCTAGCTGGAGGCGCTGCTCAGACAGTAGCCGAGTCTACTTGCAGTTCATGAACCACCGGGCACAAGTACTCGTCTTCCTGTTTACCCTTGCTCCCTAAAGGATAATGCTTGCCTGTTCGGTGGAGGCACAGGGCATCTGTTCAACCCCAGATAGTGAGGAGAATTTGGGAGTCAGCAAATTATTCACTGGGTAATTCCATTGCATGGCTATTCAATATACGAGGCCTGTTTTTTAAGTAAGTGCCGTTTTGAAATTAAATAAAAGATGTGCTAAGATATCATAATAATTTTATTTTTACATGAAAGCCTGTACATTAATCTACTTTTCTACATAATTTCCGTCAATATTGAGGCACTTGTCATAACGTTGTACCAGTTTTTGAATACCCTCCTCATCGAAGTCTGCCGCCTGACTTGCTAACCACTGCATCACCACTGTTTTGACATCGTCTTCGTCTTGAAAACGCTAACCGCCCAGGTGTTTCTCCAAGTACAGGAACAGATGGTAGCCACTGGACGCAAAATCAGGGCTGTACGGAGGATGATCTAAAGTTTCCCATCGAAAAGATGTGATGAGGTCTTTGGTCTGATTCGTTCCATGCGGACGGGCATTGTCTTGCAACAAAACGATGCCCTTGCTCAACTTCCATGGACTGTTGTTTGATTCTGGTGTGACTTAGGCCATCCATATTTCATCGTCCGTAACAATTTGGCTTAAGAAATGATCACCGTCGTTGTGGTACCGCTCAAGGAAAGTCAATGCACTGTCTAAAGGTTTGGTTTTGTGCTCATCCGTCAACATTTTCCGTGCCCAACGTGCGCACAATTTTCGGTAATTCAAGTGCTCTGTCACAATGCCATACAAAACACTACGAGAAGCATCAGTAAAGTCATCCCGCAAGGAGGAAATCGTAAAGCGTCTGTTTTCTCTCACCTTATTGTACACTTCCTGCACCAAACTTTCGTTAACAACCGAAGGACGCCAACTCCGTTGTTCATCATGCACATTTGTGCGGCCATCTTTAAATGCTGTCACCCACTTTCTTACCATTCCATCACTCAATGTTTTCTCCGTAAACTTCACAGATCTCTCGATGAATATCGATCGCTTTTAGGCCTTTAGCACTAAGAAATCTTATAACAGCCCGTACTTCACAGTCGGTGCGACTCACTGTTATCTGAGGAACTTTAAACACTCAGTACACAACGTAAACAATGAAGAATCAGACTGTAACGGCATCAGTGCGTAGATTAAGGTACAGGCTTTAATGTAAAAACAAAATTACTGAGATATCTTTGCACGTCTCTTTTTTTAAATTTCAAAACGGTACTTACCTAAAAAACACGCCTCGTATATGTGGATGGTTTGATACGTCTGGGAAAGATGCAAGAAAAAATGTTTGTTTCGTAAACAACTCAACTTACTTCTCTGTGTAGTCTGCTCTGAGGGATATACTTCTGGCCTAGCTATCCTCCAGCTTTTTCATCCCATGAGAAAAGTAAGTTCTTTAAAATTCTGCAAAACATTCGTTGACTGCAACTACCGCTTTCTCTTTTGATGAAAACTTCTTCGCAGGAATCCAAAGTTTCAAGTTGAAGAACAGAAGAAGTCACTTGAGACTAATTCAGGTGAATAAGGTGGCTGAGGAACCAATTCAAAGCCCAGTTCATGTACTTCCACCATTATTACCGCTGATGTGTGCGATGGTCCATTATCCTAGTGAAAGAGCACTTTTGCGTGTCAGTCTTGGTCTTTTTTCAGGAAACGCAAGTTTCAAACGATCCAACCATTAAGCATAATATGGGTCATCTATGGGTCTACCTTGTTCCAAGTAATTTATGAGGATCATTCCATCACTTTACCAGCTGACGAAACGGGTTTAACCTTTTTCAGTGTCTTTCTCCAGCGTTTGCCCATTGTTTTGACTGTCGTTTTCTCTCTGGTGTGTAATGATAGCTCCAAGTTTCATCAGCAATCACAAATCCGCGCAAAAAGTCTTGAGGATTGCGATTAAACATAGCCAGACGTTGTGGTGAAATGTTGTGCCGGATTGCCCTTTTGGTCGGCTGTGAACAGTCGCAGCACCCACGTCATACACAGCTTCTTCACTGCCGGTTCCCCGTGCAGTATATTGTGCACTCGCTCAACTGAGATACTTACTGCCTCACCAATCTCACGAATTTTTATTCGATTTGAGATCTGAGTTTCTCCTGGCGTATACAATTTTCAAACAGCTTACAGGAATTCAGCCAGGTAACGTTTACAGCGACTGCCGATATTTCGGCGGGAGTACACCTCGACATTTTCAAGGCACAAAGTGCCGAAATGTCGGCGGTCGCTGCAAAAAATACCTGGCTGAAGTCCGCGGCTCGTGGTCTTGCGGTAGCGTTCTCGCTTCCCGGGTTCGATTCCCGGCGGGGTCAGGGATTTTCTCTGCCTCGAGATGACTGCGTGTTGTGTGTCTTTCATCATCATTTCATCCTCATTCACTCGCAAGTCACCGTAGTGGCGTTAAAGAGCTTGTGGAGCGGCGGCCGAATCGCCCCGCGAGGAGTCTCCCGGCCACCAATGCCATACGCTCATTCATTCATACGTGGCTGAATTTCCGTAAGTAGTTCGAAAATTTTATTCCACTGTCTTGCATTACCATATCATGGATTTTATCAAGTTTCCTTTATGGTGACCTTCATTGGAAGGTCAGAACGCACATTGCCTTCGGTACTTATTCGACCATGCTTAACACAATAGTGTTGAGTCCGTGTGAAGTTATTTCAACTCCGTTTTGATCTTTGCAGCAGTTCAAACCTTCAAATAAAAATGTTTTATAACACTACGAAACTCTATTTTTACCATTTTTAATCGAAGTCGCGACTTTGACCAATTCAGACAGCTGTCAGCAGTTGTAAAGACAGCTGTACATTGTTGAAATTCTCTATACGATCCTTGGAATAATAAATCTCACAAGCCATGAAGGTACAACTAAAATGTTCCATTATTTCATGTAGATTTACCAGACTTATCAAATCACACTCGTATTCCCTACACGTTATCCCGTCTATAAGGGGTCCGCAGTTTCGTGATTTTGTCAGTTTTAGTCTTTAACATTGCGGCTGAACGAATTTCCTGACACCATCGTCGTTATTGTAACCTAAGAGACTGAATTCGTGTGTACCATCTGTCTGAGACTCGTGTGTACCATCTGTCTGAGACTCGTGTGCTCACACGGATATACGTTTCCTCTTAAAACACGAATAGCGTCAAAAAGTAACGGAAATTTTGTAATTTCGCTTGTTATATTGGCCCGATTTTTTCGTTGTTATGTGTGTAGAAATGTCTGAAAACATTCTCAGTTTCAGACGATTGTCTTTAGCGAAGTCCATGTTGATTCATAGGCAGAGGTTTTTGTGTGTCAGAATATCACCTCTAAAAGATCAAGCTGCGACTATGAAAGTTTTTGATCGTGATGCATCCTCTCTATTCATTCGCGTTTCAATGTGACACATTATTCTCAACAATGGATGACTTGGCGAGACCTAGGTTGCAGAAATCTGTATTTTCCTCCACAGGAAACGACCCAATTGGCAAATCACCACGCCATCATTCTGTAAGAAGTGACTGTGCGCCATTTCGGCAAACTACAGTTGGTGTGGAGGTTGACAGGAGCAAAAACATTACTCGGAAAGCGTCCAGCAACGCTGCGTCCCGTAGCCTCACCAGGATATTTCTTTAGTATGATCCAGTGAATGCTCTGTTTTCAGCTCATCATGGTAGTCGCAACAAACAGTATCACGGCCGAAACCAATGGTGCGAACGTAACAAAGTTCTAATTAAACAACTAGAGCGGCTTTCCATTAATAGAACAATAGTTGCGTTATCAGCACCCTCCAAACTAATAGTTTAAGAAGCAAGTTTCAGGTCAGCGCTACGAGGAAGATGACTGGGTGCTCAGATATCCCCGACACCTTTTGTCAGCACCCAGCACCCAGTTTCCCCTTGAATGGCAACGACGGTGCTTCAGCTGCTCTATAAGATATCAGTGTGCTGGCGTTCAGCTGAGTTACGGACACGTGTGAGGCGTCAGTCGATGTCGCCGTGACGGGTGCAGGCTGCGTTCGGAAGCTGCCCTGTCCCTGTACTTGCTGCCCCCTGTCCCGGTCCCGGTGCCCGGAGCCATTACGGAGATGGGAAAACTTGCGGCAGTCGGCGGCCGCAGGATTACCAACTTGCTAACCGCGTCCTGCGCCTCTCCGCCGGCCAAATAGCCGTATGCTCCTCTCCCGTCTTGTTGGCAGGGCCTTGTCCGTCCCGCTCCGGTGGCATCCGCCGTGTGGCAGCAACTAATTACCGGATTACTTTGAAATGAGCCTCTCCGTCTTCTCTAAAATGAGGCAAACTCAGATACTAGTATCCGTAGCTCCGGTGACACTTCAGGTATTTCGCGCAGTTTCGACATCGCTTTCAGCAGAAACAGAGTGCAACACATTAATATTGATAACCTGTACTACACGTTACAGTTTATTTATGGAACGCTATGGTAACCAGGCTCAGCTCCTAATTAGATCTGTCAAGTGACGTGGTGTAGTGGTAACACTCTACACTCGTTCTGCCGATGACAGTGGTTCAGAATCCTGTCCAGCTTTCCAGAAGTGGAATTTCGGTAAAAGAGAACAGTGCGTCAGTCGTTTTGAACCGGCACGACTTATTACTTTTTCCATTTGTCCTCTATTCTAGACCGTGCTCCGTTTCTTATAACGTCTTTTTTGAAGAGACGTTGAAGGCTAATCTTCCAAATTTCCGTATGAAATAGTTCTTTATGCAATAGCAAACGCCTCCCAAGTCTTGATAGTTAACGGATGCATCTCTCGTTCGACTTCGATTTCAAAATAAATAATTACTTTTAAACACATTTGCGGAAGGCATTTGCACTGGCAGAATTTGGCCGGTAAGGCGGCAAGGGGAGGCGGCATAAGGATCATCACTTGACATGGACTGACAGAGTGTGAAATCCTATTACCGAAACGATGATCTACTTACATACAAGCGGCTAGTTGGCCACCGGCATGATCACCGGCCAATAAGTTAGTCGCCTCTAGATAAATCGGGACACGTATCATTTAATACCGTGTGATTCCGCCACTGGACTTGAAAACCACATGGGTTCGGTTAGGTCGTTAGGAAGTGTGTCCACAAGGTTCTGCAGGTACATCGGATCCAGGTTAGGCGACTAGCTGAGGATTTGACCGTGTAAGTTCACCGAAATGCGGAGATGATGACGCCGGCGTTTTACCCGCTGTTCAAACATGCCCCGCAGATTTTCTATGGAGCTCAAGTCACGTGATTTTGAAGTCCAGTCGAGGTGTATTAGGATGGGAGAGGGTTCAGAATACCAGTCACAATCTCTTTCACCCCTACGATCTTTGCTGCGGCCATCTTGAAAAATAGGTATCAGTAGCATACTCGTCACGCAGATGTTGAATGAAAGGCAACATATCATCCTTCAGAATGTTTAAATAATCATGCTGATTCACGTCAGTGGTCACCTTAATGAGTGTCCTCCCCAAATTCATGACAAGGAAAACAACCCCAAAACATCGCAGACCTCTGGTTTGCAACTGACCTTGCACACATTCAGGATTAAATGCTACATTTGGCCTTCACTTCACTTGACAACATACTTCATTTGAATTAAGACAAAGATGTGATAGATCAGGCCACATTACGCCCCGCCAATCACCTGCAGTCCACGTTCGATGATTTCTAGGACATTAAAGATGCGCAGCTTTATGTGCCTCTGTGGGCAATGGCCTCTTGCGACGTGACCGACTCCAAACGTTCATTGCATGCAGTTCCCGAAACAGTGTTCTCTCGATAACAGGTTTGGATGACCTTCATTCACTGTTTGCAGCAATTCCTGTCTGGTTTGGAAGCGATTTTTATTTACAAGTCGTGAAACGTATCTCCAGTCCCACTGTAACGATGTTTTTCCGACCACTGCTCTGACGTCGTGTTTCGTGGCCATGTGTGGTACAACACTGTTTGTGGACACATTGAACAGCCCGCCTCGAAATATAGTAAACCGAGCAACTTCACACACCTCATAGACATCGTTACGGCCAAACACAATTGCCCATTTCTCCCACTTTGTCACGCGCTTATACTTAGCTATGTGTATGTACGATGTCCGCCTGAAACATTAATGTCCCACCGATCGCTAGTATCTTGTGCTCACGTAGAGGTGCGGTTGAGCACGTAACTCGATCGCTGCGTCATCCGTAAAGGCGTAACGATTCATCTGTGCATGCGAACTCTAGTGACAAATTTTTTGTTCGGTGAGCTTACTAATGGAGGATGATGATATCAGTCCCCTGAACAACAACTTAAGCTGATGACATGACACTGAAAGAAGTGCTATGAATTAGTCTGAGTGTAAAATTAAATTCTTCATAAAATGTGCCATAGAAATAATACGTTTATGGAAATATTATGGAAGACTAATTTCTTTACTGAAACGAACCAGGTAACCAATTGTTCAAATGTGTGTGAATTCCCAACGGACCAAACTGCTGGGGTCGTCGGTCCCTAGAGTTACACACTACTAAGCTAGCTTAAACTAACTTGTGCTAAGAACATCACACGCGCGCCCATGCCCTAGGGAGGACTCGAACCTCCGGCGGGAGGGGCCGCGCATTCTGTGACATGGCGCCTGAAACCGCGCGGCCCAGGTAACCAACACGAATTTCAGTTCATTAACAGAGTACAGCAAAATTTTGAAGAATGAAAGTTACAAAGATATCTAAAAAGTTTGGTTGACACAAAAAGTGCAAAATGACAAAGCAGGAATGATTGAAGGAGAAACACAAAGCTACAGAAGCATACACGGTATGTGAAAAATAGGTACCACATGTAGCAAAATGTAAAGATATCTTCGGGTGAAAAGAGCGGCGACTGTGTGAAAATCAAGAGCTCAGAGGCACGTTAGAACCAAACAATGGAGGTATAAATGAAAGGTGAGGGAAATATACACGAGGGGTGAACAATATGTAACTCAACACTTTCATTATCGACCGATTTCGTTTGAAAAAATGCGCAATTTAAAAGGATACATCGGGGAATATTTTTGCTTCCACTTCTAAAGTTTCATGACGGTCAAATGGTCAAATAATGTGCGGTAGTGTACGTAGCCTTCAAAATGGCGTCTGTAATGGAGGTGAGTTGCAGGCAGAGAGGTGTCGTTGATGAACTCTTGGCGGAAAACCAGAGCGCTGCAGATATTCAGGGGCGCTTGCAGAATACCTACGGAGACCCTGTGAAAACAAGAACGGTGAACCGTTGGTCGAGGCTCCTGTCGTGATCGCAATAAGGTCGTGCAAATCTGTCCAATCTCCCCCGGATGGATTCGTGGAATGTGGAACCTTCGGATACTCCCAGTCGATGATCGACAGATCACAATCAAACACCTCGTTGCACGACTGGACGTCACTGTGGCCAGTGACACACTCGTCCACCAGTTGAGATACTCAATGGCGTGAGCCCTCTGGGCTCCTAGCCGCTCAACAAACGACCGTAAGTAGCAACGAAGGACCGTCTGTTTGACCCAATTAAGGACGGACTCCACGGGAAGGTGTACGTGGCTGATGGGAAGGCTGTTGATGCAGCAAGACCTATACTCCGACGTCGACCAGTAGAGCGGCACCACGCAGCCATACAGGGCATCCCAGAAAAGGCTGCGAAGGCCACTGCACTGAACGGTGATCGTGTCGAAAAATAGGGTTTCGTAATCAAAAGAGTGGGAAAAATTTGTTGAATGGTAATCCTGAATAAAATATACCTGCTTCCAGAAAAAAGGTTTTGAATGATTCAGCTGCCATTCTCTTTACCCGTAGTTCAATTGTGGCCTGGGGCCATTTCCATGTCTCTAAAACGGAAGTGTTATACATTGGAGACATTAGTGGCACTTGTGAGTTTGACACAGCAACCTCTTGACACCCTAGAGTTACTTCTCATTTCAGAACAAAATTATCTCCAAGAAGATGGGGTAGAAGAAAAATTTTTAACTAGTTCACTCAAACAGCTAAGAAAGGTCCTTTATTACCATAGATATGTCGATGACATCTTAATCCTACTCGATGGTACGATAGAAGTGAATAACGTCATGCATTCACAAGACAACAGTACCAGCCAAACTTAATTTTACTATGAAAAACAGAAAAAAATTAAGAGCATAAAATTTTGGATTTTAAAATTTCAAACGAAAAACCTGAACACATATTCGATACTTTTCGTGAACTAACGTTAACAGGCATAATTATCCACAACCAATCATGCCACTCGAGAGTTCACAAGCTCGTATATTTTCATTCTATGATACATAGACTAATCAACTTACCACTAGAAAAAGAAAAATATGAGAAAGAACTAGATTTTTCCGAAACATTGCTATAAATAACGGTTATGCTAAAAACTTAGTGGATACATTATTCAAAAAGAAAACTAATCAAACGCATGCCAATTTGATAGATGAAGTAACTATAGCTGGACACACAAAAGAACCACAACAAAATAAATTCTTATATGACCGTATCTAGTTATTATTTTCCACAAAATTACTCGATGTTTCAAGAATACAAAATTATGTACCATCCAAAGAAGTACTAATAATCTACACTATTATTGAGGCACATGCTATGAAAACCAGAGCAATATCTACAAAATTAACTGTGGAGAATGGTTAAAATTTTGTACTGAACAAACAGAAAGGAAAGTTAGTACTCGATTTAAAGAGCTCATAACAATAGGTGACAGTAACCCATCCAAATGTGCTGACACTGCACCTGTCATTAGATGACAAAACCAATTGCAAAAAGGTACAGACAAGACATTTGCATGCTGCAAAAAGTGAACACTGAACCTAAAGAATGAAAAGTTGAGTCTTCCTTACTAACACAAAAAATTACCGATTGAATTTCGGTTACACGATAAATCACACAAATCTAAAGACTATCAATTCTGCTAAATACCTAGTGATTGCAATTACGAACAACTTAAATTGGAAAGCTCACATGAACAGTGCTGTAGGGAAGGCGAACCAAAACTGCATTTTAAGGGAGAACAGTCAAAATGTGCAACAGATCTACTAAAGTAACTGCCTACACTACGCTTGTCTGTCCAACTTTGGAGTACTGCTGCGCGGCTTTTTATCCTTTCCAGATAAGGTTGAATTTCACTGACATGATACGCTAGTTGGATGTGGCAGTCAGCAGAACAAAGGCGTTCTTCAGTGCAGCGAGATATTTTCACTAAATTCACCGACTTTCTCCTCTCAATGCAAAAATATTTTGTTGGTGCACACCTAGATAGGGAAAAATGTTCGTCGTAACAAAATAAGAGAAATCAGAGCACGCAAAGGATGACTGAAGTGTTCGTTTCTTCCGTGCACTGTTCGTGAGTACAACGGTAGAAAAATACTCTGATGATGGTTCGATGAACCCTCTGCCAGATATGTAACTGTGACTTGTAGAGTAGCCACATAGACGCAGAATACTAATTCAGCACTGGATTACATTTCTAGCTTTCGGTTGATGTATTTACTTGATTGCGCTGTCAGTGATGAAAGCTGGTAATTTGAACACTGCAGGTAAACGACGACTTTTGACGCCGAAGTGTAGCGCTTATTGTGAACTTTGAACTTTGATTGTTTTATTTTGACTGAGTACCTCATCCTGCGTTAGTTGGTAATAAATGGCCAGTGTATCTGTAAGTAGTTCCTGGTAAGACTACGTAAATATCGAGTCCACAGATCTTGGCGTATAGATCCGCAATGAAAGAGGCAAACGTTGCTGATGAGCAACTTAGAGGAACAAAGACGCGGCTGTAGACGTAGAGGTATCTGAACTGCCGTCTGTCGAGGAACACGGGAACTTTCTCTGGAATGGTTCTCAGCGGGAAGCCCATTCCACTTGATACGGCGCGCTGAGGGAGTGCAGTCCAGCCGTGCCGAGGGAGAAAGGAACAATTCTCCCTCAACAGGAAATAAATGAAACGTAATTAAATTAAGCATAATGAAAGCCAGGTAGCGAGCGAAATGAGACTGGACTTTTGGGAGGAACAGGGTGGCGTCTCGTTGCTTCTGGCGTTCCACGGGCAGTCAGTTTGCTCAGTCACAGGTACAACAATTACACGCTGGTGTGAGCATATCCGTAAGCCGAGTGACGTGTGCTTTGAAGATGAAGATCGAAGCCGTGATAACAGATGTGTCAGGACTTAAAGAAGTTGATGAGTTTTGCTGAATGCTGTGTTGAACAATGCGGTAAGTTTCCTTTTGATTGTTTTACAGTGTGATTCTGTAAAACTTGTTAACATTTCACAGGGACATCAGGTACAGGTAGACAATACAGCATTTACGATACCAGATGTCTACAAGCACCGTACTGAGCACGATTTATAGAGCAACCTGACGATGATGGTTTTCGGCAAATGACAGTAAGACAAATGTAGGTTGCCTCCACCGAAATGTTGATCCAATGACGTTCGTAAATGAAACGACCTATTTACTCATAGAATTTTTAAAAGATTACCGGTCGCAGCTGGCCGATGTGGCCGAACGGTTCTAGGCGCTTCAGTCCGGAACCGCGCTGCTACTACGGTCGCAGGTTAGAATCTTGCCTCGGGCATGAATGTGTGTGCTGTCGTTAGGTTAGTTAGGTTTACGTAGTTCTAAGTCTAGGGGACTGATGACCTCAAATGTTAAGTCCCATAGTGCTTAGAGCCATTTGAACTATTAGACGTCGCATTACTGATCACCGCAAGTAGGTCCAGCTCGTTTGACGAACCAGCTCTATGACATACGACAGGTACCCGTCACGTGCAGACTACAGTATTGTACATTTATAACTAACAGTTTGCTGTTTGAGCTACCTGAACGAGTGTGGAGTGGTGGTACTCACGCCTCTAAAGCATTTACCGTCGGAGGATCAATCAGCTACCTCCAAACCCTCTTATCCTCTGAAGAAGCATTTACGCGGGCCATATGTTACTGTGGCCGTAATGGAGTTGCCGTCAACATTTCTGCAATGTGGTACCAACACACGTCGCTGTTGCGTGATGGGCGGGAAATATTGCTGATGGAGCAGGCCGTTGCCGAGAGTCGCCAGTGTTGTGCACTAAGGGTGAAGAATATTTCGTATTGCTGCACAATATCTCCCACTGTCCTTGTCTGTATGTTCCTGCCCCTCACTTTCTGCTTTGCTTCCTCTTCCTCACGACGACTGTGTTGCAGAGCAAAGTCGCGTAATCTGAGCGGTGAACAGTATTAAATCGCGTCATTTCGCAAGATGAAGCGCATATGTAGAACCACACAGTTTGTCTGTTTGTCTACAAGAGTATCGAAGTGGTCAACTAACAATCATGAATTTCATAAATGAGATGCGTACATCTATTCACGTAAGTAAAGAAAAGTGAAAAGGGTATTATCCTTATTACTGTCGTACTAGATTTGTAGTAGTGAGATAGAATTTTATTCTAAATAGATTCTTAAGACTTTCAAACTTTATTTGAAGCTTCATCACGCACTTTTCCGTGTTCATGGCCAGCAGTTCTCTCTAAAGATTTTTTTTTAACTGTGAATTTTGTACACATTATTCTTATGCCACACTGTAGGTGAACCAAAATAAGATATTAACGGAAATATTTTTAGCGTTATTCCAAACTGCTTCAATGAATTCCTTGAGTCCATCCACCAAAGTGTTGCAAACAGCCTATACCAGGAGGAACATTAATGAGAATACACATTAAAGAAGTGTATCAAACTTCTGTTGGTATCAACAGTAACCGAAACTGAAGATGATCGCCAATCTGATGGTAAATTATATAAAGTCTTTCATAGGCGATCTGGTCTTACCAGTTCTCAGACGAATTGATTTTAAACGATATATTGAAAATAGTGTTTGAGCATTCTGGGAATGGTAAGTAACCATCATCAGCTCACGTGGTAAACTTTCAAATGCAGCTGGCTTCCATAAAAAAAAAACATACGCATCCAAAAAGTCAGATTTCTCTTTATCATGTTAACTCTTTTCCTCCTGGAATGCTAATGCAGGAAAGCTGCACATATTTCCATTAGCTTGCTTGCGTCCATTGCGCGGCTGTAAACACTTTAGGCCCAGAAAAGTATTGCCGGGAAAGAGTGGCCGGGAATGGTGTTGAACATGTGGCTGCAATATACTTCTTTATTCTCGTGTATTTACTTTTAGGATATCTCCGGCTGATGGTGTCGAAAAGTCGAAAGGAAAAACACACAAAGCGTTGCAAAAGGTTCGTCCGATTTCACAAGACTACAAATTCTACATGAGTGTAGACAGAAGCTTCAGGTAAATTTTAACTTAAGCATACGGCTACAAAGTTTTTATTTTGGAAAGAAACATACGATTTTCCAAGGACATACTCTCTGCCTGCATGTGAATTCAACGCCCGACTCCTTTTTTACAATTACATGTAGAAGCCAGATTTAGATTTACCTTTCACGAATATTCAATGTGACTTCCAGCGAATGCACGACAAACATCCCAATGATTCTCACACAATTCCCATACCTCATAATTTTATGAACCTGTATGGGGTTACTGTTTTCACTGCTTTTGCTAAGCTGAATGATTCACAGTTCACCCAAAGCCGTTGGAGGAGGGCCAAGTAGATGCAGTCTTGAATGAGGAAGGGGAACCGGCCTATGGACTTCTTGGTACGCTGAAGCGCCAAAGAAAGTGGTACAGGCATGCGGCTGTGGTCGGCAACGCCTATATAAGACAACTGTCTGGCGCAGTTGTTAGGTCGGTTACTGCTGCTACAATGGCAGGCTATCAAGATTTAAGTGAGTTTGAACGTGGTGTTATAGCCGGCCCACGAGCGGTGGGACACAGCATATGTGATGCAGCGATGAAGTGGGAATATTCCCGTGCGACCATTTGACGAGTGTACCGTGAATATCAGGAATCCGGTAAAACATCAAATCTCCGACATAACTTCGGTTAGAAAAAGATCCTGAGAGAACGATACCAACTACGACTGTGGAGAATCATTCAACGTGATAGAAGTGCCACCCTTTCGTAAATTGCTGCAGATTTCAATACTTGGTTATCATCAAGCGGCGTGCGAACCATTCAACGAAACATCATCGATATGGGCTTTCGGCGACGAAGGTCCATTCGTGTACACTTGACGACTACACGACGCAAAGCTGTACACGTTGCCTGGGTCCTTCAACACAGACATTGGACTTTTGACAACTGGAAACAAGTCGCCTGGTCGGACGAGTCTCGTTTAAATTGCATCGAGTGGATGGACGTGTACGGGTATGGAGACAACCTCATGAATCCGCGGACCCTGCATGTCAGTAGGAGACCGTACAAACGGGCGGAGACTCTGTAATGGTGTGGGGTGTTTGCAGTTGGAGTAGTACGAGACCTCTTGTACATCTAGATACGTCTCTGATAGGTGGCACGTACGTAAGCGTCCTATCCGATGACCTGCATCCATTCATGTCCATTGTGCATTCCGACGGACTTTGGAAGTTCCAGAGTTGCTCAAGAGTGGCTCCATTAACACTCTTCTTAGTTTAAATACTTCCGCTGGCCGCCAAACTACCCAGCCATCAACATTGTGAGTATATCTGGGATGCCTTGCAATGTGCTGTTCAGAAGAGATCTCCACCCCCCTCGCAATCTTACGGGTTTTCGGAAAGCCCTGGAGGATTCAAGGTGTAAATTCCCTCCAGCACTACCTCAGACATTAGTTGAGTCCATGCCACGTCGTGTTACGACACTTATGCGTGCTCGTGGGGGCCTACATGATACTAGACAGGTGTACCATTTTCTGTGGCTCGACAGTGTACATAAACTGCTATGATGCGGCACGTTGCCCTCCAGTATAACAGTACTGCGCCACAGGTTGCACATGCGCAAGGGCGCAGGGAGCATCACAACACATGAAAAATCGGGTACTCCCCAACCACGATATTATTGCACTTACCCTCCCGTCGTCGTTATCAGAAAAATGTGGTTCCGTTACAGCAAACAGATACATTGGTAACTAAGGAAAATGTACCACACGGTGAATGGTTTCCAGAGAGTCGTGCGAATACTGTCAAGTGCCTCCGTGTGTGCTTGTGAAATATCATGATAACAACTCACGATAAGCCGACTGAAGCGCCGTTACTCCTAGGTGCAATAATAATGTGGCTGAGTAATATGTCAGTACGTCAAGGACAATAACAACTCCAGGCGCCCCCCACAACCACACGAGGCGCTCACCTTGCAGACAGCAGGAAGCGACACCTCTCCTAGGAGGCGCAGACAGTGCGAACCTATTTGATTCCGTCACGTACATGGCCACAACTGGTCCGCTAGCAATTCATCCACCCTTTGATACTGAAGCCGGCGGTTGCAGCCAGCCAACCACCCTGAGGCAGCCGCATTCCAGAGCAACATGGAGCTGTTAGCAAGTCCTCGTCCCGGCAAAGTAGGTGACATTGATATCTCAGCTCGTGTTGTGATTGTGTTAGAGACAGACGCTTCACCATATGGTCCTCAAGACACTGTCGTTTGGAACTTAGCCATTCTCGACGAACGGTTAAACTTTGTCTTGAACAATCAACAGCTTGAAACAAGACAAACTCTAAGTAATTTTTTCCCGACTTGTAAATTTACGCTTCCAGGTAGCGAAGATTGAATTTTTTTTGCTTACAAGGAAGTTGTTGTTTATTGTCGAGGTGTGTATCAGTTTCTCCACAGCGAACCTGGTGTTGGCCACTTCAGAAGCATCCAGTAGCTTGAAAATGTCGGTACCATCTTTAAACTGTTTGAGCAGTAGGAGGAGAATGCCGTACTCTTGACCAAAGTCGCTTCTGATAACTGAAACTGAAATGAACAACCTGAAATGGAGGTCACAAAGCGCCTTTTGTTACCGTAGTACTCTCATCTCGACTCACGCACATTTGACAATGAACGAGCCATCGAGCTAGCACCCTGACCCAGCAGTCAGGAGCCAAACGAACTGCAAATTACTAGTGGCGCCAAAGTAAACTTTTAGTGTCGATGCGCTGGTTAAAATTCTCCCCAGGTTTTTATCGCAATTCATGTAGAAGGTATAGTCAGGTAAATCTTTTTGAAACACCTTGTACATTGGATTATTAGCAAAATCTCAAAGCAGTTATCACCACTGGCCATGAAAGATTGCACCTCATCATCAAATGATTTGAGTATCAAAGTCTAAACTGCTCGTCAAGGGCAAAAGCGCTCTGATAGTAGTATAAGCTGAACTGTACCAACTTTGTTAAGTTTTTATTCATTTTACAAAGAATATTGTCAAAGCTTACGGCATACGCTCATAGATATATTAAAGTGCTCAGAGTTCACATATTTTTAAATGTGTGACACCGTACCGAATTTGGACACAGATGTAACGTCAGCTTTGTTGTGCTCGCGGACTTCAAGGTACATAAACGCTACCATCAAAAAACATTGGCGGTAAAGTTATAAATGAAGGTAGAAAGAGTCGATTACTCCAAGTGAGTCAGAAAGGAGGGGAAGCTGCGCTTGCGGAATATTTCTTCTCACTAAAGGTCGCCTTCTTGTCCCCTGTCCATTAATGGTTCGGCGTGGCAATCCTGTGACATACCAGTGATAGTGTTCTGGTATAGCCAGTCCCATTACATACGACGCAGGCGGGGCGGGGTATCGAGCGGCCGAGTAGGGACAAGGGGTCAGAAGCAACGTAGCTTGTTGCGTGACTCAATACGACTTTCAAAATACGTTCACTACAAATTTAACCCGGTATATTTTAGAACGATTCAACATATTTGTATTCTGCGCCACCTCCACCAAAGACAGGATCTGTGACAAATGCTAAAAGGCACTATTGTCTTCTAATATCCCATCCTAGTCTGAAGAAAAGCTAAATCACGTCGTATACAACAATTCTGCAAAAAGAACCGGACACTGGAAATCGGCGATGTGACTGTGTCCGGGTTTGATATCGCTTTGTGCTTGTGTTGTAAATATGTCGAACACTATCTGGAAACCGCCTTCGATGCAAAGACATTCATACCACCAGAAAATGCAGCACCCCCCCCCCCCCCCACTTTGCGTTAAAATCTTCAGGTCACTGTGGAATCGGATGCTAAGCTACAGTTTTTCCATCTGACTGATGAAGTCTTGCATTTGTAAGGTAGGTGACCATCCAGACTTGGCGTGCACTAATTCCATGGAAAGGTCTTGATTGCTAAAACCTCAATTATGACGCGTTTCGAGTACTATTTGTCAGATAAAGTATGCTTAGGAAAGCGCATTGAAGTGAGAAATACAAGAAAAGCGTACAATCTCACGTGGAATTGGTGTTGGGAGTATGTTCAAAAGATGTTATTTTGAGACGTCGCATGCCAGACTAAAATCATATTTCCACTCATTCTTGTAAGGAAATCTTTCTTCAGGTCGCCAGAATTATGGAAATCCCATAGGGAAATAGTTGACTGTAATAAGAACGTGTCTGCCAAAAGACCGAAATGGGAAGAAATCGTGAAAGGGAAGGCGAATCTGTTCTGGGAAGAAAAATCATCGCAAGACGCTAACGTGATCCATAATAGAACATTGTTGCAGCGTTCGGACTCTTTACCAAATAAATGTGACAATACGCGACGCATGAATTTAAAGATGTGCTGCCAGGATAGGAAGAAAATCTTATGGCCCATACGAAATGGTGCGAGGAATAATGAGAACTCTCGGTAGAAAAATGTGTATTTCTCGCGAAACGCTCTTGCGTAAAATCAGAGATTCTTTATTCTGAGAGCACTGTGTGACCATTACGTTGCCGTCGCCTTAATACTCGTGTAGACATGATGTGGATAATATGAGATATTAGGACGCATGCAGAAGCGTCTAAACGGAATGTTTTTCCCTCCCTCTTCAAATAAATGAAATCGGACAGAAGATCGTTAATATTTGTATGAGGTCTCTGTCGTGCGCTATACGATAGTTTGAGGCGTGCGAGAACATTATGACCACTGCGCATCCCGACACTTGCATAGCGGGGCATGTGACGCGGTAATGAAAGTGTACTGCTCTGATAAACTGAAGGACGACATAGATAAAGTGGTTCAAATGGTTCAAATGGCTCTCAGCAGTATGGGGCATAACATCTGAGGTCATCAGTCCCCTAGAACTTAGAACTACTTAAACCTAACTAACCTAAGGACATCACACACATCCATGCCCGAGGCAGGATTCGAAACTGCGACCGTAGCGGTTCCAGACTGACGCCACACCGGCTGGCTAGATGAAGTGACATAATGTATTAACAACTTGGTGAAAATAAATGAAGTGATAGAGCACGTTGTCAGAAGTCTCCCTGTCGTGTACAGGGAGCTGGACGTCACATGGTGTAAAGTCCGAGTGAATCTAGCACCGAAGCGGCTGATCTCGCAACACAAGGCAGTTGGAGGAACGGGGAAAGACAACGGATGTCAGCCATCGAGCAGTAACGGTGATCTATGGTGGTTTTCTTCATTTCAGCCTAACTCGGAAACAACATGTAGATTACTTCACGCGGGGAAGTAGAACAGGAATTTGGCATGCAAACACGGCATTATTCCAAGTGCATGGGGAGCGTTCCGCATCAAACTACAGTCAACTACAGTAGCAGATGACCGCTACATTGTGCTACAGGCTAGAAATGACTCTTATGAAGATGGTATCTGTTCTTTCGGACATGTTCGAAAGAACAGATACCATCGGTTACCATGGAGCTCTCTTAGAATGTAATGATAATTAAATGAAGACCCTAAGCTGTCGACAGGCGTTGATATACATCAACGGGGACAGTTGCAAATGTGTGGCCCGATCTGGACTGTAACCTGGGATCTCCTGCTTACATGGCAGACGCTCTATCCATCTGAGCCACCGAGGGCATAGAGGATAGTGCGACTGCAGGGATTTATCCCTTGCACGCTCCCCGCGAGACCCACATTCCCAACTTAATGTCCACACACTACATTCTTAGTGCCCCTGCCCATTAGACTCATTATTCGCTGCAGCCAATCTTACAGAGTCCCGTAAGAGTTCGAGCAATGAGTGTGCATCCAGCGCAGAAGAAGGTCAATGGCTGGTTAGCCTTAACTATATGAAGATGGTATCTGTTCTTTCGGACATGATGATAGTGATTTATTTTCTGACGATCCCGCGAAGTGAATAATGAATGAATTCCTTGGGGATCATATGGCTGAGCTAGGTAGTGTGGCAAAGACTATGGATTACGATTTCAGTAATTCTTGCACGCAATATACCGTCTTTATGAGGAACTTAAATAGAAGTTAGTTTCACACTACCATGGGGAATGGCGAGAAACAACAATCTATTCTTAGTATATAGTCAAAGCAAGGAGAGTGCATTTTGTGTCCCATGTTTTTCTTTTAATGGAACATCACAGTTTGCAAAACCAAATGAGGAATTTAATGAGTGGAAAAGGCGTCATTACCGTGGAAGGACCAATGAATATTGAGCTGAACCAGAAAATATGTCAATTTTAAAACCCCAAGAACAAAGTATGGGGAGAATATATTAGAAACTATGACCTGAGTTTGAGACAGAAGTAAAATATTAGGGGGACCTGTTAAAACGAGTTGTTATTGTACCTTTCAGGGGTCACAGCTGTGAGTTTGGGTAACACATTGTGGAAATTTTGAGATGGCACTACAGCTAGGAGTAGAATTAGATCCTTCTCTAGCTAAGCTTAGTGAACTTTATGTAAACAATGGAAAAGGGAGTGGGGTGCACATTATTTATATCTGTTCTCTTCGAAAGGGTGGTGAAGCATATTGTAGATAAATTGAAAGAAACTAAATATTTTTCCACCATATTAGAATCCACCCCCGATATTAGTAAGTGGAACAGAAACGAACGGGGTACTTTTCTAGCGACGATACGCGTCGCAATGAGGATATCCGCTGACATCGTGTTCTGCAGTCGTGAACATCTATGGAATGATTTGAAGTCGATCCAACCACAAGTTCTCAGTAAGATGTTGGGCTCCACTCCTCGTAACAGAACATGGAGAGCGGAGGCTTGACCGCTCCATAAGAAGGTATAGGCGGTGATCTGTTGTACATCAGACGATAGAGTACAATTTTATTGTGGGGACAACTGGTTTGGAGCACACAGATCTACGCACATTGTTGAACATAAGCCTCTGCAGCAAATGACCGCTATGTCTTCCGATGATGACGCGACTACGTCATGAATAACGAAAGCGGTGGACACGGGATCGTCGACATTGGCCAGTGGATTACTGAAAACGTATCGTTTGGTCGAATAAACCACATTTCTTGCTGCACGATGGACATGCCTGGATAGGCAGCCGTCCCGGTCGACGGCCGCTGAAAAGGTACATTGCGTAACGGTCGGTGGCCGGCAGAGGCAGTATTATGCTACTAGGGACATTCATCTGAAATTCCATGGGAGCTATCTACCATAGCTCCCATGGAATTTCAGATGAATGTCCCTAGTAGCATAATACTGCCTCTGCCGGCCACCGACCGTTACGCAATGTACCTTTTCAGCGGCCGTCGACCGGGACGGCTGCCTATCCAGGCATGTCCATCGTGCAGCAAGAAATGTGGTTTATTCGACCAAACGATACGTTTTCAGTAATCCACTGGCCAATGTCGACGATCCCGTGTCCAATGCACAATGCACAATGCACAATGGCAGCTGCGGTCTCCGTGAACTTGACATCAGTGTATATAGATGAAGATGAACAAGAACTGGTGACGATGCATCTTTGTGAAGCTGAGTAGGATGTGGAAGATTAATGCAAAATACTACAGGGCGGTCGACGTACAATATCCATGCAATGCAAGTATAGCAGAACTTTCTGATCGTTGGAGAAATTTATTTTGCGTAACCTGTAAAGACCCATTTTTCTATTCATCATGAAATGGTAGCCTCTACATTATGTATCTTGTCCGCTATGTGTAAGCTGCCGAAATCGGGTTACCTCGGCTGGCAGCTGCCAATAACTCATCTTTACTGAATGTTGATTCCGTTGCGTGAGACTACGAAAAAACTGTTCACGGCGTGCGGAGCCTCATTCCGCGGTGTGGGGTGCAGATGGATGCAAAGACGTGCGTATACCATTGGAACACGACACTCTCTGTCTGCGCACAGCGCCAACGAAATATAAGCGTGGCGTGTGGGTGCTGGATTATTTTGTTTTGCGCGAAAGAGTTTGGGCGTCATGTTCACAGTGGCTTTTATCACACTGAAGAAGTACAGCATATAGACGCTGTTATTTAATATTATTCGCCTCAGTACACATATCGTGTTCTCCTTGATTATTAGTCAATGTCAAACTTTGTGCATTTTGTGGCCTAGACTTCGAATGTTGTAGCCGTCCCTTCGTAATACAATTACTTCTTACAGCTGCTCTCTTCTCCGAATTGTGGTTAAGATATACTTACAGTATGCGATCAAAAGTATCAGAATACCTGGCATAAGTTCAATAAGGTACTAGAAGGTTTCTTGGAGAATGACAGCCCGTTCTTCACTGAGTGCTGCTCTGAGGAGAGGTATCGATGTCGGTCGGTGAGGTCCAGCGCTAAATCGGCGTTCCAAAATATTCCAAAGGTGTTCTATGGCATTCAGGTCAGGACTCTGTGCAGGCCAGTCCATTACAGGAATGTTATTGTCGTGTAACCATTCCGCCACAGGCCGCGCTTTATGAACTGGTGCTCGATCGTGTTGAAAGATGCAGTCGCCATCCACGAATTGGTCTTCAATAATGGGAAGCAAGAAGGTGCTTAAAACATGAATGTAGGACTGTGCTGTGATAGCGCCACGCAAACCAACAAGAGGTGCAGGCCCCCTCCATGGGAAACAGACCACACAATAACACCACCGCCTCCTAATTTTACTGTTGGCATTACACACGCTGGCAGATGACGTTAACCGGGCATTCGACATACCCACACTCTGTCATCGGATCACCACTATGTGTACCGTGATTCGTCACTCCACACAACGTTTTTCCACCGTTCAATGTTTACGTTCCTTACACCAAGCGTGGCGGTGTTTGGCATTTACCGGCGTGATGTGTGGCTTACGAACTCGACCATGCAATCCAACTTTTCTCACCTGCCGCCTAATTGTCACAGGGCTTTCAGTTTGGAATTCCTGTGTGATGGTCTGATAGTTGTCTGCCTATTACACATTACGACCCTCTTCAACTGTAGGCGGTCTTTGTCAGTCAACAGACGACGTTGGCCTTTACGCTTTTGTGCTGTACATCTCCCTTCACCTTTTCACTTCACTACCACTTCGGAAACACTGGACCTAGGGATGTTTAAGAGTGTGGAAATCTCGCTTGCAGAAGTATGACACAGGCGACACCCAATCACCTGATCACGTTCGAAGTCCGTGAGTTCCGCGGAGAATCCCATTCTGCTCTCTCACGATGTCTAATGACTACTGAGGTCGCTGATATGGAGGACCTGACAGTAGGTGGCAGTGAAATGCACCTAATATGAAAAACGTACGTTTTTGGGAGTGTCCGGATACCTTTCATCACATAGTGTATCTAGGACTATGCATATAGGGCGATTCCAATGGAAGGACTACATAAAAGTAATTTCTAATAAGGCAGACTCCAGACAGATTCATTGGAAGAGTCTTCAAGAAATGTCATCCATCAATACAGGAAATAACTGACAAAACACATTTTCGACCAGGATTTTAATATTGTTCGTCCGTACTAGATAGGACTAATAGGGGAAATAAGGAAGATCCAAAGAAGAGTAGCACGTTTCATTAGACGTGCATTTTGTAATTGTTAATGAGTCTCAGAGATGCTCAGCTAACTCCAGATGCAGATGCTGCAAGAGAGGATTTCTGCATCATGGTATGGTGTTACTGATAATGTTCCGAGAACTTATGTTCTTAGAAAAGTCAACCAATATATTGCTTCCTTCTTCTTATATGTCACGACAAGACCATGAAGATGAAACTGAAAGGTCGGAGCCCACCCAGAAGCTTACCAGTAATTGTTCTCCCCGCGAACCATACGCGATTGGAATAGGAAAAGCGGGAAGTGACGCAGCAAAACAATGGTTCAAATGGCTCTGAGCACTATGGGACTCAACTGCTGTGGTCATCAGTCCCCTAGAACTTAGAACTACTTAAACCTAACTAACGTAAGGACATCACACACATCCATGCCCGAGGCAGGATTCGAACCTGCGACCGCAGCGGTCGCACGGTTCCGGACTGCGCGCCTAGAACCGCGAGACCACCGCGGCCGGCAGTGACGCAGCAACACACCGGAAAGTGGCTTGCGGAGTATAGATGTACATGGAGATGTAGTAGATGTACATGCAGTGATAGTTATGCCCTGTACCTTTAAACTAGCTACGTTTACTTGATTACTCTGCAATTCGCGAGTAAGTGCCTGGCAGAGGGTTCATTGGACAATCTTCAAGCTGTTTCTCTGCCATTCCACTCCAGAGAAGCGTGGAGAAAAAAAGGCACTTAAATCGTTCTGTTAGAGCTATGATTTATTTTTACTCTGGTGATCATTCCTCCCTATGTAGGTAGACGCCAACAAAATATTTTCACACTCTCAGGAAAAATTTGGTGATTGAAATTTCATGAGGAAATCCTGCGACAGCGAAAAAGCCTTTTTTTTAATGACTGCCACCCCAATTCACATACCATATCCATGGCGATGTCTCCCTCATTTCGCCACTGTACAATCCCTCATTTCGCCACTGTACAATACGAGCTGCTCTTCGTTAAACTTTTTCGATGTCCTCCGTCGATCCTACCTTATACGGATGTCTCACCGCACAGCAATACTCCAGAAGAGGACGTGCATGTGTACCATAGGCAGTCTCATTAGTAGACCTGTTGCATTTTCTCACTGTTCTGCCTAAATCGTAGCCTTTAGTTTGCTTTCTCCACAACATTATCTATGTGACCGTTATAATTTACGTTACTCGTAATTTAAGTTATGCACCAAGTATTCTGCCAATATATCGTAGTCTTTGGTTTGCTGTACCCACAACATTATCATGTGATCGTTCGAAATTAAGTTATTCGTAACTTAAGCTATGCAACAAATATAAATCTTATGCACCAGAAAATAATTTCGGACTCCAATGTGACACTTATGTTTAGTAGAAAAAGTGACACCCCCCACAACCCCCCCACCCCCCCACCCCCCACCCCCCATATTTTATATATATATATATATATATATATATATATATATATATATATATATATATATAATCACACCCGAAAATGTGATGAGAAAAGCTCTTCTTTGAATATTAATCAGAAAGTAATGATTCACCAAGATAGTGATCCAAAACTGAGCAGTGACGATCTTACCTCAGTTCTGTAATCATTGATTGTAAATATAAAATAATAATCACGCAATCACAATCAACACATAATTTAAGAACATAATTTCCACCCAACAGCACAATCACTGGCAAGATGATTGTACAAGATACTTAGCAAGCAGCAGTCGTCGAAACAGCACCTGTCGACATACCTTGTTTGCATCTTTAAATTTACAGCATGCAAAGAGAAGCAACTTACTACTGATTCTTTGTGACAGCAACTTAATATCTGGTTTTATATTCGCCAGAACATTAAGTTCCCGAGGGGAATTCATGACGTAAAACAACATGGCGGTCACACGGCCTGTGACTTTAATATGGATAAGTAACAAAGAGTACTTCGATCTGGATCGAAACAATTCCACAAGAAATGCTTAATAAGTATACATACTGTTATAAAACACAATTAATTGATCTACAAGCCCGCGCAGGTCCTCAAAGCAATGGATCTAAGATACAATTTCATAACAAATAACCAAAATACTACATTTCAATACTCAACTTTAAACTAGGCAATAACCAGCTCTAATTTAGAAGACAATGATAACTTTGGATTTACAGTATGATGAAGTGGAAAGACAATATACGGCGCTACAACCAGCTTCCATTTAATCAAGTTTCAGTAGCGTACGAGTTTCTACACTACTGTCCATTAAAATTGCTACACCAAGAAGAAATGCAGATGATAAACGGGTATTCATTGGACAAATATATTATACTACAACTGACATGTGATTACATTTTCACGCAATTTGGGCACATAGATCCTGAGAATTAAGTACCCATAACACCAGCCTCTGACCGTAATAACGGCGTCGATACGCCTGGGCATTGGGTCAAACTGAGCTTGGATGGCGTGTACAGGTACAGCTGCCCATGCAGCTTCAACACGATACCACAGCTCATCAAGAGTAGTGACTGGCATATCGTGAAGAGCCAATTGCTTGACCACCATTGACCAGACATTTTCAGTTGGTGAGAGATCTGGAGAATTTTCTGGCCAGGTGCCGTCAATGCGAACAAGAGTTGACCGAGACGTGTAACCAATGGCACCCTATACCATCATACCGGGTGATACGCCAGTATGGCGATAACGAATACACGCTTCCAATGTGAGTTCACCGCGATGTCACCAAACACGGATGCGACCATCATGATGCTGTAAACACAACCTGGATTCATCCGAAAAAATGACGTTTTGCCATTCGTGCACCCAGGTTCGTCATTGAGTGCACCATCGCAGGTGCTCGTGTCTGTGACGCAGCGTCAAGGGTAACCGCAGCAATGGTCTCCGAGCTGATAGTCCATGCTGAAGCAAACGTCGTCGAACTGTTCGTGCAGATGGTTGTTGTTTTGCAAACGTCCCAATCTGTTGACTCAGGGATCGAGACGTGGCTGCACGATCCGTTACAGCCATGCGGATAAGATGCCTATCATCTCGACTGCCAGTGATACGAGACCGTTGGGATCCACCTCGGCGTTCCGTATTACCCTCCTGAACCCACCAATTCCATATTCTGCTAACAGTCATTGGATCTCGACCAACGCGAGCAGCAGTGTCGCGATACGATAAACCGCAATCGCGATAGGCTACAATCCGACCTTTATCAAAGTCGGAAACGTGATGGTACGCATTTCTCCTCCTTACACGAGGCATCACAATAACGTTTCACCAGGCAACGCCGGTCAACTGCTGTTTGTGTGTGAGAAATCGGTTGGAAAGTTTCCTCTTGTCAGCACGTTGTAGGTCTCGCCACCGGCGCCAACCTTGTGTGAATGCTCATAAAAGCTAATCATTTGTATATCACAGTATCTTCTTCCTGTTGGTTAAATTTCGCGTCTGTAGCACTTCATCTTCGTAGTGTAGCAATTTTAATGACCAGTAGTATATTTTACAATGTGGGAGGATTTTGCAATTCCTAATCGCGGAACAATAGTGAGCTAGCAATGTCATAATAACCTAACCACTCTATCTAAGCTTCACTACGGCTACGTAGCCAGGTTTCTCGACATCGGAACACAAGGAACCCGGTGTCGAATGCAATTTCCAACCCATGAAGGCTTCCTGCTGGTCGTAAAACACCAAATTTCTCAAAAGACATGAAATTGCCTCACTGACCATGCAAAGAGGCTACTCACGGAGCTTATATCAAATAATCGAACACAAGGATAGCAGATAAGCTTAAAGTATTGCAAAGATAATTTTCCCCATCTACTAAAAGCAAAATATAAATGGTTCAAATGGTTCAAATGGCTCTGAGCACTATGGGACTCAACTGCTGAGGTTATTAGTCCCCTAGAACTTAGAACTAGTTAAACCTAACTAACCTAAGGACATCACAAACATCCATGCCCGAGGCAGGATTCGAACCTGCGACCGTAGCGGTCTTGCGGTTCCAGACTGCAGCGCCTTTAACCGCACGGCCACTTCGGCCGGCAAAATATAAATGGAAAAAATGAAAAGATCGAATGAACAGGTGACTTTCGTGATGATCTAATTTATAGCGAAGGTGCACTTGTCGGTGACAATTACCAGAATAAACGGTATTATTCTCACCTCTAAATTTGTCAAAAACTCATATCTAAAACCGATAGCAAAGACAACCAAACGTTCTGGTGACCCCACGCTCAAGTATAATTCCGTTATGCAGTTCAAAACGTTTGGCGTGTTCTTGTGATCATAACGATGTTGAAAAACAGTTTAAACACGAGATTTCGATGAAATAGCACGCTGAACAGTAGTAGGACGCTTTCGTATAGAAGAGAAGTGACGGTTGGTATGCTTTCAATTCCCCTCTTTGAGAGTCAGTCAGACACTACAGTGATCCCACGCTAGGATATTTACTTTACATTGCAGGTCAAAACATTTGTCATCATCTGTGCGTAATGTTAAATCATTCTGTGGAATGGAAATCATAGCTGTGCGGTCTAGGGCGCCTTGCCACGGTACGCACGGCTACCTCCGTCGGAGGTTCGAGTCCTCCCTTGGGCATGGGTGTTTGTGTTGTCCTTAGCGTAAGTTAGTTTAAGTTAAATTAAGTAGCGTGTAAGACTATGGACCGATGACCTCGGCAGTTTGGTCCCACAGAACTTGCCACAAATTTCCAAAATGGAAATCATTTTGTGGAATTATTCTGTCGATGGCCGCCATCTTGTTGTATATCGTGGATTCAGCTCAAGGTCACTCAATATTCTGGCATAGCGGAATCCACGTACTGAATTGTAGTCACAAAACACTAGTAATAGGTAGCTGCCGGCCGGAGTGGCCGTGCGGTTCTAGGCGCTTCAGTCTGGAGCTGAGCGACCGCTACGGTCGCAGGTTCGAATCCTGCCTCGGGCCTGGATGTGTGTGATGTCCTTAGGTTAGTTAGGTTTAAGTAGTTCTAAGTTCTAGGGGACTGATGACCTCAGAAGTTAAGTCTCATAGTGCTCAGAGCCATTTGAACCATTTTTGAATAGGTAGCTTCTCTATTGATGGTGTCAGGTCACAGATCCAAACAAGGTAGGGCGACACGTGTGATTTCGACAGCTGTGCTTGCCAGGTATCGTGCAGGGTCATCTCACACGTAACTGTGTTGTTAGATAGAAATTATATGCACTAATTATGTATTGTTTTTGATGGTTTAATTATTCCTTTGTAGTTAAAGTCAATGACTACCAAACTGAGGAAACAACCTCATTCATACATCTGGATGCTATAAAGCAGAAAACTAACTTTTATTCAGTTTAGGATTACCGTCTTCATGTATCATTACTTACTGCTTGATAATCAAAGAATAGCTATTCTAAGCCCAGTATCAGTTATACTAGATTGTGTAAGTACATGTGTATGACGAATTCTGTTAAACATGCGGAATATTGAAGTTTACACAATCGAAGTAACTTTTGGAAAAGTAATTTTGAACATGGCACGAGAATTTTAGTTCGTTTTGATACTTTTGTGTACTGCCGAGAAGGCTGCTCTGGGACTATTTTTTGATTAGTTATTTTCTCATAATGGTCGCTAAACTATTAGTGGGATAAAATACTTGGCTCTGATTGGTAGAGAGGGGTGGGGGAAATGGAAGGAGGAGGGATAGCAGCACGGTCACGTCGTTGAAATGGGGCGTGGCATGTCATGTGATGATGATGACTTATTCAAAGGGGGTTGGTATCATGTGGAGGTGATGATGATGATGATGATGATAATGATGATGATGACGATGACGTTGACAGGGAGAGCGGGGTGGGGTGGGGTGGGGGGGGGGCCTGGCTCGTATAAGTGTATGTGTACGACTATTTCTGTTAAATATATAGTTCAGACAGCGTTTCCAAATTATATGTGTGTGTATATATATTACATTTAATCATTTAACTGCCCGGTATCGGCATAAGTATATGCTATTGAATTCTCTTCCAGTTACACTAACTTACTTGACTGTGACACACTCAAAGTATGTTCTCCTTACTGTGATATGGTGTTTCACTCTTGGTTCATTTTTGTTTTCTCTTTTATTTCATATTATTTTAATAATGATATTCAGATGCACGTAAAAGTGATTATTATATAGTACACTGGAACATGGAATTACTGTTTGCAGGATTAAGATATATAAGTTATACTTGTAGATAACTCGGGAAACAGCGGGATTCAAAGAATTGTAACTACACATACGAGAGCAGAACTACTCACAATGCAATCGAACGACGATGATTACAGTAAAATAACATTGCGACAGTTGAAGCTGCACTATAGCATGAAATGCCTTCCGGCAAAAACGAAGTTCGCAATTTGTCTTGTGACTGTATTTCTAAAAAGTAATCAAAAGTATCCATCAGTAAAAGTTTAATTACCCTCCTGTCTTTTATAAACAACGTACTATTAAAGACTCGTTTGGACGCGTTCTGCGTATGGGAATATCAGAGCCTTCATTCGCATTGGATTGTGGGAGGGATTCCTCTGCCGCAGCACGTCTTCAATGGACCGACTGTCAAAGAGCAGTTCGCAGAATTTTAATTTGTTGCCAATCGTTACTTCCCCTGGCTTCCGCTGGCTCTCTCTACACTCTCGTACAAGTGGAAAAATAGGATATTATCGTAGCCTCTGGTCAGCAGCACGTAATCTCCACAGGTTTAATTGACAATTAAGCACACGTTACTACGACCATGTGATCACTTAACTTTCCGCACGGGTTCTGAATTTATTTCCGTTTTAATTCCCATGCATCACTTCACTGCCAATACGACTAATACTGACATCACCACTGAAACTAACGTAATTATAAAGTCAATCAACTAAACGGATCACGCAGTGAATGAATTACGATTTGGACTATTCCTCCGTGACGTCACAGTCACTTAGCACCTAAAATGAAAAAAAGGGCAATAGGTCCCATTCATCATTATCCAAATCCATTAAAAAATATTTGTTGCACAAGTGAAGTGAAATAAAAATAAAAATTCAGTATTTAGGTAATCATTATCAATATCGTCAATAAATCGAAATTTGACAGCCATTTGGTGGCCCACAGGTGATTCGCATTACAAAACCGCCTAACTTTAACTCTGGCAAAACACCATTAAATATCCTGACGAAACGAAGTTTTCTTCCGTTTTAATCCAAGCACTTTCTCAGATACTTCTTTCACCAGTTGATCTGTAAGGCTTGAGTAACCAACAACATTGATCCCTTTGTATTCCACAAACCACTCGTCATTACTTCTCCGGCCGGAACCGACTTCTCTTTTCATTGTGCGAGGTGATCACCTTCCGCCGACTTCTTTAACTTCTGTTTCATTTCTGACAGGATACGCCCACATTTCATTCACAATACCGCTTGATACACACATCGTTTTTAATACGTCTAGGTCTTGCCGAGAAATTCGTTTTCTCATTCATTTCTTGTCAACATTCAACAAAAAATTACTTTAAAACAACCGTATTGACAGAATCTAGTTGCCACTTTAGTTGCATTACGCTGTGATACGTACATAAATAGGAGAAACGAACTTCCATCCGTATAAATTCAATCAGAGCGCCAAGGCGGGACATTTCATCCTGTTCTTGTACGTACATTTACATGCAGGATGTCAGAAGAGAAACAGTAGATATTTAGTGGTTGTAGAATAGCCTAATTCGAATGAAATATTCCACAAGGGATGTATCCAATTTGTATCAGTTTACAGAGGTACAACTGTTAGAATGAACTAAACTCCTCCCGAACAAGCCATGAAGGCCCAACGGCACCGACCGGCTGGACTTTCTTTCTCAGCCCACAGGCGTCACTGGATGCGGATATGGAGGGGGATGTGGTCAACGCACCGCTCTCCCGGCCGTATGTCAGTTTCCGAGACCGGAGCCACTACTTCTCAATCAGGTAGTTCCCCAGTTTGCCTCACAAGGGCTGAGTGCACCCCGCTTGCCAACAGCGATCGGCAGACTGGATGGTCACCCATCCAAGTGCAAGCCCAGACCGACAGAGCTTAACTTCGGTGATCTGACGCGAACCGGTGTTACCAGTGCGTTGAGGCTGTTGGCGTTAGAATGTAAGCTAAAAAAATATTCACAGAAGGCGTTAAACAAAGGCAAATGATTAAGTTAAAATTTGGTTTTTAGGTATTCCACTCCCCGACTTTAATACAGTTTTTGATAACACAAAGTACAGCTCTTCTGATTTCGTCTTGGCATTCGTTCATGAGAGTAGCACCGCCCATAATGAGAACGATAATTCCTCTCTTGCCCTTTTTTGTATGCTTTGTCTTTCACCATCCCCACAAGTTGATGTACACTACTGGCCATTAAAATTGCTATACCAAGAAGAAATGCAGATGATAAACGGGTATTCATTGGACAAATATATTATACTAGAACTGACATGTGATTACATTTTCACGCAATTTGGGTGCATAGATCCTGAGAAATCAGTACCCAGAACAACCACCTCTGGCCGTAATAACGGCCTTGACTCGCTTGGGAATTGAGTCAAACTGAGCTTAGATGTTATGTACAGGTACAGCTGCCCATGCAGCTTCAACACGATACCACAGTTCATCAAGAGTAGTGATTGGAGTATTGCGACGAGCCAGTTGCTCTGCCACCATTGACCAGACGTTTTCAGTTGGTCAGATATCTGGAGAATGTGTTGGCCAGGGCAGCAGAAGAACATTTTCTATATCCAGAAAGGCCCGTACAGGACCTGCAACATGCGGTCGTGCATTATCCTGCTGAAATGTAGGGTTTCGAAGGGATCGAATGAAGGGTAGAGCCACGGGTCGTAACTCATCTGAAATGTAACGTACACTGTTCAGAGTGCCGTCAATGCGAACAAGAGGTGACCGAGTCGTGTAACCAATGGCACCCTATACCATCACGCCGGGTGATACGCCAGTATGGCGATGACGAATACACGCTTCCAATGTGCGTTCACCGCGATGTCGCCAAACACGGATTCGACCATAATGATGCTGTAAACAGAACCTGGATTCATCCGAAAAAATGACGTTTTGCCATTCGTGCAGCCAGGTTCGTCGTTGAGTACACCATCGTAGGCGCTCCTGTCTGTAATGCAGCGTCAAGTGTAACCGCAGCCATGGTCTCCGAGCTGATAGTCCATGCTGCTGCAAACGTCGTCGAACTGTTCGTGCAGATGGTTGTTGTCTTGCAAACGTCCCCATCTGTTGACTCAGGGATCGAGACGTGGCTGCACGATCCGTTACAGCCATGCGGATAAGACGCCTGTCATTTGGGCTGCTAGTGAAACGAGGCGTTGGGATCCAGCACGGCGTTCCGTATTACCCTCCTGAACCCAACGATTCCATATTCTGCTAACAGTCATTGGCTCTGAACCAACGCAAGCTGCAATGTCGCGACACGATAAACCGCAATCGTGATAGGCTACAATCCGATCTTTACCAAAGTCGGAAAAGTGATGGTTCGCATTTCTCCTCCTTACACGAGGAATCTCAACAACGTTTCAACTGCTGTTTGTGTATGAGAAATCTGTTGGAAACTTTCTTCATGTCAGGACGTTGTAGGTGTCACCAACGGCGCCAACCTTGTGTGAATGCTCTGTAAAGCTAATCATTAGCATATCAAAGCATCTTCTTCCTGTCGGTTAAATTTCGCGTCTTTAGCACTTCATCTTCGTGGTATAGCAATTTTAATGGCCAGTAGTGTATGAAGCGTTAGGGCCTTGGTAAGGGAGGAACGAAACCGTTCACGTCGATTCCTCTTATGGCGAATGTTAGGCTTAGTTGATGTCTCACGAGTAGAGTATGTGGGAGCCCCGTCATGCTGAAAGAACATACCCATATTTGTAGGCAAAGAAAACTGAAGCTCGTTTTCAAGTTACAGGTTAGTTTAGGAAACGCGGTATTATAATACGCTGTGGGAAAGACACAACCAACTGACTGTGTATCGTACCGAATATTTACAGAGAATCTTTGTTGCAAATTTGACCACAAACGAATGTGGGTTTTCGCTGGAGCAGGCGACATGGGTTAAGGGTGTAATTGATACCGTCACTAGTGATATGGAGACATCTGTATCAGTACAATGGGATTATTCGGTGGTTATCAATTATCGTAGACAAAATTCCTATCATCTCCTTCTCGAGTGTATTGAATCAGCTTTAAACGCTGAAGAAGGAAGTCAGGTATACGCACGGTCCAGTCACACTAATGTGTCAACAGCCTATGTTCGTCGTCAACATGGAACAACCAGTTGCAGACGGTAGGTGGTGGCACTAGCAGTGGATGGTATATAACCTGTGTCGGGGGGCGCGGAAAACAGTACAGTTGTTGTCGTAACATGGAAACGGAGCGATTCATCTCATGTGCAATTGGCCATGATCATTGGCTTTCGGGCCAAGGGCGGAAGTATTTCTCAAACTGCTGGGTCCGTAAACTGCACGCTTACCACCGTGGTTAAAGTATACCGCGCATGATAAAATGGTGCTATACAAAAGTGGCGCCGAGGGATTTGAGGTGCACCACGGGCTGTAGACGACGTCGGTGAACGACGACTGCGGAGATGTGTACAGCGAATAGACGTGCAGCAGTTGACTAGCTGACCGCCCAGATTAACCTAGGGGCTAGTAACAGGTGTCTCCTCAACTATTGTTCAGTGAATGTTGCTGCTTATGTACCTCCGCAGCAGAAACCTTGTTGATAATCCTGTGTTGACTGCTGTTCATCGGCGACGAAGGCTGGAATTTTCACGCCAGTACTGGAGCTGAACATCCACTAAGTGGTGCCAGGTGTCCTTTTCAGGTGAGTCACATGCTATAATGCATAGGACAGACGGCCGTTGGCATGTGTTCTTGTGAAATGTCTGAAAGCGAACAATCTACAACCAGGGGGGGAGCGTTGTCATTGCATTATCTGGGTGAAATCGTCATTCTGGAAGGCACAATGGATTAGCACAGTATGCATCTATCCTTGGGGATCATGTCCACATCAACATGCAATTAGGTTTTCTTCGGCATGATGGCATCTACCAGCAGGACAATGCAATCTGTCACACAGTTTTCAGCGTAGATGCGTGGTTCGAAGAGCACCAGGATCAATTTGCCACACTCACTTGACCACCAAACTTCCCGTATTTAAGAGCAATGAAGAATCTGTGGGGCTGTTTGCAACATGGATCCGCAGCCGAGAAACCTAGCGCAGCTATCCACGGGACTGGAGTCGGCGTGGCTCCACATCCTTGTCGGTGCCTTCCAGAACCTCACTGACTCTCTTCCTGCATGTTTCGCAGCGGTCCGGTTATAGGTTATTCAGGCTTCTGACGGCTGTAATGTGACTGGGTGGTATGATTACCGTTCTCAAATACCATTGCCATATACTCAGCGTTCATAGACACCTGCGGTGTGCTTAATCGATTTGGTAGAATAGGCCGACAAATTACAATCGCAATCACAGTTGAAAAACTCAGTTATTGAAATTCAAACACAATATCACAACTGAAAATTCGAAGCAAAAATGACAATCCATAACCAGCTGAGTAACCAGTGAAAACAGAGCAAATGCAATACGAAAAGTTTTATTGTAATTAATCTACCCCACCGCCTACTAAAATACTTACTATTTGGATTAGGAATGGAACGAAGGCAGGAAAGGTCAAACAAGTGAGAAATCCATACTGTTGAATTTGTTACTAACATCCGCTTACAAAATTTATTCAGTGTGAGGGCTGGAGACATCGACAAAATGTTGCATCCGCGAAACGACGTGATCAACAGTTGCTGGCAGCAGTTCCGGTGGAATCTGAGAAACGTTTTCCTGTCCACCGGCCCTCATATCAGGTAGAGACCGAAAGTGTCCCTGTTAAACGCGTTCTTTTAGATGCCCCGCAGCGAAAAGTCACAAGGATCCAGTTCAGATGACCTTGCAAGCAATTCATCTGGAGAACCTCTGGAAATAACACACTTTAAGCAGATCTTGAACTGGGTGAGTGACATGAGGTGCCGCACAATGTACCTTATTTTCAGCGGTTCTGTATATTTATTGCACTTTGTACCTTGAAAAATGTCTCGTCACTCCATCTAATATTGCCCTGCAACATGGTACCAACTTCGATCCAAGCCAGAAAGCGACGAGCAAATTTCGAACGTTGCTGTGGATCACGAGGTTTCAGCTCCAACACCGTCTGAGTCTTGTACAGGTACCAGTGTAAAATAGACCGAAAAACTTTATGTATTGTTGACCATGAGATGGACAATTCTCGTGACACTGCATGGGCACTAGGACTTCCCAGGACTCGTGCTGCATGGTCAGTTACAGCAACAGCAAATTCGTTAATAAATTCCACCAGGATAGAACGCTTTCCTTTTCCAGGTCTCACATCAAACTCACCCGTGTTTTGAATTTCATCATCATCTTCTTTAAACCATTTAACAACAATGCGCCTCTGGGCCTCTCCTCAGCGCTTTCAGTTGGCGATACACTCTCGGTGAAGATCTGTAATTGCTGCCGTTCACATAACACAGTTTCACTAGCATCGCACGGCCTTTCTTTTCCATAGCCGTACTTTTAAGGCCTGTCAAATGACTGCGTAGATGTCATACTGTCATACAAACAGCGTACAGCAAGAGATTTGCACCTGGTAACCACAACTGAAACTAATTTGTTTTCCAACGTAAATCGGTTCCGCATTAAAGCATTTGCGTATCTATAAGGGTCGCCCAGAAAGTAATGCACCGCATTTTTTGTCTGCCGAAAACAATGCTACGAATGCGAAACGTTACGTATGTATTATTTGAAGTCTCCTGAGTGAGCGCGCCAAGTTTCCGTCACTTCCGACACATAGAGTAGCTGCAGGACAGTTTCAAATTGGCGTCTGTAGGTGATGTACGTTACAAGCAACGTGCCGTCATTGAATCTCTCACTGCGGAGAAAGAAACTGTGGTGAATATTCACAAACGCTCGTACAAAGTCTATGGAGCGTCGAGAGAAGTACAGTTAGTCGCTGGGCGCAAAGTGTAAGGTCATCAGAAGGCGGTTCGGCGGAGCTTCACGACTTTCAGCGGTCGAGGAGACCACCCATGGCTGTCACACTCGACAAGTTGCAGCGACATGATGTTGCTATTAGCGAGGACAAACGCATTACGACTCGACAGTTGGCGCTGCATCTGCCAATCAGCAAAGGAAGTGTGGATGCAATTATCCATACTGTTGGATATTCAAAATTGTGGCCCGCAGTGTCTAAGGGTGGACCACAAATCGCACAGAAAAAAAAAATTGTCTTGATTTGTTGCAACGTTTTGAAGCTGAGGGGCCAGGCCTTCTTGTGCCGGATTGTGACAGGTGATGAAACCTGGCTTCACCATTTCGAGCCCTAAATAAAACGACAGTCGATGGAATGGCGCCATTCCCACTTCCCACAGAAGAAAAAATTCAAAGCAGCTGCTTCCACCAGTAAGGTCATGATCACCGTGTTCTGGGACTGTGAATGTGTGATTCTCATTGATGTGATGCCAATAGATGGTACTATTAACTCAGAAGTATATGTCAACTCATTAACAAAACTGAAGACGCACTTCCGGTGACTGACACCACAGCAACATAGGAGATGTATTGCTGCGACACGATAACGCTCTCCCAACACAAGTCTGAGGACTGGTGGACACATCGCAAAACACGGTTGGACGTATTACCCCATCCACCCTGCAGCCTTGACCTATCCCACACGGACTTCCACTTGTTTGGGCCATTAAGGGATTCCATACGTGCAAAACATTTTGAGGTCGATGGGGAGATGATACACACAGTGAAGCACTGGCTCTACCACCACGATTCTTTCGCTTGTTTGAGTCTCATTATCTTCAATGACGGATTGTCGAAGAAAAAAGATGCAGTCCATTACCTTCTCGGCAACCCTTGTACCAAGAGTCGCTATCATACGATACTTGCAACCAACACTGAACCTTAATTACAGCCTCCCGGAATCTGCGTGGGTCAGTGAGAGAGGTGAGCAAAAATAATAACTCAAACAGTCGTGCTGTGGTCGAAGGGGAAACCCATTACTGAATTTTAAAGTTGTGATTCTTAGTGGCCGTGCGGTTCTAGGCGCTGCAGTCCGGAACCGCGGGACTGCTACGGTCGCAGGTTTGAATCCTGCCTCGGGCATGGATGTGTGTCATGTCCTTAGGTTAGTTACGTTCAAGTAGTTCTAAGTTCTAGGGGACTGATGACCTAAGATGTAAAGTCCCATAGTGCTCAGAGCCATTTGAACCATTTTTTTTTTTTTTTGATTCTTAGTGAAAACACGTAACACGCCGAAGGAGTGTTCTGATGTTTGAAACTTCGGACTGAGCTAGCTAGTATCGGAGACATGCTGTGCGCAAATCATGCAGTTAAACGAATTTCGGTTTGGTGTGCGTGTAATACCGTGGTCCTATTAAAAGACCAACACGGCGAATTTGTTGTTCCATGTGTATAAATGTCGGTCCTGGTGGTCCAAGGAAATAACAGGCACGCACGGCAACCTGTAACCCACGAGCAGCTGCATATACATGCTCGACTGAGCTGGAATGCGTCAGAAAGGCAGCCACTGTAGATCGTATTCGCACTGTTAGCCAGTACTGTCAGGATAACGTTTTTTGGAGGCTGCACTACGCACACGGGTTCGTCTTACCTGGTTTCCTACCTCATCGCGCAATCGAGATCGCTAACGCATGCTTATACGGTAACGCTAGATTTGGAGGTGGGCGGTTCGAATACTGCTGGTGGAAGTAATTTTTACAGTCAGTATTTGGCCTGCATGAGGAGAATTTTATGCCAATACCCTGGCCTCTGTGTGAGACTGTTGATGGTGATTCGGCCGTCCTTTGCGAATGTTAAGCTTGGCGGGTGCATTGGTACCATACCAGATAAGTAGGCTATGCGCCTGGTCCTCGTTTAACCCTCACACTTCTCTCATCGTCATGCAACACGAGCGCGTGAAAAATTATACTCACACCCGTTACAGTCACCTACACTCAACACATACAGTTAGGAAACAGGTTCCAAACAGCGTGTGAAAGCATGTCACTGTACACGAAGGAAGAAAATTCTTCCCTATTAGGCGGCTGAAATAAAGCTTCCGGGTCCTCCAGCCAATTACTGTTTACCGTTTAACGCACCTATAAAGCTGTAGCAAAGTATGTAACTGGAGGGTTGAATGGAGTGCGACGATTTTTCCGGCAATGATGGACTTTCATGAGCGTGGAGAACAGTAACTACAGGGGTGCACAAGGTAACGACATACAGCGGTGACTAAAGACACCGTGATGCGGGGAACCACACCCTGCAATGACAACTTAATTGTGGTCTATCGTGAGATAACATGAAACAGCGTAAGAAGAATCCAGTAAATCATCAAGCTTACCGTGTAGCCATACGCGATGGAAACGCGAACTTCCAGCAACACAGGGCTATATGGAAGATTACCGCATTTTGCAACGTGTTCTTCAGCTCCTGCAGTCAGCTCTACCAACTGGGGGATATGTGACGTACGCAATAGGAACTACTCGTATTATCGGAAACGTCACAAGATTAACTTTTTAGTAGATTGGCGTTTGGAATCGTTACGGCCGTCTGTGTGAACCTTTATAGGCCTCTAATACACCTATAACGGTTATAAAAGATATTGGCAGTCGTGTGACAAGAACTCTGCCCTCAGGTATATGAACATATAATTACGACCATAAAAAGTAAACAGTCAACGTAATACGATAAATAAAATGTTATTCATGGTGAACACTTTCTTCTGGGTGCTCATTTTTCATTTCCCACTAGTACAGTATTGAATCACAGTCCTGCGACGTATATGTTGTTGCAGTTTCATTTGTAATTACATAATGTAACGAGATACGGTTCGCCCCAAATAAAAGACAGCCTCTGCTGCAATGTTTATTTATTAACAAAGCGTTTTGCGTTCTTGAAACATCATAATATTAACTGTAAAACGTGAAAAAATACTTGTTACATGAAAGTTTTGATTCGTGAACGTATTTAAACCATTAAATGGTAGAATGAGCTAGTGGTGCGAGGATGAAAGCTTAAAAAGCCAGCGAAGCATGCGTTACTCAGAATTTGAAGCCATGATGGCAATCACCTCAGCCAGTACTAAGAAAAACGAAGAATGTTAATAGTAAAGTTAAAGATAAAAATCATGAAACGGTAAAAATACAACCATACAGGAACGAAAAGCAACGACATACATGCGAACCTGAGTGTTCGGGATAAGGGAAGCAAATGACTCAGCTTCGTTTGAATTTCGTGGTTTTTCGTTTCTCCATGGTCGTTTTTTTTATCGTTTGAGGTATTTATCTCCAGTTTGATAATTTCGTTTGCGCTTCAACACTTTTTTCCATTGTCTTATATTGACTAAAGTGATTGACATCACGGCTTTCAGTTATGACTAATGCGGCCTCCGCTGCCATTTTAAGGCGTGCTGCATCGCTGCACCATTATATTATTCTGCCACTTATGGATTAAATAGATTCACGAGTCAAAACTTTCATTTCATAATTACTTTGTCATGTTTTCCAGTTAATCTTATGATGCACTAAGAGTGCTAAAAGCGTTATTAACTAATAAACATTATAGCAGAGACTGGATTTATTTGGAACATGGAACCACTGTTGCTGCGCGAGGCCAGAGCAAAATGGAGCAATACATTCGGTTTGAGTATATCTCTCTCAGCAGATGTGTAATGTCTTTAAGCTGACATCTTGCTCGTCATTGTCTACCACTTGGCTAAATAGTTATTAACAACATGTATGTATGTGCGTCGCCCGGCCCAGTGGCAGTTGTTAAAGTGGCTCTCGACCAGTACTGCCCGGTCTCACGCCGCCAAATGTAACGGCAGCCAAATGTAAACTAGCTCATGAGTGAAGAGGACTATTTTACTTAGATTCACAGGCGCATACAACACCATGTCTACAAAAGCTCTTCTGATTATATTATGTATATGTTACTTAGACCTGTTAACTAGTATGAAAGGAACACATACTGGTTACGAAGACGTGACAAAACAAGGTGACAAAGATATTAGGGAAAAGAGTAGGCTCCAAGGAAGAAATCACTCAGTGTATAGAGCGAGAGATATATAGGGCTAACATGCAGAAACAACAAACGATGCGACTATGAATTCTTTCTCGGTGTGAGGGATAATGTTGAGATGCACATTCCATCGGGGTTGTCTTCCATTTTCGTTCAGGACAGTCAGCTAACTTGACGTATTTGAACAGACCAGGATGTCGATCTAGCAGTGACTGCAACTACTGAGAAATTGGAATCATCTGGCCGG
Organism: Schistocerca nitens; assembly: GCF_023898315.1. Taxonomy (NCBI): domain Eukaryota; kingdom Metazoa; phylum Arthropoda; class Insecta; order Orthoptera; family Acrididae; genus Schistocerca; species Schistocerca nitens. The sequence goes on along the minus strand of NC_064614.1, from coordinate 503,611,534 downwards.
CCGTGTACTCGTCTCGGTGGCGTTACCTAATACGAAGGGGCCTAAACAGGAAAGGGGCAGTAAACAACATTATGAGGGACAGGTTATACAAAATAACCAGAGGGGTGTCCAGAAGTGAACTTTAAATCAATCTACAAAGGCAAGAGAGGAGTAATACTGACTCACCATAAACAATGAACTATATAAATGAATATTACTAAAGTTTCAGCTCAGACACCAGTTGAGCTGCATGTGGTGGAATCGTAAGCTACAGCTTCTTTGGATCCACGGTGCTATCGTTCGCGATATGTAGCAATACAATGACGAAAGAACACAAGATAACTGGAAACTTGCCGTTGCTATTGCGTACATCCTTACGAGAAGCGTGGACAAAACTTGAGAGCCAGGAGACGTAAAGTGCCGAAGGTGAAAAATCGTTGCAGAAAGAGCTTACTGCAGTATCCTTAAAAAAAAAAAAAAAAAAAAAAAAGCTGAAGAAGTTACCGGATTTGAGGATTTGAACCACTTGGCCTGGTAATGTACATCTGGATTCCAGATACAGTATGCTAGTACTGGACCCGTAAACATAGTGGTATCAGTTTTGATACTAACTGCAGATAATAAAAGGCCAAGATGTCAGCAAGTAGATAAATTTAGTTAGTAGGCAGCTTTAACTTATTAAGTAGCTGGAAACTGTTATCGCTTTAGAAATATAGGCCCAAGTCAAATTACAGAGAAATCGTAATTATTTACAGTAAAATATTACGGGCTACTTCAGTTTGTGTATGGCAGACCTACATGTATACCAATCATAAATTGATAAGTAAGTCTCCCACCCACGTCCTGAGTGTATTGTTTCAATCGGCACTCCTATTCCTTAGTGAAGCCGATGACGGATGCTTGCCAGTTCTCGAGGCTGTCAGAGGAAGAGTAAGCTGTTCGCTCAGTGCTCCTTTCTGATCTAAATTTAAGAGGGCTGGAACTTGCAGCCTCGCTTGCAAACTTCTGACGATCCTTGTCTCACCGCTGCGCTCGAAGTCGGACAGCTCTACAAAACGGCCATTTCAGCTCTCACACAGTGTCTTCTATAAGACATGGCACATGTCAACATCTACAACACTGACGTCAGATGACTTCCCCTAAGTTTCATCATAGTGAATGAAAGAAAATCAGAGTATATTTTCTCATAGTCGCCGGCCGCGGTGGCCGAGCGGTTCTAAGCGCTTCAGCCCGGAACCGCGCGACTGCTACGGTCGCAGGTTCGAATCCTGCCTCGGGCATGGATGTGTGTGATGTCCTTAGGTTAGTTAGGTTTAAGTTCTAGGGGACTGATGACCTCGGATGTTAAGTTCCATAGTGCTCAGAGCCATTTGAACCAATTTCTCATAGTCACCCGTGATTTCCTGTCTCACTTCTGATTGTGCTACAGATGATTGGAAAAATGAAGAAATATGTTCTGTGTATAATTTATTATATGTGTAGTCCCTGAAGTGTTGTTGAGGGTCATTTTGGTCCTTTATGAAGTGACTTTGGGGATAATTGGTCAAGTGAATTTTTGGGATTGTGGAGAAAAAAAATTGTTTTTGTGTGAAGTTAATGGATTTTCCCTAAGCGATTTGGAATTTAGATGGTTACCCAAAATGCTGCTTAATGTGACTGTTCAGAATATAGCGGGAAGCACTTGGTATAACTTGAAGTATTAGGTTTTGAAAGATTCGCAGTCGCTTCAGATAACTGTAGACGAAAATTGACTACAATTCCAAAACATATAATATGGCTGGAAAAAAAAATGTTCAAATGTGTGTGAAATCTTATGGGACTTAACTGCTAAGGCCATCAGTCCCTAATCTTACACACTACTTAACCTAAATTATCGTAAGGACAAACACACACACACCCATGCCCAAGGGAGGACTCGAACCTCCGCAGGGACCAAACATGGCTGGAAGTATGATTGCATGCCAGATTGCCAGTTTTGCATAGTGTGACAGTCGTCACTGTTAAAATGCTGTTACGTTGCTGAAGCAGGCCGCAAGCCTTGTTTATCGCACTGGTTATAAGCGATTCGCAAGTTAATCTCTTGTCTATAGAAGGAGTCACACCAAGCTAAATACGGCCATCAGTTTCGAGCTGGCGGTGAGGAATCTTGTGCTTGCTGGTGAGGAGAACTGCTTCGGTATTATGAGGGCCATTTTTCACCTTTCAGACGGTGTATCGCAGTGTGATGTGATTTTGTTCAGAACCGGTGTCCACGCCAGAGATCGCAACCACGTATAGATGGCAGAATGTACACTACATATGTGCACCAAGTGCTATTAGTGTTCTCATAAAGCGCAATGTGTACAAACACAATTCACCATCTGGCAACTGCTTGGAAGAACGACTTAACGAATATTGTCATCAAAATGCCGTTCCACCTGCGGGAGTAGCCAAAGAAAACAATATGTTGAAAAAGATTAACAAGTTCGTGGATGTCGTGGTAATGTACGAGGAGCGATCAATAAGTAATGCAACGCATTCTGTTTCCTGAAGTCAGGTTTTTTTTTTTTCAATTTTCAAGCACACCGTATATTTCGCACTCTTTTGGCAACAAAACCCTATTTCCAACGTAATCTCTGTTCAATGCACGGCCTTACGCCGCCTTACTGGGAGAGCCCGTACGCCCGCATGGTACCGCTCTACTGGTCGGCGTCGGAGCCAACGCCTTGCTGCAATAGCCTCTCCATCATCCACGTACTGCTTCCCGCGGAGTGCTAAACATATCTAAGTCGGTAGGTGAGAGATGCGGGCTAATGATGGATGAGGAAGAAAAGTCCAATGAAGATTTTTGAGCTCCTCTCAGGTGCGCAGACTTGTGTGAGGCCTTGAGTTTTCTTGGAGAAGGAAAAGTCCGTTTGAATTTTTGTGGCGACGGTTGAGCAGCGAGGTATTTGATCATGATCATTCGATCACCTCAGATGAGAGTGTCCGCATGTTCCAACAATGCAGAAGTCACAGCTGTGTCTGGCCGGGTGGCACCCGGGAGATCAGACAATTTTGCGCGTTCAGTCCGGAAACACGCGGCTACTGCGGTCGCGGGTTCTAACCCTGCCTCGGCATGGATGTGTGTGATGTTATTAGTTTAGTTCTAAGTCTATCGGACTGATGACCTCAGATGTTAAGTCCCCTAGTGCTTAGAGCCATTTGAACCATTTTTGAATTTTCCGCGACCTTGTTGCTATGATGAAACACACCTCGCCCAAAGACTCACCGTGTTTCTGTTCACAAGGGAACCTCCCCATCGCACCCCCCTCAGATTTAGTTATAAGTTGGCACAGTGGATAGGCCTTCAAAAACTGAACACAGATCAATCGAGAAAACAGGAAGAAGTTGTGTGGAACTATGAAAAAAATAAGCAAAATATACAAACTGAGTAGTCCATGCGCAAGATATGCAACATCAAGGATAGTGTGAGCTCAGGGGCGCCGTGGTCCCGTGGTTAGCGTGAGCAACTGTGGAACGAGAGGTCCTTGGTTCAAGTTTTCCTTCGAGTGAGAAGTTTAATTTTTTATTTTCAGACAATTATTATCTGTCCGTCCGTCCGATGGATTTGACTGTCTACACACGGAAAAATTTGAAAACGTTAAAAACATATGTTTTGACACAGCACAGGGAAAACTGTGCGACTGTGAAACTGTTGCATTCATTTGTTGCAGTTTATGTGACAAACTCTTATGTTTTCATCACTTTTTTGGGAGTGATTATCACATACACAAAAAAACCTAAAGCGGGCAAGGTAAAAGAATCTTTTTTACCCATTCGCCATGTGTACAAGTTAGGTGGGTCGACAACATATTATGTCATGTGACGCACATGCCGTCACCAGTGTCGTATAGAATATATCAGACGTGTTTTCCTGTGGAGGAATCGGTTGACGTATGACTTTGCGATCAACTGTTTTCGGTTCCCATTGGAGAGGCACGTCCTTTCGTCTACTAATCGCACGGTTTTGCGGTGCGGTCGCAAAACACAGACACTAAACTTATTACAGTGAACAGAGACGTCAATGAACGACCGGACGGATCATAACTTTGCGAAAATAAAGAAAATAAACTTTTAACTCGAGGGAATACTTGAACCAAGGACTTCTCGTTCCGCAGCTGCTCACGCTAACCACGGGACCACTGCGCTCCTGAGCTCACACTCTCCTTGATGTTGCCTGTCTTGCGCATGGACTACTCAGTTTGTATATTTTGCTTATTTTTTCCATAGTTCCACACAACTCCTTCCTGTTTTCTCGATTGGTCTGTGTTCAGTTTTTCAAGGCCTATCGACTGCGCCAACTTATAACTAAATCTGAGGGGGGTACGATAGGGAGGTTCCCTTGTCAGTACCATGTCTCCGTAGAAATTCTGCAAGCGCCTATGAATATCTCTGGTATACCACCAAAGGGAATTCCATTAAATATCTCCGCTTGGAACGCACCTCCGTTACAGACGCCGTCTTCAAGACTACATATAGTTCCGCCAGCTATCGCAACTTCATGAAACCATAGGAGCAGATGCGGGAGTAGTCCAAGGTGTCCCACAACAAACCCAGCATTTTTCCAACCGAAGTTGGCCAAGAAAGAAACAGTGTTGCGTTACTTATGGAACTCCTCTCGTACAACTAACCAGAGCGAAGGATGGGTTAAAGTATACGAAGTGATAAAATTTTGAAGAAAAGATCATGATTTGTAATATACGAACAAAATGTATGATTAGGTAATATTGCAACTCTAATGCTCATGAGTACTGCCAAAACCTGGCGACAGGTACGAGGAGACAAGTGTTGGTGAGAGGTGGTGAGAATGGCAATCGCCAAATGTTGAGTGGAGGGAGGTGACTGGGAACGAGCGCACAGGAGAAGAGAGTCAGAGAGAGGTGTAGAGAAAGAGTGGCGTTGTGTGTGACAGTATCCATCGGCGCTGAAGGAAGAAGAGGTAGAGGAGTAGGTCTAGGCGGGGTGAGGGGTGTAAAAGAGGAAGGGAGGAACGGTGGGAGGGAGAGGGAAGCAGAATGAGAGCAGCGGCCGATAATTACCAGTGTGGCTGTTTCTCAGGCCGCGCCGCCATTTTCGATATCTGACGCTGCGGGGCGTGCTGCCGCTGCCCGCCGCTCGCTCTTGCAGGCGGTCCCACCAGCCCATATTTCGGGCGCGCCGTGCATAATTCGCACCAGATAAAGGCCGACACACCTCCGGTCTCGGCTGCAGATTACGGCCGGGCCGCCTCCCGACGTAACGGATAAGATTTTTCAGCTGGGCGGGCGACGGCCGGCAGCTGCGGGGGACAGCTCTCCTGCCCATTACGATTACCCGTCTTTATTCCGACAAGGGGTGTGTTTGCCAGTCTATCAGCGGTCTGCCCATCATTCTTCTTCATGCTTTCGGCGTCAATGTCTCTCACTTTTGACGTCGAAATGTTTCTTTTAGTAAACGGTGTCGTAAACGATATATTAGTTACCAATGTCAAAATATATACTGAATTGACAAAAGTCATGGGATACGTCCGAAAATTGTGTCGGACCTCAATTTTCCCGGCGTGGTAGGACTCAACAGTTCGTTGAAAGTTCCCTGTAGAAACGCTGAGCCGCGCTACCTCTATTGGCGTCCATAATTGCGGAGTAGTTGCAGTGCCGGATTTTGTGCACGAACTGACTTCTCGATCAGGTCCCATTAATGTTCGATGGGATGCATGTCGGGAGATTTGGGTGGTCAAATCATTCGCTTAAGGTGTCCAGACTGTTGTTCAAATGGTTCAAATGGCTCTGCGCACCATGGGACATAACTTCTGAGGTCACCAGTCACCTAGAACTTAGAACTACTTACACCTAACTAGCCTAAGGACATCACACACATCCTATGCCCGAGGCAGGATTCGAACCTTCGGCAGACTGTAGCGCCTAGAACCGCTCGACCACTCCGACCGGCAGACTGTTGTTCAAACCAGTTCCTAACAGTTGTACCTCTGTGACATAATATCGTTATTTGGGAACGTGAAGTCCATGAATGGCCGCAGACAGTCTCCAAGTAACGAAACATAACCATTGCAGTGAATAATTGGTTCAGGTTGACCAGAGAACCCAGTCCATTCCATGTAAACGCAGCCACCACCAGCTTGCACAGTGCCTGGTTGACAAATTGGGTTCGTGGCGACGTGGCCGTGCCACAGTCCACCGCTACCATCATCTCTTACCAACTGAAATCGCGACTCATCTGCCAGGCCACGGTTTTCCAGTCATCTAGAATCCATCCGATATGGTCGTAGACCGAAGAGAGGTGTTGCACGCGATGCTGTGCTGTTAGCAAAGGCACTCGAGTGGGTCGTCAGCTGCCATAGCCCAGTAACGCCAGATTTCGGCGTAGTATCCTGACAGAAACGTACGCCGTATGTCCCACACTGATTTCTCCCGTTATTTTACGCAGCATTGCTTGTCTGTTAGCACTGAGTACTCGGTCGTTAAGTGAAGACCGCCGCCCACTGCGTTGTCCGTAGTGGTGAGAGGTAATGACTGAAACGTGGTATTCTCGGCACACTCTTGACACTGTGGATTTCGGGATTTGAATTCCCTAATGATATCCGAGATGTAATGCCTCATTCGTCTAGCTACAACTACCGTCCCGCTTTCAGAGTCATCTAATTCCCGTCGTGCGGCTATAATCACGCCGGAAACCTTTTCATGTGAACCACCTGACTACAAATGACAGCGCCGGCATTTCACTGCCCTTCATACCCAGTAAACGCGATACTACCACTATATGTATATGTGCAAACGCTGTTTCATGACTTTTGTCACCTCAGCGTGAATTGATGGACTTCCACAATATTAAGCTGCCACCATTACTCCATAAACTTATACTAGGCATAACGATAATTACAAACTTCCAGAAGTTGTAGAGGATGTCTTGAAGGAGAAATTGAGGACATGACTACATGTCTGGGAACGTCATCTGACGACGCTAGCAAGCATAGAACTTATACAGTACTTAAGGGGCTCCGGAACGCTCTACACTTGCAATGTTAAAATAACGCTTATAAATTACATCTTTCCTCACAAAGTATTTGAGGTAGGAAGTTGAACTTTTTACAGATTATTTATTGGAATATGGGCTACAACTTAACACAGGGATTTTACAAAATTTTAGTTCAGCTATTAAAGATGATATTTTTTCAATTGTAATGAAAATTCACAACATTTTTTTGCAATTTTTTATTTATATATTCAAAAATATACAGTTTTTTTGGAAAAAGGCTGTGTTAAATTATGCAGAAGGTACTGTGTAACATTTACTGAAAGTTTGCAACAAATATGTTTGGAAGATCCCTAGAAAACATGTAATTAGTATGAGAAAATAAAAGTTTTGGGAATCGAGCGACAAAGATTGGATTAAATTTTTAGTGCATTCCAGGTCCATAGGATGGATTATCTTCATCCTCTGCAAACTCCTCCTCCAGCTTCCTCTTGTTCCTCCTCCTGTTTACTCTTGCTTGTATTTCTAGACTCTTTACAGCCCGGTCTGCAGCCCGAAGGCGTTCCTTGTATAAAGCAAGCATCGCTCGTACCATGTTAGAACCTATCTTCATTCCCATATTTCTAAATACCTTGCACCTTACAATGTTGCCATCATTGAAAGTCGCAACAGCATCATACACACCAAAGTGAAGTGTTTCTATTCCAACAAATACAGTCTTGGGGATTCTCGACCATATAACACTATTTACACTTTCATTGGGGTTTTGAGTTTTTCCGTGAATACACTTTTTCAACAGTTCAGGTGCTGCTAAGTCTCTGAAAATAGGTTTTATCACCTCCATTATTGCATGAGGCAGACTATGCTTATGAGTGTACACTTCACCAGTTAGCAATCCTTTGTTATATTTACACCAACTGTCTTCTTCTTTGGGACACAAGCTATGTTAGGGATTTTCATCGTCTTTATTGTTTACAGTAATAACACATACCTTTGGCTTTCCAAAATTTCTCATTTTCTTAAAAGCCTTCAGAGGATTTCTAATAACTTTACTTTTACTCATTATTATACTTCAACAAAACAGAGACTCAAGAAACAGAATTAATTATGAATATTTTCGAGATAACGACAGAGTAAATAAACATGAAACAATCGACAATCACACCAGCGATATATATTGAACCATCACAGGTTAGCCACAACACATACTTTATCTCACATCACTAAAATGTACCTGATGAACACGGACGTTAATAATAACCCCATTTGACAGCAGTTTAACAGCGCCACAGTGGGTCACGCCCATGTAGAACACATTTCAAAAAAAATTTAAAAATAGTTGTCTTCGGAATTGAATAAGTTATATATCTATTAAAAGGTAATAGTCTGCAGATTCAGAAAACGCAAAAAAGTAAAAATTGAACTTTTCATTATTTTGAGCCGTTCCGGAGCCCCTTAACCAAAAGTATCGGAGCACCCCCGTCTATGATAGAATTCACAACTAGACGTCACGAGACACGGACCCGCCAGTAGAAAGGGAGCCAGGGAGTACTGTGTTGTCAGAAGAGAAGCAGTAAGAGTATGATGTGTGAGTCACGAGGGGTCAGCTTCGAACGTGAACTAATCGCTGGATGTTAACTCAGAAACAGAGCCATCACGACATTTAATTCCATCAAGGCAGCCCATGTGGACTGCTGTCGATGCGACTGTGAAGCGGAAGCGTGAAGAAACAACCTCAGTTAAACCAAGACCAGCCAGACTTCATGTATTGATGGTGAGACACACAATCCTACAAGTGTACACCAGGGTTAGTCTGACTCGGGAGTTTTCTACTTGTTACTAAGCGTGCGACACCGCAGACACACCGCCCGCTGCCTCCAGTATAAATTCAGTGCTGAGTGGGAGCTAGTAGAGGACGGACGTTCGAAGTTGTGAGACAATGTTGTTTAATTAATTTGAGAGACATGTTTTTGAAGGGCCACTCTGACTCTAGAGTAAACATTATGTAACTGTTCTGTCGCTGAGTGTGAAGCACATTCATGTGAAAATGGCTCGTGGAAATGACATTTTATTAACAGAAGCCCTATTAGAAGAAGTCAGTCATGAAAGTCAGGAATGTCTCTTTCCTAATGAAAGTGATTCCTAAGCTGACACTCTTGAAGGAATTATGAACAATGCAGAAACTGATAACTCTGCTGAACCTTCAGACAGTGATGATGAAAACAGAGTCATCCGAAGGGAGAATGGTCATTGCTGTCGCAAATAGAACATACTTGCCAGTTGCGGATAACATTTGTAGTCCATGTTCTAAGAGTGTGGAAATAATGAATGAATGGTTGAGAACATCCTAAAATATTTGTGTAGAATGTGCATTTCATTAAATGAGCAGCTTCTTGAACTAATTAAACAGCAAATAAAACCTTTAGATCCAGATTACTTTCAAGTTTCATTATTGAAAAGCTTCCATGACCATTTTCCTTTGTGTAGAATTTTCGGATCCCTTCACAGTATTGACCGAAAAAGTCGATCACAGATGTGACATAAAACGCTTTTAGTATATGATCAAAAGCAAAGAACTTATTGGCAGTTGCAACCAGCATATATATGTATAGAGAGAGGCAGCAATTGTCCAAGTACCGACAGGAAGAAGATGCTGTGTTATGCAAATGATTAGCTTTTCAGAGCATTCACACAAGCTGGGCGCCGGTGGCGACACCTACAACGTGCTGACATGAGGAAACTTTCCAACCGATTTCTCATACACAAACAGCAGTTGACCAGCGATGCCTGGTGAAACGTTGTTGTGGTGCCTCGTGTAAGGAGGAGAAATGCGTACCATTACGTTTCCGACTGTGATAAAGGTCGGATTGTAGCCCATCGCGATTGCGGTTTATCGTGTCGCGACATTGCTGCTCGCGTTGGTCGAGATCCAATGACTGTTAGCGGAATATGGAATCGGTGGGTTCAGGAGGGTAATACGGAATGCCGTGTTGGATCCCAACGGCCTCGTTTTACTAGCAGTCGAGACGACAGACATCTTATCCGCAGGGCTGTGACGGATCATGCAGCCACGTCTCGATCCCTGAGTCAACAGATGGGGACGTTTGCAAGACAACAATCATCTGCACGAACAGTTTGACGACGTTTGCAGCAGCATGGACTATCAGCTCGGAGACCATGGCTGCTGTTACCCTGGACATTGCATCACAGACAGGAGCGCCTACGATGGTGTACTCAACGGCGAACCTGGGTGGACGAATGGAAAAACGTCATTTTTTCAGATGAACCCAGGTTCTGTGTACAGCATCATGATGGTCGCATACGTGTTTGGCGACATCGCGGTGAATGCACACTGGAAGCGTGTATTCGTCATCGCCATACTGGCGTATCACCCGGCGTGATGGTATGGGGTGCCATTGGTTACAAGACTCTGTCACCTCTTATTCGCATTGACGGCACTTTGAACAGTGGACGTTACGTTTCAGATGTGTTACGACCCGTGGCTCTATCCTTCATTCGATCCCTGCGAAACCCTACGCTTCAGCAGGATAATGCACGACCGCATGTTGCAGGTCCTGTACGGGCCTTTCTGGATACAGAAATTGTTCTACTGCTGCCCTGGCCAGCACATTCATCAGATCTCTCACCAATTTAAAACGTCTGGTCAGTGGTGAATGGTGGCCGAGCAACTGGCTCGTCACAATACGCCAGTCACTACTCTTGATGAACTGTGGTATTGTGTTGAAGCTGCATGGAGAGCTGTAACTGTACACGCCATCCAATCTCTGTTTGACTCAATGCCCAGGCGTATCAAGGCCGTTATTACAGAGGTGGCTGTTCTGGGTACTGATTTCTCAGGATCTACGCACCCAAATTTCGTGAAAATGTAATTACATGTCAGTTCTAGTATAATATATTTGTCCAATGAATACCCGTTTATCATCTGCATTTCTTCTTGGTGTAGCAATTTTAATGGCCAGTAGTGTACTATTGTTGGGCGAAACATTAGGAACACCATCATATGCGTGCCGCCTCCACCCAGTGGGGATATAATACCGTAAACATCACAAATTTCTACGGATGATATATCCACGGGGGAGGAAGGGTTGGTGAAGCTAGTTAATCACTACATAAAGAATCAAAGTTGTTATTTCAATGTGAAACAGCGTGTGCAAGGAAATGCCTTCGCTGAGGTAAGGGATGTTACAGTACCATTTGCGTTTTCTTAAATTTGTTTTACAGTTGTGATGCGCTGAGTAGTAACGACAATGTCGCTGGCGCGACAACTTGAACGCGATCTTGTGTTACGTACAAACAAATTTCTTGGGTTTCCAAGTGTATTATAATAGCTTATCTAACACTAAACTTGATCCCCATACTTCCACATCTCCAAACATATTACTCCTATTTGTGTAAAAATGCAGAATATACTCAACTTAACGTTTTCTCTAAATCTTCACCAACTATGATATTATTTGGGTTTGTCATAAACTGTCCTTCGATCATTAAGTGTAAAAATAGAATTCTTTCCGGAGAGCTTTGACATTTCTGAATGTGAAATGATATTCGCATATCGTCTACATCGCTGGTCAATAAAACTGCGATGTCAGGAGTGACAGAAAGTAAGGAAATTCCAGCTATTGTGGGATAGATTGCTGCAGGAAGAGCGCACAGTTAAATTTGTGGGTGATTTTGAGGTATACAGGGTGCAAAATTAGTGGACAGAGTTCCACGTCTGTCAGCGACAACGGCTCCAACCCGAGTGAATATCTAGTCACATTGAACTTGGATCCTTCCATGCTGCTTTAACTCAATGCCAGAGGTTAGCAAGTAGCGTTTTGTCGATAACCCATGCCCATATGTTTTCGAAGGAGAAAGTACTCTCCAGGGCAACAGTAGAGTAGCACGTGTGCCGAGGTTATCTTCTTGAAAGAAAGCGTCGCTGAGACCAAGCAGATAAGTTGATGCTGTTGGTCTTAAGACGGAGGAAATGTAACACCTGCTCTGCTAATTAGAAAGTATGTGAACTAGAGGTGATCGTGTTTACCCAATGGCACCCTTTACCACAGCGCGACGTGCTGGGCCCATACGACAACAAAGATTCATTGTGGTAACGTTAATTCTCCTTGGAGTCTCCACACACTGATATACCGTTATAATGCACACAAATGGAACCCTCTGGATAGACGTCGTGGTGCTATTTTCGTGTCCACTGCTATACTTGGGCCCACCACTGTCAGCGCGCCTCTCTGCAGCCATTTCAAGGGATGCCGCACCAACTTGTTACCCTGTTGACGGTTCATGGTGCTCCGGTCATTGTGGCAGTGTCCACCTTCGCTGTGAACAAGCCCATTCCGGAACTCGAGTTAGGTCACATGGTTGTGAGATGCCGCTCGGCCGAAAGATAAAGATGTCAGTCTCTCAGGCATTTGCCATGCAGTGCCTCTCATACCTATATTTGCGCATTTGTTTTACATACAGGGTGTTCAGTAAGTAATGCAAAAGTTTTTTTTTTCTGAAAGCAGGTTGGTTTTATTCAGGATTTCCGTATACCATATTCTTTTCAACTATTTTCGCTACAAAATCGTATTTCTCAATATAATCTCCGTTCAGTTCGACCATCTTACGCCACCTTACCGGGAGAGCCTGTATGCCCGCATGTTACCACCCTACTGGTCGACGTCGGAGCCAACCCCTTGCTGCGTCAATAGCCTCCCCATCGTCCACGTAGCGCTTCCTGCGGAGTGTGTCCTTCATTGCGTCAAATGATGAAAGTCGGAAGCTGCGAGATCTGGGCTGTAGGGCGGATAAGAAGAAGCGGAAATATTCCACGGTGTCCCACAACCAATGCCGCATTTTTTCAACCGAAAATGACCGTGAAAAATGTGTTGCATTACTTCTTGAACTTACGTTGTAGTATATTCCACTGAAGATATTCCACTGAGTACATTCTACTTGTCCAACAGCGGCTAAATATCTTTAGAATATTTGTTGTATTTTGAAGATATACACGTTCTGAGCCTATCTGAACATCACGTACTCAAAAAGATGGAGAAGTTAAATGTAAGAGATTATAGTCTAATACGATTTTCATTTAGAGGCAATAAGGGAAAGAGCTGGCGTTCCATTGCAAATAAAAGTTCATCACAAAGTAAAAATATTGAAACAAATACTTCGAGTATATCAGAAACTAGATGTTTGTGCCGCTGCGTTGCTCGTCAGAATACTTCTCTTATAATTTTAACAGTCAGAATATTTATACTGAAAATTTTGGGTACGCACGAGATGTCTCTCTTGTTTGCTGACTTAACTGTCACAAAATGAAACAAATAGTAATCTTTGAAAAAATTTCTGAATTTTTTTCTTCAATATTTATGACAGTTAAAGATGATAAAACTTCCTGATAAGTTAAAAATGTCTACTGGACCAAGAATTGAAACTGGAACATTCCACCCCGCGAAAAAATATTCTTACTTCCTTGTTTTAAGATGCTGCCCTTTCTTAAATACAGCCAGATAAAACTAAAATCCTTCTTCTTGGACTTAAAGAGAAACAAAATATTGCGTCTTCATAGCGAATGAATTAAAATGCTTTTCTCTTCCATTAGCACAATTAGGATCTTCAGAAGAGGAAACAATTGTTTAAAAACCAAAACGCACTCTTGACGAGTTTTAGAACAAAAAATTCTGTTAGAAAACGTAATATAACTGATTAACGCATTCAGAAGATGAAAACGTATGTATAAATCTAAGTTAAGACTTTCATGTCTTTTAATTTGTTATCTAAAATGCTTGTTGCGGTTAGGTGAACTTGGTGTATGTATTGAAGATGGCACTCTCCCATTTTAGAAATTAGTTGGAAGGAGGTTGCTTTTTAATGTTCTATATGCGTGTACGTATGGTTTATATTTTGTTGCTAGTTTCATATTTGCTATTATTTTCCATTTTTTCTTTCCTTATGTAGTACTGGAAATGTTTGCTTGTTATTTCATCATTCCTCATTACATATGATATTGTTTCAAATTAAATATATTAATGCTCTCAATTTCGCGCACGGAAAGGTCGAAGGTCTACAACGAGCGAGGCGCCGTAGTGTTTAGCACACTGGATTTGCATTCGGGCATACTGCGGTTCCATCCCGCCTCCTGTCATCCAGATTTAGGTTTTATTAAGTAGCTGCTGGAAAATGCCGGGTAAGTTCTTTTGGAAGGACACAGCAGATATCCTTCCCCATCCTTGAGAAAAAATTCTGAGCCCGTTCTCCGTCTCTTATAACCTCATTGTCGTCTGTGGATTAAATCCTAATCTTCTTTCCTTCCCTTTATTTCCCGAATGTCTAAATGAATCAGTTTCCTGTTCCATAGGTCTTGTGGCTGCTCATGTGGGCACTGCTGCCATATCCTCCGTCAAATGATTTTCGACCATACAGTCATTCTGTGTACGGCGGTGCCTCTCCTATGGTAATATTGACAGAATGAGTTTTGCTCTAGGACAGACTGACCTATGCAGGAACGACTCATCAGTCCCTCTAAAGCGTTTACTTCCGACAGTATGTCTCTCCTACCTTCTCAACTTCACAGTTTTCCTGCATACCTTGCGGAACTGCTGAAAGGAAGGAAATTGTGAAGCAAAGTGTTAGCCATTGTCTAGGGGGTAATATTCAGAATGAATTTTCACTCTGTAGCAGAGTGAGTTCTTTAATGAAGCTGTGAGGCGGATCGTGGGTAGTATTTGGACAGCTAAAAAAAATGGTTCAGATGGCTCTGAGCACTATGGGACTCAACTGCTGTGGTCATCAGTCCCCTAGAGCTTAGAACTACTTAAACCTAATTAACCTAAGGACACCACACACATCTATGCCCGAGGCAGGATTCGAACCTGTGCCCGCAGCGGTCGCGCGGTTCCAGACTGTAGCGCCTAGAACCGCTCGGCCACTCCGGCGGCTGGATAGCTCAGTCAGTATGACTAATTTCCTGCGAAAGGCGAGGATACCGCTTTCGAATCCGGATCCAGCACAGATTTTAACCTTCCTGGAGGTTCCATAACAGCGCACACTCTTCCACGTAAGAGATACATTCTGTATGGGGACCAAATGTGTACACAAAGAATTAATTTATCAACAGTTTTTGGATATTTAACAGTAATAACCAGTTAGATGCATTTTACATGAAGGAATAACCATAGGAAAGTTGTTAGGGAAAAATCAAAACAAAAGCAAAAATAAATTTCTTAGTAATGCTCAGGAAGATTAAAGAATAATGTGTTATTTTATTGCTCTGCTTTGTTACTGTGAATGTGTGAAATACCTTTACTTATAAAAAAAACGGGTGTAAGACGTTACAATGGCACTATAAAAAGAGAAATTAATTTCTTGTTCCGGAAATGTCATGGACAGTGTTTTCTTGTATCCAGAACAGTTCCTTCGTACTGATTACCCTGAAAAATGCCACACAATAGTGGTTTATATTTCGCAACTTTTATGGACAAACTGGAAGGAAAAATACGAGAGATCTTGGCAGTTTGCAAGTGAAATAAAATCAGCTTTCATGAGGACAGTGCACAGTCCACAACAGTGCCTTGGCAATAGAGAACCGGAGCCATCGGAAGTACGAATTGTTGAAACATCCACACCATTCACTAAATTCAACACATTCCCTCTTCATCGTCTTCACATGTGATGAAGCATTTTGAGTCGAATATAAAGGATTTTGGGAAGCATTCCAATACTGCACTTCTGTGATAAAATCTACTTTCTGGGAAAACGTCGAGCAAAGCATTTGAATTAAAGTTGAATTACGTTGGAGAGACCGAAGTAAAGTACAATCTCTTGTGCCAGAGAGTACATGTTGTCCTTTTCATTTTGTTACAATGATAGTTATTGGAAGTGTCTTGTTACTAGACCAGAAACTGCCGCATTGTCTTTGCTCGGCCCTATTTAAAATTACACACTTGCGGCAAAGACACTAATTCTGTCTTCACAAAGGTAGAACAGAATCCCCAATCAGCGTATTACCATCAGTACCTCCAATAACTCTGACGTACTTGTACAAAATCAAAACGGCACACTCGAATACATTCCCCTTCCCCCATCCCGACCCCCACCTGCACATTCAAACGTGCGTGCCAAAACTATAGACCTATAATCTATTCTACTATAGAAACTGCTAGCTATACATATCGAAACGGTGAACGGATACGAGATGCCACTGTGGCAAGTCAGCGTATTGTTACGTTTGGCTCCTCGATCACATTTCTGCAGCCGGCGAGCTATGAAAGACGTGCACTTCTATTGCAAGACGGAAACGGACTGGAAATAGCAGTTGCATGCTGGAATTGTAGGTCCTCTCTGCCCCACGATACACAACAGTTCTTAATCGAGAACCCAACATCCATAGGTCCACACTTCACAGCACAAGCGACTCGCATGGGAGGGATGAAGAAAAAATTCCAAACAAGTACACAGATCCTACTTGTCGCTTAGCCAGATATGTTCGCACTAAAATTTTGAACTGACGTAAATGTTTTTGTTAAAACTTATAAATATTACGTTAAGAATCCTCAAATCATTTATGTCAGTTAGTTGACATTTTATTTCCAAAATATTAACTTTATTGACGCACCTTTACTTTTCGATTCATACATAAAATGCTTAGTCAGCAATGCGGCAGTGAATTACTCTCATTATTTGGGATTATTTGCATTATAAATAGTCGATTTAGCTCGTTTGATATTGCGGATGTTTTTTTGGCATTTTTTGGTGTGAACAGTTCGCTACTTGAAACTGAAGAGTAATCTGTAGAGTGTAAACTGCTTTTAAGAAGTTTCGACAAATTAGAGAAACACATCCGCGATTACTTTTATTTACAACTTGTCCTGAAATACACCTCAAAATGAAATGACAAACAAATGCAGGAAATGAGTTTTCCGTTTAACAGCTGTGATTCGTGGTTCGAAGAATTATTCATGTGTCGCAATTCTTACCTCAATTGGCTCTGAGCACTATGGGACTCAACTGCTGTGGTCATAAGTCCCCTAGAACTTAGAACTACTTAAACCTAACTAACCTAAGGACAGCACACAACACCCAGCCATCACGAGGCAGAGAAAATCCCTGACCCCGCCGGGAATCGAACCCGGGAACCCGGGCGTGGGAAGCGAGAACGCTACCGCACGACCACGAGATGCGGGCTTACCTCAATTAATGCCTGCACTTTGCACCCACATATTTATCACAAAAATGAATTATGAAACATACATACAGTATGTATAGAACAATACGAGAGCAAGAGTGAGACAGTTTATTTTTTTAAGCATTTTCGCCAGTGCCAAGTTTAAAACACTGTAGAGTAACTCAGGCGTCACACTGCATTTCCGAATTCACGAGTTTTTAATTTCACTTTTCGTTAATTCAGCCTGTCAGTATCTTACACGTGTTTCACTCCGAAATTATTCGGATAATTACCTGCAATTACAGCAGACGTTTGTTCATGGATCCATTTTGAGTACTACACTCAGTTATGGGGCACGTTGGCTTCTTATTAAATTTTCCTGGCTCCTCAGGGAGAGCTGCAATGAGTACAAGCATCGGCGACTGTCTTGTTAGTTACTGAACACATGTTTTGATGCATGCAATTTAGGATTACGATCAGGCCAGTCCACAAGCAGAATTTTCAGACATGTAATACTTGAGTTTAAATTACGCATTCGAAGGACGTTTTCATGTTGTTACAGACATCGTTCACTTCCCAGTTGTTCCTAAAAACCAGGTGCAGATTAAGTGGGCACAATAGCATCAGAAAATCGCTGCCATAACAATAACCACAAGTGCTCAATGCGCTTATACGTAAGGTCTGTACCTTGTCGAACACGGAAAGTCTCCCACGAGAAAGAGAACATCTGAAAATGATGACACGGGTAAAAGGTCACTCGATATGGCAGATCCGACGAGCACTGTACTACACTTCGATAGAATTACCTACGGACACAGTAACAGAAAGAAACAAAAAAGTGACCACAGCCTTTTTCCTACACATTGTCGCTCGATCGGGGAGGAATGAATCAATCATAAAAAATTGATTAAGGAACCCTTTTTTCCACCGCCTAGAACTAGGATATTATTGGGAATGTCAAGGTTGACCTCGGACCACGCAAGGCCGAGGTATATACAAAAACCGTTGCCAATTCTAATGTTCTAGTAATGTGATGTCAACAATAGATCATCACTCTGAATATCAGTGTCACACTCGTTCAGTAGAGCAAAACAAATCGATGGTTACAGAGCCCTGTTTATCTGAATTACATACACGCTGTTGAGTACGACCACACCAGTATTTTGGCACAAACATCCAAATATTGTGACTGTGTCATAAAAGAAGTCATCCAAATACGAACCAAGGAGCAAGCAGTAAACTGGAATTGATGTCGAGCTATCAGGTCTTGTTGAGGATGTAACCGGATTTCGATTAAGACATTCGTCGTGTATGTGCATCCAGACTGGAAAACTCTAAGCCTTTGAATCTGAAGACCCACGCACTACACGGGTATCAGTCAGCAGCACCAAGGCTAAAGTCAAGGAAAAGCTTTCTCCGTTCAACTGAAAGTCTCACTGAACCACCTTCGAACTTCAGAGTCAACTCATGGCGTTCCAGATCCAGCTACCTTGCAGGGTGGACGATCCCGACCTAAAGCCTCCCGTCAGGTCACAAAAAAGCTGGTCAATATGGAAGAACCTCAACAGGCTGCGTTCTGGAGTTGGAAGAACGAAGACCAACTTGAAAAAGTGGGGATTTGAATGCGACTCAACAGCATGTGAATGTGGTGAAGAACAGACAATGAGTCATCATCTTGTCTACAGCCTATGCCCAACGTTATGCACGCCACAGAATGTCATCGATGCCACCAAGGAAGCATGCGAAGTTGGTGCATACTGGTCACGTCGCAGTTAATTGTAATGCTTATAGTACCATCTTTTGGAACATTTTGTATAACTTGTAAGCTATAGTGTGTGTTTCTGACTCGATTAAATAAAAAAAAAAAACAAAATGATTTCCAAAGCAGCAGGTGCCCCAACAGCTATGAAGCCCAAGCGCCGTTTCAACCGTACCGCGAACGGCGAACGGACAGCCTGGCACGACCAGATGATGGTGATGGGTTTGCTCGACAAAGTACTACGGTGCCCGCTGAATACCTAAAACCAGTGAACACCTATAGGCTGTTTGGTTAATGACCTTGGGGGCGAACTGTGGCGGAGTTATCATCAGACTTTAGTGCTGGGCAGAGTAAAATTGTGTCTGAACACACAGTACACCGAACACTCATATGGACCTACGCAGCCTGCGACGCATGCATATGCCAGTGTTAACACCAAGACATCGGAAACTACGACTGAAATGGACACGTAACCATCGGCTCTGGACGTTGGTGCCGTGACAGAGCGTTGTATGGTCTGATGAATCATGATACCTTCTTCATCATGCCGATGGGAGGACGCGAATCCATAGTCTTTCAGGTGAAGGACTCCTTGACACCTACGCTGCGGGAGGGAGACAAACTGGAGGAGCTTCTTTATTCTCTGGGGAACTTCCATGTTGTTATCCATGGGTCCAGTGGAGCTCGTGCAGGGCGCCATGCCAGCCAAGGAGTATCGTACACGGGTTGCAGACCACGTAATCCCCTTCATGAGGATCATGTTTCTCGACGGCAATGGCATTTTTCAGCAAGATAATGCACCATGTCACATGGCCAGGAGTGTGACGGAGCGGTTCGAGCAACACAGTGGCGAGTTACAGCTGATGTGCTGGCCACACCAACTCGCCTAATCTGAACCCGATCGAACGCATCTGGGTTGTGACTGGAATTGGCGGTAGAGCTCATCGGCCATTCCCCGGTACTTACGAGAATTAGGCGACTTGAGTGCGCAGACATAATGCCAAGTCCCCCCTGCGACCTACCAAGGTCTCACTGTCACCAAGTCTTGACGCGTCGCCCCTGTCATAAACGCAAAAGGTGGACATACTGACTATTAGGTAGGTGGTCATAATATATTGGCTGATCAGTGTAGCTTATTTCTAATAATACTTTATCACTCTGTAGAAAACGAATGAAGACAATGAAGAGAAGAAAGCAGCAAGACAAATGTGGTGAATTTTTTCCCAGTTCCACTTCACAGAACTAGTGCAAGTGAGCGTTACATGTGGTCATGTTTGCATTCATGGTGCTACGAGCTGAGCGCAAGTGCTCATCTTGCTACAAGGGTCAGGATCAGACGCACCATCTTCATGTCGTTTCTGTCAGAACGAATCATGACATACATCTTAATAGAGAAGGGAAAAACTAATTATCAAATTTCTTAGATAAGTGAATAATGAGGTCCGAAATCAAAGACGAAAACTTCCTTTAATTACTGGTGTGGAGAGGCGCCTTTTTTTAGGTTAACCTCTTCATCGAGACAGGTAGTTCTGAAAGAAGAAGGGATCGAAAGGAAGACTGTGTTTAACATCTTGTAGACATCGAGGTCATTAGAGACAAAGCACAAGCTCGGATTTTGTCAAGGATGGGGAATGAAATCGGCTGTATCCCTTCATAGGACCCATCCCCGCATTTGCATGGAGCGATTTAGGGAAATCAAGGAAAACGTAAATCTTGTTGGCCGGACGCGGGTTTGAACCGTCGTCGTCCCGAACGTGAGTCCAGCGCGCTAACCACTGTGCCACAGTGCTCGGTACTACTAAAAATAACTGAGCTTCCAAATACTGTAGTATTACAGATACTGGAGACTACATTTAGTACCACGTGCCAAAATAGTAAGGACTTGAAAAAGCAAAGTTAATAATCCAACTGTTTACACAAAGCAACTAGCGAGTGGAAGTATTCCTGATATACTTTGTCTGTCTGTGCACCACACCACCTAAATGTAAGAATAGAAATGTTAGAGTTTGCAATTATAAATTAACATCTTCTTACTGCAGAAGCCATACAGAGGATGAAGGAGTGTGCTGTATGTCAGAACATAAGAAGGCAGCACGTCCATGTGAAGTCATACGGCTTAGCAGCTGATGGTAATTATATTACTTCACAGATTCCCAATGGGATATTTTCTGAAGTTCTCAGACAAATCTGAAACACTGTTGTCACATGTCTCACAAAAGGAGGCAAGTACCAATTTTTGGTGATTCGAATATCAGTTTCTTGAAGAAATAGAAGCAAATATTCATAGAAATTTTACTTAACATTTGCAATTTAACCTCAAACATTTTTTCTCCCAAATTGTGCAGAACAATAGCACATTAATGGTCAACGCTCTTGAACGTGATATGCTATTCACCCAGCTTTAAATGAAATGTCAGACCATGAGTACCAATTACCCATAATAAACAACATGACAACCGTACTTCAACTGTTTACTAGGAAATCCGTTGCCTTTGCACCAATAGTTTATCAAAGAAATCTCATGTGACAAAGGCATAAAAGAATCATGTTTCGGGAAGAAGGAACTATACGAAATGGTGAGGATAAACAAAATAAGAAACTGTTTTCATATTGTAGGAGGTACTTCCTTAGTAGGAAGAGCTATTAAAAAACTAAAACGCGTCCATGTCGTGTCAGAGCTTCCAAATGATGAAAATAAAATAAAAACAATATGAGGCATAGTTATAAGCAAACTAAATCTGCTTATGAGAAAACAAGATCTATTAATAACATATGGTAACGAAATAGTCCAAGACAAAAATTTATCGTATGCCTCTTGAATAATAACTTTCTAAATGTAACTGAGAAATTCGGTACAGTCTGCTCAAAGGAAAACACGTTGCAGTACATGTCATAATCAGTACTACTTGAATGCAATCAATTCGATTTCTTTCCAGTGTCTTCCATGGAAATCAAGAAAATAATTAACTCTCTTAAAAACAGAAGTTCTCATAGGGTTGATACTATTTCGAGAAAACTAGTAAAGCACGTACTCGGCTATATATATATATATATATATATATATATATATATATATATAATGCTCCACTTCCGCAAAGTATCTTTCCAGACAAACTAAAGACTGCCATCGTAATATCACTTTTTATGAAAAGTAGTAGACAAGACATTATAGTACTGGCCATTACAATTGCCACACCAAGAAGAAATGCAGATGATAAACGAGTATTCATTGGACAAATATATTATAGTAGAACTGACATGAGATCACATTTTCACGCAATTTGGGTGCATAGATCCTGAGAAATCAGTACCCAGAACAACCACCTCTGGCCGTAATAACGGCCCTGATACGCTTGGGCATTGAGTCAAACAGAGCTTGGATGGCGTGTACAGTTACAGCTGCCCATGCAGCTTCAACACGATACCACAGTTCATCAACGGTAGTGACTGGCGTATTGTGACGAGCCAGTTGCTCGGCCACCATTCACCACTGACCAGACGTTTTAAATTGGTGAGAGATCTAATGAATCTGCTGGCCAGGGCAGCAGTCGAACATTTTCTGTATCCAGAAAGGCCCGTACAGGACCTGCAACATGCGGTCATGCATTGTCCTGCTGAAATGTAGGGTTTCGCAGGGATAAAAAAACGGCTCTTAGCACTATGGGACTTGAAACGTCCCCTTTGAACAATTACACATGACTGTGCTTAAACTGACACATAATATATTTAGCGCAACGCAATCTGTCTTTCAAAAATCTGTACAAAAGAATGGCCCTGACTAACATTAACATATACGTTTCACAAATCACTTACCTCACAAAAATCTTCGTTACTCTAACTACTGCAATACAGCGAGCGCCACTACTGCCAGCTAAATAAAAGATTCAAACTACTGAAGGCACTAACTACTGATTGGCATAGTTAGCAAATGAAAGATTTTGATAGAAAACAAACAATGTATTTCCCTTAATAGTGTTCAAAAGTCATATTATATATATATATATATCAGTTCATGACATCCAGTCTTACAAATTTACTCTTTCTTAATGAGACACGTCCAGATCGTCCGCTCTCAAAATTCCGCCATCTCTCTCCCCACATCCACCACTGCTGGCGGCTCACCTCCAACTGCACAACGCTACACGCTGTTAACAGCCAACTGCCCAACACTACAATGGCAGACAACAATGCAAACTAGCCACAGACTTCACACAGCACAGTCAGCGATTTTCATATAGAGCGCTACATGGCGTTACCAACATAAAAACCTAAACAGCCTACTTACAGACTTAACATCTGAGGTCATCAGTCGCTTAGAACTTAGAACTACTTAAACCCAACTAACCTAAGGACATCACACACATCCATGCCCGAGGCAGGATTCGAACCTGCGATCGTAGCGGTCGCGCGGTTCCAAACTGAAGCGTCTAGAACCGCTCCGCCACACCGACCAGCTTCGTAGGGATCGAATGAAGGGTAGAGCCCCGGGTCGTAACACATTTGTAATGTAACGTCCACTGTTCAAAGTGCCGTCAATGCGAACAAGAGGTGACCAAGACGTGTAACCAATATCACCCCATACCATCACGCCGGGTGATACGCCAGTATGGCGACGACGAATACACGCTTCCAATGTGCGTTCACTGCGATGTCGCCAAACACGGATGGGACCATCATGATGCTGTAAACAGAACCTGGATTCATCCGAAAAAATGACGTTTTGCCATTGTGCAGCAGGTTCGTCGTTGAGTACACCATCGCAGGCGCACCTATCTGTGATGCAGCGTCAAGGGTAACCGCAGCCACGGTCTCCGAGCTGATAGTCCATGCTGCTGCAAACGTCGTCGAACTGTTCGTGCAGATGGTTGTTGTCTTGCAAATGTCCCCATGTGTTGACAGGGATCGAGACGTGGCTGCACGACCCGTTACAGCCATGCGGGTAAGATGCCTGTATCTCGACTGCTAGTGATACGAGACCGTTGGGATCCAGCGCGGCGTTCCGTATTACCCTCAAGAACCCACCGATTCCCTATTCTGCTAACATTGATTGGATCTCGACCAACGCGAGCAGCAATGTCGCGATACGATAAACCGCAATCGCGATAGGTTACAATCCGACCTTTATCAAAGTCGAAAACGTGATGGTACGCATTTCGCCTCCTTACACGAGGCATCACAACATCGTTTCACCAGGCAACGTCGGTCAACTGCTGTCTGTGTATGAGAAATTGGTTGGAAACTTTCCTCATGTCAGCACGTTGTAGGTGTCGCCACCGGCGCCAACCTTGTGTGAATGCTCATAAAAGCTAACCATTTGCATATCACAGCATCTTGTTCCTGACGGTTAATTTTCGCGTCTGTAGCACGTCATCTTCGTGGTGTAGCAATTTTAATGACCAGTAGTGTATATCATCGTCATAACAATACAGTACAGGGGAAGGAAATATGTAAAACTGGTGGTTCACAATTCATGAGTGGGCATATCGATCAGAATTCGAATTGTAAAACATATATTATGTATCTTCTCAAATGTTCGTATTCAGCAATATCTGCTCTAGACGTAAATGCTCATTTTTGCGATGAAAGCGATGGTATATCAGTTTGCTTTGAACAGCTATTCAATAAACCATATGCCGTTTGAAGTGAAGAATGAGGCACAGATTGAAAATAATAGTAGTATTCATTTTCCAGCACATGTAGAAGGAAAGAATGCAACCATTCGTCTCATTCACGGTGAATTGAAGGTGCTGGTAGAAAATGAACGTTTTAAAAATAAATTGAAATCATTCCTGCTTAACACTACTCCATAGATGAATTTCTGACTACGTAATATATGTGGTTGGGTTTTGCTTATCATATTTTCTTGTAAATTAAGATTTAAAAAAGGAAAAGATAGCATTAAGGGCAATATCAAGCGCCCCTAGCTCACCAACGTATAAGCTGGCGAAACAGTTTGCTTCTCTGTTTCAGCCGTATGTGGAAAAAAATGACAAACACATTAAGAACTCGGGACATTTTACTGAGCTGTTGCCGAAAATCAGACTTGGTCTATACAGTGTCCTGGTTTGTTTCGACGTTGTTTCTTTGTTAACCAAAGTGTCACCCTACGACTCTTTGGGTGTACCAGTCTCATATTCACACAGGACATCACCAAGCTGTTTCACGCACATCTTACCATGAGATAATTTATCTGGAATGGTGATTCCTGTGAACGGCTGTCTCACACACTGAGGTGGTTGCCAATTTCGTCATGGTCCATTTAGAAAGAAAGTGCGGTGTAGCTGGCATTTTCTAAAGGTGTGCTACATGCGCAATGGCAATATCTTCATGTGGAGCTATGGCAAGGAACAGGCTGGTGACATCCCAAAAGACAGTAAATTTAATGTTGGGGTGGGAAACGTTCCTATCATTGTATAAAGGATCAATAGCTACCTGTTCTATAGTGGTAGTTTCGATGGATGGTGAGAACCTGAGTCACAGCATTTATCAAAAACTGACACGCGCGAACTGATAACAGCACAAACTTCCAAGTCATTCCCCAGTCCAAAAAGACAGCTATTATTAATATGCTTGAAGAAAATTAAAGTTTCTGTCTTTTGAAGTACAATGAGTTAGTGCTTTACTTAATATTTAACAGATGTTCTGATGTCGTGTTAGATAGCTCATGAAGCTGTCACAATCTCCTTCTGAGTGGTGTCAAATTACTATCGGTGTCCTACAGAGTTCGGTTCTGGGACCACTAATATGCTTGCTATTAATAAATGACAGTCTATATTACTCTGATAAAGCAGAAAGAGTTCTAAATGAAAAACACCGTATTGCGTATCTTCTATAATACTGTGTTTTTCATTTATAATTATTATGTAGCTGTTCTACTAAAAAGCGATGGAGGAACAGTTAACGTCAGAAATAGTAAGTTCTCTTTGCCGCTGATGAAAATATCGTAATCAAGCCCAACAGAGCTGCTTCAATATAGTGAGCGGTAAACGAATATGCAAGGCCAATTTAAGTAGGCTGTTTAGGTTTTTTTTTATTGGTAACGCCACCTCTGTATGAAAATCACTGGCTGTGCTGTGTGCAGTCTGCGGCTGCTTTGCATTGTTGTGATACTCACCATTGTAGTGTTAGGCTATGTAAGTAGGCTGTTTAGGTTTTTTTTATTGGTAACGCCACCTCTGTATGAAAATCACTGGCTGTGCTGTGTGCAGTCTGTGTCTAGTTTGCATTGTTGTCTGCCATTGTAGTGTTAGGCAGCTGGCTGTGAACAGCGCGTAGCGTTGCGCAGTTGGAGGAGAGCCGCCAGCAGTGGTGGATGTGGGGAGAGAGATGGCGGAGTTTTGAAATTTGTCATGAACTGCTCTATATATATATATATGTATATGATGATATCAAGGTAAATACATTGTTTGTTCTCTATTAATATCTTTCATTTGCTAACTATCCCTATCAGTAGTTAGTGCCTTCCATAGTTTTAATCTTTTATTTAGCTGGCAGTAGTGGCGCTTGCTGTATTGCGGTAGTGGGAGTAACCAAGATTTTTGTGAGGTAAGTGATTTGTGAAAAGTACAGGTTAATGTCAGTCAGGGCCATTCTCTTGTAGAGATTATTGAAAGTCAGATTGCGTTGCGCTAAAAATACTGTGTGTCAGTTTAAGCACAGTCATGTAAAATTGTTCAAAGGGGAAGTTTCATATGGCGACCCTGCCAGGATACCTCACTGGAATCTTCCAATTTTTTTCTTGTAGTTTGTGTAATTAGTGTAGATTTAGTTTATTGCTAGTGCGTAATTGTAGAGAGAATCTCCTTTGTAGTTGCAGCCTTTCATTGCTGTACAGTAAAACAGTTGTGGCATGCATGTAGATTTGCACCAAGTATTTCGCAGCTGCAATTAACTAGATATTATTTTCAGTGTTATGTTAATGTGTTCTCTTATTTTTGCTCTTCAAATTGTGTTTTTCTGTGTTGTCGTGTGAAATACTGTGACAATGATGGCGTGTGAAAAATGTAACACTAGGCTCCAAAGTAAATTGAGAAATGACAGCGAAGACGAAAGCAGTGTGTTAGCGCCACCGTGTAATGAATTAACTAATATTCAAAGTAGTAATTTGGTAACTGTGCATAGGGAAATGGAGTGGGTGGTAAACAATGGCGTAGACAGTGAAACAAATAGTGAGCAGGGAAGCATTATCGATCGATCGGTCGGCAACAGCTCGCCTCAGGAATCAGGAATGATAGGACACAATCTTGCAAATACTGCAAATTCAGGTTTTGGGTCCTCACCGTTTTCTCAAATAAGTCAAGACACATTTTCTGCTTGTCAAAATGTCAATGTTGCCGGTGCAAATTCACTGCCGAAAAGCACTGAGGAACATGTTTCAGACACCAGTGCATTGTTATTACAGTTAATGCAACAAATGGGACAAAAGCTACAAAAGTTAGACACAACACTTGAACAAAATCAGAAACAAATGGGACAAAATCTTCAAAAGTTAGACACCACACTTGAAAAAACACGTGAAGATTTAACTACTGAGTTACATAACATTGAATCGAAATGTCAAAAAGTCTGCAATGACGTAAAAACACAAATTTTTGAGCATTTTCTACCTATTTTTTCGCGGCATGAAAATGCATTACAGAATCACGAAGCAGCCATAAAAGAACTGCAAACCATTGTTCATGAAAATCATGAGACCTTGTCGGCTAAAACTGACTCAGTTGCATCTACCGATTCGGTTACGCAACTTGCAAAAACTCAAGAAAACTTAAAGGACTCAGTAGATTCGATTTCAACACAAATGGACACTCTGAAACTTGGTTCAGAAAAACACACTGAGGAAATGTGTTCACTATCGGAGAAAGTAGCCGAACTTTCGGATCAGTTCACTAACTTATCTACGAAGGTAGATGATAATCTGAACGACACAAAACCGGTAGTCTTTAATGAGACAGAAGAGTGCGAACAAATTAGGAAACTGAAACAAAATCTGAATCAAATTAATACGCAACACCAAAGAGAAATCCGGGAAGTACAAGATCAGCTGACACAGGTAATACAAGAATTACGTATTTCAGAGGACACTTGCGCCCCAACACGGGAAGAGGGACTTAGAAATACGGAACACCCACAAGATAATAACACAGGACACTTCGGAAATTATGAAAGAAATTGGGAAGGTGCACCGAATTTTGAAATGGAACCGCCGACACGACATAACAATGACAGATATGCTACTCGCCGACACGATGATTTTGACTATAAGCTGTTTATTACTACACGTAAATTCAAAACATTTAAGAATTCTGCCAACGACATTCATCCACAAGCGTGGCTCCATCAATTCTCTCATTGTTTTCCTCCCAACTGGTCATTGGAGCACAGGTTAGAATTTATGTGTGGCTACTTGGAGAATAAACCAGCTGTAAGAATGCGATCGGTCATTCACGATTGTCACAGTGAAGGAGAATTTTATCATGCCTTCCTCTCAGCGTATTGGTCTCAAGCTACACAAGACCGAGTAAAACATAGCATCATAATGATGAAACGTTTCGAACAATCTGAATTTTCCAGTATTATGAAATATTTTGAAGACATGTTGCATAAGAATCAGTATCTGTCAAACCAATACAGCCCCTCAGAACTCATCCGAATTTGCTTAATCAAATTACCTGAACATTTACGGCATATTATTTTAGCAGGACGTTGCAAAGACGACATTGAAGCTTTTCAGGGACTGTTACAAGAACTGGAAATTGACACTGACAATCGCGGAACGCGAGAACAGGAGCACAACAATTACAGGTCACATCTGTCACAATTCCGCGATCACAGAAATAATACACGACAAGGCTATTCTTATAACGTAAATCGTGACCAAAACAGACACCACCTGTATGACAACCGTTGGCAGAGTAGTAATAATTACAGGGAAAGATCACCTCTCCGCGGTAATGACTATTACAGAGACAATCAGAGAAACAGACAATATGGGAACCAAAACAATTCTTATCAAGGGAGTCAAAATAACATCAGACGCAACAGTTCAGAGCGCAGTTACGATTCCGGGAGAAATTCTCCACCACATGACCGACAAACAAGTAACTATGTAAACTACCAACAAAACGACAGACCTGAATTCCATCAGAACCGGCGAGCTTCAAACAGGGCAGGGCCTTCTCCTAATCCCAATAACGACGCGCGCCAACAAAGGAACAGACAATGACTCGCACCGCAGGTAGCCGCGTGCGCCCGCTGGCTCCGAGAAAAATAACATAAGACGCTAGCCTTGAGAAAAATTTTAGCATTCTTTACCGACGTATACCACTTGATAATTGCGTTAAAGTTGAAAATCTGCGTACTAGGAAGAGTAAAGGTTTACACCACATTTCACATGTAAAACCGTTTATTGAAAGATAATCTACTTTTTAACTTTGTCTTTGCCATAAAATTTTTCACTTCACATTTCTAGTATGCTTTGTCAGACTTAAGAAACTGTTAACATGCAACAATGTTTGAAGTTAAATATCCAGTCTAGAACCTAGGGAACATTTTTAAACAGAAATTACGAATGCATTGTTATAGTGAACAGACGACACAGTGTTGTATTTGTACATTCTTGCTTGTTAGTTGCACGATTACGTAACGACTATCAGGCTCACATACTTAGGACACATACTGGTACTGCTAATGAGATTTTAATGCAACATTTTGGTTTACTTGAAAATACATTCTGAAATTAAAGTGCTTTCTGAGAGATGCCAGATGACACAGAGGTTAGTTTATTTGACAGCTACACGACTATATCACGACACTACTAATGTGTGACACAATTTACCTTGTTGCTTTTGCGGTGTATCTGTTTTATATATGCACAGTTTTTCTGAATTCTTCTGGAAAGTAAAACATGTTTTAGTAGTAACTTTTGTGGTATAGCTCCAATGAGACAGCCTTTTCTGTAGCACAACAATACGTTACAATATAGTACTTTCTTGATCACGGTACGGTATGTAATAACTATGGTATCCATACGCAAAGCATTTCACTTTCGTTTATGATGAGGTAAGTATATTGACTTCAGCAGAACTTTGCTTACAGAGGACGGTAACTACGACACTTCCACAGAATTATCTTAAGCAAGACGTACATTTAGCACTACAGGACGCATTTGAGTAATTAATTTTGTACTTAAAACATTTATTTTTAAAGATTTTTGAATTACAAAGAAAATTTTCTGTGATACATTTCATCCCATTGCTGTAATCTGTAACACTTGAGGGTATAATTACATTAATCCTCAGGGGGGTACACGCCTACTTTGTGTACCACGTGTTTGGCAAGCACAAGGGGCCCTAGCTAATATGGTATTTGCTTATACAACTTTACACATCGGTACCATATTTCTCTAACACATAAATTACACAGCTATCTGATTATTTAACAAAGAAACAAACATTTTTTTACTACCTCAGTGACAGATGTTTACGTAATTATACCGTTGGATAACTTCACACTTACGAAATTGTATTTTGTCTGTACTTTGTGAAATGCTCATATTTTTCTGGAACCATTGTGATACTATGAGAGCTTTGAATGATTTATTTGGTAAGGGAGCATGATTTTTAAAGTACGTTTGAGGTAAATGACACTACTGACATGAGCAGAGAATTTTTTTTAGGTTTTGAAATTATTGGAGGAAGCTACGACGATTTTGAGAATTGACTGAGGTGTTATGATGTTATTATTACGATGACTCTGTGTATTATGCTGTTGTGGTATGTTTATGATCAGTAAGCTGATGCTATATGAGTTATTTGATTATGCTACGTATTTATTATCAGGAAATATTGAAGAAGCGTCGACGAATTTGTATATGTGTAATAAGGTAAGGAGTAATGAATTAGGGACTCTGACTTGTAAAAAAGGATGTTGGAAACCAAGAATCGTACTTTAAGAGGTAGGAAATGTGTGTAAATGCGTGAATGTATCACAATGCCGGCGAAAATTTTTTGAACACTGTTATATTCATAAGATATTGTTTCTACACATTTGTAACCAAATTCTCAACCTGTGAATTTTTTTATATGAGACTGTCACTGTAGCGAAAACTGCTGTCGTCAATATTTCGGTATGAAAGGTAAGTGACCGTGACGTAATTCGTTGTGAGCGGCCAGGTGTGCCAGCCGCCTTGAGAAAAAGCCATTAGGTGGTAAAAAAAAAGGGGGAGGCCATTATCCTCGCTATTGACATTCCTTTGTAGTAAGCATCGTAAATACAACACGCTAATAATAACTTGGAAACATTTTTACATCTGCACACCTGATTATGACAAGCGTCTTTCTACAAGAGTTGAGAGATTTTCTGTACTACCTTATGAAATGCCCTATGGCTAATGAATGATGTTTCATGCCTTCCTTTGTACATATTTACTCATTTTGTTTAATATCTAGTTTCTAGCTGCACTGCAGCATTGGTTAAAATAAAATTTAATATATGTACTAATATAGTTATTTTATGCCTACAGATCGGGTCAATAAGAAATTTATGATCTACTTCCAAGAAAACGAGGGCACATAAATAGACATTTTCCTTCACAGGAATTGCATAAATAATTTCTTTACGATTTGGTAACTTATCTGCTAGTGTAAGTTCTCGTGATGCATCACTCGAGTGTTAAGATGTGACATAGGTATTAGACATGGCCATTTTTAGTGTAATACTTTTTCTGCTTGAACTTTGTCATGTTTAGGTATAAGTTACGCTGTTTGCCAGGCATAGTGCTACTGAATTTTAATTTTTGTTACTCTGCTATGCCAGATTTATTTTTCTTGTTTGCTGCACATTGCCTTACATTAGTTGTAATATTGCAATTGCTTCGCTAATTTCTAAAATGCTGCTTCCCTTTGCAAATCTGCACTTTTTTGTCAATGCTGTTTGCGTTAATTGTTTTATGTGCTGCTGCATTGCCTCATCGCTAATTTCTAAAATGCTGCTTCCTTTGCAAATCTGCACTTTTTTGTCATTGCTGTTTGCGTTAATTGTTTTATGTGCTGCTGCATTGCCTCGTCCCTTAGTTTAATATCTGAGCTCAGTAGATTTATGTTAGCTTAAGAGGGGGTAGACTATATAAGAAACTAGTTGTGATGAATGGAAAGAAATGCATTGAAGGTATATGAAAACGTTTTGAGCCAAAATGAGTATTGTACAATGATCCGTAATTATTTTGAAAGAAATATGGTTAGAATACAGAAAGGAGGTATAGATAGGACTTTTTGGGAATAATGATGAACGAAGGGAGATCTCCAAGAACAAAAAAAGTTTTGTTCGCAAGATACTGCAGTAAAACAAACCCTGTCCTTTCCCTTTCTGTTATTCCGCTATGTGTTTGTGTACTCTTGTACATTTGTGTTCTTCCTGTCTTTATGTGTTTATCTGATGAGAGTTGTAGAATTTTTTCTGATAATATGTTATTTACCTTGTAAAGATGCTTAGACATTATTTATTCTGTTTTGTTTTAATGCTTATGTGTGAAGTTGATGTTCCAAAAGTTATTCTGATATTTTATGTATTTACTTATGTCATAATTCCTGTAACATTGATGTATATGTTTATTTCTGTTCTGTTGTAAAACCTGTACTACAAATGTTATCTGTATTGTTATGTTCTTTAATAATGTATTTTGTACCTTTGTAATTGTATTCTCATGTTATAATATTGTAATTGACACCAGTTCTTCAAATTAAGTATCATTTCACTGCACACGTTTCTGTTGGTCATAGTATATGGCCAATATGTGAGAAGTAGGGACTGATAGTGTTTGCACGTGTGTTAATAATTCAGCAAGGGACTGGATAACAGCATTGCTGGTTCTAAGGACAATTCCAAAAACTTTGTGAGTGCACAAGTGGTGGTTATGGACTTGCTATATTATCCGCAAGACTCTTCAATGGTGATTGTGCACCTGCATAGTCACAACAATGGCTGCTGGCCATCTCAACAAGGACTACAGTGGGTCTGCATCTTTGATGACCCACCAATACCATTATTTCTACAAGGAGTGTAGTGGGTCTACATCTTTGATGATCCATCAGTACCATTATTTCTACAAGGACTGCAGTGGGTCTTCACCTCTGGTGGCCCACCAATACCGTAATCTCTACCAGGACTGCAGTGGGTCTGCTCTGTGATGACCTACCAAACGATATTCTTCAAAACTTCGATTGACTCCGCTGTGGGTTTGCTCTGTTGTGGCCCATTACCTGTCAGCATGTCAAGAGTCAGCACTGTCTTTTCGTTGGAAGGACAATACTACTTCTTCAAGACTGCATGGAAATCCGCTACTTCTGTGTGCAATTTCTTTTACTAATGAGACTTTGTGAAAAGAAACTGTAATTACTGTGATGAATGATCAGAACTATCTTTATGGACTGTGAGAAAATTTTAGCTTTTGACCAACATTGTATCAATAACTGTGTGCATTTGATTTCTTTGTTATTGTAATTACGATTATGAAAAATTTTAACAAATATGTATTGGTCAGTGCAAAAAAAACATTTGTAAAATTTTTTGTGGGGAGCATGGGGGCTATGTAAGTAGGCTGTTTAGGTATTTTTTATTGGTAACGCCACCTCTGTATGAAAATCACTGGCTGTGCTGTGTGCAGTCTGTGTCTAGTTTGCATTGTTGTCTGCCATTGTAGTGTTAGGCAGCTGGCTGTGAACAGCGCGTAGCGTTGCGCAGTTGGAGGTGAGCTGCCAGCAGTGGTGGATGTGGGGAGAGAGATGGCGGAGTTTTGAAATTTGTCATGAACTGCTATATATATTATGACTATTGAGGTAAATACATTGGTTGTTCTCTATCAAAATCTTTCATTTGCTAACTATGCCTATCAGTAGTTAGTGCCTTCAGTACTTTGAATCTTTTATTTAGCTGGCAGTAGTGGCGCTCGCTGTATTGCAATAGCTTGAGTAGCGAAGATTTTTGTGAGGTAAGTGATTTGTGAAAAGTACAGGTTAATGTCAGTCAGGGCCATTCTCTTGTAGAGATTATTGAAAGTCAGATTGCGTTGCGCTAAAAATACTGTGTGTGAGTTTAAGCACAGTCATGTAAAATTGTTCAAAGGGGAAGGTTCACAATATGTGAGCTGCAGCAACTTGGAAGCGAGATGCAGCACCTGGGATTGTAATTAGACTCGGATTTTTCCTGCGGTTACAACAATACAAATTTGAAGTCAGAATGTTTGGAATAACCACCATGGAGCTCCTACTGCCATACGAAATCACACTCCAAACCATAAATCGTGTAGGTCCAATGAGTACAGGTGGCAGACAGGTTCGTTGCAGGCACTCAACTGGCCTCCTTCTGACCAATACATAGCTATCACTGGCAATGAGGCATAACTGGTTTTCATCAGGAAACTCATCAGAGCAATGGGTACTCCACTAATAAGGACACAAGCTGAAGCAAAGAATTTGAAGTTAATGTGACAACTGTGACGCGAACCCAGGTCTCCTGCCTACTGGACAGAGATGGTAGCCAATACACAACCGAAGCATTTTGGCTGCCACAGCTGTCCAGATTAACCTCGTCCAGTGCCCTCCTTAACACAAACTCCAATTCACACCTTTAGTCCATTTCCCCCCTTCTAAATTGTCAGTATTATTGTGGCTCTCGATCACTGGAATACCACCGCAGCTTTGTATGTAACGGGGAAATCCTATCTGTAGGTCAGGCATAGGTGGTCTATTGATCTAAGACACGAGACTAAGCTTTACCTTCGTAAAGGATAGAAGCTGAAGCAATGAATTATAATTTGTGCCATGTCCAGGATTTGAACCTGTGTCTCCTGCTTACTAGGCGGATGTGCTAGTCACTATACCACTGTAGCACTGACGAATTAACAAGGGGAAAAGTGAGCTGAAGGTGTGAAGTTTTTGTCAAGGAGAACACTGGACCAGGACAGACCGTGCAGTTGTGATAGCCGCAATGCAGTGGTGGTGTAGAGGTTAGTTCATCTGTATAGTGAACAACAGCTGTGGCACAAATTTTTAAAATTTTAATTCACTGCTTCATCTATATCTAAGATGAAATTGAGACATATGTCTCCAAGAAAATGTAAGTCCATCAGATCGATATATAAGAAGTGTATTGAAACCTAATACCTAGCAAAGCAACACTTCAGAATTGGGCTAGCCAAGAATTCGGCTCTGGCTTTTGCTTGCACGGCTTGCATGTTATAGCTGTATCAATAGGCAGCACACTCCACTAACCCCCCACCCCCCTCCCCCGTCTCTGTGGCATGCTGTCTGTCTGAGTTTGAGAAGGGGGATGGGTACGAGGGGGAAACTGGATGCAAACGTGCTGCATTTAAATGGCACTGCAGCCGCACTGCATACAACTTGGTTTGATACTTCACATTTCTCGACAAGATAGGCCACAAATAATCCAAAGATTCAGTATTATTTAATTGTTTTTGGCGCGCTGAAAATATATTATGATTTTTACCTGGCTCAAACTGTTGGTATACCATCGGACACAAACAATTTCACAGATTTTCGCCCTCAGACTGTTACATAGTCGTGACTTTAGGTTCATACTAAAAAAAAAACCCTCACACGCGAATGCTGGTCGAAACATTTTATAGCGTTTGCAACCTCATTCTGGAAACGTGGAAAGCCTCCTGAGGAAAATAATATAGACTTTCTGGATAGCTCTAATGTTAAAAAAATTGTCTTGTAAACAGGAATTACAGTGCAGATGAATCAGTTCCATGTGCACATGTGCAGGGGCACATTCAACTGAAACAGTACATTGGTCTCAAAAACAACTCGAGAAAATATCTATCGATGCTTGACAGTACCCTCAAAACGTTTAGAAAACTATCTTTGTAATTCTTTCAAGCCTACAAAGACTTCTTCAAAACAAGCGTTTTCTTTAATGGTTTTTTTTTTCAGGATTTGTCCCTTCAACACTGCGATTTCCTTTCTAAATACATCCCGTTGAGGTCAGAAATAATTTGTTTCTCACCTTCAAGTGTTTTACTGTGGGCAGTATGGAGTCAAGTCCCCTTATACTGCGACGTCTGCCTGCCCTCCCTCCCGGATGTTCTACTTTTCGTGCTTGATGCTGTTTCTCCTTCATCAATAGAAAAATCGTTCTAGGCATGCCCCTGGACTTAATCAACATACTTTCCAGTAATATATAATGTCTCCATATTCTTTGTTCAGTTCTATCGGAAACTGCTACAGCTGATACTGGGTGTGCGACTTCAGAAAATTTACTATTCACACCATGTGCTTCATGCCTGGAAATTCAGCACCAAGCGCTTCTTGGTGTATACAACAATGAATCCCGTCTATAGACCGTTATAATTTTCCGCCTTTCATCACTAACTAAATCTTTAAATTATTTCTCCATGGTGTAGTCGTTCCATGACAAATTTGTGGTACCTGTCGATTTTGCAACGGTATATAACACAACAGTGTAGGTATTGAGAATTCTTGTCCTTCTCTTCTGTTGTCATCATTCAGTTTTAAAGTCTTGTGATGACAAATCACTAGAGAGCCTCAGTGTGTACAAAGAGTTGCTGGATCTGTGAACTTCTTTCACACAATGAACGAATAGCAAACGGTCGAAAAATGGCACAGTGCAATGCTGACTGAAATGTCCCGTTGTACAGAGCACTCCCCAGAAGAGCCGAGCAAAGCCGAGACAGGCCGACCCTCGACCCGCATGCTGACTCTGCGTTACAGGACACAATCGGTTTTATATTGGACGAATAAGGCTTAAAGGCTATACGCAAACCGCCAGAGAATATCAAGAAGTGTCTCAGATCGACAACGGACAATACTGTGTGCATATGTTAACATATAAAAGGTATCGCATCCACGAATATGTGGAGAACATGGCCAAGGCAGAGCACACACTGTCTCAGACTGACCATGGAATACAATCTGCTGACACTCAGATTCTAGCTGTGGGAAGCTACTGCAATTCATAAACTGACAATATTTCTAACAAGAAAGAATAAATCGCAAGATAAGCGAATCCTGGATTTCTGTGATGCAATGAAAGACCCTTGCAAGTAACAATGGAGGAGCTATGATGTAATGACCAGGGAATCTGCTCCTCTTGACACAAGCGTGGGAGATTAGATACAACTTCTGGCCACAGGCCAGTCTAGTTCACCTCTAGCAAAGGAGAATACTAGTCACTTGTGCTGGCGAAACACTATAAAAACAATAAAACAAACATTGACTAAAGATCCTGTGATGGAAGCCAACAGGCCATAAGTGAACATACAGTTTTCAGCTAACTGGGACACCAAAAGGTCCTAGAAGAGAATTTGAATGGCTGATTGGGAAGAAGAAATTTGAAGTGGAATGTGATGCCCCTACCAAATTGAAATATTTTACCTTCGATGGCAATAGCCACGAAATCCTTTAGATTGATATAAAATATATCTTATTGTAAACTTACTAACATGTTCAGTGGCTGTGATGGCGTAGTGGGGATACTGAACTCCAACCCCAGAGATCCCAGATTTAGTTTAGTGGGCACTTTTCATCTTTACAGTCCCTCCAGAATGACCACAAATACACTGGGGCTACTTTCATACTGAGTACAACAGATCTTTCCCGGCAGTAAAATGTCGGCTGGGCGAACGTAAGAGGTGTTCTACCGGTAATCAGACCAGAAGCCGGTTCACAGATCCTTCGCCTTTTTTCACAAAAACATTCCCTGTCACAAGGGACTTGGCGGAATATGGTTCACGGATCATGCGAAAAACTGTACTAAACTAAAGCCATTGGCGTACTGTACATGGTATTAATCGAAATACAAACATTTTTGAACTTTTGTTTGTGTGCACCAAATTCCTAAACCTTGCACACTGTACACTGTCACTGCAAGTACAACTTTTTTATGTCTAGTTTATCCCGTTATGGAACCTTACGAAATGAAACTTAGTTCAGTTTTCACATTTCCTGTCTATACAATAATCCGTTAGAGAATTGTTGGGCCAGTAACAAAGTGTAACTTATTCACTTTTTACGACCTTTATTCTTTCAGTGAATAATGCCAGCAGTTTTTACCAAGACTATGTACTCATATTCGTTACAGTATTTATATTTTGTGTGAAGATGGTTGATGTATGGTGACAGCAGAAGCCGGCTAACTGTCAGCGAATATTACGGGATTTTGTCTCTGAATAATCAATGTATTAAATCAAACACGTGAAGACATGCAGCACACGCAGAGCTATTGTAGTCGGCTCGCTCAAGGCTGACAGGTTGATGATTCAGTCCGTCTTGCACGATGGTTGATTTTTTGTGGGAGATCCC
Source organism: Schistocerca nitens (assembly GCF_023898315.1). Classification (NCBI taxonomy): domain Eukaryota; kingdom Metazoa; phylum Arthropoda; class Insecta; order Orthoptera; family Acrididae; genus Schistocerca; species Schistocerca nitens. The sequence goes on along the minus strand of NC_064614.1, from coordinate 503,573,301 downwards.
TTTACTGTCAAAAACTAGTTATTGTAATTTGAGTTTCGTGGTACTTGCCGATACTCTTATTGATCCCTTGCTGTAGTATTCGTCTCTATCTTTAGCATTTAATAGAGCCTACTAGCAACAGTTTTCCCACTCCACGTTCCTTAGTATGCGTCGTCCAACATAGCAGCTATCCAACAGCTGAAGGTCAATACGATCGTTATAAAAAAAATCAGCATTTCTTTTTATTGCTCGACTACCTAAGAAAAATCAAAATACTTTCACATCCTCTCCGTCTGATACTTCGGCGTATACATTTCGGTCATCAGTCGAATGGACCACACAATATTTTTCGGTTCACTCTGAAGACGACTTATCGTGGTTGCACGACAAATCTAATGGATAATACGGAATATCTCGAGATCCAAGTAGGAACAATCACAATAAGAAACCAAGAAAGTAGTACTGAGATTAAATGGTTGTGAGACAGGGTTGTATTCTTTCGCCCCTACTATTTCACTGGGAAGTCACAGGGACGGAAATAAAAGAAAAATTCAGGAGTGGCATTAACATTCAGGCTGGAAGGATATCGATGATAAGACTGGCTGATAACACTGTTACCATTAGTGAAAGTAAGGAAGAACTGGACGTCCTGGAAACTGGAACGAAGTGTCTGATGACCACACGCAACGTACTGAGAGGAAACTGAAGAAGGACAAAAGAAATGACGAGCAGCAGGAATGAGATTAACGAGAAACCTTAAATCCACGTTGGGAAAAAGGAAGTCGGCAAAAAGAAGCAATTGAACTACTTTAGAAGCAAAGCGGCAGATGACGAACGGAACAAGAAAGACAGTACGAGAATGCATTCGTTGCTAAAAGAAGTTTCCTAGTATCAAACATCGGCCATAATTTGAGGAAGAAATTTCTTAGAAAGTATGTTCAGAGCTCAGCATTGAATCATGGACTGCGAGAAAACCGGAGGAGGAGGAGGAGGATATTAGTGTTTAACGTCCCGTCGACAACGAGGTCATTAGAGACGGAGCGCAAGCTCGGGTGAGGGAAGGATGGGGAAGGAAATCGGCCGTGCCCTTTCAAAGGAACCATCCCGGCATTTGCCTGAAGCGATTTAGGGAAATCACGGAAAACCTAAATCAGGATGGCCGGACACGGGATTGAACCGTCGTCCTCCCGAATGCGAGTCCAGTGTGCTAACCACTGCGCCACCTCGCTCGGTTGAGAAAACCGGAAAAGAAAAATCGAAGCATATGAGATGTGGTGCTGCAGAAGAAAATAGAAAATTAAATGCTCTGACAAGGAAAGGAATGAGGAGATCCTCAGTACAGTCTGAAAGGAAAGGAAGGTGTGAGAACATTGGCAATAAGGGATACGGTAAAAGGGTATTTGTTAAGACAGCAAGGATTAACTTCTACGGTACTAGGGTTCGCTGTGGAGGCTACGCTCTAATATGCCCAAAAATTAATTGACGATGTCGGATGCAAGCACTAAAATTTGGCACGATGACACAAGAGAGAAGATCTTGGCCAACCGCATCAATCCAGTCAGCAAACTAGTGAACAAAGAAAAAAAAACAAAAAACTGTATCTTACTTTACCGTGTAGCATATATGCACCGTACGAGGCAAATGACAAATAGGGACAACCCGTGTGATTTGTTATTTCCATAATTTAAAGACGTGAGTTACTTGTCTACCCTCTTCTGCGGCCCGAAACAGCAGACGTGGACGAATCGACGTGCACATTCCAGAAATCGCCGCTCGTAGCTGGTTGCGTCCAATTGGACGTGCAGTGAATGTTTGCTGCGGAGTACATCCTAATTTCCGCAGTCCCAGCGTAGGCGTTGAGAGATCGCCGTTAGGGCTGGGGTACACGCACACCGTCCTCCCTGTTCCCCTGTTCGCACAACACCCGGCGCGGTCTGGCTGCGCAGAAGGGCAATCTGTAAACGTCACAGCCTGCGGGGGCGGAGGGGCCAGCGGTCGGACTTCGGCTCACTCGTGAAACACTTCAGAAGGTCTCGTTTCAAACACGGGAGGCTTGTCTGGTAGCTAACCTCCGTTAGCCTATAAATAAAACGCTGCTGGAGTTAGAGCAAATTTATTAACGGCATCTTAAAACAACTTCTTCTCTGTGTATTCTATGTACTCATCACTTATATTCAAGCATTTATCATACCTCGCAATGAATTGACGTGTACCCTCTGCATAAAATTCTCCCACGTGAGATAGTAGCCAGCACGTGTCACGAAGAGGCGAAGTTTTGGGAGCCAAGTCAGTTTCTCAGGCGCATAAAAAGTTGGATATCTGGGCTCCAGGACGGAAACCCATATACGTCCTATTTCAATTGATACTTCTCCGTGTCAGGTCAGCACCTTTCGTCGTCACCATGAGACACTCTTAAACCACATCACTGAAGCACAACACCTTCACTCACCACATTCGGTCCGTATACAGCGCAAATTTCGAGATACATGTCGACACTGTTCAAATATTTTTGCATTAAAAACTTAATTACAAATCGTATTTCACGTATGCCATTATTTCCATACGTAACGATCATTTTTAAGGATTGCTGAAGGCGAAAGAGGATCAGTGTAGATTTCTCGCTATCCCAGCTCTAAGCACATTGAGTTACTATGATAGCGAGTCTAGTGTCCAGTGAGTACCAGATTAATGAGAATTTCTAGAAATGCAAAAGTTTGAGAGTAACAATCACACACACACACACACACACACACACACATACATACATACATACATATATCTTGGATAACTACGTGAAAACATATATACTGGAACAAACATATAATCTTGGTTCAAATGGCTCTGAGCACTATGGGACTCAACATCTTAGGTCATAAGTCCCCTAGAACTTAGAACTACTTAAACCTAACTAACCTAAGGACATCACACACACCCATGCCCGAGGCAGGATTCGAACCTGCGACCGTAGCAGTCCCGCGGTTCCGGACTGCAGCGCCAGAACCGCTAGACCACCGCGGCCGGCCAAACATATAATCTTCCCTGGTATGCAACGCAAATGGCAAACTTCGATTCATTGGTGGGATATTGGGATACTGCACTTTGCCACAAAGGAAACTTCACACACATCACTTGCTTGTCCATACTTGAATGCTGTAGGGACATACAGCCTAAAAAGAAACAAAAAATAGATGTGATGTACATAGACAGACAAAAATATGTTTATATTTTCAGAAAAAATGGATCTTTCATTCAAGAGAAAAATATCTTCACAACTTTGTGAAGTCAATAACATGTTGGTCCATCTCTGGCCCTTATGCAAGAAGTTATTACTCTTGGCTCTGATTGATAGAGTTGTTGGATGTCCTCGTGAGGGGTAGCGTGCCAAATTTTGTCCAAGTGACGTGTTAGATCGCTGGTTGGAGGACCCTGCCCATAATGCTCCAAACATTCTCAACTGGAGAGAGATCTGGCAAACCTGCTGGCCAAGGTAGAATTTTGCAAGTATGAAGAGAAGCAGGAGAAACTCTCGCCGTGTGCAGGGGGCCATTATCTTGCTGAAAAGTAAGCCCGAGTTATAACGCCACGAAGGGCAACAAAACGGAGCGTACAAAAATGTCGACGTACCACTATGCTGTAAGGGTTCCGCGGATGGCAACCAAAGCGCTCCTGCTATGAAATGGCAGCGCGTACGATCAGCCCTGGTTGCCGGGCCGTATGGCGAGCGACAGTCAGATTAGTATCCCACTGCCGTCCATGGCCTCACCAGACACGTCTTCGCGGCTCATCAAAGCACAGTCTCAAGCAGGACTCATTACTGAAGACAGTTGTAGTCCAGTCAATGACATTCCCGGTCGAAGACGTGCCTCGATCCGCCCCAGACAGCGGTGGGGTAGCAACCAGAACGTCGCCTGCAATCCTGCCATAAAGCCCGACAACCAGCAGTGATTGTCTGCGCTGCCATTCGCAAGACTCCTTTGGTTGTCATAACCTGTTTTCTGCATAAAAAACTGCTCCCACCGTTTCGCATTACAGTAGCTAACTGTGTTTTCAAAAGCTTTTCACAGCTTAGTGGAAAGTTCATACCATAAAAAGCGGTGATTCAGGTACGAGGCAATCCGCCAAATACTGAAAGGGGAATCGAACGCACACCTCGTTAAAAGGTAATATAATCGAAATTAGTGAAGTGACACAGCATTATCGTGTTTGTTCCGTCGCGCAAATAATGGATGTGTATTGTCCACCGTAAGAATACGAGGCAAAATAATTTATGTTTGACAGAGAATGCACATTTGGACCAAATCTGTTTGTTTTTCGATGTCATTCTCTTATACGTCAATGTTCCTTTCACAGTGTGGTTTCCAACTGGCATAACGTCTCCATTGTACTCGAAACGTTCTGTGGAAAAAAAGAAACTTCAGATGTGGGGGTAAATGGTTGCCAGTGGAGAGTGAGGAAAGGGGATATTCCCACTACTCCCAAATTCATCGGTATTTCCGCTGCCAAATCTCCTTCGTGTTCCTATAAGGTATCATATTTTAGTTCTGCTACTTAGTAGGTGCATAGGACTTGGGTACGTTTTAATCTTTTCAAGGTAATTAACAAGGAGAATCCATTTGGTTTCCCAGAAAGTACTGGTCACATATTATCGGGTAGACGAAATCGACTTTTTTTTCGATACTTTATCACCGGCTTTCATCAGCTGCTGCAAGCATTGGCGTTTCTTTACGGATGTGAGTTACGGGTGTGAAGTGGATGACTCAGAAAATCAGTTGGGTTATTTTTAGAAATGATCAAAAAATGTCGTGTTTTTCCCATCACTCAACAAATATTGCACCGATCTTGGAGAAAGGTTGTGGTGTCACCGCCAGACACCACACTTGCTACGTGGTAGCCTTTAAATCGGCCGCGGTCCGTTAGTATACGTCGGACCCGCGTGTCGCCACTATCAGTGATTGCCACACGGCAGGTCTAGTCTAGGGAGACTCACTAGCACTCGCCCAGTTGTACAGCCGACTTTGCTAGCGATGGTTCACTGTCTACATACCCTCTCATTTGCCAAGACGACAGTTTAGCACAGTCTTCAGCTACGTCACTTGCTACGACCTAGCAAGGCGCCATATTCAGTTACTATTGATATCGTGAATCATGTACCGTCAAGAGCGACGTTCATCATTAATGGATTAAAGTATCAAACTACTTTCGTCCGCTTTCTGAATTCTAATTCCTTGTCTTGTTCCAGAACTCACGTCAGTATAGTTTTTCCCTCCTCACGCCAGCCAGCCCAACAAAGGTATTTCATTCTACCTGTTGAATACACCGTACTCTTTCTTCTGATATTTGTAGCGTCAGCCATTTCATAAAATTCAATCTATGATCGCCCAGTACCACATTGTGAACGTTTTCGATGCTTTCCTGTGTGGTTATGTAATTTAGATCATCTTCAAGAGAGGTGTGACCACGTATGAATTCAACAATCTACTTCGTAGCTACGCCACATGAGGTAGCAGGTTGCTTGTAAAGTATGTAAGTCTTTGGATGAGTTTCTATTGGTGATTAACTGCATGAAACAAAATATTTTATGACTCCATGATATTAGAATTATACATTTCAACGAAAGAAGTAAAATTACGTAACTGCATACCAAAAAACACTGTATTTAATCGATATCAGTGTCATCTCTTTACCAGGCCAAGAAATTTCCAGTTTGTACGCGCATTTGGCCATGTAAGCTAGGATTTCATACTTTTGGTACACGTATTGCAGCATAATACTCACTGGCAAGTAGTATTTCAAATGACGTAAAGAATCTGATTTCCTAATTACTAGAGTGCTACACTCGATCACTAGGACAGAGACCTGAACTTCCAAGTAGGTACGGAAAACGGTTGAACATTGCACCAAGGAAATTAGTTTTACAACTCACGCAGCTTGCTTCCGTGGGCACCTATTTCCCATTATCGCAGTATGTTCTTCACTCATTGACGGTGTCAGGATGCGTTTATTTCAAGAATTGTCCATCACGCTGTTTTCCATTTCTTCTTCACATAAAATTCTTCCTTGCTCTGTTTCCTACACGTGGCTTATTCTGTGACATTGGTATGCTGCACGGCTACGAAATAACACAAGGCAAGTGGGTTTCTTCTCAAGAGCGCAGCACCTTCGACTCGATTGGACGCCGTAAACGCCCGAGACGCGTAGCGAAAGGAGACTGCCTGCCGCATTTGCCTGCCCTGAGTTGTTTTCTCTATTTATGAGCCAAGTGGGAAAAGCTTTTACGCAACAAAAGTCACACGTTTCCCTCTGCAGTACTCCCAGGCCCAAATTCCCCTCCTTTCCTTCCACCCTCAGCCACCCTTGCCTCTTCTCCTTCACTCTCCGTACTCCCCATGCGTATGTGTGAACGTGCGCGCGGCTAGAAATAAGCAGACTGAGTCTGATCAAGTGCTTATTACATGTTGTTCTAGCGCCCAGTAAACCACAGCTCCTGCAAATTCTTGCTCCATTACAGAGCTTTGGTGTAAGAATTTTCCGCTTTCCCATAAAATATTTCAACTTATGTCATTCATCGTACGTGGTCGCTTGTTTCAATACGAGTGTCCCGAGGCTCTGCTTTTTTCCCACTTCTGTGACTGATGCTGAGCTACTTACAAGCGGTAGCACATTAGTATTAATCCGATGTCGGCCAGTTCCATTTCCCGTGGTGTAGAAACTTTTCTTTGCTAGTATCTTACTCGCAAGTGTAAGAAATGTGGAGACAAGCAGTATTCGTTCATCAGTCAATTTTCCTCTGTCGTGAACTGAATCTCTAATATTTATACCTCTTATCATGAAACGGGGGATATCTAACATTGTTCAGTTACTTTGATGTATTTTCCTTGCTGCTTCTGTAAGTCACTTCAAACACATTTTAGCAAAGCTGTAAAAAAGCAAACAAGTTTCTCGGCAAAATTAAAAATCGGGGCCAGGAGACGGATTATTTCGCGTAAATATGGCAGACTTATGGAAGATGGTTCAAATGGTTCTGAGCACTATGGGACTTAACTTCTGAGGTCATCAGTCGCCTAGAACTTGAAACTACTTAAACCTAACTAACCTAAGGACATCACACACATCCATGTCCGAGGCAGGATTCGAACCTGCGACTGTAGCGGTCGCGTGGTTCCAGACTAGCGCCTAGAACCGCTCAGTCACCCCGGCCGAAATGGGAGATGATATACACACACTTCACCGTCACCAGTTACAGGTAGCCAGACAAGTACGGTTTGCAATCCGTCGAATGCACTCAAAAACTATGGCCCGAGTGCCAACGCAAAGTGTCTTATCATTAATAGCGCTTCTAGACTTAAACTTCAGTAACTCTGGGCGCCTTACGCATATTGACTTTCACATATTCAGTCAGATATTGGTCTTACCATTGGATGTGGATTTATGTAAGACTAAATTCCTACGTCGTGGATTTAACCTCTAACATTTACACTGATTAACATGAAGTGATAATTACACAATAAATAAATAAGTAATGAATAATCATAAATTAAGTAAAAAGTAAATAATCAATTAATAATTAAATTTATAACTGAAAACGTATCGTTCAAAAGTTACGTAACGTGCTGTCGAGCTCCTGTACGTGACGGAATTTGATACTTCTTACGTGAGACTCACTGTACAGACACATAGCTGATACTGCAAGTACCCATTTCGAGTTGTAAATTGTGTCATTAGAAGTAACGAACAAACATACTGGCCGTACACTTACAGAGAAATGTGCTCAGTATGCTGAAAAGTTCAGGCGGTGGAGCGCTATGGTACATTAACGGATACCTCTCAGCCACCACACACTAAGCGACTTCGTGGACACAAGTCGATTAACTTCGCAGGTAAGCCCCCAGACGTGCTCTGTAAATGAACGAGAAATTAGCGCCGGCACACACTGTACAGAAGGCTCGGTAACTCGCCCACAAGGAGGAAGTCGTCGAAGAATGTTTTTAGAAGTTGGGAGAACTTGATGGTGTGCGCGTCAAAGAAACTTCCATCACACTTTCGCAATGAATCGCCTGGAAAGACAAATACTGGTACTACCAAATTCGTATAAACACGAACGCATTTGAAAACTATGAATGAAAAAATTATTGTGGGGTGATAGATCCCATCAAGTTGTATCACAGTTACATAGGCAGCGGTATGCACCGATATTCTGTACACGGTGAATCACCAAGAATTTGCACCTCAGATATGACGGAAAAGGAATGTGCTATTGATTTGCGGTCTTCACAGAAAGGGTTGATAGTCATGGTCTCGTACTGTTAGCGTATCAACAGACTGCAGTAATATTTGGAAAGCGTATTTTTTGTGCAAACATACACGTCTTTAAATGGAACAGTGTCTAGTAACATTAACAAACGAAACGCAGGATAAACATAAATGTCTGTGGTGTTTGTTGCAATATTCTAGTGCTAGTCGTTTACGAGACATCGTATTTTGAAAAGTTCCCGCACTGGTACCTGTACAAAGCTTGTGGTAGCACGCAGTAAAGAACAACAAAGTTGCACACACTGGTTACGTGCATTCTGACTACTAAAGACGATCACAGATTGCGTTCCAAATGACCATCGGCAGCGTCAGTACGCACTTCCAGTCTGGTATGGAACGACTGCTACACAGGTGCTAGCATTTCAGCGGAAATGTTAGAGCAGGCTGCAGTAATACATCGATGCATATCAAGTGGTGTATTTAATGTATCCTTTTCTATCTTTCATCTTTCCCCACAGAAAGAAGTCTACAAGCGTCAAATCCGAGTATCGGTCGGGCCAAGGCGCAGGTCCTCTGCATGAAATGAAGACATGCCGTAGCATTTCGTGCACTGTGGGATGGAGAAACATCATGTTGGTACCACAGGTTTCTCCTAGTCTGCAGAGGCATGTCTTCTAGCATTCGTGGGAGGTGGTTTGTTAGCAGGCTGCGATACTTGTGGGCGTTCATTGTTTCGTCTATGAAATATGAGCCTATTAACTGATGGCTCACTATCTCACAACACACGTTTACGCTCCATTGATGTTGACGTTCCACCCGATAAGGCCAACGGGGATTGCCAACAGACCCACAGTGCATGTTTCCGCGGTTTACCTGGCCATGATTAGTAAATGAGGCTTCATCACAAAACAAAATATATGATACATCTGGAGTATCCTGTCTTAATGCTCCTGTACGTAGTTTAAAACTATTCTCAACCGTTTCCATGCAGCTCTTGATGGAGAAAGACTGATTGGAAGATGGAACCTATGTAGATGGAGAATGCATAGGGCACTTGCCTGACACATGCCATTTCCTCTTGTGACTGCGCGTGACTTAACACGCTAATCAACTGCAACAGCAGCAAGAACATTAACATCTCCCTCTTCTGTCATCACTTTTACCCTTCCACTACGTTGTCTAGGTGTTACACTACCGCTTTCACGTAACTAGTTGAAGTGATTGATAAATAACTGTCGATATTGTTCACGTCTCTTGGGATATCTTGCCGCATACACAGTAGAAAGACTAACTTCATTCTTCCTACACTCTCCATAAAGCATGAGCATATCTGCCTTTTCTGCATTTTTAAATCCCATTGTCCACTCACGACCTTCTGCTTCGACTGTCACAAACTAACTGACTCGTAAATCGCAATGTACTCTACGAACACAAGCACACTGTAGGCAAACGTAACAACTAGAAACCACGCAGGTTGAATGACACAAGTGTCGGCGTTTTGCAGTTACGATATCTCGTACACAACTCGCACCAGAACCTTGCAAGAAACTTCATTGACATTCTAATTTACCCGACTTTTAGATCGTTAGTGTCAATAGGCATTATTCCATTTAAAAATGTATGTATGCACAAAAGTACACTTTATAAGTATTATAACAATCTGTTTATTAGCTAGCAATGAGAGCCACAGACCACCAAACTATTCTGTGAAAATCGCATATCAATAGCACTTTCCATTTCCCCAATATTTGTGGTGTAAGTTTTAGGTAATTCAATCTGTATATTCTGAAGCGGCAACGTTAACCCTTACTCCAGTAGCATAACGTACGCTCTTAAACTGCGCAGCTTCTTTACGTTACCGATCAAGCATATCTTAGAACGAATGACGAGGTGATCTCTGGTATAGTTGAATACGAGCCACCTATAGCACTTGTTGCCACATCTGTGTCGGGCTCCGCATCAGGCAAATCTGTAGCTTAATATGGCTCACAATGGGGCACGTGATGATGTCGGAGGGTCTTCTCTCGTACATATCGTATTTTCCATAAGTTAGGGTAAGCGGTAAAAATGACTACAACTTAGGGAAACACACAGAAATGGAGGCGTTGTCGAACTGAACTGTCACGTGAAAAGAAGAGTCACTTAATATGTAAGATAACGGATTCGATTAATGCTATTAGAAAGAGCTGTAAAATTTTCAAGAAACTGCGTGATGAAAGTTAATTGGAGGGCTGGAAACAGACCATAGACTGTCACGGTCAGGTGGTTAAATGTTGTCTATTTGTGTTCATCGACTAACAACAGCAAGAACGAGATCCCTACCCAACTATGGGTCTGTTGTCCCTACAACTTTCGGAACAGCGATTGCATCACATACTGCGTAAAGAGCGCTTCATGAGCTGATCCACAACCAACTTCGTGTGCACAGCTCATCACTACACCAAAGAGAGTATTTCCAGCATGCAAGCCAATCCACAGGCTGGATTAAAACTAACGTGAGCAAGAATATTATAACACTGTGTTTTTACTCGACATGAAATCGTTACCCTAGACCATAAGTTAGACATCTGTGGTAGTGATTCTTACGAGGGGGCCATTCAAAAAGTAATTTAAAGCATGTTGGATTTTTTTAAGATTTCAATACACCATATTATTCCCCACTATTTTGGCTACAAAACCCTATTTTTCAGCAAAATCTATGTTCAATACAACGGCCTTAAGCCACCTTACTGGGAGAGCTCGTGTTCCCGCAGGGTACCACTCTACTGGTCGACGTCGGAGCCAACGTTTGCTGCATCAGTAACACCCCCATCATCCACGTACTGCGGAGTGCATCCTTCATTGGGCCAAACGTATGGAAGTCGGAAGGTGCGAGATCCGGGCTGTACGATGGATAAGGAAGAACAGTCCAGTGACGTTTTGTAAGCCCCTCTCGGGTGCGCAGACTTGTGCGAGACCTTGCTTTGTCGTGGAGAAGTTGTTTGCATTTTTGTGGCGGCTAACACGCGTAAGTCGTTTCTTCAGTTTCCTGACGGCCAGCAAGCACCGTTAGTTCGGATAGGTTTGCTTGACTATTTTGCAGTGATAATAAGCACCTCGACCAACGAGTCACCGTGCTTTTGTTCACTTATAGGGCTCTGTAGACTTTCTGCAAGTGCCTATATAAGTGATCTTGCGATTTTCACCAAAAAAAAATCTATCAACTATCTCTGCATGGAAGACGTCTTCTTACAGACACCGTTTAGAAGGGTAACTGTAACGCCGCCATCCATCAGAAATTCAATGAACTATAGGAGCTGAAGTGGTAATAGCCTACGATATCCAGCCGGGTCGCGCTGGGCAGCCGCGTGGTCTCAGGCGTCCTGTCACTGTCCGCCGGCTCCTCCCCATCGGAGGTTAGAGTTCTCCCTCGGGCATGGGTATATGTGTCGTCCTTAGTGTAAGTTAGTTTAAGTTAGATTAAGTAGCGTGTAAGCTTAGGGACCGATGACCTCAGAAGTATGGTCCCTTAAGACGTTACCACCATCCTTCAGCCGAAATTGGCCGAGAGAAAGAAGTGTTGCATTACTTATCTAACGCCACTCGTATAAATATGCATTGTTTTTCATGGAGCATCCCTGGCTAAACACAACGAAACAATCGAATCGAACTGTTGACTGAGAGACACAAAGTGGTATCCATTTCTTTGGATTTTCTGGTCTCTTGTGAAAGTAGAGTCGAAGACGTACCTGTTGAGAGTAGGACTGAAATGGTGTGGGATAACAAGAAGCCAGATTGCTCACTGACGAACAGTAATAAGTAATTTAACAGCTAGCAACGGCTAGCCAACCAGCCAAGAGTTGTAAGAAACGCAGATTACTGGTATCCGGAGGCGGACATTTTCCTGAAGCCAGAGTGCAGGCGCTTGGCTGAAGGGTGGACGTGGAGCGGTGGCAACCGGGATGCACTAAATTAAAGACGAATATTATCTATTTTAAAGAAGCTACGTTACGGCCCTACAAAAATGACAGATAAAAACCAAATACACCAAACAATTCACGGCGAAGAGAAGATTCCATAGTAATTTCAAACATGATTCTAGGACAAATACTGAGAAAGTTAAAATGGTTTTAATTACTACTGCGTATGTATTTATCTCTTTACGCAAATTTTGTCACATTGTAAAACTGGATAGAGGCATTCTTTGTGAAGTTCTTCATATTTTAATAAGAGGTCGCAAAATGACTGTAAGCTGGTACCTTACATACATGTATGGCTAGCTGTACAAATGAATGGTGGTCATTATTTGTTAGTTTCACTGGCGTGTGATATCAAAGAAAGTGTGATAGCGTGTACGTTGTCTTTTGTTGTCATTTCGTCTTTTCCAATTGGTCAGTGTTGGCGAGTGTGCTTTTGTCAAGCTGCTGTGTGGCTGAGCAGATGCGTTATTTTCATACTGCAACTTTTCGTTGGACTTGGCACAGTTTTTTAAGCACAAGTGTGTACTGGATAATGAACTATATTCCACATTTCGATTAATATTGTGGAACTGCCTCTTCGAACTTTGAATGTTTGCTGTTTATTTTCATGAATTAATGTACGATTAATTGAACTTTTCTTACACATATCTCTGTATTCCATACTCTGTCCGCACTTCACAAACTAACTATCATCGTTAACTATATGTGGGAACATAATTTGATAATCATTTATTTGATTAAAAATATATTATTCACTGACTTTTACTTATAAAAAAGGGCTAAGGAATAATTCCGTACGAAGTGAATATGCTTTAAACAGTGACAGTGTACGACGGACTCCACTGTTAGTAACGAGTCAAGCCAGCATATCAGGGCGTGCATTTCCCATACTTATAATGGCCCATAAAAACCCGCCTGTGCACTCGTAGTGGAAGTGTGTATTGTGTGGTACGAAGTGTGGGTCGTGTGACGATGACAAGTGGGAGGGTGTGAAGCCCAGTACCGACACAGCTACTCTCACATACCACCAAACAGGCAGCAGCCATAACGTCCCAGCCTGATGGACGGATCACCATGAATAGCGTCATGACTTCACTTCATGACATAATGCAGAAAGACTCGAACATAGTCTGGCCCACTGGCCTACCGTTTCTCCTTGCCTCGCTGAGCGAATACTGGCGTTAAATACTTCCACCGTCAGGAGTCAAACAGGCCACAGCCATGCTGAGCACCAGCACACCAGCATGTAATTGTACTTGTGACCGGGCTATGAAGTCGGGATATCGTTTGTTCGACACTTGGACCACATTTTCGTTCAATGCGAAACTGCGGAAGTGCCAACACTGAACTACATACGGTTCGCCTCATGGTCAAATATCTTCAGCAACAAAAATAAATCACTGCAAGACTATAACAGCTCGTCATATCGAGATGAAACAAATGTAGCAAGTCGAGGCGAATCCGTCAGTTGACTGTTCCGTCACTGACAGGAGCTTCCCAAGCAGTCTGGTATCCCTTCACGTGCTGCTCATAGACGCCACCCTTAAGAACATCACACCATTGTTGTTTGTTCTCATAATTACTTTTTCAAAGTAAACTACGTACTTGTACGTTTCAAACATGTTCTGAATGACAATTTTTATTTTAAGGATATTCTCACATTTTATTTAGACCGCGGCTTGTGTTCTTTACTTCCCATAAGCGATGTGTGTACGTTTCTTGAATCATGTGTAAATCTGCCAGTCTTACCCTTCATTTGTAAATCTATTTTATGTTAATTTCGTTTTTAAATTGTAAGCCATTATTCAGTACATGACTATTGAAATTTGACACTGTCTTAAAAGAATTACGTCATCTTCCTTCCGTGGCGATCTTACAAACCACTACCAATATACTTCATCAAGATTCGTACGTGAGTATATTAACGAACGATCTGAAAACAGAATACTATCCACAGAAAGGACGGAGATAAATGTTCATGTCCTCAAATTCAGTCACATTTCAGCTCTTTCGCAAGTGCGAAACGACTTTAGCAACATTCATGGCGTAATTAGAAGCTGCCTTAACGTCCACTGAAAGAGAGTATGATGGACGAGCAATTCAGAAAATCAACTCCAGATATTCATTGTAGTGGGACCATATTGAAAGTAACTGGGATAAAATACGTGGAGCGAAAAGTTAATTGCAACTTTTTCGGAACGAGACTGCAGTTATTCGTATAAGGATGTGAAAAGGGTGCAGTAGTTGAGGAGAGGGTGAGACTGGGCTGTAGCCTATACCCCATGTTACTCAATCTGTACGTTGAACAAGCAGTAAAGGAAACAAAGGAAAAATTTGGAACGGGACTTATAGCTCAGGAAAAAAGAAATTAAAACTATGATGTTTGCCAACGGGACTACAATTCTCTCAAACACAGTGAAAGATTTAAAAGAGCACTTGAACGAAATGGGCAGTGTCTTGGATATAAGATGAATATCAACAAAAGTAAAACGAGGGTAATACAATGAAGTCAATTTAATAAAGGAGTTCTGAGAAAATTATGTTATGGAATGAGACACGCAAAGTAGTAGATGAGTTTTATTGTCTTGACTTAAAACTTCCGGGCTGATAGGCCGTGGTCGAAGTATAAAAATGTCTCATGACGTTTCGTCTCCGACTGCGGGAGACATCCTCAGAAGTAAAACGGCAAACTGCGAAGAGAACTCGAGGAAGCGCTGATTATACAAGCAGTACAGAGGGCGCCACAGTCGATCACGTAGCGTCGGCTATGAGATTGTCTCTGGTGATGCCAACATTCTCGATTGAAAGTAATCGATACTCACGCTTGCAGTGCAACGCTGACATCCAAATTTTATCCAGTTTAACACCTTCGTCTTTCCTGTTAAAATTATTATGATGTTTATCAATCTCGATAGCCTCTCTATACAAGCGTGCATAATAATGCGAGGTTTTTGATATGACGCTTGTCTCGCTGAATTTTATTTCATGATCACCTTCCTGGTAAACATGTTCCGCTACGGCCGATTTATTCGTGTGACCCAGGCGGCAATTCCTCTTATGTTCAACAAGACGGGTGTTCACACTTCTCTTTGTGGTACCGATGTAAACCTGTCCGCAACTACAAGGAATTTTATATACCCCCGGTGTAGCCAAAGGGTGTCGTGCATCTTTTGCCGACCTTAAAAATTCTTTTATTTTCCTAGTGGGTCTGAAAGTAGTTTCCACCCCATACTTGCCTAAAACTTTCCCAATGCGATCTGTGACCTTACTAATGAACGGAAGGAAAACTTTGCCATTGGGCGACTGTTTTTCGTCGTTGCTCCTGATTCTCTGCCTAGAGCGAAGTGTTCGATCTATATCCTTGCTGGAATAGCCATTCTTCACGAAAGTTGACCGTAGATGTTCTATCTCATCTTTTAAATAAACAGGTTTACAAAGTTTGTACGCCCTGTCTATCAAAGTTTTCATTACACATGTTTTTTGTCTAGGGTGGTGGTTTGAATCTTTATGTAGGTAACGATCAGCATGTGTGGGCTTTGTATACACCTTATGGCCCAACGTTCCGTCCCGTCGTTTAATCACAGACACATCCAGGAAATTCAATTGCCCATTCCTTTCCGTCTCCATAGTGAATTGGATTTTCGGATTAATGCTATTTAAATGTGTCAGGAAGGCATCCAACTCCTCTGCTCCGTGTGTCCATACTACGAACGTGTCATCGACATAGCGATACCATCTGGCTGGTCTCTTACTGGCAGACAAAAAAGAGGTTTAATGAAAACTTTGATAGACAGGGCGTACAAACTTTGTAAACCTGTTTATTTAAAAGATGAGATAGAACATCTACGGTCAACTTTCGTGAATAATGGCTATTCCAGCAAGGATATAGATCGAACACTTCGCTCTAGGCAGAGAATCAGGAGCAACGACGAACAACAGTCGCCCAATGGCAAAGTTTTCCTTCCGTTCATTAGTAAGGTCACAGATCGCATTGGGAAAGTTTTAGGCAAGTATGGGGTGGAAACTACTTTCAGACCCACTAGGAAAATAAAAGAATTTTTAAGGTCGGCAAAAGATGCACGACACCCTTTGGCTACACCGGGGGTACATAAAATTCCTTGTAGTTGCGGACAGGTTTGCATCGGTACCACAAAGAGAAGTGTGAACACCCGTCTTGTTGAACATAAGAGGAATTGCCGCCTGGGTCACACGAATAAATCGGCCGTAGCGGAACATGTTTACCAGGAAGGTGATCATGAAATAAAATTCAGCGAGACAAGCATCATATCAAAAACCTCGCATTATTATGCACGCTTGTATAGAGAGGCTATCGAGATTGATAAACATCATAATAATTTTAACAGGAAAGATAAAGGTGTTAAACTGGATAAAACTTGGATGTCAGCGTTGCACCGCAAGCGTGACGATCGATTACTTTCAATCGAGAATGTTGGCATCACCAGAGACAATCTCATAGCCGACGCCACGTGATCGACTGTGGCGCCCTCTGTACTGCTTATATAATCAGCGCTTCCTCGAGTTCTCTTCGCAGTTTTCCGTTTTTCTTCCGAGGATGTCTCTGTACTGCTTATATAATCAGCGCTTCCTCGAGTTCTCTTCGCAGTTTGCCGTTTTTCTTCCGAGGATGTCTCCTGCAGTCGGAGACGAAACGTGAGGAGGCAGTTTTATACTTCTACCACGGCCTATCAGCCCGGAAGTTTTAAGTGAAGACAATACCGGCCGTGAAAGCTTACATTGTAAGATGAGTTTCATTGGTTTGGCAGCAAAATGCTGATGATGACCGAAATAGAGAGGATAAAATGCGAACTATTGAAAACAATAAAATGATTTCTGAAAAAGAGAAACTTTTTCACATTGATTATTAAATGTTAGGATATCTTTTCTGAATGTATCTGTTATATAGCGTTGTATGGAAGTGACATGTGGATAATAAACATTTCAGACGCGAAGAGAGTAGAAGCTCTCGAAATATGGTGCTATAGGAGAATTCAGTGTATTGTATGGATAGGTCTAATATTGAATGAGCAGGTAGTTAACGGAATTGGCGAGAAGAGAGATTTATCGCACAACGTGATAAAAGGAGCGTTCGGACAGGACACATCCTGCGTTACCAAGAAATCGTATGTTCTGTATTGGAGGAATATATGAGCTGCGAACATTGTAGAGGGCAACTGTCACACTAGTAAATTAATGAAGGTTGCAGTTGCTACGCAGAGATGGAGAGGTTAGGACATGACAGAAAAACATGAGCAGCTGCATCTTATCCGTCTTCCGACTGAAGAACTATACAAACTGCTGTTCTCTCCGACAGAAAGCTGAGCGCTCCATTAAGGGAAGACAGCGTCGTGGAGGGTTAATTGCCAAGTACCGCCGGAGGCACGCAGTAAACGTGAACGAGTAGGAAAGCCACGACGTCACGCAACGGGTGGATGCTGAAGAGAATGGATGCACTGGCCGCTGTCGATTCGAACGTCCATAACTGATGACACCCATTAGGGGAAAGCGGCGAGAGGTGGGAAGAACTACAGTGTGCACTTAGCTCTTCCGCACGGGTGGCCCTTTCAGCACGTGGAAGAGTCCTTCGCACCAGTAATGAATGCACTGAGGATACTTAGCTGCAGACAGTGGCACACGACGGAACAAATGACTGCTCCCGCCTGGGCTCCGTTATTCATAGCATTTTTCGTAGAACTGACAGTGAAGTTTGGTTTAAAAGAGACAAACTGGAATTTCACACAAGAAACAATTTGTGATATCTTTTGAATTAGCGTTTCAAATTCGGAAATTTTTTACGTATGTCAGAACTCTGTGTGTAATGTGACATCAGTTCGTAAGAACACTTCGTCCAATCTCTGTTCAAATTTATTAAATGACTCAAGTTGTCATAAGTCTTGAATGAAATAGATGATACCATAAAGGGCCTTATCGCCTGCAACTACAATTACAAAAATGGCTCAAATGGCTCTGAGCACTATGGGACTTAACATCTGAGGTCATCAGTCCCCTAGAACTTAGAACTACATAAACCTAACTAACCTAAGGACATCACACACATCCATGCCCGAGGCAGGATTCGAACCTGCGACCGTAGCAGTCTCGCGGTTGCGGACAGAAGCGCCTAGAGCCGCACGACCACCGCGGCCGGCAACTACAATTACACTTTGTGTTTCCGAAACACATTATTTGACTAAGCATAGAAAGAATATTTCCTACGACTTATTCACAGCCGGCCGGAGTGGCCGAGTGGTTCTAGGCGCTTCAGTCTGGAACCGTGCGACCGCTACGGTTGCAGGTTCGAATCCTGCCTCGGGCATGGAAGTGTGTGATATCCTTAGGTTAGTTAGGTTTAAGTAATTCTAGGTTCTAGGGGACTGATGGCCTTAGAAGTTAAGTCCCATAATGCTCATAGCCATTTTGAACTTATTCACAAATATGGTCATAATTTGCCAAAACTTTTAGATCTGTGTCTTAACTGGTTGCCAAAAGTCCTCTTATTATCCATTTAAATGCATTCTGTTTCGAGTCTAGAGTGGTATCACCCCTGAACACTTGTTACATTTCACATTCAGACCTTATAAGGCGTTAATTAAGATGCTTTCACTAAAAACTACGTTCCCATCAACCACTCTCTCGACTAACAAATTTTTATCACATGGAAAGTGTTTTTAGAAAAATACGTATCTTATCTTCTTAGAGATTGTAAAGAAGACCTCCATCAAACGCAAATACGACGTGTAAAACTGTGTGTGAAACCGAAAAAAGAGAGAAGCCATTGCATGAGGAAGACTATGTAGTATCAAATCATCGATTAGGTTAGTAACATTAATTCCTTTGTCTTACAAGCGTTCATCGCTTGTTTTATATATAACAGTAATTTTTCATTCTTACTCTCTCTGATCCCCAGCGCTCGATTGTTCACATGTGCGTATCACTGTACTTTTTTCTGAATAATAATTAGCATTCTTGTTAAACTACATCTCACGAAGCTTATTTATGAAAATCATGTCGTTTGTTTCCACAGAGACATAATTCAATATATTTGTTAATAACGGCCGTATAAAAGGTGGGACCAGTTTGTTTAGTGGCTGAAAAGATCACGCACCAGTCGCACAGTGTAGATAAATATTTTTCTGTTATTTTCCAAAGAAACTGCCTTCATTCAAAATAAAGTCCGATTATTTTTCATTCAGATCTCAATATCTGAGAACTAAAATAACTTACGTTGGCAAATATCAATAAGCAATGACGGGAGCAATCATTGAACTTGGGCTTAAGTAATATCAATGAAAGGGTTGGCAAATTAAAGTAAGTACATCAGTTTGGCATTAATTTTCAGCTCCATCGCTTTTGAAGTGTGTCTTCTTCACGCGACAACTTTCAAAGATGAATGCATTACATTAGTTTTTATTCTTCTCCGTTCCAAACCTTACAGATCAATTTTAAAGTTGCTATTAAATTTAGGCGAGAGGTACGCTTCAGCCGACCTACTAAATTGCCAGGACGTTAGCTGTTAAGTTTCATGCACTGTTCAAAATAGTCCATAACATTTTGTACTGGATAAAGATTACTTGGTTTAGTGGGTCATTCAGGACCACTAGTGTGCCTGAATGTTCACCAAACCACAAAAATATGCGTGTTTTACTGTGAACACGGTAATTGTCATCGAAGATGAGAATGTCCACAGTACATGTATATTCACCATGAAGATATAGAAGAAATGGCAACGTTTGGCTACTGAGAACATTGAGGTAAGTATGCTGGTTCATATTCACTATATCCTTTGTTATTGAAAGTCGTGATACGAAAACACCTTTGAAAGATCATAGAAGCACCTGTATCTCGAACTGCACCCTCCACACACTGTGGATTAAGAGCGTCATTGGGCCATGGGTGCACTCGACGCCTTGCAGCATTTGCTAAGAGGCCACACCACAACTAGTCACGCCTCCAGGCAGATGTCTATTTTCTGTGTTGTTGTGCCCACTGTCAATAGCAGCTTTGTGCGCCACTGTGAGAAATGACCTTTTGCGACGTGCTCCATCGTAAATTTTCATTTTGGGCACTTCCCTTCCGAGCGTTCACTCAATAACTGGGTGAGATAGAACATTAGCACTGGTAGCAATAATTTCTGTTGCAACTGAAACCGATTGTCGTAGACAAGGCGTCATACAAGTCTCTGTTCCCAGTAATTTTCCTGTTCTTATGCCATATTACACGGCTGAAAGTGGAACGCGATTCCTTGTACACACATTCGACAGTCCACGTTGATATTTCATGATATGCCAACAAATTGGATAACTTCATCTATGCTGCTCCAATAGGCAATCACGAATGTGATTCCTACTTTCCGACATTCTGCCATGTTGGTCCATGCTTCTACGCTTATTATGTATGACCGATAACGTATCACTTGACTGCCATAACTTAGCGTCAGAGGAGCATATAATCGCCTCATGCCTGTTCTACACCATCTTCAGCATCCTTTGGGCTATTTTAAGGGAACGATTAATATTTTATCCATAAGCTTACGATGGATGCTGAAATTCATGAGAGCGGGTGACACACTTCAGCAAGACCTTAAGATAAAGATACATGGAGAGCAATGAAAGCTAGCTGAAACACATCATGTTGTTAGATACTTTAACGCCCTTAGGACGTATTTGGAATGAGATGTGAAGCCAAGGCATCTCATGACCTGAAAGGTTTTATGGCAGGGATATAGACTCGGACAAAGAACTTCTATACACTGTCAACAGGAGTCGAAGTCCCTATTTGAACGGTAGCGTATGTTCCGAGCAACCAGGAACACGGTAGATACTGATTTCTTAGCTAATAAACTCCTAAGAACGAAGTTTGAAGGACACTACGGTCTCTACATACACAAATAGCTAATGCATTCGACCAGATACTGAGGGCTGCAATGTATATTATCCTGGAGACGGTTTTTGTTCTGTGAAACCCTTTAATCCCGTACTTGAGTTCCGTAGTTAAGCAATTGTGTGCACTGCCTGCAGCGTCAGCCCAACCTGAAAGACTGGCATCCTGTAACCAGCGGCATCAGTCGGCAACACGTAACAGCTCCAACACGTTTCACACGCTATCTCGCTGACACGATAAACGATGAGATCAAGAAATGTCCATACTCTCTTACACTTTAGGAATGCGAAGCAGACATCTCACTAAGTGCAGAATTCAGTAACTAATTATATTTGAAATCCTTAATGCTGATAATATCCACCACAAGGCAGGTATAATATGTAGTTTTCAGCAGTATGCCCGAAACCAGAACGCTCTTTCGATCTTTCGGCCTGGGGATACTTTCATCGAAAAACAAGGTGCTCAGTCAGTTTTTCAGAGGCCTTTGACGATGTAATATGTGGAAAAAGGCAAATATTCAGTTAGATTTTGATCTATTTCAAAGCGGTGTAAAAATTGGCGACTTCTGTAAATGGTGAGAACTGCAAAAGTCTCCACTTCGCAAAAAGGATAAGGACCTGGTATTCTACCACTACATTATCAATGGATCTACAAAGGACACTGCTTACCAAATAGTCGTGTGACGCAACCTAGATGATTGCTTAATTGTGTGGGATCTGCACAAGAAGTTGTACACTGTACAGTCACAATGTTACCATATGTCAGGAGCCTGAAGAATCATATTTTGCAGCACCGACCACTGCCAGAAGTGGAGGTAGCGTGTCAGTGCGATCCTAGATGGTACCAACAGTTATGTGTAGCCATGCCGACTCCATTGTCGTGGCCAACAGAGCAAGGTTTCTCAGGTGAGGATCCATGTCACGAATCGCCCGATCGAGGTGGGCCCATAGATCTCGATTGCATTTAAATCCGGGAAGTCTGGTGGTGAGGCGAATATGATGAACTCATCGCAGTGCTCTTCGAGCCACGGATGTACACTGCGATATATTTGACATGTTGCGTTATCCAGCCGGTAGATGCCACGCGCCAAGCAACAAGCTGCATGTAGGGGTAGACCAGGATTCCAAAGAAATGTCCATACTCTCTTACACTTTAGGAATGCGAAGTCGACATCTCACGAAGTGCAGAATTTAGTAACTAATTATAATTGTGTTTATGCATTGTGCTCACCAGATCAACGAGATCACATACGGAACGCCACGGTAACATTCCCCAGGCCATAACGCTCCCTCCTAGTTGCAGGGTGTTAGCTTTAAGAAGTTCCGCTCCATACACGACAACAGCCATCTGCCTGATGGAGAATAAAACGCAGTTTGTCTGAAAAGGCAACCTGTCGCCACTCACTGGACACCCAGTTGTTGTATCGGTGTGCAAATTCGAGCCTTCCTCGCTGATGAAAGCAGTCATCATGGGTGTATGAACGCCACGCCTGTTCCGGAGGTCCGTACGCAGGATCGTTCGCTGGGCGATCGTTCAGGATACACTGTTTGTCGTCCACTGGTTCACCTGGGCAGTTACTCAGCAACTGCACGTCTATTCGCGCATACACATCACCGCAGCCATCGTCTACCCTGCTACCAATGGCCCGTGGTCAACCACAGCTGCCCTGGCGCCGGTGTTGTGTAGTGCCGTTTCGCCATGTACAGTATACTTGAACTTCTGTGACATGGAAACAATTCACAAACTTAGCCGTTTCGGAAATGCTTTCACCTTTGTCCGAAACCCAATGATCAAGCACTTTTGGACGTCAAATAAATCACTCCGTTTCCGAATTTCGACAACGATTGCACTGTTTTGCTCCTCCCCATGACACACTTTATACAACCACCACTGCTACTACCGCCACCTGACGTCTGTGAGTGGTTGTTGCACATTGATGTCGGACATAGGCGGTGGTCACGTTAATGTGAATGGAACACGTATCAACGGATACTAAACGTACACAAAGAAAGACTTGAAGAGTGTGGAAAGATTTATTTGACCCAAGTGAGGCGGTCACACAGTTGCTGAGAAACTTAATAGGCGGATTGCTGAAGGTACACTACTGCCCATTAAAATTGCTACACCACGAAGGTGACGTGCGACAGACGTTAAATTTATCCGATATGAAGAAGATGCTGTGATATGCAAACGATTAGCTTTTCAGAGCATTCACACAAGGCTGGCGCCGGTGGCGACAACTACAACGTGCTGACATGAGGAATGTTTACAACCGATTTATCATACACAAACAGCAGTTGACCGGCGTTGGCTGGTGAAACGTTGTTGTGATGCCTCGTGTAAGGAGGAGAAATGCGTACTATCACGCTTCCTTCTTTGATAAAGATCAGATTGTAGCCAATCGCGATTGCGGTTTACCGTACTGCGACATTGCTGCTCGCGTTGGTCGAGATCCAATGACTGTTAGCAGAATATGGAATCGGTGGGTTCAGGAGTGTAATACGGAACGCCGTGCTGGATCCCAACGGCCTCGCATCACTAGCAGTGTAGATGACAGGCATCTTATCCGCATGGCTGTAACGGATCGTGCAGCCACGTCTCGATGCCTGAGTCAACAGATGGGGACGTTTGCAAGACAACAACCATCTGCAGCAGCGTGGACTATCAGCTCGGAGACCATGGCTGCGGTTACCCTTGACGCTGCGTTACAGACAGGAGGGCCTACGATGGTGTACTCAACGACGAACCTGGGTGCACGAATGGCAAAACGTCATTTTTTCGGATGAATCCAGATTCTGTTTACAGCATCATTATGGTCGAATCCGTGTTTGGCGACATCGCGGTGAACGCACATTGGAAGCGTGTATTCGTCATCGCCATACTGGCGTATCACCCGGCGTGATAGTATGGGGTGCCATTGCTTACACGTCTCGGTCACCTCTTGTTCGCATTGACGGCACTTTGAACAGTGGACGTTACATTTCAGATGTGTTACGACGCGTGGCTCTACCCTTCATTCGATCCCTGCGAAACCCTACATTTCAGCAGAATAATGCACCACCGCATGTTGCAGGTCCTGTACGGGCCTTTCTTGATACTGAAAATGTTCGACTGCTGCCCTGGCCAGCACATTCTCCAGATCTCTCGCCAAATGAAAATCTGGTCAATGGTGGCCGAGCAACTGGCTCGTCACAATACGCCAGTCACAAATCTTGATGAACTGTGGTATCGTGTTGAAGCAGCATGGGCAGCTGTACCTGTACACGCCATCCAAGCTCTGTTTCAATCAATGCCCTGGCGTATCAAGGCCGTTATTACGGCCAGAGGTGGTTGTTCTGGGTACTAATTTCTCATTATCTATGCACCCAAATTGCAACAAAATGTAATCACATGTCAGTTCTAGTACAATATATTTGTCCAATGAATACCCGTTAATCATCTGCATTTCTTCTTGGTGTAGCAATTTTAATGGCCAGTATAGTAGTTAGCCACTATCCCGCCATAATCTACTTACAAAGATACAAGAAGCAACTTTAAGTGTGTTTTAGTGCCTTCAGCCTCCTACGTGTCGCACCCTTAGAGATTGTGGAAACAAGATCAGACTGATTAACATCGCAGATAGAGGCACTTTTAGCAACCACACTTCCTGATCTCCATACCCGAGAGGAACGGTAAGAAGCCCTAATAAGTAGTACTATGGAACGTAGGCTCCAGCAAGGACTTTACATGCGTTCATAGAGTATAGCTATGGATGTACTGAAATCTGTTGGCTTTATTTCTATGGCGTAGAGGATGGTTATATTTAAAAGTGCAGTTTGTCACCGAGGTCGAGCGTGGGTTGTAATTATCGCCGGCAGCGAAATTCGGGAGGTTTGCTAATGCGTTAATGCGGTAACAAGGTACAGATCTGGGGACGTGCGCTGTTTGTATGACGGTAACACATCCACACTCTCATCTGACAAGCCACAGCGTGAGTGAACAGTACGGCTGTCGAGAAGATGGATGGCGCGCTGTTAGTGATGCTGTTGTAGGGGAACTGCAGCAATTGCTGTGCTGCATTAAGGGAGTATTGCCGACTGAAAGGGCTGTAGAGAGGCCTGATGCCATTAGAAAGTTTAAAGAAGATAATAATGAAAGTGGAAACACGGGTAGGTTTGGTGTGGCACCTGGAGAGGAAGGTATCCCGCACCGGTGGAAGCTATTGATGAGGTTGCTGTTGCTTTAACTGAACATGCGGCAAGCGTTCTGGGCGGTGCAAGTACTCGTGCACTGTCACAAGAATTATCCATCCCATAATTTTGCCGTCTATTTCACATTCGTACCTCTACAAGGTACAGACGGTGCATCAGCTGATCGCATTGAAATTGCTCTTCGGTTGCTTGCACGGATCGTAGTTCATGGCATGTAACTAGGCAATATACTTATACTGTAGAGTGACGAGGCACCTTTTTCTTTACAAGTTGCAGTGAATACACAGACCTGCCCGATTTAAGGTACTGTTAAACCGCATGTTGTGCGCGAAAAGCCATTGACCTCACCGCCTCATCGTCTGTGAGTGTGTGGTGTTGATTCACAAGAATCTTTATTTTCGCGGGCCGTTCTTCCCAGACGGCCAATAAGGTGTACCGTGACGTCTGCAGTTTGTCGACACCTTCTTGTACAGCATGTGATTCCTACTTTGGAAGAGAGCAGATGTTTGGAAATCACTGTTTTCATGCGAGTGGTAGCAACACCTTAATTCGTTCACGCAGTGAAAGATCTGATTAACGCAATTTTACATTAACAAGTAATCTCTAGAGGTTTGCCAGATGCATGATCTGAAAGATCACCTGATCTGAATCCATGTGATTTTTAGTTGCGGTGATATCTAAAAGAACGCATTTACCACGGGCATGTTCGTCTCTACTTGATCTGAAAGCCTGTATACAGAGACACAATGCTCAGATTCCACCGGAATTGCTGCGAGCCGCTGTTGATCACATCGTTTTAGGGATGCAGCATGTTTTCGACGTCTGCAGTGCTCATATTCAACGAATTTTGTACTCGGCGGCTAATAATAAAATCAACACTATGCCTTTCTCACTTGTTTGACCTTTTCTGCCCATGTTCCCTGCCTAGTTCGTTACATATGGGAACATTTCTGTACGTCGTTTTTGCATTCACAGTGCCCGATTTGCACCTTGTGGTCAAAATTGGATCTAATTTTTTTCCAGCGTTAATCGCAGCTCCGTGTCATACTATAATTGCAGCCATCAATGGACCTCTGTGAGTAGCTGGACTTTAATTACAACCACTTGGTACTTATGGCAAAGAGGTTACTTCAAAGTGCTTAACAATCGGTCTTGTTCTTTCCCTAGCTACCGAGTGAAGCGGTACACTAGTTAGCACACATGGCTCGCCAGCGGGAGGTCACTTAGGTGCTCCGCGGTTCCATATACCGTTAGGTTGGGTCGGGTTGTTTGGGAAAGGAGACCAGACAGCGAGGTCATCGGTCCTATCGGGTTAGGGAAGGACGGGGAAGGATGTCTGCCGTGCCCTTTCAAAGGAAACATCCCGGCATTTGCCTGGAGCGATTTAGGGAAATCATGGAAAACCTAAATCAGGAGAGCCGGACGCTGTAAACCGTCCACGGAAGATACCGGCGTGGTTTCTTTGGAGATGAAACGACCGGTTCTCTCCCATTTCCTCATCCAAATCGAACTTCAGCTCCATCTTTAGCGACTTCGTCGTCTACGTGCCATTAAACCCTAAATTTCCTTCTCTTCATTTTTTCCTCCTAACCTGGTTATATTACTACGGAGTGAGCGTCAGGTCCAGTTCCAGTAATTCAAACTGAGATTTTCCCTAATTTTCTCAAATGGCTATAGGTTAATGTTTCAGTGATTCCTTCAACAACACTACAGCGTATTTTTTTGCACTCCCGTGTTCTCAGTTTCTGGGTGTCGAATTCTAGCCTTCCTTTCTGCGATTCCTTGATGAACATGATCAGGACATGAGATAGAAAGTGTCACTAAACTTATTTGGAAAACTATCGTTTAAATAACATAATTCCATAATTGAAAGACAAGAAAAGACTATGAATTATTATATTTACGTTGTTTGTTTAGCAAAATGTGCATTTCTATGAAAAGGGGAGTCACCTTTCACATATGCAGCTATTGTCTGTCTGTGTTTCTTTGACAGATACCACTCTGTTCTTTTTTTTTTTTTTTCATTTTGACGATGATCAGTTGTAAATTCCTACTGATGATGTGTGTCGTAGTAACGAAATGGTACTAAACGGTGATCTAGACTGTAGTCTCGTAGTGCTGTCTAACATAATTTTATTTACTGAGAACTGAAAAGTAATTTGGATAGTAACTTGTTATGTGGTCTGGTACTGTGGTGAAGCCCTGTTCAATGGTGTAACATAGTAAACGTGTTTGCAATTTATTCTTAACAAAGGTGCCTGCATCTTAAAGCATATGGAGTCCGATACCTGAGGGGAAAAAAAAAACAAATTTTCTTTGACATAATTACATTCCTCAGTTTCAGAGTGTATAAGTTTCAGATCGTACGCTACGTAACTTGTTAAACAGTGTCAGTCATTTACTCCTAACATAAACAGGCCAATTTTAAATTCGGTGATGCAGTGTCGTTATTAGATTGCTGGCAACAAATCTAACACACCCGTAGCAAAGGCTATAAAACATGATGATGTACTATCTTGACGTTACGTTACTCGTCTATGTAAACTACCTTTACCTGATCTGTAATTAAAGAAAATTTAAAAGAATAATATTTTAGTAGGAAAAGACGAGATAATCTTGTCTCGGTATAATAATGTTTTTATTATCCAAAAGTAGCAGCAAACACTTTAATTAATGGAACGTGACTTTATTAATTACAGATGCCAATCATTCTTGTAGTTGAGAAACCGGGCTGAGATGAAACGGGAATTTACTACACGAGCAGGTATCCGACAGACGTGGCCACGTTCTGAATATGTCACTGCATACAACTGAGATTAATACAACATGTAATCGTATAGAAAATTCCATGTTTTCCACATTGCAGAAGAGCGGAAAACGGCGGATCCCGAACAGTTCAGATGTTAAATCTGCGCAGCGGGTGTGAACTCAGTCTCTGTCCGCCGCAGCTGGTGACCTACAAGCTTCGTTATTCGAGCACAGCTCAGGCCGCAGCCCTTTGCTTCTACTTGGCGGAGTCTCTTCCCGCATCCCAATCCACACTCGAGCATTCATACTGAGCACGCGCAAACAGCGGTCCTCGAAGAAGGATTTATTACTGAATTTATTATAGCAGAATATATTTGGGAGACATTTTTACCATTTTTTGCACACCAGCTGTACTAGTACGCACTCCGTCAACGAATGATATATTTGATAACAGCATTGCCCTTCGTAGATGAGCTATCGACACAATTTATCTATGACTAATGAATAAAAACTGTGTCTTACTACTCCCCATGCGAAACGATTAAATTCCGTGACGATGTAACATCATTATGAGATCGTGCGTAGCTGCTGACAGCGACGATGGTCATACGTCTACACAGACAAGACAGAAGCCAACGCTGTTTAGCAAATATAAATACTCTCCAGTGTTTTCATTCGACTGGAGCACTTGAGAAATATTTTGAAGAATGTGATTCCCTTATGAGTATCCTTCATATGCCATCTCATGCCTCACAGTCCTCTCGTCGTACAAACTTTAGTTCTTATAGATCCGTTCGATACAAAACTTCCGATACCAATGCTTCTAAACATAATGAATCATGTTCCTATTTTAGCACAGAACCGATGAATATTTTATGGACAGGTTAGGGATGCAAAAGAAGGGAACTAGTTTTCTGACTTATCTGGCAGCTTGAAGGACATTTAAATTATAACATCTTGACATACTGGCGCTGTTTTTAGTCGTTAGTATTAGCATCCATGTCATGTAATACAATACATTGTGTCAAGTAAAGTAACATGATACATGATGTAATGTTGTGCCGTGCGCCCGCGTCTAATTTCACATAATTCCCGCGGATTTGGAATCCCTCTGGCCGCAAGACCGCATGCACCGTTAACGTCATAAACATGGCTCTGAGCACTATGGGACTTAACTTCTCATGTCATCAGTCCCCTAGAACTTAGAACTACTTAAACCTAACTAACCTAAGGACATCACACACATCCATGCCCGAGGCAGGATTCGAACCTGCGACCGTAGCGTTCACGCGGTTCCAGACTGAAGCGCCTAGAACCGCTCGGCCACACCAGCCAGCATTAACTTCGCCGGTAGAGGGAAGGCCGGAGGAGAAGGTAGTTAAGGGCTGCGGCGACCTGGAAAAAATGAGAGTGTGACACGGGTGGTGAAGAGCGCAAGCGAGGCGGCGTGTTGTGGTGGCCAAGCATCTCGCATGGCCCGTTGGCAAGAGTGGTGCCTTTGCTCACTGCAGGTTTGGCGGAGCCGAGTGTTGGTCGCTGCCGTGAACATGGCTCGTTAAAAGCTACTTCTGCAGGACGCACAGTATTCGGCGTGTCCTCTGCTATCGAAGTTGCAAGCAGTTTGTGTCTATTGTGGTGCCGGGTTGGAGTCCGGTTTGACCTTTGCAGGTACTGGAGGTGGCGTCTTTTTATTGTGTTTAGCACAATGTTGCTTGTATCGTGGCAACGAATAAATCTTTCATAAAAAAATACGACGACCATTAATTACGCATATTAGCTTACCTTCTTACAAGATTTGAACTGATTCGCACAAGTTTGAAAACTAGAAGTGACACGCGTAAAAAAAATCACAAAAACGAGTTTTTTGCGCTTAATACCGGAATAAAGTTATATTTTTGAAAGGGAGTTTTCAATTTTATCATATGAATGCATTATTTGTTTATTTGATTGACTTTACATCATTTCGGCGCATTGAATTCATGGAAGAACGAATTTTACGTGCTACATTTAGTTCACATTTAAAACTTCGCATCTCGACAACGGATAAAATTTATTCGATTAAAAAAAATGCGTTTTCACTTTATCCATTTATCTACCTTCGTGAAAAGTTCGTCGCATTTGTCTTAAATGATTTAGGGAAACCACGGAACAACTAAATCTAGATGGCCGCACATGGATTTTAACTGACTTCCTCACGAAAGCGAGTCCAATGTGCTAATCACTGGGCCTTGTCGCTCGGTACACATTACCAAAACATAGCATTTCTGTTACATGAACTTCGCCACCACACTGCATAAGACGATGGAAATTGGGTAAGAGTTCAAAGCACCTGTTCTCCAAAAGCAGTTCAGAAGTAACGAAGAGTAGAGTCTTAGGTGACGATGTCGAGGTCTTGGAATGTAACAGACTCCGCTACAAAGGCACCGTCCGGACATTTGTCTTAAGCGATCTAGAGAAACCACGGTAAGCCTAAAACTGGACGCCGGACGAGGATCTGAAACTCCTGAATGTGAGTGTATTAGTTGCAGCGTCGCTGCACTCGAAAATGCAAAATATTCACGCATAGACCGTTAACGTCGGCAGCTAGAAAACAAATAAGATTGGAAGTGACTAATAACGAAGGATAAGAAACGAATCTCATTCGTGGAATGATAAAAAAAAAATGGTTCAAATGGCTCTGAGCACTATGGGACTCAACTGCTGAGGTCATTAGTCCCCTAGAACTTAGAACTAGTTAAACGTAACTAACCTAAGGACATCACAAACATCCATGCCCGAGGCAGGATTCGAACCTGCGACCGTAGCGGTCTTGCCGTGGAATGATAAGACAGGTAGACGAAAGCAGGATACACTTATAACTGTCCAGGAAAAGCTAGGGATTGCAGTGTGGCAACTGTACGTATATTAAGAGAATTAAGCCATTAATTGCACTGTTTTCATTCGTATCCGGTACAGAAAAATACGCTTATGCGTACAACAGAATTTTCACAGAAGATCTGATAATACATTTTTGTTACTGAAGTTCGATAATTCACGGAAAAGAAAACTAATAAAGACAATGGAATTTCTTTGAGTTTTCCTAGTTACATTATATTAATTAGACTTCCAGAACTGATTATCGCAAATTCTGGGAAGCTGTGCAGCTACTCGTTCGAAGAATCATTTACAGTGAAGTTATAAGCACGAAGACAGAATTGCAATGATGATAAATAACAGAAGAAGCGTATCTAACTTCGAAGAGCGCGCTGGCAATTAAAAAGAAAGGGACAGATGTATGCCCTGCTGATATTGACTTCAGTACGCTTTTCAGGCAGGCGAGAAAATTTCCTGTTGGCTGGCTGTCCCATATCGTATCCGACCAATTTAATAAGCTTCTATACTGTGAGAAGCGCTTCAGTCCGGAACCGCGCGACTCCTACGGTCGCAGGTTCGAATCCTGCCTCGGTCGTGGATGTGTGTGATGTCCTTAGGTTAGTTACGTTTAAGTAGTTCTAAGTTCTAGGGGACCGACGACCTCAGATGTTAAGCCCCATAATGCTCAGAGCGATTTGAACCATTTTACACTGTGACAAAAATATTACTACCTAGTTGGACTGTAACAATAACGCATTAGTTCAACGAGTGATTTCAATCGTTCTGTCCCAGACAAAGAATTTACTGTGTAAGTATTGAATCAATGAAGGGATTGTATTCCGAAACTTGTATTACGGTGCAATAGTCTCTAAGAGTTTATTGGTTGATTCCCAAGTCAAGGAGAATAATTCCTGCATAAACACTGCGAATTCCAGGAAAATTGCAACGTAAAATATTGCAAGAGGGGTTTCTCATTTAATTTTACTTGCTATGTGTGCCTGGGTCGACATTAAGAATGAACATATTTCAGGCTATCTTATTAGTGCATTTACCTAGCAGCACTAAAATCGATCTTCGACTTCTGCGGCACGGGAGTCTTTCAAATGTGGCAGTGGCTTCACTTATAAATATAAAAAAGAGAGAGGGAAGGGGTACATAACTTGGAACTGGTCGGGTAGACTGACTCACTGGTCGAAAGAAGACATGGACATTTTAATTTCAATAGTTCTGTGATGTTAAATCGACCTATCAGTTTTCCGAGTTATTTATTATCGTGTCCGGAAACAGAACAGCTACTATAATATACTGTTGACCAACTGTGTTTTGTTAATTTTCTGTCAAATTAATGATAACTGAAACATTATCAGTCCTACTAGCGTACGCTAATGTGAAAGTGTTGCTATGGTGACGTCCAGGACTATTTACAAATCTGGTCCGGCCTGTAAAATCTCATGAAGTGACCATTGTTGAAAACATTTGAGACTAATCATCTTGGGGTTGAAGCTATTTTTTCCGTGTTTGCTTTAACAATACGTATGTTCTTGGATAGGGTCAGCCTTTAGCAAAACACAATATTGTTTTTTAACCCAAACATGTTTCACTGCAGTTGCAGCACCTTCAGTGGGCTTTTATTTTATGGTTGTTAAAGGTAAAGAATGTTCTTTAGTGTTTGTATACATGTAACTATTATTTTTAAATCGTAATTACAGATATTTGAAAAAAAAACAGATAAAATTATGAATTCATACCTTTTTACCACATGGTGTGGTTTTTCTGATGCATTGTGTTTCTACAGTGATTTGTTTCCCAGTTTGTCATCTGCAACCACTTAGACCCTAAGGTAAGAGCCCACTGAAGATGCTGCAACTGCAGTGAGACGTGTTTGGGTTAAAAAACAAAATTGTTTTTTGATAAAGGTGGACCCTATCCAAAAACATATGTTTGAGACTGCCTGGACGAATGCAGCTGGTGAATGATGAAGTCTGCAGAGTGAGGCCTTCTTGCAGGAGATTTTGCAGTAGCGTTACTGGATATTCATATCTCATACATTCAGAACCTTTCTTAATGTAAATCACAGAAGTCGACTTTATAAATCATTTACGTTGTCACTATCTGGTGTAAAATCTAAAAATGCTTTACATGTTCTACAACATATACAGAGTGTCTAAGCGATATAGACCGTAGAGGATTCTACACATTTAAAATAGGTAACTAACACTGGGAAATCTGTATTTCATCTAAAATGAGCAATGAGAGTGAGACACATGATTGTAATCTACACTCACTCAAAATAATGTACGTTAAGCATCTAGAAGAAATGGTCCCATACAAATGTAATTCCGTACACGTACCATCAGCAGGTATGTAAACGATAAGAAGTGCAGTCATCTCTGAAAGTTAGCACGACCACCAAAGTGCATTAGTGTTGTCACGAAGTGCCATGTTATCTAGTCCGCCAAGGAAATTCAGGAGTGTGCAAAGCTTCAGCTGGTTGGTGAGCGTTCTACAGAACTGCGTGTTCACATAAGACAAAGTTATAAGCACTTGACAGACTTTGAAATAGGTTTGCATGTAGTTAGTTGGTCTAAATGTGCAATATCCAGAAATGTAGGGCTTTCGGATTGGAACATAAGGAAACATTAGGTGAACCACATATTCTGTAATAGTTCTAGTCAATGAAGACAGACCACAAAAGGAATACATCGAATCCCTTCCCATCTGCGCATGCAATCCGTACACAAGTAATGCGCTCGAAAACACTCCGTTTCATTCCAGACTATTGCTAGGAAACTAAGTTAGATTACTAGTTTAGTAATTACTGTTAATATTTAGTGTCGCTCAACGGCCTGGTACAGGTATTTCAATGGGACGCAACTTCGGTGACCTGCCTTTCCCCTTAAGTACACCAGTAAAACTACCAGAGAAAGGGGATCTATAGTTTAATTTGGAATTCGAACCACATGTCGTTCCTGGAAAATCTTCACATCGCTGAGAAGCGGACATTAGAAAGTGACGATATACCAGATTCGTAAGCGTTGATGATTGGTATGTACGTACGTAGTAAGTTCTGAGAAGATATATTAAGAATTGGTTGGTACAGCAAACCTAAATTATGACACGTTCTAGTTGCATGAAGACTGTCCAAGGAGCTTTAAATGACTATTCTTATAGCCCAGTGGAAGTTATCAGAAGATTAATTTAACAGTTAAATATTAATAAGTGTTCATACGCACAGAATTGATCGGAAGTGTAGCATATCTCTGACAGTTACTATTGCGAAGATATATTATTTTGCATTTCAATATTCAACGTATAATGAACTCTAATTAAGCTTTACGAACTGTTAATGCTTATTGAACCAGTTTGATAGTGACTTTATGACTAGACGAAAATTGATGAACGATATTACCTCGACTGTGAATTCAGGGCATGTGAGTTACGCAGAGTGAGTCGAACAGAACTAGTAACGACACTTAGGCGTTGTTGAAGAATGTATGCGATCTAATTGTGAATTTTGGTAGACTGCTGGTGCCTGGTAAGTTTGTTTGAATTAATATCAGAGTGATGTTTGAACACACATTATTCCAATCACCAACAAGAGTTTTGTTTCTGACTGCGATTATAGCTGACCTTAACATTAGCATTTAAACTGTATTGAAAATGCTTAAGAACTCGAGAAAGGGTATACTGTTAAATATTGTCACCGCAAAACTGCATGAAAGAGGAAACTGACACCATACATTGTCATGTTGTTGCAACATCAATGTTGGAGACTACGTTTGTTTCTCCCACGAACGTAATTCATCATACTATGTCCAAATTATCCACGCGTCTGCTCCTTGTTTGGCGGAACGGGTCTGCTATTGAAGAAACATACTTCAACAGGAGAAGATCTGACCTATATAAATATCATTGTGGATTCGTCTAGGTCCTGGTTACACTACGATATGCACCTGCGGCATGGTGACACACGGTCACAACTTTACGAGATAGAAAAGTCTTTAACTATTAAAAGTCCTTATCTATTAATCAATTCGTCGCAGGCAGCCTATAGATGAAGGAAGGAAGGAAGGAAGGAAGGAAGGAAGGAAGGTTGAGTGTAACGTCCCGTCGACATCGAAGTCTTTAGAGTCGAAGCACAATCTCTGATTGTGTCAGCCGTGCCCTTTCATAGGAACCATTCCGGCATTAGCCTGTAGCGATTTCGGAAAGTTACGAAAAACCTGAATCTGGATGGCCGCACGCGGTTTTGAACCGGCGTCCTCCGGAATGAGAGTCCAGTGTACCTGTGCTTGACGTCTGGAGAGGAAAGACAGCCCAAGTAATGAACCTCGATTCCCCAGTAATTTTAGTAAGCATCGTCTGCGAGTATGGTGACGTCCTCCTCTTTTTTTTTTCTCTCATGAGAGAGTATCCTCGTACCATCTTCCAGCAGAACAACGCTCGACATCACACTGCACATTTCTCTATGAACTGCCTGCATGGTGTTGACGAGCCGTAAGTGCTTGGTTAACAAGATATCTTCATCTGTGGAACTTTTGTGGGACCTTCTCCGGTGCGAAATCAATCCCAGTGTCGAAGTCCATGACAACGACGTCATTTGCCACAGTTGTGGATCAGCATTCCTGAAAAGAGGTTACAAGAGCTGTTGATACATTTCACAAACAAATATATTATTGCTTTCAGGCCCAATGGATGCCACATCGTCTTGACACTGTCACAGAATTATGTCTTCGCAGCCAATTTCGTTGTTCAGTTCACTTGATTTTGTAATCATAGTAATATATCCACCTAACCACTCAACGCCTGAACTTTCGTTTTTCCTTGTTCTCTCCGTGTAGATTCTTGAAGTGTGCTCTTAGTGAATGTACTTAAGTTATTCATCATAAAATAGTACTGCCTGACGCATCGACGTTTATGCGGTTATGTTGAAAACAATACAACTACACGATCATCTGTGGTTTGCTCACGTTGGAGATTACCAGTGGTTGTAGTTCTTAAGGGGCTCCGGAACGCACTATACTTGCAATGTTAAAATAACGCTTATAAATTACATCTTTCCTCGCAAAGTATTTGAGGTAGGAAGTTGAACTTTTTACAGATTATTTATTGGAATATGGGCTACAATTTAACACAGGGATTTTACAAAATTTTAGTTCAGTTATTAAAGATGATTTTTTTTTCAATTGTAATGAAAATTCACAACATTTTTTTGCAATTTTTTATTTATATATTCAAGAATATACAGTTTTTTGGAAAAAGGCTGTGTTAAATTATGCAGAAGGTACTGTGTAACATTTACTGAAAGTTTGAAACAAATATGTTTGGAAGATCCTTAGAAAACATGTAATTAGTATGAGAAAATAAAAGTTTTGGGAATCGAGCGACAAAGATTGGATTAACTTTTTAGTGCATTCCAGGTCCATAGGATGGATTATCCTCATCCTCTGCAAACTCCTCCTCCAGCTTCCTCTTGTTCCTCCTCCTGTTTACTCTTTCTTGTATTTCTAGACTCTTTACAGCCCTGTCTGCAGCCCGAAGGCGTTCCTTGTCTAAAGCAAGCATCGCTCGTACCATGTTAGAACCTATCTTGATTCCCATATTTCTAAATACCTTGCACCTTACAATGTTGCCATCATTGAAAGTCGCAACAGCATCATACACACCAAAGTGAAGTGTTTCTATTCCAACAAATACAGTCTTGGGGATTCTCGACCATATAACACTATTTACACTTTCATTGGGGTTTTGAGTTTTTCCGTGAATACACTTTTTCAACAGTTCAGGTGCTGCCAAGTCCCTCAAAATAGGTTTTATCACCTCCATTATTGCATGAGGCAGACTATGCTTATGAGTGTACACTTCACCAGTTAGCAATCCTTTGTTATATTTACACCAACTGTCTTCTTCTTTGGGACACAAGCTATGTTGGGGATTTTCATCGTCTTTATTGTTTACAGTAATAACACATACCTTTGGCTTTCCAACATTTCTCCTTTTCTTAAAAGCCTTCAGAGGATTTCTAATAACTTTACTTTTACTCATTATTATACTTCAACAAAACAGAGACTCAAGAAACAGAATTAATTACGAATATTTTCGAGATAACGACAGAGTAAATAAACATGAAACAATCGACAATCACACCAGCGATATATATTGAACCATCACAGGTTAGCCACAACACATACTTTATCTCACATCACTAAAATGTACCTGATGAACACGGACGTTAATAATAACCCCATTTGACAGCAGTTTAACAGCGCCACAGTGGGTCACGCCCATGTAGAACACATTTCAAAAAAAATTTAAAAATAGTTGTAGTCTTCGGAATTGAATAAATTATATATTATTAAAAGGTAATAGTCTGCAGATTCAGAAAACGCAAAAAAGTAAAAATTGAACTTTTCATGATTTTAAGCCTTTCCGGAGCCCCTTAACTGACTGTGGAAATTGGAGCTTTCCTTGTAACTCGTGGTGTAGCATGGTTTAATATACCCAAAACAATTGTTCAATGAAACGTTCCGCGACAGATGGCATCGTAAACCGAAGAAATTTATCACAGTGGATAGAAGCATGTGAGAAACGGGGGCGGTTAAGTCTCGGAGAGATGGCCATGGTAAATATGAGATATTGTTGCCTTGCGTGCGAGAACATTCGTCAATAAGCGCCCGTCAAATCACCTGCGAAATGTAGGCTTCGAAGAATACAACGTGGAGAGTACCTGTGGAGCAAGATTTATACACGTACCATAAGAACTGTAAATGCGAGAGGTGGAACCGAACGATTTTTAGCCCAGAGTGAACTCAACTGATGGTTTTGTAATGCATGAACTAAGATTGGCATTCGCAATTATGAACACTAGTTTTGAGCTTAAGTTGTTGCTATAAAGTGAAATCTGTTAACATTAGTAATAATATACTAAATACTTATTTCGAACCGTAACGCTCTGTTCCGAAACATTCAACTTAGAACCTTCTACCATCTGTATAATTGTGAAAATAAAGGTTTTGGAAAATTTGTTTACTACATAAGCAAAATGCAACGACAAACTGTTTGACAAATCTTCTGTGTTAGTGGAAGAAGGTCAAACTCTAACTGTCCATCATTCGTACTGTAATACACTCTATACCCGGAAGGTAGATTCCGTTTTCCTGTAACAATGAAAGTAGTAACTGTGAGGGGGGCAGGGGGGGGGGGGGGAGAGGAACGAAACAGTCGTTACACTGAATTACACAGCAGGTCTGTCAGTGTTCTCATAGCTGCAATAGCGAGAAAGCCTCACTGCTTCTTGTTTACACCCGCATTAGTTTAAAATGAACGCTGTAATTGAAAATCCTGCGAAATGTAAGATCAGTTCTACAAGACCGATTTTAATGGCAATATGTCTTACAATGTTAGCATTCAGGGGGTAATTTTGTGTTATATATCGACAACATGTTATGAGTGAAGGTGTTATGTATGAATGGTAATATTTGTTTAAGAATAGAAGGACGGATGTTGACA
The DNA here is from genome assembly GCF_023898315.1 of Schistocerca nitens. NCBI lineage: Eukaryota > Metazoa > Arthropoda > Insecta > Orthoptera > Acrididae > Schistocerca > Schistocerca nitens. The sequence goes on along the minus strand of NC_064614.1, from coordinate 503,534,915 downwards.
ATGCTGAGAGGTGATACAGTGCGCCTGTATTCAGCAAAGAAACTGGTAGAGAAAATTGACGAAATAACTTACTGAAACCAGTGTCCACAATATGGCAACTGTCGAACGACCATTCTCAGATTTCTGGGAGTGTTTTGGATGAGATCGTTAACAACTACGACTGTCACGGGCACCACAAATTATATGCTCCTTAGATTCCGAAACACCTTAGACACAACGGATGACCACATCTCTGGTTTCTTTTTCGTTACGATGTAGAACGCCTACGAAACAGAATCATGACATATATTTCTAATGCCAACACTGAGATGAAGCAACAGTGAGTAGTGTGCGATCACACCGCTTCGGCCAACGTACAAAAACGCACGTCATACTCTCTCAGCTATAATGGTTATGGGAACCGTTTCTTGGTATATTAAATACGGACTGTTTGTTAATTTTATGGAATGTAGGTGGAGAGTCACTTCCGGAGACTACCGTGAAAAATTAAGGGAACTGAGGAACGTTTCTGTGATACCGGTGTCGTGTTTTTCCACTACAATAGTCGCCTACCTACAGCCATGCTAACACAAAAACCATTGCTTGCTAAAGTTTCTATAAATCCACCCTTCATTTCAGACGGCTTCAGGCGATTTTCACTGCTTAATGAACATGAAAAACTGGTTTCGATCACAACATTTGGTCTTCGGCGAATAAATTCAGGACGGTGTGACGGGCTAGTTGCAATCTCAGTGGTAAGAATTTTAAACAGAAGGTATATGTTAACTGGTTAATAGAACACAACATATACTAACAATAAATCCGATAAACCGTTAAGTCTGTCTGTCTTTGAACCTTCAGAACTACTAGACGAATATACATGGGGTTTTCGCTGGTAACCTGAGAATTGAAACACCGTATAAGCTATAGTTCAACAAAATCACCGGAAAAAAGAGAGATCGTGATTTCAAATTTTACTATATCTTCCTTGTTTATCAGTCTGTGTGAAAACGCTACTTTCCAAAAGTACTAGACATACTTTTATAGAGTTATCACTGGTAACTTCAGCGTACTTACAGGCACCGTACAGACTGTATTTAATCAAAAACGTATCAGGAAAAACATATTCATACATGTTATAAACATGTATGTATGTATGTATGTATGTATATATGTATGTTCCACATCTTCTCCAAAACCACTGGATCTATTTCAACCGAACTCGATACACATATCACTTACTGTCTGGAAAGAATCACCGTGAGGTAACGGTCACGTATCTTTCAAAGGGGCAGGGATGGGGTGATAAAGAAGTGTGGGCTACGACTCGCGAATACCACTAATTTATTCATCCAACATTCGAGAACGAGAGCACTCAGTAACCCGCAAACAAACGTTACACCTAATTTCAAATGTTTATGAGACTTTTGTCGCTGACAACCCTCACATGATGATGAAAGGAAAAAAAGTTTATCGCTTATTACGTTTTCAGTATTCATTTTCGTATCGGGGATGACATTTTAATTTGCTACTTCCTTACTACTAATTGTATTCGCGACAGATTTTGCAATGTTGACATATTACACTGAAAGTACCTGTAAAATGGTATCATTGTACGACATATAGCTCAGGATATATAACGTTATAAACACTAAGCAGCGTGGAAAACTGCTGCATCATGCATGACGTTCAAATTTGTTATTACTAACACACTGAAACGATAGGGTTGATAGAAGAGATAGAGAAGATCCAACGGAGAGCAGCGCGCTTCGTTACAGGATCTTTTAGTAATTGCGAAAGCGTTACGGAGATGATTGATAAACTCCAGTGGAAGAGTCTGCAAGAGAGACGCTCAGTAGCTCGGTACTGGCTTTTGTTGAAGTTTCGAGAACATGCCTTCACCGAGAGGTCAGGCAGTATATTGCTCCCTCCTACGTATATCACGCGAAGAGACCATGAGGATAAAATCAGACAGATTAGAGCCCTCACAGAGGCATACCGACAATCTTTCTTTCCACGAACAATACGAGACTGGAATACAAGGGAGAACCGATAGAGGTACTCAAGGTACCCTCCGCCACACATCGTCAGGTGGCTTGCGGAGTATGCATATAGATGTAGATGTGCCGATCACCACTTCAAAAGGACTTATTGATATATAGAGCTAAATGATAGTCGGCGCAAGGGGCGCCTTGGCCTCAGCTCCCTTTCTGTGAGCCGCGTGTTAATGGTCCTTGTGGTCACTGAAGGAACAATTACACGGCGGATGCATTATAACGATGAATGCGGGTCCTGAGTACATCTCTGCTGATTGATTGGCCCCCAAGTTGTGTCGTTTCTCAAGTTTGGCCGCGCGGGATTAGCCGAGCTGTCTCGGGCGCTGCAGTCATGGACTGTGTCCCCTGTTCCGGCGTAGGTTCGAGTCCTCCCTCGGGCATGGCTGTGTGTGTTTGTCCTTAGGATATTTTAGGTTAAGTAATGTGTAAGCTTAGGGACTGATGACCTTAGCAGTTAAGTCCCATAAGATTTCACACACATTTGAAAATTTTTTTTCTCTAGGTCGACCGCTTCCCCTTTGACGCTGTGTTCGGCCATTCCTACTAACATCGTGGAATTGAGGCATCTATTCAGATGCCGAGCGATTCATCGAACGGCTTGTTTGAGCCCAACTACACGACCTCTCTCAACTGCTGACATCTGCGTACGTTGTTTACGCGCCTGTATGTGAGGCATCGTTACTGTCCAACTGAGTGCACAGAATAAAATTTGCAAAGACTTTATGCCCTGGTATCGACACGTGTTAGCTGTGCGGTGAAATTGCGCAGCAGCGTCTCACATTTTCTGTCGATATCTGTACGAATATCAATTTGTGAACAATTTGCAAAAATCTTTTGTGGTGTGTCGTTGTTTGAAGTGTATTAATCATTAGAAAATCCAAACATGTAGTACACTTCATGCAATTCGACCAACAGTTGCATGCTGCTTTCGTCGTATTGCAACTCTAAGGAGTAGCAGTGCAATACACTACCTATATTCTAAGATTTAACTACTAAATTTTTCCCGGGTTCGATTCCCGGCGGGGTCAGGGATTTTCTCTGCCTCGTGATGGCTGGGTGTTGTGTGATGTCCTTAGGTTAGTTAGGTTTAAGTAGTTCTAAGTTCTAGGGGACTGATGACCATAGCTGTTAAGTCCCATAGTGCTCAGAGCCAGCCACTACTAAATTTGCGTGATATACGAGGTTTGTCCAGAAAGTAAGTTCCGATCAGCTGCGAAATGGAAACCACTGGGAAAATCCGGTAAAGCTTTGCACAGATGTGTTGGGCAGTGCCTCCAGTATGCCCGTCGATCGTGTCGCTTCGCTCTTTTCAGTTTTGAGTGAACAGTGAGCACAAAGATGCGTACGGAATAGCGTCTCCCGCAAGTATGAGTGACTGGTTAGAGATTTCGCCTGTGTCATGCAGCCCACATAACACAACTGTCGAGCAGTTCCTTAGTCATGCCAATTCTCGGCCGCACACTGCAGGGGTAATGAAGACGCTCCTGCAGCGTTTCCGATGAAAAGTGTTTCATCACCCACAATGCAGTCCGTAATTGGCTCCCCCTGAGTCTCATCTCTGCTCACAAGAACAGCTGGCTATGAAGACAAAATTTTTCCACAGACAACGACCTGCAGACCAGTGCAGATAACTGGCCGAAAGCACAGGCGACTGCTTTCTATGACAAGGATATGCGAAAGTTGGTACAACATTACGACAGCACTCGAAGTTGGAGCGGCGACTATGTAGAGAAGTAGATGGAAGGTGTACATAACTGTTGCAAATAAAATGTTTCTGATTTTCACTGTGGTTTCCATTTCGCGATCGATCGGAACTTACTTTCTGGACAACCATCGTATGTCTCTGCTTTATTTATACAGTGTGGTCCATTTATAGTGACCGGGCCAAATATCTCACGAAATAAGCATCAAACGAAAAAACTACAAAGAACGAAACTCGTCGAGCTTGAAGGGGGAAACCAGACGGCGCTATGGTTGGCCCACTAGATGGCGCTGCCATAGGCCAGACGGATATCAAACGCTTTTTTTTTTTAAATAGGAACCATTTTTATTACATAATCGTGTAGTACGTAAAGAAATATGAATGTTTCAGTTGGACCACTTTTTTCGCTTTGTGATAGATGGCACTGTAATAGTCACAAACGTATACGTACGTGGTATCACGTAACATTCCGCTATTGCGGACGGTATTTGCTTCGTGATACATTACCCGTGCTAAAATGGACCGTTTACCAATTGCGGAAAAGGTCGATATCGTGTTGATGTATGGCTATTGTGATCAAAATGCCCAACAGGCGTGTGCTATCTATGCTGCTCAGTATCCTGGACGACATCATCCAAGTGTCAGGAAGTGTTCAGCCACATGTGAAACGTCAACCACGACCTGCAACAAATATTGATGCCCAAGTAGGTGTTTTAGCTGCTACCGCGGCTAATCCGCACGTCAGTAGCAGACAAATCGCGCGAGAATCGGGAATCTGAAAATGTCGGTGTTGAGAATGCTACATCAACATCGACTGCACCCGTACCATATTTCTATGCACCAGGAATTGCATGGCAACGACTTTGAACGTCGTGTACAGTTCTGCCACTGGGACAAGAGAAATTAGGGGACGATGACAGATTTTTTGTACGCGTTCTATTTAGCGACGAAGCGTCATTCACCAACAGCGGTAATGTAAACCGGCGTAATATGCACTATTGGGCAACGGAAAATCCACAATGGCTGCGACAAGTGGAACATCAGCGACCTTGGCGGGTTAATGTATGGTGCAGCATTATGGGAGAAAGGATAATTGGCCCCCATTTTATCGATGGCAACCCAAATGGTGCAATGTATGCTGATTTCCTACGTAATGTTCTACCGATGTTACTACAAGATCTTTCACTGCATAACAGAATGGCGATGTACTTCCAACATGATGGATGTCCGGCACATAGCTCGCGTACGGTTGAAGCGGTATTGAATAGCATATTCCATGACAGGTGGATTGGTCGTCGAAGCACCATACCATGGCCCGCACGTCCACCGGATCTGACGTCCCCGGATTTCTATCTGTGGGGACAGTTGAAGGATATTTGCTACCGTGATCCATCGACAACACCTGACAACATGCGTCAGCGCATTTTCAATGCATGTGCGAACATTACGGTAGGTGAACTACTCGCTGTTGAGAGGAATGTCGTTATACATATTGTCAAATGGATTGAGGTTGACGGACATCATTTTGAGCATTTATTGCATTAACGTGGTATTTACAGGTAATAACGCTGTAACAGCATGCGTTCTCAGAAACGATAAGTTCACAGAGGTACATGTATCACATTGGATGAATCGAAATAAAATGTTCAAACGTACCTACGTTCCGTATTTTAATTTAAAAAAAAACCTAGCTGTTACCAACTGCTGTTCTAAAATTTTGAGCCATATGTTTGTGACTATTACAGCACCATTTATCACAAAGCGAAAAAAGTGGTCCAACTGAAACATTCATATTTCTTTACGTACTACACGAATTTGTAATGAAAAATAGGGGTTCCTATTTTTAAAAAACGCAGTTGATATCCGTTTGACCTATGGCAGCGACATCTAGCGGGCCAACCATAGCGCCATCTGGTTTATCCCTTCAAGCTAGACGAGATTTGTTCTTTGTAGTTTTTTTCGTTTGATGCTTATTTCGTGAGATATCTGGTCCGGTCACGATCAATGGACCACCCTGTAGAGGTTACTTTCCCGTTAGTGCTGGTAAACGCGGACAAGTCACTAGCACAGACAGCAGATTTACCAGTTCTGTACGTTCGCGACACCTGGCAATCATCGTAGACCCGACCGATTCCCTTTTCATTAGAGACCCTGTTCCCGCCCGTGCTCCGTGTCGCTGATGAGCCTGGGGCGGTGTTTGCCACACACACAAAAGGCAGTGCCGCCAGCTGCTGGTGCTTTCATTTGTAGCGTATTTGCCCTGCGGCAGCGTGTGGACAGAGACAGCAGCAGCGGCGGGAGACAGGTGTCCGCTGCCGTCCTGTGCTGTGACGCCCGGGGCGGCGGCTGCCAGCTTATGTTTGCTTAGAGCACGGCGCAGCGGAGCCCGCGGTAATTACGTGACGACGGCGGCGGCGGCGGCACTCCACGCTGCTAGAAGCGGCACTACGGCGAGGTACGGCACGGGACGGAAAGGCAACAGCGGCAACTGGGCAGTTGACGGCCGCGGCTGCTCCGGCGGTGAACGCCTCACTCGGGACACCTGGTCCTCGCCGGAGTTCCGCAGCTTCTTCGTGTTAATTATAGAGTAAACATTTAACTCACCACCGTGAAGGGGATCTGTGGTGACACCGCCAGAAACCACACTTGCTAGGTGGTAGCCTTTAAATCGGCCGCGGTCCGTTAGTATACGTCGGACCCGCTTGTCGCCACTATCAGTGATTGCAGACCGAGCACCGCCTCACGGCAGGTCTAGTCTAGAGAGACTCCCTAGCACTCTCCCCAGTTGTACAGCCGACTTTGCTAGCGATAGTTCACTGACTACATACGCTCTCATTTGCTACGACCTAGCAAGGCGCCATATTCAGTTACTATAATCTGAACAGATAATATTGTGAATCATGTACCGCCAAGAGCGACGTTCATCATTAATGGATTAAGATTAAGTATCAAATTATTTACGTCCGCTTTCTGAATTCTAATTTCTTGTCATGTTCCAGACCTCACGTCAGTATAGTCCTTCCCTCCGCACGCCAGCCTGCGTGAGCTAAAACGCGTGCATTTCGGCCTCCTCTAGTAACACGATGTTGGCTCTTTTGCCAACACAACAGGATCTATGTTAGTAAGCGACTAGAGCGGATCAAGTTCCACTTGCTGATTGCCTAAAAATGGTTCAAATGGCTCTAAGCACTATGGGACTTAACGTTTGAGGTCATCAGTCCCCTAGACTTAGAACTGCTTAAACCTAAGGACAGCACATACATCCATTCCCAAGGCAGGATACGAACCTGCGACCGTAGCAGCCGCGTGGTTCCGGACTGCAGCACCTAGAACCGCTCGGCCAGTTAGTTGCCTATCTGACGTTTGCAGGAACAACAGAAACTTCATTTTCAATACCAAGCGTAATTATTAATCGAATTTAAAAATTTTAAATTTAATTATAGTCTGCTCATTAAAAGGTATAATGATGCGATTTCAGACTTTCTCGGCGTATTCCACTGATGAATTCTTCTCGAGTTTCAGCCGCGTGGTGGCGTCGTCTTGTCGCAACGTTTCAATGAGTTTCGTACCCATCATCTTCTGGCGAAATGTCGGGATGCTGTGTTCTGCGTATCTATACAGCTGCTTGGCCGTCGTCCGCTACTGTAGACCGGCTAATCACGTTCCTCCGGAAGGAGGTATCGCGTCGGTGGTGGGGGCGGGGGCGGCGCGGCCCAGTGTCGAGATCCGGTGGCTATCCAATCTGTCTGCATACGTCGCTGCCTTCAAATCATGGCGTTCCTGACGTATTCTGTCAATTGTGGGATTCCACGCTGCACTGAGCTGAAAACCGCTATCCCTGTTTAAAATGGTTCAAATGGCTCTGAGCACTACGAAACTTACCTGCTGAGGTCATCAGTCTCCTAGAACTTAGAACTAGTTAAACCTAACATAAGGACATCACACACATCCATGCCCGAGGCAGATTTCGAACCTGCGACCGCAGCGGTCGCGCGGTTGCAGACTGAAGCGCCTAGAACTGCTCGGCCACTCCGGCCGGCTATCCCTGTTTATTAAATTGTTTTGTATACGTATCTCCACTGCCTCTTTGAAGATCGGGTCCCAGAAACCGTTGGCGCTGCACAGCTGCTTCGTTTTCTCGAATTCGAAGGTCTGTCCCTCGATAATGCTATGTTCTGCTACAGCGGACTTGTTTGTCTGTCCTAGTCGTACGTTCCTTGTGTGTTCAATACAGCACTGGGAGATACATCGTTGTGTCTGTCCGATGTATTCCATCCAACATTCGCACTCAATACTGTAAATGCCCGGCGTCTGCAGCCTCAGTTGCTCTTTAGTTATGCCAAGTACAGGGTGATCAAAAAGTCAGTATAAATGTGAAAACTGAATAAATCACGGAGTAATGTAGATAGAGAGGTACAAATTGACACACATGCTTGGAATGACATGGGGTTTTATTAGAACCCAATAAATACGAAAGTTCAAAAAAATGTCCGACAGATGGCGCTTCATCTGATCATAATTGCAGTAATTAGCATAACAAAGTAAGACAAAGCAAAGATGATGTTCTTTACAGAAAATGCTCAATATGTCCATCATTCCTCAACAGTAGCTGTAGTTGAGGAATAATGTTGTGAACAGCACTGTAAAGCAGGTCCGGAGTTATGGTGAGGCATTCGCGTCGGATGTTGTCTTTCAGCATCCCTAGAGATGTCGGTCGATCACGATACACTTGCGACTTCAGGTAACCCCAAAGCCAATAATCGCACGGACTGGGACCTGGGAGACCAAGCATGACGTAAGTGGCGGCTGAGCACACGATCATCACCAAAGACGCGTGCAAGAGATCTTTCATGCGTCTAGCAATATGGGGTGGTTCTAATAAAACCTCATGTCATTCCAAGCATGTGTGTCAATTTTTACCTTTCTATCTACATTATTCCGTGGTTTATTAACTTTTCAAATTTATAATGACTTTTGATCACCCGGTATGTCTTTGCCTGTTTTCGGTGGGTGACAGATGGTCGTTATTCCGTGCTTCTTTACTGTTCTTCCGATCTTGGCTGTTGGCAGTCCAGCAAACGGTAGAAACGCCACACGTTTTGCTTCGTCTTCTTCTTGTTTCTCCTCCCTCCTCTTGTCTGCACGCAAGGCGTGTCTTATTTGTGTCTCGGTGTAGCCCGCAGATGTGCTAATTCACGCGGCAAACTCTCACTGTCACAGATATACCTGGCTCTTTGTACTAAGGTGTTCAGTACTGAGTTACGTTGTGCTGGATGGTGGCAGCTCCGAGCTTTAGATGTAAGTCCGTGTGCGTCTTCTCCCTGTAGACAAAGTGTCTCAACGTACCGTCCGGATTTTTCTTGATCAAAATATCCAAGAAGGGAAGGCAGTCTCTCTCTTCTACTCCATGGTGAATTTGATGCTGTCATGTATGCCACTGAGATAGCGTAGGAACCCCTGTAGTTTCTCCTTGCCATGCGGCCACAATACAAAAGTGTCGTCTACGTATCTGTAGAACACCTTTGGTTTATGGCAGGCGGTGTTCAGTGCCACATCTTCAAAGTGCTCCATGTACAAGTTTGCAATACCTAGGGCCATGGGGGAACTCATGGCCACACAATCTGTTTGTTCATAGAATTTCCCACCACATTTAAAGTACGTTGTGGTTAACACGAGACGAAAGAGTATGAGTGTGTCCTCATCGAGTGAATCATCCAGCGGCATCCGGATGAAAAGAGAAGTGACATCAAAGCTGACTAGTAGATCCTTCTCGTCCAGGCGTAACCCTTGGAGTACCTGAAAAAATTCGGTCGAGTTCTTGACATAGTGAGGGCAGTGACCCACGACTGCTTTTAGCTGCTGTGCAAGGTACTTCGCTACACCATGCGTCGGAAAATTTATAGTCTTCAATATAGGACGTAGTGGGACATACTCCTTATGGATCTTCGGGAGGCCATACAGGCGTGGTTGAGCCGATGCCACAGGGTAAAGCTTCCTGATGGTATTTCTTTAAAGTCCTGAGCTGTTGAGAAGATCGATGGTCTTGTGCGTAACAGAAGCAGTTACGTCTTTCCCCACTTCTTTGTATGCTGGATCTTGTAGTAAGGTGTCATGTTAATCGTTTAACACAATAAGACAAGAACGAGGGCTGTTCGGAAAGTAAGGTCCGATCGGTCGCGAAATGAAAACCACACTGAAAATCAAAAATTTTGTATTCGCAACAGTTAGCAACACCTTCCAGCTACCTCTCTAAATAGTCGCCGCTGAGACTTAGACATTAGTTGTGGCGTTGTAAAAACTTACCAGTACCCTCGTCACAGAAAGCAACCGCCCGTGTTTTCCGCCAATTCTCTACCCTGGTCTGCCTTTCGTTGTTTATGCCAAAGTGTTGTCTTTGTTGGCAGCTATTCATGTAAACAGAGATGAACAGCGGAGGAAGCCAATTAAGGGCTGTATTGTGGGTGATCAAACACTTCCCATCGAAAACGCTGCAACAGCGTCTTCATTGTCCCTGCAGAATGCGGCTGAAAATTGTCTTGAAAGAAACGCATGACATTTATGTTGTGTGGACTGTATAGCTTCAGGCGAAATCTCTCACCAGATCGACGTACTTGGCGGGAGACACTGATGTTTTAGGCATTACTACGCGATCACTTTGCACACTGAACTTGTACTTGGCGGGAGAAGCTGATGTTTTATGCATTCCTACGTGATAACTTTGCGCTCTTAACTGAAAAGAGCGACATGAAGCGATCGACAGGAACACTAAAGACACTGACCAATGCATCTGAAAAGTTCCATCGGATATTCACGGTGACTTCCATTCCCCGTCTAATCGGTCCTTACTTTCCGAATACGTGTCGTATTACAGTTAGACACTGTCTGTCTGTCTGTCTGTCTGTCTGTCTATCTATCTTGAGGCAGCGTAACTCTGTATTTGAGATTGAGAGCACTTAGCGACTTTCAACAAATTTTAAGCGCAATGTCAAACCATTTTTTAGGGTTCTCTACCTCAGACGGTAAAAACTCTATCCTTATGTCATCATTTTCTTGTCCGTCCGTCTGTCTGTCTGCCTGCACGACTGTTCTTCTTTCTCAGAGATGGATAAACTTGTCAAGTTCAAATTTATGCCACCTGCTAAGGTCTATACGCCCCTGTCAGTGTAATAAATGTAAGCTTCTCAGTAAATGTAACCAAAAGATACGGCCATTTAAGTCACATAATTTATTGATACTCGTAGACTAGTATCATAAAACATGGCAAGAGTAACGTTTCATAGTACAAGCAAAGGAAAAAGGTCGAGAATTATTAATTTGTTCAAATGGCTCTGAGCACTATGGGACTTAACACCTGTGGTCATCAGTCCCCTAGAACTTAGCACTACTTAAACCTAACTAACCTAAGGACATCACACACATCTATGCCCGAGGCAGGATTCGAACCTGCGACCGTAGCAGTCGCGCGGTTCCGGACTGAGCGCCTAGAACCGCTAGACCACCGCGGCCGGCATATTAATTTGTAATTACGTCGCAGGAAAAAACTATTTCCTTTGTCATTGGTCATACGACGTCAAACTTGGAATTGGAACAGTCAGTAGTTCTGCGCTCTGGCTGATAGATCGCGATAGTAAAAGTCAAACATTAAGTAAGGGGTGACTTTATTGCTCATATGACCCGTTTCTAAATTTCTCCATCATCAGATATATAGATGCGATTATTGCATGCAGGTATGGCATTTTGAAGTTGTCTGTGAAATAAACGTTCGTAGCCTCCGTGAAGTAATCGCTCCTGAATATCTGATGGTGGATTGATTCCGAAACTCAACACATGAGCAATAAGGTAGTTCCTTGTGTGATGTTTGACTTTTACCATTGCGACCCAGTCAGTCTGAATGGAGAACTACTGATTATTGCAATAATCGTTGCCTGCATGACTGTATGTCACATATATAGCTTTGAAATGAAAGCATTCTCGAAAATCTTGGAATCCAACGGACCGATATCAAACCGGTATCAAAGTCGACAACAGGCAAACTCGCCGAGATTCTTGATTCCGTTAATGATTCAATTGTCTGTATATGTATACAGACCATATGTATATGTACACAGACAATTAATAATATGTACACAGACAATTAAGTTCGTACAGAAACCTGAGGGCACCAATCCTGCTCGCACCTGGCCAATTTTGTAATCTATTTATCGCTTACATGATCAACGTCAAATATTTAGTATATAATTCATTTGTAAAGTAATCAGACGTTTGAAGCTGTTTCTTATACGGGAGCTTACTGGTATACATTACTGGCTTCGATGCTGTTTCTAACTTTTCATCTACAGAATCAATGAGTAAACATTTTGCTTGAAAATGTTTTGTGTTGGTCTGTATGTCCTACAGTTAGTAAATTTAACCATTAATCAGGTTTAATATAAACATACAGTTTCGGCGGCTATAATTACAGCACGACGAAGGTGACATGTTACTATGTGATCGAAAGTATCCGGACACCCCCTACAACATACTTTCTTCATATTAGGTGCATTGTGATGCCACCTACTGCCAGGTACTCCGTATCAGCGACCTCAGTAGTCATTAGACATCGTGAGAGAGCAGAATGGAGAGCTCCGCTGAACTCACGGACTTCGAACGTGACACGTGATTGGGCGTCAATTGTGTCATACGTCTGTACGCGAGATTTACACACTCCTAAACATCCATAGGTCCACTGTTTCCGATGTGGTAATGAAGTGGAAACGTCAAGGGACACCTACAGCACAAAAGTGTACAGGCTGACTTCGTCTGTTGGCTGATAGAGACCGCCGACAGCTGAAGAATGTCGTAATGTGTAATAGGCAGACATCTATCCAGAGCATCACACAGAAATTCCAAACTGCATCAGGATCCACTGCAAGTACTATGACAGTTAGTCGGGAGGTGACAAAACTTGGATTTCATGGTCGAACGGCTGCTCATAAGCCACTCATCACGCCAGTAAATTCCTAACAACGCATCGTTTGGTGTAAGGAGTGTAAACATTGTTTGATTGAACAGAGGGAAAACGTTGTGTGGACTGACGAATTCGGCGATCCGATGGCAGGGTGTTGGTATGGAGAATGCCCAGTGAACCTCATCTGCCGGCGTGTGTAGTGCCAACAGTAAAATTCTGAGGAAGGGGGGCGGGGGGGGGGGGTTTGCACCCTTTGTTGTTTTGCATGGCACTATCGCAGCACAGGCCTCTACTGATGTTTTAAGAACCTTCTTACTTCCCACTGTTGAAGAGCAATTCGGAGTTGGCATTTGCATCTTTCAACACGATCGAGCACCTGTTCATAATGCACGGCCTGTGGTGGAGTGGTTATACGACAATAGCATCCCCGTAATGGACTGGCCTGCACAGAGTCCTGACATGAATCCTATAGAACGCGTTTGGGATGTTTTGGAACGCCGACATAGTGTCAGGCCTTACCGACCGACATCGATACCTCTCCTCAGTGCAGCGCTCCGTGAAGAATGGGCTGCCGTTCTCCAAGAAACCTTCCAGCACCTGTTCACACAAATTTCGGGCTTGCAGCCGGTCGTCATTCAATACTTCGCACGATATTTCAACTGGGCACCTGCCAGTCATCTTCAGGTGAGCCGTCGCAGACTGGCGATAAAGTTCTCCGCTCCGCAATATATAGCGTACTGTAACTATTCTGCGCATGCGCCGAAAACTTGATAGTTGAACCAACACTGCCCGCCGGCAGCGCCCTCGCTGGTGGAATAGCGGAACTCAGTCGCCCTCTGCGTTGCTGTTTGCCACGGCCGTCGACGCACTCTGTCGTCTTCGATTTGAGCAAATCGTGGAGATGATGGGATTCCATGCACTGTCCAGCTGGTAGCCGCTGTCACGGTTTAACAGATTTTCTGCCAGTCGTATTTCTACGGATTCTTTAATAATGGAGTCCCAGAAAGACGTTGCTGTAGACAAAATCATTGTTTTCTCATACTCCATTGAATGTCCAGTAGAAATACAATGTTCAGCAATAGCGGACTTGCTTGGCTGCAAAAGGCGGGTGTAACGTTGATGTTCAGTGCAGCGTTCTTTCACGGTGCGTGTGGTTTGACCTATGTAAGCCATACCACATTGGCACGATATCTTGTAAATTCCGGCCTTTCGTAGTAACAGATTGTCCTTAACTGATCCCACAAGGTCCGCAATCTTCGATGGTGGGCGGAAAACCACTTTTACCTGAAATTTTCGGAGGATTCTCGCTATTTTAAACGAAGTGTTGCCAACGAAAGGGAGAAAAGCTAAAGATTGTTCCGGCATGTTCTCCTCTTTATTCGCTTCCTGCTTCTTAGTTTTAACTGTTAGTGCCCTGTTAATCTGTCGGATGGAATACCCATTTTCGCTGAATACTGTCTTTAGATGGGCGAGTTCTCGAGATAAGATATCTAGATCTGAGACAGTATGAGCTCTATGAACAAGCGTTTTAAGCAAAATCATGGTTTGCGATGGGTGATGGCAACTCGATGCTTGCAGGTACAAATCAGTATGAGTGAGTTTCCGGTTAACTGAATTCCCTAGAGAACCATCATTCTTCCTTCGAACCAGGACATCCAAGAAAGGCAAACAACCATCTTTCTCTATTTCCATGGTGAACAGGATGTTGCTATGAATGGAGGTGATGTAGAAACTCATTTAATTTATCTTCTCCATGAGGCCACACTATGAAAGTGTCCTCCACATACCGCCAAAAAACTGTTGGCTTCAGGGCAGCTGATTCAAGCGCTCTCTCTTCAAAGTCCTCCATAAAAAGGTTAGCGACCAAAGGAGAGAGGGGCTACCCATGGTGACACCGTCAGTCTGTTCAAAATATTCTTGATTAAACATAAAATAAGTTGAGGAAAGTGCGTGCCTGAACAAAGCAGTGATATCAACATGAAACAGGTTACCAATCAGTGTCAAAGAATCTGCAAGAGGAACTTTTGTAAAAAGTGAGACCACATCAAAACTTACTAGAAGGTCTACACTGCTAAGACGAAGAGCCCCCAGTCTATTGATAAAATCAGCTGAGTTTCGTATGTGATGTGAGCACTTGCCTACGAAAGGTCTCAGAAAGGAAGCGAGATGTTTAGCTAAATCATATGTAGGAGCTCCAATGTTGCTCACTATTGGACGCAGAGGAAGACCCTCTTTATGAATCTTTGGAAGGCCATACAGTCTTGGAGGTACACAACCATGTGGTTTTAACCTCTTGTGGTCTCTTGCGGTAAGGAGGAGGAATTTAATAGTGCTGAAGTTTTTCGTTGCACACGTCCTGTAGGATCGTAATCAATCCTCCTATAGGTAGAGTCACTTAGCAGACCATACATCTTATCTTTATACACACCACGAGGTAACAAAACAGTTGCATTACCTTTGTCAGCTTTCAATACCACTACGTCAGGGTCCTCTCTCTGATTTCGTAATGCAGCCCTTTCTGCAGAGGTTAAATTACTGCGTTGAGTAGGAGCCTTCAACAGAGCACGGCAAGTTTCCCTTCTTATTTCGTCTGCGGCATCCAAAGGAAGACGTCGTACAGCTTCTTCAACACCACTCAAAATACTTATTAATGGCGGTGCTGTAGGTGTAGGTGCAAAATTGAGTCCCTTGCTTAATACAGACAGCGTAGCGTCGTCAAATTATTCTCCGTGAGATTGACAACGGAACGTCGTACCATTATCCCTTCTGGCGACGGCGTCTGTGGCAACAGTCGATCAAATTTTGATATCTGCCGACAATTAGCATCATTGTGGATCCACTCGAACTTGGCCGAAGTCACTCCATCAACCCAGTCCCATGATACAGGACAAAGATACCTTGCAACCTCCAGATGTAACTGGTAAAGTTCTGCTGAAATAGCATCTAACCTTCGTCTTGTATAGCAAATCCTCTCCTTGACAATAGCATGACTAGCCTTCTCAGTAATCTTCCGTGCAGTAGCGGTCTTAATGAAATGAGTCACTCTAGCAAATTTTGGTATTATGCCATGGTCCCGACATCTCAATAAAAAGGTTAATGAACTTGAAAGGGAAACTTGCCGTGCTCTATTGAAGGCTCCTACTCAACGCAGTAATTTAACCTCTGCAGAAAGGGCTGCATTACGAAATCTGAGAGAGGACCCTGACGTAGTGGTATTGAAAGCTGACAAAGGTAATGCAACTGTTTTGTTACCTCGTGGTGTGTATAAAGATAAGATGTATGGTCTGCTAAGTGACTCTACCTATAGGAGGATTGATTACGATCCTACAGGACGTGTGCAACGAAAAACTTCAGCACTATTAAATTCCTCCTCCTTACCGCAAGAGACCACAAGAGGTTAAAACCACATGGTTGTGTACCTCCAAGACTGTATGGCCTTCCAAAGATTCATAAAGAGGGTCTTCCTCTGCGTCCAATGGTGAGCAACATTGGAGCTCCTACATATGATTTAGCTAAACATCTCGCTTCCTTACTGAGACCTTTCGTAGGCAAGTGCTCACATCACATACGAAACTCAGCTGATTTTATCAATAGACTGGGGGCTCTTCGTCTTAGCAGTGTAGATCTTCTAGTAAGTTTTGATGTGGTCTCACTTTTTACAAAATTTCCTCTTGCAGATTCTTTGACACTGATTGGTAACCTGTTTCCTGTTGATATCACTGCTTTGTTCAGGCACGCACTTTCCTCAACTTATTTTATGTTTAATCAAGAATATTTTGAACAGACTGACGGTGTCACCATGGGTAGCCCCTCTCTCCTTTGGTCGCTAACCTTTTTATGGAGGACTTTGAAGAGAGAGCGCTTGAATCAGCTGCCCTGAAGCCAACAGTTTTTTGGCGGTATGTGGAGGACACTTTCATAGTGTGGCCTCATGGAGAAGATAAATTAAATGAGTTTCTACATCACCTCCATTCATAGCAACATCCTGTTCACCATGGAAATAGAGAAAGATGGTTGTTTGCCTTTCTTGGATGTCCTGGTTCGAAGGAAGAATGATGGTTCTCTAGGGCATTCAGTTTACCGGAAACCCACTCATACTGATTTGTACCTGCAAGCATCGAGTTGCCATCACCCATCGCAAACCATGATTTTGCTTAAAACACTTGTTCATAGAGCTCATACTGTCTCAGATCTAGATAGCTTATCTCAAGAACTCGCCCATCTAAAGACAGTATTCAGCGAAAATGGGTATTCCATCCGACAGATTAACAGGGCACTAACAGTTAAAACTAAGAAGCAGGAAGCGAATAAAGAGGAGAACATGCCGGAACAATCTTTAGCTTTTCTCCCTTTCGTTGGCAACACTTCGTTTAAAATAGCGAGAATCCTCCGAAAATTTCAGGTAAAAGTGGTTTTCCGCCCACCATCGAAGATTGCGGACCTTGTGGGATCAGTTAAGGACAATCTGTTACTACGAAAGGCCGGAATTTACAAGATACCGTGCCAATGTGGTATGGCTTACATAGGTCAAACCACACGCACCGTGAAAGAACGCTGCACTGAACATCAACGTTACACCCGCCTTTTGCAGCCAAGCAAGTCCGCTATTGCTGAACATTGTATTTCTACTGGACATTCAATGGAGTATGAGAAAACAATGATTTTGTCTACAGCAACGTCTTTCTGGGACTCCATTATTAAAGAATCCGTAGAAATACGACTGGCAGAAAATCTGTTAAACCGTGACAGCGGCTACCAGCTGGACAGTGCATGGAATCCCATCATCTCCACGATTTGCTCAAATCGAAGACGACAGAGTGCGTCGACGGCCGTGGCAAACAGCAACGCAGAGGGCGACTGAGTGCCACTATTCCACCAGCGAGGGCGCTGCCGGCGGGCAGTGTTGGTTCAACTATCAAGTTTTCGACGCATGCGCAGAATAGTTACAGTACGCTATATATTGCGGAGCGGAGAACTTTATCGCCAGTCTGCGACGGCTCACCTGAAGATGACTGGCAGGTGCCCAGTTGAAATATCGTGCGAAGTATTGAATGACGACCGGCTGCAAGCCCGAAATTTGTTTGAACAGTCAATTCGCCGGGAAAATTTTAAAATTCACTTCCAGCACCTGATTGAACGTATGCCTGCGAGAGTGGAAGTTGTCATTAAGCTTATGGGTGGCCCAACACCATAATGAATTCCGGCATTACCGATGGAGGGCGCCACGAACTTGTTAGTCATTTTCAGCCAGGTGTGCGGATACTTTTGATCACATGCTGTAGCTTGTAGGAGTAACGTCATATACATCCTATATGCAAGGAAAATTTATGCATTGGTTTTTTATTCAGAAATAGCATTTGGATTTTGTATGCTCGTGAGCAGATTACGTTCTGCCTGCTGCAAGTAGCAGAAAAGTCTACCACCACGTGTCGCAATTCGACAAGTGCAGGATCGTGGCCTACCGAGACTGATGTCTATCATTAAACTGTTGCTGCTGGCTATGGTCGGAATCCCACGACTGTGAAGTGATCGAGGTGTGCAGGACGGCAGCACTCGAGCAGCACTCGGCAGCACTTAGCAGTCCCACGCAACCATCGCTCGAGAGAACAGGCAAATTTTTTGCTCGGACTTGCAGGATCGTACAGCCACGTCACGAATCTTGAGTTAAGAAATAGGTTTCGTTACAGCTGAAACTGACAGTGTGACTACGTCTGGAGCAGTACGGACTTTCAGCGTGCCAACTACTGTTGTGGTTTCCTTTGACGTTGCAGCAGAGGGAGGCACATGGACGCTGATGGGCACAGCGACAACTGTGGTGACAGGAGTGCAACCACGTCCCGGGTCTCGGTATAGTAAGACAATGAACATGACAATATGATGAGTCTCCGAGGAGACCATCGCTGCAAGATTAAGTGTGAACTAAGCACCTATCGTGATGGTAACGGGTGTCATTGGGTATAGAACATAATCACATCTGATTCACATAGTAAGTGATTTCGACTGCAGTCGTTACATTTCTCGCTGGTTAATCCCGTTGGCTCCCAGTTGTATGTGATATATGTTTCAACCTTGCTGCCCCTGCTGTCCTCGTTACGGAGGGTGCTCGACTGTTACCGTGACCATTGAAAATATTTAGTCATGAGTTGCCCAGAAACTACTACTTACCAAAACCCACGATTCATGAAATGTCGCAAGTAGATAAAACTGCTTCGAATGACGTGCCCATATTTGTCATCCAAATTTAGGTTGCATCTATGCCTAGCCGGGTTAAAGCCATTGTTGCTACCAGAGGTGGCAGCTCGATGTACTACGTTTCGAACGCTGTCTAATCCCAGATCACCTTCAAATGTAATTATGTATTCTTCCGGTCATAGTGTGTAAGCACAATACGTAAAATATTCTTCTTTGTTATCTTTACAGGTGCTGTAATTTTGATGTCCAACAGCATGTTTTTTTATACTTCATTCATGATCTGATTCGATTGTTTATCTTCATCACACTACCAAAAATTCAAACATCTGATACAACGTAACTCATCTCAGTTCTGTGCACACATTACTGGTGGTTATAGTCGAGTACTGGCATTTCCTCGACAAATGAAATAACCGTGGCATAAAAACAAATCCATTTATTCAAAGAACACGCTATAATAAGTCAAAACATTACAACCTCTTTTGGGGTGGCGGGTAAAATATGTAGTTTGTTATTAATTTGTTATTTAAATTCGTAAGCTGAAATGTTTGGTAGTCTTGTCCGACTCCACAGCCTTTTACTGAGGCCTGTAATGTATTTCTGTGAACAGGCAGAAGCGATGGACACACAATTCTGCTCGCCTAAACTAAAATAAAACGTTCTTCCAATATTTGACACGCAAATGGTTTTTATTAAATAATTCAAAAAGTAATTGAGGTAGCTCCACGAAAACTTCTACCACATGTTTTTATGATACAATAACCTAATTCCAAAAGTAGATTTCTCTAACTTTTAAGGTTTCGAAAGAAAGCGGGATAATTTAAGAAGTAAAAAACGTAATTTCATGAAATCGTTTACAAAATGCTTTTGTAACCAACTCAACCTATGCAAGAAATGGACAGGGGCTGCCAATAGAGAGCTCTCGATAGGTGTGTGGATCGGCCGTGAGGCGTGCCGAGACAGTACGTGCAGCCGCGATTAAGCTGTCTCCCGCATGGCGCAATGGTTACCGCACTTGCCTAGTGAGCAGGAGATCCCGGGTTCGAATCCCGGTCCGGTACACGTTCTCATTTGTCGCCGTCGATTCGGCGTAATGTCCCAATGCAACTGACAGCAGTGACCCCTTTCCTTTTCTTTCCTTTCTTCTCCTCTCCACCTTCAGTTTACGTACAACTGAATCTAAATGCAAAAGTACATCTTTCTGACGTTAATACCAGAAGTTTTAAAATCTCTCGAAAACTGGATTTTGAGTAAACTAATTATCGGATGGTGCTGAGAATCGAAACGTTTAATATTGGTTTAATCGTGCATAAACTGGCCGTTCTGCAACCGTATTTAAACTTAAATTTTACGTAAGATTATTGTACAGTCTCTGTTCGGGGGATGCATTCGACGCATCCATCCTGACCTTGGCCTAGCAATGGTGAAAAGCCAATAGCTCACTTGCCACTGTACACTCCCAGATTAAGTGCCACAAGATTGCGTTACGGACACATGAGGGGGTAAGGAAAGTATACAACCAGAGCAGTGACGAATGTGGTATCATTATAGCAACGACACTGGCCACAGAAGCCAATGACGTAAGTGACTTCGGCAGATGGTAGATTGTATTGGCCCTGTGACTGGGAAGAAGCATCGCAGAAACGTGGTCTGTCAGTGTGCTGCTGTTGTAAGTAGCTATGGAAAGTGGCTGCAAGACATTGACACAATGAGTAAACACTCTCTAAAGGAGGGTAACTGGTGATCGGTGGCAGATCCGATGATTTTGACAGGTGTTTCGGAGCGCACAATTCAGTGCACGTGGGACTCCACAGTAAACGATGCCTGTTTGTTGAAATGTCGTTTACGACTGCAGTCGGGCGCAGGAAAGTGCTTACTGAACTATGGATTAGTGCAAACTCGTCGCCTGGTTGGAAGAATTATGTTTACTGAAACAGCAAGTCGATGTTTGAACAGTTGCTCGAAGCATGCACCGTTCCAAAGCCGCAGTCCAATACGGTAGTATTAGGATATGTGTGGTGTTCACGTCGGCTTCCACGGGACATGTATCAGTAATCGAAAGCACCGTGACACCAGTAGATTACGTGAATATTATTGTGAACGACCTGCTACGCTATCTACTTCATTGTCTCCACGGCGAGCGCCTACACCACCGGCCACCCGCGGAACGGATCTGTAAAGCCGGGTCCAGACAGAATAGGGGTTATCTTTGCCGGTCCCCCGGTGAACGCAAACTCTCAGAGGCGCCCATAAGGCAACCTCAAGGGCGCCTCCAGCGGTCACGGTATCTACGGTTCTACTTTCTTCCGCACGCCACGTGACGAGACATAATCAGCAATGTATCCTGAGTCGGGCGTACCACATAGGCCCGCGCTGAGGCACGGGAGGTGTTCACATCGAGTGAGCAGCTCCAGGTAGTAGCCTAGGCGCCATCACGTCGACCCATGGAAGTTTTCACGTCCTGGGCATCCCAGACGGTTACATGGTCTCCTTCGGTACTCATCCCGGCTTACTCGAGTAACTGTTTTGTTGATTAACGTATACGGCAAGGTCGAACTTTCGTCTTGCGTAGTGGAATACGATGTGTTTGAACTGGAACAATTTTCTGATTTAACTTCTTTACTCTGACCCTCAGAAGTGACTAGTACAGGGCTTAACAACATACGTGCTCGCGGAGCAAGCTGTGAGCAGCAAGGCGCGAGCACGGAGCAGCGCGAGCACGCTACCCCCCACTACCGGACCAGAGCGGAGAGTGGGGAGAGTCACGTGGGGCACACAACAGCTGCCGCCAGTCAATGTGAATCCGCGGCCACCTGCAGGGATATCACTCACGAATTATTACTGCGACAAATGAAACAAATAAAGGAGAACGTACACGTGCCACATAATTTTATTAGCTTAGTGTATGCCTCTACCATCTGTAGACACTGAAACTAAAGAATTCCACGACAATCCTATATTTTCAACACTTTCTTCAACACTACTTAAAATATCACCTCC
This sequence comes from Schistocerca nitens, assembly GCF_023898315.1. NCBI lineage: Eukaryota > Metazoa > Arthropoda > Insecta > Orthoptera > Acrididae > Schistocerca > Schistocerca nitens. The sequence continues at coordinate 503,513,038 of NC_064614.1, read as the reverse complement.
GGTTGTAGTGTTCTTCATGGCTACTACATCGAAGAGCTCCTCCCTCACCTGAAGATCTCTGTTAACACCTCTAATAAATATGGCAAGCTGCGCTGTTCCAGTGATATCAACACTTTCGTCCAGAGCTAGAGAATACGCCATAAAATCTTAACAGATATTTGCAAGCTGGCTCTGGACGTCGCCTGCCATGTCCTGTATGCGACGCATAATGGTCATGTTAGATAATGGCACAATCCGAAACTGTTCAACTTGAGATGGACACAAATGTTCCGCTGCAACTACCAAACATTCTTTTATTAAATCGCCATCAGTTAAGAGGCGCAGGGATTTTGCTAAAAGCAAAGCAATTTTGTAACCCACTCTGAGAGCTGCCTCAGTTGATTTTTCTTCGTCGTCCAGATCTTCTTCGGATAGCTTCCTTTTATGTTTAATAACTTCCTGTGCACGATCTGGTCAATCACATTTTCCACGTCCGTAGTCTTTCGCGTCGTACGACATATAATGTCACTGCAAATCAAATTTCGTAAAAGAATTCAGCGTTTTGTGACATACTAAACATTTTGCAACACCATCTTTTTCAGTAAATAGATACAGTTCCTCCCAATGGGGGTTGAACTGCGAAAGCATGGTTGGGGTTACACAACGGCGACTTCACATGATTCGTAACCAGCGAAGTGACTGTTAAGAGCTGATCGTAGTACTTTAAACGTTACACAGTCGGCGCGAATTCAATAGGCACGCTGCGGCCCTATTCAAACGTGCGCGCGCATTTCCCCTCCCTCCCCTCCCTCCGTACTCCGCGACCTTGCAGCTGCTCGCGAGCACGTGCTTGAGCAGACGCGAGTACTCGCGCTCAAAACCGGCCAGTTGTTAAGCCCTGGACTAGTAGAACGGTTAATTTGTGTGTCTGAAGAATTTGTTCTGTGGCCGTTAGCTTTGTAATAGAATCTTTGTAAGTGACTTGTAACTTTCTCGTTCTGACCATAACCTGTGGACATAGCATACTTGATATCACGTTCGACGGCGATGGATAACAGTCCTCCTCACTAGCCCATAATCGTGCGTGCTACGTGGTTTGAGAAGCACAAGAACGAAATCATTTTAGTGTCTTGACCACCAGATTTGGTCCGAACACTACTGATAGCATCCAGAGCTCACAAAGCACTGGCCCGTAATTTGCAGGAACTGAGTGTCCTGTGCAGAGGAATTTGATGATACATACCTCCGAAAACCGACCAAAGACGTATCGAATTCATACCAAGCATAATCGCCACTTTAGTGTGCTCCAGAAGTGGAACAGCACCTAGTAAGCAGGTGCTCCCGGTCATTAGTGTATGCTGACAATCCTATTTTGCTGTACTAATGCGAGGGAGGCGATATACAAGAGGAAAGGGCAAAAAGTCAGTCATGCATCCGAAAACAGCCCCTACGACAGAACTGCAGAATGACAACAGGATTACCTGCCGATCTGAGCGTGTCAAAAGAAAACGGGAAAGATAAATTCGTAATGTTTCGGAAACGGTAGTCCTGTGATACGATTACGAACGGATCCTCACGTCACTTGAAGTGGGCTTATTTTAAGACAAAGATAAACATGAAGATGAAACTATTCTTCGATAATGTTTGAGTTTTCTCACCGTTTATCCTATGGTATAATGTTCGCTGTTTTTCATTGTGTGGAACGTAATGGCAGATAATGAAATAATTAACCATAGGATACAAAGGCAACTGAAATCGCTCAGCAGAGGAAAGGTCGGTGGACATCACATGATACCAGTACGATTCTACATATACTACGCGAAAGAACTTGCTCTTTCCCGCAGCATTCTATTGTAGGTCGATAGAGAAGCGAAACATTCCTAATGATTCGAAAAAACCACAGGTCATTCCAATGTGGGAATCGGTGGTCAAACAAACGGAAAAAATTATAGGTCTGTATCTCTGATGGCGGTATGTTCTGGAGTCTTGGAACATCTGTACTTACATACATCTGCATCTACATACGTTCCCCGCAAAATATCTGTACTAGTACTAAGCCGCTCCTTTCCTGTTCCACTCGCACATACAGCAAGGGAGAAAAGATTACCTATATGCATCCGTATGAGCCCTAATTTCTCGTATCTAATCTGCGTAGTCCTTACGCGAAATGTATGTTATTGGTAATTGGATCGTTCTTCAGTCAGTTTCAATTGCCGGTTCTCTTTCTTACGTTTCATAAGTATTACGACATGTGTAGAGACCGATAATTTCCGTAGAAATCAACGTGGATCTCGAAAACAACGATCCTATGAGACCTAGTTTGCTCCGTTCGGCCACGAGATCCGGAAAGCAGTAGATACTGGCGCCTACCTTGGGGCCATTTTCCTTGTCTTCTGCAGATAGTTCGACATGGTTCCGCATTGTTGACAAATGAACAAAATATGAGTGTGTGGAGTAAGAGACCAGCTGTGTAATTGGACTGAAGAGTTTCTAGCATAGAGAACACAGCATGTCACTGTCTTATCGAAAAGAAATCTTCGCACGTAAACTTATCTCCGTTAATACCCTAAGGGACCGTTATAGGACCATTAATTTTCTTAGTGTGTGTAAATAAAACAGTGCGTGACGTCGGAAGTTCCATGAGACTTCTCGCGAGTAGTGATGTAGTATACAGAGAAGTGGCAACGCTAGAAAATTGTGATGAAATGCAGAAATACCTGCAGAGGATCGAGGTTTTGTTGACGGATAATCAATAGACTGGCAACAAGAACAAATGTAACCTACTGCGTATAAATAAGCAGAAAGACCCATTATTAGACGATAACACGATTGCTGACGGAATTACTGGAAGCAGCCATATACCTTACATATCTGAGATTTTAAGTACGGGACGATTTAAAGTGGAGTGACTACATAAAGTTAATCACAGGTAAGGCAGTTGGCAATCTATGATTCATTGAATGAATCTTCAGCAAATGTAGTGCGCCCACAAAGGAGATAGCTTAAAAAACCTTCGTTCGACAGATACTTGAATGCAGCTCATTTCTCTGAGATCCGTACAGGATTTGATTGACAGAAGAAGATCCCAACAATAACAATGCGCGTCATTACAGGTACCATTTAGTAAGCGCGGAAGTATCATGGAGTTACTCAGCCAACTCTCGTGACAGACGCTGTAAAAGAGACATTCTGCATCACAGTGTGGTTTACTGTTAATGTCTCAAGGGCGTACAGCAAATATATTGGCTCATATTACATATATGACAACATACATCCGTAGCCGATGTTGCTCACCCATGGCTGTGCGGTTTTGTTCGACTTGGAGGTAATCCGATTCGTATCCTGATGGTAAAGGAAATTTTCACTGCCGTTATTTGGCTGGTAAGGATGAAGAGAGCCGGCAGCGCCAAGTTTTAGTTCACAGACCCGTACCATAGACTATGCAGCGCAGTTAACACGTGTACTGGAGAAAGTCTTTGCGCGACTGCCTTGGATTAAATTCAAAATATTTCCACAGTGCCTCATGAAGTGTGGTCATGTGACAGTTTTGATTGTGATCTGTCCGTCGAAAGGGGATGTTAAGCTCGTTGACCCCCTTGGTGCTATTCGAGAGGAGTGTACTGGTATCGAGTTTCATCCTCTCCCTCCCCTTCATCTGTAACAACACAAATCCAACACTACACTGCAGAAACATTCTTCGTACTATCAAAACAAGACATGGTTGTCTCACTGGGAGGTCCGCGATCGTTCATTAAGTAAAATATGGCGTTTCAGTCTTCGATCGCTATTCTTTATTCTCAATAACCGGTTTCGGGCTAGCTGCCCATCTTCAGATCATATGTTGTAGTTACAGAGTAACTTGTCCGTACAGAACACACAGTTCTGTACGGACAAGTTACTCTGTAACTACAACATATGATCTGAAGATGGGCAGCTAGTTCTGTACGGACAAGTTACTCTGTAACTACAACATATGATCTGAAGATGGGCAGCTAGCCCGAAACCGGTTATTGAGAATAAAGAATAGCGATCGAAGACTGAAACGCCATATTTTATTCTTCGTACTTATCCACATGATACAGATACATAATTGACACTTCATAATGTGTTGGAGGATGGCAACAGCAAATGTCACCACTAGCACCTTGCCTTATACGGCTATTCAGGATCCCTGCTTCTGCTTTCCTACGATCATTCACTGTATGTGGAACTACTTTGAGTGTTTACCTTGCAAAAAGACTATGGAGTTAAAATTAGAGAGATCGAAGTTCACTGAAAGGCTTACCAAAAATCGTTCTTCCGGTGTATCATTCGTAACGCGAACTAAAAAAGGGACAATTGATAGTGGTAACATAGTACGTTCCGCCACACACCGTACACTTTTATGCGGAGAGCGGATGTAGATGTAGAAAATTTGTTTGCAGTTCAGTTTTGTGTCTTGCTTGTGGCTAAAGCCATCAGTTAACATTTGGTAGGGAATTGTTAGATCCATCTGTCTGTGACTCGAGTAACCATAATTTTTTATGATATCGCGTTTTATTTCTTATTTATGGTGTCTTCTGGGGTGAAGATTGGGACCAGCCCAGCATTTGCTTAAACGAGGTGGAAAACCGCCTGAAAAACCACACATATGCTGGCCAGTGTACCACACTAATGATCGTCAGTTATCCGTGCAAATTCATTCCTAAACTCTCTCACGTATTTCTGCATAGCGAGTTCCGCTAGTTCTGCTATACAAGTAGGACCCAAAGGTTTGAAATAATCAAATATTATAAAATTGTCGCTTAAGCGAGTGGATGAAACGAAAACGAAGCCATTAGAGTGTATAAAGAGCTGACATCGATAACGGACACCTGTAAGACTTTGAGATAAGGTGACTAAAAGAAGTGTCATATAAATACACCATCCTTTACTAAATTGGGCAGTATTTTACAAGAACTAATGCGAACATAGTGCTTCAAAGAAAAGCACGATAGTGTCTGAGCTACGTCACGAAGTTGATGTTAAGATAAATAATTTTTGGAATTAAGGATATATAAAATAATGTGTCAAGATTTAGAAATGCACAACACCAGTCAAACTGGAAGAACCATTACTACACATGCAGAGTGGCTGAGTCCGTGATGTGATATACTATATAAGTTGTTTGATACTGAGATTACTTGATGGTGGTCATTGGCAAAGCAGTTGAAAAAAATGGACAGTAGTGTGCCAGTTTCAGGACACTCTGCATTGTTGGCAGTTCTCCACCCCCCCTCCACCTCCCTCTCCCACACTACGTCATTTTTCCTACTCAAGGGCAGTTTTCCTATTGGTTGTACAATCTGCATTGTTACCAGATTTCCCCCACCCTTAGCATGATTTATGGTCCACGATCAGTAATAATTAATGTTAGGTTAGTGGTGTGCGGTTTTTTTGTGCACAAGTCGGCTGTCAGACAGGCATGAATTATATTCTGACTGATACAACATTCTTTCTCAGCACCAGATACCTCTGACTCACATGTGGCAGGCATATTCCACATCACAAGGCACTTCTTTATGGAAGATACTGAACTGTTATAGTACTGGCCTAAATATCTTAACAGTATTACTCTTCAGGGAATAAAAATGCAGATGGATGCATTTGGAATATCTCACATCACAAGGCATTTGTTTGTGGATGATATGAAATTGTCTAATACTGGTCTAAATATTGTAAGAATAGTACTCTGCAAGGAATGAAAATGAAGATGGGTGGCTTCCTTCTTTTCTTTTACCTTGTGGAACACTGTCTACATGTATTAAATACTAAGAAGGTGTCGTATTGATTCAAAGTACCTGCTCTGACACTCTGACACATGTCTGACAGTTCTTTAATTCTCATATGTTTTGGTGGTAAGATCTTGGTTCAAACACTATAGGATTTTGTAGTAGATCACTATAACATTTGTAAATTAAAAATGCATCAGTATATGTTGCATATAAACTATGTACCAATAGCAAATGTTGACTTTTTTGAAATAAAACAGTGTCACCCACTTTCTTAGAACTGGGGCCATTTCTGTTTTCATAGCAACGGAACCGGTGTCAGGGTGGCAATGCTGTGTAAATAAAAACGTGGGATTGGTTTACTTCTATTCCTTTAATTACTGTGGAATAGACTTTCCCCAGTACACGTTTTAACTGCGCTGCATAGTCTAGGATACGGGTCTGTGACCTAAAACTCCACACAGAACGCAGTTTGTAACGACGGCAGCCTTAGGGGACACATCACCAGTCAACGATTCATCTCTGGGAGAGACACACGAAAAAGTGAAATTAGCACCCTACGCACGCACCACTCCCTCTGCACATTTGTTTAATTCATAACTGTTGCAAAATATATGTTATAGCAACTCTCTTGTGGCTGTGCAGTTATCATTACAGTGGGACCAATTACATCTAAGCCATATATGCTATCCTTTTATTCTGGGTGTTTTTGAGGTGTTCCAACTGTACAATAAATAAGGTTTGTAGTAACTCATAATTAGACTTCATTTTGATAAACGTTATCCATTATTGTAGAAGTATTGGTGTAAGTTTTCTAATTGTTGAAACTTGCGTGTCCGTGCATGTTAATTATACATAAAAATATAGGTTTATGGATATGTCATTCGAAATCTGGTGTGATGGTGAATTTTGCACTGGGTTTAGTACGTTACTTTTGTCGTTTTATCGTTGTGACTGCTGCCTTCACAGCCAGTGACAGGTTGAGCAGAAACAGTTTTCTATCTAATGGTGTTGTGGCACTTTGATAGAAACTGAATTACATGTCTCCTACACATGTGCTGACTGATATAACTTGCAGCTTAAAGTGCATTTGTCAATGAAAATTGTTTGATCTTTATACTAAAGCAGACAATATTATTCCCACATCCAAATTGGCTGCATTATTTGTCAAACCTCTCATCTTAGTTTGGCTAAAACCGTTATCGAAGTCAGCTGTTTTGACCATTCCACTCTCACATAGCAAATGGAAAAAATAAATAATGTGTCGAGTGAACACCTATATATTTTTGCAGTCTGAAAGTAGCTATGCATTGTGCTGTCACATTGTGGGAAGATGATGTATGAAATAATATTGGCCTGCAGGTGCGATACTAATCAATGTACAATTATTACTAACTTAAACAAGGGAAATTACTAAACAATTCGTAATTGACGACAGAATATACTCTTGGAAGGAATCTGTATTACGCATCTGATTCCATTTGGTATTTTTCCGACGGTGTCATCCAGAGAATGCAACGAAAATTACAGTATTATTGCAAATGAAAAAATCTGTATCCGTGCATAAAAAATGCGAGATTGATGTAGTGCTACCTCTTGTTGTAATATCTAAGCTTAAGTGGCGATTTCGATGGGTCGCACTGTGTTTAAATAAAGTGTAGACCTAATACCCACTTTTTATTTCCAAGTGCACTATAAAAGTACAAGGCAACTCACTGAATAGCGCGGCAGCGCACACAGTGTGGCTAGCAACCTACAGGTGGTCAATCCACCTCATCTCCCAGTCTGATCGCTCAATGGCTTGCAAAACCTAGCTGTTCCTACATGTATGCCAAACTACAAAGTCTTAAAAATACATCAAAATTTGTTGACACCCAGCCTTAATGACGAATGAGACAATTACATTTCTAGAAGCATTTTTCAGGCGACAAAGATATGCAGTTTGCGGCACCTGTGGGCTGTGCTGGTCCAGGGCTTGTGAAACGTTTCCTTCATATGTGTAAGCAAAAAACTGTGTTGCAAGTTTGGAGCCAGGAGGCGTCTGTGGGTGACAGTGGCCTCAGCCGTCTGCAGTGGGCGCAGCGCACGGCAGACCTCGCTTGATGCTTATAAGACACGGACAAATTGGAGACGATCCATAGCAGAGGACGCGATTGTATAAAAGTGTGACAGTAAGAACTCCTGCGAACCGCAGTGTGTTTGTGACGTCCAGATAATTAAATATTTGCTACACACAATGCACCAAAATGCTTAAATAAATACTACTATACAATATGATACAGTTTAAAACAACCTATCTTACTTGGACTTTTTTAATAAATTCCCACCATTTTACGTTGAACCATGTTTACTGTACATCATAGTGGCAAACTCCTACAAATCTGACAACCATGCAGATTGCCCTCATATCCTCAGCTAATAGGATAACTGCACTTGATGGCCTAGAAGAGTTGGGGAAGAGGGATTAGGGAGGTTGAGTCGGGAGGGGCCGGAGGAAGAAGTCCTAAATCATTGATAAGGGTGACAGGAGAGGAGATCTGACAACAATGCAGGGTGTCCTGACACCTCCACAGTGGAAAACCCTGTGCGTTTCGCTTCGACTGTAACATGACAATCACACTCTAATGACTACCGTAATACAGCCAAAATCAAGATAGTGAATGTTTCAGTACCCACACAGACACTTCTCTTTTCATGTGACACTACCGCCATTGGAGAATATTTGCATACTAATGTTCAATTATTATGGCACTCTAGTGCATACATTTGTACATAATGATGCATAAATCTGTACTGAATACACTGCACAGTATTTCACATGAGAAAGAACTAATTCAAGGAGATATTATTGCAAAGTTTCCAACCACTTTGGACATGCATTGTTCGTTGTATGAGGTGTCCCGAACGGATGGCTTGAATAGGCAATAATTAGCTGTTTCCTACTGGTTAGTTGGTTGATTTGTGGGAGAGAGTCAAACAGCGAGATTTCGGATTAGAGGAGGATGGGAAAGGAAGTCATTCGTGCCCTTTTAAAGGAACCATCCTGGCGTTTACCTGAAGCGATTTAGGAAAATCACGGAAACCCTAAATCAGGACGCCCGGAGGCGGGTTTGAACCGTCGACCTCCCGAATGCAAGTCCAGTGTGCTAACCACTGCGGCACTTCGCTCGGAATGTTCATTATTGTAACGGTCCATTCTACTTAATTTTCAACTACAAATAAAGGAAATAATAGTAGCCCAACACTATTTTCTACGACTATAAAACGATGGACATGGCACAATTTGATTCGTATGTAACAAATAGTAATGAAATTCTTAAACAAAACTTTAGTTATTACAAAGACAAAAGCGGAGTACTAACTGTGCCACTGTTTAACTGCAGAAGACTTATTTTTATTTATTTATGCATTAATAAAAGAAACCAAATAGCTTAAGAACTAGTGCAGTACATGGATCATTATGCAACGGAGCAATGAGTATTGATTAAGACTTTGTGTAGAAGTCTTATATTATGATAAAGCAGTCGTACTACGAGATGCTCCTGAGAAGAAGTCATTGATTCAACTTTTATTACTATACAGTTATATGCAGAATGTTACAGCTTGCATTATCAGTTATCAGGATAATAGGAAATTCGGAATTAAAGATGGCTTAAAGAAGAACATATCACACCGTTAAACCAATTTATAGCAGTTTTAGAAGAAAGTTTCATATCCTTAAAGTGGCGTAAAAGAGCACAACTGGATCACTTCCGTTTTGCCGAAGACAAAGTTACAACAGCGAATGGAATAACATAGCCGTGGAAGATTTAGAAGTGACCTGGAAACGATTACAGTAAGACTAAAAAGATGTATAACCAACAGACCAAAAAGTAAACAACTTAACAATGAAGTCATGAAAACAGTTGAGTCGTTTCTTTGTACTTGTGGTGGTGAACTCTTCAATCAGCCTTCGAGGAGGAAGAGGAGAACGAGGAAGAGGAGTACTCTTGTTATGACTAATACCGTAACGTCCAATACGCATTCAATAATTTTGTACGAAATGAAAATAATAAAGAGAAGTTCTGAACCATGCCTGTGACTCGTAGAAAGTACCAACACATATCTGAAGTGACATTTATATGCAAATAATAAAAATACAAGTGGTTTCTAGTACGCAAATGCAGCCTACTTTTGATAAAATAAGCAATTAAGATTTTGATTATTAAAATTACACTTTAGAAGGCCAGAGAAAATTAAGCAATTTAAAATAAATTCCCCTTATTTTTAGATGCAAGAGCAAAGATAATGGTATTTCATGGATAAGCAGATCTGTTTCCTGTCATCCAAACAATTTAAAAAAAACTCATGCTCTGTATTTCGAGTTGTCTGATGATGTTATTGTATTAAAGCTTTGCAAGTAAAGTAATTTACTTGTAATGTTATATTAGAAAAAAACTGAAACGTAAGATGCCGGTAAATAAACCATGCTGAACCAAACTGTCAGTTTCGTATTACGAAGAAGCAAGAAAAGTTAGAGTTAATTCTTTAGTCGTCAGCAGCGAGGTCTTTAGAGTCGTAATACATTCATGAAGTGGATAAAAATGAGGCACGTAGAAGTCTGTGTTTTTCTCCTTAAATTAGTTCGGAACACCGTCACAGAAGTTCTGGGTTGGGTACCTAAAGCAAACTCCTTTAGAACGTAAGTTCAGTTTTGGATCGGATGCAGCGCAAGCGTAGTGAGTAGTTTGTCCCGGAAAACTTAACCAAAGAGCCACTTCAGTTGTTGTAACTGTTAGTGTTTTATGAAGTATCTGTCAACTGAAAATACTACTGTGACACAAAATACTTTCATTTATGGACCCACTGAATTTGTCCCAAACAATTCAGTCAAGTACAATCATTGTGTCTTAAGATAAATTTCGAGGATCAGCTTAGAAAATTGTTTAGAAATCTCAAATGGAACAAATTTACTTCATTTTTCAGTAAAAAAAATGTTGCAGGGTTTTTGAAAAAAATTTACTTCTGTACAAAATCTTCAAAATAATGTGTGTTTGGCACCAAACAAACTGAACGACAATCATAATTTAACTACAGGAATATTTTAAAGATAATTATGTCTCAATAGTGATGCATTGCAAGCACTGAGTTTTGGTATCCTTACATGTGATGATATTCTAACGACTGTTTCCGCATACGGCTCTGGTACTGAACAGGCGCAGAAGTGCTTTTTAATGGTGTCCAGTCCTCTCTCTTGCCAGAAATGTGACCGTCAGCGTTGCGTTATTTTTGTCCGGACTGCTCTGATTTTTGCTCACCTAAAAACACATTTGCGTATAAGCTGCAGTGAGACATGAGCAGTGTTTTAATGAAAATCTCCACCCAGGGCGGCTGGTAGATTTGTTCTGCTGTGCCTTTTTTATAAAAAGGGGAGGAGGAAATTACAGAGACGGGAGGAGTGCCGGTGAGGCTTTGCCTTTTTTTTTGTAAATTGAGATGGGGGTTGGGGTGGCTGGGAGCAGGAAAGGACCTCGACGCCATCTGCACAGCACGTTGCCTGTCACCGCCCTCTGCATCGCAGCTGTGACTGATGCCACTGCGTCCACACACACGGCGTAGGGCGCAGGCCTTTCTATTCTATACTACTATTGGTCAGACTTGTGCCCGTTGCTTTAGTATTCGAGTAGTCGCAAATAGCGTAGTCTTTCATAACCTCACTGTCACCGTTCGGATGCCAAACTGCACAGCAGACAACATTCATAACACATGCTATTTTGGCGTTGACGTGTAAACGAAAATGAACACCTCGAACAGTCGAGACTCAGTACGGGAATAAAACGCCAGGGGCGCTGCATTAGACTCACGTGTCTCGAGTAGTAAAATGAGTCAGGACAGTCGACTATGTAAAAGGGCCTTAAATCTTTGTGTACCTCATTATCGCGGGTTGTATCGCTGAAGGGGAGATTGCGCCCCAGCGTCTGCAGCTGGAGTTACTCCATGACGCTGTCTTGCTTACTAAACCGCACGCGTGACTAGCCTTGCTGCTCTTCAAAAAAAAATGTTCAAATGTGTGTGAAATCTTATGGCACTTGACTGCTAAGGTCATCAGTCCCTAAGCTTACACACTACTTAACCTAAATCATCCTAAGGACAAACACATACACACCCATGCCCGAGGGAGGACTCGAACCTCCGCCGGGACCAACCGCATAGTCCATGACTGCAGCGCCCTTAGACCGCTTTTTCTCTTATTATGTTCGATATAGTTCGTTGCGTTTGGTCTGGGCGGACGTCACAAGACATCTGTTCAAGTTGATCGTTGATTCTTTGACTCACTTTGACTCAGCTTTTTTTTTTTTTTTTTTTTTTTTTTTTTTTTGTATTACACAGAGCACGCAGCCCTCTGACCGAACACGCTGAGTTACCGTGCCGACTTTTTTTTTGTTCGTTGGTTGGTTCAAATGGTTCTGAGCACTATGGGACTTAACTTCTAAGGTCATCAGTCCCCTAGAACTTAGAACTACTTAAACCTAACTAACCTAAGGACATCACACACATCCATGCCCGAAGCAGGATTCGAACCTGCGACCGTAGCGGTCACGCGGTTCCAGACTGAAGCGCCTAGAACCGCTCGGCCACCCCGGCCGGCTTTTGTTCGTTGCATCTGCTCGTGGCGGACGTCGTAATACATCCGTTGAAGTTCATTGTTCATCGATTAACTCAGTTTTTTTTATTACAGAGGGCAGCTAACCCTCTGACCGAACACGCTGAGGTACCGTGCCGGCGACCGCTCGGCTAATCCCGCGCGGCTGCGGCTCTTCCTCAGATCTTGTCTACCTCCAGTGATGACACTGCCTGCTGATGGTTTCAGACTGTTGAGCAACACTAAAGAACAAATCGAACTAGTATTGTTTAAGCCATTTCATTCGTGGAAGAATTACAGTATTCTGAAATTCATTGGAAGAATCTTACTTAAATGTAATTTAATAGTTAAAATATACAATTGAGAAATACAATATTAGTTTTGTTGGCATGTACTCATTATTTGACAAAATCACAATACTAATTTAAGTTCTTATTAGTTTATTTTCCTGAAAATAATTCCTTTCGCAGCGCTCTTTAGAAAGCCAGCCGCATGCTGAAATGCCTTCAATTTATCCGCTATGCTTCACCGTAGAGGTAACTGCAAGTCGGAAATTTGTTTTCCATTACGTCTGAGTTGCTGATACTAATTTCCCCTGAAAGTGAAAACTGTCTGGACCTATTCGGCTAAATTTATAGAATGCGGTTTTTTGTATAGAGCGTTCACAAGAAACAACAACCGAACTGTGATTGGTAATGATAATATTGGTTCTTACTTTTGTTCCTCGAATTACTGAGCTTTAATGATAAGCTACTGTGAATATACTTTCAGCTGATCTCGCGAGTGCAACAGACGAGTGACTCGTAATATTTCAGCCTCTCACAATCCACCGTTTAGAGACGAACGTCGTATCGCAACAATGGGAATAAGATCGTCGAACGAACAAATGTTCCGCCGCAGCATCTCCATCGAGGTGTGTCTCATGGCTCGTCGTATCCTCTCAGTGGGGAATGCGCTTACAAGAAGGAATCATGCATCACAAAAAGCTCTGCTGATAACACTCCTAGAGCGGACGTTCCAGAAAGAAGAGTTAGGCAGCGTACCAATTCCACTGATTTACTTCTCGCGAAATGACCACGTTGGGGAAATCAGATAAATTAGAGTTCATACAAATGGGAACTGACAATTGTTGAATGGCACAGCAAAAGGGGAAAATAAGAGTGGTAAGTTATCTGAAGTACTCGCCGAACTGGGTCGCGCAGTGACAAGAAGGTGGACTCGTATTCGGGAGCACGACATTTCAAATCCTCGTCCGACCACCCAGATTTTGGTCTTTTGGTTTTGTATGATTTTCTTAAACTGTTAACGACAAATTTCGGCAAGCTTCTGTTTACATGGCACTTACGATTTCCTTACACAAACCGAGTTTATAATCATCAAAATATCCACGGGTGTACTGCCGGTCTACAGTGTCCAACGGGCACAATATTTCGGCGATCATACATGTCGCCATCATCAGGTGAACTGACGGACTGAGCTCCTGTGAACGTGCCGGCACGGAGATCCGTACACTATGGCTGCTCAGGTGGAACTGGGTTCGGTCGCGGCGGCGGCGGATTTAAATACCCTCCGCCCGCGGCGCGCTCACTCCGCCGTCCGCGCCCCGCGCCACGGTCGCGCGGTGGAACAGATTGCGACGGCGTCTGAGATGACGTCGGTGTGATGGCTCCGTCCGCCGTGGTCGTCACAACTATACATTTGCTCGATTTACTCTTGATTAACCCAATCGCTGGTTCCCAAGCCTTGCTAAGATTATAGCCACAGTCACGATTTATGAGGTCGTCATTGGTGCGAATTTCGATGGCCTCTCTAACAACGCTGTCCCAGTATCTCGACGTCTGTACCAGAATCCTCGTGCGTTCATACTCCATAGCGTGATTTTCCGACAAACAATGTTCAGCGACCGCCGACTTGCTCGGATACATCAGTCGAGTGTGCCTCTGGTGTTCACGGCATCGATCCTCGACGGTACGCATCGTCTGACCAATATACGACTTGCCACATTGACACGGAATCTGGTACACGCCGGCCTTCCTCAAACCGAGGTCATCTTTGGCGCTCCCCACCAGTGCACGAGTTTTATTCGGAGGACAAAACACCGTTCCGACCCGGTGTTTCTTCAAAATGCGGGCGATCTTTCCCGAGAGTGCGCCTGTATATGGGATAAACGCAGTGCCTACCTCCTCCCTCGTGATTTCATCCATATCCACAGGTTGTGCTGTAGTGGTTGGGCGGAGAGCACGTTGAATCTGCCACTCTGAGTACCCATTTTTTCGAAATACAGTTCTCAGATGTTCCAATTCCTGGGGTAGACTCTCTGCGTCAGAGATAGTGCGCGCCCTATGTACTAGAGTTTTAAGTACCCCATTCCTCTGTGAAGGGTGGTGGCAGCTGTCTGCGTGCAAATACAGATCAGTGTGCGTTGTCTTCCGATACACCCCATGACCTAGGGTGCCGTCAGGCCTTCTCTTGACCAAGACGTCAAGGAAAGGTAGTTTACCCTCCGTTTCAGTCTCCATAGTGAATTTGATGTTTGGGTGTATGGAGTTTAGATGTGTAAGGAAGTCAAGGAGTTTATCCATACCATGTGGCCAGATGACGAAAGTGTCGTCCACGTAACGGAAAAAGCAAGTAGGTTTCCATTCGGATGACGACAGGGCTTCCTCCTCGAAGTTCTCCATGTACAAATTCGCTACCACCGGTGAGAGTGGGCTACCCATAGCGACTCCCTCCGTCTGTTCGTAGTATTCTCCATTAAAAAGAAAATACGTGGAAGTCAAGACATGCCTAAAAAGTTCAGTGGTCTTCTCGTCAAACTTCTGACTAATCAATTCTAGTGACTCTCGCAGGGGTACCCTCGTGAACAAGGAAACGACGTCAAAACTCACCATGATATCTGACTCACCCAACGTGAAGCTATCAAGGCGTTTAACAAAATCCACGGAATTACGGATGTGATGAGGGCATTTACCCATGTAAGGACTTAATATTCCCGTCAGGTATTTGGCCAACAAATATGTAGGTGCCCTGATGTTGCTGACAATGGGGCGTAATGGTACCCCCTCTTTGTGAACCTTCGGGAATCCATATAGTCTAGGCGGTACCGGACCTTGGGGTAACAATTTCTTAGCGTCACCCTCCGGTAAATCTGCGTCCTTGAGAAGCGACCTCGTCTTGTTGTCCACCTTCTTTGTGGGGTCAACGCTGATCTTCCGGTAGTGCCATAGTGTACGGATCTCCGTGCCGGCACGTTCACAGGAGCTCAGTCCGTCAGTTCACCTGATGATGGCGACATGTATGATCGCCGAAATATTGTGCCCGTTGGACACTGTAGACCGGCAGTACACCCGTGGATATTTTGATTATCAAATACGCCGGGAGAAACTCAAGAATCACGAGTTTATAATCAGTTTGTAACGACCTCGTAATCGACGATATTTTGAAACACTCTCTTCCTTCCCACCTTCCTTCGAGAGGAACCACCGAGAAACATGGCAACGTGGCTTATGGAATATAGATGTAGACGATGACAAGAGTAAGAGTAATACAATTAGCAGACGTAGGTCGCCAGGATAACTGTAATTCCCTTTACATTGTCTGCACTGTGTGCCGTATTCATTCGCTCTTTTGACTATGAGGTATTTTAGGCAGGTTGCGTCAGTGAAAAGTCGTAATGCGTTTGTATGGTCGAAAATTAAACTATGTGAATCTAACTTGCATTGAAGGAATATTCACAACGCAATTAGATTCTTTCGGGTGTACATGTAAACTTCACATACCTCAAATTCAGCGGAGTTCCTGATCCGAGAAAACAAAACAATTATTCAGGATGACTTCCATGGCATTTTTTGAGTACCAGAGTCACAAAATAAAAAGAGCGAAATCATTTATCAGCGTGAAGAAGCGTCTTAGTAGCTCCCAATTCATCTAAAATATATTATACCTTGTTCGGTTCTAGGACCTACGTTGGCAGTAGCCGAACTGTTATTCCGGACTGGCCGTACTCCTTATTGACTCCGCTTGTGACCTCTCTGACAGAAGCAAGAGTTTACCTGCGTGACCGCAGCGCGAAAAACGGGGTTTAACAGCGACGTACAGTTAGAAACAGTACTGCTAATAACCAGGGAGTTGTTGCTGACTGAACGAACGTCCAACACTGATAATGTGTATTTACCTGGTTGTGCCCAGCGAGAAGGGACCGTGGTCTGTCGCACGAAGGCCTGTCTTTGTGTATACTTGGCACGAACGCACTGTACGCTTACGGAAATTCAGTGAGCCGGACGCAAAGAAATTGTATGTTGTCACTGTGTTGAACATTCAGTTCCTTCAAGTATTGGGCACTGATGGTTGTCCCCATCTCACGATTTTTCCATTCTTTTGGTGTGCTGTTATTTGCTCACGAAACTGTTCGCAAGTATTTTGTGTGCTACGTGACCTGTAGAGATTATACACTATCGTGTGCACAATATATTACAGAGGCATTTGCCTGATTTAAACTGTTCAGTGGCATCCGCTTCCTGTGTATGGTATCACAGACATTTAGTTAAAACTTTGCAGTGTATGCGTGGTTATTTCTTATTTCATAACAAGCTTGTGCGTGAGGTAGGTGTCAGTGAAACTTTATAACAGTTCTTGTTTCTAACACCGGCCTGTTTCAGGTACACTGTGAGATATTTCATTCTACTTGACGTATAATAGAGCTCGAATGTTATGACATAAATACTGCATCTAACGGCCAGCGTCTCGAATCTAAGCAAGCTACGCAGAAAAGAAAGCTATCGTTCCAAATTTTACTTCTATTCTGTATTCAATAGTGGATGCTATACCAAGCCATTTCGAATGTTTCTATGCGAGTTAAGTGAAGTCTGAAGAGCTATGTACAACCTGTTGTCATCCTTGTAGTGTTTCATCTGAGAGTAAAACTTAGCATAACTGTCTCGAACATGCATATTAACTTGTAGTATTAGCTATTTGTGTCTTTCTGTTTTCTTTCTACAGTAAGGTTAATCTGCACAGAGAAAACAGTCAAAAAAACTTTTATCAGTAATTTGTGCTTATTGTCATGCTACGGTTTTGTTGGCAACCACATAACCTGTTGAATAATTTCTATGCACCTTAAAGTGATTTTAATTTCTGTACACCTATAAGGTTCCAGGGTAAGAGATTATCAGGTTTGGTTATTTGAATAATATTGAAAGTTTTCTCACTTCTGGATTCCTGTACTGAATAATTATCATGGTTCAGCTTTGTTTATTTGTTAATTGTTTCATTTTTTGTGAATTTTAAAAGAAATTATTGTACAGAGCAGAGCTTGTAAGCTTGTTCACACTGCGAGAATTTTAATAACTATGTGATGCGTTAATGAAGCTATGACTCAATCGATCGTTTCCACCTTATCTTACTTGTTCTACCGACCCAGTCTGCGGGGCCATGGCACGCTTCCTTAAACTGTTAAAGAAAAGTGGATGTTAGTAAATGTCTTACGTCGTGTGTCAGTTAAAAGCCGAAGCTAACTTGCGTTTTATAAACTGCCAGGAACCATTGCCAATGATAACTGAAAAGTTGCTACCGACTTTCAAATACATAATTAATGTGGCTATTATTTATTTTAGGACGTACAAACGTATCGGCTGCAATGGGAGAAAATATGTAAATTAAGCGATTCATTTATTCACATGAAACAGGAAAAAATGTTCCTTTACGCAAAGCGAAACCGATATTTTAATTGGTTGGCTATCGTATCGGATTAAAATTTATCGTTGTTTGAGGTACTCTGTGCAATTATTTGTCGAAGTTATTTTTGTTGCCACCGAACATAAAGTTAACGCCGATTTATTATTCCCAACAACGGTTCTCTGTTAACTCGCTAACCATCATAGCGAAGTGCTTTTTAAAGATTTTTATTGGCGTAGGAAGAATAGAAATATCCATAGGTCGCTGGTTAGAGGTTCAGTTTTTTCTCCACTTTCGAATTTCCAACGTTTTTCAGTGTAAGGAGCCACTAATATGAGGAACTAAATTTTAAACAGTCTTGAATATTCGTTTTTTTATCACCCACAAGCAAACGCAGGATTTGTTATACATTCTAGAGCAAATAGTAAGGTCTAAAGTAACTTTCGCATAACGTTTCATTGCTAACTAAACAAACACTGTCTTTTGCCTTATTTTACAAATTTTATTATGGTTACTGCACAACCCAGGTTGCGGGTTATAAGTCCATTTGCAAGTACATTACTGGTTCCAAAGATGATAAAGCATAGATAAACAAGATGATAAGACAAAGTACTTCAAAGACGATTTTTTCTTTTTAATTTCATGTGGTATTACACTATTCACCACTTACAATAACATGACTAAACATACATAGGAATAATGTTATACATCAGCCTATAACATTTTATCTACTAACGGATTGAGGTCCAAAGCTTTATTTCAGTCTAGGATTTGTGACATCATTTAAAAAAGGTGAATACGTGAATGGGGTTGTTTGTCTTTTGCACTGTACAAGCAATGACCTATTTGCCGAGGGACATAGAAAATCACAAGAACCACTTGCCCTCAAAATGTTACTTATCGGGCATGGATGTGTGTCATGTCCTTCGGTTAGTTAGGTTTAAGTAGTTCTAAGTTCTAGGGGACTGATGATCTCAGATGTTAAGTCCCATAGCGCTCAGAGCCATTTGAACCATTTGTTACTTATCCTGTTCGACGTTTTCCCTATAAAGGAATATGTTTTGACATGTTAGCGTAATTGCTGAATTGCATAATTCCAAACGTAATTTGTCAAGAAAATGATTATTGAAGTGATTTTACATTGAGCCAAGTATCGATTCGTTGAGAAGTTACGATGTTTACCTTTACCTTATCATGTTTATCTTTCCTTTATCATCTTTGGAATCAGTAATGTGTTTGAAAATCAGCTTATAACCGGAAACCAAGGTTTTGGAGTAACCATAATAATATTTGTTAAACAAGGGAAAAAAACAGAGTTTGTTTATTTATTTTACAAAGGTTTCACCATGAACCCATGGTTGATTCAACTGAAATGATTTGACTATTAAGTAACATAATTATATAAACATGGACCACACATAGAAGAACGCACCAGCTGTGTTTCGAAATGCACGCAAATTTACGCCTGGATAATCGGAATAGCATCTGGAGCTCACTGTTCCTGAACTTACGTCTGCGCCCAATACAAGATTTAGAGGAACAAGGAGCTGTATTCTGTTCAGTGCCTTAGAATTATGAGCGTCTGCTAAGATTATGCTTGCCGTAGGGCTGGTGAGTAATCACATGCATTTTCCCAGACAGCTGACAATCTCGTGTCAGATACGTAACTTGAATGACTTCGCATAGTTTCCTGAATGTGGTGGACCGTCACGAATTTTAAAGTAGCTCTCAGAGGCGTTCAGAAAACAAATACAGCAAGCATTAAAGAAGTAGTATCACTTTATCGTGGCGACAGCTTTAGAGAGAGTGGGCTCCTGTGGAGACTTTCGTATCATGAAGTTGTCAAGCGTTGGTGATAAGTTACCATTTAACAGTGCCACGTCTCATCGAGGTGGTGGCGTGCTTGGAAGAAAAATGAGTGGGAGGACGCGGGAGGTAATTCTGCACTCGTACAGATGAACGGGAGAGGGTAAGAAACGTAACACCGAAGTAGATCACTCCACTTAAGAGCCACCTCAAATACTCTGCCTAACTACTGCTTCGTTTCTTTTCCTCCCAATGTGATATATTTATAATATCGTTGCTGTCATTATGTATGGCCATATTAACTAGATAAATAAAGTACACCAGCGGAAAGCATATTTTGGACCTCCCACTTCCCAACACTTCCACACTTCGCATTTTCCTGTGCTCTATATGCCCAATGAAAAACTGTCACCATGCCCTTACCATTGAATTCTCGTCTTTGTTTTCACCCAGTATGGAAACAGGGGATTACTTAGCAGGTTAATTAATAGTGTTTTCACTGCATTCATAATATACAGGACGTCCAAAACACAGTCTCACGATTATACAATATTCATGGGATGTGCGTCCCTCTGACGTACGCGTGTTGTCGTTGGATGTAGCATACACCAACGCCTTTAACGTCAAACTACCGAAGAAGCGAAGAGTAAAAAGCATTTGAACAGAGACTTATTTTATTGGGCATCCTCGAAAAATCTGTAGGTCACTGAAGTGTCACGAGGCGTAGGAAATGGGACGTTGGCCACTCTTCCATAAACATCTCCTGTCTTTCTGCAGGTGTAATGTTCTCCAACAGTGTGGGTAATTCCTAGCACAGAAACAAAATGATTAACAGCCTATCTTAATGTACCTAGCATGTTACCGACTTACGAGCCGGTCAGAAGCAGCTACTTCACACACAATGATACTAAAGCGAACATGATACTTTACATTCATGAACGCTTAAGCACTTGCACCTGACCACACTTAGTTTTGTGGTAATTTATCATACCACTCTGTGATTATTCTGCCTTATCTATAAACGAACTTCAAGCAATATGCTGTGAATATTTAGAGCTTAGGTAGTGTAGGAACTACAGTCTTGCCATAACTGATCAGTCAATGATGTAAGAACAGAGATTAACACCAATATAAAGGAGTGAGTAATTACCTTTAGCTCCAAGAAAACATATATTATTAAGAACTGAACAATTTAGACACTAGTAAAATGGTCCCTTACCTCGACAGGCTTTTGTTTCTTAAGATTCTCCTGTTTTACTAGTTTTGAAAAATAAAGCAGAAGCTCTAAATCTAGCACGGAATTCAAAGCGAGAATAAATTGGTTTCCACGCGAAACTTTGTCTCGCAAACTGGCAAAAAATCTAGAGAGATTCTAATCGTACATAAAGTATGCGCGATAGCAACAGAAATATTATCGATGACAGTGCTACCAAAGCAGCCTTCCGAAATTCCTTCAACAACGGAGACAAAGTAAATATTCAAAATTAGAATCAAGAACAGCTGACAACATGAGTAACTTAGACGTAGGTATCCTCAGAGTGGTGAAGCAACTTCAGTCACGTAATAAAAGCAAATCTTCCAGTCCAGACTATACACCAATTAGGTTCCTTTCAGAGTATGCTGATGCATTAGCTCCATACTTGACAGTCATATACAACCGCTCGCTCGACGATAGAACAGTACCTAAAGACTGAAAAGTTACAAAGGTCACACCAATATTTAAGAATGGCAGTAGGAGTAATCCACTGAATTACAGGTCCATATCATTAAGGTCACTTGCTAGTGAATCTGCTTAAAAAAATTCCAATGTTTTCCCTTCTTAAATCATTATTTAGAGTTTTGTGAACAAAATGGTAGTTAAATGAATCGATTCAGACACCGGGAACATCTTTAAAAACAAATTTAAATATATGTCGCTATGCGGGAACGACCGTGTTTCCGCTGCGCTCGGATGTCAAATGGCGTCATTATTATTTTGCCACTTCGAAAAAATACACTGCGTAATCGTGTTTTTGAATTGGCAGCCCTGTTAGCACACACGCTTTCCGATGATCCTTTGTTTTCCTTTGTATATCTATGGTTTTCGAGAGTTGTTTGAGTTCAAACTTCTGTACATTGTTGAGTTGTTGGTGCTGTGTCATTCTCTAAAGTAGTTATGCCTCCAAAAAAAAAAGAAAAAGTGTTTTGGAACGGGAAAACTTAAGTTTTACAGTAATCGGTTCACTTCGTTGGAAAGTAGTGACTGTGTAATTACATCCACAAACCAACTGGATGTTATGTCGACTCCGCCAAGGGCCTCAAGACAGAAGCTAGAATATTTGAGTACCCAGAGTGAAATTTCTGTAAAATATGATCCAAACAGTGTAATGGAATGTGTTTCCATAATTGCTGAATTGAGTGCTTTATGTTCCCTTCTAAAGAATGCTGCTGTGTGTGCGCTATGTGGAAAAGGTGGTATTAAAATCGTCCACGATTTTGAGGGCAGGAAAGGTGTGGTTAGCAAGTTGCAAGTGTTTTGTGATTTCTGTGGGATAACTAAAACTGGGTATTCTTCCTGATTGTACAAAGGAAAAGTTAACACAAATATCAGACTTGCATGTGGAATGAGGTGTATTGCCAAGGGTAGAAAGGCAGATCAATCATTTTGCGCTATCGTGAATTTGCTTCCACGTACAAGATTTGAGAACTACACACAGTTACTTTTTGAAAGTCTCGGTCAAGTGAGTGCTGTTTCAATGAAGAAAGCAGTAGAATGAACTGTGTTATACAATGAGGGTGACACTGATATAGCTGCAGCCTTTGATGAGCCATGGCAGAAGCGTAGTCACCTATCACTGAATAGTGTTTTCACTGCAACATCCCTGTAAAATGGAAAGGTGATTGACAAAGGCTGTATGACAAAATACTGCCGTGGTTCCAAAGCAAATAATTAGGATCATGTTCAGAATTTTTCTGGGTACAGTGGTGGAATGGAATCAGAGGAAGTTCTCAGAATATTTCAAAGGTCAGAAGAGAATTATGGTGTACAGCAGATGAAGTACCTTGAAGACGGAGACTCCAAAGGGTGCGCAAATTTTGTAAAATATGCCTCATGGAAGAACTGTAAAAGCTGAAAAGTTAGAGTGTGTTGGTCATGTCCGAAAGAGGATGGGCAAACTTTTACATAAGCTAATAAAAGATATGAAGGGGAAAAAGCTCTGTGAACGGACAAACTGCAGCTCTATTATGGTTTAGCCATAAGAAGGAATCGAGACAATATTGAGGCCATGAAGAAAGCAGTACGGGCTACCTTTTTTCCATATAGCTTCTATGGATGACCATCCACAGCATGCTCTCTGTGACAAAGGTGTAGACACATGGTGTGGATTCAAAAAAGCAATAGCAAATGGCGAGACTTCTGCACACTATCGCTCCCGGCCATTTGAGGTATTGGAAGCAATTAAGCCCATATGCAGGGACCTAAGTGACACTAAAATGTTGTCACAGTGCTTATATGCAAAGACACAAATTGTTAATGAATGTTTCAACCATGTTATTTGGGAACGACTGCCTAAGACTGTGTTTGTTGGTTTCAATACCATTAGACTAGGTGTATTACTTCCAGTTATTTGCTTCAATGATGGGGCAGTTAGCAGATGTGATATTTTAGAGTTGTTGGGACTAGCTCCTGGTTTCAATATGGGAGAAGCACTGATGCAATTGATTCCTTGAGAGTGGCTGAAGGCAAAAAATTGGTTCTAGGGGCAACGAAAGAGGCGAGAATAGCAAAGAGGAGCAAGAAAAGGAAGAGAGAAGATGAACACACAAACCAAGAATATTTATCAACTGGAGGGTTTTAAGAACAACAGAGGTGAGTAACAGTTGAAATGTACCTTTAAACTGAATTTCCCCAAGAATCAAATTTTCTGACATGTTCTTTGCATAAAATAAACTATTTCAGCTAGAGGTCTGAAATTTGTGATATTTCAGGCTACCATTTCGAGAAAAGTAGACTACACACACCAGTTTACTATAACCAGAAGGAAAAATATACCCTTATTAAACATAAAAAATTAACTTAATTTTGATTACCTAATTTAAAATATAATAGTATAAAACTATTGGTTGAAATCTTTTGTTTGTAGTGTAATTTTTAGATAACAATGTCATAAATGTGTGCACAAAGTTTTAAGCATCTAAGAAAAGTAGTTATTAAGTTAATGGACTACAAACATAGACTGGCAGGAAAAATTTTAAATTACTGAACGACATAAATTTTTATATAGTAAAGTTTATATCAAAGCTAACCTGATTATTCTTATACCAAAATCTTCATTCTTATAACATTTTGATTATCGTAAAATTTCTTTGTATTCAAAGTACACATTATGTAGTTGGACACTCATAAATTTTATGAAAATTCTTACTGTTTTTCCAGCCGTTCACTGGCAAGTTACCTTAACATCGATGTTGTTGTTGTTGTTGTAGTCTTCAGTCCTGAGACTGGTTTGATGCAGCTCTCCATGCTACTTTATCCTGTGCAAGCTGCTTCATCTCCCAGTACCTACTGCAACATACATCCTTCTGAACCTGTTTAGTGTATTCATCTCTTGGTCTCCCTCTACGATTTTTACCCTCCACGCTGCCCTCCAATCCTAAATTGGTGATCCCTTGATGCCTCAGAACATGTCCTACCAATCGATCCCTTCTTCTAGTCAAGTTGTGCATAAACTTCTCCTCTCCCCAATTCTATTCAATACTTCATTAGTTATGCGATCTACCCATATAATCTTCAGCATTCTTCTGTAGCACCACATTTCGAAAGTTTCTATTCTCTTCTTGTCCAAACTATTTATCGTCCATGTTTCACTTCCATACATGGCTACACTTCATACAAATATTTTTAGAAACGACTTCCTGACACTTAAATCTATACTCGATGTTAACAAATTTCTCTTCTTCAGAAACGCTTTCCTAGTCATTGCCTGTCTACATTTTATATACTCTCTCCTTCGACCATCATCAGTTATTTTGCTCCCCAAATAGCAAAACTCATTTACTACTTAAAGTGTCTCATTTCCTAATCTAATACCCTCAGCATCACCCGACTTAATTCGACTACATTCCATTATCCTCGTTTTGCTTTTGTTGATGTTCATCTTATGTTCTCCTTTAAAGACACTATCCATTCCGTTCCACTGCTCTTCCAAGTCCTTTCCTATCTCTGACAGAATTACAATGTCATCGGCGAACCTTAAAGTTTTTATTTCTTCTCCATGGATTTTAATACCTACTCCAAATTCTTCTTTTGTTTCCTTCACTGCTTGCTCAATATACAGATTGAATAACGTCAGGGATAGGCTACAACCCTGTCTCGCTCCCTTCCCAACCACTGCTTCCCTTTCATGCCCCTCGACTCTTGTAACTGCCATCTGGTTTCTGTACGAATTGTAAATAGCCTTTCGCTCCCTGTATTTTAGCCCTGCCACCTTCAGAATTTGAAAGAGAGTATTCCAGTCAACATTGTCAAAAGCTTTCTCTAAGTC
Source organism: Schistocerca nitens (assembly GCF_023898315.1). Lineage (NCBI taxonomy): Eukaryota > Metazoa > Arthropoda > Insecta > Orthoptera > Acrididae > Schistocerca > Schistocerca nitens. Next base: position 503,487,683 of record NC_064614.1, on the reverse strand, counting down.
TACAAATGCTAGAAACGTAGGTTTGCCTTTTCTTAATCTTTCTTCTAAGATAAGTCGTAAGGTTAGTATTGCCTCACGTGTTCCAACATTTCTACGGAATCTAAACTGATCTTCCCCGAGGTCCGCTTCTACCAGTTTTTCCATTCGTCTGTAAACAATTCGCGTTAGTATTTTGCAGCTGTGACTTATTAAACTGATAGTTCGGTAATTTTCACATCTGTCAACACCTGCTTTCTTTGGGATTGGAATTATTATATTCTTCTTGAAGTCTGAGGGTATTTCGCCTGTCTCAATACATCTTGCTCACCAGATGGTAGAGTTTTGTCAGGACTGGCTGTCCCAAGGCTGTCAGTAGTTCTAATTGAATGTTGTCTACTCCTGGGGTCTTGTTTCGACTTAGGTCTTTGAGTGCTCTCTCAAACTCTTCACGCAGTATCATATCTCCTATTTTATCTTGATCTACATCCTCTTCCATTTCGATAATATTGTCCTCAAGAACATCGCCCTTGTATAGACCCTCTATATACTCCTTCCACCTTTCTACTTTCCCTTCTTTGCTTAGAACTGGGTTTCCATCTGAGCTCTTGATATTCATACAAGTGGTTCTCTTTTCTACAAACGTCTCTTTAATTTTCCTGTAGGCATTATCTATCTTACCCCTAGCGAGATAAGCCTCTACATCCTTACATTTGTCCTCTAGCCATCCCGGCTTAGCCATTTTGCACTTCCTGTCGATCTCATTTTTGAGACGTTTGTATTCCTTTTTGCCTGCTTCATTTACTGAATTTTTATATTTTCTCCTTTCATCGATTAAATTCAATATTTCTTCTGTTACCCAAGGATTTCTACTAGCCCTCAACTTTTTACCTGCAAGATCCTCTGCTGCCTTCACTACTTCATCTCTCAAAGCTACCCATTCTTCTTCTACCGTATTTCTTTCCCCCATTCCTGTCAATTGTTCCCTTATGCTCTCCCTGAAACTCAGTACAACCTCCGGTTTAGTCAGTTTATTCAGGTCCCATCTCCTTAAATTGCCACCTCTTTGCAGTTTCTTCAGTTTTAATCTACAGTTCATAACCAACAGATTGTGGTCAGAGTCCACATCTGCCCCTGGAAATGTCTTACAATTTAAAACCTGGTTCCTAAATCTCTGTCTTACCATTATATAATCTATCTGAAACCTGTCAGTATCTCCAGGCTTTTTCCATGTATACAACCTTCTTTTATGATTCTTGAACCAAGTGTTAGCCATGATTAAGTTGCACTCTGTGCAAAATTCTATCAGGCGGCTTCCTCTTTCATTTCTTAGCCCAAATCGATATTCACCTACTACGTTTCCTTCTTTCCCTTTTCATACTACCGAATTCCAGTCACCCATGACTATTAAATTTTCGTCTCCCTTCACTACCTGAATAATGTCTTTTATTTCTACATTTCTTCAATTTCTTTATCATCTGCAGAGCTAGTTGGCATATAAACTTGTACTACTGTAGTAGGTGTGAGCTTCGTGTCTATCTTGGCCACAATAATGCGTTCATATGCTGCTTGTAGTAGCTTAGCCGAACTCCTATTTTTCTATTCATTATTAAACCGACTCCTGCATTACCCCTATTTGACTTTGTATTTATAACCCTGACCAGAAGTCTTGTTCCTCCTGCCACCGAACTTCACTAATTCCCACTATATCTAACTTCAACCTATCCATTTCCCTTTTTAAATTTTCTAACCTACCTGCCCGATTAAGGGATGTGACATTCCACGCTCCGATCCGTAGAACGCCAGTTTTCTTTCTCTTCATAACGACGTCCTCCTGAGTAGTCCCCGCCCGGAGATCCGAATGGGGAATATTTTACCTCCGGAATATTTTACCTAAGAGGACGCCATCATCATCATTTAATCACACAGTAAAGCTGCATGCCCTCGGGAAAAATTACGGCTGTAGTTTCCCCTTGCTTTCAGCCGGTCGCAGTACCAGCACAGCAAGGCCGTTTTGGTTAATGTTACAAGGCCAGATCAGTCAATCGTCCAGACTGTTGCTCCTGCAACTACTGAAAAGGCTGCTGCCCCTCTTCAGGAACCATACGTTTGTCTGGCCTCTCAACAGATACCCCTCCTATGTGGTTGCACCTACGGTACGGCTATCTGTATCGCTGAGGCACGCAAGCCTCCCCACCAACGGCAAGGTCCGTGGTTCTTGGGGGGCAGAATACACAAATATTGCTTTCAAACATTTGGAATTACTTCGAAGAGAATGGGGCTATTGACACACAGTCAACATGGATTTAGAAAACATCACTATTGTGAAAAACAACTAGCCTTTTAACCACACGAAGTGTTGAATGCTGTTGGCAAGGGATTTCAGGTTGATTCCGTATTTCTAGATTTCCAGAATGCTTTTGATACAGTACCTCACTAGCAGCTTGTAATCAAATTGCTTGATTATTGGAATATCATTTTAGTTATGTGACTAGATTCATGATTTCCTGTCAGAGAAGTTACAGTAGAAGTGGAGATCAGTGCATTTTGTTAGTGCAGGTTGTATATATTCAGGGGCAAACATACAGGGGAAAACTTGACAGATTTAAGACCCTCTCCCCTATCCTTATTGTTCTGTTAAATGATTTATGATCCCCTTGGGGTAGATTTACGACCCCTAGGGATAGTCTGTCCTGGGAAATCTCTAACATTTCCTCTTCCCTTCCTCTTTCCCCAACCAACCCCTCACCCCTCCTCCTCGCCGACACTAACACTTTTGATCTGAAGTTAATTGATCAGTTTATTAATAGACAAATTAAATAACCTCTCCACCTCTAGGAAATACCTCAGCGCTCCCCACCCACACTCTACCCCCCTCCCCTCCGCTACCCTACCTGGAAACTGGTGGGGAGGTGTCTCAGTCTGTGCTGAAGAGGAAATTCAATTACATAGCAAAGGAAGTACTGTTTATTTACAAAATTCAATTCTCAGGGGTTGGTTCTCTCTTGTTCATCATTCTCTGGTGGTTCTGAAGGCGCAGATTTTGTAAAATACGTCGAAAAGAAGTAATTAAATAGATAGTTTTTTTACGATCGCGTGAGAAATACTGTCACGAAATTAACGTCGATAGGTTCGGAATATGTTCTGATTGCCCCAAATGAAACTGATATAGGCACAGAGACATGCAGGAAAACAGCGTACTTGCGCTGTTGTCGATAACTGTACTCCTACATTTACAAGTAATTTCACGATACGTGGCAGGAAGTTATGTCATAATCACCTTAGCAGAAGTATCGGTAAAACTACAAAAATTGACCGAAAATACATATAAATTGAGGAAGAATACGCAAAAACGCGGGGAAATTGTTGGAGTACTTACATGTCTGCTTGGTGCAGGAAAATTCTTGTACATGGGAACGAGCATGTGAGATTAAGAGAAATAAAGTACAAAGTTGACGGGGAAGCACCGAGAAACAAGGAAACAGACGTTTTTCGTGGACAGCGATAAGATGGCTGGACGACTGCTTAACGTGGATGACCACCAAATGTAGAGTAATAAATTTTTACATGTTGGATCAAAAGACCAGGTGTGACCCCAGAGTTATAGGCAGGCACATTATAGAATTTCATAAAGTGTCCTCAGCTGAAGAGTGTTATATTACAAGCTTTTGAGGGTGCAATGTACAACTACAAAATAGATCCCACGTTTGACTCTGTACAGGATTGTTTACGTTTTTTGAACTCTAACAAACAGTATTTACAATGTGCTCCTCTGTTCTCTCTACCAATCACAACCATCTAGTGGCAGCTAACAAATACCTTAAGAACAGTCGCTGCGTGGTTCTGAACAATACTCTGCTGTGTGTCTCTTAAGGTAATAGCGACACATACAAGTTGATTGCTGTATCTGATGCTTTCCTCGAAAATAAAACCGTCTGCTCCTAAATTGACGACTATCTGTGTTAAAGGATGATAGGAAGTAGATGGAGTAATCAGTTGAAAGGGGCTGTTAAGATGTAGACCGACGATACATTCTAGAGAGAGGGAGATGTTGTGGCAGGTCATTATCACTGATTGGTATCAGTTGAGTGGTGTAATCTGCATTCGACTCATATACAATTGCGTGTTCTATGTGTGACTTAGAGCGCTATCTACTGGCAACTGTTAACAGGAAACCCCCTCATAGCGCAGTCAGCAGATGACCTCCGATACATGTGTGATGAATCATGTCTTCCAAATCGGCTGAAAACCTATTTTGGCACCCTCCTCTAGACAATCCAAGATTTATGTGAGATACGCAATTCCTCTGCCACATCCTGGCCATACACCTAGTCTGCGGTTTCATAACTGCCGTGATCCAAAGTTAGTGACAGGGATTTGTGAGATAGTGAAATACCTGTGTATACATTTGCTTGACAGATGCCGAGTGTGGGAGATACTGTGTTCTGTTCACGGAGTTGGAGCAGGATGGAGTGTAATTTGACATGCCAAACATTGTTGCTATGCAATTGTCTGTTTCCTCATAAGATGTCGCTGTTTAATGCATTTTCCATTGCTGACGATCGTTTTATAGGACTGATGCGAGCGTAGCACAATTTCCCAACTGTTATCAGATGTGAAGAGTGGGCGCTATACAGGGTGTTACAAAAAGGTACGGCCAAACTTTCAGGAAACATTCCTCACACACAAATAAAGAAGAGATCTCATGTGGACATGTGTCCGGAAACGCTTAATTTCCATGCTAGAGCTCATTTTAGTTTCGTCCACCTACGCTCAATGGAGCACGTTATCATGATTTCATACGGGATACTCTACCTGTGCTGCTAGTACATGTGCCTTTAAAAGTACGACACAACATGTGGTTCATGCACGATGGAGCTCCTGCACATTTCAGTCGAAGTGTTCGTACGCTTCTCAACAACGGATTCAGTGACCGATGGATTGGTAGAGGCGGACCAATTCCATGGCCTCCACGTCCTCCTGACCTCAACCCTCTTGACTTTCATTTATGGGGGCATTTGAAAGCTCTTGACTACGCAACCCCGGTACCAAATGTAGAGACTCTTCGTGCTCGTATTGTGGACGGCTGTGATACAATACGGCATTCTCCAGGGCTGCATCAGCGCATCGGGGATTCCATGCGACGGAGGGTGGATGCATGTATCCTCGCTAACAGAGTACATTTTGAACATTTCCTGTAACAAAGTGTTTGAAGTCACGCTGGTACATTCTGTTGCTGTGTGTTTCCATTCCATGATTGATGTGATTTGAAGAGAAGTAATAATATGAGCTCTAACATGGAAAGTAAGCGTTTCCGGACACATGTCCACATAACATATTTTCTTTCTTTGTGTGTGAGGAATGTTTCCTAAAATTTTGGCCGTACCTTTCAGTAACACCCTGTATACCTCCAGAAAGATATATAGTACATGGTTCACAGAGAATCTATGTTTCTTCTCCTTTTGGTTACAGGGTTGTAGTTTTATCATCTTAAAGTTTATCACCATAGTGTGTTTAAAATATATTTCCTGCATTGAAGCATGAACAGCGTTTCACTCCACGTGACTAATATATCTTAAACAACACTGCTTTAGCATATAGCATGCCTTAGTGCAGTAACATGTAGCCTTAGGAGTGTGTGCTTATGTTCCACGATCATTTCTCTGTTCCCAGTACCTTCTTCGCATGGACTCCAAACACTACAATAATTTTATAGAATTGATGGCACAGGTGATTTATGTAAAATGTTTCGAACTCCCTCGGCCTGGAACTCCGTTATGCATCTTACGTTAGATCTTACGTTTGTTCTTACTCTTAGTCGACTGTTGTATCACCACCATACTCTCAAATATATCAGTCTCTTATCTGCTATACACCAGTCTTTGAAGGACCCCTGTTACAGTACTGGCATGAGTATACCGGTCTATATCACTAGCATCGGTCAATAGAAGTTTCGAACACATGTTATACTCTCTGCAATAGTAAAATGTCGATATGTATTGACTACATGGAACTCGTCTCCTCCTGTCCTTCACGAGATGTAGAATTTAGCGGCTATAGTGCCCTCCTACTTCCGATCAGTTCCAAATTAAGTCAGAGACAATGTCGTGGAGAGGATTTGATAAAGGCAGGGGAAAAGTTACAATATGCTTAGAGAGGCCATCTAGAGTTTTGTTCACGGTCCTTAGCCAACAGGTTCAACGAATGGGTAGCTAGTTTCATAATAGAGGGAAGAATCTCTGACTTTATCCTACGAATGGGGGAATACTTTTTGACTCCCATCCACACACGGGGAGAGACAAATCGTAATAAAATCTTAGCTACTTTGTACAGTTTTTCAGCTAAGGAACATAGTTTTTGCTCCTCCTCTCTACTGATGGCTGCTTCCTTCACTAAGAAACAGTGGTGTTGGTGGTGGTGGTGGTGGTGGTGGTGGTGGTGGTGGTGGTTAGTGTTTAAAGTCCCGTCGACAACGAGGTCATTAGAGACGGAGCGCAAGCTCGGGTTAGGGAAGGATTGGGAAGGAAATCGGCCGTGCCCTTTCAAAGGAACTATCCCGGCATTTGCCTGAAACGATTTTAGGGAAATCACGGAAAACCTAAATCAGGATGGCTGGAGACGGGATTTAACTGTCGTCCTCCCGAATGCGAGTCCAGTGTGCTAACCACTGCGCCACCTCACTCGGTCACTAAGAAACAGTGATGTAGGTAATGTAGCATGGGTTCGCAGTATGTACACATGTACACGTCCCTCGCAGAGTAAAGGGGGGTGGGGTTATCAATGCTAAAGAAATTGAGAACTGTGCTACAAGGTCATTGGCTGATAGCATCACAAGATCGAGGCGATGAGACATATTGTTGACGTGACAACTTGTCGGAAGTGGTGGTTTGCACATCGAGTAATTGAGTTAAATGCGTTGAAATTACGGAAAACCTGGTAAAAGTACGAAAATTGAAAGTTTTTAAAATTATGAAAATACGACAAAAAATGCGGATGCATGAGGATACTTACATTCTCATATGGGCGTGTGGAAATCATTCCATTCCTCCACCGGTGGGATTGACAACTGGTGCACACTATCCATGTTCTATAGGCTTAAGTCCTGCAGAATTCCCCTTGTTCATATGGAGCTCTGCATTGTAAGTCTTAAAAATAGAAGAGGCAGTGTCCAAAGATTTGTGGGTCAGGGTGACTACCGCCTAGGACACCAAAACAGCGATCACATACTTGGGTGCACTATGCACCACCAATATGAGAAATCAATTCTCTGGGTCTCTTCGAAAACAGAACCGAGACATCTGCTACACTTTAGTGCGGAAGATGAGATTACATTTAGCGGTCATCACCTTCGGATAGCTGTTTGGAAAAGCTCAACAATACCACAAACTCTTCCTGTTTCCATACACTGCGATATCTTCCACATTTTTGTCAATAATAAACATAGCCTCTGTCTTTTATTTCAACCATCCTGTGTGTTGCGAGAGCAGCACAGTTTGCACCAAATGATGTCCATTTTTCTTTGAGAGCCAGTGGATCGAAATGTGTTAATGTCAATTTAGCACCTGACACAGACCTTGAAGTCATGGTAGAAAAAGAAAATGTATGGCTATGTAGACATACAGTGCTTCGATGTTTTGCAACAAGTAACAGTGTATCAAAATGCTTATGAAACAACAAAACATGAACCCTCTTCTTGTGACTGGCAGTCGATATGGTCCTCCTCCAGAATAGGCGACGAAACTGTACACAGGTCCGTGGAAGCGACTTCGATCACTCGCTACGTGCTCCAGTGGACCAATACATGTATAATTAATGGGATTATCACATATAATCGATGTCAGAGAGAGAGAGAGAGAGAGAGAGAGAGAGGTGGGGGGGGTGGGGGGGGGCTGTGCTGTCAACGAAGACTCGGACACCATTACACTGTCGTATTTCTGGCATGGTAATTATAGGAAAACGATTAAGGAGATTATGACATGTACAGAGTGATATTTGAAGGAGGTCATTCAATATCGAAGAATCGTAGGTATTATGCTTCTGAATTTCTTTCTGCAGTCCGCGTATGCTCTGTATGGTTGCGAGTTTCCTCCTGTACGTTTGCGTGCTACTTTCGTCTTTGTGATAGCTCTCTGTCTAGTCAGCCTACTAACTAATGGAGCAGTGCTGATGGAACGTGATAGGATTGCGAGAGAAGGCTCTTTGACTTGGCTGGGGGAATCAATTCTACACGTTCTGACAAACGCCAGCTATCTGGACAGAACGTACATAACATAAATAAAAGAAGTGAGGGCTTTTTTATGTAACTAAGCCCTTTATCGTTTGACAAATGGGTGATAACGACGATGTGGCGCAAGGGTTTTGCTACTGGGAAGCGGAACGACACCCAGCTGTGGTGAGTGTGGACATAGCATAATTTTTCGGAGGCTATACACCTCTAAATGATAGTCACGCCAGTGTCAGGAATGTTATGTTTTTGCAATGTAACGTTACTGTCGACAGTATTCTTCCACGTATGGAGAAAATGACTGTTCCTGTTAGTAAGGGAGGTATAGACCAGTCTGGCGAAATTCCGATTTCATTGCGTGGATACCCGTAAGGAGTATGTGGAAAATTATATCCAGTCATAAGGAGACACAGATTTACATGGAGTGGATCGTCAGTAGGAGGTATTTCCTATACTTTTCTAATTGTTGAATGTCATCAGATTGGTACTGCGATCGTAATATTTAATTATTATTAAACTGATAAATATGTGGGTGATTTCCTGGGACATGACCTCTTGACATGTGGGGCGCTTGGCAGAGGTCTGTGTGTCATCGCAGTATATCTGTGATTGTCTGGTGGTCGACAGCTATATGCAGGATGCAGAAGTGATAGTTTTGTATGGTGAAGTACATAAATTATGTCCACCACAACTATATGGTATAGTGGTACAATCGTTTGTGGTGATAAAGCCTGCTTGGAGGTCGGTTTCACACCGAAAAATTCAAGTTTTGCACGACAGTAGCAGAGCAGTGTAATTAGCGATAGTGTCTGTATTTCATGATCTGCAGACCACTTTTTCAGGCTTTAAATGTCTGTGAAATACGACTGCAATATGTTTTTCGTCCTGTAAAAAATTATTTTCCGCTGAAACACTCCTAATTTGGCAGTCTGCATAAATTGTCAGACAGTGCTTCCACACCAGCAGTAGCAATTTGGCGCAATCTAATCAGATTGAAGTATTTGGGATACCTTGGTCGACAGGTTGAATGTAGGTGGATTCCTAGGTATCAAATATATAAGAAAAGGCCAGCTTCTGGTCTGGGGTCGCTTGACTGTCCAGGTGGAAACGCTCGAGGCGCTCCATTGATGGGTGAATAGTAAACTACTGCTCAATATGAGTTTGGCTGTTGTCGTGACCACATGGATTATGGGCACTGCATGAATAAGTGTACCATCATTCTGAAACGTCTCTTCATACGAGACCCCTGATACATGGTTAATGTTCTTGAAATTTTATTACTTAATTTCGCTTACGTCTGTCTATACACGTGAAGATATTGCAATATGACTGATATGTTTTTAGATCTGTACAAAATAGTTTTCTACAGAAATTCTCGTAATTTGTATGTCTATGGAAAGTGGCGGGCAGTGCTCCCACACCAGATCTGCTCACCTATCAGTAGTTCCCACCGATGTCACCTGGGGACTCTTGGATCGCTTACTAGTCATCCATAGGCCTGGGCACAAGCCTTCGAGACACTGTGGGAAGCAGATGTGCAGTCGTGATGGTTCCAGCAAAGAGTAGTAAAGGTGTTACTCCTTTCTAGCGCAGTGCATTTGCTTGGAGCTGCTAGCGGATGCATCTTTTATAGTTTGTATTTGTGGTATACGTGTTAGGTTGGGGTTTTTTCGCAGTATGTTAATCCCTTGTCAATCTGTAGCACCATCACAGCAGGACATAATGTCATGTTTGTGGCAGCAGAAAGCTAGTGCTTCCTACCACCTGTTACCTGTCGGCAAAGCCACACGAAGGGCTGCCATCACCTAATGCTTTGGTTCAAATGGCTCTGAGCACTATGGGACTTGACTTCTATGGTCATCAGTCCCCTAGAACTTAGAACTACTTAAACCTAACTAACCTAAGGACATCACACACATCCATGCTCGAGGCAGGAATCGAACCTGCGACCGTAGCGGTCTCACGGTTCCAGACTGTAGCGCCTAGAACTTCTTGGCCACACCTGCCGGCTCCTAATGCATTGTTTAGATATTAGTGCGACTTCCGCAATGTGTGCCACACGAGCCAGCACTGGGTGCAAGGCAGCTGGTGGGCACTGGGTGAAAGGCAACCAATAGTGGTCGCGGGGCCTGAGCAGGAGTAGTGGGGCCTCTCCCCCAGCCCCAGCCCCAACCTGACCCCATGGGAGTGCAGGAAGCGGCTGGCATGTCTACCCTGTGGTTGGTGCAATGACGAGAGCGACAGATTTTTGACTATATAATTACGTGTCGTGAGTTACACTGACGTCGAATTCGTGATGGTATTCCTTGCGTAATCGGAAACAAGTGACCTATTTAATTACTTCTTTCTGACATATTTCATAAGACCTCCATGTTCCAAAACTGCAGAGAATGATGAGCAACAGCAATCCAGCCCCTCAAAATTGAATTTTATAAATAAAAAGTATATCCTTTCGCTATGTAACTGAATTACCTGTCGTGAGATCCTATCTGTCCAGCACAGACTGAGACCTTTCACCTCTAATTTCCAAATGGAGGAAGGGAGGGGAGGTGGGCTGGGTGTTTTCCCAGACGGGGAGGAGTTAATTAATCAATTTAATTAATTAGTCAATTATTTTGGCATGAAAAGTTTGCTTGCATTGGCAAGGGGAAGGGGAAAGGGGTGAAGTAGTAAGAGTCGGAGGGGAAGGGGGTTTCTCAGAAGGACAGATTATCCCCAGAGGGTCATAAATTAACCAACAGAACAATAGGATAAAGGGGGGGAAGGGTAATAACTCAATCAAGTTTGCTCCTGAATGTATACTTGCCCCTGAATCTATGTAATATGCATTAACAAAATGTTCTGATCCTTACTTCACCCAGCTAATCACAGTTCATACTAATTGACAGAAAGTCATCGAGTAAAGCAGAACTGATTTCTGGGGTTCCCCAAAGTAATGTATATGGCTCCTGTTGTTCCTTATCAAAAAGATTTAGTAGACAGTCTGGGCAGCCATCTTAGATTGTTTGCAGATGATGCTGTCATTTATCGTCTGGTAGAGTCATCAGAAGATTCAAACAAATTGCAAGACGATTTAGAAAACATATCTGTATGGTGCCAAAATTGTAAGTTGATCCTAAATAACCAAAAGTGTGGAGTCATCCACATGAGTGCTAAAAGGAATCTGTTAAACTTCGGTTACACGACAAATTAATCTTATCTAAAGGCCATAAATTCAACTGTATACCTAGAAATTACAATTACGAAAAACTTAAATTGGAAGCAAAACTTAGTAAACGTTGTTGGGAAGGCGTACAATAGACTACGTTTTATTGGCATAACACATAGAAGATGCAACAAATCTACTAAAGAGATGCCTACACTATGTTTGTCCATCCTCTTTTGGAGTACTGCGGCGCAGTGTGGGATCCTTACCAGATAGAATTAACGGAGTACAACGTGGTAGTTTAAAGAAAATCTGCACGTTTTTTATTATCAAGAAATAGGGGAGAGTGTGTCACTGATATAATATAGGATTTGGTGAGATCATTAAAACAAAGGAGTTTCTCGTTGCGGCGGAATCTTCTCACGAAATTACCAACTTACTCATCCACATGCTAAATTATTTTGTTGACGTCGACCTACATGGGGAAAAACGATTAACATTATAGAATAAGGGAATCTGTGTTCGCACGGAAAGATATAGGTGTTCGTTTTCCCCGCGCGCTGTTCGAGATTGGAATAGTAGAGGATTATTGTTGAGGTGGTTCGATGAACCCTCTGCTAGGCACTTAACTGTAATTTCCAGAGTATCCATGTAGATGCAAATGTAGATGTAGAATCATTTCTCATGTAAGACGTGTGGGACACCTTTTCGTAAGCAGTCTTCATACATAGGCATTTGCCCATCCATAACAGCTTACAAACATCTCAACGTAAGTGACTGAACAGATGTAATAGAATATATTCCATTCTCTTTCCTATATCTTAACTGTGAAAGTGACATCTGTCAAGGATCGTCCGTGTCTCAGATCTTTTAGTACTAAAAGGTTTGTGATGGCCACTACTCTTTTACTTAATATTATTGCACATATTTTATACTCTGTATTGAAAACACATGCTTTCTAGCACCTTCTTTAAACCAGCATCTTGGAATAAAACATACATTCCATCTTATAGTGAATGTTTTCCTTAAGTTCCTCTCCTCGCCAATTCTGCTGAGAACCTCTTCCAATCTACCTAATTTTCAATATCCATCTATCAGGATCACATTTCAAACGCGTCGCTATTTTCTTTTCCGGTTTTCTCATAGTTCGTGGTTCCCTAGCACACAATTTTGTACTGAAAACACATTATCATGCTCTTAAGTATCCGAGTGACCTGACCTGATTTCTGCCTGATTTACTTGCAGTGAACATGAAGTAACTTTGTTGCAAGTCCTTTAATATCATTTCGATACAATCGTTTGATAATATGAAATGGTTACCCCAAGTGGCTGTTAAATAACACTGCTCTCTATGGCAATGGATTCAAATGTAGATTAACAGCACGATATAGCAAACATCAGGAAATAGAGATGAGTCAGTCCTTAACACTTGTAAACTCACATTTATTACAGTTATTGGTATTCCAAAAATATAATCACTTTCATTAGTATTTGAGACAATTAATACCTATAACTCTATCACATAAATCATCCAGTAATCCTTAATCAAATGTAATTTTCTTTAATAATAGTTTTTGCAAAGATACCTGGAAGCCCAAATTCGTACTATAATTCGAAGCGTTCTTGCTCTCTAAAAGGTTTTCCACACAACTAGGACTGCAGGCAATAGAGTAAAGCGCTCTATGGCACCTCAACATCAACAGCGCTTAACTGGTAATTTCGGTGTACTCGTGATGACACATGGATCTATGTGCAGCTGGAAAGGCATCTATCCCCTTGTTATATAGCAAAAATTAATTCCAAATATTTATAAAATTAATGGGCAATTATTGTGCGTATATTTGAACGTTAAACGATATGACGAATGGTTTTGTTCCGGATAGGGATTCAAATCCAAAAGTATTATCAATCCTAACTAAGCAAAACTGACCGAGACTCGAACAGAGCACACGTCATCATTGTTAATTAGGCATGAATACACCTTAAATACATCGGCAATACCAGTTAGGAAAAATTAAAACGAAATGACGTGACAAACATTTTTGTACTGGATCGGTTCTCCTGGTTCAGTAACTGAAGCAAAATATCGCGTGTAAGAAACGTTATTGGTGACAGGGATACTATTTGCCACGACTTCCGCATCTGTTAGGGCCCAACCGAAACTGATTCTTCTCCACTCGCTAGCAAAGGTGAAGACAGTCTGTTCATGTCAGTTACAAATGGTCATCTGAAATGGGAAATATCAATCTAGACCTGAGGCATAACAAACATCATTCCAAGAACTCACCGACCTTTACATATAGCAGGTCATGATTTTTTCGTAGAGTACCAGGCGCTACACTGGATAAGACTTTTGACTTCCTGACTCCATGGAAATGGGCATAACATGTACACTGCATTCATTTCTTTGTTCAGCAACATCGTCATTAACAAGCAGCCTCGCCTCCCCAGCACGTGCAGTCTTTGACATAACCCTTACTGCCGACCGGTGTTTGCAGAAACTAAATCCAAATCTTTCACTTAATGCTTCAATGAAACTGGCTGCCCTTCATAATCGGAAGTCCTGCCATCTGCATGAACTGGCAGCAATGTAGAAATCAGAAATGTATAGAGCAAGTATTATATTCCGCTGCACTAAAATCAGGCGGAATGCACTTTAGGTCGTTCGGTTGCTTTTGAACATGAGCCTTCATTCTCAAAAACGTGTTCTTGAAATTAAAGCCACTGACATCTGTAAATACTAGCTGCGTGTACGTATGAAAGTGAAACGTTCCAGCACATACCTATACAACAAGTGGGCCTGCAGCCGTCTTGCTGGATGTGATTCGTTACTAAAGCTAGCGCTGCTTCTTGCCCGACAAGCGTTAGCGTATGCTGAGCACGTCGGGCCAATCCGAAGCCGGTGAGCGCTCAGAGGTATGCACACACTGGTGTAAGAGAACCGCAATACTAAGAAGGAGTTTTTGCGACATAAGCGGAAGTTGGTAGCACTCCGTCTTCAAGCCACAAGCGGCCCATCGGAACCATCAGACCGCCGTGTCATCTTCAGCTGAGGATGCGGATAGCAGGGGCGTGTGGTCAGCACACCGCTCTCCCGGTCGTTATCGTGGTTTTCTTTGACCGCAGCCGCTACTGTTCGGTCGAGTAGCTCCTCAGTTGGCATCACGAGGCTGAGTGCACCCCGAAAAATGGCAACAGCGCATGGCGGCCCGGATGGTCACCCATCCAAGTGCCGGCCATGCCCGACAGCGCTTAGCTTCGATGATCTGACGGGAACCGGTGTATCCACTGCGGCAAGGCCGTTGCCTGGAAGTTGGTAGGCATGTTTCTAAATCTGTCTATTCAAATTTCGCACCAGTCTCATAAGAGTGGTGCTAGTAGCCCCACTATGAGGACGCAAATCAAGTTTGCTTTAAATGCACGCTGTAACGGTCCTGACTTGTATTTACCGTTAAGACTGGACGCGGTGAGGTGAAGTTAGTCAATAATGCCTTTAAGGCGACAAAGACTGTATTGTCAACACTTCAGTGAGTTTCAATAAGTTCGCGTGATAGGGCTACAAGAAGCTGGATGTTACTATTCCGAAACTGCAGAAAGACTTGGCAGGCATGTAGCCACACACATGATTGCTGGCAGCAGTGGTCATGAGAATGTACGGTAGCAAGAAGAAGGGGCTCCGAAAGGCCGCATGTCATTACCGAGAGCGAAGACCACTGTGTTCTGCGTTTGTCTCTTGTGCTTTGTAGTGCATATGCAGCAGCAGTTTGAGCAGCTCTTGGCACCACAGTAACTCAGAGAACTGTTACAAATCGGTTACTTCAAGGGCAGCTCCGAGCCAGATGCCCTACAGCGTGCATTCCACTGACACCGAACCACTGCCATTTACGACTCCAGCAGCTTCAAGCGAGAGGTCATTGGAGGTCATGGTCAGATCTGTCGTACTTTCTGATGAAAGCTGGTTCTGCTTCTGTGCCAGTAACGGCCGTGTGTTGGTTAGGAGGAGGCCAGCTAAGGGCTTCCAACCAAGTAGTACGCATGCGAGACGCAATGGACCTACACATGGAGTTGTGGTCTGGGTTGCGAATTCGTATGACACGAAGGGCACTCTCGCTGTTATCCAACGCACCCTGACTGCACATTTGTACGTCAGTCTGGTGACTGTATCTGATGTGCTGCTATTCACGAAGATTATTAGAGGGCGTGTTTCCCAACTGGATGACGCTCGCCCACAAACCCATATTATAACCCAACATTCTGAACAGTCGACTTGTTGCCTTGGCCTACCCGATCACCGGGTCGGTCTCCAAAGGGCGCATATGAGACACCATCGGACGACAGCTCCAACGTCATCCACAACCAGCATTAGCCGTCACTGTTTTAACCCATCAAGTGCAACAGGCATGGAACTCCATCCCATACACTCTCATACGGCAACTGCATGCCCGGCGGCACGCCTGTATTCAGCATTCTTGTGCTTACACCGGTTGTTAATGTACCATAATTTCACATTTTCAGTGGCTTGCCTCACCCTTACATTAACTTGCTGTCGTTCAATGTTAATCACTTAAATATGTTAAGGAGATAAACGTGTTCCGAAAATTCCATCGCTCTACATTAATTATTTTCTTGTGACGGGAATTTTTTACGTCTCACAGCCATTCCGAGAAAGAGTTAAGATATACATAACTACTTACGACTTAAACTGAAAGAACACTTTCGCATTTTTTTAAAAAAATAACAAATGCAGGTCCCTATGGGCCAGCTATTCTAATGCTTCGGCGGTGAGGTCGTGAGTGTCTTGTAGCGCGCTCCTGAGGACCGTATCAGGGCAAACCAGGTCTATGTGAGGGGAATGATATTTTCATTCTGGCAAATTAAAACTGTGTACCGGACCCAGATTCGAATTCGGGACCTTTGCCTCTCGCGGGTAAGTGGTGTACCGGTTGAGCTAACCAAACGCGACTGACGACTTGCCCTCACAGTTGTACTTCCGCCAGTACCTCCTCTCCTTCATTCCAAACTTCACAGAAGTCCTCCTGCGAAAATTGCAATACTAACACTCTTCGACGAAAGATTATTGCCGAGACGTGGCTTAGACACAGCCTGCACAATGTTCCCAAAATGCAATTTTTACTCTACAGCAGAATGTGCGCTGATATGGAACTTCCTGGCAAGTTAAAACTGTGTGCCGGACCGAGACTAGCTCGATAGCGATTGTTTGCTCTTCAGTTCCAAATAGATCGCATCGGGAACGTTCTGAAACTTTTCACTGAATCAGGCTCTTTTTGCAGATACCATGTTTTCTACAATCTTGTTCATGTTGCACCATCGTTTTCTGGGAATGGAAAATCCTAGCGCCTTCAAAGATCTGTCGCGATATGGGATTTCGTGACATTCAGATCTTGCGAAAGTGATAACCAACCATCACTGATGACGAAGTCATTGAGTTGATTGGCGACGCTAAAAGTTCATGGCTTGACTTCAGTCTCAGTTGCTGCCGTTTAAGGAAATCTTAATCGACATGAATGGGAAGGGATGGGATGGGATTACATTTTTCGAAGTGTTATTTGAGGGCTGCCAATTATCTGGTTTGGGGAGGTGCGATATTACTCAACCACTTGAGCGGATTTGTTCTCATAGCTGCAATTACGGTTCCGATTGCCTGTTTTATACGTGTGTCAGCGAGGTTGGTTTGGCAGCTATTGATCCAGACAAGATCATGATATTCTGCGGTTAAGTGTATATGAGGACTATTGTGTTAATTCTCAAACTGTCTTCAGTGGCACCACAAGATGTATTCTACAGCTTCTGAGTCTGATTAGATTTAGGTGCTTAAATTGGTATAAACTATAACCGAGAGCTGGTTTGAATACCAAATTGTTTTACCAAGCATAGTCTTAGTGGAAACCGTATTCCATTTCCTACCTCCGATTTTTGAACTGACTTGCAACGCCAATCACAGTGAGATCTACAACTTAAAGTGGGCTTCGAAACAGGGCGCATCTTGGAATTCCAGACATTAACACGTTACTGCCAGAGTTGAAACAACTAAGTGACAGAAAAAAATATTAATCCCAACTGTAGAACAACCCCCAATCTTCGGACGTGTAGGCTGGTACTTCAACACTGAAACACCGGCACTTTTGTGAAAGTATCTGCACTGGATATAAGAAATCATAAAACGTATATGGTATGCTAATAATACTTGTGGTAACTGGCAAAAATTCTTGTATATTACCGAGGTAGATATATAATGAATAGTACAAATACACTATTTTGTTCTGAAATGAAGTTTCTGAGTGATCTTCTAATCATGCTTTGAATTCCACGAGCAAAAATTGAAGTGTACGTAGTACATACTTCGTATCAGGAGGACAAAAAATTCATCATGCAGATACCAATGCGGTTACTTTAACACTGGTTTCGCAGCATTGTGGTTCCAATTACGTCAAATACAATTTTTCTGGGGTGGCACAAATGGTGAACCAAGCCTTGTCGGAGGAATGTCCCATTGCCGGTCTTTAAAAAAGTGTGCGTTCTTTTAAAATGACATGTGATAATTTAAACTACTACTTTGCTGTGACCGTCGGTCATATCGTAGGTACATGGCGGGACAAATAAAAGTGGCTAGGAGAACAGAGTGCCAGAGTACAAAGAAACAGCAGATGAAAGGAAATACAGTACTAACGTGACTATTGCAACGCCGGAAATGCATATCCTCCTACTTCCATTTATTGTACTATAAATTTGTTTTCCTTATTTTTGATACCTGAATATATAATATTTCTGTGTCTTCGTATATTGTAATTGTTTTACTATATATATATATATATATATATATATATATATATATATATATATATATATATATATATATATATATGTCGATGTATAATTGGTTTGTTTCGTTAATATTATTTGTATTTCTACGCTGGGTCTTGCCTAGGGAAAACTGCTATCGAACGATTACTTCGATAGGTCGTGTGAAGAATCAAAGTGTGTAGGATCTTTGCTAGTGTTAACTCTGCCGCGTGGAGCGCGGGCAGAGCAGTCGGAGTCTGGCTGGAGTAGTGAGTGGAGCAGGTGTGTTGTGTGACGCTCCCGCGAGTTGCCGCGCTTTCGGGGTTTGGCAGCATGTAATTGCGCTCGACTCGCGATGATAGTTTCTGACATGGTGTCGCGGACGGGAAGCATTAGCTGGCGCACATCAAGAGCCCGTTTCGCCTGGTGACCGTGTCGAGAAGAAGGCGCGCCAACATCCAGCTTCTGCAACAGCGACGGCCGACAATGAGTGACTGTCGCCACCTCCTCGATCGACGGCTTCAAACCTTCAATCAACCAACATGGAAGACTAAAAGCACGTAAAGTTTCAGAACTGTATGGCAGACCTCAGCTTTTCAAATTGTTCCATTTGCCTGGCAAAATTACACCAACTTAGCATGGACCTTTGTTGCTCATTGTCCCAATTGCATTGCCAAGCAGGGTCCCTTCCTTTTCCGAAATGAACCCGAGTGTCGTTGAAATTCAAACGCCAGCATAATTCCATTTCACTACTTTAATTTCAAAGTTCACTTTAAGTATTCATAGCTGGCTACGATAGTTAGATTACACAAGCACAAATTAAGAGTGCGAGTTTTGTTACCGTATTTTAGATTACCTGTGACTGCAGCTCAGCTTGGTACGTAGTAAATTTTACTATTGTTAATTGTTCAGAATCGTTTAATTCAAGTTCAAAGTTAAATCTCTTCTTTCTAAATTGCGTAGATTCAAGTAGCTTTAGAAATGATTTTTGAGGTAGTCCAAGACTAACTGTATTTCGATGTGCTTCAGAAAGAAAGCTCACTATTAACTTCAGTCACTAAATTAACTTTCGATTTTCCGGTTTCATTAATTCTTTTGCTAAATTAAGTCAGAGTGCAGCGAAATTTATTACTTCTGACAAACTTTCAGTTTTCACACTACACGTGTCAACCTTCAGTTGCCACGCTTCTAGTGCTAATTATATGTGTAATAACCTTTCTTTTTCAGTTACTATAGTAATTGTCCTTAGGACTGGTGACCGTGATTTCCCCAAATCTCAAATATCTAATTACCGCTAGTTAATTGTTGACGTAACGGCCGCACATTCACTTTCTTTATTAACTTTACCCCTTTTCAAAATTAATTTCCAACAGTTTCATTTGCATTTTTCCTTTCATTTAGATGTAACCCTTTCCTCCCTCTTTACCGACAGATTAACTTCGGTGACGATTGCTTTTCCCAAATTCCCATTAGGTACACGCGGTTTAATTTTTCACTGTCATTAAGGTCGATAAGTGAGGGGGAGGTTACACGTGGCGACCGTGACAGGACAATCTTCAAATTTGAGGTTGTTCTGGATACGAATTTTGCGTTGTGCAAATCTCGTAACAAAGTACTGGTTACGAAATGGTCGATACGTCAGCGAGAATATTAGTGTGAGGAATCCTAATTAGATTTGAGATTTAGCGTTTATATTGAAAATTATTAAAATGAGTGAAGGCAACAATTGCCAAAATTTGGTAGGTTTGGATAAGGAACAATCGGTCGAACAGTGGGAAACGCGCACCGCGGTACCCATTGTTCAGGGACAGGCGGCTAGCATGAAAGACGCGACCGCCGAAACGCAACAAAGAGCAGAAATGGAATTCCACACTTTAGAAAATGTTTCGGAATCGGAAGTGAAAATCAAATGTGAATCCCTTGATGACGAATACGGGGGGACAATTAAAGAGGAAGCCGCTACGGAAGTAAAACCGGTAGTTTCCGGGAATTTAACTGATTTATTGAATGTTTTGATTAACGAAATCAAGAGTCTATCGGCCAAGCAAGAAGCTCAGTCTGAAAAAATTGAACGAAAGCTAGACAGTCACAACACAGCTATTAATGTTGTTAACAACAATGTTGGAGTTGTTAACACGAAAGTTGATAAAATCAAAGAAGATATTGTTGTGATTAATACCGAAATCGGTAATCTTAAACAGGAAATGATAGGCGTTCAGGCGGAAATTGCGAGCATAAATACTCGTTTTTATTCCGAAATTAGCAGAATCGAGAAAAGTGTAGGAGAATCAGTTGCTCCGATCATCGAGAATATGGTGACGGAACAAATTCAATTAGTGAAAAAAGAGGATCAAAAGAAGGCGGAAACTTTAAAGGCTTTAGTATCCGAAGTAGATACCAAAGTGACGAAGCAGGCTAATACCTGCGAAGAGAAAAAAAGGGAAGTAGAAACGCTTGCGACAACCACTTGCCAAGTAATTACGAGAGTGTCGGAATTAGAAAAGAAACTTGACGAAAAACAGAGCTATGTGCCAATCTATGCACATAGTTCGGAATTTTTGACGAAAGAGGAGCGGTTCGACCCCTTGAAAAAAAGCGGTATACACGCGACGGATTTCATTAAGAATTGTGAAAGAGTTTTACCCAAATCATGGACTAATGAGAGAAAAATTAATGCGATTATTGATGTGTTGGCTGGTGATGCCAAGCGTTGGGGCTTAAACCTCAACATTACGAACCTGACTTTTGACAAATTTAAAAGTTTGTTTCTGGCTGAATACTGGTCAGAGCAAAAACAGCAAAGTGTCTGGCGCGAATTTGTCGTATCGAGGCCTTTCGATGCGAATTCGCGCGGTTCGATGAAGGAGTTTTGTGAGGGCTGGATCCGCAAGTTGGAATATTTGCGTGATCGCCGCACGGAATCCGAAATAGTCTGGGAACTCTACAAAAAGCTTCCAGATGATACAAAACGCTACGTAGGAAGCAATTACAGGACAATAAATGATTTCCTGGAAAGAGTGGAGGACGAGGACAATTGGCGCAATAATCGCGACAGTGGTAGAGGCCGTGGTAACAACAACGGGTACCACAGCAACCACAACAACGATAACCATGGGAATAATCCATACCGCAACCATGGCAGCAATAACAATAATGGTTCGGATCGTAATAACAATCGGTACAATGCAAATAATAACAGGAAAGACGGAAACCAGTATCATACTAACGTGATACGGGCTTCACAGAATAGTAATAACGCCAGAGGGTGTGATCAGCCGCCTCAGCAGCATCCGGGGACCGTATCTGCTGGGACGAGACAGGGAAACCATTAGCCGCGCCGGTGAGGGGCCGACCGGGCGTGGAGAAATTTTGGCGGCCCAATAGCAGGAGAAAACCCAGGTGTCGTCGATACGAAAATTCCGTGTGGAATAATCAACGGCGGGAGAGTGTGCCAGTGTTAGGAGAAAGGAGTGCGCCCATAAGTAGTAGATCAGCTGTATACACGGCAGTGGGAAGTACATTCACTGTCAGTGAGAACAATTTAAGTAGTGTTCCGGAAATCGATTATAAAGTGGCAGCTGTAATACCCACAGCGGAACTGGAGATTGAGTTTAAGGATGATTCGCAAGTGTTGAGAGAAGATCAGATGTCGGATAAAACGTCCGTCATCGAGCGAGGGGATGCAGAGAGGGATGAGGTCTGGTTAAGGCAGTTCGGTCGCTTATACGACGAACTAAGAGATTATAGGGGCCTGTATGGGAGAAGTGTTTATGGGGAGCGCGTGCAGGATTTTCCGCGTCTCGTCCCGCAGGAAGATAGTGTTTGTGAAATGATAGAAAGTTCTGGCCCTAACCGGCAGACTTTACTAGAAATAGTTGATGTTAATGGGGAGCACGAGCAAGATTGGTCGTGTTTCGTCCCGCAAAAGTTGGATGTTTAAGTAGTAACGGAAAGTTCTGGCCCTAACCGGCAGACCTTACCGAAAGTTTCAGTGGTAGAAGTAGCCGACCCATCCGACGCAAACCTCCAGTTTAAACATTGCGAAAGTATTAAGGAGAAAGATTGCGAAAATTTTAGTGATAGCCGGACACGATTGGTAGAAAACCACGTAGATTACAGTGTGTATGAGGTTAGAGCTGACGTTATACGGTCAGACGATAACAGTGTGGGTTGCGCAGATCTAGAGGAAGTAATTGCAGATACTACTGGGCACATTTCTCCAGGTAGATTGGCAGATGAGATCAATCTGGCTAAAGAGGAATCAACGAAGGTGACAATTAGTGAATTGATAGCAAAGCAACACTCGCTAGTTGACGAGTTACAGGAAAAGGTTTTGGTATTGGAGGCGAAGCTACAGACTAAGCCTCAGGACAGACGTGTTGAAATTAAAACCGTATGTGAACAGAGGCTGAAAAAACCGCCAGATAAACCGGATTTAGGATCAAAGCCGGATGGTTTTTTCTGGAATGACCTGGATATAGACGAGGATTTACTGTGGGAAAATAAAGAAACAGTCGAGGACAAGTGTAGACAGATAGTAGTGTCTGTTAATATGCACGACCTACAACTAAACGTGTTGATTGACACCGGTGCAGAACTGAGTGCTGTATCTGGGAAAATATTTGAGTTACTGAAAGACAGACCCGGCATCGTAGTTATGCCAGTAACAGGGGTGAAAATTATCGGTGCTACTGGGAAGGCCAGTAAACCGGTCACAGAACAGATATTTGTCGAGTTTGAGATATGTGGGGCACGATTTGAACAAGAGTTTGTCGTCGTGCCAGACTTAACTACGGAAGTAATTATCGGGTTAGATTGGCTATTAAAGTACCGTGCAGTGATTAATTGCGGAGGCAAAACTTTGACATGTACGTCCCAAGATAAAACAATAGTAGTTAGTTTTGACGAGGCAGGAGACGGTGTGCATAGGCAATGCCAGCCTATACACATTGTTAACTGGCCGGATGACATTGACGCAGGAATGAATTTGAACTGCTGTAACGTGAGGAATCTCAGCATTGACAAAAGCGTAGAAAGTGAATTGGAAGAGATAATCAAATTCCCTCCACGGATTGACATTAGTATTGGTGTGAAAAAAGATCGTTTGCGAGAAGTAATGAAGCTAAAAGCCGATGCTCGCATACGTCGTCATGATGCTAAAGCGCGTTTTGCTAAGTTTGCAATCGGAGACTTAGTACTTGTAAAAGCTCATGAGAAATCGAGCGAGATAGACCATGAAATCTCTAAATTTAAGTTTGTTTATAATGGACCATATAAAGTCATTGGTATACCTCACACAAATGCTTATTGCTTAGAGTATCCAAGCTCTGGAAAACTATTAGGTATACGGAACATTGTAGACCTGAAATTGTACCAACCTAGGATTGATTAATACCACAGAATGGGTAATTTGTACAGTATGTAAAATTGAGTGTAAGATTTAACGATTTGCTAGATTGCCGTGCTTTTGACTGACCAAGGTCATTAAAGAAGTTGTAATTAATAAGTAATTAATTTTGATTAATCAATTTAATTTTAATCAATTTAATCATGATCTAATCAACTGAAAAATCCAAGCTGCTGGTTTAAGTTTTCAGCTGAGTCACAGTAGATTAAGGAATGTAAATATGATTTTGTAAATAGCTGTAAGATTCCATAAATATGTGATTTACTAGTCATTGCCGATGTACTTAGACGCTGTTTTAAGTTTCAGGCTAGTACATGCGTGTGATGATGGACAGTGTTGAGTTATCCACTGTGATAGTGTTTATGGACTCCTTGAGATTACCCGGGAGTGAGTTTTACCGAAAGAATTCAGTGAAACGGACTTTCTGGAAATGCCGTTACAAGGGCGAGTGAGATCAAGCGTGCCGCACAGGCGGGCGCAACAATACTGGCGGGGCGGAACCGCTGTCGGCTCTTGTGCCGCTGTCGGCATTCATTGTACTTGCGAGTACGGAAGGCGGAATTGTTTTTCTTCCTGGACAGCTGAAAGAATTCTGTTGTCAATATTTATGTTTTCGTCGATCTGCTGTATATTATTTTCTTGTTTAGCGTTAAGTGCACACTCATGACGAGAATATTAATTATGAAAAGTTTATATAAAATACGTATTCTATATAATTAATTATTAATTTGCGTATTTTGATATACCTGTTTTCTATGACCATGTAATCTGATTAATTTTGTAAATAGTATTCCATTTCTTGATACTGCTAGGAATTTTGATTTTTAGAATAGCTAAACCATTTTCTACGTTTTCTATGAATTTTAATATGTTGTCAACCTGTTTTATTTTGTGCAAGATGACAGAGTGGAATAAGATTAGGAGTGTCTCCACTCAATTATTATTGTCTAAATTGGTTTATGGTTAATTAGACGAATGCTGAATTGTTTTGATGTTTTGAGCATATGCATTTCCGCGGTTTCTTTTTTGGGACATTTTCTGAGTCTGTTTACGTTACACGAACATCCTCAGACAATGTGGGGCACGTGTATCGCCGGAAATGCATATCCTCCTACTTCCATTTATTGTACTATAAATTTGTTTTCCTTATTTTTGTTACCTGAATATATAACATTTCTGTGTCTTCGTATATTGTAATTGTTTTACTATTTGTATATATATATATATATATATATTATATATATATATATATATATAATACACTCCTGGAAATGGAAAAAAGAACACATTGACACCGGTGTGTCAGACCCACCATACTTGCTCCGGACACTGCGAGAGGGCTGTACAAGCAATGATCACACGCACGGCACAGCGGACACACCAGGAACCGCGGTGTTGGCCGTCGAATGGCGCTAGCTGCGCAGCATTTGTGCACCGCCGCCGTCAGTGTCAGCCAGTTTGCCGTGGCATACGGAGCTCCATCGCAGTCTTTAACACTGGTAGCATGCCGCGACAGCGTGGACGTGAACCGTATGTGCAGTTGACGGACTTTGAGCGAGGGCGTATAGTGGGCATGCGGGAGGCCGAATTGCTCAACACGTGGGGCGTGAGGTCTCCACAGTACATCGATGTTGTCGCCAGTGGTCGTCGGAAGATGCACGTGCCCGTCGACCTGGGACCGGACCGCAGCGACGCACGGATGCACGCCAAGACCGTAGGATCCTACGCAGTGCCGTAGGGGACCGCACCGCCACTTCCCAGCAAATTAGGGACACTGTTGCTCCTGGGGTATCGGCGAGGACCATTCGCAACCGTCTCCATGAAGCTGGGCTACGGTCCCGCACACCGTTAGGCCGTCTTCCGCTCACGCCCCAACATCGTGCAGCCCGCCTCCAGTGGTGTCGCGACAGGCGTGAATGGAGGGACGAATGGAGACGTGTCGTCTTCAGCGATGAGAGTCGCTTCTGCCTTGGTGCCAATGATGGTCGTATGCGTGTTTGGCGCCGTGCAGGTGAGCGCCACAATCACGACTGCATACGACCGAGGCACACAGGGCCAACACCCGGCATCATGGTGTGGGGAGCGATCTCCTACACTGGCCGTACACCACTGGTGATCGTCGAGGGCACACTGAATAGTGCACGGTACATCCAAACCGTCATCGAACCCATCGTTCTACCATTCCTAGACCGGCAAGGGAACTTGCTGTTCCAACAGGACAATGCACGTCCGCATGTATCCCGTGCCACCCAACGTGCTCTAGAAGGTGTAAGTCAACTACCCTGGCCAGCAAGATCTCCGGATATGTCCCCCATTGAGCATGTTTGGGACTGGATGAAGCGTCGTCTCACGCGGTCTGCACGTCCAGCACGAACGCTGGTCCAACTGAGGCGCCAGGTGGAAATGGCATGGCAAGCCGTTCCACAGGACTACATCCAGCATCTCTACGATCGTCTCCATGGGAGAATAGCAGCCTGCATTGCTGCGAAAGGTGGATATACACTGTACTAGTGCCGACATATTGCATGCTCTGTTGCCTGTGTCTATGTGCCTGTGGTTCTGTCAGTGTGATCATGTGATGTATGTGACCCCAGGAATGTGTCAATAAAGTTTCCCCTTCCTGGGACAATGAATTCACGGTGTTCTTATTTCAATTTCCAGGAGTGTATATATATATATATATATATGCATTTATGTCGATGAATAATTGGTTTGTTTCGTAAATATTATTTGTATTTCTACGCTGGGTCTTGCCTAGGGAAAACTGCTATCGAACGATTACTTCGATAGGTCGTGTGAAGAATCAAAGTGTGTAGGATCTTTGCTAGTGTTAACTCTGCCGCGTGGAGCGCGGGCAGAGCAGTCGGAGTCTGGCTGGAGTAGTGAGTGGAGCAGGTGTGTTGTGTGACGCTCCCGCGAGTTGCCGCGCTTTCGGGGTTTGGCAGCATGTAATTGCGCTCGACTCGCGATGATAGTTTCTGACATGGTGTCGCGGACGGGAAGCATTAGCTGGCGCACATCAAGAGCCCGTTTCGCCTGGTGACCGTGTCGAGAAGAAGGCGCGCCAACATCCAGCTTCTGCAACAGCGACGGCCGACAATGAGTGACTGTCGCCACCTCCTCGATCGACGGCTTCAAACCTTCAATCAACCAACATGGAAGACTAAAAGCACGTAAAGTTTCAGAACTGTATGGCAGACCTCAGCTTTTCAAATTGTTCCATTTGCCTGGCAAAATTACACCAACTTAGCATGGACCTTTGTTGCTCATTGTCCCAATTGCATTGCCAAGCAGGGTCCCTTCCTTTTCCGAAATGAACCCGAGTGTCGTTGAAATTCAAACGCCAGCATAATTCCATTTCACTACTTTAATTTCAAAGTTCACTTTAAGTATTCATAGCTGGCTACGATAGTTAGATTACACAAGCACAAATTAAGAGTGCGAGTTTTGTTACCGTATTTTAGATTACCTGTGACTGCAGCTCAGCTTGGTACGTAGTAAATTTTACTATTGTTAATTGTTCAGAATCGTTTAATTCAAGTTCAAAGTTAAATCTCTTCTTTCTAAATTGCGTAGATTCAAGTAGCTTTAGAAATGATTTTTGAGGTAGTCCAAGACTAACTGTATTTCGATGTGCTTCAGAAAGAAAGCTCACTATTAACTTCAGTCACTAAATTAATTTTAGATTTTCCTGTTTCATTAATTCTTTTGCTAAATTAAGTCAGAGTGCAGCGAAATTTATTACTTCTGACAAACTTTCAGTTTTCACACTACACGTGTCAACCTTCAGTTGCCACGCTTCTAGTGCTAATTATATGTGTAATAACCTTTCTTTTTCAGTTACTATAGTAGTTGTCCTTAGGACTGGTGACCGTGATTTCCCCAAATCTCAAATATCTAATTACCGCTAGTTAATTGTTGACGTAACGGCCGCACATTCACTTTCTTTATTAACTTTACCCCTTTTCAAAATTAATTTCCAACAGTTTCATTTGCATTTTTCCTTTCATTTAGATGTAACCCTTTCCTCCCTCTTTACCGGCAGATTAACTTCGGTGACGATTGCTTTTCCCAAATTCCCATTAGGTACACGCGGTTTAATTTTTCACTGTCATTAAGGTCGATAAGTGAGGGGGAGGTTACACTATGTCAGATGTTGAAAGCGACCACTATTCGTCTCTTGGCAATTTTGGACCCACGTCAGCAAGTTGTTGACTGTGGATGAAAGCTAGACTGCTGGAATAGATGCATTCTCATTCCGAAATGTTCTGCTGCTCTTAAAGACTGTGAGTGTTGTTGCGACACACCTTAGACGTAAGTGACCTCCACACAAAGTAATCGCACACTGACAGATCAGGTGACCTGGGTAGCCTGTTAGGGCCGCGACCTGACTGTAAATTCAAGTGTATTAGTCCACATGATCAACGTGACATGCCGGTCTCTTGCAACAGGCGTCGGGCTGATTTGGTAGGACTCTGAAGCGTTTCCCGGTGAACTGCAGTCATATTTTATGGTGTGAGAGCATATTTTGGAATGTTTTGCGACTTGTTCAAAACACTCTGCCTGACGCCATTTTCGGACTAAGCATTCCATGGCACTCTTTGCTACGCTTTGACACCATTAAACTTCCCAGCAAACACCTGGCCACAGCGTTCCACATAACTTTCCGAAACCTACACCCACTGCTCCACTGTGAGCACCATCATCTCCTTTGCACCACTCGACTCACATTCCCTCACTACGCTGTGAACCGGAGTGGATCATGTGGCAGGTGTGTACGTGGTGTGAATGTCACGGCGTTTGGTTATACGCATACATTCACGTCCAATAACATCTACTCGTCTGGGCCACTTTTATTTGCCCCACCCTGTGTATTTATACAGGGTGGTCCATTAATCGTAACCGGGCCAAATATCTTACGAAATTAGCATCAAACGAAAAAACTACAAAGAACGAAACTCGTCTAGCTTGAACGGGGAAAACACATGGCTCTATGTTTGGCCCGCTAGATGGCACTGCCATAGGTCAAACGGATATCAACTGCGTTTATTTTAAATAGGAACCCCCATTAGATATTCGTGTAGTACGTAAATAAATATGAATGTTTTAGTTGGAACACTTTTTTCGCTTTGTGACAGATGGCGCTGTAATAGTCACAAACATATGGCTCACAATTTTAGACGAACAGTTGGTAACAGGCAGGTTTTTTAAATTAAAATACAGAACGTAGGTATGTTTGAACATTTTATTTCGTTTGTTCCAATGTGACACATGTACCTTTGTGACCTTATCATTTCTGAGAACGCATGCTGTTACAGAGTGATTATCTGTAAATACCACATTAATGCAATAAATGCACAAAATAATGTCCGTCAACCTCAATGCATTTGGCAATACGTGTAACGACATTCCTCTCAACAGGGAGTAGTTCGCCTTCCCTAATGTTCGCAGATGCACTGACAATGTGCTGACGCATTTTGTCAGGCGTTGTCGGTGGATCACGATAGCAAATATCCTTCAACTTTCCCCACAGAAAGAAATCCGGGGACGTCAGATCCGGTGAACGTGCGGGCCAATACACCTGTCATGAAATGTGATATTCAATACCGCTTCAAACGCACACGAGCTATGTGCCGGACATCCAGCATGTTGGAAGTACATCGCCATTCTGTCATGTAGTGAAACATCTTGTAGCAACATCGGTAGAACATTACGTAGAAAATCAGCATACATTACACCATTTAGATTACCATCGATAAAATGGGTGCCAATTATCCTTCCACCCATAATGCCGCACGATACATTAACCCGCCAAGGTCGCTGATGTTCCACTTGACTCAGCCATCGTGGATTTCCGTTGCGCAATAGTGCATATTATGCCGGTTTACGTTACCGCTATTGGTGAATGTCGCTTCGTCACTAAATCGCGTGCAAAAAATCTGTCACCGTCCCGTAATTTCTCTTGTGCCCAGTGGCAGAACTGTACACGACGTTCAGAGTGGTCGCCATGCAATTCCTGGTGCATAGAAATTTGGCACGGGTGCAATCTATGTTGATGTAGCATTCTCAACACCGACGTTTTTGAGATTCCCGATTCCAGAGCAATTTTTCTGCTACTGATGCGCGGATTAGCCGCGACAGCAGCTGAAACACCTACTTGGGCATCATTTGTTGCAGGTCGTGGTTGACGTTTCACATGTTGCTGAACACTTCCTGTTTCCTTAAATAACGTAACTATCCGGCGAACGGTCCTGACAGTTGGATGATGTCGTCCAGGGTACCGAGCAGCATACATAGCACACGCCCGTTGGGCATTTTGATCAGAATAGCCACACATCAACACGATATCGACCTTTTCCGCAGTTGGTAAACGGTCCATTTTAACACGGGTAATGTATCACGAAGAAAACACCGTCCGCACTGGCGGAATGTTACGTGATACCACGTACCTACACGTTTGTGACTATTACAGCGTCATCTGTCACAAAGCGAAAAAGGTGGTCCAACTAAAACATTCATATTTCTTTACGTACTACACGAATATGTAATAAAAAATTGGGGTTCCTATTTTTAAAAAATGGCAGTTGATGTCAGTTTGACCTATGGCAGCGCCATCTAGTGGGCCAACCATAGCGCCATCTGGTCCCCCCTTCAAGCTAGATGAGTTTCGTTCTTTGTAGTTTTTTCGTTTGACGCTTATTTCGTGAGATATTTGGCCCGGTCACTATCAATGGACCAACCTGTATACATAGATAGAACCAATCTAACACTTGTGCTGAAATAGAGTGTGGTCAGTAAAATAACTCTGAGCACTGTTCAGTAGAAACTCCTTCTCTTAGTACTGTTCAAAGATAAAGTTCACGAACATGTGCAAGGACTTGCAGATTAAGTCGAAGAATCTGGTTGTTTCTGATAGTGTTGTCGCCGGCTACTTGCTGTGGAGTGAGTGTTGACTGGAACGAAGCCTGTGGTAGCACTGACCACCTGTCCGTGTGCAGGTCTTCAAGACAGGTCACCGAAGGTGGCGCAGAGAACGGGCCCGTCTTGCTACTTCCGTCTCTTGGTGTGGGCAGCAAGGAACATCTTTCTTCCGATTTGATTTGCCTATCGATTACAGCACACCAGAATGAGAAACAAAATCCAGAATACAATGGAAACCGCAACGGCGGGCCCAGAGAATTTTACTACAGTGCAGAAAACCCTTAGTATTATGTACTGAAGAATCACTAGATACATACTGTAAGAGACGGTAGAGATGCTGTCCTTAAAAACAGACAGTCGGTTACATCTGTAGGTTTCAGTTTCTTAGAAAGTCATAGTTTTCCTAAGCTGTTTTTCCTCCAAGTTATATCCCACGACTTCGGTGACAGAGTTACTGCGGGGCACTATGTGCCTGAAGCTGTTTTCTCGTCTAGCAATAACAGCGGCATTATAAAATGTAAAATGCTCGTCACGACTTCGTCCAGCGTCGCAGCTGATACTTCATTCCGCTCGGCTGCTGGCTTGCGCGATACGGAATTAATTCCGGCGCGCTCGGTGTCAGATAAAGTTCATTTACATGTTTATCCGGAAGAACTCGGTAATTAGGCGGAAACAAACCTGACACAGGCGGCTGTTACGGCGGCGGCATTTAGCTGCGACTCGCGACCTCGGCTGCTGGTGGCGGTGGGGGCGGTGGGTCGCAGACCGCGCGCGTGACGCCGCCACCGCGAGCGATGCGGCGGGGGCGGGAGCACACACACACACACACACACACACACACACACACACACACACACCACGCCGCTGGTAGCGGCGGCGCTGGTGGCAGACCCGCTGCATTGTGTGCTTGCTCGTTTGTGGCCAACCGACGCTCCTCGATTGTAGAATATCACGCTGTATCTGACCACAATTGACAATTCGTCCGGTCATTTGGACGCAATCGATGACGAGTAAAAACGCGTCTGCTCCACCACACGTACAGATTAAAATGTGCGATTATTTCTCGCCGGAAAACCACCGAAGATTATGTTGCAGCAGGAATGCTATCAGCGTGATATGTATGAAATCGTAACCTCTGCGGATATGGTGGCACTCTACTGTGGCATAGCCATTCATAAAGCAACCACTAAACCATCAACCCAAATTCTTTAAAGAGTCCGTCTCCCACTTTTAAAACCTCGTACCTCCCAATCTATGAGCCGTACAGTTATACACAGTAGCGATAAGGAAACTGGTATAGGCATGCGTATTCAAATACAGACGTATGTAAACAGGCAGAATAGGGCGCTGCGGTCGACAAAGTCTATACAAGACAGAAGAGTGTCTGACGCAGTTCTTAGATCGATTATTGCTGCTACAGTGGCAGGTTATCAAGATTTAAGTGAGTTTGAGCGTGGTGTTACAGTCAGCGCACGAGCCGTGAGACAAAACATCTCCCAGTTATCGATTAAGTTGGAATTTTCCCGTACGACCATTTCACGAGTGTACCGTGAATATCAGGAATCCGGTAAAACATCAAATCTCCAACATCGCTGCGCCCGGAAAAAGATCCTGCAAGCACGGGACCAACGACGACTGAAGAGAAGCGTTCAACGTGACAGAAGTGCAACCTTTTCGCAAACGGCTGCAGATTTCAGTGCTGGGCCATCAACAAGTGTCAGCATGCGAACTATTCAAGGAAACATCATCGATATTGGTTTTCGGAGCTGAAGGCCCACTAGTGTACCCTTGATGACTGCACGACGCAAAGATTTACGCCTCGCCTGGGCCCGTAACACCAACATTGGACTGTTGATGACTGGTAGGACGAGTCTCTTTTCAAATTGTATCGAGCAGAGGGACGTGTACGGGTATGGAGACGACCTCATGAATCCGTGGAACTGTTCAAGCTGGTGGAGGCTCTGTAACGGTGTCGGCAGTGTGCAACTGGAGGAGTATGGAACCTCTGATACGTCTACACGCACCTCTGACAGATGACACGCACATGAGCATCCTCTCTGATCACCTGCATCCATTCATGTCCATTGTGCATTCCGACGAATTTGGGAAATTACAGCAGGACAATACGACACCCCACACGTCCAGAATTGTTACAGAGTGGCTCTAGGAACACTCTTCTCAGTTTAAACGCATCCGCTGGCCACCAAACTCTCCAAAACTGAAGGTTATTGGGCACATCTGGGATGCCTTGCAACGTTCTGTTCAGAAGAGACCTCCACCCCTTCGTACTCTTACGGATTTATGGACAGCCCTGCAGGATTCATGGTGTCAATTCCCTCCAGCACTATTTCAGACATTAGTCGAGTCCAAGCAACGTCGTGTTGCGGCACTTCTACTTGATCGTGAAGGCCCTACATGATACCAAGCAAGTGAAGCAGTTTCTTTGGCTCTTGAGTATTCTGTAGGTGCATGAAGTGGTATTTGTAAACATTGTCAGCAAAATGTTTTGCAAATACAGTTAGTAATAAGGAACTATCAGATTGGTGCATAAGTTCATGGCGCTTTTGTTTTGCATATTAGTATTTCGCTTGCTGTAGGTTTATTTATCAATTATCATTTTCGATTTGTAGTTAATTGCTGGTACTTCGGTTTACATGCTGTCATTTGGAGATGGTGGGTGGCGCTGTGGACGCTAGAAAATGAAGTGTCATGTGGAGAAATCTGAACATTTCCAGTATATTCCACCGTTTGAGTTCAATAGAGGGGTGGCAGCAGTGGAGGCAGCCAGAAACTTTTGCACCATGTATTGGGATAACGTTGCTGAACAGAGCAAGCACATAAAATGGTTTTCTCGTTTTAAGGAACAATATTTCGACTCTAGTGATTCTCAACGTTCAGGAAGACCTTCGGGTTTCGGTGAAGATCGGTTAAACGCATTAATCCATAATGATCTACGTCAGTGTCCTCGGGAACAGGTAAGTGCGATGAATTGAGATCATTCCACAATCGTGTGACATTTCTATGCAATGGGGAAGTTTGCAATATCGGGTGTATGGGCACGGCATGCTCTAAGCCAAAATCACAAAAATCAGAGGGTTGCCATGTGCGCATCTCTGCTGTTTGTCATCAACAGCACCGACCAGACTTACCCTGTAACATTACTGGTGGTGAGAAATGGTGTGTTTATGTGAACATAGGTAATAGAAAGGTAAGGCAGAGCAGCAACTAACTGCACAAAGACCAAGATAATGTTGTGCATCTGGTGGAGCAGTCAAAGTGTGGTGTACTACGAATTGCTTCCCTGAGATGTGATCGTCACTGCTAATCTCTGAGACGTCCTGCACACGCAATTAGATAAAAACAACCTGGACGACTGCGAGAAGTGACGCTACTTCACGATAACGTCAGCCCGCATTCCGCTAGACTGACAAAAAACACTGTTCTGATCTTGTGCCCTCAGATTTGCATCTTTTCGGCTCTCTATCGAACAGCTTTCAGGTAACTTCCTTTCTGGATGAAAATGCGCTCCGAAGATGGTTCGACGCGTTATTCGCCTCCAAACCAAGTGATTTGTACAGTTACGGGATCTAGAAGTTACTCCAGCGTTCGCAGGCTGTTGTAAGCAGTAAAGAAAAATGTATTATTGATGACTAAAGACTTAAGTCTCCGTTATGCGTATCTTGCGTATCTGTAGTGTGCAATGCCGGAAATGCATATCATCCTATTTCCATCTATTGTACTATAAATTTTTTTCCTTATTTTGTTACCTGAAGATATGACATTTCTGTGTCTTTATATATTGTAATTGTTTGACTATTCATATATATATATATATATATATATATATATATATATATATATATATATATATATATATATATAGTGTGTGTGTGTGTATGTGTGTGTGCGCGCATTTATGTCGATGTATAATTGGTTTGTTTTGTAAATACTATTTGTATTTTTACGCTGGGTCTTGCCTAGGGAAAACTATGCTATCGAACGATTGCATCGATAGGTCGTGTGGAGAACTAAAGTGTTTAGGATCTTTGGTAGTGTTAACTCGGACGCGCGGAGCGCGGGCAGAGGGGAGGCGGGCTGGAGTAGTGCGGTGGAGCAGGTGTGTTGTGTGACGCTCCCGCGAGTTGCCGTGCTTTCGGGGTTTGGCAGCATGTAATTGCGCTCGACTTGATATGATAGTTCCTGACACGGTGTCGCGGACGGGAAGCATTAGCTGGCGCACATCAAGAGCCCGTTTCGCCTGGTGACCGTGTCGAGAAGGAGGCGCGCCAACATCCAGCTTCTGCATCAGCTACGGCTGACAATGAGTGACTGTCGCCACCTCCTCGACCGATGACTTCAAACCTTCAATCAACCAATAAGGAAGACTGGAAGCACGTAAAGTTTTAGAACTGTATGGCAGATCTCAGCTTTTAAAATTGTTCCATTTGCCTCACAAAATTACACCAACTTATCATGGACCTTTGTTGCTCATTGTCCCAATTGCATTACCAAGCAGGATCCCTTCCTTTTCCGGAATGAACCCGAGTGTCGTTGGAATTCAAACGCCAGCGTTGCAGTAATATCATTTGATTTCACTGCTTTAATTTCAAAGATCAGTTAAGGTATTCATAGCTGGCTAGAATATTTAGATTACACAAGCACAAATTAAGAGTGCGAGTTTTGTTACCATACTTTAGCTTACCTGTGACTGCAGCTCAGCTTGGTATGTACTAAATTTTGCTAATGTTAATTGTTCAGAATCATTTAATTCAATTTCAAAGTTAAATCTCTTATTTCTAAATTGCGTAGATTCAAGTAGCTATTGAAATGATTGTTGAGGTAGCCCAAGACTAACCTTATTTTACTGAATTTCATAGTGATTCAGAAACAAAGCTCACTATTAATTTCAGTCACTAAATTAACTTTCAATTTTCCGGTTTTATTAATTCTTTTGCTAAATTAAGTCAGGGTGTAGCGAAATTTATTACTTCTGACAAACATTCAGTTTTCACACAACACGTGTCAACCTTCAGTTGCCACGCTTCTAGTGCTAATTGTATGTGTAATAACCTTTCTTTTTCAGTTATTATAGTAGTTGTCCATAGTACTGGCGACCGTAATTTTCCCCAAATCTCAAATACCTAATTAACCCTAGTTAATTGTTAACGTAACGACCGCACATTTTCTTTCTTTATTAACTTTACCCCTTTTCAAAATTAATTTCCACCTGTTTCATTTGCATTTTTCCTTTCATTTCTATGTAACCCTTCCTCCCCCTTTACCGACAGATCAACTTCGGTGACGATTGCTTTTCCAAAATTTCCATTAGGTACACGCGGTTTAATTTTTCACTGTCATTAAGGTCGATAAGTGAGGAGGAGGCTACAAGTGCTTATTAAATTTACGGAAAACGCTACGAGCTTGTGCACCAACCCAACAATAAAATAAAATCATCATGTCTGATGCTGACGTTTTACTGCACGAACAGTAAAATCTAGTAATCAGTATACATTTTTTCGTCATTTTGTTGGAGAAGGGAGTGGGGGGGGGGGGAGAGAGGCAGCGAGAAAAATGTAAGCATTTCAAATTATGTGCATGTCTATTGGAAGTCATTAAGTGTTCTCATTCACAAATGCTGGGTGAATACAGTATGGATAATTTGTGCGCCCTGAGTTACGCTGCCTCGAGAAAGAACGGAAGAAGGATCAAGGTTTAACGTCCCGTCGACATCGAGGGAATTTGAGCTAGAGCACAAGCTCACAATAATTCAAGGATGGGGAAAGAAATCGGCTGTGTCCTTTCAAAGGAACCAACCCCTCATTTGCCTGTAGCGATATAGGGAAATGACGGAAACCCAAAATCTGAGCGACTGGACGTGGATGTGACCCATTGACCTACCGAATCCGAGCCTACTGCGTACCTCGCTAGCTTCTACTTTAAGACATACACACCGTTTCGAACTGTTATACTTGTCTGATTGCTGTAAACAGTTAATTTCAAATTTTTACGAGGATATTCGGTCAGAAACTCTACGAAATACTGAAAATCAATTTTTTGCTGCCCCTTGAAACCGTTAGATAGGCAGCCTGCTACAGGTACTGTGTCTCGTCTTAGTCGTTTAGTAATACAGATTTCTTGAAGACATTCATAATGCTCACTAGTTAGCTTCAGGAAGTTGTTCAGCTATCGGCACGTTCAGAGGAGGCAGCACTGACCGTAGAAATGGTCGTCGAAAGCTGATGACTGTGGAAAAGAATGGTCTTGTTGGTTATCAAATAACATTTTCTGCTGCCAATCCAGATTTTCCTTTTTTTATTTTTCTCCCGACGCGTTACGAAAAGAAATTTCCATTATCGAGTGCTTTTTTCGTGTTCTATAGCGGTATTAGGAGTGATGTTTGCAAACTGTTAATAGCTCCATTGTTCTGGTGATCAGCATTTCTTCTTGCATTCTTATCCAAAATCTCTCACAATGCATCCTACACTCCAAATTGACAGTCAACAGTACAATTTAAATATAGAACGATGCAGAGACAAACGTTAACATTTATTTTTTAAATGTATACACGAAAAACGCCTTTGATAATGGATATTATCTCCAGCAATACGTCGTGAGAAAAATAATGAAAACTCGAGACTGCCAGCAGTAAATGTTTTTTATGACACAAAAAAGTCAGTTGTCTATTGCATGAGGATACATTACTCGACAATTCCGTTACTACTTTTCGTTAGGTAATCCTGTTAACTAGCATACGTTTCAAATAATGGCTCTAAGCTCTATTGGACTTAACATCTGAGGCCATCAGTCCCCTGGACCTAGAACTACTTACACCTAACTAACGTAAGGACATCACACACATCCATGCCCGATGCAGGATTCGAACGTGCGGCCGTATCAGCAGTGCGGCTCCTGACTGAAGCGCCTATAACCGCTCGGCCACACAGCCGGCGCATACGTTTTAGCGGGAACCTTCCTTTCATTTCAAGTTAATTCGCAGCAATCCAGAAAATCAGAAGAGCGTATTTCGGAATAAAACGGTTAACAGTACACTAAATAATGAGGATTTGATACAAGCTGAACAAGTTGGTAGCAGAAAATCCATTACGAACAGGTGGATTATCGGGAAAGGGACAGACAAGAAGCAGTCAGACAACAGCAAGCAGAATGAAGACAAACGAGACTATCACAACAGTCTTCTAGAAGGAGTGTGGAGGAGAGCATCAGGGAGGTAATGGGATGACTTCATGAGACCTTCAGATCATACACCCCCCCCCTCCCCCCACCCCAACGCCACCACATTTAACATATTTAAAAAGCAGACTATGAACAAATTGTCAATGTAAACAAAGACAAACATTAACTATGAGACAACAGAAACTTTTTGAACCGTTGGAGTTGCCACGTTTGGCAAAAATCAATGCTAAAGTGATATTTGCTTGGAAATTTCGATAAACTTGGTATTGCCGTGTGTTGTGACATATGTGGTGTAGACTTATAATTTACCACGACTGTGATGCGTCAATGTATAAACTGTAATTTTTATCATGTCATATATATTTCTTTTGTGCAAGTACCTGCCTAAGATCGTATTATAACCGGAAGTACCGAATTCGTTCTTTTAATAAGTTATAAATTACCTCCATTCACACACTCTCTCTCTCTCTCTCTCTCTCTCTCTCTCTCTCTCTCTCTCTCTCGCCCACTCTCTCAGTCTTTTTCTCTCTCTCTGTTTACTTCTTCATCGAATAATCTAGTGATGAAACATCCTAACGAAATTTCATTTTTATGAAAATGTCAGTATGTTATACAGAGTGTTTTATGTGGAGCATAAAGTATTACACTCCTGGCCATTAAAATTGCTACACCAAGAAGAAATGCTGATTGATAAACTGGTATTCATTGGACGAATATGTTATACTAGAACTGACATGTGATTACATTTTCACGTAATTTGGGTGTCTAGATCCTGAGAAACCAGTATCCAGAACAACCACCTCTGGCCGTAATAACGGCCTTGATACGCATGGGCATTTAGTCAAACAGAGCTTGGATGATATGTACAGGTACAGCTGCCCATGCAGCTTCAACACAATACCACAGTTCATCAAGAGTAGTGACTGGCGTATTGTGACGAGCCAGTTGCTCGGCCACCATTCACCACTGACCAGACGTTTTCAATTGGTGAGAGATCTGGAGAACGTGCTGGCCAGGGCAGCAGTCGAACATTTTCTGTATCCAGAAAGGCCCGTACAGGACCTGCAACGTGCGGTCGTGCATTATCCTGCTGAATTGTAGGGTTTCGCAGGGATCGAATGAAGGGTAGAGTCACGGGTCGCAACACATCTGAAATGTAACGTCCACTCTTCAAAGTGTCATCAATGCGAACAAGAGGTGACCGAGACGTGTAACCAATAGCGCCCGATACCATCACGCCGGGTGATACGCCAGTATGGCGATGACGAATACACGCTTCCAACGTGCGCTCACAGCGATGTCGCCAAACACGGATGCGACCATCATGATGCTGTAAACAGAACCTGGATTCATCCGAAAAAATGACGTTTTGCCATTCGTGCACCCAGGTTCGTCGTTGAGTACGCCATCGCAGGCGCTCTTGTCTGTGATGCAGCGTCCAGGGTAACCGCAGCCATGGTCTCCGAGCTGATAGTCCATGCTGCTGCAAACGACGTCGAACTGTTCGTGCAGATGGTTGTTGTCTTGCAAACGTCCCCATCTGTTGACTCAGCGATCGAGATGTGGCTGCACGATCCGTTACAGCCATGTGAATAAGATGTGTGTAATCTCGACCGCTACTGATACAAGGCCGTTGGGATCCAGCACGGCGTCCCGTATTACCCTCCTGAACCCACCGATTCCATATTCTGCTAACAGCCATTGGATCTCGACCAAGGTGAGCAGCAATGTCGCGATGCGATAAACTACAATCGCGATAGGCTAGAATCCGACCTTTATCAAAGTCGTAAACGTGATGGTACGTGATTTCTCCTCCTTACACGAGGCATCACAACAACGTTTCACCAGGCAACGCCGGTCAACTGCTGTTTGTGTATGAGAAATCGGTTGGAAACTTTCCTCATGTCAGTACGTTGTAGGTGTCGCCACCAGCGCCAACCTTGTGTGAATGCTCTGAAAAGCTAATCATTTGCATATCACAGCATCTTCTTCCTGTCGGTTAAATTTGGCGTCTGCAGCACGTCGTCTTTGTGTTGTTGCATTTTTAATGGCCAGTAGTGTACTTTGTACTTATGAAAATTAAATTTAAACAGCGAAATAAGTCAACAACGAAACTTGAGACAAGCTTCCAGCTGAGAAACACGGGTTGCAAGCATAAAATTATTTTACAAACTGCAAGTACCAAGTATCATTCACATGTCTGAACAGCAAACTGTTCATAGTATTGACTATGAGATGACGTGTAAGTGGGCCACAAATACGGGTTTGGAAGGGGCGGGGATGCATCTGGGGTCGGTGCTGGTACCACTGCGATTTCTTATTATATAAACTATATGCCATATGATATGACAGTTGATTCTAAAATATTTTCGTTTGCTGATAATACTAACTTGATAGAGAAGGTCCGTCAGGCAGTGTATCAAATACTCCAGTTCAAGACAATTTGATAGCTTACAGAAAATAAATTACCGCTAAATCACAGTAAGGCTCAGTTTTCCAGTTTCTAACGCACAATTCAGCTTAAACTGTATTCTGATTACTCAGAATGGGCATATACGTAGCACGAATTTTAAGGTTCAGATGGATGGTAAACAGTAATTGAAATCCCATATTCAGGATCCTGTTCAAAAACTGAGTGCTGCTAAATTTATTATTAGAACAGAATCTGCTATAAGCGAGGCACCAACACGAGAATTAGTGTTTTTCGTTTATTTTCATTCGCTTTTGACATATGGGATTATATTCCGAAGTAATACATTCCATTCAAAAAAAAGTTTTCTGTAATGAACAGTTTAACCAAAATGCCGTGGAAGTTCATGAACGTCTTGTCGACCACTGCTCAGGAGTGTGGAAACTCTGACATTGGCCTCTCAATATTTATTTTGTTTAATCTCGTTCGTTTTTGCAGTATGAGCTTATTCCCAAGAATTAGCAACTTTCACTCCATTAATACTAGACAGAAATCCTATCTGCTTCGAAACGAATCTCGTTGAATCTTGTACAGAAAGCCGTGCAGTATTCAGCGTGCTACCGCAAGAATTAAAAAGTTTTGGCAGTAATCCTTGCACTTCCAATTTGAAACCGAAGAATTTCCTAATGGATCACTCCTTTTATTCTGTTGCGGAACTACTGGAAACATTAAACTAACTCCTGTCTTATTTTGCTGATTATGGCAACACACACTCGCAGTTTGTCTTCTGCATAGGATTCGTCAACATTTTAATCCATTTATGTTAATTTCATGCACTGACTCGTTCCCCAACCATGGAGATTTGCTACTCAGTTTGGTCCTACGAAACTAGACGTGTATATATACCACTTTCATATAGAAATAGTACCACTGAAACTTGGAAAATGTAGGAAAATAAGGTGGGACAGGGCCACAAGTGACAGTTTGCTTCACCAAACAAGTTTGCATGTCAGAAATTCTGGAATAGAATAAAATACGTTCTACATGGTCAAGGTTACTAATGGGTGTACTGTGGAGCTAGTCGACATATCAATAAAGCTAGCATGAAAGATCGACCGAGCGGTTCTGGCGCTACAGTCTGCAACCGCGCGACCGCTACGGTCGCAGGTTCGAATCCTGCCTCGGGCATGGATGTGTGTGTTGTCCTTAGGTTAGTTAGTTTTAAGTAGTTCTAAGTTCTAGGGGACTTATGACCTCAGCAGTTGAGTCCCATAGTGCTCAGAGCCATTTGAACCATTTTTTTGAAAGATCGAACTCAAAGAGCGAAGCACAATGATTATGTCCGAATTACTGTACATAAGAAACATGTTCAACACAACAGACAGTTTTTTTGTGCGAGACAGAATTCTTAAATGTAGCAGAGATGTGGAATATACGCTGCTAAATAAAGAAATGTCGTGTGACTAGGACCTTCCGTCTGGTGGACCGTTTCCCGGGTGCAAGTCTTTCGATCAGACGCCACTTCGGCGACTTGCGTGTCGATAGGGATGAAATGATGATGATTAGGACAACACAACACCCACTCCCTGAGCGGAGAAAATCTCCGACCCAGCCGGTACTCGAACGCGGGCCCTTAGGATTGACAGTCTATCGCTCTAACCACTCAGCTACCGTGGGCGGACTGTAGGTTGCTGAGTAAGGTATAAAGAAAGGTATTTCGCTGTAGAAATAGTAGAGATCCGTTTGAATTTGAGTCTAGTGGTCAAATATTCGTAAATTCAGCGTTGACAGTATGGTGCCTGATTATTTTAATAAGTTACGGATGACGAAGATAAAGACGAGAAAGATCAGTTCCACGTAGTTTCCGTAATTTTAAAATCATATATAGTATGAATATTCACATCAAAACAGACATTTTAGTAGGCAAGATATTCATCTGTAGTCGACAGTGTGCACCGAGTAAATTAAAATTTCGAAGTGCTCAAGACCACAAGGTAAGAGGGCCAGAATTTCATCAGCCCGCCATACAGGCGACCATCCTGGTCGCGTGTTCTCCTAAAGTGATATTATATGTCCAGAAACACCAGCCAAACGCTTCATTCGTTGAACATTAATTACGAACGAGAAAGAATTATATTGCTGGTAGTGAAAATTTCCTTCTGCAGCAATGAGTAGGACTGGAGTACGATAGAGAATCACTGGCAGATGCAAGCCATGAGACGATACAATACAAAGCCAGGAGTTTTCAGCAATTAACTAACAATTACACTGGTGAAATAGATCATTGAGAATGAAAGCAGATTCCAGAAATGTCTTAGCACTTTGACTTCAATCACCACAACATCTCTCTGGAAATATATTCGGAAGGTACTCCATCAACAGGTCGGACTTCTGAATGCGGCCATTAGCAAAGTATCTATAGACCAGGAACAGTTTAATATCAAGTAGCGGCAACTAAAAATATGGGATCTGATAACATACACCTACTTGATTACTCTCAGATTTACAGTTAAGTTTCTGTCAGAGGCTTCGTC
Source organism: Schistocerca nitens (assembly GCF_023898315.1). Classification (NCBI taxonomy): domain Eukaryota; kingdom Metazoa; phylum Arthropoda; class Insecta; order Orthoptera; family Acrididae; genus Schistocerca; species Schistocerca nitens. The sequence continues at coordinate 503,445,071 of NC_064614.1, read as the reverse complement.
GAACCAATTTGAAGCTATTTCTTCACCGTTCCACTCTCGAATAGCACACTGGGATACGAATACATAAATACTCGTATTTCTGTGGGAGATCTGATTTCTCTATTTTATTATGATTATGATTCCTCTGTATGTAGGTATGTACCAAAGAAATATTTTCACACTCCGAAGAGAAGGTTGGTGATTGAAATATCGTAAAAAGATACCGCAGCAACAAAAAACGCCTCTGTTTTAATGATTGACACCCCAATTCGGGTATCACACCCGTGAAACTCGCTCCCCCATTTCGCGATAGTACAGAAAAAGCTGTCCTTCCTTCAACTTTTTCGATGTCCTCCGTCGATCCTTTCTGGTATGGATCCCAAACCATACAGCAATGTTCCAGAAGAGGACGGACAAGCGTAGTTCAAGCAATCTCTTTAGTAACTCTGTTCGATTTTCTAGGTTCCTGCCAAAAAATACTAGTTTTGGTTTCTTTACCGACAACATTATCTGTGTGATCTTCTAGCGGAAGTTCTTCGTAATTGTAATCCCTAACTATTTAGCTGAATTTACAGCCATTATATTTGTGTGATTTATCATATCCTTGAAATTTAGGAAATTCCTTTTAGTACTCATGTGGATCACTTCGCACTTTTTATTACTTACAGCCAGTTTCCACTTCCTGGACCATACAAATACCTTGTGTGAATCTTATTACAATCTGTGTTGATGGCCCAATGACTCTGTAAGACGCTAAATGACGGCATCATTTGCAAACAAACTAAGAGGCTTGCTCATATTGTCGCCTAAATTGTATACGTAGAGCAGGAATAGCAGAGGGCTTATAACAGATATTTTGGAAACGCCACATATTACTCCTGTTTTACTCGATGACTTTACTTCAGATACTACGAACGGTGAACTTTTCGACAGGAAATCAAATTATGAATCCAGCCGCGCGATATGCCATAGGCAAGTAATTTGATTAGAAGGAAGTTGAGAGGAACAGTTATCAATAGCCTACCGGAAATCTAGAAATATGGAATCAATTTTACATTCCCTGTCAATAGAACTAATTACTTCGTGAGAATAAAGAGCTAGTTGTGTTTCGCAATAACGATATTTTCTTAATACGTGTAGTTTGCTCTTAACAGACTCTGGAACATGAAACTTGGAAAATCAAAATGGTGAGCTAGAATCTCCGCTCGGCTCGCGTATTTGATGCGCAAAGTGTATTAAGTCATAAAGAAGTTTTGCATATTTACTTTACTTGTACATTTAAAACTTTGGAGAACGAGATAATCGAATTACTAAAATAAAATAATACCATAATCAAACTGGTACTACCTATTACCTGTTAGAAATGTGTTCAGTTTCACATTTTTTCTTTAATTTTTTGAATTTAACTATACACACAATGAGACACGTACAAGGCAGTTTGGCATTTTGCGCAGCACACCTTCAGCAGCTGCCTGATCAGTACTCTCTTATCAAGATATCTCTGCCTCATGTTATTTCCGATATAATCGCAACGTGCTGTTATCGTGTACCTTCCTCACGCTTCGAGCTTACAATGGCGGAGTTAATGCACCCTTTTTAATGCCTGAGCCATTGACACGAGCAGAAGCATACACCTCGGCTTATGGTTTCTGTGCTCCATAACGAGGACGTGGTTCTGCACTGTTTGGCCACACTAACTTTTTTAGTGTCCAGCAATGAATTTGCTGTACTGTGGCCAAACTAGTCGATCACAAAGAATTTTACAGCTATTAGACTCCATGGTATGTCGCGTCTTAATTATCCTGCGCTGAATTACAATGTAAGGTCAAAACAATGTGCGAAAATACTCTAGTTACGTAAGACGCCTATTCGCCGTGGGGACAAGACCGAACATTCTCCAACCGTACTGCTGCATCATACATATTTATTCATGACTGTATTTTCTCCAGCTTGTATTTACACCGTCCTCCATACCCTAGGGTGACAGTCGCTGACTCGTTAAGTAGAGGCCGTGGGATCGGCTTCAATGCACAAATCAGAATATCCACATAAAACAGCAGATTCTATATAATTGCATATTTTAGTACATATTAGGCCTAGAAAATGAAACGCAATTTCAAATATAAGCGGCCGGCTGTTAAAGTTGTCACGTACAAGTTTAAAAAGACTCCTGTAGTTTTTATCGCACTGACAACGTTTGTTTATGAAGTTTGTATACGTTTTATGCATTAGTCATCTGATATTTCGTATCGTTTTCTGCGCGCGCGTGTGTGTGTGTGTGTGTGTGTGTGTGTGTGTGTGAGAGAGAGAGAGAGAGAGAGAGAGAGAGAGAGAGAGAGAGAGAATGTTCGTGTTTACTGGAGTGATTAATGTTTACTGCACCTGTTGCTACCAGCGTGGTGAACTTCTAGGGAGTCAATGTGTTGGTAACAAAAGCTATGTAAGAAAATGTAAACGTGGATAATTCAGTGGCTGTATTACGTCACTCCTTTCCACATCGGAATGACATTTCTCAGCAACGGATGATGGAGTTTTTTTTTCCGCTGCGAAATTGTCTCATTTGAAGTGAAATTCTTTTTGTTCGTGTTTTCTTTCTCTAAAGCGGAGGTACTTCTACAGCCGCGGCGCAGCGCCGCAAGGCTGTGTCGAGAAATTACCTGCAGCTTATAGAAGGCTCTCTTTTGCTTGGCGCCAGTGAATGAGTAATTCATCTCCAGGCTTTTAATAAGAGGAACGCTCGTTTACAGCAACCAAAGTGTTTGTGTTTATCGCAGAACGATCCTCGTTCATTCTGGCGTTAAGCCAGAGGAAGCTCTGTAACCGCAGAGGGACATGTGGATGTATTTCTCCTGTGCTAAAAAAATGCAAAGTTCTCTCTCTCTCTCTCCCTCTTGCTGGAAACACAATTACCAAAGTCCTTCACGGCTTTTGGTGAAACGACTAGACTCTGTTAGTACAAAAAAGTAAAAAACGTTCAACGATTACTTTTGATCAGTACTGTCGAAAAAACAATATGGACTGTCAAAAGGCAGATCGAGAAGACGTATCTTTTAACAGTTTTCAGCTGCTCCCTACAAAAAATCAGAGATCAACTGTTCTATACCAATGCACGCCAAGATACCGTGTCAAGTAGATCTTTTTCACAGTTATTTGGAGTTTTTAATCGAAAACAGCAATCAGTTTTCCAAGTAATTTCTGAGGTCTTTGAAATAAGACAGTCTTGGTTGCAGATTGTTTTATCTATTTATTGCGAATAAACATCTCTGAGGAGGTATTGTCATTTTGCTGTTGTTCTGTGTCCATCCATTCATCGTTATGTTATCTAATTTGATGGCATTATTGACTGGTTCAATAATGGTCTAACAATATTATTAATCTTCACAGTATTCTCTTGATTATAGGTATTGCACACCACTTTGATCATACTGTTATAAATTTCTTACGATGAACATGTATCTCCAATACCGATCTCCTACAATCTTTGTTGAAATTGTTATATCTTGGAAGCACGCAAAACAATATTATTCGCAAATCGGGAGTTCTGCAGCTACGCTCACTGCTGGCCAGTCGCCCATCAAACCCAGTTCAGCAATAAAACATATTAATAACAACTGGAAAGCATTTTAATGAAACGGAGTCTCATCTCTAATGTCTTTCGGTCCCGCAAAATTCACTTTCATGAAGCAATCAGATTCTAAGTGTAGCTTCGCCGTGCATAAAATCTCGGTGTTATTGATTTTGTGAAAAACATTTTACTCCATTTAATAAATCTACATTACGGGATAGTTAGAAACAATGTCAGAAAGAAATAAAACCATATCTCGAAATCAGTTACTCTAAGACATTTTGTTGTTTGCCTATCGTGGTTTATACATATTTAAATTTCGAATTGTGATTTTGGTGTTAAGATCTTTTTAATTTGTGTGTAGTTCTATTTTATACTTTCCTGTTCCATGATAACTGGATATTCTTAACAGATTAATGACATCCATTACAGAGACTGTAGTTCATAGATTATATTATTGTCATCACAATACCAGGTAGTATCAGCTACCCTGGCTGCTTTGACTTTTGCATTTGGCTTACACACATACGAGGGCATGCATGTTGAAAAAATGTGTGTGAATTCCTAAGAGAACAAACTGCTGAGGTCATCGGTCCCTAGACTTACACACTACTTAAACTAACTTATGCACGCCCGATGGAGCACTCGAACCTTCGGAGGGAGGGGCCGTGCAATCCGTGACGTGGCGCCTCAAACCGCGGGGCCACTCTGCGCGGAAAGTGTATGCATGGTCACTCAAGTTGTACACATGATGTCACCAAGCCAACTACCCCCTCCCCTCCAACTGCTTACCCCTTCCCTCTATCCCCCTCAATCTCCTCACCCTCTTGTTCCGTCCCCACCACCCTATCTCCAACCAATGAAAAATCTAAGATAGCGGAAAGAGCGCAACTGCATTAGTCGAATAAATTAAAAAATTATTTTCCTCCCCCTAGAGCCAATCAGTTCTAATCTCCAACCAATCATAATGCAGTATTAAAAATCCAAGTTGATGGAAACTAATGAATTGTGTGCTTTATACGCCACAATCCCTCCTTTTTCCAACCAGTCAGAGTGTAGAAATATAAATAGTGTCAAATATCCAGTAAAAAATTACAGAACCGTAAGATTAAAGACAAAGATATCGATTATTTCCGAAAGGCACTTAGCTCTTGCGTAAAAATAGTGACACATTCAGATTATTTGTGTCCAAATATATACCTCTGATGTAATATTAAAATGACTACAAAATCAAAGATATGGATTATATCTGTAAAATGGCGCATCCATATAGCATAGTGTTCCCCCTCCTTCCCCTCTCTTCCAATCAGAGATTGGCCCCAACAGGGCTGCAATAAAAGGTATTCAAAATAATTATCTAACACTGTGTAAAATTATCTGCATTACTTAAAATACAGAAAATGTTGTTAAATGTGTAAGCATTACTGATTTCTAAAAGATTGTTTATGGGCTAGGTGACCACTCACATCAATGAATTTCATTCGCAGCTGTATAATTCACTAAGGAATATTGGAATGAGTATGTAACGTAATTTCTCTACAAATAATTACAAACATTTGCTTACAAAATATAAATAACGAATTAGGAATGCATAGCTGCCGAACACAATTTTACCTTAAACACTATTCTGTAAACTCTGAAAACGTAAAATAAAATGAACTGCAGTTTCACATCCTAGTTGCTTACTGCCCCCACCAGATGGCTCCACTGTTACAAAGCGACACAAGTTCGATCTCTGTACCACGAGTTGTTCTACTGTTACCAACAGGTGTCTGTACTGGTTAAAACTTTCTACGAACCACGCTTGGTTTAGGACACACAACCTTAAATTATTATTTTCCACATCTATGATCTCAGAATATTCTAAAACGCCTACAAAATACTGTGGCAATGCAAAAAGTGGGATTCTTACATAGACTACCTGGAAATGAAATTGAGATTAAGTAAAATAAAAACGTTCTAAGGCAGAAATTAATTATTTTACCTCATCTATGATGCCACAATATTCTAAAATTCGGCATAAAGTGTAATGTTTATATTGCAACAGAATCTAAATATGTGAAGCGTATAAAATCTGTTAATGTGTTCACTATCATCAGCTAACGTTTGTTTTCCATCACCAGTTTAGGAGGAAACGAAGATCACAAGTAAGAAGACAATCGACGACAAGTATTACAAACATATTGCTGCTGCTGTATTTGGAACTCTGGCTGTCTAAACAACGTGTAATAAACTACACCAGTATCTAATAAAAGTACCTCCACACACGAACAACACGATTTTTTAAGCAAGAAAGGAATAAAGTGTTCGATTTTGGGAAGGAATACGGAGTTATAATACGATGTATCAGTTAAACTGCGGAACTACATGAATTATTTATGCACGAGCGACGACGAAAAACGGTAACAGCGGGAGATGTGACATCTTTAAAGACAATGTCAGAGTAGATACCTCGAAAAAAAAAAAAATTATTTGTCATTTAGTGTGAAATTTCCCACACTTTATAAGTATAGTGGAGCTTCGATTTAAATATTTCAGTTTCTAAATTGTCTGTATTACTTATTAAAGAACACACAGCTCGCATGTTTATCGTAATATACAAAAGATCTCTATGAAAATTAGAACAAAAAAATTCATTATATGGTAGATTTATCACACGTTGCAAGCACAATGAAACAACAAATTAAGAGTTCGTCTTATGTTTTTATTTTACGGGAAATAATTACCAAATGTATCGGCGAAAGGCCATTCACACACAGTTATATGTCCTTCTCGTAATTTTTCGATTCTCGGTGACGGGTTTTAGCTACATAAAGGATCTATTCACATCTGATGTTAATTTACAAGCAGAAACGTGACTAGCCAGTGAAGAAAATAACCACTGACTTGCTATCCGATGAAAGTGGAGTTGTTCCCACTGACGAGGCTCCCCTCTGCTATCATCGGTGGTCAACACACACGTGGTCACCCTTCACTCGTATGACCATGTATGAGAGCAAAATACTTACTCGTATCACGTAACTACATCGTGGACAGTTCGTAGTTGAAATGAAACAGCTACGACCGCGTGCATAAAAGTAATGCCTCTGAATTTTTATGCTGTTCTCAATATCGGTCGAGGCGTTACATGAATGCATATTACTCGAACGACTGTCCCGCTTCGCTGAGGCAAGTTACATCCCCCTGCCGCAAGAGGGTTCCGAACTGTAGCGTGTAGCATGGCTGTCTCACGTGCGTGAGAAAGTACGTGCTGTAAGCACGTTTCTAACATCAAACGAGTTTGTCCACACATGGAACACGCCCTCTTTCAGCATGACAATGCCAGAACCACACACGAGCGCTGCAACATCTCGACGCCTTGGGTTCACTGTCATAGATCATCCTCCATCCAGCCCCAATTTAGCCCTATCCTATTTTCATATGTTTCCAAAACATAAAGTACAAATTCGAGGACATCAGTTTGATAGTGATGAATCGGTGCAATTAGAGGTGAGGTTGTAGCTCCGTCAATTAAGTACAACTAACTGGGTGGTTATGTTGGGAAATAAATGTCTAGACGTGAATTATAAGCACGTAGAATGTTAAGTTTCTTTTATTTAAAAAGGTTTTACAGCTTTCACATAAAATAATCAAAGGCATTACTTTTCAGCACGCCCTTGTGTTGTAACACTATATGCAAACTCCGGTACGTGTTATGTCGTAACGTATCTGGGAAACGCAGCAAGCGGAACAGTATCCATCTGCACATAAATAAAAATGCTAATATTTTGTAGATACTGTTATGTAGGGTTGAATGTTCCCAGATTAGTGTTTGACAGATTACATCGTCGCTGAATGTTATGTTCTTAATGGAAAGAGATGAAGCCAGTTTCTTCATCCTTGCAGAACATATCAGTAAGCTGTGTACATAAAAATATTAAGTAAACGCACCTACAATCAGTGACAGTACACACAGTCTCGTTTTCACAAGAACTCAATACGTGCGACTTCTGCTTCAATCGGTTCATAATCGATCACTACTCGAAAAATATTTTGGTTTACCTTATTTTTGTTCGAAGATCAAATTCAAAGCTGAATTGCTACAGTACAACTTCAAAAGCGGTTCCTCGAAAATTGCCAGTTGTATTGGTTTGGGTTCCTGATTTAAGGTAATATCACATCAACGGCTGTGCCGATGTGGGTACGCTGGTTCCTGTCCGACCACTGAAGTTACGCACTTCTTCGTTGATCCATTATGGATCGTGGGACGACGGCTGGCATGAACTTCTTATTGCATCAAGAAGTTAAGCACTGTCGAGCGCGGCCAGTGCTTGGATGACTGGCCGTTGGTGTGCGCCGCGTGCTGTTCACAACTTTCCCATTGTCTTTTCGGCAGAGAGGATAGCCTGGGTGGTGGAGTAAGGTCCCTGATCACCAGCCTTTCCTCCAATGTCCTGGATTCCAAACTTCTCCGCATCATGAAGTAAGAGCATGCGACGCTGTTGATGATGATCCGTCCGTCTTTAAACTCGGCCCCTTCGATGATCTTTGAGAGGAGTGGGCGATGTGCCGGCGCAGGGTTTCACCCTCTCCCTTCCCTCATCATCTACATCTACATTTATACTCCGCAAGCCACCCAACGGTGTGTGGCGGAGGGCACTTTACGTACCACTGTCATTACCTCCCTTTCCTGTTCCAGTCGCTTATGGTTACTTCAACGTCTGTAGACGTCCCTCCATTGAGAACATGCTGTGTTCTGTTTGCTAAAAACTCTTCAATCCAGCCACACAGCTGGTCAGATATTCCGTAAGCTCTTACTTTGTTTATCAGGCGACAGTGCGGGACTGTATCGAACGCCTTCCGGAAGTCAAGGAAAATGGCATCTACCTGGGAGCCTGTATCTAATATTTTGTGGGTCTCATGAACAAATAAAGCGAGTTGGGTCTCACACGATCGCTGTTTCCAGAATCCATGTTGATTTCTACAGAGTAGATTCTGGGTTTCCAGAAATGACATGATACGCGAGCAAAAAACATGTTCTAAAATTCTACAACAGATCGATGTCAGAGATATAGGTCTACAGTTTTGGGCATCTGCTCGACTACCCTTCTTGAAGACTGGCACAACCTGTGCTCTTTTCCAATCATTTGGAACCTTCCGTTCCTCTAGCCTCTAGATACTTGTGGTACACGGCTGTTTGAAGGAGGGCAAGTTCTTGGGCGTACTCTGTGTAGAATCGAATTGGTATCCCGTCAGGTCCAGTGGACTTTCCTCTGTTAAGTGATTTCAGTTGCTTTTCTATTCCTTGGACACTTATTTCTCTCCGTCACTACACTCCATGCGCCTGAACCCGCCCTTCTGGGTCTCCCTGCCGTATCACCATACAATTATTTAATTTGACAATCTTCTTAACCACTAAATTGTGAAAACAATTTTCTAATCCACGTGAACAATTTACATTTTCTGCGTAAATATTGTTTGAGCTTAAAGTTTTTTTAAGTTGAACGTTTCTGGGGACGTTAATGATTTAATGTCTCAACATTAACATACAATTAATTAAAATAGCGTACGATGGGGCTAAATGAATCATTTCAACTTTCTGGGTTCCAAGAACAGAGTAAATATTTTAATATACATGTTAAATTGTAATCGTGAATAGATCATGAGCATAAGTTTTATATGAAAAAGGTACATTGCTTCAAGATCTATTCTTCTTCATGGTTGATAGCAAAATGCAGAATGTTGTAACATGTGGACCGTAAATAGGCTATGTGAATCCTTATAAACTGTCATACAATCACACAAAAAATTGAAGATTGCACTTTTTAACTGTTCGAGTAGTTGTTACAAGCCTTTACCACAGCGGATTTAGTTGCAACCAGCAGTCTCCACACCAATTACCTGAAACCATATCTGGAATTTTTCACACCTGACCTATTCCTCTTTCTTCTCACATGCAGGGTTGTATAATTTGATGTTAAAGGAACCACACGGTACATTTTCTTCGTCCGATTCGGTTTCAGGTGATGATGAAGATGAATCCTCTTCCGAATTTGAAGGTTTCGCTTGAACATCCAGTGCATTTCTGCAACCCTTACCTTTATTTGTTTCGGTGTTTTCAAGATGAAATTTTCTCTTCCATTTTTACGACTGCGACGAACTGTTGAAGTCAGATGGCAAGCTGAATTTCTTTGTCCTCGCACATGTAGTACCAGCGATTTTCTTTGGGGTTGACAGAACAGAAGAAAATGATGATCATGTTGCTGAGCTACGACTTTTCGAATTTTTTGGATCATTAAAAGGAGTTGCAGGGCCTGGGTTTCTTTCTTATTCTGTGCTAACGGAACGAAATTCATCGTTCACGGATGTGGACGAAAGAAGGAATCTTGCGCAATGATATTTCATTGAGACGGAAGGGAAAAATGTCCGTGCACTGAAATCCCTTCACAGCAATTCGTATATTAACTCCACGTCTCCAAGCGACGGCGAAAATTTTACGAAAATTTTACATTCCGATTCAGAACGCCCCATGAAGACATTTACATAGCCTCATTCCCTTATTACATTTTAAACATAAGCAGTTGCTCAAATTTGCAACAGATATAGATAACTGTTCCGTTGAGCGCCTTGGTGGATCCTACACAACTGGTAGCAGAAATATTTATAACTAGCATTCACGTACTATATTTCAACGATATGCCATAGTTTGATCAGACATAATATTGGATGCCGGATTGTTATAAGTAATGCAGGCTTAGCTCTTCTGTTTCCATCTGGACTAAGTATATTAGGAAGCAGGTTCTCGTCGCTTGTGCACGACTTGTCTAACAACAGTACTGCAACATAATGTTGTCCGAGCTGCGCACGTCGGCTGAGCAGTAGAATAAATTCTTATTTCTACCCACATTATTAAGATTAGATTTTTACTAGCATTTCATTGCCTTTACCGATACAGTATAAAATTCTTCGTCGCCTGCGTTAAGACAATTACTCTGATACGTGGTTTCATCAAAATGATGCAATTCGACCTACACAGATCACCAAATGTCTTGTACAATGGATCAGCGAAACGAAACAATCCCCTATACAACCTTCCAAGTACAATATGAATTGTGTATCTTCCTGCTTTCCAAAAAATATTATCATCAGTTTTGTCCATACGAAACTGATAACTGGTCTTGTACATTGACTTCTCTCACAGATTATTACAAAAGTAAATGTATTAATTGCATCTGATATGAATTAGGCAATTATAAGGAAATTATGATGTATTCTTTTTCTCGTGCCGTTGTCCCGCATCGGTGCAGGGTCCTTGTGGCTATTAATGGGTTTGGCATGGTTAACTAGAGGGGTGGCCGGATGCCCTTCGTATCACCACACCGTTATCCTGTGGGACGGGTCATGTTCTCCATATGTGTTCGAGTACTGCTATTCATGTGAACGTCCGCGAAAGGGAAAGCTACCATCCCCGTATTCAGCTAATGGGATGGTGGAAACCACCTAGAAACCATATCCTGGCCGACTCTAGTGGATTCGATCCAATCCGACGTTGCCTCCTGTCTACAACTGAAATCGACTGATAGTCAAACTCAAATTACTACCTAAAGAGATTCCAGTGTGAAGGAATTAATTACAGACCCCGAACATGAATAACCCTTTTGCGGAAAAACAATTTTTTTGGTATTTTTTTAAAATCTGGTTCAAGGTATGATGCAATCAAGTTCGATACACATTTTGAACTCTTCGATACCAGTGGGTATTAGTAATTTCATTTCTGAATAGCTAAGTTCGTGTAAAACTGTGTTAAATAAAAGTTATTATTTCATACATAACTATTAACATTGTGTGCGCTTAGGATAATTCTGAAGTTTTTACATGAAAACATGTAAACATTTAGTTCTGCTAAATATATATCAGTGAATTGAAATAATGCCTTAAACAACCATCTAATTTATTTACACTACTTTGCCTCAAATGTAATCTTGTCTTTTTTGTTGTTTCGACTTGACGGGAAGAAGTTGTGTGAAACGGAGCCAAGTCATCATTGTGATGCTGTAGAAAGCAGACATGTTTAGTTGGAATTTGTAGCTCGAAGAATCCAATGGATTTAAATTTTATCTATCTGATGTTTGAAGAGTTGAAAATACACGAAGTTAAAAATTTAGGCATTTTTATTTCCTTTCGTAGCCGACTCATCGAAGTGTCATAATCCTGGAAATAGTTGACCTCCTTCGTAGAATTAAGACTTGGGGGCGATAGACATGCTCCTGATAGAAGACAACGAGACTAACTTCAAGACAATCAGCTAACTAAAATGTCGTGCTTTAGTAAATGACACTTCCTTCAGAATAATGATGGAAGTTCATTCAGTGGACCTGGCATTGTATGGAAGTTATTGAAGTAGTGAGCTACAAAGTACACCAATGTTTTTATTTTGCAAATCGATTCACGTCATTCTGTTTTAAATTCTTCCGGTGTAAATAATGTTATTTGGTAGTTACTGAAATACTCCTGACTACCCTTCTTGATAGGTGCTACTGAAACTCTATTTATTCTTCCCTCATTGTGCATATCTCTGAAATCCTGTGGCGCTCCATTTGGTATTGGTTTGATTCTATCCTCTGTAGGTTTCTCTCCTCGCTTCCTAGTATCGTCCGGTTCATGGTCCCATATTTTGAAAATAGCAGAGGTAGGTGTACAGCTACATAGGCGCTTCAAACTGTCGAAAAATAGCCAGCACATGATCAAAAAGGGAATCTTCGCAGGTGTTTGATGAGCTGGAAGAATTATTGACAATTTATGGCGCTTATCGATGAATATAGACAGCCATTCGTGGTCTCTGAACACGCTCTTAGAATAGAACAGAAAAATTGTGGTGTCAGGTACCCTCTGCAAACCGCTTACAGCCTCTTGGGAAGTATTCGTATAGTGTGTATTATAGTCAGCAGGAAAAACTGAGGCGAGACGAAGTATGTAACAACAGAAACGAAAACGTTCCAGCAACTACTGGTTCGCATCGAGCTTTTTGTGAGTTAGATGCAAATGTGTAGTCACGAGCCGCCACATTCTCTATTGATACCATCCTAGTTAATACAGATGTAAACGTTATTGCGCTAAAATTACACACTTGGTCTAATTTAATAATAAACACAGGTTGTCTTGCTATCATTAAAAGAAAGAAAGAAAGAAAGAAAACCTTGAAAACTGTTAGAGACAGAGGCACACGTTTTGCTGTAAAACGGTTATCAGATATGCAAGATTATTTTTCCTTTGTCGTTTATTGCAGATCTAACATTCTATCAAAATGGTAAAAGCCCAGGAGCAGCTGCAGAGCCTCATCTTGTATGTAGTATCAAAGCCTGTGACCGTGGTCCTGGAGAATTACCGACACCAGAGTGGGAGTAACCATCGGCAGACACAAGCATAATGAGGCAGTTTAAAACCTTAAGATCTCTCTCGAATTGGCCCCAACGCTCTCGCGATATCTAGCCATTAAACTACTTATTGTGGGGTTACATTAAGGGTTGCGGGTAGCCAACGCCAGTCAATGACATTGCTACCCCGTCCTGTACAAATAAATAAAGTAATCAGGAACAAATGCTGCTGCAATACCCACCCGTACAGGGACAGAGCTCGAGTATCTCTTTGATGTTCTTTGAGCGGCAAGCGGAGCACACTCTGAAATTGTGGCACAACAGCAACAAATTTTCACAGCTGTTGGACGTTTTATAGCACAAATGCTGCTCTACTTTTAATAATTTGCAAGTTATGGCTTTCTGAAATAGTAGCATGGCTTCACGGACATATTGCACAATACTGCTTCAGGACGTTGCACTTTACAGCTTACTGTTCGCTCGTACCTGCTTCAGCACGTTACATGTTCCAGTACACTTATACCTGCTTCAATATGTTACATGTTAGAGTTTACTGTACACACGTAACTGCTACAGTGGCTCACATGGCTCTCAGCACTATGGGACTTAACTTCTGAGGTCATGTGTCCCCTAGAACTTAGAACTACTTAAACCTAACTAAGCTAAGGACATCACACACATCCATGCCCGAGGCAGGATTCGAACCTGCGACCGTAGCGGTCGCGCGGTTCCAGACTGTAGCGCCTAGAATCGCTCGGCCATTCCGTCCGTCCCCTGCTTCACTACGTTACCTGTTACAATTCATTGTATGCTCGTAACTGCTTCAGTGTTTTACATATTACAGTTTACTGCATGTTGATACCGGCTTCATCATGCTACGTGATACACTTTACTGTGTGCTTCTACCCACTTTGCACATTACATGTTTACTATGTGTGTTCACACCTACGTCAGCACATTACAGGGTACAGTTTGCTGTGTACTCGTACCTGCATCAGCACGATACATGTTACGGTTTACTCTACGTTTGTACCTGCTTCAGCATGTTACATGTTATAGTTTATTGTACTCTCATATCTGCTTCAGCACTTTAAATGTTACAGTTCACTGCATGATTGTACCTGTCTCAGCATATTACATGTTACAGTTTACTGTATGCTCACACTTGTTTCAGCATGTTACATGTTACTGTTTACTGTATGCTTGTACCTGCTTCAACGCGTTACTTGTTACATTATATTGTATGCTCGTACCTTTTTCATGTTGCAGTTTACTGTTCGCTTGTACCTATTAAAGGATGTGTTCGGTTTGTCTTCGCATCTAGATGCGACACTGCGATAGTTTCTGCAGTGAGCTGCGAGTTATTTCTGTCATCACTGAATTAGATGGTAAATCTTGAGAAGACTGTACAGTTCGCTGCTGTAATTCTTCAACAGTATCAACAGGATTTCTTTACTTTCCACTTTCGCAGTGACACCACATAGACAAATCGAGATCAGGTGGTCTTCGAGGCCAAAGTACAGGCTGTAATGACACAGTTACTTCCTCATATTAACCCTCCTTTACTTGCACGATAATTACTGACTCGGTAATTCGCACAGATGTTAGGGTAAACTCTGTACTTGGGCACTCTCATCTGTGTGAGTCAATGGTTTTAGCAATGCTTTATTACATTTAAGACACACACACAGTCATACATGGGGTGACACATATTTTTGGTACTTGTTCGTAAATAGCTGCAGTACCTCTCTGAGAGCCGGCAAGTTGTCAGTCTCTATGCGAACACATCTATGAAGGATACTATCAAATTTCAGACACCTGAAGAGTAACCTGAATCGGTTTTCAATAAATCATAAGTAACATTATTCAAGCATGTAGCCCTTTCAATCATCTCACGACTTTGATAAAATCTTTCTATAACATCTTATAGATGCGCACAGATATTGCAGACCAGTGGAAGCTTTGATTTATAAAATAACTGTTGCTTTAGCATTCCTATTCCTAGAAAAGCTACCAGCTGGGATGCGAACTCCAGCCGCTCACACGGAATTCTGCTACACTGGCCACTCAGCTACAGAGGGACTCATTCATGTAAATATTAGTACATGTTGCAATAATATGTCCCATTTTCATCTGAGAATATCTTCGAAATCTCTCTTTCGTTCTTCGTTATACGAGCTCCATTTTCGGGTCCAGGTAAATGCGTAGTAATATCCAAAGATCTTGTTCCAACGTTTGCTTTTCCACCATTTCGTTATTCCAGCTTTCCCTAAAAGAAATACGTTCTCTTGAATCACGTCTTCATGTGTTTCAAATTCGTCATTTTCTGACACTTCTTGCAACGCTCCTGTGTCGTAGACGCTTTCATGCACACAGTCCTCGCTCTATAAGCTAGCAGTATCACAGTCAGGGATCTTCACCACCCAGCTCATGGAACCATTCTAGCCATACATCAGGGTCTCTGCCAGACCCTGTCTTAGTATTTTTCTTTACCTTTGACATTTATTCCACAAACTAAATATAAAGTGAATATTTTGTTCTCTTAGGTACAAGTTGCAGGTAAAAAGCAAATTAACTGTAATTAGTTTTGATACGCCTAAAATTATGCACATGGAAGCTAGACTGAATCTAGGCAAGCAATGAAGTAACATATGCTTACATTGTTTCCGACTGTAGGAGTAGAGGTCGCGCGGATGATTAGTGTCCTCCAAGCTATAAAAACGTTACGTGGACAATGCAACTTGTGCAACTGAAAGCCAACAGTGACTGAAGCTAACGGATGGAGAGTTAAAGGACAAGTACTTGAAAGCGCGCGAAATCAGTCTAACCCTGCCAGGCTAAATAGACTGGCAAAATCATGTGGATGACGAGCGTCAATCGCGGGAGCAATGAAGATTTCGTACATTTAAGACACGCACTTTTAAAACATAAAGATACATCATCATTTTCGGTAATATATTTACGGATTTCAATTGATAATTCTGTTTGTGGTTTTTTGATGTATTTGCCACAATTCTGTAAATCTAAGAAGTAAAACACTTTGTTAGTAGCATATGGAAATGTTTGCGTAGGTTTCATCATTTTATTGGTTGAGAAAACTATTGATTGCAGATGTTACTATTGTCGTAATCCATTCTCTCAAAAGTTAAACAACACTGTAACACTAGAAAGTGTAACAAAAATAAGCCCAAGTATGTCAATCATTTTATTACATTTGCCAGAGAACTGCACTAGTTAGGCAGAGATTTTATTTGTTGTAACAGCATCGAGTAGTAGTCTGTTGGTGGCTGGCAATATGTCAATGTATGCTGTTTGGAGGGGATCAGAATAAAAACGAATTACGTGGCAATAAGGCGGTCCATGCCACAATTGCAGAGGAGATATATTAACGAGGAAAAAAGAAATTTATCGCCATGAGTGATAAGATGCAGATTTACTACAGGGTTGCCACCAAAATAGGACGTGCACGGTAACACTCCACCTAATTTTGAGACTCTTTCATAAACAGCAGTTTCTTGATTACTCGTTTCATTTACGTCTAGGAATTTGGAATTAAATGAGCAGTAGAAGAGCTGCTTTTTTATTAACTATTCTACGATCAATTGACATATTTATAATGGTCGCTAACTGAATTTTGGCAAAAATGTTTGAATTCACTTTAAAGACTGCATTTCCTAATCATTCCAGTATACTATTAGCTGAGCGTTACCATTTGTATTAATTTGAGTGTTGAGTAGTGAATGTTAAGTGGTGTAATTTGCGTGAATCATTGTGTGAATGATTACCATATTTATTGAGATCTCGGGTTATTCTGCGCTTCAGTTCTACAGTACATCATAAACACTACCTACGTCAACTTTCCAATGATCATCAGTTCATTTTTCTTTCTTATTTCAAGTAATGAGTTCGTACACGTAAAAGTAAAATATTTATACCACCTTTACTTAGAATTTGTTATAACACGCCGTTGAGTAGCTCGATGCATTCATGGTCACATTTCTTAATGAATCACGAAAATTAAATACTAAAATACCGAAATCCACGTTATAAGTCCCTGCTGTCTTGGAGCACACTGGCGACCACTTGGTAATCTGATTCTTGTAAATTTTGTATTTATGGTATATGAATTACAGGACTAAAATATCAATCACGGAAAATTAATCATTTCGATACAATTCTCAAAAATTCTCCATAAGATCATCTATGAAATTCACATAAAGCAATATAGATTTCTTTTCTTTCTTTGGCAGGCAGAATTATTCTTTGTTCGAGTTCTTGCCCACCACCTGGGCGGCTAGATTTAGATTCCCAAATGACAATTTTTTAAACAATGGTGCATGTTCTACGACCATTTCCGTGCAGCGTGAAATACGTAAAGATGGGGAAAAAATGGTACGGCTCGGGAGTAGTAATCGTTTGATCACTCGTTCGAGTCTCGTTTAGGTCGCTATTTTTTCGTATTGTTTGGTTCAGTTCGAATATCTATGTCATTTAAATATAAAAGTTATCAAATATATGATAATTAACTCATACACTGATAAGCTAAAACATTATTACCACTGCAACCACGACGTTGGATGTCACCAGATGGCGTTGCGGGCAAGTGACGCGATGATAAAAGTATGTAAGCAGAGAAGACAAGACGATGGATCACCCTAGCGAAGAAATTGGCTGCAAACGGGCAAATGGGGAAAACCCGCTGAGATAAGCGACCTTGACAAAGAGCAGATTATTGTTGCGCAGGGAATGTGAACTAGTATCTCGAAAACGTGCACCCTCTTCACAGAATGTGAGGTTCGGAGGCTTGTCTGCTCTATAAAGTAACAGCGGCACCTTTGCCGAAAGAGTACAAAGCTGGTGCATGCACAAGTGTTTCGGAACACATCGTACATCGCACATTGTCGAACATGGAACTCCACAGCACAGTACCCAAAGCGTTCACAAGATGACCCAAAGACATTGTCAATTACGATTGCGGTGGGCATGAGACCACCGGGATTCAACCGCCGGTAATAGAAATATGTAGGTTTTTCTGGTGAATTACATTTTTGCTTCACTAGGTAGACAGTCGTCTCCATAAACGCAATCATCGAGGTGAACGGGGCTCGGATGCATGCTCGTGGGAGCAGTATTCTGCTATTGAAGACATTCTCCTGCGCTTGCGTGGAGGCTGTGGTAGTAATCCAAGAGATGCTTATAACTGCATCCCTTTATGCTTTATGTCCGCCCCGACGGTGATGTCATCTTTCAGCAGTATAATTGTCCGAATCTCGGAGTTAAAACCGTACTTCCTTGGTTTGAGGAACATTATAGTGAATTCACGTTGATGTCTCTACGACCAAATCTTCCTGACGTAAATCCTATGGAACCTGTCTGGGTCGCTAACGGGTACCACCATCGTGTACGCAAATCAGCGGCCCGTTATTTACGCGAGCTTTTCGTAGATATCTAATGCCAAATACCTCCACAAACCTAACAAACTGTCGGAACCCGGATATGGAGAATTAGTTGTAAGTAGGCTGTTTAGGTTTTTTTATTGGTAACGCCACGTAGCGCTCTGCATGAAAATCACTGGCTGTGCCGTGTGCAGTCTGTGGCTGGTTTGCATTGTTGGAAGTTGCCATTGTAGTTCTGGGCAGTTGGCTGTTAACAGCGCGTAGCGTTGCGCAGTTGGAGGTGAGCCGCCAGCAGTGGTGGATGTGGGGAGGGAGATGACGGAGTTTTGAGAGCGGATGATCTGGACGTGTGTCCATCAGAGACAGCAAATTTGTAAGACTGGATGCCATGAACTGCTATATATATTATGACTTTTGAACATTATTAAGGTAAATACATTGTTTGTTCTCTATCAAAATCTTTCATTTGCTAACTATGCCTATCAGTAGTTAGTGCCTTCAGTAGTTTGAATCTTTTATTTAGCTGGCAGTAGTGGCGCTCGCTGTATTGCAGTAGTTCGAGTAACGAAGATTTTTGTGAGATAAGTGATTGGTGAAAGGTATAGGTTAATGTTAGTCAGAGCCATTCTTTTGTAGGGATTATTGAAAAGTCAGATTGCGTTGCGCTAAAAATATTGTGTGTCAGTTTAGTCTTGATCAGAATAGGTAAAGAGCGAAATGTCTGAGTACGTTCAGTCCTGTTGAGCTGTTTCAAAATCAAATAATGTAAGAGGTTTATCAGAACAGTAATTCATAAAGTTTTCTAAGTGGACGTTTCATACAGTGATGTATTTCGTTTCAAAGATGGATTAACAAGCTATTAAGCAGGTGGTCATATGTTTTTGCTCATCATTATATAGAGTGAGTTAAGTAAGAGCGCGCTCAACACTACACACAGATGGTAAAAGATATCACCTCAGTTTTTTCACAGCACAGCTTTGTCCTTCATACAGTGTGCTTACACCGTTAGTGTACTTCGAGATCTCGACTTAGATTCAGTACAACAAGAAGAGACATGGCTGCAATACACTGAAAAAGTGATCCACGTTTTTAACCAAGTTATAGTGCGTTACCCACTTTTGTACAAATGACTTGAATCTCCCCATATATTTAGACGCGGCAGCGTAACTCAATATCGGACCTTTGGGGTGGCTACGGGGAAACATAGCCTCAAAACAAGAAACGTTTGCTGCAGTCATGTCTCTTCGTGTGTATCTCAATCAAGAATTCAAAGTAAAGTAATGCTTTATGGACACTGCATGAAGAACAAAGTTCCCCCTGTCGGGCTGTGTATAATTCCGACCATGCTCTTACTCCAGAGACTGTATAGTTGTCATTTTAATGAAAAACTCGTGTCTTCTTATTCCAATTACTTATCACACAAGAAATCCAGTTTTCATTACAAATGTATTTGAAATTCTTAATTACCGAGCCGTTATAAAATATTGTTAATAATGATCGATTAAATTAAAATAAAAATTACAAATTTAATTTTTTCATCTTTATATGCTTCGCGGAAATGATCATACAATAAACACCTTTGTTTAATAAACGTTCCAAAACCACAGCTCTAACTCCGACCACTCATGCGGGAAATGACCATTCTACGACAAAGCCAAGAGGCCAGTCGCAATAAAAGCCTTCTTTTAAGGTAGTAAAGATGCTCAGAAAACTTCTATGTCATTTTTCTGTCGAATGTTTTAGAGTTGCTTTGAACTGTCTTGTGGCATTTATATACTTCATGTACCATTAACATAAAGAACTGCAAAAACCCGACTGCTGCCGTGTGGTCTTAGGTGTAGTCTCTTGTAAACGCCAAACTGTGCCGGTGCCCCTTCCCGCATATACCACATTCCAAAACTTACGGCAATCAATGACATTTAAGCCCCAAGGGGGGCTTAATGGAAAAGTTTACAGTTCAAGTTTGTTCTAGCCAAGATAGCATTTCATACTGCAATAGGTGACAGCTCATAACGACACATTCTCAAATGTCTCGTTTGCGGACACAATTTTACTGGAACGTATTTATTTATATTATTGTATGCTTCCAGCTACACCTGTTTCCGCTATTAACTGTGATATACACCGTACATGCTTGTGGATTTAAATGTAGATGTAGAGTTTCGTGGGAAAGTATGAGATTCTGCTGCACCGAGTCGTTTTTCGACTCTAAAGTTCATGGCTACGACTGACAAGGGAACCTCCCCATAGCACCCCTTTGAGATTTAGTGGTGAAACGACCAAGTGAATAGCCCGTCAAAAACTGAACACTGGTCGAGCATGAAAACAGGAAGAAGGTGTACCAAACTATGAAAAAAATAGAATAGAAACAGTGAACGGTCCAAGCTCAACAAAAATGAAACGCTGCGTAAAGTGTAAGGGCCATGGCGTCCTGGTTAAGTGATCACGGTAATGGATTGCGAAGTGCGTGAGCTGGGTTCGAGACCTTATCGCGCCTATTTTTCAGAACTTTATAAACTGTCCGTCCAGTAATTGAAATGTTTTTGCCTTTTGTACTCTTGGCAGTTGTCATACTATACATTGGTTACAGAGTGTAAGTCACGTTGTAAGAATACATTACCATCGCAAGTACAGTAAATGTGATTAATAGTGAGAGCAGGCGAGATACCACATAGACGATTAAAAGAAATGAGAACAGCAAATAAACGCATGTGAACTACGTTACAACAAAGGAATTCAAGAGTCAAAACTTCCAAAACGGAACGCAACTTAAAAACCGTTAAAAACATACGTTTTGACAGAGCACAGAGAAATTTTGACTATGAACGTGTTGCATTCATCTGTTGCAGCTTAAGTGACAAACTATTATGGCTCAAATTGTTCAAATGGCTCTGATCACTATGGGACTTAACATCTGTGGTCATCAGTCCCCTAGAACTTAGAACTACTTAAACCTAACTAACCTAAGGACATCACACACATCCATGCCCGAGGCAGGTTTCGAACCTGCGACCGTAGCAGTCGTGCGGTTCCAGACTGAGCGCCCAGAACCGCGAGACCACCGTGGCCGGCAAACTATTATGTTTTCATCATTTACTTGGGAGTGATCAGATCCACATTGCTACGAACACCTGAAGCGAGCAAGGAGGTGTATCTCTCTCACTTGCCAGGCGTATAATCTAGGCCCTATCATATGAGATATGTACTGTCACTAACATCGTGTATGACACACCAAACGTGTTACCTGGTGGAGAATTCGGGTGACTTGTCGCCTCGTCATCAGAGGTTTTCGGTTCGCATTCGAAAGCCACTTCCTTTTGGTTGCTAACAGAGCAATTGTGGAGAATCAAATTTCACTGTAAGTCCCTTCCTTATGCCTCGCTGTTGCAAACGGACGTTACACCACGACACAGGCACAAATTTGAATTCTGCAAACAGCGTAATAAAGTTTTAGAAAGAGAAGTAGAAGGCACGAGCGAGCTCTGACTACGTCTCGCCTGCTTTGCAGTCGGACACCGTGACCACTTAACCACGACGCCGTCACTTGTCTCCTTTGAATAATATTGTACTTGTTAAACTAGGACGGTTCACTGTTTCTATTTTGCTTCCTTTTCACAGTTGAATACACTTTCTTCTTGTTTTCGTGCTTTGTGTTCAGTTTTTGCCGGGGTGTCCACTGGTCCCTCTTACCACCACACCCGGAGCGGAGCGGGGTGTGAGCTGGGGAGTTTTCTTTGTGAGTAAACGGTAGAACGTTCTAGTTAGGAAGACAGTCGAAAGAGAAGCACATTTTCAGTGCTGTATCTTTACTTTTGTCAAAAAGAACTGACTTCTCATTTTGCTGTTTTCCATGAACAGAAAACACGAGCCCCGTCTGCGGACTGAACCTTCGCGTGAGACTGGTGCACGGGGTGAGGCAGAGACGGGGAGGCTGTGATGTCGCAGTGCGGCCCGCGGCCCGCGGGCTCTCCACAGACGGGCCTCCTCCGCTTTGGCGCTCGTTTACAGCGAGACACTGACTCTGCGCAGACAGCTGAATTCTTGTCGCAGAGTCCCCAGTTCTCATTAGGCGTGAAGGAGAGCCCCGCTGCAGAGAAACCGATAATGGGACTGGCGAGAAGCAGTTAGCGGCCTTGTCCGTGTGAAAGACTGGGAAGCTGCTTAGGCCAAACAGGGCTTCCTTCTCCTTCTTATTCTGCAGGAGAGACTCCATTCTCACGATAACGAGCGAATTCGCGAAGCCGCAATTCTTTTGTAGAACATCATGTTTGTTACTTCACTTTTAATTGAGTTTGCCCTCCGTGGCACTGAAATTTCTGTCGCCATCAAATGCAAATGTGAATACATAGATGGACGACCATTGTAAAGCAAACTGAAAGGATTATCGACTGTGTTTGTTCATATTCGTCTCTTTCACATTTTGATAAACTAGTGACACCTTGTTCTACGCCATATTATGTAAGAATCAAGTGCTTTGATGACGTTTTGCTCCATATGTAAATAGAGAAATAACTGCTGTGTACTGACCATTAGACAACAAAAAGCAGGCCTACAAGTCGTCGTCTTTGTTTTTCGGTTTCATTTTCCTGCAGCCGCAGATATACAAGTTGTATAGTTTGGATAGCATATTTTGCAACTTGGAAGTCTTATTAAGGCCAAACGCGTTTCGCTTTATTCTAAAGCATCTTCTGTGGTCACTGTAACAGTATGGTGTTTTCGTCTTTCAATTTTGTTTGTTCCTCAATGTGCAAGAGAAATTCCAAATTCAAGAAGCAATAATAGAAATACATACGTAATTCATGACCAGACAAACGTTATTTAGACTAATAAAATATATTGTACAGAAAAAAAACCTCAGGACACCACAAAAAGCCGGCCGCTGTGGCCGAGCGGTTCCAGGCGCTGCAGTCTGGAACCGCGCTACCGCTACGGTCGCAGGTTCGAATCCTGCCTCGAGCATGGATGTGTGTGCTGTCCTTAGGTTAGTTAGGTTTAACTATTTCTAAGTTCGAGGGGATTGATGACCTGAGATTTTAGGTCCCATAGTGCTCAGAGCCATTTGAACTAGGGCCTCTCGTCGGGTAGACCGTTCGCCGGGTGCAAGTCTTTCGACGTGACGCCACTTCCGCAACTTGCGCGTCGATGGGAATGAAATGATGATTATTAGGACAACACAACACCCAGTCCCTCAACGGAGAGTCTCCGACACCGC
This sequence comes from Schistocerca nitens, assembly GCF_023898315.1. Classification (NCBI taxonomy): domain Eukaryota; kingdom Metazoa; phylum Arthropoda; class Insecta; order Orthoptera; family Acrididae; genus Schistocerca; species Schistocerca nitens. Next base: position 503,421,566 of record NC_064614.1, on the reverse strand, counting down.
CGGGGCTCGAACCTGGTCCCTTAGGAGCGACATTCTGTCGCATTGACCACTCAGCTACCGGGAGCGAATACATATACACAGAACAACAGGAAGAATGATGTGATCAACGAAACAACATTGAGTGCCGATAATAATTAATACCGTTTATGATAATAAGTTAAAGCTTGCGAACTCGCCATTATTTGTCAAATACAGTTGTAAGATAAAAAGACCCTATTGTTACAGTGACCACTGAAGATGCTTCGGAAGAAACCGAGAAGTGTTTCGTGTTAATAATTATCTCATTACAGTTACAAAAAACGGTGTTCAACTATACGACGATAAATACTCTCCAAAACGTTTATTTTACTGTATATGTCAGGACCTTCTTTCTGAACTCCCACTAACACGTCCTTTTTGCACAAACAACGTGCAGACAAACAAACTGGTAATAAGATCAGAGCAGGATAGGACATTCGTATCTAACAAAATTTTCCAGATAACCGTTGGTGGGTTGGTTCAAATGATTCTAAGCACTATGAGACTTAACATCTGAGGTCATCAGTCCCCTATAACTTAGAACTACTTAAACCTAAATAACCTAAGGTCATCACACACATCCATGCCCGAGGCAGGATTCGAACCTGCGCCGTAGCAGCAGCGCGGCTCCGGACTGAAGCGCCTAGAACCGCTCGGCCACAAAGGCCGGCCCGTTGGTGGGAAGTGCAGAGTTGTGGACTACTGCCATAAAATGACAGCCACTCAGCGAAGAGCACGTGGATGTTTCCGCATTCAGACTGACTTGTCCCAAATAATACCTATTACGCTAAAGGGAACAGTTACCAATTATTTTAGATGGATATAAGAGTTTTAACTAGAAAGTAATTCAAACTTTAATTTTTACCTCTGGCTGGTTGTGCTAGATGCTAATTTTTCTCTGATGCTTATTTCGTCCAGATTCACTACTAAATAGCTACAAGTAAAAGGAATGTAACTCGATTAAAGTAGGTTAATTCTTACAAAGAAGAAAACAGCAACCAGCCACTATTAATACTGCTATTTCTTTACGTAAATAGCGCCGTTACCGGTTCTTTGATTCGAAGAACATTTACATGCCATACGTCCGAACAATCCTTCAAAATCTGCATTTGCAATGCACACAACTCTTAGTAAACATAGAGTAAAAGCATTGAAGACCACATTCAAATATTGCATCATGTTGAGAAAGGTAGCCTTATGTATCTGTTTGAAGAAATAGAAATATATACATATAAAAGCAAATCACCACAGCATAATCTTAATGAATAGACAGAGCTAGCCAATGCAACCTTTCTACAAAGCTTCACTCACCTATTATCCAGTATAAAACATAAATAAACTCTACTCCTTTTAACAACAATATGCAATCAATAATCCAATTAAAGTATTACATCATAATACAGCTGCCTGCTCAATCACACATTACTTCAACTCTAAAATTGATTTAAAAATAAAAGTGGTATGCCATACTACATTTATATTACTACTGTCACATAATTCATGTATTTCGTGTATATGTTGTCACCTGTTTATTGCACTGTATTTACACAGTACCATTAAGTATCATTCATACATCTGTCCATCACATTTTCCCAATTTATTTGTAATTAATGCTCACTGAATATGGTATTCTTTGTAATATAAATACTTGTAATGCTACCTTGATTCCTAAAAAAAAAAAAAAACTGCTACTATACTTGATTCAAAACTTTTCAAGGCACCATAGACAGATGTTAATACAATTGTTACTGTCATATTATTCATTTCATCTCACCTGTATGTTGCTCCTTGTATATAGCACATTATTTACATAAAACCATAGAAGTAGCATTCACACAAGCTGGTTACTACATCTGTCAACTTCATTTGTAATATTATACGCTAACAATGTAAGGTTTCTCTTTGTGTTTTAATTTTCATTAAGTTATGTTATTTTTTTGAAAACAGTCATTCTGTGAAATCAAAGCAACCTGTATATTGTGATGTCTCTGAGAGAGAACGTCTCTGTCACATGTGGCAAATTATTTTTGGTGTGTGTGTGTGTGTGTGTGTGTGTGTGTGTGTGTGTGTGTGTGTGTGTGTGTGTGTGTGTGTGTGTGTGTTGCTTGGTGATGTACAAGTTACTTAAGTGCTGGATATATTTAGGAACATGCGAAAATGTAATCCTGCAACTTCACAACAAAATCGCGCGGAATTTTCGAAGTAGGTACCATAACCACTTAATCTCACACATTTATTTACGCTGTATTTCATAGTTTGGACATTAGTTATTTTCACATAGGCCGCTTCTAACACTGTTTTCCTAACGTAGGGCAACAACACACCAAAAATACCTCGCCACAGTGGAATAATAAAAATTGAAAACGGACGATAATGTGAAGTGTATCTTGAAAATGATGTGAACAGCCGTCTGATGATGAACTTGCCAGTTCGAAACCGGCAACGGCGCTATTTACCTAAATAAATAGCAGTTGCTGGTTACTGTTTCCTTCTTTGTAAGAATTAACCTACATTAAGTGTACACAGCCACGGCCTCACCATGTCAGTTTTAGACAAAACAGCAACTCGATTAAAGTTTTAAGATAAGACTCTGTACTGCAGGATCGATACTGCAGTAAGATGTGTGTCGACATGTGGTAATGTAAGCTGCAATGTTATTAATAATTAAATCTAAAGCTCACGCGTTTTAACTGTTGCTGTTTTACAGAGAGCACGAATGAACTTTTAGTTGAAGAATTACTGTAAATCAGTGAGCGTGAATGGAAATAACAAAGAAAAAGAAAACAGATTTTTAAGCATTTTTTCTCAAAAAGCATTTTTAAAGTAAATACTCGAAGTTGCTGACTCCAGCATCGCAACATCATCGAAGAAACTATTGATGTACCGTCTCAAAAATTCCTGGAATATTTCGAATGACTGTGGTGACCTCAAAAATTCTTGTGAGCTTTCACATAACGAGACAAGTCCAGTGGTAGTAAATTTTGGAGTCCGTGAGGTCGCTTTCGCGGATAACCCATCACTTTATTCAAATGTCGCCTGACTGCCAGAGTGGAAAGCAGCAGAGTACCTGTCCTCTTGCAACATCATCCTACGGCTTATGTGGAGAGGAACGTTTTCTACCTCTATTGGCAATTCCACTGCTACACATTGTAAATAATTTAAATAATTGGGTCCATTTAATAGAGTTAGGTAGACGGAAAGGTCTAGTCAAATTACACCAACAATCCCTGCACAGACATTCAAGGAAAATTTTTCCTGGTGATCATGTCCTACAATGTAATGAGGAATTAAATATGTCCAACGGTGGACACTAAATACAGCTTTCTTAGTACAAATAGCCTCATCTCTAAACAGGATAAAGTAGAGAACATTTACATTATTGGGGCACTACTGCTGCCTCTATGCCCAGTCAAGAAATTTTGTTCCCCTTGGATACCCTTCTACTTCCAAATCTTGGATCTTTCTTCTATGGTAAGGATGCAAGCCGTTCCTCATGGTAACATACAAAGTAGCTGATGAATAATTATAGTAATAATAATAATAATAATAATAATAATAATAACAATTTCGTGTGGTTCAACGGCCTGGCGCAAGTCCAGCAATTGGACGACATTCCATTAACTTACGTGTCCCTCATCTATCCCAATCATCCTACCCGGCAAGAGCACTTACAAGGAAACGTGAAATCTGGATCAGGTACTGTTCCTGCTGGATCTTCGCATACCTGATGGTGAACGCCCGACACCCGATAGGTGACATCCAGCTCCTACGCTCTTGCTCTGGCGCTGGTGGAAGGTACTGTTTTGAAGTACTGGAGCACTTGTTCGATTTCCAGAGGTTTCATTATTTTTCGGCAGCATACATCGTCGTTTTTGCGTTCGAACATTCCCACATCTTTTAAACGATGATCCACGGCTCTTGTGTTTGGGAAATGTTCAGTAGCTCGTCTTTTCGCACTTACAGCACTGCATCCCACGGCTCTGCTAGCTATGTCCGTGTCGTCTAGCTCGCTCTTTTACCTTAGCAAAAGATCTTGCTGAAAACCCAAGGAAATTATGGCCTTAGGTAAAATTGGTAAGCGGGTCGAAGGCATCCATCCGGTCACTCACTCACTGATCAGTCTGGCCTGGCAGCGGAAGACAGCAAAACGAAAGCTGAAATTTTAAATTTAGCATTTGAGAAATCTTTCACGCAGGAGGATCGTACAAACATACCGCCGTTTGAGTCTCCTACAGATTCCCGTATGGCGGACATAGTGACAGACATGCCTGGGGTTGTAAAGCAGCTGAATGGGTTGAAAATAAATAAATCGCCAGGTCCTGATGAGATTCCAATTCGGTTTTACAGAGAGTACTCTACTGCACTGGCTCCTTACTTAGCTTGCATTTATCGTGAATCTCTTGCCCAACGTAAAGTCCCGAGCAACTGGAAAAAAGCGTAGGTGACGCGTGTATATAAGGGTAGAAGGACGGATCCTCAAAATTACAGACCAATATCCTCAACATCGGTTTGTTGCAGGATTTTCCAACATATTCTCAGTTCGAATATAATGAATTTCCTTGAGACAGAGAAGTTGCTGTCCATGCACCAGCACGGCTTTAGAAAGCATCGCTCCTGCGAAACGCAACTCGCCCTTTTTTCTCATGATATCTTGCGAACCATGGATGAAGGGTATCAGACTGATGCCATATTCCTTGACTTCCAGAAAGCGTTTGTGCCCCACTGCAGACTCCTAACTAAGGTACCACCATATCGCATTGGTTCCCAAGTGTGTGAGTGGCTCGAAGACTTCTTAAGTAATAGAACACAGTACGATGTCCTCGATGGTGAGTGTTCATCGGAGGTGAGGGTACCATCTGGAGTGCCACAGGGAAGTGTTGTTTTCTATCTACATAAATCATCTTTTCGTAAGGGTGGATAGCAATGTGCGGCTGTTTGCTGATGATGCTGTGGTGTACGGGAAGGTGTCGTCGTTGAGTGACTGTAGGAGGATACAAGATGACTTGGAAAGGATTTATGACAGCTAACTCTAAATATAGATAAATATAAATTAATGCAGATGAATAAGATAAAGAATCCCGTAATGTTTGAATACTCCATTAGTAGTGTAGCGCTTGACACAGTCACGTCGATTAAATATTTGGGCGTAACATTGCAGAGCGATATGAAGTGGGACAAGCATGTAATGGCAGTTGTGGGGAAGCTGGATAGTCGTCTTCTGTTCATTGGTAGAATTTTGGAAAGATGTGCTTCATTGGAAAGGAGACCGCTTATAAAACACTAATACGACCTATTGTTTAGTACTGCTCGAGCGTTTGGGATCCCAATCAGGTCGGATTGAGGGAGGACATAGAAACAATTCAGAGACGGTGCTGCTAGATTTGTTACTGGTAGGTTTGATCATCACGCGAGTGTTACGGAAATGCTTCAGGAACTCGGGTGGGAGTCTCTAGAGGAGAGGAGGCGTTCTTTTCGTGAATCGCTACTGAGGAAATTTAGAGAACCAGCATTTGAGGCTGACTGCAGTACAAGTTTACTGCCGCCAACTTACATTTTGCGGAAAGACCACAAAGATAAGAGAGATTAGGACTCGTACAGAGGCATATAGACAGTCATTTTTGCCTCGTTCTGTTTGGGAGTGGAACAAGGAAAGAAGATGCTAGTTGTGGTACGAGGTACCCTCCGCCACTGACCGTATGGTGGATTGCGGAGTATGTATGTAGATGTAGATGAGTTAAAGTTGACTCTGGCGTGGTACAGTAAACTGCAGCAAGTCCAGTGGAACACAAAAACAGCTGCAGCTGAGTCGGGCAAAACTGTACAGCTTACCGCATAAACTACTTCGAGTTCATAGCTGACTGGCTACCGTTTTACGGTCGTACCTCTATAACGGTGAATTTCCGATCTACGCATAACTGGAAAATTTTACTCGATTGCACGCCCTCTACACTTGTCTAATCTTATTAGGCATTTCTCTCCAACTGCAAGCTCTTTGCTTTCCATATTTAGAGGGTTGGTAGTATGGACAAAAACAAGAAAAAAAAGTTAAGTAAACATGGGCTCTGAAGTGCATATCCTAAGAGCTATGGACACTTGTTCATCTTCACTAACGTGGGACACATTTCGTCTACTGGTCAAGTGCTCATAGCTCCTAAAATACGCATTTTGGAGTCCTTGTTTACTGGGATTTTTTGCTTCGAATAATCTTTCGTGGCAAATCCCTAAATATTGAACATTCCTCCTCACATATACGGGAAGTAAACGATAAACGTTTACAATGTACCACAGTGGTGTAGGGAAAGTCGAGAGATCTATCACATCGGGAAACAACTTCAAGTCGGCCTACGAAAGCCACCTAAGCAATGGCTTATACGTGTGGCGTGATATTTTGAATACCATCCCGCCCTCTTACGTTCTGGAAATTAGCCCAAAGACATAGCCGCACCGTGTGATTATCAGGAATTTTGTGTCCTCCGTAGCGTAATAAATACTGACGGAACTTTTCTCCACCATTTGGATTCGAGTCGGTTCCATTCGAGACTAAAGTCATCGCACTTGCATTTTGTTGGTCAACTTAGCAATGGAGGCGAGTTGTATTGTTAATTTTCCTTCTAATGTGTCAGTAATCACTCAGTTAAGATTATGTACTTGCATACAGTTTCAGTCGCGTTACATACAGTTTAGTTTGTTCGACTACTCAAAAACAGAAGAGAAGTCGTTGTGGCTAGAGACGGGTATAAGTCCAGAATAATTACTACAGATAATCATATAACATTAATGTATGATGTACAACATTAATGTATACTTTAATTTACTTGCTATATGACGATCTAACGGGTAAGGTATCACTTTCAGATAGCCTGTTTTGTTTACGCTTATTCAATATTGAAGTCGTCATTACATTGCACACGCTTTTAAAGTTAGGGAGACAGAATTTTAAAAATTGCGTCTCATCCCTGCAATCAATATAACTTTAGTATTCCCAAAGGGACTAATGGGATTAAAGCCAGGTGTGGAGGGAAAGCCGCAAAATTAAATCTGTGTACGCCGCGCTGCCGAATGAATCCGTCCTCATGACTCTGGACTGAGCGCTCCCCATCTACCCACACGTATTCACCGTGCACTCAGACACACTGACTTAATTCAAGTTAAAATATACCTTGTACGAAACTGTGCCGTTACCATGTTATATAAATATTCAAGTAATAACGGAGTAGCATTAAAGATGTTGTCTTCTCCTAGTTGATCTGTGTCTCCACAAAGAAATGTCATTTCGGTTCCGTCCTGATGCTAAAACTGTTTGCTATCCCTGATCAAGTTTAAATCATAATTCACCATAAACCGTAGGTTCCTTTTTTAACTGTAAAACACGTAAATATACATCATGCGACAATGGCATGACTTTATTTCTAATGTGTTATTAAGATGATTTTCATTCGTTATTCAATATAGTGCACCTTTCTTCCACTCCTTACTTGTCACAGTATTAAGTCATGCTCTGCTTCCCCAAACATCATGTCATCTGCCTTTGCCATTAAAACTTACGTTGGAGTTTTTCAGAAAGCTACTTAAGATTCGTGAAAGGATCATTGGATATCATTAATGGCAGGGAAAATATCTAATGCAAGTGATTATCGTCTTGGCACCACAAGAAAATCACGAAGGTATGTAAGAAGTTCCTAATTGGGAACTAGATACTATGAAAAGCAAATATATACCCCTTAACTGCCCAAAAAAGTGCAGCGGAATGTAGTAGAAAGTAAACATGGAACCAGAAACAGACAAACTTTTAGACGATAATGTGAACTTCAATACATTCTTATTTGAAAATTAAATAATAGTAAAAAAATAGGTTTCACGTTTGCTTTTTCTGCGACAGCCAGAACATACTTCTTGCCATGGTATACAGTGTTTGAGCCACAATGGAACAACACATTTTTGGAAACTGCTTACAAGGTACATATGTATATTGAAGAAAATGCATCATACATGCAAATGCTAGCTCTACTCAAGTCATAATGCAAATATTTTCCTACATTTAAAATTAGTTTCGGTTGATGGTGTTGTACTCAAACTATGCCAATAGATATTATAAATGATAGCGTGTGGAGATCAGGAAAAATGATGTATTGCGGTATAAAAAACAAAATAGACATCCACTTGGGGCGAAATGCCTGAATTTTTCATCTCAAATTACTTTCGACCCAGATTTTTAATGTTTTTACCTAGATCAACAGTGAAAATTCGTTTACAAAATAAATAGTAATGCGTTCTGGCAACTTCATTAATAACCGAGATACGGGCAACAAGATATTTTTAACGGAACTATGTTTTTATAGTAGATCTCAATGAGACAAAATCATAGATGTAACTATTTTATGGATGTAACAATGAATTACAGAGAAAAGTACCTCTAATGTAGCGGGGAGGTCGGCGACCCGCTGTAGACGTCACCGTGGGTGTCGGTAGCTGGGTGTTGTTGGAATGATGCCTGGCGGCGTCAGACACACAGTCAGCAAATACTCATGGCTCTTTATTATGTCATATTGCCGCTGCCCAGTACAGGATAACCGTGATTTGGCCGAGTAATTCCGCTGCCTGGGGTATAGTTGAATTCCAGGATATCTGACGGAATGCAGCGTCGGCCGGGTGTGGCCTTCGAGACGCAGTCTCCTCCGCCAGCGGTAGATCTCCGCGCTCAGAGGCGGCGGCCCCTGCGAGGGATCGTGCTGTGGCCCCACCTACCAGTGTTCTGAAAAGGTGGCGGAGCAGTGACAGGGCTGGTGGTCAACGGGCTGTTAACGGGACAGCCGTTGACCCGTCGTAGCGACGGCTCCACGACCGAATAACCTCACGGCTGTCTGCCCCGGCGCAGGTGTGAACTGTGGTCTCGATTACCATCTCATACAGCCCCTGTGCTGCTGACAGAGGAGATTTTAGTACAAATGACTTTGATATGTATACCCTCCTGAACTGCACGCGTTCGGCCTGTACTACGTAATTTCCCATGCACTTTAAACACTTTCGTGGTCGCCAGTATAGAAACAGTTTCGAAACCTTGCTTCCTGAGTATTGCTGCATTAATCATTTCCACATAATACCAAGCTGCCCCGCCTCACAACATTGTTATGGCTATGCTCCATTTCGTGAAGCAGAACACCGCGCTTACCTGAAGCTGGAGCTGCCGCATTCTTCTTTCTAACTTCACACATTTAAGACCAAATATGGCCGGTGTGCTACAATGTTGATGTGCTTCTGCTGAGGTCACTGAATGGCCCAACACATGAAAGTATACTCCACTCTGAGGAAACTTGCGCTGCCGAAGCAACACGTTTGTGTTTTTACTCTCGACGGAAACCTCTATCATCCAGACAAGAGATACATCGTCAGTTGCATGTTGGCCTTCAGGGGAGTTGACTGAAATGTAATAGAATCCAAGGTCCACGAGAAAGACAGGCCACGGCGCTTACGTCACGACGGTAGGCCTCGCTCTTTCATCTCAGCAGAGAAAATGCGTTTCTATTCTCGCAACTGGGTGTGTACTTATTAACAAGAATTGCATCTTCTACTGGAATCAACTATTGTGAAGTCTTACTGATTACTAGTCGTACAACAAAATTTAAGATCAATTCTCGACATAAATTATATAACGGCTTGTTTATAGCATTTAGTCTCTTCTGCGCAACAGTCCTCATTTCATGCAAGATATCGTGCCTTATGAAAGTGATAATCATTTTGACAGTACAGCCGCAATACCTTATTAGCAGGCCTATGGGCTTCCTATCATTGTAGGACCAATAACAGTAAGACTCCATAATAGTGATGTGATTTTTCAATTTCTCTAGGCGTATTTTATGATGAAGTAAGTCTCGGGTGAACAGCCTGGTAAGAGTGTGCATAGGACACAATATTTTGGCAATCGACCACGCTGCCGCCATCAGGTGCGCTGATGATGGCAACGTGGTCGAATGCCGAAATATTGTGTCCTATGTACACTCATACCAGGCTTTTTTTTTTTGGTGGGGTTTAAGGGCGCTCAACTACTGAGGTCATTAGCTCCCAGTCACAGTTATTAGAGCACATGGAATCCAGTAAAACTCAAGGGGAGGGGGGGGGACACCAGAAAGGCTTGACAAAGATGCAGATAAAATAAGTAAAAAATTTAGATGTCTTCGGACAAGCCAGTCAAAGTTATAAAACGCAGAACACGAGCAGCTGCTCGAGCGTCATCAGCTACAATATCCGGTAAAGTGGATGGCAGGGACAGGACAACACGAGATTGACTAAAGCGGGGACACGACAATAAAACATGGCGCACTGTTAATGACTGACCACAAGGGCACTGCGGGGCTGGGTCACCGGAGAGCAGGTAGCGGTGGCTAAACCGGCAATGCCCAATCCGCAACCGGGTCAGAAGGACCTCCTCTCGCCGAGATGGTCGGGAGGAGGTTGTCCAAGCAGTTGGGAGCGGTTTTACTGCCCGGAGCTTGTTTCCTTGGATGGACGACCAAGCATCCCACCACAACGACACAAGCCTCTTACAAACATCCCCACGAACGTCAGATGACGGGACACAATGGGAGGCTGGCCGAGGCAGGACGACTGCAGCCTTGGCTGCAGCATCCGCAGCCTCATTCCGAGGCACTCCTACATGTCCGGGAACCCACAGAAAGCTGAAAGGAAAACCATTATCAGCGAAAGAATGGAGGGACTGCTGTATCCGTTGAACCAAGGGATGGACCGGATAGGGAGCTCCAAGGCTCTGAAGAGCACTGAGTGAGTCAGAGCAGAGTACATACGATGAATGGCGGTGGCGGCGGGCATACTGAACGGCCTGATGGAGAGCAAAAAGCTCGGCCGTAAAGCTGGAACATTGGTCGAGGAGCCGGTATTTAAAGGTGGCGGCCCCGACGACAAAGGCACAGCCGACACCATCGTCAGTTTTGGAGCCATCGGTGTAAATAAAGGTGTGAACGGCAAGTCGAGCACGAAGTTCGACAAACCGTGAGCAATACACTGCAGCCGGAGTACCCTCCTTCGGGAGTGAGCTGAGGTCGAGATAAATATGAACCGGAGCCTGGAGCCAAGGTGGCGTCGGGCTCTTACCCTCTCTGAAGGTGGTAGGGAGGGCAAAATCCAATTGTCGAAGCAGGCGACGGAAGCGGACTCCGGGGGGCAGCAGGGCAGACACATACAACCCGTACTGACGGTCGAGAGAATCGGCGAAGAAGGACTCGTAAGAGGGGTGGTCGGGCATAGACAACAACCGGCAGGCATACCGACACAGCAGTACGTCGCGCCGGTAGGTCAATGGTAATTCGGCAGCTTCAGCATAAAGAGTCTCGACAGGACTAGTGTAGAAGGCTCCGGTCGCAAGACGTAACCCCCGATGGTGGATGGAGTTGAGACGGCGTAAGAGGGATGGCTGAGCAGACGAGTAGACGAAGCTCCCATAATCCAGCTTCGATCGGTCTATGGAACGATACAAGCGAAGCAGGACAGTGCGATCCGCTCCCCAAGATGAACCACTAAGAACTCTGAGGACATTAAGGGAACGTGTACAACGGGCCGCCAAATAAGAGACATGCGGAGACCAACACAGTTTCCTGTCCAACGTGAGCCCTAGAAACTTAGTTGTTTTCACGAATGGGAGAACAACGGGACCGAGATGTAAGGATGGCGGAAGGAACTCTTTATATCGCCAAAAGTTGATACAAACCGTCTTCTCTTCGGAGAACCGGAAGCCATTTCCCACGCTCCGTGAGTATTGGCTGTCTAGACAACGCTGAAGGCAGCGCTCCAGGAGGCATGTTCTCTGGGCACTGCAGTGGATCGCGAAGTCATCGACAAAGAGAGAGCCTGAGACATTAGGTGGAATGCAATCCACAATTGGATTGATCGCGATGGCAAAAATGGCTATGCTCAAGACGGAGCCCTGAGGCACTCCGTTCTCCTGGAGGAAGACGTCGGACAATACGGAACCCACACGTACCCTAAACTTTCGATCCGTTAAAAAGGAATCAATAAAAAGGGGCAGGGGACCGCGTAGGCCCCACCTGTGCAGAGTGCGGAGGATACCTCCTCTCCAACAGGTATCATAAGCCTTCTCCAAATCGAAGAACACGGCTACCGTTTGGCGCCTTCGCAAAAAGTTGTTCATGATGAATGTCGACAAGGTCACAAGGTGGTCAACAGCGGAGTGGCGGCGACGAAAGCCGCATTGGACATTGGTAAGTAGCCGTCGAGATTCCAGAATCCAAACTAACCGAGCATGAACCATGCGCTCCATCGCCTTACAGACACAGCTTGTAAGAGAAATGGGGCGGTAACTAGAAGGAAGGTGTCTATCCTTCCCGGGTTTGGGTATAGGAACAACGACGGCGTCACGCCAACGCATGGGGACCTGACCTTCGGTCCAGACGCGATTGTAGGTACGAAGAAGGAAGCTTTTGCCCGCCGGAGAAAGGTGTGCCAGCATCTGAACGTGAATGGCATCTGGCCCCGGAGCAGAGGACCGGGACAGTGCAAGCGCACGTTCGAGTTCCCGCATAGTAAAGGGGGCATTATAAGTTTCCAGATTCAGCGAGTGGAAGGAAGGTCGCCGAGCCTCTTCTGCCTCTTTCCTGGGAAGGAAGGCAGGGTGGTAATGGGCGGAGCTTGAAACCGCCGCGAAAAACCGGCCGAAGGCGTTGGAGACAGCCACAGGATCAACGAGGACGTCATTACCTGAGGTCAGGTCAGGTACCGAGGACTGGGCCTTAATGCCCGACAGCCGGCACAGGCCACCCCATACGACAGAAGAGGGAGCAAAACTGTTAAAGGAGCTGGTGAAAGAGGCCCAACAAGCTCTTTTGCTGTCTTTGATGACTCTACGGCATTGCGCTCGGAGTCGTTTGTATCCAATACAATTCGCCAACGTAGGATGGCGGCGAAAGGAGCGTAAAGCACGTCGTCGAGCACGGATAGCGTCTCTACAAGCCTCGTTCCACCAGGGGACGGAAACGCGACGTGAAGAAGAGGTAGTACGAGGAATGGAACGTTCGGCAGAATTGATGATAACAGCCATGAGGTATTCGACCTGACTGTCACAACTGAGAAAATTGTGGTCCGGAAAGGTCGCCAGGGAGGAGTAAAGTCCCCAGTCAGCTTTCGGTATGTTCCAGCTCGAAGGACGTGGGGATGGGGTGTGGTGCAGGAGACGAACGACACAGGGGAAGTGGTCGCTCGAATAGGTGTCAGAAAGGACATACCACTCGAACCGACAGGCAAGAGTGGTAGAACAGATCGAGAGGTCCAAGTGGGAGTAGGTATGAGTAGAGTCCGAGAGGAAAGTTTGGGCGCCAGTATTGAGGCAGACAAGATTGAGATGGTTGAAGACATCCACCAAGAGTGAGCCTCGTTGACAGGATGCAGGAGAGCCCCAAAGGGGATGTTGGGCATTGAAGTCGCCAAACAATAAAAACGGCGGGGAAGCTGAACAATCGGGTGCATCATGTCAGCCCGACGAACAACGGATGACGATGGAGTGTAGATGGTACAAACTGAAAAAGTAAAAGCAGAAAGAGTAATACGGACAGCTATTGCTTGGAGTGGGGTGGTCAATGGGATGGGATGGTAATAGACATCGTCCCGAACGAGCAATATGACCCCACCATGAGCTGGGATACCGTCCACAGGGGTGAGGTCATACCACTCCGAGGTATAGTGGGTAAAGTCAATATGGTCAGTCGGGCGCAACTTGGTTTCCTGGAGACCAAGGACGAGCGGACAGTGCAGGCGGAGGAGCAGTTGTAATTCCTCCCGATTAGATCGAATACCTCTTATGTTCCAATGTAACAAGGCCATCGCTAGTCAAAAAAGAGGGGGAACGAGACGGGGGAAGGGCAGGTCACCCCGAAGGCCGCGGAGGGCCAGGTTTCGAGGGAACAACGCTACAACCGGCGGGAGGCGGATCCTGTTCCATCGAGTCGTCACCAGCAGCGGCCGCTGTCCCTGGTTGTGTAGGAGGGGCAGCATCATTTGCCGACGAGAGGCCAGCTGAGCGCCTGGCAGCAGAGCGTCCCGGCGAAACTGAGGACGGTCGGGAGCAGCGACTCACGGATGGAGCGTCAGACGAAACGAGCCGGGGTGGAGAGGGGGATAGAGACTTCTTCTTGGAGGCCTTCTTGGAAGTCCGAGGAGGCACAGGCATGGTGGGCTGGACCCGAAGAAGGTCCTCACGCGCGGGGTCCGTTTTGGAACGCCGGACCTCGGATGCTGGGGTCCGGAACGTTTCCCCGATGGACGCCTGAGAAGAGGATCGCTTCTCAGGCGGCGGGGGGGGGGGAGGAGGAGGAGGAAGGGTGGCCCCTGGGGCAGAGGGGGCGGGGGCCACGGGGAGGAGGATTTGGAAGGGAGGGATTTGGGAGGCGGAGGCAGAGACCCCGGATGGGGGGAGGAGGAGGAGGGGGGGACAGGTTAGGGGTAAGGATACAGCGGAAGGAGTGGACATAACTGAGGAAAACGAAGTGGCCAACGGCACGGGATGGAGGCGGTCATACTTCTTCCTGGTCTCAGAATAAGAGAGACGATCCAAAGTTTTGAGTTCTTGTATCTTCTTCTCCTTCTGATATGCAGGGCAGTCCGAGGATCTAGGCGAGTGGATGCCAGGACAATTAACGCACCGAGGTGGTGGGGTGCATGTATGTTCCTCACGAAGAGGACGTCCACAATCGCCACAAAGGGGCTCAGCCTCACACCGTTACGACATGTGCCCAAAGCGCAAACACCGAAAACAGCGCATAGAAGGCGGAACGTAAGGTCGCACGTCGCACCGGTAGCACATCACCTTTACCTTCTCCTGGAGAATGTCCCCCTCGAAGGCGAGGATAAAGGCCCCGGTGTCGATGCGACGGTCTTTGGGGCCGCGCTGGACTCGCCGGACGAAATGCACGCCTCGGCGCTCCCGGTTGGCCCTGAGCTCCTCATCAGATTGCAGCAGGAGATCCCCATGAAAAATAACCCCCTGCGTCCTATTTAGTGCCAGATGCGGGACAATGGACACTGGGATGTCCCCTAGGCGGTCGCACGCCTGGAGCGCCGCCGACTGTGTGGCGGAGGTGGTCTTGATAAGAACGGACCCCGAACGCATCTTACTGAGAGCCTCGATTTCCCCGAAGATGTCCTCAATGTGCTGTACAAAGAACATGGGCTTGGAAGTAGCGAACGTCCCCCCATCGGTTCGAGAACAGACCAAATAGCGGGGGAAGTACTTCGCCCCAAGCCGGCGGGCCTGTCCCTCCTCCCAGGGAGTGGCCAAGGGGGAAAGGACAGGAGAACCAGAACCAGAGACAGTACCTTTTCTTTTGAAAGACTCGGCCGCAGAGCGACCCGATACGTGTTGAAGATTCATCTGCGAAACGTCCGCCCCGATACCACCCACTCCGACCAGGGGCTCTCCCCACGAGCGCCACCCGGCCTCAGCAAGGGCCACCTGGCAGGATGACCGTTGCCGGGAGTCCTAATGCCCCAATGAGACGGGCATCTACTCCTTGGCCGACGTGGGGAGGGTGCAGCTGAGGTATCGGCAGTACGATCCCTGCGTTGTCAGGGGGCTACAACCTAGAGGGTACATGACGACCCCACCACAACGGGCTGGCTACCGTGCTGGATTTCTAGTGCCATGGAAAGTCCATCATGATCGTAGGTGCAGATGGGGACGCACTATGGGCGTAACTTGTACAACCCATCAGTCGTTTAGGCCCAATTTGAGGAATAGTGGGTATGGTTACAACGCCGGTACAATGCTGAGTGCCAAGGTCTTAGTGCACTGAGGACCAGTGGTACACCACGTAAGGCGTCCTTCCCCAAAAGGCTCGTACTTCTGTAGAATTTTGAAAAATGGAGGTCAAACCCCAAGGGGGACCATCACATGGAAGGCCGAAACGGTTGAAACTCCTCTTAGTCGCCTCTTACAACAGGCAGGAATACCTCGGGCCTATTCTTACCCCGGACCCGCAGGGGCATCATACCAGGCTGTTCACCCGAGATTTATTTCATCCATAATAGTGCATTCCAATCCAAGATGAAATTCTCGTTTGTACATACATACCCGTTACGATTTAACAGGCATAGAAACGCAGTTTGCTGAGCTGAGCTAAGCGAGCGAGCTCGGCCTACCTTCGTGACGTACGCGCTACGGCCTGTCTTTCTTGTAGATATCGATAGAATCACTGTCTATGTAATCAGATCTGTTACGAGGAATGCTTCATTTCATTTACGGCATGTTGCTTGTAAAGCATCAACATAGTTAATTATTAGTACTGCATAAACCGGTTCCATAAGTACAAAGCCATGTACTAATAGCAAGCCGTGGTGGCCGTGCGGTTCTAGGCGCTGCAGTCCGGAACCGCACGACTGCTACGGTCGCAGGTTCGAATCCTGCCTCGGGCATGGATGTGTGTGATGTCCTTAGGTTAGTTAGGTATACGTAGTTCTAAGTTCTAGGGGACTGATGACCTAAGATGTTAAGTCCCATAGTGCTCAGGGCCATTTTTGAACCATGTACTAATGAACAATTGGTCGAAGTGTTCTTAATGTTTGACGAATGGCACCAAAAATGCATTAGGAGCAGAAGAATTGCATTGAGAACTGTTCGCAGGTAGACCCTGCCACCTTCGTTAATACCATCATAAATCTACACGAGACTGCAAGTTTCGCCCCGAGAAAACGCATACGAAAGAAAACCAACTAAGCTGCAAAAGTAGCGGTTCCTGCAGTTGCTGGAATAAATCCACTTGCCATTTCTCTGCAAATACAAGGAGATATTAGTATCAGCCAATGAAGCTTTCTGCGTATTCTTCATAGCATAAATGTCACCTGTTACGTAGCAGTGTTTTTTCAGCATTGTTTAGCGTCCTGTGGGTGGGAGGCAAATCATAGGCATGTAAAGCTAGGAAAAACTGGAAAACCCACATTTCCTTTTACCGGTGTTCAACTAAAGACAGCTGAGTGTTAATGTGTGGTGTGGCATGATCGGATAGCTCGTTATGGATCATTATTTCGTTGATAGTACACTGAGTGGAGAACATTAGATACATTTTTGATAAATACTAACCATTGTTATCAGGAAACATATCCTTGAGAACCAAACGTGATTACAAGGTGGCCGCCAAATCTTACGCTGTAAGACATCTTTTCCTTCTGTCATGCAAAGCATGTGGTACAATGAGGTTCCAACGTCTGTGGATGACATACGAGAGACAATTACTGTTGCGTGTAAAGCGACTCTTGGCTGAATTCGTAGTCATGTAGCGTGTTCGAAGGTGTCGTCATCCAAATGGTTCTCACTTTCTACATAGTGTTTAAAAAATTGATCAAAAGAGATCTGACGGAATGTAATAATGTCTTCATTGCTTATTCTTCACATTATTTTGTTTGCGTTATTTTATGTATCCTGTTTTTAACGGTGTGCAAATGACACAGCTTATCTAAAGCAAACGGAATAAATAATTAGTTTTCACTTAAGTTAATAACTTTTGTTCTGAAAATTCTACTCATTTTGTCACTAGCAAACATTCCTTTGCGAGCAATAGAAATTCTCAAGGATATTTGACTTTTTTCAACATTGTGGAAGGTACAAACAAGTTTATGGTCTCATCTTGATGCGAGATATCTAATTTTCGAGGTATAAAACAGGTTCGTCTGTACGAACCGACTTTAACCTCTGTGCAAATAACACGCGTTATCTAACTAGTAAAGACCATTTTAACACAGAGGCTCAGGTTTCTTTGGAGAACGGCGTTAATTTCCGAAGGGCAGGCCATTTAACGGCCGTAATAACAGAACAAATGTACCTATTATTCAATGTTTCCCCATTTCGTGATTTCTTGTTAAAATAATTATGTCCCTTAATTATTTCTATTGTGATACCACATGCAGATAGCAAAACATAGCACAGTTCTCTTAAAAAATGAATCCTCCATCTCGATTACTGATGAAGTAACGAGGACGTATTGCTGTTGGTTTTATGAGCCCCTTGTCACTGTTCGTCTAGGTGAAAGCAAACGACAAATATCTTTAGAGGGTCAAAAGAAATTTGAGATTATAATGTTCAATTATGTTGACTGATGCTTTTGGTGATGTCAAAGATAGCCACAAAATTAAAATGAACTGCCGGTACACAAAGATAGAAACCGATGTAGGACGAGCCGTAGGAACCATACGAGGGTATTCCTCTACCTTCACCAGAAGCGTAGACGGTGTCTCCAACGTTAAGCACGTTATCAGCGTATGTCCAGATGAGTAGCAGCATCCTATTTCAGCGGAGAACTCATGACACTTTTGTTGGCATCTGTCAACACAAATGTGGAGAAGTACTGAGAACCAGATATATCCTCATAAGTAAGATATTTATAGCACTCCGAGTTCTGTATTTTGATTGCTCAGGCTCGCTGTTCCCCCTCCAGTATTGCTCAGCCGTGAAAATATTTTGAAGTCGTATTGAAACCATGAGGTGCACATTTAGGAGAATGTTACTTTTCAACTTTACAGCTGCAATTACATCTACATCTGCATAGATACTGCGCAGGCCACAGTACGGTGCAAGGCGGAGGGTACCCTGAACTACTACTCGTCATTTCCCACTCGCAAATAGAGCGAAGGAAATACTATTATCTATCTGCCTCTGTATGAGCCCTAATTTCTTGTACCTTATCTTAGTGGTCCTTACGCGAAACGTATGTTGGTGGCAGTAGAAACGTTTGGCAGTCAGCTTCAGATGCCTATTCTCTAAATTTTCTCAATAGTGTTTCTCGGAAAGAACGTCGCTTTCCCTATAGGGATTCTAATTTGAGTTTCCGAAGCATCTCCGTAACACTTACGTGTTTTTCGAGCCTACCGTTAACAGATCTAGCAGCCCTCCTCTGAACTGCTTCGACGTCTTCCTTCAGTCCAACCTGGTACGAAACCGAAACACTCTAGCAGTACTCAAGAACAGGTCGCACCAGCGTTCTACATGCGGTTTCCTTTACAGGTGTACCACACTTTACTAAAATTCTCCCAATAAACCGAAGTCGACCATTCGTCTTCCCTACCCCAGTTCTCATATGCTCGTAAAATTTCATGTTGCTTTGCAACGCTACGCCCAGATATTTAAAGTAATTGACTACTAATGCTGTATCCGAGCATTACAGGTTTGTTATTCCCACTCAACCGTTTTAAGTTACATTTTTCCACATTCAGAGCTACCTGCCATTCACAACACCAACTAGAAATTTCGTCGAAATCTGCTTGCATCTTCCAACAGTTACTCAAATTCGACACCTTACCGTACGCCACAGCATCGTCAGCAAGCAGCTACAGATTTCTGCCCACCCTACCCACCAAACCATTGCTGTATGTAGAGAACAACAGCGGTCCTATCACACATCCCTGGGTCACGCCTGAATACACCCTTGTCTCTGATGAACACTCGCCATCGAAGACAACATACTGGGTTCTATTACTTAAGAAATATTCGAGCCACTCACATATCTGTGAACTTATCCCATGTGTACATACTTTCTTTAATATCCTACAATGGGGCACTGTGTCAAATGCTTTCCGGAAATCTCAAAATGTGGAATATGCCTTTTGCCCTTCATCCACAACTCTCAGTATATGATGTGAGGAAAGGGCAAGCTCAGTTTCGCATGAGCGATGCTTTTTAAACCATGCTGACTCGTGGACATAAGCTTCTCAGCCCAAGAAAGTTTATTATTTTCGAACTGAGAATATGTTCAAGGATCTTTGGAAATCGAATTGGGATTCCATCTGAATCTGGTGACTTACATGTTTTCAACTCTTTCGGTTGTTTCTCTACGTCAGGACGCCTATTACTGCGTCCTTCATACAGGAGTCTGTGTGATGGTCAAACGATGGTATGTCAGTACGACGTTCCTGCGTGAACGATTGCTTGAACGCTAAATTTAAAACTTCGGCTTTCGTTTTACTATCTTCAACTGCCACGCCAAACTGGTCAACAAGTGTCTGGATGGTCCTTTAGACACGCTTAGTGATTTTACATAGGATCGGAATTTTCTCGGGTTCTCTCAGATATTTTGCCAAGGTATGACGGTGGTAGTTATATACGTCGCACAAATATCTTTTCACAGACGCACGAAACACTACTACCTTTGCTTGCCGTCATTTGTATATTCTTTTTTGAACCAAGAGTGCAACAGTCCCTGCTTCCTCAGCATCTCCCGAATTTCATTATTACATTATTAAACCAAGGAAAGTCTTTTCCATCCCTTATTCATTTACTAGGCACATAACTCTCCAAACCGCGAGTTCAATCTGCTTGAACTTCTCCCATAATTCCTCTACGTCCATCTTACTGGAACTAATTAATGTCAGTTCACTGCCTAAGTGAGATGCTAACATCTGCTTATCTGCTCTGTTTAGCAGAAACACTGTCCTAGCCTTCTTGATTGATTTATTAAATTTCGTAACCATAGTTGTTAAAATGACATCGTGATCCCTAATCCCCGTTTGTATACTGACACTGTCGCTAAGGTTTGGCCTGTTTGTAGCTACAGGGTCTAAGATATTTCCAGTCTATGTGGGCTGCAGAGCTAGTTGCTCAAGACAATTTTCAGTAAAGTGTTTCGCATGACTGTGTCTGTATCCCCCGCAATGTATCCACATCCACAGACATCCCAGTCTATACTCGATAGGTTAAAGACGCCTCCAACTAGTACTGCATGATCTGTGTATTTAGGCATTCTTTGAATGACCCTAGAACGTTCACAGCAATATCGGGTGGCTGGTAAAAACATCAAGCAATTAACTCGTTTTCAACTCACCTGTTATACATGACCAGATAACTTCGCTGTCACACTCAACTTCGACCACAGAAAAGACAATATTTTTGTCAGTTCCAATGAACACTTCCCTTCCTGTGCCCTATAATCTCTCTTTACGATGTATGTTCCACGACTCGCTAAATATCTCAGAGCTTCAGGTTTCAGCCAACTCTCGGTCCTGAGAATAATTTGAGCTCGAGAACTTTCCTGGAAGGCAGTAAATTTGGGAACTTTAGGACGAATACTTCTACAATTTACTGATAAAAACTCTCAGTTTTTACCATATGTATGAAACTTCAGATAAAACAACTTGCAATATTTCACTTACACCCTAATTTTGTGTCGTATTTGTTCATATATTTCTGTAAGAAATTGTCACGAACTTTCACAGACCAAATTGTCCGGCGTCCCTTGGCATAGGGCACTTTGACAGAACTGTACAAACCCTAAGTTTGTAGAGTATGATTTAACTTAGCTACAACTGAAGGCTCAATTTAGTTACCATTCGCTAATGCAGATGTCACACTGTGATAAATGACTAAATTCTTCCCAGTGGTTACGTCTTAGTTAGTTTAGTACGACTCGTTTCTATACTATAATGCGTCACTTTATTGCTACAGGAAGACTTTATAAATGTGTCACAATGCCCGGAAAATGTTGCGTCTGTAATCCTTTGACTGCTAACATTTTCGATCTGAAGCATAAAACATTTTTCCTTTTCTTTTATCTATTAAGTACATAGCCGTCAAAATCGGTAAGGATGTTGGTATCAATAACCTGTTCCCACCACAAATAAGATGACGTACGCCCAGCACGGAAAATTGAAAACGTCTGTACATCACCAATGTGAGAGCTCCAAGCAGAGTTTATAGTCGCCCCGAAGCAAGTTTCAGATTCGCTTCGTTTGCCTTTGTTTTCCTCGTATTACTCGAATTACTCGACGCCTGCAAAGTTCTCAAATACGCCAGCGGCAACTCTGGTTTGCCTGAGCTGAGCGCTTGTTGCATCCTTAATTACCCCTTTGACCGCGAGACTACTTGCTCTTATTCAGGAAACCAGGTTGTGCAAATTATTCAAAACCTCTCTTCTTTAAACGATTCGTTTGTTTCGGACAGTTTGTCACCCACAGCCTGAATAAGGTAATATACGAAAAGAGGCTTCCTCAATGGCGCCGGGAATGCTATCATTTCACTGCAGAGTTGCTGTAACTCTATCAGACCTGGGGACGAGTCTGCCTGTCTCGTGCAGCTCTCCGCTGCTGCGCCAAACTTAAAACTGGAAACAAGCGCGAGCAGAAATCAACTACACGTAACAGGAACTACTGTCGCCACCTTTACCAACGGAAATATATTACTGCTTTTTATACATAACAATATTAGCAAAATCAACCTTACCTAAATGTACATAAAGCAGATGTAATTTGAAGAAAGAGGTTAGTTGAACAATATAAGGACGTGCGTCATCTTTCTGGAGAATCACAGCTCTCCTCTGAGAACCACGACGTCTCCCTCTCATGTGTGCCCTCTCCTTGTTTAAAAGCTAATCCGAGTAGTATTGGCTGTTCACTGTACGCTGCTCTTCGAGACAGTCACAAAAAACTGGACCTCCAGCATCCCAAAACACCGTCAACATCACCTTTCTTGCTGATGCTTGGCTTTTGAATTTTTGCTTGACAGGTGAGTTGGTGTGCTTCCACTCAATACTTGAGCTCTTTGATTCTGCCTCATAATAGTGAACCCAAGTTTCGTCACAAACTAAAATTTTGTTGAGGAAGTGCTCAACTTCTCTTTCATAACGTTCCTTTAGCTCTGTGCACACTCTCAACCTTGTTTCCTTGTTTAGCCGCGTCAACTCCTTTGGGATCCATGCTGCGGTACATCAGCTTGTTACACATAATGTTACCAACAGTACCGGCACTAACGTGAACCTTATCAACTATCATCGCCACAGTCACACAGCGGCCGGCACGAATAATGCCATGTATTCAACTTTCAAGTGAGGCAGTTGGAACTGCAATTGGTCTGCCAGAACGGTGTTCGTCAGTCACTGAGTCACGGCCATTTTTGAACTGCTCAACCCACTTGTAAAAATTTGCACGGTTCATACGACGTTCACCATACACTTCACACATTCTTCAGTATATATTCACTGGTTTCTCGCCTTCATCAAGTAAAAAACGAACAACAGAACGTTGTTCTACTAACGTGGACATTTCAAGCGGACTCGCCATCTTGAAATGTGTTTTCGAGGTTGCAAACAAAGCAATGTTGATACATCAGCTGATAACGGCTCATCCCAGTGATGCTAACTTAAAGCCATAAAAGTACCATACTTGCCCTACTAACAGTTTTTTTTCCTCGACCAATTTTTCTCTTTAATTATTGATTGACCCTCGTATATACAGGGTGTTACAAAAAGGTACGGCCAAACTTTCAGGAAACATTCCTCACACACAAAGAAAGAAAAGATGTTATGTGGACATGTGTCCGGAAACGCTTACTTTCCATGTTAGAGCTCATTTTATTACTTCTCTTCAAATCACATTAATCATGGAATGCAAACACACAGCAACAGAACGTACCAGCGTGACTTCAGACACTTTGTTACAGGAAATGATCAAAATGTCCTCCGTTAGCGAAGATACATGCATCCACCCTCCGTCGCATGAAATCCCTGATGCGCTGATGCAGCCCTGGAGAATGGCTTATTGTATCACAGCCGTCCACAATACAAGCACGAAGAGTCTCTATATTTGGTACCGGGGTTGCGTAGACAAGAGCTTTCAAATGCCCCCATAACTGAAAGTCAAGAGGGTTGAGATCAGGAGAGCGTGGAGTCCATGGAATTGGTCCGCCTAAACCAATCCATCGGTCACCGAATCCGTTGTTGAGAAGCGTACGAACACTTCGACTGAAATGTGCAGGAGCTCCATCGTGCATGAACCACATGTTGTGTCGTACTTGTAAAGGTACATGTTCTAGCAGCACAGGTAGAGTATCCCGTATGAAATCATGATAACGTGCTCCATTGAGCGTAGGTGGACGAAACTAAAATGAGCTCTAACATGGAAATTAAGCGTTTCCGGACACATGTCCACATAACACCTTTTCTTTATTTGTGTGTGAGGAATGTTTCCTGAAAGTTTGGCCGCACCTTTTTGTAACACCCTGTATACATATATCGTCTTGGCAACTTGTTTATACACCACCACCACCCCTCCCTCGCATATATATGCGTGGGAGGGGTGGTGGTGATGTATAAGGAAACTTCTAAGACGATGTCTTTGTGCAAGTCTGTCCTTTGTAATAGCCTAAGCAAACGAGTCTAGGACTGTCTAATTTTTTTAAGGTGTGATCCAGTTTCTACAGTAGTTTATTGTTTACGAAAAAAAGCTATTTCCAGTTTATGTGACATTAATAGGTTTGCTCGTTTTTAGGAAACGTTAGCTACAAAAGAAGTACTTGCCAGAGCTCCAGTAATGTGGTGGTCAGAAATATTTTGGGGAGTGGCGGCTGCTCAACACCGACATCATCAGCGTCAGAAATTTTGTATATCGCAAAAAGTCAGCAGAAAAAAATCGTTAATGACATGTAAGATAGTGGATCGAATTTTTTTAAAATGATGCTCTTGCATATAAAAAGTATAGAAAATTCGTAATAATGTTACATTTTTCACATACCTTTCCCCTATTTAACAAACAGAGGCACAGAGTGGGAAAGGAAATAATAGTGAAGGAAATAGGATGAAAAGCATAAATGTTATTTAAAAAAGGGATTGTGCCTGTGATAGCAGCTGTAACTGAAATTTTAATATGAATACAGCTATAATCCACTGCAATAGAACACCTTTGACTTTATACTTTATCCACATCTTTGATAAGCAGTACTATCCCACTACCTTTCTATTATGTTATGATAAGCAAACACTGTGAATGATGTGTTGCATGTATGTGAATATCTGGGTGACAGAAGAGCCAAAGCAGTTGCACGTAGATAAAAGCAAAATACCCGTAATTCACTTTTCAAATTCCATTGAGAACGTGGAAAGAAGACTGCACGGAAAGAGCACATCCAGTATCTGTTAACTCTCATAGGACTGGACAATGAGAATAACGTCCTGCAAATCGTTGTGATAAAAACTAAATGTTGCAGTACTTCGTTCTTCATATCATTACTGATAGAACTGCTGATAAAAAAATCGTTTACTGTCGATTCAACTGAGTTATGATTGAAAATGCTGTATGATATATACCTCCATTTTTCTAGGTACACATGTAGTAAGTTACAACGATAAGCAAATGGTCTTAAATCTAAGAATTTTATTCAATTTCAAAATATGTATAAATGTATTGTGAATTTTTGGACTAAGTCTGACTTTATGGAGCGTCGCCTTCCTCTTTTTTTAGGATTCCGTACCTCAGTCGGTGAAACAGAACCCTTATAGGATAAATTTGTTGTCCGCCAGTCTGTCTGTCAGTCAATCCTTTTTCTCAGAAACAGATACACGTATCAAGCTGAAATTTATATCAGGTCTACGGTGCCTTGGCGATACAACACATTTAAGCTTCTAAGACAATTCCATCACCAAAAGATATGGCCATTTGTGTCACATATTTTACTACTCTGAAATTCACTCATCAAAACTTACAGGTTACTTTCCGTCGCCCTAGAATCACGAAATTTAGCGAGAATCAAGTACCTACGGTGGAAGTACGAGGAAAAATCCAGAAATTGTTAATTTGTATTTATATCAGACGAAAAAATAAATTTTTCTTGGTTTTTATCTGTCTGTCCGATCGTCTGTTGTTGTTGTTGTTGTTGTTGTTGTTGTTGTTCTGGTCTTCAGTCCGAAGAGTGGTTTGATGCAGCTCTATGTGATTCTCCATCCTGTGCAAGCCTCTTCGTCTCCGAATAATTACTTCGACCTACATCCTTCTGATTCTGCTTACTGTATTTATTTCTTGGTCTCCCTCTACGATTTTACCCCCTACATTTCTCTCCAATACTAGTGATCCCTTGCTGATTCAGAATGTGTCCTATCAATTGATACCTTATTTTGGTCAAGTTATGCCACAAATTTCTTGTACCCCAATTCTATTCATCATCTCCCCATTACTTAGGTGATACACCAACCTAATCATCAACATTCTTCTATAGCACCACATTTCGGAAGCTTCTAGTCTCTTTTTGTCTAAACTGCTTACCATGCCCATGTTTCACTTCCGTACATGGCTGCACTCCATACAAATACTTTGAGAATAGCCTCCCCAATACTTAAATCTATATTCGATGTTAATAAATATCTCTTCTTCAGGAATGTTTTTCTTGCCATTATCAGTTCAAATGGTTCAAATGACTGAGCACTATGGGACTTAACATCTGAGGTCATCAGTGCCTTAGAACTTAGAAATACGTAAACCTAACTAACCTAAGGACATCATACACATCCATGCCCGAAGCAGGATTCGAACCTGCGACCGTAGTGGTCCCGCGGTTCCAGAATAAAGTGCCTAGAACCGCTCGGCTACTCCGGCCGGCGCCATTACCAGTCTACATTTTATATCCTGTCTACTTCGGCCATCCTCAGTTACTTTTCTGCCCAAATAGCAAATCTCATCTACTATTTTAAGTGTCTCGTTTCCTAATCTAATTCTCTTAATGTCAACTGATTTACGTCGATTACATTCCTTTACCCTTGTTTTGTTTTGTTGATGGCCATCTAATATTCTGCTTTCAAGACAAATTCCATTATACGTTGAACTTTTTGTCCAAGTCCTTTGTTATCTCAGAATTAAATGTCATCGGCAAACCTCAAGGTTTTTATTTATTTCCTTTCAACTTATATTCCTACTTCATACTGCCCACACTGGACGTGATGAGTTGATGTTAGACAAGAATGCATTTAAGGCGCCAAAGGCGCTATTATCAACACCTTGGGTCGAGTAATAGGGCTACGAGAAGCTGCGAGATTGCAGAAACACTTGGCAGGGATGTAGCCACTGTACATCACAGCTGTCAGCGGTGGCCACGCGAATGTACGGTCACTGGAAGACCGGGCTCCAGAGTGCCACACGTCACTAGCGAGACCATCGAGTTCGGCAATGGCTCTATCACAACGTACTGCATCTGCAGTAGCAACTTGAGCTGCAGGTGGCATCACAGTGACAACGAACTGTTACAATTTGGTTGCCGCGCGGGATTAGCCGAGCGGTCTTGGGCGCTGCAGTCTTGGACTGTTCGGCTGGTCCCGGCGGAGATTCGAGTCCTCCCTTGGGCATGGGTGTGTGTATTTGTCCTTAGGATAATTTAGTTTAAGTAGTGTGTAAGCTTAGGGACTGATGACCTTAGCAGTTAAGCCCCATAAAAAAAAATTGGTAACTTTAAGGACAGGTCCGAGCCAGACGCCCTACAGTGTGTACTCCACTGATCCCAAACTATCGCGAATTTGTGACTATTTGTGTCAGGCGAGAGCTCATTGGACGGGAGGATGGAGGTCTATTGTGTTTGCTAATGAAAGCTGGTTCTGGTTCTGTGCAGTGATGGCCGCGTTTTGGTTAGGAGGAGGCGTGTAGATGGTCTGCAACCAACCTGTCTGTGTGCTAGACACATTTGACCTACATCTGAAACTATCGCCTGTGGTGCGATTTCGTGTCACAGTAGCAGCACTCTTCAAATCTGAAAGTCAGTCTGGTGATTCGACTCGTTGTGTTGGCATTCGTGAACAGAATTCCAGGGAGTGTTTTCCAACGGGATAACGCTCGCGAACATAGCGCTGTTGTGTCGAACATGCTCTACAGAGGGTCAACATGTTGGCTTGGCCTACTCGATCGCCAGATCTCTCTCCAATTGAGCATATATGGAACATCATCGGACGACAACTCATTCACAAGCAGCATTAATCGTTTGTGTTGAAAGACCGTTTGCCAGAGGGGTGGAACTCTATCGCACAACTTACATGCGGGACCTGTACAACACAACGCATGCACATTTGCATTCTTGTACTGAACATTCTGGTGGTTACACCGATTATTAATGTACCAGCATTTCACTTTTTAATGGCCTATTTCGCGCTTACATCAGCCTGTGATCTTGCCATGTTAATCATTTTAATATATTAACTAGACAAATGTATTCATGAAATTTCATTATTGTACATTAAGGGGCTCCGGAAAGGCTCAAAAATCATGAAAAGTTCAATTTTTACTTTTTTGCGTTTTCTGAATCTGCAGACTATTACCTTTTAATAGGTGTATAATTTATTCAATTCCGAAGACTACAACTATTTTTAAATTTTTTTTGAAATGTGTTCTACATGGGCGTGACCCACTGTGGCGCTGTTAAACTGCTGTCAAATGGTGTTATTATTAACGTCCGTGTCCATCAGGTACATTTTAGTGATGTGAGATAAAGTATGTGTTGTGGCTAACCTGTGATGGTTCAATATATATCGCTGGTGTGATTGTCGATTGTTTCATGTTTATTTACTCTGTCGTTATCTCGAAAATATTCGTAATTAATTCTGTTTCTTGAGTCTCTGTTTTGTTGAAGGATAATAATGAGTAAAAGTAAAGTTATTAGAAATCCTCTGAAGGCTTTTAAGAAAAGGAGAAATGTTGGAAAGCCAAAGGTATGTGTTATTACTGTAAACAATAAAGACCAAGTGAGTGAACCTAACCTCTCAAGTACACCTGCCCAGTCAAAGTGGGAAAGAAAATACTTCACAGAAGAAGCTTGGTTCAATGAGTGAAAACTATGAATGTTTTATGGGCGAATCGGATGTGAATGAAATATTTGATATGTCGGTTCTCAAAGGAATTTTTTGAAACTGTGTAAGATGTATTCATTGTAGTGAAGTTGGTCTGGAACTCTCCATAATAAAGCACGTAGGACTTGCTAGTGAAATACAACTGACATGTGATAAGTGTTCATACATGACCACCTTTTGGAACAGTGTTGCAGTAACTGCAACTGAAGAAAATGGTAGCAAAATCTACGAACACAACAACGAGCGATGCTTGCTTTAGACAAGGAATGCCTTCGGGCTGCAGACAGGGCTGTAAAGAGTCTAGAAATACATGCAAGAGTAAACAGGAGGAGGAACAAGACTAAGCTGGAGGAGGAGTTTGCAGAGGATGAAGATAATCCATCCTATGAACCTGGAATGCACTAAAAAGTTAATCCAATCTTTGTCGCTCGATTCCCAAAACTTTTATTTTCTCATACTAATTACATGTTTTCTAAGGATCTTCCAAACATATTTGTTTCAAACTTTCAGTAAATGTTACACAGTACCTTCTGCATAATTTAACACAGTATATTTTTGAATATATGAATAAAAAATTGCAAAAAAATGTTGTGAATTTTCATTACAATTGAAAAAAAAATCATCTTTGATAACTGAACTAAAATTTTGTAAAATCCCTGTGTTAAGTTGTAGCCCATATTCCAATAAATAATCTGTAAAAAGTTCAACTTCATACCTCAAATACTTTGTGAGGAAAGATGTAATTTATAAGCGTTATTTTAACATTGCAAGTATAGGGCGTTCCGGAGCCCCTTAACCATTTTCCGATCTTGCTATTTTTTGCTATCAGTGAAGGTTGAAGTGCCTTTTGTGCCCTACGCACCCTGTCCGTTTTAATCAAATAGACGAGTCGAAAATCGTAAGATCTGCTTGTGAGAACCGTAGCCGACGGGATGACAGAGAGGCTAGTGCAGCAGCGCCACGTGAGAGCTCCCCGCCGTTCGGTCCTGAGAGGGCTGCAGCAGCCCGGCGGGCAGGGGCCGAGCGATGGCTTCCGGCGGCCGCGCCATATCTGCTTCCTGTCGGCTGCCGGCGGCGTCGGAAGCGCGTCACGCCGCGCAGGACGCGCACGTAATAGCGCCGCTGCCCGTATCGACGGATTTCCAACGCCAGTCCCAAATATGCGTATCGCGTCAATGCCTCGGAAAGAAATATCTCCCGATCAGAGAAAGATCACTGTGAGGTAGACTGACGTAGCGCCGGCTTCTGTTGCATAGGAGTGGGATTTGGAGAGGTGCTCTCATAGCATTGCTTTATTTTATTGTACTTCTTTCTTTCCAAATAGTGTCGGTAATGTTTGCATTGTGCTACGAAACAGCGTATACGATGGATAGTCATCGGAGACTGGTTTGATGAAGCTCATCATGCTACTGTGTCCTCTTAAAGCTTCTTCATCTCCCAGTACCTACTCCAACCTACATCCTTCTGAATCTGTTTAGTGTATTCATCTCTTCGTCTCCCTCTACGGTTTTTACCCTCCACGCTGCCCTCCAATACAAAATTGGTGATCTCTTGATGCCTCAGAATATGCCCTACCAACCGATCACTTCTTCTAGTCAAGTTGTGCCACAAATTTCTCTTCTCTCCAATTCTATTCAATACCTCCTCATTAGTTATGTGATCTACCGATCTAATCTTCAGCATTCTTCTGTAGCACCATATTTCGAAAGCTTCTATTCTCTTCTTGTCTAAATTATTTATCGTCCATGTATCACTTCGATAGATGGCTACACTCCATACAAATACTTTCAGAAACGACTTCCGGACACTTAAATCTATACTTGATGTTAACAAATTTCTCTTCTTCAGAAACGCTTTCCTTGCCATTGCTAGTCTACATTTTATATCCTCTCTACTTCGACCATCATCAGTTACCTTTTTCCCCAAATAGCAAAACTCATTTACTACTTTAAGCGCCTCATTTCCTAATCTAATTCCTGCAGCATCACCCGATTTAATTCGACTACATTCCATTATCCTCTCATAGCAGTGCTTAAAACCAATATCCTCATTATTTGTTGGATACACGCTCACGAAAAGTATCCGGAGACCCCTATGTAATGCAGGTTTGGCCACGACATTTCACAAGAAGAGGATCCGCCAGTATAAAAGGAGACGGAGGGTATTGTGTTGTTAGTAACAACGCAGTAACAGTAGATTGGGACGCTCAGGAGACGTCAGTTACTTGTTAAGTGGACAGATGAAGATGGTGCCCGCACCTCGTCTACTGCCTCGATTTCTGTGACAAGGCCGTTGCGATGCGAGATCGAGGGCGGCTCGTTACTATGAAAGTTTTCAGGAGTCACTGCTGATAAATTTTATTCAAAATTAAAGCAGTTGCAGGAATCTAAGCTGGGCGCCAGGTTGTTTTCATTACCACCACGCCAGAAAGAAAAAGGATGGCTCAAATGGCTCTGAGCACTATGGGACTCAACTGCTGTGGTCATCAGTCCCCTAGAACTTAGAACTACTTAAACCTAACTAACCTAAGGACATCACACACATCCATGCCCGAGGCAGGATTCGAACCTGCGACCGTAGCAGTCGCGCGGTTCCGGACTGAGTGCCTAGAACCGCGAGACCACCGCGGCCGGCAAGAAAAAGGAAATCCTAGCTCAGGCATCACACTTTGTGACGGTGTTAGTCTTCCTCTACCCTTCAACGCCACATATTTTTCCCGGCGCTGGGTGACTCCGCGTAAGGCCTGGTTGTGAAACTATGCATTCCAGCCGCTCAGGAAGCGTGCCGCCTGGAAAAAAAAAAAAACACCTTTTCAGTATTTCCAGTGTAGTTCTAACTGGTATAGAGCCGTTCATAACGGTATTTGTCTTACCGATTCTGACACGTACTGCTTTTATACAATATATTCAAAATCGTATTTCAGCACTCTGGAAAAAGTATTTACACGTGTGGCATTCAATATCAGTTCACAAGTTCAAGTTTCGGAAGCAGTTCGCTTAACGGTACTTAAATAAAAGATCTCCTTCACGAAACCTGACACCTCTTTTCTTGGTAACTTTTTCTCCTTGAGGAATGCAAACGTAGCAGAGCAGTATTCAGTTCCACTACTTCGCATCCGTCAATCATGCAGCCTCAGTGCGGTTCATGTAAACACTTCTGTCGCGAAATTTTCGGACAACAGTGGCGGATAATGTTGCCGTACATATGTCTGCGATTCGTGTAGCCGCAGTATTGCTGGACAAGAATGTCGCGATGTGATATATACTCAGCATTGTGCAATTCTTATAGCCTTTGTAAACGCACCTTAACTTTGTTTACAGGATTTGAGGGCTGCTGTGAAGTGTAATTATTGTCACATTGATATTTATGTTCGTGTGTATTCAGGATAACAAACTGTGTTACGCAGCTAATGAAAATGGAGAATTGCACTTTCAGTCTTTGAATGTCTGCTGTTTATTTCCATGAATTAATGTTCAGTTAACGAACTTCGCTTGCACCAGTTCGTGTATTCGATGCTCTGCTCTCACTGCAAGCATTAATTATTGTTTCCATTGGACTCCGCTGTTTATCTGAGGCCACCATTCACACAGGTGTGAACATTATTTGGTAAAGATTTATTTGGTTTAAAATACAACCCTCTGGTGTCGGTATAATTAATCCTACGGGATTTCTTCAGTCATTTTGCTTATTTATACGTATTATTCGCTATCTGTCTATTAACTTCAAAGGTTTAAGGATTAATTTCGTATTAAATGTGTGGGCTTTGAAGTGACAGTGCGCGATTTAACCCTCTGATAATAACGAGTGAAACTAATAAAGTAGGTCGTTCGTTGCCAACACCGATAGCGACCAGTATAAAGCCGTCTGTGCGCTGGTAGAATGACCGCTCGATACACCGTTTTATCAATGGGCTGCGCTATTTTGTTTTGGGTCATCTAGTGGCATGTCGCAATGCTGTGGCGTGGGGATTTCAGTGTGCACCACGAATGTACGTATGTAACTGCAGAAGAACAAAACATTAATTACGTGACTTCAATTTTTCGCCGCGATAATTTAAATTTTATTAGCGCCCCTCGCAAGCCCCAGGAGATGCTTCCCACGCTACGGCACGCATGCTGCGATACCCGCTGCGGACCTCGTGTCCAGCTGCTCGTAAACGGTGGTGCTGTATCCCAGGGCTGCGGTGGGTATTGCCCACGTAGCAGACAGAAAATTGTAAAGCCCAAAAGTAAGTAATGGACTAAGCGGTGCGGTTCACGTTGTTAAGTAGTTATTTTCTGTTAAACTAATGGACAATATCGGGTTTTAGGATGGTGGCCAGAGACGCAGTATTACTGGCAAAGATGCCAGTAAGGGTGTTAAACTGCAAAATAACAAGTCATTTGAGGCTAGGTCATCTCAGTGGTAATGTTGTACATCGAAAGAATTGGTTGATATAAGTTAGGCTAACTAGGAGTATTGTATTCTTCGAGAAATTTAGTGTACTTTCCATTGAAAGACTCGGCTGCCATGGGTTAAGTAAACGAAGATAACTATGTTCTTCGTGAAATTTAGTTCACATGACAAGGTTTTTGTGGCTACTACTGCCGCCTTAAACAGTTCCAAATTTCTGCTTGGTTTTAAATTTCAGATACCTGCTTTGACTTATACCGTAATACCAATAGGACTGCCGGCCGGAGTGGCCTAGCGTTTCTAGGCGCTACAGTCTGGAACCGCGCGACCGCAACGGTCGCAGGTTCGAATCCTGCATCGGGCATGGATGTGTGTGGTAGTCCTTAGGTTAATTAGGTTTAAGTAGTTCTAAGTTCTAGGGGACTGATCACCTCAGCAGTTAACTCCCATAGTGCTCAGAGCCATTTGAACCATTTGAACCAATATGACTATGGAGGCCCGTCACTTTAGTATGTTTGGGGATGGCTTGCGTTTACCTGCTGTCTGAGCGATTTGTAGCAGTTACTGAGAGAAGTGGAAGTAAAGTTACGCGATAGCTCGTATTCCACGTTAAATTTTAAGTCCCCTCGTAACTTTGCGGATAAGATTCTCATAAACTCCAAGAGAGACGAAGACATAGAGCCGCAAATGAGACCAATTCTATTAAAGCACTGTAATTTTACAGTCCTCATTTGGTGAAAGATTTTTCTTACAAAGTTCCTAATTTATTAAAAAACTACGCTTCAGGATCAGTGTTTAGTAAAATGTATCTGATCAACCTGGTATTTCCAAATCTGCGACACCTCTACACCGAGTGCAAAGTCAAGAAACATAAGATTACCTAATGTTATTTACAAGTGAAACCATACACATACGTAACTGGATTTCACGACGGGCCTGACTCAAGAAATATAGATGGCAGTTTAGAAGTAACGCCTGTTTGACAGTGAGCTCACAGAGGACGGACCGCTATCTCTGACGGTGAAATAATCGACCATGAACTTGCCAAACGACGTGTGTCTGCATTTGTCTGAAGACATTTAGAAGAATATATTTTATTTCATTTTATTTTTTTAATCACACGGGTCGCTTGTCGCCTAGTAGATGCAGAAACCTGTACTACCTACAAAAATGAAGAACGATTATAATCTAAAGTGTTAAGTTCTTCTGCGGGATGAATCTCTTTCCGTTTTTCCTGTTTTATTTAAAAATAGTAATAAATGAATATGATATCTAGTTTGTAATAAATTATTGCCAGGCATTGCATTTTTCATGTCTAATACGTTCAGAATAATCACAGCAAGGATGCCTCAATCGCTTCGTCTGTCAGTGATTCACTGACGCACAAATGTTCCTAAAGCACATGTATACATAAATCTACTTAAATATGTTTTACAATAGTAAATTTTCTGGGCATATAGTTCTGTAACCTATTTACACGGCTAATTTTACATTAATACATTAACCTTACGACCTGATTGTTAACCTTCTCATCAAGTATAACGTATATATGTAACATGTTCTCTATTGGAACATCGAAATACTCGTTAAAAACATGACAGAAAATGCTTCAACTTTAGGTCTGAAACATCAGCGTCTGGTTTCTTGTCATCACCGGGTATTTTCTGTTATTCGACTATTTTGACAATTGTTGTGGATGCAACAACTAAGGGCACATCTGCAACTTGATTTTATTGGAAGTCTGTAAGGCTCGACAATTCAACAGATCGACGCAACGCCACTGCTGGCAAAGACGTGCTGTCCGCTCAGTGCACTTCCATCTATCATTCAGCACACAGAGATTAAATTACTACAAATATTTTAGAAAGCAACCTTCGTAAATTACGTATTGCTATGTAACTGCTCATATTTTGTCAGATCCCCTGAGAGAATGGACAGTGTTGTCTTTTATTAGTTTCCCCATAAAAACTTTACGAAACAGAAAACTGACTATTTGTTTGTTACAAAATAAGTAAAACAAGTTTCACAACATGATCGGTGCAATCGCTCCGCCATGCTCCTCAATACTCTCAACAATACTACATCTGCGGCGCCGCCTGTTACCTTTATTTTTATATTTACACATACCGTTTGGATTTCTTTATAGTCTGCTTGATTGTGGCCTCTCAATTGAAGGACACCCTTAACGTGCAATCAAATGGCAGAGTGGTTAAGGCACATAACTCATGTCCGGAAAGTCAAACTGGGTTTACCTAATTTCAGATTTTTTTGGTTTTCCTTGCTTATCGTAGGTGAGTACCGAAATGCTTTTTTCAAGGAGGGCTAGACTGATTTCCTATTCCATCTTTCCCACTGAAGTAATAGACATTTATACTGAGTTCTGCGTCGATCAAACATGAAACGCTGATCTTCACTCCCCTTTCTGTTGTATGCGCTGTCGTTCTCTTTATAATATCGTTTACACTGTTAGCATCATCGTTATTGATCTCGATTAGCAACTGAAGTGCATTAACTCACTTATGTTCAGAAAAAAAACAGAACACCTTGAAAGACTAAAGGTAGGACGTTCATATTCATAGGACATGTACATTAGTATCTTCTGAAGAGATGATTATCATTTTAAACTTGTCGTCCTTCGGTTTCAAGGTCAACATCGACATCGCCGCACACCACAACCTGCCGGTAAAATGTGCCTGCGGCTTTCGTTGTCGCTATAAACCGAAAGTAATGGATCAGTCTGACATGAGTAGACGTGCAGGATGCCTCGGAGATGTAGTCGCGAACAGTACCGTCCAATCAGTGAGTTTGAAAGAGGATGCATTATTGACCATAGAGCATGTGATGCATCCATCCGAGGAATTGGTGCTCGCCTCGGACGAAGTGTTTAGGCAGCGCAACGGGTGTGTGCAGAATGGTTCACGGAAGGCCGTAGAACAAGACGATATGAGTCAGGTCGCACCCCCGAAAAGATCGACATTTCATACGAATGGCATTGAAGGACAGATCTGCGTCCTCCTCAGCTTTGGAGCAACAGCGGAACAGTCCAACACATCGTACACTATCACGGGTGGCAGTACATCGCCGCTTATTACGGCATGGGTTTCGTGCATGTCGCTCACTTCTCCGCCTACCTGTGACGAATATACACAAAATGCTAGACGGCAATGGTGTATGGAACGACCTAACTGGTAATACAGGCGAATACACAGCTTCTGTTTGAAAATGCCGGCCGCATTTTGGTTCGCCACAGACAGGGGGAGCGGCTTCAAAAAATGGTTCAAATGGCTCTGAGCACTATGGGACTTAACTGCAGTAGTCATCAGTCCCTTAGAACTTAGAACTACTTAAACCTAACCAACCTAAGGACATCACACACATCCATGCCCGAGGCAGGATTCGAACCTGCGACCGTAGCGATCGCGCGGTTCCAGACTGTAGCGCCTAGAACCGCTCGGCCACTCCGGCCGGCGGGAGCGGCTTCACAATGACTGCATTCACACAAGACACACAGCGCTAACTGAAGGCCTTATGGTGTGGGGTGCTATTCGGTTCAACCACAAATGACAGTTGGCCAGTGCCAAGGGCACTTTGACCAGTGGAACACATTAGAATGACATCATGTGACCTGTCGCCATGCCCTTTCTGCACGAAACGCCAGCAGCAGTTTTTCATCAAGACAATACACGACCACATGCTCCACAAACATGTGCCTTCTTGGTGTCAGGGGAGGTCAGCCTTTTGCCCTGCCCCACCAGATCACCAGATTTGTCTAAAATCGAAAATGTGTGGTATATGGTGAAACGACGGGTGCAACGCTGTGAACCAATGCCAAGCACCACAGATTAACTTTGGAACTAAGCAAATGCAGCATGAATGGCTACACCACAGGTCGATGACGTCACGCATTGAACAAGTTAGCATGGACCATGGCGGACCCTGTGCCTACTAGGCAGCAGGACACATGCTTAACCGAGGTCATTTAAGTGCTAATCATTTCTGCCTATGTACATGTCCTGTGAATATGAACGTTCTGTGTCTAATCGCTCAGGATGTCTTAGTT
The DNA here is from genome assembly GCF_023898315.1 of Schistocerca nitens. Lineage (NCBI taxonomy): Eukaryota > Metazoa > Arthropoda > Insecta > Orthoptera > Acrididae > Schistocerca > Schistocerca nitens. Next base: position 503,384,507 of record NC_064614.1, on the reverse strand, counting down.
TTTCTGAATGTGAGTGTACAATAAAGATGTGTCATCAGCAAACAGCCCAGTTAGGATGTTTCGTTCGCAACAGCGATTACGAGCCGTATTCTGAACTTCGTTTCAGTTCTGAAGATGAAAATATGTATAATGATCTGCTTTCTTTTTTTTTGGGGGGGGGGGGGAGATTTACAATACTGTAACTTATCCAAGCAGTTTCTTACGTAACAGAATCCATCAATTAAACGTTGAGAAGTACAATGTGGAATCCAGATCTTTCATGGGGCTTCGGCTGCAAATAACCACTGTAACTGCTGCAACTTTTTTTTTAGTTTTAATGTGAAATAATAATTCTATAATATAAGCCGGCCACGCATAAAGCTTGTTGTTGAATGACGCCACGCACGGTAGCAGAAACGTTCCATTCATTATTGTGAATTAGATAAAGAAAACATTTGTTGAATGTACTCATTAGCGTAAATGGCTCGCTGCCATCGAGTTCGTAGCTGCATACTAATTACGACGAAACGACACGCCTAGCACGAGCTTGATGTATTCTGAAGTAACTTTTAACTGTTTGGACAAAATAATCGTCTCATGCTGACTATTTTCATTTGTTTGATATATACTCTAAATATGTGGATAGGACGTCGGATGTAATCGTAGATGAAAAGCAGTTGGTTACACTCCGCATATGTAAGCAACCGTCATGTTAACACTGTGGTACCTTATAAAAATTAGGTCCTCTTACACGTATCAAATCCATTTTCTTGTTCAGTGAATTTTTCTTTTAATTTTTATGATAACAGTGACAAACAACACATTAGGAACAATATTGTTATTACTATTCTTAAATCTGAGTGAAACCTTACCTGTAATTTGATAGATTTAGGTTGGTGGCAATTTTCTGCGTCGAATCATTTCACGTAGCGTGATATATCTTGACATGATCAGCCTTTGGTACCCCGAATCTGCTTCGTAACACTGACAACACCTGCAAGGGTTGATACAGAATGTGTTAAGACGGTTTTATGTGTTACACTGCCTCTCTCGCCTCCTTTGACGCCCACGTGAAATGCTACCTGTGAGCTCCTAGTGTCATTTCAAGAGCTGATGACGTCGGAGATCGGGCTTCACCGATAGATACCGAGAGTCGATCAATGTTCTCCACTTGTTACCTCGCTGAGATGTACTCCATTCGAAGTCCGTCGTGGCTTTATTGCTTTATGGTATGTCTAACTTTGATTTCTTTCCTGGATTCCATTTTTTCTCTGGTTCATCTACCTCTTTCTTGTTGTTTATAAACGTACTGCCAAAAAACACGCGCACACACGAAGTGGGCCACTATCCATCGATTCATTCATTCATTCATTCATTCATTCATTTTTCGCATTTCGTAGATTCAGTTAAGAAAAATAACCACGACGCATTTAGAGCACGTGAAGGTATGCGTTAACATAACGATGAAACAGAATTTTGATTTTTGTGCTGTGTTAGCACTAAACTGTCGTTATACTACTTAGTGCTACTCACGCTTTGGCAAACGTAGCTGTAATTGAGTAAATTAATAAGAAATCTGCTATTTGAAAAGTGCTGCTGACTCCTCAATTCCACTATATAACTGCTATTTGACTGTCATTATTAGCGTAATATTTACTTGGTTGCAATAGTATTCTTCAAGCAACGTATTCTGATATCTACAAATAATCAGTCCTATTCGTAATACGTTATCATTTTTCATGAAGGGTTTATAAGAACACTGTTATTTCCACATAGCTAAGAGACATTTTGAATTCCTTGAACTAGATATTCAGATAATATGTAGAAAGAATGGCTACTGAGATACCTTTTAATTTTATTTTGAACTGGTAAAGATTCCCCATTTCTTCCTTAATGTTCAGCGGGAACTTGTTGGATACCTTATCACCAGAGTACATAATTCCATTCGGAAACCTGGATAAAAAGACGAAGTCTACATGAAAATTAGTTTTGTATTTCATGTCGTGTCTGAGTAAATCGTATTTCCGGTGGAAACTGTTTTATTATTATTATTATTATTATTATTATTATTGTTTTCAGCAACAAAAACGATTAAGGAGGTAATGTACTAGGAACTCCGTGAAATAATTCGAAGGTCATTAGAAAATATTCTGCAAGATATTCGGTTATATGCTCCACCAATATTCTTTCTTCTCGCTTCGACTGAACAAACAGTTTATTTACTTTAGGTGCGCTGCCCCAAAAACGTAGTTCCGTAAGACAACAGGGAGTAAAAATAATCAAAATAAGCCAACATTTTCTGTCTTTATATCAACATAATCAGAGATATTTATAAGGGAATAACACGCATAAGTGAGGTTCTTGATTAGTTTATCGATGTTTTTACTTTATTTTAACTTGTTTCCAGTAGGACCCCAAGGAATTTTACACACTGCGTTATATTTAGTGCATGCCAATTACAGTCTGCTTCGGTGCTGAAAGGTCATGAAACTGTTTAACATGAGTTTTCGTGAGAGTTAATATTTTAACTCTGAACCACTTTTAGACTTGTTCAGATACCATTTGAGCCTTGTCTGTTACGATTGAATTTGTAGCCTTGGTCAGAATACTTCTGCGATCAGCATAATTATAAATTTTGAAATGCACTTTAAAGTAATTGGAAGATTATTTACGCGGTTCAGATACAAGAGGGGGCCCATTATCGATCTCCGTGGCACTCCACATATTATCTCCTCTCATTCTGTGTATTGCATTAAAAGCACAATCTCGTTGTTTGATACACGATCGCACCAAATTGGAACTGTTTCCGAGCTATTTCCAACAGCTGTTTTTTTTTCATTTCTGAGTAGTAAAGACAAGATTTATTCTACTATATTATTCCACACAACACTTTTAACTAAACAGGAGCCCATTGGATACCTGTGATGCACAGCGGCAGTTGAATAATCAAATTTAAAAAAGGACAGGAGTCAGTCTGAGACGTGGCGCCTTATATCGCTCCTGCACCTGTGTATAGAGAGACCGACGCATAGGTGCACAGTGACAGATGGTATGAAGCGGGTTCGGTCGAGTACGTAGTTCTCATTTTCATATGCTAGAGGACAGTAGTGCACAGACACATTCAGGAAACAGGTCAAGACAATGGTTCCAATGGCTCTGAGCACTATGGGACTTAACGTCTGTGGTCATCAGTTCCCTAGAACTTGGAACTACTTAAACCTAACTAACCTAAGGGCATCACACACATCCATGCCCCAAGACAATGTTTTTGTGAATTGTTCTGTTTATTTCTCGAAGGATTTTTTGTTTATTTATGTTTGTACAGTTTTGTATATTCTTTTAGTAGTGTGAACGATGCGTGAATGTGGTCTAAAGTAAATATGTAGATCATTGTTTTACTGAGGAACATTGTACGACGGGGAATTTTGCATCGTAATATGTTAAGTAAGTTAATGGTAAAAGGAAAACTAATTCGAGTGCAAATGAAAATAGTTAATAATGTAAAGGATAGACAAAGTATCAGAATGTTAAGTTCGAAAGTGTGTTATTTGTTGATTGGTTAGTCACGAAAAGCTCTGACTAACGCGGGAGAATAATGTTTTTCTATTGGCCTTAAAGAAAACTGAACAATCAGAACGCTTCTTTACTCTTGGAAATAGAGAATGCTTGCAGCGGTCTAAGAAGTCCGAGCCCAGCCTTTCAATGGTAAGGTCGTGTGTAGTACTAGATCCGAAGGAAGTTATAGTTTGCCGGTTTTACTTGTGCTACATGTTTCAAAAGTGTTTTACAGTGAAGGCATATTTATTTCGGTGTGTTTTTAAGAAAGTACTGATTTTTTAAGTTATTTTGTGTATGAGAGAAGACAGTAATTCCGCGTGACATATTGAGCAGATCGATGACTAAAAACTCGAGTGCATTACACACCAATAAACTTAATGGTATGGCGAGCATTTTCATTTAAAAACAATCCGTGCTTAGTAGCTGTTCAGATTTCGTGAAATACGTTACCATAAACTTGCTAACGTGAATGAAAGGGTTTGTACGTGACTGTGTTAAGAGTAGCACGGGCTTGGCAGTGAACGTGTACATTATCAAAGTTCAGAATATGCCGAACTTTTGTCAGTATTTCCACATTTCATTCAAAATTAAGACCTTTTCCCGATTCCTGGAATAGTTACGTTGTATGCGGCCTGGTGCGAGTTGCAGTACGGTAGGTTTCTACTCGGCTTTCCTACTGCCGATCTGCCGCAACGAGTTCACAGGTAGAAACAGGTAGTGGACGAACGTAACTGCGCCGCCGCAAGTCGCACAATCCGTATTTTATTACAGATCTTGATTTCGACTATCTCACAAGTGGGAACAAAGTGATAAAATACCATTACCAAAAGAGTGAGATAGGTATAACCTCGCCAGAGCATAAACATGGTGCTAGGATTTACATGGCAGAAACAAAACTGAAACCATTGCTTACAACAGCACGAACAGCGAGAATACGCGCCATTGAACACCTGTAATGCCCTCTTTTCGAATATACATTCGAGAAGCTATTGCTGAATTTTATTGAAGCCCATAAAATTATTGTTGAAATACAGTATATCTAGGATATGCAAAATTCGTAGTGATTATTTATAAATGAATTAAAACATACAACAGACTTTCAATGCAAATAAAGTCATAATCTCTCGTAATGCTAATAAAATTCTGTTATGTGACATGTAAATCTAGTTCCTAATAAAATTTCAAATGAGCGTTTGTGAATTGCTTACATTTGCACGATTGATGTGATATGTCGATTAGCAATACTTTTATAGCTTTGTGACAGATATGAATATGGAAGTACTGTAAATGAAAATTCATACATTACATTCTCTACCAGAAAGTGTATTTAGATTATTACCTCTCTCAAATGTTATCCCAGGGAGGGTGTCTCATGCGTCTTGTGGCACTGTTTCGTATTATTTTACATTAGTACAAATTTTTCGAGGTTTGCTCATAACATGTCTTTATAGCTTTTGACATGCGTTAATGACATGTTGCATTAGACTTTTGTAAATCGATTTTTAATCCACTAGTCTTGCTATATAATCGACTTGGTTCTGTCGCAGTGTAACCACAATGCGGACGTGTCCTGCCTTTATGACTTTATTTGCATTTCAGTTATGTTGATTGATGGTTATGAATTTATGTCCAGGGTGCTACCGGCATAAGCGCAGATACTTTTATTGGTGAGTTAAGACAGGGTACTGAATAAAATTACGTAAGTATGTACTTCATTTGCAGAAGAACAACTATAGCTTTTACAAATAGTATGTTTTTAGGTTGGTTAGTATCTCTAAAAGCTCATGTAGAAAGAGCAAGCCATTAACACTTATTTTCCCCTGCGCTGTACGTCAGGTGTTCAGGTGTGGGCACGTGGACGCAAAACAATTAGTGTATGTGGACTAGCGTAGTCCACTTAGTGGTGCAGTTACGACGGTGCAGAAAACGTCAAATAGTATATTATGCAAGTGTCGTATTTTTGGAAAGACCATTAGACGCAGAGAAAAAACAACTAACACACTGCTGTGGGTACATGTTAAGGTACCAATGGTAACAATATCTGTACCTATACCCTTAACATCCTGTATATTCACTACGTACGTACTTTGTATATACCACATCTATTGTATTTTATAATTCCTTTAACGGCTATGGCCTTCAGTAAAACTGGTGTGTAGTTTCTCAGATGTATACTCCAATATAGGGCACAGCAAGTCTTCTACGACGCATATTCTCGCCGTCTGCGCGGGTTGTAAGCAATGGCTTCAGTTCTGTTTCTGCCATGTAAATGCTAGCGTCATCTGTCACATGTTTATGCTCTGACAAGGTTGTGTCTTCTGGCAATAGTATGTTATTGCTACGTACCCATTTACATTAGTTCGTAAACCTGCGTTATATGTATGTTTTATACCTGTTCTAGATTCCTTCTATATATTTTATTTTTATTTTTACTTTAGCCCCGATGATGGCTAAGTTACAGTCGAAATCTAGATCTGTAGTAAAATACCGATTCCGTTACTGACTAACATTCCCTAGACGTTTAGTTCGGTTTTATATTTAGAATCTAAAATAACAAGCCTTTTTTGTTATGAAATTTTTCAATAAGGCAATTGGATACGTACAACGTTCATCCCCCACGTTTGTGCACACTAGGAAGTGAGCTGGCTGTAACGACGACCTTGTAACGCTTCGGCAGCACGAGGCCACCACTGATTCTTCAGGGGATTTCTTCAGCGCTCTCTGGAGACGCTAACGTGTGAGTGCGGAGAGCGGGCGCCCGCTGACTCCTGCTCTTTACTGCGCCCCCGGCTTGTTTGCGACCTGCGCCACCTGTGGCTGGCTGGCTGGCCCTCAGGGAACGGCGTCCTCTGATCCTTAGCGCTGCCTCGCTGCGACTGCAGGCGCTCCCCGCGGGCTCTACACCGCGTCTTAACTTTCTGCTTCCTGCAGTTTTCTCCTCTGATAGGATCACAGTATTTCTGACCGTACAGAAAGTTCAGTTTCAGTACGAATCTGTCCAACACGTTGCTGCGTACTTAGTCAATGAAGCACAGCGAAATGCACCAATGTGCGGCATTTTCGAGGCTCACCATCTGTCGTGCCACACCGAGTTCCAGTTCATTTCCACCTGTATGGCTCTCATAATATGGGACCAATTTCTACCTCAGCTACGAGAATGTCAAAGCAACCGCTGATATCCGGAATTGCATTTCTCACTGCGCAAATCGTGGGATAAACAGCGACGCGTGGTTTTTCTCATCCATTTCACGCCAGATCTCAGATCACGGCAGTTCCCTTCCAATTTACATCGCGGTTCACTTACGGCTCAGTCGAGCTCTAGTCCGTGTGCCTACATTCCGAAGTGATAGTCTACGTTAGCCGATGTTGTCTTCAGTTACCACATTAATACACTACTGGCCATTAAAATTGCTACACCAAGAAGAAATTCGGGTGATAAACGCATATTCATTGGACAAGTATATTATAGTACAAATGACATTTGTTTACATTTTCACGCAATTTCGGTGCATAGATCCTGAGAAATCAGTACCCAGAACAACCACCTCTGGCCGTAATAACGGCCTTGATATGTCTGGGCATTGAGGCAAACAGAGCTCGGATGGCGTGTACAGGTACAGCTGCCCATGCAGCTTCAACACGATACCACAGTTCATCAAGAGTAGTGACTGGCGTATTGTGACGAGCCAGTTGCTCAGCCACCATTGACCAGACGTTTTCAATTAGTGACAGATCTGGAGAATGTGCTGGCCAGGGAAGCAGTCGAACATTTTCTGTATCCACAAAGGCCCGTACAGGACCTGCAACGTGCGGTCGTGCATTATCGTGCTGAAATGTAGGGTTTCGCAGGGATCGAATGAAGGGTACAGCCACGGGTCGTAATACATCTGAAATGTAACGTCCACCGTTGAAAGTGCCGTCAATGCGAACAAGAGGTGACCGAGACGTGTAAGCAATGGCACCCCATACCATCACGCCGGGTGATACGCAAGTATGGCGATGACGAATACACGCTTCCAATGTGCGTTCACCGCGATGTCGCCAAACACGGATGCGATCATCATGATGCTCTAAACAGAACCTGGATTCATCCGAAAAAATGACGTTTTGCCATTCGTCCACCCACGTTCGTCGTTGAGTACGCCATCGCAGGTGCTCCTGTCTGTGATGCAGCGTCAGTGGTTAACCGCAGCCATGGTCTCCGAGCTGATAGTCCATGCTGCTGCAAACGTCGTCGAACTGTTCGTGCAGATGGTGGTTGTCTTGCAAACGTCCCCATCTGTTTACTCAGGGATCGAGACGTGGCTGCACGATCCGTTGCAGCCATGCAGATAAGTTGCCATTCATCTCGACTGCTAGTGAAACGAGGCCGTTGGGATCCAGCACAGCGTTCCGTATTACCCTCCTGAACCCACCGATTCCATATTCTGCTAACAGTCATTGGATCTCGACCAACTCGAGCAGCAATGTCGCGATACGATAAACCGCAATCGCGATAGGCTACAATCCGACATTTATCGAAGTGGGAAACGTGATGGTACGCATTTCTCCTCCTTACACGAGGCATCACAACAACGTTTCACCAGGCAACGCCGGACAACTGCTGTTTGTGTACGAGAATTCGGTTGGAAACTTTCCTCGTGGCAGCACGTTGTAGGTGTCGCCACCAGCGCCAACCTTGTGTGAATGCTCTGAAAAGCTAATCATTTGCATATCAGAGCATCTTCTTCCTGTCAGTTAAATTTCACGTCTGTAGCACCCCATCTTTGTGGTGTAGCAATTTTAATGGCCAGTAGTGTAGCACCTGCTACTTATCAGGAGTCGTCGGATTGTTCAACTACAAGTATCTACTGAAATTGTTAATCCGGGACAGAACTGATTAACGTCAAATACAGCCGCCCTGCTGAACATTTTTAAATTGGGTAGTTATCGTCAACTTGTTTATTCTGCATCGTGTATAACTCCGTGTACCGAGCCACGAACCTGTCAATGCTCAGATCTCAGCATTTAGTTTCTTATACGAACTTAATAATGGCAGATTTGTGGGGGGGTGAGGAGCGGGGGACAGGGCCTGAACTGAAAATGCTCTAGGCAGATATTGTCCTAAATGTATCACCCAACTTAGGTAAAAAAAGACCGCTGCATTAATGGTGGTTGATACCTTGTGTCGTACTCTTGAAGCTCGTTCTGTTATCTAAGATAACAGAGCGATGCCTTCTAATATTAAAATTCGAATGTGGCGCCACAGTCCCCAGACACAACGTGCCTCCGTCATTTGTAGAAACCAAAGCATATACACTGTCTAGTCACCTTAATGTGACCACCAGTCGAAAGCACGAATAACCACCTTTTGTAGCACGGACCACTGCGAGACCTGCAGAAAGAGTGTCAGTGAGGTTCTGGAATGTACCGACGGGGATTTGGAGCCATGCCGCCTCCAGTGCTGTGGCCAGCTGCTCTAGGTTTATCGATTCAGGATCCGTGGCGCGTACAGCCCTATCGAGGTGGTCCCAGAGATTCTCTGTTGGGTTTACATCCGGGGAGTTTGGTAGCCAGGAGAGTACGGCAACCTCACTTTGGGGCTCTTAAAACCACACAGTTACATTGCACGCCGTGTGACACGTTACACTGGTCTGCTCATAGATCCCATTGTGCTGTAGATGAACAAACTGCATGCAGTGATGGAAATGGTGCCCAAGGATAGATGCATAGTTGTATTGATCCATTGTCATTTGCAGAATGGCAAGATCACTCAGGGAATGCCACGAAAGCACTCCCCAGTTCCCAAACCACAACGCTTCCTCGTCCTGCTCGGATCAGTCTGACGATTGTTGCAGTGTGTTTGCTTTCAGACATACGAATTACACGCCAATAGCTATCTGTCGGTTGGAGCATAAAACGTAATTCTTCTGAAAAGGATACCAGTCGCCAGTCAGTGGCTGAGTGGTCGTTGAGGAGACACTGTTGGTAGCCCCTTGGTTCATCTAGGCTGTCAGTTGCTCAACAGTTGCACGTCTAATCGCCCACACACATTTCTACAGCCGCCCATCATCCCTGTCATTCGTGACTCGTGGTGCACCACAGTTGCCCCGGCGCTACTTTTGGATAGCTCCATTTTGCCCTGCACGGTATGCTTTAACTACGCCGGCACGTGAACGTTTACAAACTTAGCCATTTCGGAAATTCTTCCACCCTTGGCCCGAAAGCCAATGATCACGCCATTTAGGACGTCACATAAATCGCTCCGATTCCGCATTACCACTACAGCTGCATTGTTTTCCGCGTCATACAGACACGCTTTATATATCCTATACAGCTAGTGCTCCCACCGGTTATCTGTGAGTGGTAACTGCACGTTGACGCCAGACATTGATGGTAGTCATATTATGTGGCTGGAACGTGTAGTTACAAGGGACAAAATCCCCAAGGTTGACGAAGTCTTTGAGAAGCTCTAAACCTACCTCGGATTTCAATGTCCCGAGCGATATGGCGCAGTGGTTAGCACACTAGCTTCGCTTTCGGGAGGAAGACATATCAAAACCGCGTCTGGCCATCCTGATCTGGTTCAAAATGGTTCAAATGGCTCTGAGCACTACGGGACTTAACTTCTGAGGTCATCAGTTCCCTAGAACTTAGAACTACGTAAACCTAACTTACCTAAGGACATCACACACATCCATGCCAGAGGCAGGATTCTAACCTGCGACCGTTGCAGCAGCACGGTTACAGACTGTAGCGCCTAGAACCGCTCGTCCACAACGGCCGGCTCCTGATCTGGGTTTCACGAGAGATCCCTAAATCACTTCAGGTAAAGCGCATGAAAGGGCTTGGCCGACTTCCTTCCCCATCCTTCCCCAATCCGATGGGACTGACGATCTTGCTGTTTGATTCCCTTCCCCAAAATCAACCAAACTACCAGTTCCAAATTAAGGTGCCTTTAACAGTTTCACAACAAGACTCTGTTTTGAAAGCTAGCAGAAGATCCGAAGACGCTTTGGTCGTATTATAAGTACATCACCGGCAAGACACCATCAATACCTTTACTGCAATATAGCGGTGGGAATGTTAATGACGACAGTGCTAATACAGTGAAGTTACCAAATACGGTTTTCCGGAATTTCTTTACCAAAGAAGACAAAGTAAGTAGTCCAGAATTCTAATCAAGACCTGCAGCAAATATGAGGGACTTAGAAGTAGATGCCCTCGGTGTAGGGAAGCAGCTCGAATTACTTAATGAAGGCAGGTCTTCCCGACCAGACTGCATACCCCAGTTAGGTTCCTTTCAGAGTGTGCTGTTGGAATAGGCTCGTAGTTAGCAATGAAACGAAAGATCCGTATGTAAAGACCGTTAAGTTGCATAGGTCACACCAACACCCAAGAAAGTAAATAGGAGTAATTCGTTGAATTACACTTATGCCAACTTGATGTAGGCTTTTCGAACATATACTGTATTCCAACATTGAAAACTACGTAGAAGAAACGATTTAGTGTCACATAGCGCGGATTCGGAAAATGTCGTTCTTATGCAACACAACTGGCTCATGAAGTTGTGAGTGTTATTGACAGGGGATATCAAACTGACTCCGTATTTCTAGATTTTCAGAAGGCCTTTGGTACTGTTTCTCGCAAGCGGCTTCTAATTACATTGCGTGCCCGCCGACTAACGTCTCAGTTGTGCGACTCGATCAGTGATTTCCAGTCAGAAAGGTCATTGTTCTTTGTAAATGACTGGAAGTCATCCAGTGAAACGCAAATGATACCTGGTGTTCCTGAAGGAAGTGTTGCAGGCCCTCTGCCGTTTCTGATCTGAATAAGGGACCTGAGTGCCGATGTGAACTGTCGTCTTAGATAGTTTGTAGACGTTGCTGTCGTTTACCGTCTAGTAATGTCATCAGAATATCCGTATGAATGACAAAATTATACAAGCAAGTTGTGTGTAAAGTGTGAAATTTGGCAACTGACCCTAGACGATAAAAAGTGTACGGTGTTCCTTATGTCTACAGAAAAAGAAACATTAACTTCGGTCACACGATAAATCAAACAAATATAAATGTTCTCTACTCATCTAAATACGTAATTATCATAATTACGAACATCTTGAATTGGGACCGTCACATAGAAATTCCTGGGAGAAAGGCGAACCAACGACTACGCTTTATTGGCATAGCACTTTGAAGATTCAACTAATCTACTAAAGGGATTGCCTACTTTCTATTTTTTTCGGGCGTTTTCTGGAGTACTGCTGCTTGGTATTGGATCATTATCATATAGGACTGACGGTGTACATGGAAAAAGATGAAAGAAGAGCATCTCGTTTTGTATAATCGCGAAATAGAGGACAGTGTCACGGTTATGATACGTGAATTGGCGTGGTAATCATTAAAACAAAGGCGTTAATCTTTTCAACAAATTTCCGTCTCCAACTTTAATCCCCCAATGCGAAAGTATGTTTTTGACGCCCACCTACAGGGGAGAAATGATCATCGTAATGAAATAATAGAAATCAGAGCTCGCAAGGAGAGATTTGTGTGTTCTCTTTTTCTTCGTGGTTTTTGAGAGTGTAACGGTAGAGAAACAGGGTGAGTGGTTCGACGACCCCCCTACCACACACTTAAGTGTGAATTGCAGAGTATTCATGTAGATGTGATTGTAGATGTAAATGAATGTAGATCGGAGTTTAGCGTTCCGCTGCATTCGAGATTATTACAAACTGGGTATTAGTTCCATTGTACGAGGCTAGGGAGGAATATCGATTCCAGGAGTGTTAATAAAATGCTCTCGGTATTCGCCTGAACTAATTTACAGAAGGCACGAAAAAACGAATTTTCCTTAGAGCGATTTATGCTGTTTTTTGCGAACACGTTTGCGATGAGTTAATCACAGCGCCTCCATACTCGCTTTAAACTACAAGCTTGCTCCGATGACATGGGTTTTACTGGGCTTCGGAAGAGTTCGAATTCTCTAGAGGTGAATCGCAACTGCTTGGAATAGAGTCCCACCAATTCCAAATTGTTAATTGCGTCTTTTCATTAATGGTAGCTCAGAACTGTTGTTTTGATAAAAGGCATAACGATAACATCTTTCACGGGAGCCGGCATAGGTCATCTAACTAAAATACGAGCATATGATTGCACTTTCAGGAACTTGACTAACTTGGTAGCAATGGCGTGGATCATACTGAGAGCACGTAAGTGCTTCCACATAGACTAACATTCGCTACTGCTACGTGATTTTACGAGGTTAATCTAAACATAACTTCCGTTCATTTATAAAAATAAACGCCTGTATATTAAGAGGTTTATTTCTGTGGGGTAAGTAATGCTTTGATACTGTTGTGTCATCCATCGTCTTCAAACGGCTGTGACCTTTGTTCTTTTTCACCTTCGGAAACAGGTGAAAATCACAGCACGACAAATCAGGACAGTGAGGATGATCAAACATTTACCAGGCGAAACGTGTGGCAGCTCTCGTGCACAAAAGCCATGACAGAAACCAACTCTATGTCTTTTGCTAAGGGTGGTTATTATGAGTTTCTTTAGAGTTTGACAGCAAATTTAATAGTTTACTGCAGTGCCTGTTTCCAAAAACATCAGGAAGAAGTATCCTCTCTCTATCCAAAACAAAAAATTGCCATAAGTTAACATGCAGAAAATTTTATATGATACCTTAAAGGCTAGCGTGGCCTAAATCCATTGATTGGCTTTTTATGTCAGCGTTGACATATGCAACCCACCTTTCATATCCTGACACAGTGTGATTGAGTAATTCGTCTTCTTTTCAACTTCACCCCATCAGAATCGTTAATGTGATTCCCAAACACTTTGTTTGTGGACGTCAGTCAAAACTTTGGGGTCCATCGTTCACAAACTTTGTGACAACCAAGTTTATCAGTCACACGTTCGTACAGCCCTGCCTGTGATATTTGAGGGAAACTGACCAATAATTCTGCCATCGTCACCGATGATTTTCTCTGATTCTATCATCAAACTACGCAATTTACTCATTTGTCACAACAGATGGTCTACACTTTTTTCTTGATAATGGACGTTCGTCCGACCTTCCCGATACAAACGGCACCATTTTTCTGCAGTAGTATGACTCCGTATATTGACCAAAGCTCACTGTGTACGTTTCCAGCTTTCATGTTTTTTGCACACAAATCGGATTACAGCACGTAGTTCACAGGCGACGGAATTTTCGATAATAGCGACCGTTTCGATTTAAAGTTACGGCGCAAACACAGTTCAGTAAACTTTACGTGGCACTGCCAGATTCGACACAACTGCGCTGAAATCACTTACGCTACCCCCGCTGCTGCACGCACCAGACAGCATCGGACCCTTTTACCAAAATGTAAAGAGTTCAGGTGGAGTCCTTGGATTAGCCGTTTATGAGGATAATGTATGGAAGAGCTAATAAGACGAACAGATAACAGGATACGTACTAGGATACAGAACTACGAAGAAAAGAAAACCATTTGCACAAGGAAATATAGACATTGTTGTGTTAGTGTATAATTCATCGGACTCTAAACTGAGATTTATTTTTTCTTCTCTTTTAGTTTTAAAAAATAAAGGCTGGAGGGTGAAAAATTATTCAAGGTCGTCTATAGGCTATGAGCTGAAGAAATTTTCGTGTCACTAAAGACGTTTGGACTGTTTATCTGTGACTTATTAGTAATACCCTAAATACCACAGCTCTTGAATCACTGACTTGTGTGCGTTGCATATATACTTGGCAATCCAGGGTAGACAATTTTGATGTCGTGTCATATCCCGGTGGCAGAAAGGCAGGAACAACAACAGACTTCTGATACTATCATGTGCAGAACAGTCACGTTACATGTGTTCATTGGTAGAATCCTCCAGTTTCAGTTCGTCTACATCTACATCTCCATGATTACTCTGCAATTCACATTTAAGTGCTTGGCAGAGGGTTCATCGAACCTCAATCATACTATCTCTCTACCATTCCACTCCCGAACAGCGTGCGCGAAAAACGAACACCTAAACCTTTCTGTTCGAGCTCTGACTTCTCTTATTTTATTTTGATGATCATTCCTACCTATGTATGTTGGGCTGAACAAAATATTTTCGGATTCGGAAGAGAAAGATGGTGACTGAAATTTCGTAAATAGATCTCGCCGCGACGAAAAACGTCTTTGCTTTAATGACTTCCATCCCAACTCGTGTATCATATCTGCCACTCTCTCTCCCTTATTACGTGATAATACAAAACGAGCTGCCCTTTTTCGCACCCTTTCGATGTCCTCCGTCAATCACACCTGGTAAGGATCCCACACCGCGCAGCAGTATTCTAACAGAGGACGAACGAGTGTAGTGTAAGCTGTCTCTTTAGTGGACTTGTTGCATCTTCTAAGTGTCCTGCCAATGAAACGCAACCCTTAGCTCGCCTTTCCTACAATATTTTCTATGTGATCTTTCCAACTGAAGTTGTTCGTAATTTTAACACCCAGGTACTTAGTTGAATTGACAGCCTTGAGAATTGTACAATTTATCGAGTAATCGAATTCCAACGGATTTCTTTTGGAACTCATGTGGATTACCTCACACTTTTCGTTATTTAGCGTCAACTGCCACCTGCCACACCATACAGCAATCTTTTCTAAATCGCTTTGCAACTGATACTGGTCTTCGGATGACCTTACTAGACGGTAAATTACAGCATCATCTGCGAACAACCTAAGAGAACTGCTCAGATTCTCACCCAGGTCATTTATATAGATCAGGAACAGCAGAGGTCCCAGGACGCTTCCCTGGGGAACACCTGATATCACTTCAGTTTTGCTCGATGATTTGCCGTCTATTACTACGAACTGCGACCTTCCTGACAGGAAATCACGAATCCAGTCGCACAACTGAGACGATACGCCATAGGCCCGCAGCTTGATTAGAAGTCGCTTCTCAGGAACGGTGTCAAAAGCTTTCCGGAAATCCAGAAATACGGAATCAACTTGAGATCCCCTGTCGATAGCGGCCATTACTTCGTGAGAATAAAGAGCTAGCTGCGTTGCACAAAAACGATGTTTTCTGAAACCATGCTGATTACGTATCAATAGATCGTTCCCTTCGAGGTGATTCATAATGTTTGAATACAGTTTATGCTCCAAAACCCTACTGCAAACCGACGTCAATGATATAGGTCTGTAGTTCGATGGATTACTCCTACTACCCTTCTTAAACACTGGCGCGACCCGCGCAATTTTCCAATCTGTAGGTACAGATCTATCGGTGAGCGAGGGGTTGTACATGATTGGTAAGTAGGGAGCTATCGTATCAGCGTAATCTGAAAGGAACCTAACCGGTATACAATATGGATCTGAAGACTTGCCCGTATCAAGCGATTTCAGTTGCTTCGCAACCCCTAAGGTATCTACTGCTAAGAAACTCATGCTAGCAGCTGTTCGTGTTTCAAGTTCTGGAATATTCCATTCGTCTTCCCTGGTGAAGGAATTTCAAAAAACTGCGTCCAATAACTCCGCTTTAGCGGCACAGTCGTCGGTAACAGTACCATCGGCACTGCGCAGCGAAGGTATTGACTGCGTCTTGCCGTTTGTGTACTTTACATACGACCAGAATTTCTTCGGATTTTCTACCAAGTTTCGAGACAATGTTTCGTTGTGGTACCTATTAAATGCATCTCGCATTGAAATCCGTGCCAAATTTCGCGCGTCTGTAAATTTTAGCCAATCTTCAGGATTTCGCGTTCTTCTGAACTTCGCATGCTTTTCCCGTTGCCTCTTCAACAGTGTTCGGACCTGTTTTGTGTACCATGGGGGATCAGTTCCATCTCTTTCCAATTTGTGAGGTATGAATCTCTCAATTGCTGTTGCTGCTATATCTTTGAATTTGAGCGACATCTCGTCTACATTTGCATAGTCAGTTCGGAAGGAATGGAGATTGTCTCTTAGGAAGGCTTCTAGTGACACTGTATCCGCTTTTTTAAATAAAATTATTTTGAGTTTGTTTCTGTTCTGTTGTTCCGTTGTTCTGTTTGTTTGTTTCGTATTGGACATAATGTTGGTAGAGTGATTATTGTGGAACTCTTTGTCCGAAGAAAAATAAAAGTAGCTCAAAATTTGTGATGAATTTAATCTTAGCATCAAATCATCCAAAAGCTCTCTCATATCGGCACTGATAATCTATACACCATCATGAGTGGTAACAGAATACTGGTGCATTGCTACATTTATATTATCTTCTGTCCGCACAATTTTCCACCATGGACTGCAGTGAGCAATTCCATACAGCGGAACACACCAAAGAAAAGACTCTTGAGACTCTGTGAAACCGTCAATACAGATATTACACTGCTAGTAGACAACCGAAGCCATTTTTTATGTTCTCTTTCGTTTCCTTACTATGAAATTCGAATTTGTGTGCTCCATAGCAGAGGATGCATGCATCTCCTATTGTGTCAATAAACTGAGTTGTTACTTGACACTTCATATCTTGGAACTTCGTTGCAACAGAGTTCTTAAAGTGACACATGGACTAACCGCCATGGCCAGTGTGCCACAAAAAAGGGTCACTTCACTTAAGTGTTCGAGATGTGCAGTATACAGGCGTATACGCTTACCTATTCTTCCCAGCAGCCCATTTACATACAGATGGCAGCAGTGGGCAAAATATTCTTTCTGTTCATAATGGCAGCTTGCTCCATGTTGACCAAGCCTTAAACAGATTCTAGATTGTCAATAATATTGAGTAATATTTCATATTTATTCCATAATATATATAAAGTAGAGCATATATATGTATATTCGGACCTTCTCCCGAAACTCTGGATCGATTTTAACCAAATTTAGCACAGATACAGCAGGCCTTTTGAGTATCAGCAGTGCGGGGTTTTGAACCTCCTAACTGTAATGGGAGCAGAGATATGGGAAAAAACTAGTTTTTCCCAGACCCTGGAGCATTGGTTGCCCTGCGATACAGGCTTGTTGTATGTGAACAATATTGGCCTGCAAGATCAACCTCCTTTTCAGGGAAGCCTACATTATAGAGGCAAAAAACAGTTTTCCAGGCTCCAGCATGTATGCTGTGCAGCATGACAGATGTGATGTATTGGAGTGTTATCAGGCTGGTTTAGCGACTGGCTTTCATGATGGCCAGTACATCAGGAGCAAGTGAATGATTTTCAAGCCCCTGTTGCGTAGCCTGCCTTGTATGACTAGTGTTTTGTGGGAGTAGCATCAGCCTGCTTTATTGAACTATACTGCAGAGATTACATGTGCTAATGAGTATGGCTGGTGACGAATTTTGGAAATTTGTGGTAAGGACTATGGGGAGCAAACTGCTGAGGTCATTGGTCCCTAGCCTTATGCACTACTTAATCTAATTAGGGAAAGGCAAACCTAATTTTCTAGCATTTGTAGACTCAGAGAAACCTTTTGACAGTGTTGACTGCTCTTTCAAATTTTGAAGGTGGGAGGGGTCAAATACAGGGAGCGAAAGGCTATTTACAATTTGTACAGAAACCAGATGGCAGTTATAAGAGTCGAGGGGCATGAAAGGGAAGCAGTGAATGGGAAGGGAGTGAGGCAGGGTTCTAGCCTATCCCCGATGTTATTCAATCTGTATATTGAGCAAGCAGTGAAGCAAACAAAAGAAAAATTCGGAGTAGGAATTAAAATCCGTGGAGAAGAAATAAAAACTTTGAGGTTCGCCGATGACATTGTAATTCTGTCAGAGACAGCAAAGGACTTGGAAGAGCAGTTGAACGGAATGGACAGTGTCTTGAAACGAGGATAGAAGATGAACATTAACAAAAACAAAACGAGGATAATGGAATGGAGTCGAATTAAGTCAGGTGATGCTGAGGGAATTAGATTAGGAAATGAGAACTTAAAGTAGTAAAGGAGTTTTGCTATTTGGGGAGGAAAAGTAACATGATGGTCGAAGTAGAGAGGATATAAAATGTAAACGCAATGGCGAGGAAAGCGTTTCTGAAAAAGAGAAATTTGTTAACATCGAGTATAGATTTACGTGTCAGGAAGTCGTTTCTGAAAGTATTTGTATGGAGTGTAGCCATCTATGAAAGTGAAACATGGATGATAAATAGTTTAGAAAAGAAGAGAATAGAAGCTTTCGAAATATGGTGCTACAGAAAAATACTGAAGATTAGATGCGTAGGTCACATAGCTAATCAGGAGGTACTGAATAGAATTGGGGAGAAGAGGAATTTGTGGCACAACTTGACTAGAAGAAGGGATCGGTTGGTAGGAGACGTTCTGAGGCATTAAGGGATCACCAATTTAGAACTAGAGGGGAGCGTCGAGGGTAAAATTCGCAGGGGGAGACCAAGGGATGAATACACTAAGCAGATTCAGAAGAACGTAGGTTGCAGTAGTTACTCAGAGATGAAGAACCTTGCACAGGGTAGGGCAGCATGGAGACATTAAACCAGTCTCTGGACTAAAGACTATAACAACATCAACAATCTAACATAAACTAACTTATGCTAACTTAAACTAATTTATGCTAAGGACAACTCACACACCCTTGCCCAATGGAGGACTCGAACCTCCGACGGGAGAAGCCGCGCGAACTCTGACAAGACGCCTCAGACAGCACGGCTGGCTGATGACAGAATACATGGGTAGAGGAGGGGATGGACTGAGGGATGAGGAGGAGGAAATGGACAGAGCTTGGGGAGGAGGGGGAGATGCATGAGGCAGGTGGAAGGTGTAGAGGGGTAGAGGGCAGATGGGGAAGGAAGCAGGGTAGGGGAAGGAGGAGACGGAGTTAGAGGAGGGGAGGAGGAGGAGGAAGATATGGGAAGAGAGAGGAGTTGGAGGAACTGCACAAAGAGACTGGGAGGAGGAGATGAAGAGACAGAGAGAATGGAGAGGAGGACACAGACAAATAGAGGTGGGAGGATGAGGTAGACAGACAGAGGAAGAAGTGGATACAGAAGGGAGGGGGAGATGTGCTCAGTATATGTGTCAAATACAGATGCAGGCAAAGCTGTATGGGAAAGGGCTAGTTACACAACATTAATGACAATCTATATATAGGATCTACTGAAGTTATATCTTTACTGAGCAGACTGCTTGGATTTTATAGTCTGTGTCTAATAGTGTATGTTGTTGTCAGCTCAGTCTCGTATCCTAAACTGTTTATTTTGCGCAGTCTGTCGTGAAGAGGAAAGAGCTCCGAAATCAGTTCATTGTAGAATCACTGGAAGTACATGCGGATATCCCAGCTGCATGGTGTGCTAAATGAAGTGAGAATAGTACTCGTAATTGCTATGAGAAAACACAGCAATACGGTAAGTTGTCGCAATACAGGGGAATGTACCCAGAAGCCGGCCAGAGTGGCCGAGCGGCTTTAGGCGCTACAGACTAGAACCGCGCGACCGCTACGGTTGCAGGTTCGAATCCTGCCTCGGGCATGAATGTGTGTGATGTCTTTAGGTTAGTTAGGTTTAAGTAGTTCTAAGTTCTAGGGGACTGATAACGTCAGATATTAAGTCCAATAGTGCTCAGAGGCATTTGAACCATTTTTTGTCACACGACAGTGAGATCCATTAAACTGCATGCATGTGTCTACTAACCGCGCAGTGCACAACCATAAATGGTCCTGTCAAGTTCATGTAGGGCGGATTCCCGACGAAGTAAATAAATTATGAATACGTCAATATGCATTTGGTGCTGAGTGCATCCGATAGCCAAGCTGCTGCTGCACAGTACCTTCAAAGGCGCCAATCCGATAAGAATGATTTTGTAGTTACGTTTAAGTAGTTCTACGTTCTAGGGGACTGATGACCTGAGCAGTTAAGTCCCATAGTGCTCAGAGCCATTTGAACCACTTGAATTTTTGTACCTAGAAACAGATAAGCTTCAATTAGCAAAGCAATTGAATTCCTTGCGGACAATTTAGGAGTAAAGACTAAAAAAATAAGAGTGCATAGAAAACCGACGCTGGTGTTGACGAGGTACTGAAGCCAACTCTTTGGTACTTCGATTCCTTGAAATTTTGAAAATGGCAAGAAATCTTTTAGCGGAATTTATATAAAAATGTGTGTACCTTTTTTTTAAATTGGATCTAAATAAATAATTATTTCACAGATATGAATGCAATTACATTTACAACCATTTGAGAAAGTACTTTGAATGAGAAAGCGTCTACCCGCGGAAAATTCCTATACTCATTTGGCTCGCTTATCGTCGAATCCTTTAGTAAATTTTCATTCGTTAGTCTTCTTCTCTTCTGACACCACTCTTTCATCCATTTACAAATAACAGCTGGTGTCAGTAATCATCATCTTTGCAAGTCTGAGATTTGACACTAATATTCCGCAACATCGAGTCACTGTCGAGAGCCTACCGACAATATG
Source organism: Schistocerca nitens (assembly GCF_023898315.1). Classification (NCBI taxonomy): domain Eukaryota; kingdom Metazoa; phylum Arthropoda; class Insecta; order Orthoptera; family Acrididae; genus Schistocerca; species Schistocerca nitens. The sequence continues at coordinate 503,363,609 of NC_064614.1, read as the reverse complement.
TTGCACAATATTACTGCTCAATATTATTAACTGCCGACGGGCAGCTTTAACCTCGCGCGTCTAGCGACTGACGTGGATAAACTGTAGGGTAGGGTCACTTGCTTTGAATATTGCGAAAACAGAAACGGTTATTCTCTTTCAACAAGAAAGATTGCAGGGATGGTACAGGAAAATTAGGGTCATACGTCAAATCTGCCCTGATTTCCACAGTGAGACCCAAGCGAAATGTCTATCATAAAATCTTAAGATGCTCTGTTAATACACAAAGTAATGAAAGGATCCATCTCATGTCGAAACCGAGGACTGCGGACGGAAAAGAGAAATATAAATTCCATACTTAGAAATGTATTCCCGTTGGAGGACAGTATAATACCAATGTCTGACTGCTACATATACGGACAAATGAGAGGTATCAATATTGGCAACATTGTATTTAAAAAGAATTAAGACCTCTTGAACAGACGGAATTTAAGTTACTGTTTGTATTAAGTATGTCGCAGAATTCGCTCTTTTCTTAGTTCATAGTTATCGAGAATAGTTAGCGCAGCTAGTAATCCCTTGTGAACAAAAAGAGTGCAGATCACTCCTGTCCCAAAAAAAATTGGTAATAGAACGGACGCACAGAATTTTAGATCGGTACTGAAATGGAAACGAGCGTATGGCATCGTTGGCCGGGACGCACCCCCCCCCCCCCTCCCACCGGGGAAGTTCGGCCGCAAAGTGCAAGTCGAAGCCACACTGGGCGACTTGCGCGCCGGTGATGAGGATGAAATTATGATGAGGACAACACAACACCGAGGTCTAGCAGCGGAGAAAACTTCCAATCCCGCCTGGAATCGAATCCGGGCCCGCTGCATGGGAGGCGAGCACGTTACCACCCAGCTAAGCAGGTGGACGTAGATCAGTACTGTTAACGTACATCTGTTGCCGGAAACTAGAGCATATTCTAATCTCAAACACTGTGACGTTGCTGCAGGAAAACAAGCTCCTCTCAAACAAGCTGCACGGATTCAGAAAAATCGTATGACTCACTTGCTTTATTCGTACACGACGCCTTGTATGCGACCATGTACAATAGATTCCGTCTTCCCAGATTTCTGAAAGACTTTCGACACTCCACAACATCGTCGACTACTAACCAAGATACGATCCTATGGGGTGTCTTCGCATATGTGTGATCCACTCTTAATATTTAAGTAACAGAATCCAGTAAGTCACACTGGACAGCGAATATTCCACTGTAACGGAAGTAACATCTGGTGTACCCCAAAGAAGATTAATAGGATCTCTAATCTTTTCAGTATACAGCGTGAAGAAAAATGCCGCACTTTGAGGTCGTCGTGAAATTCCTCATCCCAGTTCAAGACAAAAGTGTATGTAGCGGTACCTAGTCCCGCCAATGGTTTAATAGAAGTGCGGCTTAAAAACAAGGATCTGGCAACATTGTAACTGCCTGCAAATGGTCCGGGAAAAGTAGCGTGAACCCTGCATTGTGCCGGAGCTGTCCATGAGTTTAGTGAAATGAGGCAATGTTCGGCGGAATGATATGCAGTGTCGTCTATGTTTGAATCGCGCTCGCGCCAAACTTTCTTTTTTCAGTTAAAGCATCAAATTTTATCCGCTTTACACATCCACATTGCAGTATCTTGCGTATTTATTTCTGTTACTGTCACCTTTATTTAAACATTAGGACAAAGCATGAAATTCTTACTCACGTAAACGACCAGTTGTTTCGTCAATGACACAAATAAAGCCAGTATAAAATATTGGTGGACGCAGCAACATCATCTGTATCCAGGGAGGTACAAAAAGCTCAAAAGGTTGTCTACACTAGAGTGAACATTGTGTGACACTCAGTAATTCCATTCTTTACATGTGAGATACAGATTTATCTTCACTGAGCCGGCACCTACGCGTACTAGCAACGTTCACTTTAGAGACGGTATTCGAAGCGATCACCCTGCATTTGCAAACACTTCGCCGCTCGCTGGATCATACTTTTCTGGCCACTACGTAACACATCTACATCCACCATTCCCATGGGGCATGCACGTGAGCTATTAGATCGTGTAAATTCACGGGCGGAGTTCTATAAGCTCGTTCCTTTAAGTGGCCCAACAAATAAAGATATAGTGTATTAGGGCCGGAGAACGAGGAGGCCAGAACATTTTACATCCACACCCAATCCATTTCCCTGGAAACGCTTCATTTAAATAGTTACGCACATTCATTATAAATTGCGGTGGTGCACCATCTTGCTGAAACCATAGCTGTCACCGAACGCCAAATGGGTCGTTTGCTAATGCGTCAGGCATAGTACCGCAAAGAAACTTACGATATAGGTGTGCATTCGACTTGTCTAGCAATAGGCATGGGCCCAAAAGCAGTCCTATTATTCTAGCCCACAGATTTATGCCGATGCTTGCCTGAAAGCCACGGTCGTGGGTGACATGTGGGTTGTGTTCCGACCAATAGTGTCTGTCTGGAGGTTGAAAATACCTTCTTGAGTGAAGTTAGATTGGTAGTCATTTCATATCACGCTGTTTACGAAATGTTCGTTATCTTCCACTTGGAGCACAAGCCGTTCACAAAACTGTATTTCTCTAATGCGGTCTTCTAGCCGCTGGTGTTGACAAAACGTATAATGATATGGATGAAGTTCTTCATCGTACAACATTTCAACAACCAGTCTTTCAGGTATTTGGAACCGCCTTGCAGTATCACGAGTCATTCGTCGAGGTGATGGGTGAGTGGTTTCAAGAATCGCGTCCTCTGTTTGTGGAGAACGTCTAGTCCTTGGACGACCTCTGTCCACTACTTGTGAATGAAGGTAAATGGTTTTCCAAAGGCATTGCTCCTGTCGACAAAATCATTCTTATCGGATTGGCGCCTTTGAAGGTACTGTGCAGCAGCAGCTTGGCTACCGGATGCACTCAGCACCAAATGCATATCGACGTATTCATAATTTATTTACTTCGTCGGGAATCCGCCCTACATGAACTTGACAGGACCATTTATGGTTGTGCACTGCGCGGTTAGTAGACACATGCATGCAGTTTAATGGATCGCACTGTCGTGTGACAAAAAATGGTTCAAATGCCTCTGAGAACTATTGGACTTAATATCTGACGTTATCAGTCCCCTAGAACTTAGAACTACTTAAACCTAACTAACCTAAAGACATCCTACACATCTATGCCCGAGGCAGGATTCAAACCTGCAACCGTAGCTGTCGCGCGGTTCCGGACTGAAGCGCCTAGAACCACTCTGCCCCTGTCGTGTGATAGACTATTGTCATGTGACAAAGTAATGCCCCGCTTATAAACAACAAGAACCGATAGCTGAAAATACAAAAGGAAGCTGACGAGGAATCGCACCGTTGCTCCATGATGGATGTGGGTTTGATGTCACAGCAGCCTATTCAGTGAGCTACGTTGGCTGGTAAGGCACTGTGGCGTGATACAGTTCCTCTGTACATTCCGATGCACAGCTTGATGTGACATTGTTACCAGCTACTGTTACCATACATAAGTTTTCAAAATGCACCCGGGCCTCATTTTACTAAATAAACTCTCGTCTTGAATCTGGATGAGGAATCGCATGCCGACCTGCAAGTACAGTATTTTTTTTCCTTCACGATCTATAAAAACGATTTATCAAATCGCACTGTAAGATTGTTCGCTGACGATGCTGTGTTGTATAGCATCGACAATCCGAAAGAATTGCAGAAAGACTTGCTCAATATTTCTACATTGTGTAGTGAAGTAGCTCACCTTAAATGTCGATAAATGTAAGATAACAGCTATAACAACCATTTGTACCTGAGTACAAGACTAGCGGCGAACAGGTTGAGTACATCATTTCGTATTGCTTTGGGGTAATACTAAGCAACTTTATGACATGTCACCATCACGTAAAACCATTATAAGGAAATGCTGAACCTTCCGTCCTGCTAAGGTTTAGTTGACGTGCTGCTGCTGTTCACACCAAACGTGAGAAAGAAGTTTCAGCATAGCGGACATTGACATTTTGTACCCTCTGTGAGATGATTGCATAGTAATACGATCAAGCAATAAATCAATATCTGGGAAATTGTAAAATGTGCTTCAGAGAAGTCACATAACGAGCTGCATTCGGGAGGATGACGGTTCAATCCCGCGTCCGGCCATCCTGATTTAGGTTTTCCGTGATTTCCCTAAATCACTCCAGGCAAATGCCGGGATGGTTCCTCTGAAAGGGCACGGTCGACTTCCTTCCCCATCCTTCCCTAATCCGATGAGACCGATGACCACGCTGTCTGGTCTCCTTCCCCAAACCAACCAACCAACCAACATAACGAGCTGAGAATTACACTTTAAATGCTGATAACATTAATATTGGTAAAAAAGATCTGCCTAAGTTCTTAAATCCTTACTTTATAAATGCTTTCCAAACACTTACCTTAAAATTTTCAAATCTCGATGAACTTAAGTATCGTACACCAGCATACGACATGATGTTAGTGCATTTAAGGACATAAGCTAGTAAAGACGATTAGTAGCATCAAATTTAAAATGGCAGTGGTATATATGAAGTAACAGTGTCAGCTACAATTCCTACTGCTTCACTAATTGCAAATCCCTTAGCGTATGTTGAAAATTTATCATTCATTGATGGAATGTTTCTTGAATGATTAAAATTTCGAGAGTGGTAACTTTATCCGAGAGCGACAGTAGTCTAAAGCTGAAAATTATCCATCTATATCACATCTCTCGCCATTCTCTAAAGTATTTGAGAGATCAATGAAACAACAAATCACAAAGTACTTAAACGACCATGAGCTACTGAATAGCAGTCGACATGACTTCCGACCGGGTACGCAGATGAAGTAAATAGCAAATACGATAACTACAGTAGTGTTATAGTAGTTAATTTAGATCTTTATAAAGCTTCCGATACTGCTAGCCATTAAATTCTGTCAGATAAGTTAGAAGCAGTGAAGATAAAAGGAGAGAAGACTAGTGATTTCAGTTATGTTTAAAAAACAGATAACAGGTTGTGGAAATTAATTCATCTCATTTTAAGATTATTATCTGATACAAAGGAAGTCGAAATATGTGTACCACAGGGTAGTGTGTTAGGATCCGTTTTGTTCTTTAATTATAAAAATTATGTACATACCTCAGAAAAGGCAGCTAAAATGATGTTAGCAGTTAATACTTGTGTAGTAGTGAGTGGTGGTGAGGAATCTCTGTGTACAACAACTGATATCGCCTGAAGTCCCTATATTTCTTGATCAGTGCCAATGTGAAGAAAAAAAATGAAATTCAGTTTGGAAAGATGAATCAAAACGAAGAACTCCAGCTGGTACCGGCGGAAATGAGTTATAAAGGGTAAAATACACATAACGTTTAGAAATGCATGTTGGTCAAGGCTTCAACTAGAAAACTATGTAACAAAACTCTCCCAGAGACTCAGTTCTGCACCTTTTTGTTCTGAGAATCATTTCCAAAATATACTCTTCATGATGTGCTAGAATGTCTTACTTTGGTTATTTCCAGAACCTTGTAACTTACAGAATAGTTTTTGGGGTAAAACTAAAAGTCATTTGAACGAAATTTTTACGTTACAGAAGATGGGTGTACGAATCTTGTCCTATACCTCTTTATGGCCTCCCGGGAAGCCCCTATTTAAAAAAAGGTGTGTGTTGTTACAATAGCCTCCCTATTAATACAGAAATTTGCGCTGACGATAAGAGTAAATTTTGGAAACCAAAACATTAATAGCAATTATCATGGCTGAAACACTTTCAACTGTGGGTACCTCTATGTAGAGCAAGAAAAAACAATTCTTTCTCAAAGTCATGTGAGCCATTTGGTGTTATTCCATTTAATGCATTGCGAACAAACATAAGGAAGTTGGAGAAAGAAATGGCTTTTAGAGCAGACTTAAATTGTAACCTATTGAGAAGTGTTTTTACGGGGTAGATGAATATGTTAGCATACAGAAATACTAAGCCCCCGCTCATTTAAGCAAACTGTACTCTGTTGTCTTTGCTCAAGAATGCTTCTGTTATTGATTTTGTGTTTTTTGTGTTTTAGGTCCAGTGCAATACACCTCCTTAGAGAAGAATGGAGTGCAAAATAATTGTAATGAATATATTGTTGGCAGGTATACCTGCATTAACGTGTTGTACTTTTCAACAGAGTTATATTATATGTTCTTGTTTTTACATTCTTGATTCTTCAGAAGTGTATTATATCTACGTTTCATGTTTTTATTATAATGTTGTTCTGCCTTGTTGTTCACGTTGTAATCTTCTTATAAACGACGTATACGTGATTTCCTTCCCAAACGTGTTCCGAGGGAGGTGCCTAAGCTAATATTAATGCACTGGACTCGCACTTGGGGGGAGCTGTATTCGTACCCATTCTCGTCGTCCTGAGTTGGATTTTTATGGTTTTTCCAAGTTTCTGAGGTGAATGTTGGAATGGTTTCGTTGACAGGGCCATGTCCGATTTTCTTCCCTATCCTCGTCAAATCAAATCATACCTTTTGTATGTTTATAGACTACTATTTCTGTAAATTTTCTGACATATCAGATACATTTATACTCAATAATCTAAGGGCGAATAAATAAAGCCGGCCGAAGTGGCCGTGCGGTTAAAGGCGCTGCAGTCTGGAACCGCAAGACCGCTGCGGTCGCAGGTTCGAATCCTGCCTCGGGCATGGTTGTTTGGGATGTCCTTAGGTTAGTTAGGTTTAACTAGTTCTACGTTCTAGGGGACTAATGACCTCAGCAGTTGAGTCCCATAGTGCTCAGAGCCATTTGAACCATTTTGAATAAATAAATATATAATGATGATTACCAGGTAGCCAAATGATCAACTGGTATCATGGAGGGGTCTGACGATGACGTAATGTAACATCGAAATCAACTGCAAATAAAATAAAACCTGTATATATTAACAGTTATTGTCCCATGATCTATCAGAAAATGGATGTACGGAGACACCGAGAGAATTCAGATAAGCGCTGCTAGGATCCGAACACGTCGGTACGGACGTTACAAAAGTGTAACACAAACGCCTGAAGAATTTAAAAGAGAATCCTTGGAAGGACGACGACATAGTTCTCGCGATATCCTGTCGGATAAATGTAGAGAACCTGTTTTTGAAGCGACCATTATGCTGCCACTAAGGTGCATCTCACGTAGAGGTCCAGAAAGTAAGGCAGACAGGTAGCTTGCAGAGGCATCTAGGGTATCATTTTTCCCTCGTCTTTATGTATCCTCCACGTAGCGTTGTACAGTGGCTTACTGAAGGTTTTTGTAGATGGAGATGCGTAATATAACATGCAGTTTTAATCGGGTTGTAGACTACAGTATCGACCGTCGCACAGACGTGGTGCGAGGCAGCATGGGTGGCGGCGGCTACGACGGAGTACCCTCATTCTCAGCTGCGACTGCTAGGTGAAGGAGTATGTACAGCGCCCGGGAGAGTACCCTCAATTAACACTCTCCTTACAGATTAACTGTCATCAGTTTCCGATGAGCGGTGGTGCGAGTGTCACAGACAATTACTTGTGAGTCTGTGAGTGCGTTCTGCTGCAGCCCTCACTTCACTGAATGCTACTACAGTGTGAGTGCGACCTTCTCAGTGGGACGACAGGGGACAAGCCAGCCGACACGTGTCCTCAAGTGACGCGTCCTGCTGCCTGAGTAGAGGCGGCGGCTAGATTAGTGGACGCGCTCAGAGGCGGATTACTGGCCAGCGCTTGTGTTGCACGACTCAAGTCCCATCCCTTCGCCCCTCCACCACTAAACCCGATCCGCGTCCAGCGCTTCAATCACTACACTCGCCTCGCCGGGGAGACGGATGCCACCGCTTGCATATGTTCGGCTTACCTCACAGTCCTCACGCTACTGAAAACTGAAGCTGTTCGGTGTTTGCTTCTGAACCTGCGATTTTGAATTCCTTTTAGCAGACTGTGTGTAACGGTATGAGGAGTGTTATATCTTAATTTTCCAATATCTCGTTACATGTCGTAAAAGTTTTGGAATTCCAAGACCCTGTGCATCCGCAAATAGAGTAGTGAACTTAAAGACGTCTGCCGTAAATTTAAACTCTTACTTATTAACACTTGAAAGTAATTACCTATGGCAAATCACATTTAAACTTAATTTGGCATCAAGTAACTATCCATTAACCGTCAGTGCTCGACAGGTGTGTCAGACCTGGCCGCATAAACATCGCAATAGACTCATGTCAGACGTAGCCCGACACAAACTTCAGTTCGCTGTAAATCGTACGCTGGTGCTGTCACCGTTGTATTTGTTGTTCTGAGGTTTTCTGACATCTCTGAACAAGCGATGTAACTACGACGAAACGCATTTGTCAGACGTATACTGCTACCGTTTCGTTTCCACGTTTCTAATTCACTCCGAGGACGATGTTCGCACCCATAAAGCAAACACGGCGAATCTAAGTGATAATCTTAAAACAACATTGGAGGTAATGGATGAAAGTATTAGTGATGCGAGTGATTTGAGCCATGACAACAATAATTATAGTTCATATAACAGTGACAATGAAAGTGAAAATACAGAAACTGATAGAAATCAACACGCGTAGTCTACAAGTAATAGTAGAGGTTTGTGCATCCTGCAACTTCATGTGTAAATCAAAAAAGCGGTAGCCTATGATGCTTTTATGCCTGTTGGAGGTATCAGTATTAAACAGCTTAATTCTGGGCAACCTGGATGATGCTTACAATTATAAACCCACGATGAGCCACAAGAGGTGCACAGTGGCACTTCTGTAAGCTGATTGCAAACTTACGGGACAATCTACGGAAGAAAGAGGGGAAGAACATATTTTCGAAGACAAGGAGAGACTATCAAAGCAGCAACGCTTCATAAGCTCCAGTGAGAAGGTTAACAGAAGAGATTGTGCTGTAATACGGAGGTGAAAGATGCTGGGAGAGAAACTCTTTGCCACTGCAACACATATTTCACTAAACCAGGACTCCATCCGGGTGAATGCTTTGAAAACAAGTACATCTTCAAGCAACAAATGGCCTAAGTGATGAAATACATGAAATGAAAGACAAAACATGACATGTTCAGTGTTACAATGTATTTATTATTTGTTTTATTTTCTTTCAGACAGGGAGGCAGGAAAAATACGTTGTAGGCAACAGCCATTGATAACACAGACACTTCAAGGAAAGTGTATGTGAAGGTCTATCCTTAGGTAAGTAGTGTGATCACTATCTCTGGGTTCTCGAGCATAAGCTCAATGAAGGCTCGAAGCCATGGCCAGTCGTGGAGTGGCTGGCTTGATCATTTACCTGACTGCGACAAAGAAAAAGTCCATACTAAGACTGCACAACGACTGAAGATCATGATACGAAACAGTAGCAACTGTTGGCAGTAGAAAAAGTACACTAACGGAAAAAAGATTTGCAACACCGAGGAGGAGTTTTGTGACATAAACGAAAATTGCCAGAAGTGTTTCTACATCTGAGAGATTATGTCTTTTCAGATTTTGCGCCAATCGCCTAAGAGTGGAGCTAGTAGCGTCACTACGGAAATACACTCTGTAAATGTCGTAAGCGTTGATTACCTTTGAGAGGAGAGGTGGTGAGCTGGTCAAAAATGCATTTGAGGCGACAAAGACGCCATTATCAACACATCACTGAGTTTGAATGAGGTGTTGTAAGAGTCCTACGGGAAGTTGATGTTCTTCAGCGATATTGGAGAAAGACTTGACAGGAATGTAGCCACTGTGCATGACTGCTGGCAGCGGTGGTCACGAGAGTGTACGGTCGCAACAAGAACGGGCTCCGGACGGCCCGTGCCACTACCGTCGGGACAGAGCGTCCTACTGCAACTGCAGCACCAATTTTAATAGCAGTTGGCACCACAGTGACACATTGAACTGTTACAAATTGGTTAGTTCGAGGACAGCTCCGAACCAAATAACCTGTAGCCTGCATTCCACTGGCCCCAAACCATCGGCATTTGCAACTTCAGTGATGTCAAGAAAGAGCTCATTCCAATGCAAGGTGAAGGTCAGTGGTGTTCTCTGATGAAAGCTGGCTCTGCCTCGGTGTAAGTGATGGTCCTGTATTGGTCAGGAGGAGGCCAGTTGAGGGTTTTTAACCAACCTGTCTGCGTGCTATACACATCGGATCCACACCAGGACTTATGGTCTGAGCTGCTATTTCGTATGATAGCAAGAGCACTCTCGTTGTTATCTCACGCACTCTGACTGCAAAATTGTATGTCAGCCTGTGGATTTGACCAGCTGTGCTGCTACTCGTGAACACCATTCCAGGGAGAGTTTTCCAACACGATAACGCTTACCTACATACCTATATTGTATCACAGAACGCTCTGCGGAGCTTCGACATGTTGCCTTAGGATTGGTTGGTTGTGTTGGGGAAGGAGACCAGACAGCGAGGTCATCGGATTAGGGAAGGACAGGGAAGGAAGTCGGCCGTGCCCTTTGAAAGGAACCATCCCGGCATTTGCCTGGAGCGATTTAGGGAAATCACGGAAAACCTAAATCAGGATGGCCGGACGCGGGATTGAACCGTCGTCCTCCCGAATGCGAGTCCAGTGTCTAACCACTGCGCCACCTCGCTCGGTGTGTTGCCTTAGGAGATCTGTCTCCACTGTAGCACATATGAGACATCATCGGACAATAACTCCAATGTCTTCCACAAACAGCATTTACTGTCCTTGTACTGATCGACCAAATGCAACAGGCGTGGAACTCCATCCCACAGACTGACATGCGGCACCTGTACAACACAATCCATGTTTGCAAGCTTGCATTCAACATTCTTATGGCTACACCGTTTACTAATGTACGAGTATTTCACACTTGCAATGGATTATTTTGCGCTTACATTGACGTACTATTTTTTTCCCGTCAGCGTATTTCCGTCCAAACAATTTACGAGAAAGGGGTCCGGTGACGCCGTCGACAACCGCTGACATTTCCACAGTGAGCAACTCATCGCATTCAGAAAACGAAGGTAGCGAGGGAGCGCTGTGCAAGAAACTTAAAACAGCGGTATGTGAAGCATCTGCTAAAAGACAACACACATGCCGTAAACAACTAGCGCCACCACATAACCAAGTTCGACCGACGTCGGAAGTTATCGATAGGAAATATTATTTACCAACGGATAGGCAAGTAGCACTGACTCTGTCCTCCTCTTGTTTGACCAGTGAGAGAGTAGTATTACAAGCACAATTTCAGTTAAAACCTCAATCCGTATTTATAAGGTCATTTGACAAATAAATCTCAAATTCTTCCTTGATACCACTCTTCCAATATTTGGAGTGCACGCCAGTGTTACTGTGTAGTAACATTCCTTACGATAACCGGTGCCAGGCCAATATTCTGATGTAGTAGATTTGCTTTGCTGTTGAAGAGTGAGAGACAAGGGGCGATCAAAAAGTTTGCAATCAGTGGCCATACAATCCAGAATGTGTATCTCAGTCAGGAAGAATTATCACAACCATTGAGGGAATCATACCATCAAGGCACCATGTTGAAGACATCCGTTTGGCGAAACACCGAAAGTGGCTGCGTGAGGATGTTCATGGCTGCCTGCCGCACATCCTCGTCCGACAGAAATGGTCGACTCTTCAAGGCCTCTTTTAATGGACGAAAGTCATGCTAATAGCATGAGGAGAGATCAGGACTGTATGGTGGCTGCTCGAGGCTTTCCCACCAATGTTGGCGTAATTCCGCGTTTCGGGATTTGCAGTCTGGGGAAGTGCGTCATCATGAGGCACTGGTACGCCATGTCGCAGTTTTTCCGGACGTTTCGCCTTAACCGCACGCCATAACTTCTCCTGCGTTTCACAGTACCGTTCCCCAGTGACTGGGCAACCAGATTCCTTGAGGTCAATAAGCAGTGGGTCTCGGTAATCAAAGAACAGGGTGATTGTCACCTGTTCAGTAGGTGGTTGGCTGTTGAACTTCTTGGGACAAGGAGCGATTGATAACAACTCTTTCTCTGACTCCCAGAGGCGACACCGGATTTAGCAACCGGCAGCAATGCTCTCAAGCAACTTGTTGCCTGTAGCATTTAAACTCATCAGCTACTTCAGGAAAACAGGCATCCCGTTTATTTTTTGTTCGTAATTCAATGCCCGGGGTATCCACTGGCTACAGACCTTACGGTAGCGTAATGAGTTGCACGCTACCAAAGCTGATGTCGAGATCCTTTGCTATCGCGCGAATGGTTACTTGCCGGTCTACCCTAATCACATCATCAACCGCCGCTTGTTGTTCGTAATGGATGCGAATGGCCTCCCAGATATACCGGCGTCTTGTGTGGAAACACGATTAGCACGAGACTCCGCGGACCGTTCCACAATCGTGGTTTGCGACAGACATGCTGCCCCATACACGTTCTTTTTTGTCCGATGCACGTCTATTGGGGTTTGTCCTTCGGCAGCTAAGGAAATAATAATAGCACGTTGGTCCTGTTTGGACGCATTTGGTTACAGCGTCGCCATAATTCACATTTCTGCTTTACAGGCTCGCACGTCAGACTTGCACGAATGCCACACTGATCCCTTGGCTACAGGTAGATGCTTATATATTTGTTAAGAAGTCAGAACTCCAGCGCCATTACCTTTCCAAAAATCAATCAAATCGTCACCCAGCAGATCCTCAATTTCTTTTCCATCCTTCTGTATATTATTCTTGTAATCAACTTGGTTGCTCGACTATTAGCCTAATTGTGCTATAACTCCCGCACTTTTATGTCCTTGCTATCAGCGGGATTGTATGGATGATATTTTTCGTCAAGTCTGATGGGATGTCTCTAGATTTATAGATTGTACACACCAACTTTAATAGTTGCTTGGATGGTGCTTCCCCCAATGATTTTAGGAATTCCGAAGGAGTATTGAGTATTATCTATCTCGTCTGGCTTCTTTGATCGAAAGTCTTTGAAAGTTATATATAGAACTCTGAGTCTAATCCTAGATCCCATATGCCTTCCATATTGACTCAGATTTGTTTCTTAGTTTACATCATCAAACAGGTCTTCCCACTCGTCGAGACCTTCAATGTAATCTTTCCACCTACCTGCTCTCGCCTCTAAGCTTAACTATGGAATTCCTGTTGTACTCTCAATATTGGCGCACTTGCTTTTAATTTCACCGCAGTGTCTATAGCCTCAAAGAATATAAACACATTTTATTATTTCTCAGTACTTCAACATCGCACCTATTTCCAAATCCTTCCGGATGAGTTTTGTACTTTAGCCTATCCTTCGTCATTGCTGATTATTGATCCATGTCTGCATTTGCTTCTGGGTACGCTTTACAGTCTAATACTGATTTCTGAATGTCGGTCTGACCATAAAAAAAATCGATGCAGTCTTCTCATACTTCCAGACCGTTTTTCAAGTATACCACCGCCTCTTGTGATTACTGTACAGTATATTCGCCGTTACCGGTAGACGATTACTACAGAACTCTGTCAGTAATGCTCATATCTCATTCGTACCATCTAACCCATAACACTGTCTTCTATTCGTTCCCGAACTACAACATTCCAAATCACCCGACTGTCTCATAATTATATCCCTTTTCATACTGAACTACCCGTTCAGTACCGTAATATACGTTCTCTATCTCTTCATTTTCTGCTTGTGATGTCGTCATACATACTTTAAAGAATCTTGTTGCCGTTGGCTTGGTGTCGATTCTGATCGGAGTAACCCTTTCACTGAACTGTTGACAGTAACTACTGTCTGCCCTCGTTTCCTACACATAACTAATCCTGTTCCCGTCTTACCATTTGCTAATGATGGTAACAACCTGTATTCATCTCACCATAAATCTGTATCTTCTTTCCATTTTTCACTGACCACCACTATATCTAGGTTTGTATTTCCTTTTTCAGATTTTCTAGCTTCCCTACCACGTTGAACCTTCTGACATTCCATGCTTCGACCCGTAGTATGCTACCGTTTGTTATTCAGTCTTTTTCTCATGGTTACCTCCCCCTTATCAGTTCTCTCCTAGAGATAAAAAATGTGGAATTTTTGGCGAAAGGAGAGATCTTAATGGCATTGTTCTGTAAATTCACATTATGTGTCTTTATTGCAGTGGTTTCCACTACTTTCTGCGTCTTCATGACGTTGATCATTGCTGATTCCTCCTCTTTTAGGGGCATTTTCCCACCCCAAAAGCAAGCGGTTGACGTCAGACACTCTCGGCTCCTCTGTTCTCTTTCAGAAGGTCGCTGGCCCATCGAAGGTGACTCGTTGTATTTGGATTTTTGGCCGCCATGGCCACGATTTTAATGAGAGTTTAAGCAGTAGCTGAGTTAGATCTTGGGACTCAGTGATATGACTGTATTCTGCCACTACACCACACGTTGGGGTTGGTTGTTACTGCTGACAAGCAGCAGCTGCCGCTCTCCATACTCCTGCGGTCTGTTATGAAGGCATCGTTTGGAAGTCGACCATGTGCGACCGACCTCCTTGCAGATGTATGTCGTTAGCGTGTTTAGAATGCTTTGCTAGCCTCAGTTTCGCTGGGGGACGGAAGATCCATCTAATCTTGTATCTATTGAGGACTCTCCCGGCAATGTACGGAAAGAAAGCTATGATGGCGGCTGTTTCCGTTTTCTCTTCTGTTCCTTCAGACGGACCAGTTTTCGTCGGAATGCACCATAGATAGTCTTAGAGTCATGAGTCATGAGACAGAGAGAGAGAGACAGAGAGACAGAGACAGAGAGACAGAGAGAGAGAGACAGAGAGAGAGAGACAGAGAGAGAGAGACAGAGAGAGAGAGACAGAGAGAGAGAGACAGAGAGAGAGAGACAGAGAGAGAGAGACAGAGAGAGAGAGAGACAGAGAGAGACATCAGATTGTGGGGTGGAGTGGTCGCCATGATGTGATAATATCGATAATATTGATTTATAAATCATGTCAAAATAATAGTGAGCTTTATTGGAATTAGCACTACAAAACAATAAACCAATGAAGAAAATCATTACCAGATGCCCCTGCATCATAGTGGCACTGCACTTTAGAAGAAGCAGGCAGTAATTGTATTCATAAAAATTGAGGCAATTGTAGTAGTAGAAATATAACGGCTACTTTTTTTCTACTGTTTTTAAAACGTCCATTCGGTCGTGGAAGTAAAACTGCGGCGAATATCTGACTGAGTTTAGCACATACATGTTGTGAAGTATCTCTACTATGTTCATCAATTGTGTCATGTCACACTTTTCAATTCTGACGGCACTGTGAGCACCTAAAGACACCTATAAAAGTCGTGACTCCCACCAAGTATGATGTGCCTGATGAGTAATCCCGCCCGACTTCATGCAGCCCACGCAACGTTACTGTCATGCATTTCGTTCTGCATGGAAATTCTCGGCCACACGCTGCCACACTGCAGGACAACAGAGGCGCTCCTGCAGCGTTTTCGGTCGGAAGTGTTTGATCACCCACCACACAGCCCGGACGTGGCTCCCTCTGATTTTGAACTCCTCACTCACATGAGTAGCTGGCTATGAAGACAACATTTTTACAGAGACAAGGAGTTGCAGAACAGCGTATCCGGTTGGCGGAAATCGCAGTTGGTGGTCTTCTGTACCGAGGGTTTTGGAAAATTGGAACCACGTTATGACAGAAGTCTTAGACGGAGCGACAATTGTGTAAAGAAGTAACTGGAAAGTGTAGCTAAATGTTGCAAATAAAAATGATGTTGTCGTTATTGGTGGTGGTGGTGGTGGTGGTGGTGGTGGTGATGGTCGTGGTGGTGGTTTTGGTGGTTCCACGAGGTTTCGCGGATTTTTTCGTTAATCATTTCTGAAATATGTAGCTTTACTTCATACTAGTTTTTCAGATTATGATATGTTTAAAGTGATTTGATAAAGTGTCCTCCATCTTCACAGCGTGTCAAGAGAGGTCAAATTCTTGATTTGCGAGACTTGAAAACTGAGAATACTATACTCACTTCATACATAACAATAACAAATTGTATTACTGGCCATTGTAATGGTTTAGTTAAAGTTTAAAACACGACTTCCTTTGTAATTATCTTAATTGAAGGCCTAAAATTTTTTTCGTTACCTTGACAGAATTGGACACCATCATTTACAGGAAATGATATTTTTTTCCCAACTGTTCGTCATCTGGAACCGAGTTTGTTATCTGCTGATACGTTTCACGTCATGTCAGCGAGTCTGATCTCCACGTGGAGTGTGATCTATCGTCCCAAGGAAATTTCGGCTGTTTATTTTCTGGTCGAATAACTTGCACTAAGTCCGCCCAGCGTCATAAGAACAGTTGAGAAGATACTGGAAAGATACTGAGTGGCTACAGTTTTCTAAATCAGCAATGATGGCCAAGAAAACGTAGGACTTTACTTCAGGTGATGACTTGCCCGGATGCCAACTGACAAGACGAGTCCTACATATAGAGCCAGGGAATTTGGTTTTACACGTCCTCAGACGCGCTGTAATAAATGGTTACTTGTACTCATTCATGTGAGCTGTGTCGTACTGCATACCGCTGCAACTGACAAAAGGAAAAGGATAATAGGCGGTTAACACCCCGTCAATGACGGTTCGTATGATCCAACTGGACAAGGGTTAAAAAGGATGTCGACTGTATCCTTTTATCCGTTCCAAAGGAGCCACTCCGGATTCGCTTCAACCGGTTTATAGAATCCACAGAAAACCCAATTCTTGATGATCGGAGAACACCGCTCCTCCTGAATGTAAGTGCAGTGCCCTAACCACTAACATACCTCTCTCTGAAACGGACTATGATTTTAGGATCAAAAGTGAAATGGAGAGCGTAAAGTACAGGCAGTTAGCTCTGTGAATGCAAGTGAAAATTGATGGATTAACACAAAAACTACTGTAACCAAAGCGCTTTCTTTTCCTTTTACCTACTAAATCGAAGACTTCTGGAATTTGACTAAAGAAAATTATGAACATTACTATTGTCCCAAATGTTTCAAAACAACTTTGTTTTCAATTTTAAAAAAACGAAGCACGACTTACGATCCGCCGTCACTGCTACATTTCCGCCAGTCTGTCTTCTGCGAAGTGAAACTCAGCAGCTCAGTCGAAGCAATCTTTGTTTTAGAAGAAGCGCCATGTGTACTTCAGAATAGGATGTTATTTGCTTTTAGAAGAGAAGTTTTCTTTGCTATAACCGGAAATCTTTCTCATCCCGGGGGAGGAGTTTTATTTGCTTTGGAAGAAGAGTAGTGTTTGTTTCGAAGAGGTATCATGTTTTCCTTGGAAAGCAGTATTTTTCTTCTTGTAACGACGAGGAACGGAGGATGTTATACTACGTTGAAGAGGAGCCTTACACGTTATGCCTTAAAAAACGTAGCTTATAGAGTGACAAGCCAGTCATAGAAGGCATTTTTGTGGTGAGAAAGGATGATCTAGAATGGGAGACGCGGAGAAAAGTCGGCAGAGCACTTACCGCGAAATGGAGAGATCTCGGGATCAAATACTAGTACGGCACACAATTTTAGTCTGCCAGGAAGTTTCATATCACAGAAAACGACGAATGAAATGCTTGCATCGCAAAATACAAATACTGTGGGTAAATAAATGACCTGTACAGTTAAATGCATCCAGTCATCCCAGAACTTCTTTCCAAACAGTACTTTTCTCCAGACGTGCAAAGTTTTGTAATATCTTTCTTTGACAGTTCAGTAATTTTAGAGTGAAAACAGCTCTGAAAATATTTCTTTTACTCACCTAAATGCACTTCATGTATATTTTTTAACTTTTTCTATCTTCATATTAACTGATTTTTTGTCGTTTCTTGGTAGAACAACCTAATAATAAATGAAAACCACTACATTGCGTATGTTCTACATTTTATAGCAGCTAGATCGACAGAGACATAGAAACTAGGCTGGCTGAACGTGAGCGCAGGTGGATGTTGCAGTATTTTCTGAGCACGTACTGACTGAGGGGCAGAGCGTCCAGCCACAGTCCCATGTCCCCCGCCAAACCGTGAATACTCCACCGTTTCTGAGAAGACGACGGTCAGTGTTTATGACCTACTTTAGATGCCGTTCAGCGCGTGTTAATCTTTATCGCGGAGTGAGGGAATAGTGGCTAACGTCGCATCCTCTCACTTTTGCGCCCCGAGTTCGAAATCTGATTATTGGTTCTATTTTTCATTTCTTCTTTTCTTTCACTTATCCACCCATGTCCACACAGGATTACTACACGAATACTTCTTATCAAGTTAAGAGATACGAGGATGTTATATTAATTGTAAAATTACAACTGTGTTTCGCCATATGTGTCATACATTTATTAGGCCCTACAATGTTTGTATGTAAGAAAATGGTTCAAATGGCTCTGAGCACTATGGGACTTAACTTATAAGGTCATCAGTCGCCTAGAACTTAGAACTACTGAAACCTAACTAACCTAAGAACATCACACACATCCATGCCCGAGGCAGGATTCGAACCTGCGACGTAGCGGTCGCGCGGTTCCAGACTGTAGCGCCTAGAACCGCTCGACCACCCCGCATGGCTTTGTATGTAAGGTATTTTAAGATTTTGCAAAATTTTAAATGTTTATATTTTTATATTTCCCTTTTACGCCAATTCTTATACGAATTCTTATACTTTTTTCATATATTTGTCCTTCAGGATATTTGGTTCATTCTTTTGGACGATAAGATCATAGAAACATTTGAAACGTAGAAATTCCGAAAGTCACGACAATCGCGTGAAGGCAGGTCTGCCGTACTGACATTTCTTTGTGCGAATCTCTCTCGAGAAAGAAACGTCATTAACATTGCTGAAGGTGTCACGCGTTGGCCATAATTTTGTGGCAAATCACGCATGACAGATCACTTCCCCGACAACTGGTGCTTGCAGCTGATTATGAATCAAGATACACCATAGGTATTTCACCGGAAACAATTACAAATAATCTTCTCTTTCGTTTATTGTCTTTTTTAATTCAATCACCAGATATGCATTTGTAGACGAATAAGAACTACGTTATTTCAACATACATTGCAAAACATTCACTTATTAATTTTCTGCGGTCATGGGTAGATAAATATAAAATAAAAATAATATCCGGTTTCGAACACGAGACGAAAAAGTGTGAAGCTGTGACGCCAGCCAAAGCGGTAGTGCTTCAGTTGAACTTTAACACGCTACAACGTAGAGAAAGTACCTCGAAAAATTTGACCGTCATTTTCTCAGAATAGGTCGAGTATCTAAATTGAGACACGTATTCGCTTGTTTTGACCCCTCTTCTACCAAGCGCAGTTTCTGGTAAATGGAGTTATAACACTTCCTCGTCAGTGCTCCTACACTTGCCAACATTTTACGAAAGTAGAAATGCAGTTTTCTTTGGGAATCTTTACATAAATCGCAATAGTAACAAATCTTGCTGTGTCAGGGCTTGTGTGGTTTCTGCTACAAGAAAAATAAGCAGGCAGGCACCTGCGGGGGCGTCGTGGGAAGCGGCGGCTGGAGACACAATACACAGGCCGGACAGGGCGGTTATTTATCGGCGTGGCGCGGAGTGGCGCATGGCGTGTCCACAGCCTCTGGAGACGTCGCTCTTTGTCCTCTCGCTGGTCTCCGCTGCGAGCGAGCGATACGCAATCCAGAGACTGGGTCGCTCCACAGCCTTGCTATGAAACACGCACTCATTTTTTCGCGAGAAATGTTTTTGGCAGAGTTTAATATCTATTATATTGACCTTTGCCATAATACTGAGCACACACAAGATGACTACACCATTTTGCACCATGGGGTTAGAGAAATGAGACACCGGCATGTGAAACAACCTATACTAGTCTCATATCCTGAGGCGTTCAGTGTTCCTGGCTAATTTGTAGTCAATGACACTTAAACCCTTATAGCAGGTTAGAGGAGCGAATGGACTGACGTAAGGTCCATTCCTTCCCTTACACCGCTAGACGGGTTGTAATATCATCGGGAGAGTCGCCAATCACCGATGGACACCGAATCTACACGACCCTACTAGTTTTCGATTGTTTACGATGTCATCACATCCCCAGCATCATCAATGGCCTCCCTCAGGCGTGTTAAGGGAGTCCCCATTTTAAGTGTTTCTCACAATATTAATGTTTCGGTATCAGCTCCCAGCAGACCTAGACAATCAACTATGAGGTCTGCGGGTCAGCTACCAACGCAGTTGTGCAGCTTGGCGCAGCTAGCATGTTGGCCTAGCATTCTACAACGAGGCGTTCCACCGATAGCAGTTGACAGGCTTGGTACATGCTGTGGCACCAACCAGAATGCCCAGAGCCGACTATATGACAGGAACCTAGCTCCTAGCATAGGATCCTTGGCTGGAGTGAGTTCATGTGTTTCCAACTCAGCCGCAGCTGCATTCCATAGGCGCTATGTATTCGACCAATCTTTGCGGCAGTCGCTCGTATGTGTGGCCAAGCTGCTACAGCCACATCGAGCAGCATCATCAACTGGGCGAAGTAGCTGGTGTAGGAGCTGTCGGCTAGCACCTAACCTGTAATGTTGCTTTACACAACTCTTACCTGCCTTATACACTTCTTTCAAGAGGCCTACTCTTTTTTGATACTATTTCTAAAATCAGTGAAGGTATTTTAAATCTGCCTTGCAACTCCAACGAAATGCGTATTTTTGTCACCAAATGTGATTTATTGAAATAAAATGATACAGTGGTTTTAATGAAACGCTTATACCATTTGGCTTCCTTTCTCCATCTGAAAACAGTTAATTACAAAAGATGTTGATGTTAGTACTTAAGATTTTTGCTCACACGGTGGAGGAAAAAAAAAAAAGTCCTTACATTTTTTAATCAACTAACGTATTTTCTTACCCTTGAGATCTCAAAATTTTTCTGGGAAAAATGGTAAAACTTGTCTGGAAATCAGGGAAATATCAGGGAATTTCATTTGGGGAAAGTTGTGGCAAGCCTGAGTGTTGTTGTCGATCCGGTCCATGATAAGGTTGTAGATCTCCTTTTGATTGTCATTGAGAAGTGGTTTGTTGTGAACAACGTATCGCATCAGTTCGTTGATGTTGTAGGTTTTTCCCTTGTAATTTCGAAGTTTAGCACACTGATAGCGTCTTTTAGTGATGTTTGCACCCCAGGTTGTTCTAAGGTATGGTTTTTATCGCTAAAAATTTATCTTCTAGGCGATTGAGTGTTTCATTGAAGATGTCGTCGTTGAATTCGATGATCAGTGCAGGATGAGCATGTCGGATGTGGTACAGTATTTCATCACTCATGCCCTCTTTGAAGCAGTCTCATAGCTGTTTTGGATTCGATAGATTACATGTTGTTAGAATTATGGCGAATAAGTCACTCGTTACTTCAGCTGAGGCTTGAATGAGGCTTCCTGTAGTGTTTATTCCCAGTGGTTATCATTTTCCGTTAGTCCCAAACGTTGGTTTGCTTTTCTGCACGTCTGGCATGGGTAGCCGTCAACAGTCTTGAGATCCCCGTATTTCGTGTGGCAACATCCAGAGATAGAAACATTCGGCGTTGTTCAGATGTCCTATGTATACTCTGCCTAGTGAGACAGTTTTCATGAATCCTGGATGATTTTCTACTGGAATTCCATGTTTTAGTAGCTGAAAGATTTTTCTTGTTCTGTTCCGCGTATAATAGGAAGAGACGCCGACATATTGTAACGTTTGCGCGAATGGATCCCGTTTGTCACAGTTTGTAAAAAGCTGTTACTGTTGTTTTCTGAGCTGGTTCGCTTGCAGTTTTTCTGGTGGTGTCTTTTGTGAAGTAAACTCTCTGTCCGCTCTCCAAATGTACAGCTGGATGTTGCACAGTTGGTTAGTGTTCGTGATGGAAAAACCGAAAAGCCCATCACACTGCCTCATTACTATGTCGTACCATGTCTTCTTGTGGACTGGGAAATTTAGCTTCGATGAATTCAGCTGGGATGAATTCTGTCGTGTAGCCACACGAAATTGCGTGAGTGAGGCAGTCCTCATTTTCACCATTCTATTGTGTACGTCAAGCATCTATCGGTTCCAAAGATGAGGTACTTTATGACGACTTCAATAAATGTCATTTGTTTTTGCAGGAAAACTCGGGCTATTATGTCGTGTCGATGCATGGGGGCTTGTCCGCGTCTTAGCTGTTGTTTGATTTCTGGCCACGACGAGTTGCCTGTGAATGTTATAAAGAGGCCAGGTCGTCCGCATCTTGTTATCTAGGCCATAGCACTATGGGTGTATTCGTGCATATATCTCTGATTTCCTATGTATGATGAGCGTAAGATTACCATTGTTGGCCGGCCGGGGTAGCCGAGCGGTTCTAGGCGCTACAGTCTGTAACCGCGCGACCGCTACGGTCGCAGGTACGAATCCTGCCTCGGACATGGATGTCCTTAGGTTAGTTAGGCTTAAGTAGGTCTAAGTTCTAGGGGACTGATTACCTCAGAAGTTAAGTCCCAGAGTGCTCAGAGCCATTTGAACCATTTACCATTGTTACAGTGTCGTCAATGTTTCCGTCATTTATTACCGCATTTCAAAGGTGGATGTATTTTTCAGTGCGCTGTTTCTTCTGATTAAGTCTTATGTAAAGCAGCTGTTCCTCCTGTATTTTTGCACACGCATCTACCAGGAATTGTTGAAACAAAGGGCGAGTGTTGAGAATTTGTATGTTTCACTGTCTCTGATCATTAAGCGGTAAGCATAGACGCCCTTGGAAGTAATTTTTTCTTTTTTTTTTTTGTCTGTTTCAGGTTGGATTCGTTTCACATCAAAATGATGTACATCCGAGCAGAAATATTAGAGGATCATGTGAACAGTGTGTCTCTGCAGTGCGTTGTTGCACTCATTCTTCGCTGCAGTCTTACGTTACGACTTGGGTCTTCATTGCCCACAATTACGATGGCGGCTTCGTCTATCTGAGGTGCATAAAATCGACGTTCGTGTTCTCCAGGTGGTCTTTTGTCTACTCCAATTATAACTTTATAGTAATCATAAATCTTCGGTCTAGTGCTGTTTTGAATGCGTGATCAGTTGACTGTATTTGTGTAAGATACTCTGTACGTCATGGATCATTTCTTGTCTCAATCCTCTGATATTTGTGCACCGTAGGTCAGTTTCTGTCTCTTCATTTCCGGTGAAATATTCTTGCAGATATTTATGATCTTCGTTCGGTAATGGTAGTAATGATCCCATGTAATGATAGATTTATCCTTAGATGGAAAAGAAAATGTAATCGGTTTCATCTCTGTTAGTGTCGATCGAAGTGACACCGGAAGAAGTCATTTGGAAGCAGGCATTGTACCCTTTTATATTTTGAAGAAAGTGTTTTGATTCTGTAGTTTCCCCGCTCATGTAATGTAAAAATTCGTGCGGAGCTGCTTCCATTGATGGTAATCGAATTTTTCCATTCATGCAGCAGAATCCTGCTGTTTCTCTATCGAATTTTCTCACGTAGCAAAATTGGCGGATATTATAAATTTTTCTAATTACGGTGTCCCTCTGTCATATTCTTTCATCGGGTCGTAGTGAAATACTTCATTTGTTAGGTTGTACTATTTACTTGTCGTCGTTTGGCGCTTCTCGTGGAGTGAAATTTTCATGGCTGGCTTGAGTTCGCAGTCTTTTCTTGTAAAATTTTGTTGCAATTATTGATTCTTCAACCCGTTCATCTCGTCGTTCTTCGGTTTCTTTGCTTCTCACGGTGCTCATTCTCGTTCTTTGGGAACTTCAACGTGCTTCGGGCTCTTCGTTTGTTTAGTTTTTTCGCTGTTCTTTTTATTTTCGCCGTTTTGCTTCAGAACTGGCAAAATCTCCTATTTTACGTTGGACATTGTCTAAAATATAAATCAAATCAACTTTTACTAACAATACACTAAGTACGTGTTAAACATTTTTCACACTTTATTTCAGACTTATATTAAGTCTCTGTATTACTTTGATAACTCACACTTCATTATTTGCTTTTATTCACTCGGTGCACTATTTTTTCGATTTCCCCTTCTTCATTGATAATAAACTGGTGGCGGAAGTCGCGACGGGTCTTCCTTTACGCATCCCTACCAGTGGGTAGCCCCATCAGTGAAGAATTCTAGAATATACCAAAAAGGCTTCAAATGCTCAAAAATATTCCCGAACATTCTACAACATTCGAGAATGTTCTGGTATTGTGGAACATTTCAGAACATTCTTAAATGTTGCGGAATGCTCCCGAATACTCTCGAATGTTCTGGAATGTTCTCGAATACTCTCGATTGTTCTGGAATGTTCCTGAAATTTCTAGAGGGCGATACTTCCCAGACCCTATATCTTCATAAGCACGCCCTTCAGGTAAAAACTGGAACCATCCTCATGGATGGGGGATAGTGGGTTACTACACCATGTAACTCCCTTGATCTTACCGGGACACGATTCTGAGGCTTTAGCAGCACGCACTTTGCGCGCTTACTTTTATAATGTAATATTACTGACTAGAAACAATGCGTCATTAAGATGAAAGTATTTGAATGAGTCACTGGAGAAAAATATGCCCGCATGGTGGATGACTTCAGCGACTCACGGGTTTGGGACCGTTAACGGACAAGTATAGCTTGTATTGAAGTGTACTGGTAGTCGGTCACTTGATTTGGTATCTGTGAAAGTCCTAAGAAATTAACCGATGAGAACTTCTTATATATGAAAAAACCATGTTAGGAACGTAACATCGCATCAAGAGAGTTGATCAAGAATGAGAAGGGAATCTAATACGGCCATGTTTTGAGCGTTCGTTGGAAGTAATACAGCTAATCAACGGGAATAATGAATCATGATGGCCTAAGTGAATTTGAAACCTAGTCTTAATCGCTGCACTTTTTGTACCTACCAATCTTGAAGCACTCTGTTGATATGTTGCAGAGAACGTCTGCTGCACGTTCAGGTACAGACCTCGATAACCGGAAGTTTCGCCCAGAGGCGGCAGAACCCAGTTTTTAAAACATTACTGCTGTATACAAGCCAATGTGAAGCCAGCGCATTCACGTCGTGACCACACGTCCAATAAAGGTAGAGAACGGACATGGTTACGCCAGCATTAAGCACAGGGCGTGGTACAGCAAAGCACGCCTGGCACCAGCAGAGGTGCGCCGCGACGTTGAAAAAGATTGTAACAGCTGTTCATCTGCAGCTGGCCGAAGGTCGCTGTGTGCTTATAAGATTGTGGGGAAGTGACTGGTTAACTGTTGCTGCTAACTAATCTAGAAGATGAGGATTACTAGCATTACTTCGTAGTTACACTTTACAAAATAACTGCGTAAAGAGTGAAGAGTTTGTACTAAAACCACAAACATCTTTCCATGAAGCACTAAGGCTAAAAAAATTATGTGATGCCCATTATATTAACGCTAGCGTCAGATTCGCTTGCACGGTAGTAGTTATTACTTTGGGACAACCAGAACATCGTTAGGCGGACTCAAACAGCTGCTTCAGTGCACCTCATTACCTGGGGGCTGCTTGTATAAGGAAGCAGTGGCATCATCAGGATTCATCTACTGGACTCAACGGCTGGCTGGATCGGCGACATGCTAACCACGCATCCCACGATCAGAGATAGTTCATCGTGCTGCCTTGTAGGCAGCAGTCAGCCAGTCTGAACAATGCTAAGGCGCAGTCAGTGAGTGCAATTTAAATTATAGTTTACTTAAGGACCGAATGCTATACAGATCATACATAAATTGACTGAAATATTTTTCTAAAACCTAGTCTGTATCAGGCGTTAAGAAGTAATACACGTCAGCGGTTCGTGTTGCATATTAACTGCGTGCAGCAGTTGCCGGCAACGTAGCCAAATGTATAATCGTGATTTACACCGACAGCGCTTCCAGTTGATCGGTCTTCTCCCCTGTGACAATATGGTGCCGTGTTTTGAATTTATGCATGAGAGAGAGACTCATACATATTTAAGCAGAATCAGCCAATTTTCTACACGGCATACACACAACACTGTTTCTTCTCCGCAAGCAAAGACGTGAGAATATAAGATAAATTCGTTAGCAATGTAACCCCTCTCTATGTTGCTTTTCTTATGTTAGTACTGTCCGAAAGCTATAAGCTCAGGCAAACATTTGTGGCCTTTACTCCTCCAGAAACTTCAGGCATCACATGCAATTCCTGCCGCAGACTTCTCCTTATTTTACTTTTATTTATTTATTTGTAGGAACTACTCGTCGTTGTAGACGATTATGAGCTGTTTACAATGAAAGCCAATCTTTTCCAAACATGTCGCTGAGTGAAGCAGCCCAATAGTGCTGATTTTGTTACTGTCGTCTAGGAATCTGAGTTTAGTGAACCGCTTGTTATTATTTAATGGTGAGTAGGTTACTTGCTGCTGATAATTTCACTCTGCCCCTTTGTTTGATCGTTGCAAGTAATAAAAGTACGAAATTACACGACAAGCTCCCATCACATTCACTTACGTCATATATAAATCTATGATTGGTTTAACTGAACACTCAAGTAACGTTAACAGCCCATTCGTATTGGAAACAAGGATAGGATAGGCAGTAACAGTATTTGAAGTAAATTAGGCAAATCGTGGGAAATTCCCAGTTTGTAACACTATTTCTTTTTTTTGATGGAGTCACAGGAAGAAAGTTCTAACCCCAATTTAGTAAGTATTAATCTGATCACACTATATTTACAGCGTTTTCATTTTAACTGAGGACATTGAAATATCTCGGAAATTATGAATCGGATCAAAAAATGTTATAATTCCAATTTTTTTTGGCTCGGCCAGCATTCCCACCCAGAGCGTGGGTGGCAGGGGGAAACTTTGAAATCTTCTATGGGAAGCCCCGTTTTTCATTGGAGATTACAGTCCTACGGCAAACTCTAAATACGTTTTGTCTCAAGAATTTTCTTCGTTTCGCCACACATTATGCTGTAATCGGAGGAATAGAAATGGGTGCACAATCGCAGTTTACGCCATGCTACACAATGGTCCTCTAATATCCAACGGCACGTGAGACCCCCACTCCTGTGCTGCGAGGGTAGGACAGGCCAGAATTTTCTAACTTCACAACGTTGTATTCATCCGGCATATCGAAGAGAGGACTACTTGACGCGCCTCCGTGGCCATGTAGCGAAATACGACCTAACGTAACAGGCAGAACACTGCGACTGGAGCCCACGTATCGTGCAGACGAGAACAGATAGCGGCTTTAAACAATGCAACACTTACGCAGTGGTTATTGCCTACCCAACTACCTATCATTTGGAGAAGAGACGTGCAAGTGGACTATGAATGTTGCAACCACAGAAGAAAAAACTAAAACGATCCTCATTTACAGATAATGTAGGAGAAATGTAGACGCTGCTGTTGCCTTGTACGTCGAGCGTTTTCCAGAAAAGCTCACTCTCGTTCGGTCTTTTACAAGGCTGCGAACGCCTGTATGTCTGATGGCAGCATACAGACCGGCAAAATGAAACAAAGCAAACGTGTTACAGGAGAAGCTAATGAAATAGCTGTACTAGCGGCAAGCACCGCAACCCATGGATAAGCGCCCGGAAAGTACATCGCTATTCCGGTACGTCCATAGGTAATATTGCCACAATACTGCATCGTCATCAGTAGCATCCAAACCACGTGTACCTGCATCAAGAACTACATGACGTCGATTTCCATAACCGAGTAGTTCAAATGGCTCTGAGCACTATGGGACTCAACTGCTGTGGTCATCAGTCCCCTAGAACTTAGAACTACTTAAACCTAACTAACCTAAGGACATCACACACATCCATGCCCGAGACAGGATTCGAACCTGCGATCGTAGCAGTCGCACGGTTCCGGACTGCGCGCCTAGAACCGCGAGACCACCGCGGCCGGCCGAGTAGTTCAAATGTTGAAATATCGAAGGGACTGCTTAGCTCATCGGTCCCTAGACGTACATACTAATTGAACTAACTTATGCTGAGAACAACACACACACCTATGCCCTATGGAGGACTCTAACTCCGCCGGGAGGGGCCGCGCAGTCCGTGACAGGACGCCTAAAACCACGCAGCCACTCCACGCGGCTAACCGAGTAGTTTTGTGAATCAGCACATCAACGAAAGACCCCCACTTTCTTTACCAAGGTAATGTTTTCCGCTGAGTCTACATTCACAAACCATGGTAGCGTTAACCGGCATTATATGGATTACTGGAGTGTAGACAATACCAACTAGTTACGGAAAGTTGACCATCAACGTCTTTGACCGGTTAACGCATGGTGAGGCATCGCGGGAAACAAACTCATTGGTCGGTATTTTATCGACGGCGCTATGAAAGGACGCAAATGTGGAATGGTTTTGCAACAGAAACTACCGGTGCTACTGCATGACGACTGCCGAGCGCATTACGCAACTGAAGCACGGGAAATAGTCCGTGTTTACACTAGTCGGTGGATTGGCAGAAGTGGCCCCGTTAATTGATCCACTAGCTGCCCGTATTTCACGTCGCCGGATTTCTTTCTATGGAGATATTTAAAAGGTAAGGCGTACCAGTAAGTGCCAACAGGCCGTGAAGACATGGTCGACCGAATCAGAAATGCGTATGCCGACATTTCCGCAGATACGTTTCAGTCCCGTGTACGGTCATCTTAAAAAGTGGATCACTAAGTGTATTGAAGTTGGTGATTCTACGTTTGAAGACTTACTCTAGTTTTAAAAGTAGAGCAGCGTTCACCTCAAGATGTGGCCTCAGTGATGCCTCCAGTAGTCCCCTGTTCGACATGGCGGAGAAATACAGCGTTGCGAATGGTGTTCCCAATTAGAAGTTATGAAATACTGGCCTGTCCTACCCTCGCAGAGTGGAAATGGGGTCCCAAGCGCTACTGGATATTCAAGGGCCATTGAGAAGCATGCCGTAAATGACGATTGTGTATCCATTTCTATTCCTCCTATTACAGCGCCACCTGTGGCGAAACGCAGAAAATGCTTCGACAAAACGTATGTACATTTTGCCGTAGAATCGTAATCTGTAATAAAAAATGGGGCTTCCCATTGAAGAGTTCAAAGTTGTCCCCCATCACCCACGCACGGGGTGAGGTGGTGGGTTGAGTGTGGCGTCATTGGATGTCCCTCTCCGAGACAAACAAATTGGAATAATAACTTTTTTTGATGCGATGTGTAGTTTTCGAGGTATTTCAATGTCTTCAGTTAAAATGAACACCCCGTATCTCGTGTTTTCGAATAGATCACAGGCTGGCAACAGGTAGTTCTGTAACTATCGCTAGAAACTGCTGTCTGCTACATAATTTTCTGTTTAATATTATATTTATGCTCTTGTGTTTCAGTTTAATCGAACGTATATTAAGCAGCAACCGAAAATACGCTCTCGTCGGTTAGTCCTTTCTTCCAACGGCCCCTCTATGTATCCTACTAAGGAAGTTGTTTCATAATCAAAAAGTCAGTGCTCCACTGCTCATTCATTTCACAGAACCAGTAACTGCACACATTACACCCTTTATCAGTTGACAATAGGACTACGTCAACGACGTTTGGTTTCCATTTTGTGTACTGTATCTTCCCACTTTTTTGCCTGAAAAACTGAGTCAGCATCCCTCTAAAATGAGTTAGATGTGTCGCTCAAAAATATGCCTGTGCTGTTCATTGCTGAAACTGTTTTCTAGAAAAAAGAAAATATAGATTCTTTGCTACTATTTATTTACGACATTTTTTACAAACCCTTATTCTGCGTTATCTAAGTAAAACTGCTCAACATAAAATACGAGTATAGTGCTTTACAGGCACCTTTAAGTGTCCTTTTATACAAATGATTTTCAGTAAACTCTCTGACCTCTTTATGCAGTTTATTGTATAGTTTTATTCCTTTGCAGAAAATGGAACTTTTAGCTTTTCGTTTTTAGTTTATGGCTTTTTTTTTCATGTAACTTTACTGCAACTGACGAATTCCAGGCTTCGGGGGACGTGCAAGTTTTCTTTGCAAGTAGTTCTTTTGTTATTTCAGTAACTATAATGTTACCCTCATCAGCTAAGAGAATTATTTCTCCATGACTAGTAGTGTTGGGAAACAGTATTGATATTAGTGTGCTACCCTGAGGAATTTAGGTAATAATGTATTTTGGTTCTGATAGCTGTTTTATTAAAGTGTTGCCTTATTTGAGTTGTGTGTTCTCTACTCCTTATACCATATCTGTTACGTATGTTTCGAATTTTAGTTGTTAGCTACATCTTGTATTCCTTATGATCTATCTCTAATATAATCTCACGTAAAAACAATCAAAAGCCTTGCACAGATCTAAGGATATGCCTGTGACATATTCATTTTATTGATAAACTTACGTGACGCTTTGAGTTAGTGTAAACGAACAACGATTCTCCGTCGAGAGCCGATGGCAGAAATATCAGGGCACCACTTCACATTGCTACAGACGCAGGATCGAATCCTGCCTGGGGCATGGACGTGTGTGAGGTTAGTTAGGGTTAAGTAGTTCGAAGTCTAGGGGAGTGATGACCTCAGATGGTAAGTCCCATAGTGCTTAGAGCCATTTGAACCACTTCACATAAACATTCACCACAGGACAATACTTTCACCACCTGCCTAAACAGTGTCCAAATTAAAAGCCTGCACCTTCGATTACGATTCAGTAGTCGAGGAAATCTTTTTTTATGATTAGAGAGTCTAATGGCGACGTTCATGCATCATCCATACCAATAAACTCTGACGTCTATGACGTGTTGTGTGTATGTATGTGTGGGGAGATGAGGGAAGAGGCTTAATGAGGGGGAGGCAGGAAGAAGTGAAGAGGGAGAATTCCGTAAACACAGGAAGAAGATTGCTACGTATGAATGCATGGTCTCGCAGCGGTATGAATTAATAAAATCTTCTCTCGCTTCCAGCCGTGTCACGTGGTTAAAAACCCACGAGCTTTCCACAGTGCTTTCCACGGCCATTGTCAAGTGGTGACGCATCCACCGTTTGACAATGGCCAAGGCGAGCTCGGTGAAAAACTCGTGGGTTTTTAACCACCTGACGCGGCTGGAAGCCCGAGAAGTTTTATTAAAATTGCTATGTGTGACACACGTATACTAATAACAGTGAATAACATGTAGTTTCAAGACGACCGCCAACTTCTTGTGTTTTTTAATCATCGGCAGGGAGATGTGTCATATGATCTTGTGCCTCTTTATAACAATGTAATAATGTTGTCGAATGTAAAGAAAACACTTTAGTAAGTTAAGGAAAGCATGTGATATTCTCTCACGAAATATGTTTTCGTTTTAATTCTGCACACGCATATTTAAACTTCACAGTTAATGTAGAACACTGATTATGTTACTTCAGCTCCTGCAGGAAAAGGAATTAATGTATTTCTGTGGCGAGGTTTTCTTTTTCCATTTGGTTGTGAATCGGAAGTTGAATTCTAAATTGGTGCCGCGTGGGGTAGTCGCGTGGTGTAGGGTGTCCTGCTACAGTTCGCGCGGCTCCCCCCGTCGGAGATTCGAGTCCTCCCTCGGGCATGGGTGTGTGTGTGTGTGTGTGTGTGTGTGTGTGTGTGTGTGTGTGTGTGTGTGTGTGTGTGTGTTCCTTGGCGTAAGTTAGTTTAAGTTAGATTAAGTAGTGTGCAAGCCTAGGGACCGATAACACCTCAGCAGTGCGGTCACACAGGAACTTGCCACAAATTCCGAAATTTTCTAAATTTTAATTTATTTTGCAACAATGACGGCAACCATTCACTCACTGATTCATTTAGTAATCATAACCATTCACGAGTCCAGTGACTGTTGTAATTGGCTTACAGTGTTTTGGTTATATGCGTGCAGTACATAGTGTGAAGTGTGTAGCGATACTCACTCCTGGAATTTGCAACCACTGCTATGGTTAAACAAAATTTAACAAAGATCACTGCACTTCCGCTGTGTCGTTCGAAGAGAGTAATGTTGGAACTTAGATGAGCATACTTTTAAATATCGTTGAGCTTCTTATACGGCGCGATTCAGTGAGTGGTAATTTCCCTGATGAAGGTATTGGAGAAAGTGGTAGTTTTCTATACCATAGTGCGAGTCTTAAAACGTGATGCATTTCTTGGTCTGAAAATAGTTACTGGGAAGGGAATGGTGAAACATACATTCATCAATTCCAAGACGCTTTAAAATAATCCGTCTAAGACTTATATCATTCCAGAGAACGAAGTTGAGAAACTTTGTTGTACTGTTCCAATATACACTGAGGTGACAAGAGTCATTGGGTAGCGGTATTCACATACGCAGACGGTGTCAGTAACGCGTAAAAGAGGACACTGCTGTAACGGAGCTGTCTGATTCATGTGAAACGGTTCCCGACGTGATTATGGCCAAACGATAGGAATTAACAGATTCTTAACGCTGAAAGGTAGCTAGAAACATGGGACTGTCCATTTCGGGAATCGTCAGGCAATTCAGTATTCCGAGATCCACATTTCAGGCATTCCCCTCACCATGAACAGCAGCAGCGGACAACGACCTTCACATAATGACCGAAACTAGCGGCGTTTGCGTAGAGATGTCATTGCTAACAGACAAGCAACACTGTGTGAAATTACCGCAGAAATCAATGTCGGACATACGAGAACGTTTCAGTTAGGATAGTGCGGAGAAATCTGGCGTTAACGCGCTATGGCATCAGACGAGCGATGCGAGTGCCTTTGCTAAAAGTACGACATCGCCTGCAGCGGCTCTCATGGGCTCGTGACCGTTGCGGTTGGATCCTGGACGCCTGAAAACCCATGGCCTGGTCAGGTAAGTCATGATTTCAGTTGGCAAGACCTGATGGTAGGGTACGAGAGTGGCGCAGACCCCACAAAGCTGTAGACCCAAGTTTTCAAGAGGGCGCTTTGCAAGCTGTTGGTGATTCCGTAATGGTGTTGGCTGTGTTTATATGGAATGAACCGTTTTCTCCGGTCAAAATGAACCGGTCATTGACTGGAAAAGTTTATATTCGGCTACATGGAGACCATTTGCAGTCATTTATGGACTTCATGTTCCCAGATTACGATGGAATTCTGGTGGATTACAATGCGCCATGTTACTGAGCCACAATTCTGGAGAATTTGAGTGAATGACTTGGCCACATAGACCACCCGACATGAAACCCATTGCGCAGTTGTGGGACATAATGGAGACATCAGTTCATGCACAAAATCCAGTACCGGCAACACTTGCGCAGTTATGGACTGCTATAGAGGCAGCTTCGCTCAACATTTCTTCAGAGCACTTCCAGCGACTTGTTGAATCCATGTCATTTTGTGTTGTTGCACTGCGCCGGACGAAAGGACACCCGACACGATATTGGGAGGTGTCCCATGATTTTTGTCACCTCATGTAGACTGGCC
Organism: Schistocerca nitens; assembly: GCF_023898315.1. Lineage (NCBI taxonomy): Eukaryota > Metazoa > Arthropoda > Insecta > Orthoptera > Acrididae > Schistocerca > Schistocerca nitens. Next base: position 503,330,258 of record NC_064614.1, on the reverse strand, counting down.
AGCATTTCCTTAAAGCATAAATGGCGAACATAATGATCGTTGCTTCAACATGGGCTTCAACATGGGCTCTTTTTTTTTTTTACATTACAGTGGAATTCGAATCAGTGTTCCTACCCTGCTGGCGTTAACCTTGAAACATCCTTCACAATCATTTGTATTTCAGGTCTGCAGATACTATAGACAATTTTCCTGCTCCTTTCACATTTGAAGCCGTCGTTATCCTGTCTAACACATTTTCTATATAAATTACAGCCACATTTTATCCACAATTTGCCGGCCGGTGTGGCCGGGTGGTTCTAGTCGCTTCAGTCTGGAACCGCGTGACAGCTACGGTCTCAGGTTCGAATCCTGCCTCGAGCATGGATGTGTGTGGTGTCCTTAGGTTAGTTAGGTTTAAGTAGTTCTAAGTTCTAGGGGACTGATGATCTCAGATGTTGAAACCATAGTGCTCAGAGCCATTTGAACCATTTATCCACAATTTAACAAATGTTTCATAGAATCTTCTTTAATTAATCACTCATCACAAGAGCACATCGGTCAAAATTTGAATGGAAATATATGAGCTACAGAGCTCCTAAACACTGTCCCTGCAGTGCTAATATTGTGTCATGTGATTGTAAGTATTCCACAAAGGAAGACGACTGGAAAATAACTACGGCTTTAGTTATTGTGTATTGAATTGTGTTTTAAAATGAATATTAATGCCGGTGGACACAGAAGTGATAAGAATTTGTACCTGTGTTAATAGTCGGTTTGTTTCCCCATGCAAAAAAATTATTTTGCAAATGGAATTTTAAGTGCCCCAAATTAGTCTAGTGTGATATTTTACATGTCTGCATTAACAGAGACAGTAAAACAGGAAGAATAGCAGGTACTCCGGCAGCGATTCGAGTAACACCCTGTCGCTCGGTGACTGCTGCAGCAACGCTGGTCAGTGGCTGCTGGACTTCTGGCTATTCTTTCTGTTTTACTGTTCCTGTTAATAAAAACAGGCAAAACAAACGTCGCACTGGAGTAACTTGGGACCGCTCTATCGAATGGGGACGTAAATTTCCAGTTTAAAAATCATTTTATTTGTAATGGGAAACAAATCGACGCTTCCAGCCTTATTTGTTTGGGTTGACTCCAACTACACATTGCAAAAACGAAATTGTCAGTATTTACTGAAACACTAAACAAAACGCCCCTGATGACTGTTAGAAGGAATATCCCGTATGAACAGCAAAGCGGTCAAACCAAAATTATTTACCAACAAAGACTTGCAACATATTTACATTAACGGCCCAGTGTAATAGTATCTAAAACAAATATATCGAACTGGAACAACGTCTGGAGAAACGTACACAACGTTGACCTCACGTCGGCCATCAAATCTAAATGGAACTCCATCGACAATGACAAATTCCCGATCAATCTAAAACTCCGCAAAATATATTTAATCAGACTCACGACTACATTATATGTCGAAATTCTGCTCCATTAATCCATAGATTTACTTCTGAACATGTGATATCTGAAAGTTCCTCCATTCAGCAGTTGGCAGTGATAGACAGTATACACCTGCAGATTTAGATGTAATTGAATTGATACGACCGTAAAGATGCATATATCCGAGAACAAAGAATAATGCTACAGTCTGGATGCTTGCGCATACTGCAACATATAAAACACATCACCTAGCAGCAACGTTTATCGGCTGTTTAACACACACTGAAAATGAGCACTGGAAAATCACAAGGTATGCTGAAAGCTTTGGCAATATGCTACAAATAGTGACCACGCCATAAACAACAACACGAATAATAAGAAAGTTATGATGACGATGAAAATACTAGTAGTGATGACGCTGTAGGTCTATCCTATGAAAGAAAGAAATTGCTTTGATAAAGAACCAGAGTGAACTAAATGCTTTTCTAAACTTCTGTGATGTAGACCCACAAGAAGGTAAATTAAAACTTCTTGAAACCAAACAAACGATTTTCAACAAATTTTAATCTTCTACCAACCTTTTCTCGTGCTTGAAGGTACAAAAGAGACGGAAAAAAGTTTTCGAAGTTCCGCCGTATTTCGCTAGCAATGATCCGAAGTTCGAATGGAAATATTTTCTCCTCCCTTCGCCAACCAGTCAAGCCTGAAAGCCGTGATTTTTTAACGAGCAGTGGAAGCCATACACCGAGCTTACGTACCGCAAAAACTCTCGATATTTCGGGGGTGCCTACTGCAGGCAACATAAGCGCGAGTCCGTGCCTCGACCTACAAAATGCCAACAACGGCGGCGGGCGGAATGGAAAAGGTCAGCGATTGATCTATCGGGATATTATCAGCGCTGAACATTTGAATTTAAATGGGGCAGACTTCAACTCGAGTTCATCCCGTCCGCGCACAGTTCACAGGCGCCCCTGCTTTGCAGGGCGGCACGAGCAGCGAAGAACAAAGCCACGGGAAGAGCGCAGCGCTAAGCGGTAATTGGAGCGGCCTTGGCGCAGCAGTAACGCAATGCACAACACGCGCCCCACACAGCACGCTCTCCCAAAACTCGCTCTGCGGTTTTCCGCCAACCTTAATCCAATTCCTGTGGGCCCTCTGCCTGCTTTTGCGGCCAGACGTGGGCAGTTCAAAAGGCGAATCGCTCCTCCGACTGAGGGGGTAAAGCCCCGGTATCGTATCGTGACATTACCATATTAATTGGTGCCTCAAACCACACCACACTAAGCAATACTTCCAAGCACGCTCATTCAGTGATTATAAACAGGCAGTCCTTTACATCCTGCGAATTATTTCTATGTGGATGTGCGTCACTCTTCTTAGGTAATCGATTTCGTTCATTTATAGGGATTTGTAAACACTGATGTGGGATGCTGTGCGAAATTTATCAACAAAATACACTCTTTTCGGTAAATTAGGGAAAAAATCACAGACCTGAAAATCATGTAAGAACTAATAAACCAAGTCATGAAATCGCTGTTTTTCACTGATTGTCGTTAATACTGGACCGATGAAATTCGCTAGGGCTACCTACGCATAGCAGACAAACGCAGTAAACTGGTAGTTAGCACTGAAAGACTTAGAAAAGAATAGACTCATCATTTACCAAATATAAGGTTGAAAAGGCCGCATCCATGAGTGATCTAGTAGTCTACAGCAATTTCATCAAATTTATTTGTGTTACCGAGAAAAAAATGAAACGAAAACATCCTATTAGAGTAAGAAAGGAGTCAAAATCGCGCACTTTAAGTTACAGTCGCGCACACTAGAGTTAGGCGCTTGCTACAGATACCTAGATGTAGCCGCAAATATACACTTTGCGTTAACGTGCGCATCGCGGAGTCGTGCTATCAAGAATGAGTGTTGTATGAGGTCTGCAATATATTGATAAATTCTCGGCGACTTTAAAAGATTCTACAATATCCTATTAAGTCGGCTTCGTTTTATTCTGGGGTAAAAATAAATGGAAATGCCGTATGGCTAGGGCCTACCGTCAGGCAGACCGTTCGCCTGGTGCAAGTCTTTCGAGTTGACACCACTTGAGCGACTTGCGTGCCGATGGGGAGGAAATGACGACGATAAGGACAACGCAGCACCCAGTCTCTAAGCGGAGGAAATCTCCGACTCAGCCGGGAATCGAACCCAGGCCGTTGGGTATTACATTCCCTCGCGCTGACCACTCTGCTGCCATGGGCGGACTATTCTGGGGTGCTAGTTTCTTTTAATAATACAGCATAAGAAGTTCATGAACAATGTAACACATTACGTAAAGCTACATACAGCATAAGAAGTGCCTGAACGATGTAACATATTACGTAAAGTTACATTGACACACAGCTCATCGGTACCGGCGTAAAGATGATATCGTGCTCGCGCAATCAAGTTTAATGGAATGCCTTACAGTACATTCCAGGGACGTCCCTCTTTCGCACATTAAACCACAACCATCCAGATGCTCATAGGATCAAGTGCTGGTAAGCAAAATGTTCACCTCCTTTTCATGCGTCCGTGTCGGCTAAATGTTCAGATTACTCACAGTAACACTTGCCAAACACAAGATTTTGCTTACACACTATGCCTTTCGTAGGTTCTCCACCTCAGTCACATATACTTAATAGTCCCTGTTTTTAGTTGTAACTTCACTGTAACTTAGGTCAAGAGTTTCTAATTCAGAGATTTGTCACTTACGTTACACAGTTTAATTTGGAACTCGTCTCTGCGGATCTCTCTGTTAGTCGTGAAAACAAACATGTTTTCATTGTATTCTCATAAAGACAGTATTCCTCATTACTCAGTCCACTCCTCCTCCTGTACAAGAATATTCATATTAGACTTTCAAATTAATGAGCAAATGCTCAGATCAAGTTAAGCCGATTTTGCTTTAAAATTTCTTACTACGCGGTTTCATCGCTATATGCACTACGCTTTCACCATACCACGAACTTGAAATATCTGCACACAGTAGAACAAAGACACTCCTATGTGCGAAAATACACGTAAAGGAAACCAGTGGGTTGATGATGTTCTGAACAGGAACCCATGTCCGGAAACGAACGGTTTCCGTTCTGCGATGGTACGGTTTCAGTTTAGATGTGTAACGCGTCCACGTCTGCTTCCACTCAAGCTAACTGGTCCTGCATACTTGAACTTTTTACAAAATGTACTGGACTCGTTCTTCGAAGCTCTGCCACTGAATGTCGTAAGGAAATGTGGTTTCAGCACGATGTCATATCACCTCATTCCTCACGTGCAGTTCGGATACATATCAACAGGCAATATTCTGAAAGATGGATAGACCGAGCTGAACCAACTGCGTGGACGCCGGGATCACCGTATTCATTCCCTTTGGTGTGGTATGCGAAGTTTAATTTACGAGACTCCTATAGAGACAGTTGGTTATCTGCTGGCGCTATTTGTGGCTGCTGCACTAGAAAATGAACAGACACCAGGTGGAAAGGGTGTACCAGAACGTATTTCGTAGGAATAATGCCTTTACGGACGTTGGTGGCCCCACATAGAGCCGCTGTTGTAATGCATCACTACTGGTCTGTATGTACAGTATGCTGGGTTCCTTTTCCTTTTGGAATAACATAAACACGTAGTGTATGAGTGTTAACACACAGAAATGTGAGGAAGTGATAAACGGCTTTTTCGTTGTTTTCTTTCGAATTTTTATCTAATAATTAAACTGCGTCACGCTAATTCAATTACTCGAACAGAAGTGGATGAGTTTAACATCTGAACTGAAAACGCAGGACAGAAACGGTACATTACCGGACATAGATTTCTGCTCAAAATATTGTGTACATATCAACCCTCTACAACTCCTACAAGTTTTAACGGGAATTTCCGAAAAATTTGCAAGTATCCATACTTATACTAATTATCCACTAATAAATGAAAAGTCATTGAAGAAAAAAGTGAAGAGTACTTATTAGACTTTGCCCGAAGAAAACATGAGTTCTTTTATAAATACAGTTTTCAGTTTACACCTCAATATTTTTCATCTCAGTTTTCTGTGAATTCCACGTTTAAGTACACACTGCACCTACAGCAAGACGAAGCGTAAAGTAATTTCTTTACGAATATAGTGTTTTGTGCAATGATTCACAAGACCTTTGGTCACATAGTAAGTTGTTCGGAAAATAAAAGTAGTATTTGCTACAGTCAGCTAAACTGATGCATATTATATTAGGATTATTTTAAGTAGTGATCTGCTAGTTTATACTTTAGTTACACAAATTTGATTAATTTAAAATTCCCAGCATAAAAGCGAAGATTTCGTTCTTCGTTTACTTCGGCCTTCACACATATCATTTGTCAAAGACGGTAGTACATCTAACGCTTTCACATATCAGAGAACAAAATCCTGTATAGAGTAATTACCATTTGCCATTTCTTTCATGTAAACCAGACGATTTCGAATGAGACTTGAGCAGCACTGTTACTCGAACTAAATATTTCTGTAAATGAATTTATCTTTTGTTGTATGTTCTGGCATGATCAGTGAGTGCAAGAAATGTGTTCCTTACCTTTTCTTCCAGAGCATGTTGTTCTTCAGGCAGACGTGGTAATGGATTTATGCAATTGTTTGTTTCCTTATGGTTATCAATTCTTTAGGTATGTAAGGTGTTGTAACAGAACGTATTCTGTAACATCTCAAAACACTTTCGGCAAGCGTGATTTCCTCCCCTCCCCTCTCCCTCGCTTTAAACGTAATCGGGAAAGGAAGGCTCTGATTGTCATTCCTCTGTAAAGTACTTCCTGCTCTGACATTAGGCAGCCGCACTGCGGCGGAACGAGTGACAAACAACAGTTGCGTAAGAAAATTTAGAAGTTGTACTTTCATAAGGTCATAACTGCGTGCTTTCAGAATTATACCAAACTTTTCGCGCGGTGTAAGTTGTTGACGCTAATATCCTTCAAGTATGCTTTTTCTTCTCTTTAAAATATAAGGTCGAAATGGTGATGTTTCCTTTGAACTATACTGTTCTGCTGGTACAGCATTTATCCACATCACGTAATCAGCCATTTTCCGTTAATTGTAAGCTCAAAATTGCTTACATCTGGATTACATATTTAATTGAGCCTAAACACTAAATATGGGAAAATGTTATGTAGTTGGTAAATGGTATTAAAGTGTACTATTCAACATTTTATTCAAACGAGGTCTTAATTTATGGGCTATGCATTAGTTAATTATCATTATTAGATCTCCAGCGTCATGTTACATATCAAACTAAGGACAAAATTTACTGTTTTGTGCCATACTGCAATCTTGAATTTTTAGAGGGTTTAGTAAGCAACGTCAATGAATACAAAGTATTGAATTTGTTCTGCAGTTTGCAGCAACAGGTGAAAGATGGGATTTTAAAATGGCTCTGAGCACTATGGGACTCAACTGCTGTGGTCATCAGCCCCCTAGAACTTAGGACTACTTAAACCTAAATAACCTAAGGACATCACACACATCCATGCCTGAGGCAGGATTCGAACCTGCGACCGTAGCAGTCGCACGGTTGCGGACTGCGCGCCTAGAACCGCGAGACCACCGCGGCCGGCGATGGGATTTTAAAATATTATAGAATGTGCATGTGCGTGTGCAAGGTACGGGAAGGAGAGGGGAGAGTGCAATGGAATGTACTTGTCTCAGAACCGAAGACGAAGTGACGAACAACGAGTTACATTAAACTCTGACGCTGTGACTTAGGTATTACGATTTTATCTTCTGCAGGGAAGCTACTTGATTCGGAACTCGAATTGTGATATTACGAAGAAACGTGATATTTTATTTATATTCTAATTACTGGGCAAGAGAGGATCATCTATGTGAAAATTTCGAACTCAGATGACACGTCAGTAATAAGCAAAAATGGAACGCCGAAGGTCGAAGAAATATACCAAGTGTCTCTCCCGAAGGTCGCCAGGCGAATTTCCTACAGTGTTAAGCTATATCAAATAAAATAGTCACAACGTCTGAACGGTTTGCTTTAGAATGTTCAAACTGCACTGTTGGCCACGGGGCGTGATGGAAATTAGCATGTACTTGCAGAAGTGCTTTGTTGTTAAGCCCACTTTCATTTGGGTGGGTTCGTCAATAAGCAAAATTGGGTGACAGAGAATCCGCATTTCACGACCGGGAAGTCTCTTCACCCTCAACGGGTGGCTGTGTGGTGCGCAATGTCCGGTCACGGAATAATCGGTGCGATATTCCTTGATGGCACGGTGACTACAGAAAGGTACGTGAAGCTTTTGGAAGACTATTTCACCCCCACTAACGAATGTGACCCTGATTTAGACAAGATGTGGGTCATGAAAGACGTAGCTCGACCCCATCAAAGCAGGAGAGTGTTTGGTGCCCCTGAGGAGCACTCTCGGGACCGAATTTTCTGCGGTGCCCAGAGGCCGCTTGCATGGACCTCGATTGGCCGCCATATTCCCAGGATCTGAACAAATGCGACTCCTTTTTGCGGTCCTATATTAAAGACAAGATGTACAGCAATAATCCCAAAACACTGCTGTGCAGAAAACAGACATTCGGGAGGTCATCGACAGCATCGATGTTCAGACACTTCAACGGGTCATGAGGAATTTCGCTAAACGTCTGCACCACATGATCGCCAAGGATGGTAGGCATATCAAACATGTCATAACCTAAATCCGAATATCTTTAGTGACGTTTACAAATGGTTCAAAATGGCTCTGAGCACTATGCGACTTGACATCTGAGGTCATCAGTCGCCTAGAACTTAGAACTAATTAAACTTAACTAACATAAGAACATCACACACATCCATACCCGCGGCAGGATTCGAACCTGCGACCGTAGCGGTCGCTCGGTTCCAGACTAACGCCTAGAACCGCACGGCCACTCCAGCCGGCTGACGTTCACATGTTGAATAAAGTGTGCATGCCGTAGTTGGTAACTAATTTACGTTGTCTTTACATATTCAGTAATTTGCAATTTTGTTTTCGCAACGTGTACCTGGAATCAGCCCAAAACAAATCCTGCTCATCATTGGCTGCATACGATGCCCACACTGAAGTCGTCTCTTCATTTTCCTGAGGGTAGGACAATACACTTTAGAGTTGATGGTTTGACTGAGGAGGAGGACAGCAAACAGACCAGACCCTTCAGAGTCCCATTATTTTAATGGCTGAGAGAGGAAAGATGGTGTGGCGCACTCCATGGATGACAGTTTGCTTACAGTTCGAAGTGATGAACTCATGTTTCATCGCCTGTGACGATGTGCTACAAAATTTTGTCACGATCATCTTCGTTACGCGCGACTAATGGTCCTATATCGTTCTTTATCGTCTTCTGTTAAACGGCGAGCAACCCAGCGGGCTCACATCTTTGATTACCCCAAGTGGTGGACGAGTGTGGCAACACTGCCAACAGAGACGTCCAGCTGTGCTGTGAGGTGTCTGACAGTGATCTGTCTATCACTTCGAATGAGGGTGTCCGCACTTTCCAACGCTGCAGAAGTCACACCTATGTGCGGCCGTCAACGCACGCGGGAGTTCTAACAGGTTTCCGCGCCCGTGTTACGATGATGACACACACTATGTGATCAAAAGTATCTGGACATCTGGCTGAAAGTGACTTGCAAGTTCGTGGCGCCCTCCATCGCAATGCTGGAATTCAATATGGTGTTTCCCCACCCTTTGCCTTGATGACAGGTTCCACTCTCGCAGGCATACGTTTCAGTCAGGTGCTGGAAGGTTTCTTCGGGAGTGGCAGTCCATTCTTCAAGGAGTGCTGCACTGAGGACAGGTATCGATGTCGATCGGTGAGGCCTGGCACGAAGTCGGCGTTCCAAAACATCCCAAAGGTATTGTATCGGATTCAGGTCAGGACTCTGTGGAGGTCAGTCCATTACAGGGATGTTACTATCGTGTAACCACTCCGCCACCGGCAGTGCATTATGAACAGTTGCTCGATCGTGTTGAAAGATGCCATACTCTAATTGCTCTTCATCAGTGAGAAGCAAGAAGGTGCTTAAAACATCAATGTAGGCCAGCGCTGTCACAGTTCCACGCATAACAACAAGGGGTGCAAGCCCCCTCGATGTAAAACACGACCACGCCGTAACACCGCCTCCGAATTTTTCTGTCGGCACTATACACGCTGGCAGATGACGTTCACCGGGCATCCGCCATACTCACACCCAGCCATCGGATCCCCACATTGTGTACCGTGATTGGTCACTGCACACAACATTTTTCCACTGCTCAGTGGTCCAGTGTTTACGCTCCTTACACCGAGCGAGGCGTCGTTTGGCATTTACCGGCGTGATTTGTGGCTTATGAGCAGCCGCTCGACCATGAAATACAAATTTTCTCACCTCCTGCCTGACTGTCAGAGTACTTGCAGTGGATCCTGATGCAGTTTGGATTTCCTGTGTGTCTCGATAGACGTCTGCCTATTACACATTACGACCCTCTTCAACTATCGGCGGTCTCGGTTAGTCAGTAGACGAGGTCGGCCTGTACGCTTTTGTGCTGTTACGTGTCCCTTCACGTTTCCACTTCACTATCACATCGGAAACAGTGGACCTAGGGATGTTTAGCCATGGGGAAATCTCGCGTACAAACGTGTGATAGAAGTGACACCCAATCAGCTGACGACGTTAGAGGTTCTTGAGTTCCGCGGAGCGCCGCATTCTGCTCTCTCACGACGTGTAATGACTACTGATTCCGTTAATAGGGAGTACCTGGCAGTAGGTGGCAGCACAATGCACCCAATATGTTTTGGGGGTGTGCAGATACTTTTGATCACATAGTGTACGTCTCGCCCAATGACTCACATTGGTTTTGTTCACTGCCACGTCTCCGTAGACATTCCTCAAGCGCCTATGGATGTCTGCGAATGGTTTGCCTCCAAAAGGAACTCAACGACATCTCTGTTCTTGAAACGCACCTCCTTCACAGCGGGGACATTCCACAAGGTCCCCCAACAAATGCTTCATTTACAACCGAAACTGGGCGAGAAAAATAATGTTTCATTACCTACTGAATGTCCATCGTAACAACGACATCACTTCGTTTTCATTTATTTTTATTTTAATATTACAGGATAAGAAAGCTGTAAGGGAACCTCTATAGAGAAACCAATTGCAATAAGGTCGCAGAGTCATGTTTGGAATTCGCTTCCTTTGTTCGGTTAAACTGCTATAGAAATCGATTTTAAGACTTCTGTTCTGAAAATTCGACGTCAAATGTGAGTAGAACGTTACTTTCATAGTGTTGGTGTGCTCAAAGAATATCAGATGCACATATTGCTTTATTGTCTATTGTAAACCGGTACACGTAATTGTAACGGGAATAGCAGCGGCGTGATGGTGCTGGATGGTACGGACCTGTTGGCGCAGTGTGCTCCGGCCTGCCCTGGGCAAACACGGGTGGAGCGGAAGCGGCTCTGCCAGAGTGCCGAGATGTTCTGTGCCGTCTCCAGTAATTGAATGCTCGCGGGCGGCCGCCTGCTGCCTGCTGCTTGCTTGCTCCCGCGCTGTGGTCTTCCTGAGCAGCATAAATGACGGATACATCTTGTACAAATTACCTCGCCAGCTCGCTATCAGTTTAATCTCAAACACCGTGATTTGCTCCTAACTGATTTGCTCGTCATATCTTCCTCTTCAGCCGCGCAGATCGTATATTCAACCTGTACAAACAGCAGCTGTAGTAAACCGCATTGTTAACAGACGGCCTGCCACACATTTCATTTATATGTCTACTTCGCAAGCAAGACTCGCGTAGATTATTGGTATTTCGTGGTTTACCGGAGCAATTGCTTCCATTTTTTGAACAGAAATAACTGCTGCAATATCCCATTTAAGGGAAAATAGACAATCGAAATGCATAGGAAGTAACTATAGAAATCACAATAAATATTAAATTTTGACCGATGAGTATTTGGTCATTTTCTTGAAACATGATCTCGCTACAATATCACGACATGTTTGATCTGTCAGGAAAATTTCAATAATCACAGAAGCTTCAGTTGTTCACGGAACCACATCCTGTGCACAACATAACTTACGCAATTTTACGAGTAGACCTCTCAAATGTGTGGGGTAAGCATGTACAGCAGAAAATATGAATGTGTCTTTCACAACGATACGATTCCAGAAAACTTTAAGCGGAATAGTCTCTTGTCCTTGAAAGGGCACTGTGCAGCATAAAGCAAAGGCGTTCATCATTATATCAATGATTTCGCAATACCTTCTGTGTGCCTCTTAACGGAAGGTAGTTTAAATATTACATACACAGACGTTAACAAAGAGTAAATATGCCACTCAGTGGACCGTACATTAAATATTACAGACACTGATCTTAACAAAGAGTAAATATATGACATATTTGATGGGTCGATGCGGTATCCTAGTCGATTTCCTACTGAACACAGGGCAGCCTGTCGATAAGTTCACATAGGACTTAGAACAAGCACCATTCTAAAATCTGAGTAGATCTCAAAGTAAATTAGAGTACATTGCGAATAGTCATTCTAATAACCAGTTCTAGAAATTAGAGTCGACAGTAAACTCTCTTACAGACTATTAAAATGAGGTACTAACTAGTTCCGTTTCCCGCAGCTCATCCTATTAACTCTACGAAAACACGCGTACCATATCTGACGCACTTTTGAGAACTCTTTTCCGGTAATGAGTCGTGTTGATGATCGGAAGTTTGTTGTGGCACTGTAATTTAGCGACTGATTTTAGAAGACCTGTTCATGTAACCAAAGCATAAAATAGGATACACTATCGCAGAACGAAGCTCAGTGTGATAAGTCTCTTGCGGGTATATCCATGAAGTGATAAACCGCCTATCCAATCTAAAGCCCTCGTATAACGGATACAGGGCATGGCGCACGATTTCTGTCTCCGTCTCCCTCTGAGGCACCGAAGTTTTACTGTACCAGATGAGTCCCAGTGACAAAGAATGAGATGCCAAGTTTTCGTAATAAAATGTACACCGGAAACAGTTGAGTTGCTCGGATAGTGAAAATCACAAAAGGTATGCAAGAACGTGAAAGAGGCGTCGGAGAAGTCTGCTGCGCTGTTTCCAGAAAATTTCCGGACGTAGCCCATGAAACAAAAATATTATTACTTTCTCAGCATTTATCTCTTCATTTTGGAGACAAGTGGGTCAATAAGTTATCAATGACTATTTGTCACGCCTTTTTCTCTTGAAAATTTCTGTAACAATTTCTTCAGGTATCTGGTGTTTGTGAGACGTCCAATACATATCTATATTCATTTCACAGTTTTACCCACCTTGTCAAAATCAGCGACCTGTGAAGCATATGGCTTACATGAAACTAAGTCAATGAAAAAAGTCCTCTTCTTGGTATTCCAGAACAGAAGCTTGTGTTTTTCGGATGCTTTTAACGCGGAGCCTCTAAATCATCAGCTTCTACCCTTGTCTGGGATTGGGACGACATCTGGTGGTACCGAGGCGTTCATCGCATAACTTTTCCAATTAGCACTTAACCTCCTTAAAGCTGCAGCTCATTTCACACACACAGCTATGCACTCACTACGTATTTGCGGATCGGCCAGCCTCGTAGGTAGTTCAGCGCAAAGTAGTCATGGGTGGGAGGCGATAGTATTAGGAAAGAGTTCACAGGCCTGCTATTGTTCGTTGTTGCAGCTTAACGACAATACGCTGAATTCAAAGATGATGGACACGTTGTGTACGACAAACTGATTACACAGAAAGCTCGTTATGTATAAAAAATTGTAAACAAACATTTTCATTCATTTACAGCTAACCAAATTTCACAAAGATACGTAAATAGAGCAAGCTGCTGCTGTGGTCTCTGAATCTCCCTCTCAGACGATACTACGACAATCACAGAGGCCTGCTTTGTTATTACCGTTCGCTCTTCTGAGAGAATGAAGAAGAACTGAATACGGATGGGGTATCTCCAGATGAGAAAAGAAAACTAATGTAGTCCTTCATTGGTACGCTCCAGAGCACAGTCCGAAATATTAACACAGAGAAACATTAGATATGTATAGGAAAGGCTTCATCGAACTTAATGACCCCATCTAGTGGACGAATCATTAACAATGCGAAATATCCTCTCGCCAAAAGCCGCAATGCAGAAGTTTGAATTTAATGAATGTCTTTGCCTGCGGGCATCTGCCTCCTACCTACATACACGTAGTTTTAAGAATGTATCGCAAGAGGACTCACTGCGCATCCCTTATTTGAAATTGAATGGTGAAAGAAAGAAGATCGCGTTTTCCATGCTTACCAGACAGCACTTTAGACACCCTTTTGTAACAACACACTGTCACTTTGGACCGCTATAGATAGTGTAGAACTGGTAGCAGCCTATCATGTGATCCTTCAAGGCAGATTTAAGTCGAGGCAGAAATGGAGTGTATGTGTCACTCGGTTGAATTGGATCAGTTCAGTGCTGATGTGACGTGACATCTTAGCGCTTTAGACAGCAGGCGCCGACGACACCACACGCAACACATGCGCAGTGCGGGTTGCAGCAAGTTCAGCCCCTACGGTTCAAATGACACTGGACTTCACAGCTCCGGCACCCAGTGGCCATGCCAGCAGGCGGCGAACTCGGATATGATAGAGTCGTTGACAAACCGCGCCTCTTCATGGATCCACAGTGTCACAAGCCGAAAATAGGCCCACAAATATCCACGCGACGTACCAGCTGTGACTTTGAATAACGCGTTCTGTTGTTTTATTGACCGACAAGATACGGTCAGACCTAAAGTTTTCTATCTCAATAGATTTTATAAATTTTCGTTATTGTTGGACTCTTGATTCTTCAGCAAGTAAAGTACCTATATAAGATTTCTTTAAGTGTTTGTTCTTTGTATAAAACGATGTTGGCAGGAGACTTATTTCCGTTCGAGTTAAAGTTTTGAATATTGATTTATTCGCTTACATAAAGTGACTATTTCAAGCATTGTGGAACTCAATTATTTATTTTGTGGACTTGTAACTCCAAACTAATTTAACTGATGAAGAACTTTCGTTTATCTTTTTTTTTTTTTTTTTTTGGAGACTTTTGTTCTATTAAGGCTCACAGGAGCTTGATAAGCGTTGAAATTGCGTTTATCAGTAAATTTGTGTGATTACGTCTACTTTCCTTTGTTTGTGGATGTATCTGTAAAAAGGGATACACTAGTGACAGAGTGACAGTAAGGAGACATCATGCTTGGAGATTCTGATGTCCACACAGCGAATAAAGCTCGATTTCTTGGTTCACATGGCTCTGAGCACTATGGGACTCAACTTCTGAGGTCATTAGTCCCCTAGAACTTAGAACTAGTTAAACCTAACTAACCTAAGGGCATCAGAAACATCCATGCCCGAGGCAGGATTCGAACCTGCGACCGTAGCGGTCTTTCGGTTCCAGACTGCAGCGCCTTTAACCGCACGGCCACTTCGGCCGGCTCGATTTCTTGGTCTGGCGACGTGGACAGTCCGTTCTACAAGGAATGGCGTACCACTGGCAGCCATGTGACACGCTTCAAGACCTATGATCAAATATCGTAACCGATAAGTACCAGAGATAAGTATTACACCTTGTAGATGACAATCGGACTCAAAACCGACAGGACATGTCGCTGTCACTAGATACAAGTTCATCTCCTCCAGTTTACGAGTGAACATTACGACGGGAACTGCTTGTAACAGACATTTGATGTAGATATTTCGCGAAAGATCATTGCTGACATCGGCGTATATATCTGCACGTCTTCGCTTGGCC
This sequence comes from Schistocerca nitens, assembly GCF_023898315.1. NCBI lineage: Eukaryota > Metazoa > Arthropoda > Insecta > Orthoptera > Acrididae > Schistocerca > Schistocerca nitens. The sequence goes on along the minus strand of NC_064614.1, from coordinate 503,315,020 downwards.
AAACGACACAGAAAATGGACAATACCTGACAGAATGCGTCTAACCCGCTTTCGCCTCATTTCAATCGATGACAGGGGGTGAGTGCACCAACAACTCAAACAAGGTATCTAACTCGTAATGTGTTGACCGTATGATTCAGGCCGGAGGTGGTTCTGTTACGTTTTAGGGGTGTTTTTCGTCCCATGACTTGGACCAACTCGTTCAATTTACCTTGGAAATGAACAACTACGTTTATTTCAACATTCGTAGGCATATTGTTTGGGCTTTCTTCTACGTTTGCGTGGTGAGTATGCTGTGAACACTGTCATTCTGTAAGATGACAACAGCCTTTTTCATCAGTACCCACCGCACTTCGCCTGACCCGCGAAGTCACACGATCTCAGTCGCAGACGCATCGTAGAGACTGTTTGAAACAGCAGGCTGAACGTAGCAGACACTATTCCCGCATAACTTCGGCTGAATACGACATACATGAAAAAATTTGTGAATGCTTTCTCGGGTAACTGAAGTCTTTATCAATGTCATAGGCGATATTAGTGTGGTAGCTCTGCGGAGAGATAAATTTTCTGTCCAGTGTGCTCATAAAAATTACGTTGTACTGAAAATTCACAAAAGCATTATAGTCTCTCTGGAAACAGAACAGAACAGCGAGTAGGTGAATTCACATTACGTCACAAGGAGTCCCTGAAAGCTGTTTCTCTAGGCTATATCGAAGCGCCAGCAGCACACGTTTTAAATCATGGTTGCAGACACGGTCGGGGAGTATTTAGTTTCCGATGAATACCCTAACTCAACACAGAATAGAGAATTAGTAAGTAATATACTGAAGCGCCAAAGAAACTGCTAGAAATGTGTATTCAATACAGAGATATGTAAACAGACAGAATATGGTATTGCGGTCGGCAACACCTATATAGGACTAGTGTCAGACGTAGTTGTTAGATCGGTTACTCCTGCTATAATGACAGGTCATCAAGATTCAGGATCAAGATTCATGGCGTCAGTTCCCTCCAGCACTCCTTCAGACATTAGTCAAGTCCATTTCTGCGTGCTCGCGAGTCTCCTACGCGATATAAAGCAGGTGTACCCGTTTCTTTGGCTCTTCAGTGTAGATAGTTCATCCGTCAGGGGAATCGAGGATCTCAACGAGTTTTGCCAGTTATCGATAACGATATTGGCAAGACGTCGGTCCAGGGAACTACAAGACTTGCGAAAATGTTTTTATTTTATATTTAAATTTTTTATAAAATTTCGCATATGCTACTGCAATTTCTCATTTATGTCTTTTTAATTTTAGAGTTGCACTAACATACTATGCTAATTGGCAGTTGCTCTTGTACCTTTTTCTTTTACTGATAAGGTTTGAGGGAAGTCTTCAGAGAAGAAAACTACTATTATCGCCTTGTAGCGGAAAGCCATCAGGACCAGTTCACATACATGTAAGAGTCTACAGAGATTATGCTAAAATACTTGCTTCCCCTCTAACAGTCGTCTATTATATCGCTGAAGCAACGAAATGTACCCAGCGACTAGAAAAAAATCACAGGCCGTTCCTTTTTTGAGAAAGAGTCTTAATACAGATGCACGTAACTCTAGGCCTATACCGTTGACGTCCGTCTGTTGTAGAATTATGGAGTATGTTTGATGTTTATTTATTACACCATTTTTGGAAACCGACATAGATTCTGCAAAAATAGATCTTACGAATCTCAGTTCGCCCTGCTCCTCCGTGAGATTTACAGCGGTGAAAACATTAGCGCTCTGGTTGACGCGGTGTTCCTCTACTTAATGAAGGCATTTGACACTGCCCCGCACTGGCGTTTCGTGAAATAAATACGAGTTTAGAGAGTATCGGACCAGATTTGGGATTGAATTTGAGACTTCTTTGCACGTAGAACACACCATGTTGCTTGTAACGGAACAAAGTCGAAAGTGTTGAGGTAATATTCGAAGGAAGTGTGATGGGACGATTACTATATGCAACGTAATATAAGTGATCTAGTAGACTGTGTCGGAATCTCCTTAAGACTGTTCACAGATGAAGCCGTTGTCTATAAGAAGGTAGCAACACCATAAGGTAATAACGATCTGCAGAAGAATCTATACAGGATGGAAGAATGATGCAAGGACTGGTAGTTCATCCTAAACAGAAACAAATGTAACATATTGCGCATACGTAGGAAAAGAAATCCACTGTTGTACAACTACTACAGTACTGATGACAAATGGCTGGAAACAGTAATTGTCGCAAAATATCTAGAAGTATCAGTTCACAGCGACCTTAAGTATAATGACCACATAATATATGCCAGGCTGAAATTCATAGGAAGAATTTTAATGAAATTTTCATCAATCTGAGCCGCGAGGAGTGGCAGCGCGGTTTGAGGCGTCATGCCACGAACTGCGTGGCCCATCCCGCCGGATGTTCGAGTCCTCTCTCGGGCATGGGTGTGTGTGTTGTTCTTAGCATAAGTTAGTTTAAGTAGTGTGGAAGTCTAGGGACCGAAAGCAGTTTGGTCCCTTGGGAATTCACACACATTTGAACATTTTTTCATCAATCTTAGACCATTACCAGGTACAATTTTTTTTTTGTTTGGGTTTAAGGGCGCTCAACTGCTGAGGTCATTAGCGCCCAGTCACTGTTGTGAGAGCACATGGAATCTGGTAAAACTCAAGGGGATGAGGGGGACACCAGAAGGACCTGACAAATATGCAGATAAAATAAGTAAAAAGGTTAAATGTCTTTGGACAAGCCAGTTACAGTTATAAAACGCAGAATACGAGCAGCTGCTCGAGCGTCATCAGCTAAAACATCCGGTAAAGTAGATGGCAGGGACAGGACAACACGAAATTGACTAAAACGGGGACACGACAATAAAACATGGCGCACTGTTAACGCCTGACCACAAGGGCACTGCGGTGGCTAAACCGGCAATGCCCAATCCGCAACCTGGTCAGAAGGACCTCCTCGCGCCGAGATGGTCGGGAGGATTTGTCCAAGCAGTTGGGAGCGGTTTTACTGCCCGGAGCTTGTTTCCTTGGAGGGACGACCAAGCATCCCACCACAACGACACAAGCCTCTTACATACATCCCCACGAACGTCAGATGACGGGACACAATGGGAGGCTCGCCGAGGCAGGAGGACTGCAGCCTTGGCTGCAGTATCCGCAGCCTCATTCCCAGGCACTCCTACATGTCCGGGAACCCACAGAAAGCTGACAGAACCACCATTATCAGCGAAAGAATGGAGGGACTGCTGGATCCGTTGAATCAAGGGATGGACCGGATAGGGAGCTCCAAGGCTCTGAAGAGCACTGAGTGAGTCAGAGCAGAGTACATACGATGAATAGCGGTGGCGGCGGGCATACTGAACGGCCTGATGGAGAGCAAAAAGCTCGGCCGTAAAGCTGGAACATTGGTCGAGGAGCCGGTATTTAAAGGTGGCGGCCCCGACGACAAAGGCACAGCCGACACCATCGTCAGTTTTGGAGCCATCGGTGTAAATAAAGGTGTGACCGGCAAGTCGAGCACGAAGTTCGACAAACCGTGAGCAATACACTGCAGCCAGAGTACCCTCCTTCGGGAGTGAGCTGAGGTCGAGATAAATACGAACCGGAGCCTGGAGCCAAGGTGGCGTTGGGCTCTCACCCTCTCTGAAGGTGGTAGGGAGGGCAAAATCCAATTGTCGAAGCAGGCGACGGAAGCGGACTCCGGGGGGCAGCAGGGCAGACACATACAACCCGTACTGACGGTCGAGAGAATCGGCGAAGAAGGACTTGTAAGAGGGGTGGTCGGGCATAGACAACAGCCGGCAGGCATACCGACACAGCAGTACGTCGCGCCGGTAGGTCAATGGTAACTCGGCAGCTTCAGCATAAAGACTCTCGACAGGACTAGTGTAGAAGGCTCCGGTCGCAAGACGTATCCCCCGATGGATGGAGTTGAGCCGGCGTAAGAGGGATGGCCGAGCGGACGAGTAGACGAAGCTCCCATAATCCAGCTTCGATCGGACTATGGACCGATACAAGCGAAGCAGGACAGTGCGATCCGCTCCCCAAGATGAACCGCTAAGAACTCTGAGGACATTAAGGGAACGTGTACAACGGGCCGCCAAATAAGAGACATGCGGAGACCAACACAGTTTCCTGTCCAACGTGAGCCCTAGAAACTTAGTTGTTTCCACGAATGGGAGAACAACGGGACCGAGATGTAAGGATGGCGGAAGGAACGCTTTATATCGCCAAAAGTTGATACGAACCGTCTTCTCTTCAGAGAACCGGAAGCCATTTGCAACGCCCTATGAGTATAGGCTGTCTAGACAACGCTGAAGGCAGCGCTCCAGGAGGCATGTTCTCTGGGCACTGCAGTAGATCGCGAAGTCATCGACAAAGAGAGAGCCGGAGACATTAGGTGGAATGCAATCCATAATTGGATTGATCGCGATGGCAAAAAGGGCTACGCTCAAGACGGAGCCCTGAGGCACTCCGTTCTCCTGGAGGAAGACGTCGGACAATACGGAACCCACACGTACCCTAAACTTTCGATCCATTAAAAAGGAATCAATAAAAAGGGGCAGGCGACCGCGTAGGCCCCACCTGTACATAGTGCGGAGGATACCTCCTCTCCAACAGGTATCATAAGCCTTCTCCAAGTCGAAGAACACGGCTACCGTTTGGCGCCTTCGCAAAAAGTTGTTCATGATGAATGTCGATAAGGTCACAAGGTGGTCAACAGCGGAGCGGCGGCGACGAAAGCCGCATTGGACATTAGTAAGTAGCCGTCGAGATTCAAGAATCCAGACTAACCGAGCATTAACCATGCGCTCCATCACCTTACAGACACAGCTTGTAAGAGAAATGGGGCGGTAACTAGAAGGAAGGTGTCTATCCTTCCCGGGTTTGGGTATAGGAACAACGACGGCGTCACGCCAACGCATGGCGACTTGACCTTCGTTCCAGACGCGATTGTAGGTACGAAGAAGGAAGCTTTTGCCCGCCGGAGAAAGGTGTGCCAGCATCTGAACGTGAATGGCATCTGGCCCCGGAGCAGAGGACCGGGACAGTGCAAGTGCACGTTCGAGTTCCCGCATAGTAAAGGGGGCATTATAAGTTTCCAGATTCAGCGAGTGGAAGGAAGGTCGCCGAGCCTCTTCTGCCTCTTTCCTGGGAAGGAAGGCTGGATGGTAATGGGCGGAGCTTGAAACCTCCGCGAAAAAGCGGCCAAAGGCGTTGGAGACAGCCACAGGATCAACAAGCACCTCATTACCTGAGGTCAGGCCAGGTACCGAGGAGTGGGCCTTAATGCCCGACAGCCGGCGCAGGCTACCCCAAACGACGGAAGAGGGAGTAAAACTGTTAAAGGAGCTGGTGAAAGAGGCCCAACAAGCTTTTTTGCTGTCTTTGATGACTCTACGGCATTGCGCTCGGAGTCGTTTGTATTCAATACAGTTCGCCAACGTAGGATGGCGGCGAAAGATGCGTAAAGCACGTCGTCGAGCACGGATAGCGTCCCTACAAGCCTCGTTCCACCAGGGGACGGAAACGCGACGTGAAGAAGTAGTAGTACGAGGAATGGAACGTTCGGCAGCATTGATGATAAAAGCCGTGAGGTATTCGACCTGACTGTCACAACTTGGAAAATCGTGGTCCGCAAAGGTCGCCAGGGAGGAGTAAAGTCCCCAGTCAGCTTTCAGTATGTTCCAGCTCGAAGGACGTGGGGATGGGGTGTGGTGCAGGAGACGAACGACACAGGGGAAGTGGTCGCTCGAATAGGTGTCAGAAAGGACATACCACTCGAACCGACGGGCAAGAGTGGTAGAACAGATCGAGAGGTCCAAGTGGGAGTAGGTATGAGTAGAGTCCGAGAGGAAAGTCGGGGCGCCAGTATTGAGGCAGACAAGATTGAGATGGTTGAAGACATCCGCCAAGAGTGAGCCTCTTTGACAGGATGCAGGAGAGCCCCAAAGGGGATGATGGGCATTGAAGTCGCCAAACAATAAAAACGGAGGGGGAAGCTGAACGATCAGTTGCATCATGTCAGCCCGACTAACAGCAGATGACGGTGGAGTGTAGATGGTACAAACTGAAAAAGTAAAAGCAGAAAGAGTAATGCGGACAGCTATTGCTTGGAGTGGGGTGGTCAATGGGATGGGATGGGATGGGATGGTAATAGACATAGTCCCGAATGAGCAACATGACCCCACCATGAGCTGGGACACCGTCCACAGGGGTGAGGTCATACCGCTCCGAGGTATAGTGGGTAAAGGCAATACGGTCAGTCGGGCGCAACTTGGTTTCCTGGAGACCAAGGACGAGTGGACAGTGCAGGCGGAGGAGCAGTTGTAATTCCCCCCGATTAAATCGAATACCTCTTATGTTCCAATGAAACAACGCCATCGCTAGTCAAAAAGTTGGGGGAACGAGACCGGGGAAGAGCTGGTCACCTCGACGGCCGCGGAGGGCCGGGTTGCGAGGGAACAACGCTACAACCGACGGGAGGCGGATCCGGTTCCATCGACTCGTCGCTAGCTGCGGCCGCTGTCCCTGGTTGTGAAGGAGGGGCAGCATCGTTTGCCAACGAAAGGCCAGCTGAGCGCCTGGCAGCAGAGCGTCCCGGCGAAACTGAGGACGGCCGGGAGCAGCGACTCACGGATGGAGCGTCAGACGAAACGCGCCGGGGTGGAGAGGGGGAGAGAGACTTCTTCTTGGAGGCCTTCTTGGAAGGCCAAGGAGGCACAGGGATGGTGGGCTGGACCCGAAGAAGGTCCTCACGCACGGGGTCCGTTTTGCAACGCCGGACCTCGGAAGCTGGGGTCCGGAACGTTTCCCCGATGGACGCCTGAGAAGAGGATCGCTTCTCAGGTGGCGTGGGGGCAGGAGGAGGAGGAAGGGTGGCCCCTGGGGCAGAGGGGGTGGGGGCCACGGGGGAGGAGGATTTGGAAGGGAGGAATTTGGGAGGCGGAGGAAGAGACCCCTGATTGGCGGAGGAGGCGGAGGGGGGACAGGATAGGGGTGAGGATACCGCGGAAAGAGTGGACACAACTGAGGCAAACGAAGTGGTCAATGGCACGGGATGGAGGCGGTCATACTTCTTCCTGGCCTCAGAATAAGAGAGCCGATCCAAAGTTTTGATTTCTTGTATCTTCTTCTCCTTCTGATATGTGGGGCAGTCTGAGGATCTAGGCGAGTGGACGCCAGGACAATTAATGCACCGAGGTGGTGGGGTGCATGTATGTTCCTCACGAAGAGGACGTCCACAATCGCCACAAAGGGGCTCAGCCTCACACCGTGACGACATGTGCCCAAAGCGCAAACACCGAAAACAGCGCATAGGAGGCGGGACGTAAGGTCGCACGTCACACCGGTAGCACATCACCTTTACCTTCTCCGGGAGAACGTCCCCCTCGAAGGCGAGGATAAAGGCCCCGGTGTCGATGCGACGGTCTTTGGGGCCGCGCTGGACTCGCCGGACGAAATGCACGCCTCGGCGCTCCAGGTTGGCCCTGAGCTCCTCATCAGATTGTAGCAGGAGGTCACGATGAAAAATAACCCCCTGTGTTCTATTTAGTGCCAGATGTGGGACAATGGATACTGGGATGTCCCCTAGGCGGTCGCACGCCTGGAGCGCCGCCGACTGTGTGGCGGAGGTGGTCTTGATAAGAACGGACCCTGAACGCATCTTGCTGAGAGCCTCGATTTCCCCGAAGATGTCCTCAATGTGCTGAACAAAGAACATGGGCTTGGAGGTGGCGAATGTCCCCCCATCGGTTCGAGAACAGACCAAATAGCGGGGGAAGTACTTCGCCCCAAGCTGGCGGGCCTGTCCCTCCTCCCAGTGAGTGGCCAAGGGGGAAAGGGCAGGAGAACCAGAACTAGAGACAGTACCTTTCCGTTTGAAAGACTCGGCCGCAGAGAGCGACCTCATACGTGTTGACGTTTCATCTGCGAAACGTCCGCCCCGATACCACCCACTCCGACCAGGGGCTCTCCCCACGGGCGCCACCCAGCCGCAGCACGGGCCACCTGGCAGGATGACCATTGCCGGGAGTCCTGATGCCCCAAGGAGACGGGCATCTACTCCTTGGCCGACGTGGGGAGGGTGCAGCTCAGGTATCGGCAGTACGATCCCTGTGTTGTCAGGGGGCTACAACCTAGAGGGTACATGACGACCCCACCACAATGGGCTGGCTACCGTGCTGGATTTCTGGTGCCATGGAAAGTCCATCATGATCGCTGGTGCAGATGGAGATGCACTATGGGCGTAACTTGTACAACCCATCAGTCGTTTAGGCCCAATTTGAGGAATAGTGGGTATGGTTACAACGCCGGTGCAATGCTGAGTGCCAAGGTCTTAGTGCACTTAGGACCAGTGGTACACCACGTAAGGTGTCCTTCCCCAAAAGGCTCGTACTTCTGTAGAATTTTGAAAAATGGAGGTCAAACCCCAAGGGGGACCATCACATGGAAGGCCGAAACTGTTGAAACTCCTTTTAGTCGCCTCTTACGACAGGCAGGAATACCTCGGGCCTATTCTTACCCCGGACCCGCAGGGGGGACCAGGTACAATTGAAAGAAGAGATGGAGAAGATCCAACGAAGAGTGGCGGCGCCTTTCGTCATAGGATCGTTTAGTCCTCGCGAGTGTTACAGAAGTGCTTTACAAACTCCATTGGCAGACGCTACAAGAGGTTTTGTGCATCACGGACAGTTTTAATATTAAGATTTCGGACAACAACGAGGAACTTCGAGAAATTAGAGCTTGTACAAAGGTCTAGCGACGATCATTCTTCCTACACGACATTCGAGACTGGAATACGGAAGAAGAATCATACAGTGGTACCAGAAGCATCCTCTGCCATAAATAGTGAGGTGGCTTGCGGAGTATTAATGTAGATGTATAAGCAGATGCAAAAAACTCTACATCCGCCCATGGGGCTATTGTTACCCAAACATCGAATTGCTCTGTGGAGCCCTTCAGTTGATATTTTATGGAATGTCGGAAACTCATTCTAAAAAATGAAAATGCAGCCATGCATCAGTTACTAATATCACTTATCTTTGAATCATTAGAGCTTCTGTACGTGATTTAGGCATAGTGTGTCAGCAAGGTAGTCGGTCAGCCTTACGTCTTTGATCGCCAGATAGCAAAGACATCGCTTTCACTTCATCGTAGCTCGGCCAAGTGGCATTAAATATTTGTAAATTGTATACACTAAACTTCCTCGCCAATCACTCTACCTGTTGCTGAAAACCAGCGCAAAATTCGTACAGTAGTTACTCAAATCTTTGACGGATTATGAATGCATTGTAAGTTTGTAATGAAAAAATTATGTGATATAATCACAATTTAACAGTTTTAGGACTTATTTACTTTACTTGCTCTATGCAACCTTGCTTTTTGGAAAATTTCATGATTCTTGGTCAACGGGAAGTACCCCACAGCTTTTGATGAGTGAGTTTGCAGGTACCAAAAAATGTTCAAACGTATGTGAATTCCTAAGGGACCAAATTGCTGACGTCATCGCTCCATAGACTTACACACTACTTAAACTAACATATGCTAAGAACAACACACACACACACACACACACACACACACACACACACACACACACACACACACCCGCCCGAGGAAGGCCTCAAACCTCCAGCGGGAGGGGCCGAGCAGTCCGCGATAGGGCGCTCTAACCGCAAGGCCATTCCGCGCAGCAGGTACCAAAAAATGGCCATATCTTTTCACACATTTTTTACACCACCAATTGACCCCAGGCCCTTGTATATGACAAATTTCAACTTTATACCTTTATCCGTTTCCGCTTTTACCGACTGAGGTACGGATCCCTAAAACCATTTCGTATAAAATTAATTTGTAAACGGTTAATGAATCTTTCCTGAAGGTACATGTCTGATATGGTAGTGAAAACAGGCAAATCAAAGAAGAAAGAGATAGGATCTTTCCGTTTGTGATGGTATTGAATAATGGTGAATATTGGCTGGATAGATTGAACAATTATTGAGATGGTACTGAATCAAATTGAGGAAAAAATTGAATTTACGGCACAAACTGAGTAAAATGTTGATAGGACACAACACAAGGCATGAATGAATCGTCGCTTCGGTAGTGAAAGAAAGCATAAGTGTTAAAATTCGTAGAGGGAGACCAAGAAAAGAATATAGAAAGCAGATTCAAATGAATGTAGATTTCGATAGTTATGCAGCGATAAAGAGGCTTGTGCAGTATAGTCTGGCATGGAGAGTTGCATCAGACAAGTTTCCGGAATGAAGGGCGCAACACAACAGCACAACTATCGGACTTTGCGTTTTCACTAATGCTCTTTTATTGGGAAATTTGCAGTCATTTCTGGTACTACATTCATTAGTGAAGTACACATTATGCACAAGTAATTAACGATATAAATACGCGCATTATGTATGAAAGGCGTAGTAAAGGAGAACGATATACGTCTGTGGAACACCGAGTAACGAGTACTCAGATATTGTCAGCTTTGCTTCACGGGCGGCTGTCTTTGTGTATACTTCGGCAGCGGTGCACTGTTAAACAATCCTAAATTTATATTAATTGTCTAACAAGAGACCATATAACGGCACTGTTTGTTAATTAAGGCAACCTGAGATTGCTGTGGGCTTTGCGAATGCACGAATTAAAATTTCTGAATCGCTGTATAAACAGAACTTAATTAAAGCACACCACACGGAGAAAGCTTTGGTTTAATGAGTATCATTATCTCATATTTCATGCGTACCAATTTGCTGTTAACCAGGTGTTGTTCAAGTCTGTAGTATCACGAAAGGAAATGCAGAGACCGCTGGTAATGATTCAACGATAATTTCACGCACTCTGTAACTATTAATAAGATGGAAATAAGTGTTTTTAAATATTTTGCCGGAATTGCGGTATTGCTTCAAAAAATACCTTGTAGCAGGCAATCGAACTATTCATTTAACTAAATAAACATAGATAAACACTACATATATAAAGCGGAACAAACCTGAACGTCTGTGAATCTCATTGTTTCTTTACCTTGTTAGTATCGTTAGTTTCATTTTTATATCACAAAATTTTGAAGCAAATATAGAACGAGAAAATCGTCTTTGATTGCTATAAGAAACAACGAACAACTGCACCTGAAACACAAATCTTATCTCCTCTTCTTCACTTATACGAGGAAGTCTTTAAATATCTGTCTTCCTCTACAGTTTTTGTCCTATGCAGTTACCTATGGTACGATGGAAGATATTCCGTGGTGTCATAACAAATATCCTAAAATCTTGTCCCTTCTTTTCTGTGTTTTCCATGTATTCCTTTCCTCACCTATTCTGCGTAGAACCTCCTCATACCTTAGCTCAACAGTCCATGTAATTTTCAACATTCTTCTGTAGCACCACATCTCAAATGATTCGATTTTTTTTTCTGTTTCGGTTTTCCCACAGTCCATGTTTCACTCACGTACAATGGTGTGCTTCATACGTCCATTCTCAGAACTTTCTTCCTCAAATTAAGGTTTACGTCTGACACTAGCAGATTTCTCTTGATAAAGAATGCCCTTTTTGCCAGTGTATCCTGCTTCTCATACCATCCTTACTCCGTCCAGCGCGGGTTATTATGCTGCCTGTGTTGTGGAATTACTTACCTTCGTCTGCTTCGTGATTCCCAATTCTGACAGTAAGTTTCTCGCTGTTTTCATTCACGTTACTTCTGGTTGCCTTCGTCTTTCTTCGATTTTCTCTCAGTCTACATTCTGTACGCATTAGACTACTTATTCCATTCAACATGTCCTATAATTCAATTTCACTGAGAACAACAACGTCATCAGCGAATCTTATCATTGACATCCTTTCACCTTGAATTTTAATTCCACTCTTGAACCTATCGCTTGTTTCCGTCATTGCATATTCGACGTATATATTGAATAGTAGTGGTGAAAGGCTACATCCCTGTCTTACACCACTTTTAATTTGAGCACCTCGTTGTTGGTCTTCCAGTCTTTTCACTCCTGATTCTTGTACATGTTATATATTTCCTGTCATTCCGTTTAGCTTAACCCTGTTTTCAGAATTTCGAAGATCTTGCACCATTTTACATTGCCGAACGCTTTTCCAGGTCGACAAATCCTAGGAATGTGTCTTCGTTTTTGTCCGGGTCTTTTTCTCATTATCAACCGCTATTTCAGAACTGCCTCACTGGTGCTTTCGTCTTTCCTGAAGCCCAATTATCGCCATCATGAGAAACTCTTGTTTCTTTTCCATTCTTCTGTATATTTTTGTTGTCAGCAAAGTGGTTGCATGATTGTGCGATAATTTTTGCACTTGTCGATTCTTGCTATCTTCGGAATTGTGTGGATGATGTTTTTTCCCAAAGTCAGATGGTATATCGTCAGTCTCATTCATTCTGCACACTAACACGAACACTTCCACCAATCATTTTAGAAATTCCTATGGAATGTTTTGCATCCCGACCGCCTTATTTGATCTTATGTAGTCCAAAGCTTTTTTAAATTCTGATTCTAATACTGTATGCCCTGTCTCTTCCCTGTCGACTGCTGTTTCTTCTTCTGTCACTTCATTAGACAAGTGCTCCACCTCACAGAGGGCTTCAACGTACTCTTTCCCCCCATCCGCTCTCTCATCTGCATTTAAAAGTGGAATTCCCTTTGCACCCTTAACGTTACCGCCTTTGCTTTTAATTTCACAGATGGTTCTTTTGACTTTTCTACATACTGGGTCAGTCCTCCCGACAAGCATTTCCTTTCCAGTTTCTTCACATTTTTCATGTAGACTTTTCTTCTTAGCTTCTCCGCACTTCCCATTTCTTTCTTTCCTAAATGACTTGTATTTATGTATTCCTAAATTACCTTAAGATATTTGTACTTTATTTCGTCTAGCAATTGAAGTACTTCTGTTATTCATGGTTTCTTCACAGCTATCTTCCTCGTACCTATGGTTTTTTTTCCACTTCGGTGATTGCCTTTTCTAGAGATATCCATTCCTCTTCAACTCAACTGCCTATTTAGCTATACATTGTCATAGTATCTACAGCCTCAGAGAACTTCTAGCTTATGTAATCATCCGTTAGTACTTCACTATCCCAATTCTTTGCACATTGGTTCTTCCTGACTAGTCTCTTAAGCTTCAGCCTCTCTTCGTCATTACTAAATTGATGTGAGGCTGTATGCTCCTGGGTACGCCTTAAAATCTAATATCTAATTTCGGAATCTCTACCTAACCATAAAGTAATCTAACTGTAATTTTTCCGTGTCTCGTGGCCTGTTCCAAGTATGTCTCCTCCACTCACGATTCATCAACAGAGTGGATGCTATTACCAGCTTAAACTTATTACAGACTTCAATTAGTCTCTGTCTTCCCTCAGGCCCACTACCAAGCCTATATTCTTCCCTAACCCTTTCTTCTACTCATTCCCCTAAAATCGCATTCCAACCCCCATGACTATTTTATTTTTATCCCGCTTTGGGTATAGAATCACCCGTTCACTATCCTCATATACTTCCTCCATCCGTTCTCCTTATGTTTGCGACGTAGGCATGTGTACCTGAATTACTGTCGTTGGTGTTGGTTTACTGTCTGTTCTCATGAGAACAACCCTATCACTGAAATGTTCACAGTACCTCAGTCTATGCCCCACCGTCCTATTCATAATGAATCTTACTCCTCGTATGATGTTTTTTGCTGCTGTTGATATTACTCTAAACTTGGCCGACCAGAAATCCTTGTCTTCTTTCCACTTTACTTCACTGACATCCACCATATCTAGACTGAGCCAGTGCATTTCCATATTCAGATTTTCTGGCTTCCCTGTCACGTTTAAACTTCTGACACTCAACGCCTCGACGCGTAGAAAGTTACCCTTTCGTAGGTAATTCAATCTTACTGCCATCATCAGCTCTCCCTTGACAGTCCCCTCCCGCATATCCGAACAGGGCTCTATTCCGGAATCTTTTGCCAATGGAGCGATCATCATGACAATTTTTCAATTACAGACCACATGTCCTGTGGATTCACATAATGTGTCTAATTCAGTAGTTTCCATTGCCTTCTGTATCCTCATGCCGTTGATCATTGCTGAAGCTTCCGCCTGTTACGGGCAGTTTCCCACCCCAAGAGCTAGAGAGTGCCCTGAAACTCTGTCTGCTCCTCAACCCTCGTTGACATGGCCGTTGGCAGAAAGAAAGGGAGTTCTTATACAGGATGTCTTCGGGTGCCATTGTTGATTATTTTTACTCAAAATTTAAACAGTGATGAGGGTCGAACCCGGAACCAAGAATGTTTCGGTTACTACGCAAATACGCTTCCCCCCTCCCCCCTTTTCTTTAATCTCATTTTTTTCGCTGTATTTGTTCAGGGCCGACGTCCCATGTCGGTTGTTCAGGTTCACTCAGTTTTTATCAGAGAAGGCAGCTAACCCTCTCACTGAACATGCTGAGCTACCGTACCGGCTCGCTTAGACCACATGACAACTACAATTATCTCTTTCAAATTATGATTACAATCTTACTTTGTTATCGACAGCAATCATGAAAATACATACACGCACCATGTCAGCATCTTATCGCCTACTTCGTCACTGCACGTAACACACATTGACTTAAGCGTTGTGAGAGTTACTATCAAATGACGTGGCAGCTTGGCAAGTTAACTCTCATCAAAACTAATATAAGAAAGGCACTGGAAAATGGTCCCCTAATATATGTGGAGACTTCCTGCAATATCCTTTACTATTCTCTAATGCGTTCTCACTGACGCCAAGTGGAGGTCTCTTCGCTGTTCTCCAGAACACTTGTGAACTTAGTTGTCCAATTGTTACCCTATACACCGAGGTGATCCCTCAAACGGTCTACGATAAGTGGATGTAACTAATTGCAGAAGTGCGAGGCCCAGCGCAATATTGCCGGCGATTTCATCAACGATTTACGCAACATGGTATCGTACTTTTATTTCGCATTGTGCCTCACATTTTCTCGTTTATTGTTCTTTATCCGCAAAATAAGCAAGTTGATTCCTTTGACAATTAAAATTCTCTTCCATCAGTTTAATCACGTTCTTGACAAATAAACGTGATCCTTGATTTAGGCAATAAAAATATAGGGCCACAGACAACGTTAATGCTCTCTTTGCCATTATGAAACGAAAGACTGAGTTAACTATTAATAAGTGGCATTTCCATTTTGTGTTTCGCCAGTCAAATGAATATGCCCTCTTTCTGGTATCACAGATTATTTCGCAACCCTTATTTTTCTTTCACACTTTTCATTTTATCACATGAACAGGGCTACAGAAGTCTTGTACATCGTTAATGTCTTCTGTGGTGGGTACGGTCATTATTCTTTGCCGAACAATTGACCTTTACTCAATAATTTCGTTAACCAAGACTGTATACTTCACATGCAAAACCATGTGTACTTGCATAATCAATATTAGACGTCATGCTTCAGTTTTAATGTTTTTAAATTTTAATATTATGACACCTGTGTGTGCCACGCTCACAATAAAATTTCTTGTTTTACTTATTTCTTTAGTGCATTACGCCTGTTAATATTGCGCACCCATAATATCGTAGAACACGACGCATCAGTGAAATCTGTAACCGCTGATAACAATAGTTTGTACCGACCACCTCTGGTCCCCTACCCCCACATCAACAAACCAACAGTTTCTGTTTTGAAAGTGCAGCAATGTTAGCTGTGCAGCGCGAACTGATTTCATAAACAAACTGGTGCAATCGACAGACAGGGAATGAGTGCGGTTGCTTCCTAGCTAGTACACAATCAGGATCGTTCTTGCATTTATGAATGTATTTAAGATTCATATTGGGTATTAATTAATCCCAGGGTGGCACTCAGTATTGCCTTTTCCGTTGTTTTGTAGAAAGATAATTTTATGTAACTACGTCAGCTACTGAATGTAGCTGACTTAGATAAATCAGTGTTCGCCATTTAAGTCCCAATCTTTAATAATCATTTACCCGCTTAAGCTTTAATTGATGTTGATTAGCATGGACACAGAAATTTAACAACAAAAAATATCGATAGCCGTGGTTTAGGACAAAAGAAAACTCGCAGCTAGGTAGTGTGAGTGTTGTAAACTGATCTTTTCTTCGAGTGGGACGGAAAACGCTTTCTGCATATTTGCGAAGAAGTTAGATGAATGATTGTTGTTGAAAGATCAGCTATCAAAATTTAGTTTCATTTAGTCACTTCTTTTCAGGAAAATCGCGATTTCCTAAGCGATCTACAGGTAAATACGTTTTATAAGCCATCCTATTACATTACGAAACACTAGTTGTGAAAGAAATACGGAAAGCCTGAATCTCAGTGGCCAGACTGGTTTGAGCCCTCGTCCTCCCGAACACTGAGGACGGGCCGCAGAGTCAGCAGAGACCGTACGCTGCCTCCCCGGTGTCTGATGGCGCGTAACATCGGCCACACCGACTGCGTAGTATGTGGAACGCCTAGTGGTTCAACAAGCTTTTTCATACTGGGTGCCACAGCCACAAACTTATTGAAAAAGAGATCCATTTTTCGAAGAAGTTCGTTAAGATCACTGTTCTTGATTTCACACGATCAAATCATTTTGGTGTATTGACAAACATTCACCCCATGCACCCACACAAGATGTGTAAATCACGAGGTCAAGTAAACAACACACTGCCGAAATCAGTTAATCGTGTGAAATAAATGACTGATCATATTAAAGCCAAGATCGAAAACGGGATTTTCTTGCATCTTGTATCTTGTGGTTTCGCACAGTGCAATTTTAGTAATTAACTATGGCAATCACTGACATTAACTTTAACCGTACGGTCATTTCTAGCTGAGAATTAACTTAGAATATATATGAAATGAAATGATCGAATAGCACTGATGGCAGGGAGTCCCACCTGGGGAAGTTCGGCAGCCGAGTTGCACGTCTTTTCAGCTGACGCCGCGCTGACCGACTTGCGTGGCCATGATGGTGAAATAATGAGGACAACATAACAGCCAGTCCCGAGTGGAGAAAATCTCTGAGGCAGCCGGGAATCGAACCCAGGCCCACTGCATGGCAGTCAGACGCGCTGACCACTCAGTTAAGGGGGCGGAGTCAGATAAGACGTGTTTATAATTTAATGAAATTTGATTATGATACATGACAATTGCGACAGAAACTGTCAAGTAACACAATTTTAATGGCCATAAGTGAATGTTTATATTAAACCTAACCTATGTTTGAATTTACTAACCGAAGGACGCGCACACCTACACACAAATATCTCAAGTAATATGTTGAGGTATTGACGCTGTTCATGAAAAATTAAAAGTAGTAACAAAGCCTGATGTATCTGCCAGTGATACGCAGTGACAAATCATATTTTCGATACAGTGATTGGAGTACTAGCAACGCTGGTATCGTAATACGCCATCAGCGGCAATAACTAAACATTCTGCTGAATGGTATTCGACCCAATGCCGTAGCAAAAGTATGATGGACGCATGTTCGTAAACTAAGTTCCCAAAATGTGCTTCAATTCTCCGGTTTTCGAATTGGCACAGCCATTCGAACATTTTGTCTTTCCGCGGAACTCCGGTCATATCGTTGACACAGGTATTGATGTACACAACAGCGATACTTTGCAGTTTCACAGAGACCGAGCCCGTTGTGTACTGCACAGATAAAAGTGTAGCGGCTGAAAGCAAAAAACACAATGGAGCTCCACACGCGAATTACACGCCTGGCTCGGGCCGTGCTTTAGCGTGCCGTAGTGGAGGCGAGCGCGAAGCCGTGCGTCGACGCGAATTATTTGTCGCTCCGGGCGGACGACTGGTCGCTGCTCGCTGCTTTGTCCCGACAGGATTATAGGGCGCAACGCCGCTCCGGCCAATCAAATTGTGAGCAAGCCGCGCGTGCACTCGGCTCGATTAGCTTCCTGTGTGCCGCAATAGATCGCGCGGCCGCTGCGTGGGAATTTTATTTAAACTGCCCCTGCGGCAGCTGGGATAGGCCGAGAGTACGGTAGGCCGGAGTTGTGCAGAGGCAATACTATTTCTTAACACGTTAGCCTGATAAATCTTGGAGAAGGTAGCAGGTTCATGTTCGACTGAAGTAAGTTTGTGATACTTTAACGGGTAAAAATAAAGAGTTCGATTGTATTTCTACACTACATTTAAGTGCCTGGCAGATTGTTCATCGAACCACCTTTAGCCTATTTCTCTACCTGTCCACTCTCGAATAGCGTGTGGAAAAAACAAACACTTAAATCTTTCCGTGAGACCGCTGAACTGAATATTTTCGCATTCGGAGGAGAAAGTTGGTAACTGAAATTTGGGAATAGATCTTACCACAACGGAAAAAGCCTTTGTGTGAATGATTGCACTCCAAATGCCGTATCGTATTCGCGACACACTCTCCCTCATTGAGGATAACGCTAAACGAGGTGCTCCTGTTTGAACGTTTTCAGTGTCATCCGTCAGTCCTATCTGCTTCGGACCCCATACCATGGAGCGATACTCCAGAAGAACATCGACAAGCATAGTACAGGTAGTCTCTTTAACGGACTTCTTGCATCTTCTAAGTGCTGTGCCAATAAAACTTAGTCTTCGGTTCGCCTTTCCTTCAATATTACCTATGAGATCGTACCAATGTAAGTTGTTCGTAACTGTAATCATCCGGTATTTGGCTGAATTGGCAGCCTTTAGATTTGTCTGACTCTTCGTGCAATCTAAATTTAACGGATTGCTTTTAGGTCTCGTGTGGAGGACGTCACACTATTGTTCAGAGTCAAGTTCCAGTTCCGCACCATGCAGGTATCGTCTCTGAATTACTCCGCAGTTGGTTTCGATCTTCTGAAGACTTTACTTGACGGTAAATCACAGCATCACCCGCAAACAATCTAAAAAGACTGCTCAGATTGCCTTGTAAATCGTTTATGTGAATTAGGAAGATCAGAGAGGACCATTAACATTTCCTTGGGGATCGCCATATATCTCTTAGGTTTTATTCGATGACTGGACCTGAAGTGGCTCGATTAGAAGCCGCTTAAGAGGAATGGTGTCAAAAGCCTTCTGGAAATCTAAAATTGCGGAATCAGTTTGAGATCACATGACCATTTCACTCACCACTTCGTGTGTATAAAGTGCCAGTTGTGTTTCTCAAGAAAGAAATTTCTGAACCCGTGCTCACTGTGTATCAGTAGATCGTTTTATTCGAGATCTCTCCTAATGTTCGAACACAGTAAATGTTCCTATATCATGCTGCAAATCGACATCACTGACATGGCTCTGTTAGTGAGCGGATTGCTCCTATTTCCTCCCTGAGTATTGCTGTGACTTCCCTAACCTTTAGTCATCAAACTAATTATTTAATTACTATTTTATCAACCTCTAATATTTAACAGGTCACTTCCATCATTTTCCATTTAACAGCCACCTGTGGATAAACACGTCGCGTAGATATTGCCGTGTTTCATGCTTTTGTGTGCCGACGCGGTGGTCGAGCGGTTCTGGACACTTCAGTCCGGAACCGCGCTGCTGCTGCATTCGCAGGTTCGAATCCTGCCTCGGGCATGGATGTGTGTGATGTCCTTAGTTTAGTTAGGTTTAAGTAGTTCCAAGTCTAGGGGACTGATGACCTCAGATGTTACGTCACATAGTGCTTAGAGCCATTTGAACCATTCTGAAGCACTCAGCCTCATAATGCCAACTGAGGAGCTAGCTATTTGAATAAGAAGTAGCGACTCCAAGATCTGATATGTCGGCAGTAGGACCGAGAGGGCTTTGTACATCCAAATGAGGCCGAATGGCAATGGATGACACGGTAGCCGGTCGACGTGCCTTGGGCCTTCAGCTCCTGGTCGAGGAGCTCCTTTTGGTAACAGTAATATTAATATTTAAAAAAAATGGTTGAAATGGCTCTGAGCACTATGGGACTTAACTGCTGCGGTCATAAGTCCCCTAGAACGTAGAACTACTTAAACCTAACTAACCTAAGGACATCACACACATTCATGCCCGAGGCAGGATTCGAACCTGCGACCGTAGCGGTTGCGCGGTTCCAGACTGTAGCGCCTAGAACCGTTCGGCCACAACGGCCGGCATTTATATTTCATAATAATTGTGTAAGCAGGAGAAGAAGAGAGAGAGGAAGGTAAACAGGGCAGAGAAAACAATGTTAATTCAAGTCTTGACAGTCACTGTGCCCTCACTTCCACATAGACGCACGTTACACCATTATCGCTGCAAAATGGTTCAAATGGCTCTGAGCACTATGGGACTCAACTGCTGAGGTCATTAGTCCCCTAGAACTTAGAACTAGTTAAACCTAACTAACCTAAGGACATCACAAACATCCATGCCCGAGGCAGGATTCGAACCTGCGACCGTAGCGGTCTTGCGGTTCCAGACTGCAGCGCCTTTAACCGCACGGCCACTTCGGCCGGCTTATCGCTGCAAACTGCAGTCTAGCTGATGAGGTTTCCTCCCTCTGCTGCCAGTCAAGTTTTTAGATAGCATTCAACTCTAGCGGTACTGGAAACAATTTACGTATCAGTACTCCGACCGCTCTTCGACGAGAGAATTGATCATCAGACTGAGTGGCACTGAATTAGCATAAATTATGTGAATATGATTTACTTTGTCAGTAATTACTTACAGGGATCAATTCATGCGCAACGATTCATGATTGTGGCAGATGTCAAGAGTTGCAATTTTTGTCTTCGTCAAATACATCGTTTGATGCTTCAAATCTTTTGATGGTGGGTATGGTTGGTCACCTCTTGTTCTGATTGTGGCGAGGAAAAAATAATTCTACATTTTTCTGTGTGGTGGTATCAAATTGCCTGCAGTATCTCCAGAAGAAAATTAAACAATTATTACAGTTTAAAAACATTTTACACAGTAGGGGTGGACGGTACCATGGTCACACCTGTGTATCCCTTTGTCCTCTTTGTCGTTGAGACGCATTGGTAATAATTATATTCGAGAGAAGGAAACGACTCGTGTGCAGATATCTACGTCTTGCACAAAGTGAGATCTCAGCTGAGACTGCCAGAAACGCCTGCCTGACTGTCTGGTGTTATAAAGCACGGATACGCTTTAAAACTACCCGTCGGCCGGAGTGGCCGAGTGGTTCTAGGCGCTACAGTCTGGAACCTCGCGACCGTAATGGTCGCGAGGTTCGAATCCTGCCTCAGGCATGGATGTGTGTGATTTCTTTCGGTTAGTTAGGTTTAAGTAGTTGTAAGTTCTAGGGGACTGATGAAAATGGTTCAAATTGCTCTGAGCACTATGCGACTTAACATCTGAGGTCATCAGTCCCCTATAACTTGAACTAGTTAAACCTAACTAACCTAAGGACATCACACACAGCCATGCCCGAGGCAGGATTCGAACCTCCGACCGTAGCGGTCGCGCGGTTCTGGACTGTAGCGCCTAGAACCGCTCGGCCACTCCGGCCGGCGGGACTGATGACCTCAGAAGTTAAGTCCCATAGTGCTCAGAGGCATTTGAACCATTTTTAAAAACTACTGGCTTATTACACTGAAGAAGATCTTTGATCAACACACTTCAGTGAAATATTCGACAATGTACTAGAGAATCTTAACAAACATCAGTGATAAAAGTTATGGCGTAGACCTAGCTTTGATCGAAGGTCGCCATTATATACTTTTCGCTTACCTTGCTTTAGAGCCTTTCACATAAAAAATGAGGTCGATGTTTATCTGGTGTGTCGCTACAATCACACCTTTCACTTCAAATTATGACGAATACGAAATTCATAATACGAAACATGCTGACTATAAAAACGGCAATAAACGGTTAGAATCTTATTAAAGAAATAACAGCAGCAGTCAACTGCATTTGAACTAGTAGCACTGTGGACGCTCTAAGGATGAAATGAAATGGACAAAGAATCTGTGGTGGAAGGCTATTTGCTGTCAATAATGTATACATAACTGAAGTAATTGTATTTATTTGTACTCTAAATAACCCAACTCAACCTTCATTAATTCATCCATAAATAATTTATATGCTAGTTCGCATGTCTCTGAAATAATACGTGAATTGGTACACTGTGGGGTTCGAGTACTATATTGCAGGCTTTCGCCTAACCATGAAAACATCTTTGGCACAAATTGCATTCATGATTTAAATGACGAAACACTGCGTGGTTATGCATTTTTTCATGCTTAGCACGACATGTTTCGAGCATTTTTTCTCATTATCAAGTGCACATGTCTACATAATCATTTTATGTGATGTTTCGGAAAATCGAACAAAATAAAACTTACTTATCAGCAGCAGCAGTCATTTGACATCCTTTCCTGGTGAAAGGTCGTATTTAGACTTGCATCCACGGAGCTGCAGCATGTTTCCTGACGTTATCAACTACCTTACACTAAGTTGACGTTCCGGTCTTTCTTCCAAGAGTGGAATCCAGGGAAGAAATACATTGCTCCATGTACAGTTTATTCACCTGGCTATGTTTCTCGGCCTCTTCCATTCAATTTCCACTATAATCATAATTGTAGTTTTCACTTTAGTTTCTTGTCTGGAACCGGCCGAAGTGGCCGAGCGGTTCTAGGCGCTGCAGTCTGTAACCGCGAGACCGCTACGGTCGCAGGTTCGAATCCTGCCTCGGGCATGGACGTGTGTGATGTCCTTAGGTTAGTCAGGTTTAAGTAGACCTAAGTTCTAGGCGACTGATGACCTCAGAAGTTAGGTCCCACAGTACTCTGAGCCATTTGAACCATTATTGTCTGGTCCGTTTGTTTATTTTTCCGACCTTCTTAGTAATTGTAGTCATGAACACCTCCATTCCTCTCAGGGTAAATCACGTCTTTTGAATGGTTTTTGTGTTAGAATCAATGTCTCACTAATATAGGTGTAAACCGGTAAAACTCACTGATCGTAATTTCTCGTTTTCAGATATGTAGGAAGATCAATTTTAAAACCGTTATCTGTTCTACCCTAGGCATTAAACTCAATTTTGATTCTTATGCTTGTTGCTTTTCCTGTCCTCCTGGAAACATCTTCATTTGTCCTAAATACAGTGCATGGACAAAGTCATGCTGAAGCCTATGCGTCTAGGAACAGTCGTGTGGCGAAAACCTGTTCCTGACATCCCTCCCCTCCACCGCATTCCAAATGGGGAGATTTCACTCAAAGCAGACCGTCAATCGCTCTGTAGGGTTCTGATGAGGCGACCTGATGTCCGATTTCAAACCCATGTGGTTGCCTTATACGACTGTTCACAGTTGTGAAGACATCGTCTCTGTGATATGGAGTAGACACTCTAGACAATATTTCCCCCAGAAACTAAAATTCTCGAATCTCCGATATGGTATGATCCATGCGTCGCTTGCCGATTATCTCTCACATTCTAAGTCAGTTAATCCGCAACGCGCTACCACGTTGACTAAACACCTCTCTGTAACACAGCAGCATCATTCGGGCATCAAACGTCACACCGTCAACTGGAAAATACTTCCTATGACGTTTTGCCACAGCTACTAAATTCGTTCCATTACTTGTTATTTGTCATTCTTTTCTCTGCGGCTAATTTATTGTACATTATTTTAGGCTTATTATAGTTGCATTATACGCCTACTTCCAAATTTACTCCGGTAAGTTGTCCCATTAGTGGTTCGAGTTGATCTCCCCTATAAGCAAGGCATCACAATGACTCCTTGGTCGTCATGGTGCCTTTCGCAGGCTCCACTGGAGCCCATGGATGCGTACATGAATGTTCCCCAGAGCACAATGGAGCTGCTGCCAGATTGTCTCCGTCCCGCAGTATAGGTGACAAGGAGCTGTTTCTCCTAGAAGACGACGCAGGATTCGCGCCTTAACATCGGCTTGATGAAGATACCGGGATTCATCAGACCACGCAACGCTCTGCCACTGCGCCAAAGTCCAGTGCCGATGATTAAGCGCCGATTTCAGTCATAGTTACCGAAGTCGTGGCGTTAAAGTTGCACACGCATGATTCATGGACTACGGAGGCCCATCGTTAGGCGTATTCGGTGCATCGTGTGTTCACACACACTTGTTCTCAGCCCATGATTAAAGTCTGATGTTAGTTCCGCCATAGTTTGCTGGCTGTCCTGTTTTACCAGTCTGCCCAGCCTACGACGTCCGACATGTGTTACGAGCGGTAGCCGCTCAACCCGACGAGGTCTGGACGTGGTTTCACCTTAGTTTCGTCATGTGCTGAAGACACTAACCACTGAGCTCCAAGAACACCTGTAAGACACCCCTGCGTCCCGGGATTTGCGATATTACAATTTGACAATGACCGTGGATTATGAATTTTGACCCGCGTCGGGATAAGGCATCCGAGTAAATAATTATTATTCCGCGGGAAACAGGAGACGTTATAACTATCTTTATCGAATGACTAATTTCATTCAATAAACGATTGGTAAATGAAATAATGTAAATAATTTGGAAATAAATTTTGCCAGTGGAAATTTTGCCGAAAGGAATGATTATGTTGTAAAAGCACTTAAAAAATCGGTCGCCAGCTCAACTGATGAGCGACAGTAGTGTTTAGTACGTGAATAATTGTGTCAAAAATAAAGTTTACCTCTTTGTAGCGCAGCAGGTGGAACTTTTACGTAAGTGCTGTGTCAGGCTCAGTACTCATAAAACAATGTCATAACAATCTAACTACACTTATTTTGTTCATAATTTGTCAGCTAAGTGCAATGCTGACAACACATAATTATCTATCGAGATTTTGAATAATGGACTGTCATTCTGTCTTTAAAATGAGGTACTTTGCACAGTTTAATCTACTGATAAGGAAATGTATTGCCAATAATTGATTAACTATGTTTTGACATGCAGCTTTACTGTACGATTAAATGATGATGGCGTCCTCTTGGGTAAAATATTCCGGAGGTAAAATAGTCCCCCATTCGGATCTCCGGGCGGGGACTACTCAAGAGGATGTCGTTATCAGGAGAAAGAAAACTGGCGTTCTACGGATCGGAGCGTGGAATGTCAGATCCCTTAATCGGGCAGGTAGGTTAGAAAATTTAAAAAGGGAAATGGATAGGTTAAAGTTAGATATTGTGGGAATTAGTGAAGTTCGGTGGCAGGAGGAACAAGACTTTTGGTCAGGTGATTACAGGGTTATAAATACAAAATCAAATAGGGGTAACGCAGGAGTAGGTTTAATAATGAATAAAAAAGTAGGAGTGCGGGTTAGCTACTACAAACAGCATAGTGAACGCATTATTGTGGCCAAGATAGACACAAAGCCCATGCCTACTACAGTAGTACAAGTTTATATGCCAACTAGCTCTGCAGATGATGAAGAAATTGATGAAATGTATGACGAGATAAAAGAAATTATTCAGGTAGTGAAGGGAGACGAAAATTTAATAGTCATGGGTGACTGGAATTCGTCAGTAGGAAAAGGGAGAGAAGGAAACATAGTAGGTGAATATGGATTGGGGGGAAGAAATGAAAGAGGAAGCCGCCTTGTAGAATTTTGCACAGAGCATAACTT
This sequence comes from Schistocerca nitens, assembly GCF_023898315.1. NCBI lineage: Eukaryota > Metazoa > Arthropoda > Insecta > Orthoptera > Acrididae > Schistocerca > Schistocerca nitens. Next base: position 503,289,500 of record NC_064614.1, on the reverse strand, counting down.
AATCATAGCTAACACTTGGTTCAAGAATCATAAAAGAAGGTTGTATACATGGAAGAATCCTGGAGATACTAATAGGTATCAGATAGATTATATAATGGTAAGACAGAGATTTAGGAACCAGGTTTTAAATTGTAAGACATTTCCAGGGGCAGATGTGGACTCTGACCACAATCTATTGGTTATGAACTGCAGATTGAAACTGAAGAAACTGCAAAAAGGTGGGAATTTAAGGAGATGGGACCTGGATAAACTGAAAGAACCAGAGGTTGTACAGAGTTTCAGGGAGGGCATAAGGGAACAATTGACAGGAATGGGGGAAAGAAATACAGTAGAAGAAGAATGGGTAGCTCTGAGGGATGAAGTAGTGAAGGCAGCAGAGGATCAAGTAGGTAAAAAGACGAGGGCTAATAGAAATCCTTGGGTAACAGAAGAAATATTGAATTTAATTGATGAAAGGAGGAAATATAAAAATGCAGTAAATGAAGCAGGCAAAAGGGAATACAAACGTCTCAAAAATGAGATCGACAGAAAGTGCAAAATGGCTAAGCAGGGATGGCTAGAGGACAAATGTAAGGATGTAGAGGCTTGTCTCACTAGGGGTAAGATAGATACTGCCTACAGGAAAATTAAAGAGACCTTTGGAGAGAAGAGAACCACTTGTATGAATATCAAGAGCTCAGATGGCAACCCAGTTCTAAGCAAAGAAGGCAAGGCAGAAAGGTGGAAGGAGTATATAGAGGGTTTATACAAGGGCGATGTACTTGAGGACTGTATTATGGAAATGGAAGAGGATGTAGATGAAGATGAAATGGGAGATAAGATACTGCGTGAAGAGTTTGACAGAGCACTGAAAGACCTGAGTCGAAACAAGGCCCCGGGAGTAGACAACATTCCATTAGAACTACTGATGGCCTTGGGAGAGCCAGTCATGACAAAACTCTACCATCTGGTGAGCAAGATGTATGAGACAGGCGAAATACCCACAGACTTCAAGAAGAATATAATAATTCCAATCCCAAAGAAAGCAGGTGTTGACAGATGTGAAAATTACCGAACTATCAGTTTAATAAGTCACAGCTGCAAAATACTAACGCGAATTCTTTACAGACGAATGGAAAAACTGGTAGAAGCGGACCTCGGGGAAGATCAGTTTGGATTCCGTAGAAATGTTGGAACACGTGAGGCAATACTAACCTTACGACTTATCTTAGAAGAAAGATTAAGAAAAGGCAAACCTACGTTTCTAGCATTTGTAGACTTAGAGAAAGCTTTTGACAACGTTAACTGGAATACTCTCTTTCAAATTCTAAAGGTGACAGGGGTAAAATACAGGGAGCGAAAGGCTATTTACAATTTGTACAGAAACCAGATGGCAGTTATAAGAGTCGAGGGACATGAAAGGGAAGCAGCGGTTGGGAAGGGAGTAAGACAGGGTTGTAGCCTCTCCCCGATGTTATTCAATCTGTATATTGAGCAAGCAGTAAAGGAAACAAAAGAAAAATTCGGAGTAGGTATTAAAATTCATGGAGAAGAAGTAAAAACTTTGAGGTTCGCCGATGACATTGTAATTCTGTCAGAGACAGCAAAGGACTTGGAAGAGCAGTTGAACGGAATGGACAGTGTCTTGAAAGGAGGATATAAGATGAACATCAACAAAAGCAAAACGAGGATAATGGAATGTAGTCGAATTAAATCAGGTGATGCTGAGGGGATTAGATTAGGAAATGAGACACTTAAAGTAGTAAAGGAGTTTTGTTATTTAGGGAGTAAAATAACTGATGATGGTCGAAGTAGAGAGGATATAAAATGTAGACTGGCAATGGCAAGGAAATCGTTTCTGAAGAAGAGAAATTTGTTAACATCGAGTATAGATTTAAGTGTCAGGAAGTCGTTTCTGAAAGTATTTGTATGGAGTGTAGCCATGTATGGAAGTGAAACATGGACGATAACCAGTTTGGACAAGAAGAGAATAGAAGCTTTCGAAATGTGGTGCTACAGAAGAATGCTGAAGATAAGGTGGGTAGATCACATAACTAATGAGGAGGTATTGAATAGGATTGGGGAGAAGAGAAGTTTGTGGCACAACTTGACTAGAAGAAGGGATCGGTTGGTAGGACATGTTTTGAGGCATCAAGGGATCACAAAGTTAGCATTGGAGGGCAGCGTGGAGGGTAAAAATCGTAGAGGGAGACCAAGAGATCAATACACTAAGCAGATTCAGAAGGATGTAGGTTGCAGTAGGTACTGGGAGATGAAGAAGCTTGCACAGGATAGAGTAGCATGGAGAGCTGCATCAAACCAGTCTCAGGACTGAAGACCACAACAACAACAACAACATGTTTTGACTGATAATAATTGGGGGATAGTCAGGTGGAATAAGCTTTATAGCTTCATGAAATATCCTTGAATTAACTTCAGCTGGATATGCATTGAAATAAATCTTAATAATCAAATTTATTACTTCAGTCTATTATTAAGTTACTACGGTTGGCGTAAGCTTGTAAGTGCAACAATTAACTACGATAACCAGTCTGAAATTTACTCTTCACTGTCTATGCAAATAATTTGATAATTAACATATTTTCTCTTGATAATGGCGTGACACACTCGATTCAATAAGAAGGATTGGAAGGAACCTACTTGGTGTTATTGTCGGGTGGAAGGTAACTGCAACACTTCGATTATAAAGTGCTTGCTATTAATTGTTCAACTTCAGAGAAAAGCCGTCACTGGCAACCCTGCTACAATTTTATCCTACGAAAATTACGTAGATCTTACTTCCATCGTTGTCGGTGGATCGACGGAAAGTCCATGGTAGTGACACAATGTGGCATCGGGCTTTTACTGTTGCGACTTGGGTCCACAGTGCGCTTCACATTTAAGTCCTCGTTTCTTAAGCACTATGCCCATTAATTCATAATAACTTGCCCGGCCATTCTTCCATATATGCCGACCATTACTTTCCCGTCGAACTTAGATCCACACACTAGCCGTTAGATGTAACACAGGTAGGACTAGCAGCACTCTACTGTACATCTTACTCAGAGCACGTCGTCACTGCTACTAATACCCGCTGGCGCGCTCCCGCGCCCAGAGGCGCGATAAAACAATCTCTCTGACTTCAACGTTAACTAAATATGCCCTGACTTGCCAGTGTTAAATATTACATAATTTAAACATAGTATTTACAATACATATTTACACTAGACAATACATCGTATACAAACAGTTTCATGTGTTAAGTAAGCGAAAAAATTCATAGCAAGGACTGCGTTGTAGTGTCACACACCCGACAGGTCGTGCAGTTTCCGAAATGTTCGTGTCGAGCCTCTAGGCCATTACACTCTGCCTTCGGTCAAACACCAATAGATCGCACACCTTTCCCATTCTACACACGGACAACACGCTCATTGATACAACATGCACCGTGCGTATGCCTGACTGCCTGACTAGCAGTCATTCCTCGCCAGGTGATGCTGCTATCGCCTGGACGGGTTTATTTCGATAGTAGGTCGGGGTAATGATGTTCTGGCTGATCAGTGTAGATTAGCCTTACTTCTTGGTGGTATCACTGTATATCATATGGAGTGCGCTCCCCACATCCGAGGGCTATTTTACAGCCATTATGCCGTCGGCGAGTGTCAGTTTCTCAAGCAACCCTTCCCCCGCCCTCTCCCCCACATCACAAGGTAAGGTGTGTACGCAGTTTCAGCCGAACTGTACTCTCACCGTTCCGTACACTGGGACCCTGGGGGCCCAATTTGCTGCGTCGCTCGACCGAACGCCTGGAAATAGGCAACCTGATACTGTCTCGCTCGCAGAACAGCGCGTCGCGCGCACATTCAACGCAGGCCTCCCTGGGGCTCTGTTCCCGCCCCAAGGGGTGCCCCAGTTTATTCCAACACCGATGTAAACTACGCACACCTAGAGGTGTCCTCACTACCTTTTTTAATACCGAATAAATATATTCGTTTTTCATGAACGCAAAAATTAATAAGCCTCGCAATTAGAAACTGTCTTTAGGTCGAAGGCGTTCAGCCTAGGGGAAGTATGGTAAAGTGGCCACGCTAAGGGAAAATGATTTTTCACCAAATCGTTGTTAATGATAGAAGCTTGCCGTTTACATATTTTGAATTTACGTATTCTTTTAAGTGCAAACATTTTGTTTTTCTTGAACTAAACTTTCAACGGTTTTATACACATTATTAATGTGATGAGGAGGATGAAGTTGTTTTACTTGCACTGTTTTAAGGATAAAAAACGTATAGATAATTATCTTAAAAGCTTTTCTTCAAGGCATCAAGATGGATCTCTCTAGACTAATAGTAGCATGCTTTCGTTGTCTGCCATCTCCGACTCTTTGCTAAAACTCTGCAGTATCTTTTCAAAAACACTCAAGATTTCTTGCTCTTGTTCTTTGTTGAAAAAAAAAGTCCAAACTTCCCGCAATCTTTTTTCCACCTACTGCATTTCTATTCTTTTCGTGGAATTCTTTAATTAATTAATTCAGAATTGTCACAGACGGTTAGGGTGGCGGATGATAGCTTTATATATGAAAGGACTTAGACGTAAAAGTTCAGTATAACGTATGATAAACTGAAGTATCTAACTCTTATAGTGGTCAGCTCATTGGGCTCTTTACCCGACGAGTAATGTGGCCAGTTTTCCCAGTCGGACGCCATGTCGCTATTAGTGGTTCACAGATGAAAATAGCAAACCGAAAGAAAGAACAAGGGACTACATTTGTAAGGCATAAAATATTGCCGAGAATTCTTCCGGGTTGTATGGCCGCGGTCCATGGAGCTCTTCTCTCCCTGACGTTTCGTCCATGGCTAAGTTGTACATCTTCAGATGTGCTCCTGGTTGTGCTGAGACTTGCCGACTCAGCACAACCACTGTTTGCACTATAGGTGGTCGAAAACTACGATAAAATTAAATATACAAGACACGCAACTGTTTTTACTTGAAATCAATTTTGTGGCATCTATCATGTTCTTCAGCCGTACTGAACTGTCAGAGGAAATCAATGATTGCCACTCTATTTAGCATAGGCTGACGTATGAAATATCCTCAGTGAGACTGTTACACCGTCACACATGTTCTACGTATTAATTTACTAAACGGCACATATTTCGAGAATTACCTGCTAAAACTTCACTGAAAGTCAAATTTTAAAAATTACTGTAAATCTTCTGTTACCTATTTTACCCTTAGGTCTTGTGCTTATGTCATGTATAGTGCTACACGACGGTTGAAAGCACAGAAACATACAACACAAGGAATGTATCTCTGATATCAACCAAATAGCGAATGGGTCCTTTACAGGAAGACTACGGTTCAAATCAGCGCCCAGGCATCTGGAATTACGTTTCCCACAGTTTCCCTTAAATTGACGAAAGAAAGAATTCCAATCCACTACATGAAGACATATGAACATTTCACTTTATTTCATCAGACATTCGCCATCATTCAGTAGCAGTGAATAAATATTTAAGGCAGATCCCACTTATTTTTGGTGTAGATTACGCTTCTGCTCTCCAGTTACTCAGAAAGCTATGCAGTATTTCATTGTTGCTCCAACTGCCGCACCTCATGCTTGTTTATACAGGACGTCTCAGAAGGAATATTCAGCACTCAGGGATATTACAGTAACCAAACAACTTAATATGGACAAATGCTCTATTCCGAATCGTTACCGAGAGAGAACACCTTTAACGTTCATTGTTATTTATCTTCTGTATTATTCAATAGAGAAAAATGTTTAAAACGAAAGTTGACGGGCCAATTCGACAGAGCGATCACAAATAAGTCTTTCTGTCCTGCGCTGATTATTACTACCACACGACAAAGGTTTATTCTTCGTGTTTCACTTTCCCTTCCTATGCATATCGATAGACAATTACACTGTTCAAAAGATTTACGGGAACACGTGTATCAACGTCCGGTATGTCAAATCTACTTTGATACAGGCGGTACGTGTGGTCTTACTGCATGGCTTGAAATATTCGCTTTCAGTGTAGGCAACAATTAAAAATCATTCGCCATCTATGGGGCGGGTCATACATTGCAAAGTCAGGCGACCCTTCAGAATGAAGTGACTACTGGAGTCACAATGTTTTCTAGTGAGGTACACTGATGGAAGTTCTCCTTTTTGGACGTTGTATTCAACCAAGCATACGCAGTGCCACGTCATAATCCAGTGCAAGCTGCATGGGCCGTCTAGTTGATCTAGAAAGGATGAACTTTCGAACGTTTTATCGCACATGCCAATTCCTCTCCATGTGTCATCCATAGGTTGGTACAAAAGGCGAGTTGGACAATGTCTCCGACGCATTACAACCTCACATTAAAATCGATATTTGGCCTTGTCCGCGCTGCGGAGTCGTACGGATGCTGGCAGAGCACTGCAAGACGATCGCAAAAGGGCCACTGGAGCCGCTGTGTCCGATCAGACTTCAATGAACATGACAAGAGAAAGGACCTTACTAACCACACGTCGTGCTCGAGTACTCCGCTTGATACAAATCTTGGAGCTCACCTTCAGTACTACAGCTCCCATGTCAACTGGCAACTTCGTCACTGGCGAAAGTTGTTATTCACAAATGAGTCCAGATATCCTTTGACAAAAGATGATGGCCGTGTCGGTGTGCGGAGACCCGTAGTGAGCGATACCTGTCAAATTTCGTCCAGGAAATTGACAGATTTCCAAGGTTCTATGATGATGTAGAGAGGTTTCAGTACTGACAGCCATACTGATCTTGTTGTCCATGGTAGCCTTACTACTGGACAGTACATCGAACAGATCCTGTCAGACCACGTGCTGGCTGCCCTGTGGCCCTGAATTGCTTGTAATGTCAGAGTCTCCGAGGCGAGTTCAGGAGGAAAGTCTTGCGAAGCCTGGTCATTGAAGTAATGAAATGCCAGCGCTGAGTCCTGACCTAAATCCCGTCGTGCTTGACACGGGTTGTCCTGTTCCACCACAGACTCTCCAAAAACTCTCTTGGGCTTCCATTGAAGATTGAGAACGGATACCACAAGGTGACATCCTTAGACCTATAAGGAGCATGCCACGTAGGTGTCAGGCAATGATAAACGCTCACGGAGCGCATACATATTACTGGTGCTCTCAGACTCCAGTGAAAAGCACCCAGGATTACGGGATGAATGATTGTTTTCAAAACCTGTCGGACACTTTAGTTCCTTCCATGCAAACGATCAAGGATGTAATAATATTTTATTGTGTACGTAACTTTTGAAAGATAAGAGTATAATTTGGTAACATACTCTGTCCTCAAATATTTCTCACTGGAGGATGGCAGACTCCCAAAGTCATGTTCCCCTGGTTCTTTGTAGCAGTACATCTCACTAACTTATGATCATACTATCGAACGAGAACCGAAAATTCTCTTTAAAAATTATTTTTCTGTTTTAAATAAAACAGGAATTAAATGAAAATATCTATTAAATGTGTTCTATCTCGGAAACCATTCGGAATAGGGCAAGTGTCCATATGAAGTTTTTTGCTTCAAATCATTGTTCCTGTCATATCCCAGAATACTGACCATTCCTCGTGGGACATCTTCTCAAATAAATTTTTAATGCAAGTAACAACAAACTGATGTCTCACTCTCCGCTATTACAGTGTAAACACACTGAATACACAGCAGAATACACATATGTGTGGTGATCTACAAATAGGAGCAGTCAAAAGTAGATTACACTGTGGTAACGAATAAAAAGAAATAAGAAATTTAACGTTTAACCTATAAAACAGACTTAGTACTTATTTATCGGCTACAGTATACCATGCTTTATATTTGTGACGTTGTGTTTTTGACATTTACGACAGTAAATAATGAATGCAAATCGGGGAAATAATTCGTTTAAGGCAGCAAAAGACATCAAAAAGTTTATCACATTTCACTCATCACTGATGGTTTTGTTGATACCTGAAACGTAATTGTTTATTGCTTATATTATTCTCGAAGTTTCATTTTGTATAAGCATAGCGAAGTATCCAGGGAATGTAAGGTAGCAACAAGTTTTCTATTTGGATTTGTTTCGGGCGACATGACAATTATTTCTTGGTGCAATTGTGATCCACATCAATCAATTGAATTTCCTCTGTGTGCTTGACAGAACAAATTAATGCACGAATCGAACGGTGCGTACGTGCTTCCGCATCTACAAGGTTACTGGCCAGTTCCCACTATAACGTGCAACCTGCAGATAACAGCTTGGAGTTATATACATCAGGAATAAAGATCTACACATATATGCTCAAGAGCCGAGCTCTTTCATATTTTCTGACATGCACAATACATTACTAATTTGTAGTTAAGTATCATAAAATGTCATTAATTCATTTAACATGTGAGCATAACAACGGGATAACAATACTAATACTGGAAAACATTTCATGAACTGTAAAGTAATGAAGTTCAAACAACGTAAGCAAGAACGAATAATCAACGTTAGAATTTAAAATTTAGTGTCCCGTTGACAGACGGGTCGTTAGAAACTGAGAATTAGATTAGCAGGAGGAGGACATGGACGGGTCCAGCACTGGAATTTTTGACAGATTCGTCCCATCAATCACCTGAATTGTTGCAGAAGAATGAAGGGAACGTGGAAATAAAACGCACATAACTAACTAACCCTCACTGTTGGTCCGCGCAACCGGTCATGAATTCCTGACTTCTGCCAACGTCTTCGTCTTAGAGTAGCGCTTGCACTGTACATCCTCAATTATTTGTTGGATAAATTGGAATCTTTGTCTTCTCCTATAGTTCGCAAACCCAACAGCTTCTTATAGCACCGCGGTACCTATTCTCTGATGTCTTGACACATGCCCACTGTCTCTTCTTCATGACAATGTTTTCCATATGTGTCTTTCTTCGCCGATTATGCGGAAAATCTGCGCATTCTCTATCTTATCAATCTCAAAATCCTTTTACAGCACCACATCTCAGTCATTTCGTTTGTCTTCTTTTCCGGTGTTCCCACAGTCCCACTCAGTGCTGTGTTACAACGAACATTGTCAAAAATTTCTTCCTCGGATTAAAGTTGGTGTTTGACACTCGAAAACTTCTCATGGCCCTTTACCTGTGCTGGTCTGCTGTTTATTCCTCCTTTCTTCTTCAATCATGTGTTTTGGTTTCAACGTAGGAGGCTTAGTTAAATCCATGGTCCTCAGTTGTGGTATCAAGTTTACCGCCAATCTCATTTCTGCTACTCCTCATTACTTTCGTCTTTCTTCAGTTTACTTTTAATTCGTTTTCTGTATTCATTATACTCTTCATTCCATCCAACAGGTCCTGCAGTTCTTCACTTTCACTGAGGATTGCAATGTCAACCAGTATATCTTATTCCTGGTAATCTTTCACTCTGAATTTTAATCCTAGTCTTGAATCTTCCTTTTATTTCTGTCGTTGCTCCTTCGATTTATAGATTGAACAGTAGCGGCGAAAGACTACATCCCCGTCTTCCACCCTGGTCTTCCATTCCTATTGATCTCTCATACTTCGTGTACATATTGTACTATTATCTATCTTTCTCTATAAGTTACTCATATTTTACTCACACTTTTGGATACTTTGTATCACTTTACATTGCGGAATGCTTTTCCTCCCAGGTCAACAAATCCTATGAATGTGTATTAGTTTTTCAAAGATTTTGCTGTCATAAACAATCACAACGTCCTAACTTCCTCTCTGTTGTCCTTGCCTTTCCGAAAGCCGAATTGATCGGTAGCCAACAGACTCAGAGTTTCCTTTTCCATTTTTTGTCTATTATCCTTGTCAGCAGCTTGGATCTCTGAGCCGTTAGGATAACTGTACGATAGTTCTCACTGTTATCTGCCTTTTTTATGTTCATGATTGTGAGGATGATGATTAGAGTGGGACGGTATGTCTCCAGCCTCATTGATTCTACACATCAACTTGAATAGTCGCTTGTTTATCACTTTTCCCAAAGATTTCAGATATTCTGTGGAGTGCTATCCATCCCTGCTGCCTTATTTAATCGCAGTTCTTCCAATTTTAGTTTACATTGTGACTAATACTAGACTACATTTGTCTTCCAGGTCGACTGCCATTTATTCTTCAATCGCATCAGTTAAGTCTTCCCTTCGTGGAGGCCTTTCTTGTACTTTTTAGGGTTCCATACTTCAATCGGTGAAAACAGAAGCATTATAGAATCACTATGTTGTCCGCCTGGCTGTTTGTCTGTCAAGACGCCTTTCCCTCAGGAAGGGGTTGAAGTATCAAGTTAACATTTATATCAAATACTAAGGTCTACATAGTCCCCTAGTAATGGAAAAAGTTTAAGCTACTAAGTCAATGGAATAAAAAGATACTGATATTTGTGTCACGTATTTCGATACTCGCAGACTCAACTCACCAATACCTTTACATGGGCTATCAATATACAGATAAATCTCGTTATACGCGATAGTTAACTTCCGCTGAATCGCCGCACAGGCCGAATTTGCGTAATTCCAGACTCATTTTGTCAGTAAAATGTAGGGTTTTGTTCCCATTTGCTCACACATCAAATTTAAAATAGCGGAGTTTCTAAGTATTTTTACCAAAAACACCCACTTTCATCTTTCTGAAAAGCATTTTAATGCAAAATTTATAATTCAGAAATTTTACACTAAAGCACAATAACACAATACAATCTGTTTCATCAAGTCAATCTATCTCAATAGCCTATGAATCATCTACATCGGAAGAATCTGATGGCGCTGTAGTCAGTTCAGTTTCCGTGATGCAAATCCTTCGTAGCGGAATAATTCTCGCCAGGCGCTTGACATACATTTGAAGTGCCGCACTGTTTGGCAAAGTAATGTTTGTCGGCTGTGTAATCTTCGTTGACAGTTTATTACTCAACTCTTTGTAACATTTAAGAGAATGCTCACCTTCTCTCTTCGCTATTACAATCCTTGTTTCTTCTGGATTATGTTCGCCAATAAATGTCACTGTAGCGCCGATCATTCTGAAGAACTCAGAAATTTTGTTCGCTGTCCGCTTTGTAACTGGCTGAACTTCCTCGACTTCTGTTTCTTCTTCATTAATGTTCTCAATGAAAACTATCAAATCTTCGTTACTCGTATCCTCAGAATGAGAGTTTAGGTCACACGCATTTTCTTCATAGACATCATCGATCCAGTCTGCCGTGCCATGTTCTAAATTTCTCTCGTTGCAACGGTGGTATCATTAATCACTTCATCTTCTGATACTACATAGTGCTGGATCACTGTTTCATCTTGACACCATTCATATATTTTAAACTGATGCCAGTCCATGCATCTCTTACATCACCACTCGCTATCTTAACGTTAGACTGTCGCGAGTCAATCTTCATGATAAATTCATCATTCGATTCACTTTCTTCTAAGATTTAGCAGAAAGGCCCATGCAGATAGCATGCCTTGAATGAAAAAAGTCATGTAGCATGGGTTGCAGGACAGATATAGTGTTCAGTGGCAGAAACAAGACTCCACTGTTTTTATTTCAATCAGTAATGGAAAGTGAGTGGCTTGGAACATCATCAAGGAGGATAAGAGTATTTAACGGATTTTTTTCTCTCTCAGAGCAGGCCTTTAATTCTTTACCTAGTTCATTAACAAAATAATTGCTGAAAATAGCATAATTCATTAACTTTTTTTATCCCATCTCCAATGAACTCCCAGCCTACTATTGTCAAAACCCCTTAGTGCCCAGTGATTTTGAGAGTGGTATGTCACATGGAGTTTCTATATTTCATTCCTAGCAGCGCTTCCTCCGAAAAGAAGAGTCCATCGGTCCTTGGCAGCCGTAAATCCAGGTGCAGCTTTTTCTTCAGTATAAATGAAAGTGCTGCTACAGATTCGTTTTCAAAATTAAGCCCATTTCATTAAGGTTGAAAATTTGCTTCACAGTATAACCTTTTTCTATCTAAATTTCTTGCAACCTACGTTTAAATTCCTTCTTTGCAACTCCATCTCCCGCAGCTGAATCTTCTGTTATTTTACTGTTATGGAAGCCAAAATGATGTTTAAAGCGATTAAAGCAATTATAGCTGGCCGACAAAGGTGTTGTTCATATTGCTTAACAGTTGAATTCATATTGCAGTCTTAGCATTGACGCTCTTTATTTAATTTCACCTATGGTTGTTTTGACTTTTTTATATTCTGAATCAGTTCTTCTGGTGGCCATTTCTTTTCCCATTTGTTGACATTTTTCCTGCAGCCATTTCGCCTTCGCTTTCCTGCAATCCCTATTTGTTTACTTTCTATGCCACATTTCTTATTTCTGTATTCCTGAATTTCCCTGAACATTTTTATACTTCCTTTTTTCTTTAATCAATTGAATTTTATTTTATGTTACATAAGGTTTCTATGCAGTACCGTCTTTGTAACTGTGTTTGTCTGTCCAACTTCTGTGATTACCCTTTTCAGAGACGTTCATTCCTTTTCAACTGAACTGACTACTGCTGTATTCATTATCGCACTATGTATAGTATCTGGGGACTTCAAGCCAGCCGGAGAAGCCGAGCGGTTCTAGGCGCTGCAGTCTGGAACCGCGCCACCGCTACGGTCGCAGGTTCCAATCCTGCCTCGGGCATGGATGTGTGTGAAGTCCTTAGGTTAGTTACGTTTAACTAGTTCTAAGTTCTAGGGGACTGGTGACCTCAGAAGTTAAGTCCCATAGTGCTCAGAGCCATTTGAACCATTTTTTTGGGGACTTCAAATACTTCTCATCGTTCTTCAGAACTTCAGTATTGGATGCAAGTAGTCTGAGTATAAGGAACGATACCTCTACTGTTTACTCGAATCGCATGCTCTATTACGCCACATCACACTATTGTATAAATATCAAGCGGAACTGGGAAAAGTGAACTGTCAATAAATCTCCACAAAAGAACACCAAGATTTTTCTAAAAAACCGAATTGTTTTACCTCTGGCGTACTTGTTGCATGGAATAGTCACCTGACAAAGTAGCGAAAAACGTTGTATTATACCCATAAGGACTTGGTCATGTCCGCAGTTTCCTCGAGAGCACAGCATAGTTTCCTAGTGAAGAGTGATCTGTTTTATAAGGCGAAGTTTTACATCCTGTTGGTGCCTAAGGTGAATGCCGGCTGTAACTTTCGCGCTCAAATAGTTCTGCTCTGATGAAGCAATGTGATTTTCAGAGATGAATCGTGTCTGAATTTGAAGAACGATTTTTGTCACAGATTTTGCTATTCGGTTCACTCAGAACAACATCTCTGAAAGAGTCAGGATTGGTACCGAACGCACATTGGTGTGGTATGAGTGTGCAAAAGTTCACATTTTAGGTGATGGCATGAAGACTACACTAACCGCTGAGAGGTACAGATTGCTATACTTGTTAGCGAACTAGTGCTACAGCCGGCTAAATATCAATGTCAGTATGGTTTAAGTGGGACTATCCACTTAAATTATTGTAAGTCATTACTTTTTTTGCAAACAGACAGATAAAGCTAACTCACCACCTATCGATCACACATAACCTGTGGGATCTGTACCATATCGTTCATTAGTTGAAAAACAGCTGCCTCATCTTGATTCTTCTGGTACACTGGGTAGGGCTTATATACCAAACAAGTATGTGTACACTTTAAGAGGTTTGGTGGTTTGTTCAGTTCGTCTTCCTGCACTGTTTACTTAATTTTAAAAATACAATAGACACACTTCGAGGGCTTGTAGAGGGTGACTCGAGAAAAATTCATGCTACAATATCATGCCCGAAAACGTCAACCACCGACACTTCAAAGCATCTAAATTATGGGGGAAAACTTGCCGGCATGTCTCCATTTCAGCAGCACGCTAAAGATCAGTAAAGTTTCGAGCAACGTGCTCGCGTGTAGTTGACGAGCCGCGAGGTGCAAAAACTGACGTAGAGAGTATCGTCTGAGCATTCTGTGAGCCTCCTTGCTCGCGAGCTAGTAGGCACTTCAGATCATGCAACACTGCCGCCTCACAGCCTGAGAGCCCCTTTGTCCTCGTCGCAAAGCACTGCAGGTGGCTCGCCCCAAGTGGCTCACTTGCCCCTAGCGGGCAAGCCATAAACGGCAGCTGTAGGCGCAAATCCTCGCCACGGACCTCACAGTAGCGCCTAGAGCTGTCTCTAAACTATCGATAACATTGGGAAATAATATTTTGCAACACATTGGCGGTTGGCTCCATACTCTGAAGTGGTATTGGTCAAACATCATGTCCAAACACGGTGGGTATGGACGCCACCTGTCATTGGCCCTTGTGCTGGCGTTGCGCTCAAGGAAACTGAAGAGGAAGGTAGATGAGTAAAGGAGTAACGTAGGAAGACAAACATATGACTTGGGGGATAAGCGAGCCAACGTATTATTGTAATTTTCTGAGGAAGTAACGTTAGCTCATTTGATGTAGTCCTACTTTTCGCAAAATGTTACACCTATAATTAAGACAGAGGACACTCATTTGCGAGAGGCTATTTCTGCAACTCATCACCTGTCCGTTACATTATGTAATATTGCTGCAGGAAATACATTTGAAGATGTAAAATTCGTAAGTGCAGTATCACCACAGTCAATAACCGTGATCGTGGTGGGAACGTCCACAACTTTTATAGAAAACTCTAAACTTTACATAAAGATTAGTAACGGTGCGTATGCGTGTGTAATGCTGAAATTCTGGTTATATTTGAATTTGAAGAGATTTGTTCCCATTATAAAAGAGTTCATAACACCAAAAGTGCCAGAGTGTTAGCTCCAGTAGCTCGACACTTTGAGCGCGGCTTTTCGTTGCGTTTTCCGTAACACGTCCTCAAAGAACTAAACTATTTTAGCAAATTACAGCTTATCTGCTTACGAATACATTTCCCTGTATTTACTTCCAACATTTACTATATTCGTTTCATTTTACACACTATTAGGCTGCAAACCGCTGTACGCTTCCAATAGATATAAAATAAACACGCGTTCTGCAGACTTCGTAGACATTTTCACATTTCGGTTTTTACAAGACTCGCGCAAAATAAACAATTAAGCACGTAAGGACTGAGCTAACAAAGATGTACAGTGTTAGCCACAGATTATACAGCAGACCAAGTCTGCGAAGAGGAATTCTAATTACAGTAGCTCCGTCAGTATGTTGTACCATACACTGCACAACCTTCAGTCTTAACAATAGCCACTTGACAGTACAGCACAATGTGGAATGATGACTGTTTGGTCTTCAGTCCTAAGACGGGTCATGCAGTTTTGCACGCTACTCTATCCTGTACAAGTCTCTTCTTCTCTGACCAACTACTGCAGTCTACTGTATTCGTCTGTGTTCCAATTATGAGGCCGTGTATGGGATACTCCATTCCATGGACGAAATATAGGCATATAAGGGCAACCGGTCGAGCGCCTCAAAGTAGGCCGCCGCGCGCTGCAGGGAGCCTCTTAAGCTGTCACGCACTTCGTACGCTATGACGAAACTGCTGGCGCGCGTCAAGAACGTCCGCTTCAGGTTGGGACGTTGCTGATAGTCTTAACATAACAGACCCCGTGGAGGTTCTCTTTGTCTCCCTGTGTAAGTTTTAGTCCCCAATCCCCCCCCCCCCCAAAATACCACTTTCCCCCAATACTGAATTGATGACTATCTGATGACTCAGAATGAGTCCTGTCAAGCGATCGCTTCTTTTAGTCGAGTTAGACTCATGTTTCAAGGATCAATTTGCGGGATAAATCGTAATGGTATGGAACGATTTATTTGTCATTAACATTGCAAATTAATTTGTAAATATGGCTACAAACTGAAAATTTATAAGTCTTATTTTTTATTTATTTTTTTAATATACAAATGTGAGTCAGCAATTCTTATTCAGCACATTTTACAAATTACAATACCAGAAATTCTTCTACAGAATAGAAGGAATTGTCAAGGACTTTTTCGGTTTGTTTTCGAATTTTACTTTGCTCTCTGTCAGACACTTTATATCATTGGATAAGTAATAAAAAATGTTATAGCATTATGCACCCCTTTTTGTGCTGAAGACAACCTTAACGTGGAGGAATGAACGTGATTTTTCCTTCTGATATAGTAATTATGTACAACGTTGTTCCTTCATGAGGGAATTAAATATACTGTGAAGCAGTAGTCAGAGCCCAGCTCCTTAAAACACATGTCTAAAAGATGGTCGTGGGTGAGAACCACATATTCTTCTTATAGCATGTTTTTGGCAACGAACATTTTCTTTCTTAAAAATGAGTTACCCCAAAACATTTTTCCATATGACATTACTGAATGAAAATGTGCAAAATATTTCAACTTACTGATTCTTCTCTCCCCAAGATTTACAATGATTCTAAGTCTAAATGTGGGTGAACAAAGTTGTTTTAGGAACTGCAAAATGTGGTTTTTCCGATTTTAGTTCAGGTTATGTCATAAATGTTTCTCTTCCCCCCCCCCCCTTTCCCCCGTTGTATTCTGTAATTCTTTATTAGTTAAGCGATCTACCCATCTAATCTTCAATATACTTTTACTGGACCACATTTCAAAAACTTCTATGTCGTCTTGTCTGAACTGATTATCACCGACGTTTCAGAAAATAGATCCTAACACTTAAGTTTATATTAAGTGCTAAGAAATATCTCTTCTTGAGGAAACCTTTTCTTGTCATAGAAAGTCTACTTTGGCCGCCATCAGTTATTTCTTTGCTCAAAAGCATAACTCGTCTACTACGTTTAGTGTCTCACTTCCTAACCTAATTCCCTCAATATTATTTTCATTCGATTAATTTCCATTAACCTTATTTTGCTTTTGCTGATTTTCATCTAATATCCTCTTTATAGGACGCTGTCCATTTGGTTCAGCTGTTTTTCCAAATCCTATGCTGTCTCTAACACAATTACAGTGTCGTCGGAAAACCTCAAAGTTTTCATTTGCTCTCCCTTAACTTCAATTACTTCCCCAAAATTTCCATTGGTTTCCTTTACTGCTTGCTCAATGCATAGATTAAATAACGGAGATAATTTACATCAGTTTCTCTCTCCCTTCTCAACCAGTGCTGCTCCTTTCGTGCACTTCTATTCTTGTAACTGCAGTCTGGCTTCTGCACAATTGGTACATACCCTTTAACTTGCTCTATTTCACCCCTTCTACCTTCCAGTCATCGTCGTCAAAAGCCTTTCCTAAGTCCAGAAATGCTATAAACATAGATTTGCCATTCTTAAATCTACAAGAGCATGGTCGAAAGTAATGCCTACAAAAACTCTTTAAGCTTTTTAAATCAAACAAACTTTGTACATGAAATATATTCCTAGTTGCGAACGCGAAGAACAGTCAGTTGCAGAAGGGAATGATGACAACGAAAATTTGTTCCAGACCGGGTTTAGAATCTTGATTTCCAGACTTACGTGAGCGGTAGTCTCAACCGCTTTAGCTATCCGTGCGCGACACATGGTCAGGTCCACACTTCCATATGTCGCCGTTCCTGCGTCAAAGCCTGTACTCGTACACACATTATGTAATACCCCTACGATGGATGATATTTTGATTGAAAGTCGCTGCCTGGTATCGGCGCATAAATACGATATTGCAGTGCTTGTGTTGTTAAAAAGAACAACGCGATGTTCCTTCATACAGGAATGCATTCATGTTTTGTTATCTGTCTGTCTAACTCTTTCTCTCATAAGCAGGTAGCCCTATCAAGCTGAAATTTGTGTCGCGTATTGAAGTATATAGGCCTTAGGTGGTGCAATAAATTTAAACTTCTAAGTCAACGCAGCCAACAGTTACGGCCATTTATGTCTTATATTTTGATATAAACTCACTCATCAGAACCTATAAGGTCCTTCCCTTTGGCCTAGAGTCGAGAAATTTGGCAAGAAAAAAAGTTTTACAAGACTAACAGATATGGAAAACCCTTAAACTATAAATTTGTAATTGTACCACACGAAAAAAAAAATTGTCACCAAGTCTATAGTGCCCGCCCGGTTAGCTGTGCGGTGTAACGCACTGCTTTCCGGGCGGGAAGGCGTGCTGCTCCCCGGCACGAATCCGCCCGGCGGATTAGTGTCGAGGTCCGGTGTGCCGGCCAGTCTGTGGATGGTTTTTAAGGCGGTTTTCCATCTGCCTCGGCGAATGCGGGCTAGTTCGCCTTACTCCGCCTCAGTTACATTATTCGGCGATTGTTGCTGCGCAAACACTTTCTCCACGTACACGTACACCATAATCACTTTACCACGCAAACATTGGGGTTACACTCGTCTGGTGTGACACGTTGTTCCGGCGGGGCGGGGGGGGGGGGGGGGTCCACTGTAGAGCGAACTGCACAATAACCCTGGGTTCGGTGTGGGACGGCGGTGTGGTGAGTGGACTGCTGCAGCCTGTTGTGGGGTTGTGTACCACTGAGGGCTACGACGGGGACAAAGCCTCTCCGTCGTTTCTAGGTCCCCAGTTCCACACAATACAACACAAAAGTCTATGGTCCCTTGAGTGTATAATGAAGTTAGCTTCTAAGTCAATGTAATCAAAATATACGGTCACGTATGTTGCATATTATGATACTTGGGAATTCACTCAAAAATGGCTCTGAGCACTATGGGACTTAACATCTGAGGTCATCAGTCCACTAGAACGTAGAACTACCTAAACCTAACTAACCTAAGGACATCGCACACATCCATGCCCGAGGCAGGCTCGAACCTGCGACCGTAGCGGTCGCGCGGTTCCAGACTGAAGCGCCTAGAACCGCTCGGCCACACCGGCTGGCCGAATTCACTCATCAAAACGTATACTGTACTACTAAAATGATAGAAGTTGGCAACGTTCCACTGTACAAGTAATGGGAAAAATCCGAAAATTGTAAACTTATAACCATATAACACCACAAAAATTTTCGTCTTTTGTTATTCGACGTCAAACTTGAAATTAAAAGAATCAGTAGTTTTGCATTCAGACTTACTGGGCCGCAATGATAGAAGATAAACACTAGCAATCGAATGAATATTGCTCATATGACGCATTTCGGAATTTATCCATCATCAGATATCCAGGAGCGATTATTGAACACAGTTATGGCGTTTCAAGTTGTATATGAAACAAACTTTCGCGGGCTACTCTGCCTGAATAGAGAACTAGTGGTTATTATAATAACGTCCGTTCGCCCCATGAACGACTTCATGCCACACTTCTGTTATTGAAACTGAAACGTTCTCGAAAATATTGGAATCACTGCGACCGCTGTCTTCCAGTATCAATGTCGATCACAGGTAAAATGGTAGAGATTGCAGATTCACGAAATCGCTGAAGTGTCTATATACTAATCAAGTTTGTATGTAACACTCAGTTCGAGAGCCTTATTAACACCTGGACAATTTTTTACAAAATTCTATTTCAAAATAATGTACAATAATGTATAATTATTTTTATTTTTATAAATTTTACTAACAAAAGGAAGATGGTTTTCTTTGTAACTGTTCACTTATTATATGCAGAAAAGTATCCGGAAACCTGGCTGAAAATGACTTACAAGTTCGTGGCGCCCTTCATCGGTAATGCCGGAATTCAAAATGGTCTTGGGTAGCACTTAGCCTTTATGACAGCTACCACTCTCGCAGGCATACGTTCAATCAGGTGCTGGAAGGTTTCTTGGGGAATGGCAGCCCATTCTTCACGGATTGCTGCACTGAGGAGAGGTATCGATGACGTCGGTGAGTCCTGGCACGAAGTTGGCGTTCCCTATCATTCCACAGGCTTTCTGTAGGATTCAGGCCAGGACTCTGTGAAAGCCAGTCCATTACAGGGATGTTGTCATGTAACCACTCTGCCACAGGCCGTGAATTATAAACAGCTGCTCGATCGTGTTGGAAGTTTTAATCGCCATCCCCGAATTGCTCTTCAACAGTGCGAAGCAAGAAAGTACTTAAAACATCAAAGTAGGCCAGTGCTGTCATAGTGCCACGCAAAACATGGCTTGGAAGCCCCTCCATGAAAATCACGACCACACTGTAACACCACCGCCCCAGAATTTTACTGTTGTCACTACACGCGCTGGCAGATGACGTTCACCGGGAATTCGCCATACGCACACCCTGCCATCGGATCGCCACATCGTGTACCGTGATTCGTCACTCCACACAACGTTTCTTCGCTGTTCAATCGTCCAATGTTTACGCTCCTTACACCAAGCGAAGCGTCGTTTGGCATTTACCGGCGTGATGCATGGCTTATGAGCAGTCGCTCGACCATGAAATACAAAATTTTCTTACCTCCTGCTAACTGTCATAGTAATTGCATTGGATCCTGTTGCTGTTTGGAATTCCTGTGTGATTGTCTGGATAGATGTCTGCCTATTACACGTTATGACCTCCTCCAACTGTCGACGGTATCTGTCAGTCAACAGACGAGGTCGACCTGTACGCTTTTGTGCTGAACGTCTCCCTTCACGTTTCCACTTCTCCATCACATCGGAAACAGTGGACCTATGGATGTTTAGCCTTTGAGAAATCTCGCGTACAAACGTGTGATAGAAGTGACACCCAATCACCTGACCACGTTCGAAGTCCGTGAATTCCGCGGAGACCCCAATTCTGCTCACGATGTCTAATGACTACTGAGGTCGCTGATATGGAGTACCTGGCAGTAGGTGGCAGCACAACGCACCTAATGTGAGAAACGTATTTTTTGGTGGTGTCCTGATACTTTTTATCCCATAGTGTATGTAGAAATGTTAATTCGAGCAATCTACAACTTCATTCTGTAATATATCTTTTGACATACTCGTGGAAAGTCGTTAGTCTCTTATGGGCACGTATGGTGCAGTCTTTGTCTAAAGGCAAAGTTGTAAGTTGATCTTTGTGCTGTGGACAGAATGTTCATTAAGTACGACTTATTAATGTTGGAAGCTGTAATCTCTGTTGAAAATGCATTCAGAACGTTTAACGAACTTGTTGAATGAGGACAGTGACCACTAAGAAATCTTTCTATGCTCGAAAGAACACTCTTTTAGTGATGTGCAGAAAAATGATGCATAAATCGCATTTTTTGAAATGCCTGAACGGGAAATTAAAGGAAATGTGATGTAAATCTGAATAAGTATCTTTTTTAATGTTGAAAATACGAGGACTTTTACATTACCGCCTGGGAGTGAAGGAGAAGTTAGGAACCACAAATACATTCACGAAATAAGATGAGCATTAAAATTTTTACTCGTAACTCATCAAATTTAGGACGAGTTTTTAACATAGCCGTCTCTAAGTACGTGTTTACTTACCTATATGATTAACTGAAAGAAATGCCATTAATTATCATCAAATTAAGTAAAAATAAATTTTAAATGGTCAATGGTAACAGCAGTGTTCTATCTTAATGCATTCTGAGTTATTTTTCTTAGCTGCATCAGCCCATACACAACTTTTTATGACACCATGCACTCAAACTTCTTGCTCCTATTGCTGACCACTCACTACATACACTGAAGAGGCACAGAAACTACCTGCCTAACGTCGTGTAGGGCCCCCGCGGGCAGGAAATAGTGCAGCAACACGACGTGGCATGGACTGAAATAGTGATGGAGGGAACTGACACCATGAATCCTGCACGGCTGTCCATAAATCCGTAAGAGTACGATGGGGTTGAGATCTCTTCTGAACAGCACATTGCAAGGCATCCCACATATGCTCAGTAAAGTTCATGTCTGGGGGTCTGGTGGTTAGCCGAAGTATTTAAATTCAGCAGAGTGTTCCTGGAGCCACTCTGTAGCAATTCTGGGCATGTGGGGTCTACTATTGTCCTGCTGGAATTGCCCAACTCCGTCAGAATGCACAATGGACCTGAATGGATGCAGGTGATCAGACAACGGTTACTTACGTATCACCTGTCGGAGTCTTATCTAGACGTTTGAGTCTCCGAAAGGCCATATCGATGCTGTTTTGTTGAATGGTTCGCACGCTGACATTTGTTGATGGCCCAGCATTAAAATCTGCAGCAATTTGCGGAAGGATTGCACTTTAGTCTCATTGAACGATTCTCTTCAGTCGTCGTTGGTCCCGTTCTCCCAGGATGTTTGTCCGGCCACAGCGATGTCTGAGATTTGATTTTTCACCGGATTGCTGATATTCAGGGTACATTCGTGAAATGGTCGTACGGGAATATCCCCGCTTCACTGCTACCTCGGAGATGCTGTGTCCCACCACTCGTACGCCGACTAACACCACGTTCAAACTCACCTGAAGTGATAACTTGCCGTTGTAACAGCAGTAACCGATCTAACAACTGCGCTAGGCAGTGGTTGTCTAACATATGCGTTGCCGACCCCAGTTCCGTATTCTGCCTGTTTACATACCAAACGGCGCGGCCACGCCGCTCAGCTAATTGCCGTTGAAGACGAATTCCAGGCAGAAGTAGATATCCACCAAATATACTGTCCAACGAGATCTCCAGATCTGAATCCTACAGAACGCTTCCAAGGAGCGGTGAGTAGGCGATCTGCAGCCGACACAAAGGACTGTTACACATCTCAGGAGAGCTCTTTAACATGGTGGACAGTCAGTAGAGCTCGCGGTTAGAATACTGTCACTCAGATATTCATCCCTGGAAAGTAGAAATAATCATGTTGATCTTCCGGTCGCAACTGCTGCAACGTATATCCATTGGAAACTAAGCACTGCACTGAAAACTTGGTTCCGTATACAACTATGAAGTAGACAAAAGTAGCAACTTCCATACTTGAATATGAAATGGTGGCTGGTAAAACGTACATAAAAATGTATGAAAATATTCCAAAAATGACTTAGGAAAAAGTGAAATAACATACGCAGTTAGATCGTATAATTGTTTCCAAAATCAAGTTAGCACCGAACAAAAGCCACTTGCATTGCGCCAAAAACGTGCACATGAAATGAGAGTATAAGTAACCACGAAGACGCAGTTATGTTTACCTGATTCGATGAAAGACGTAAAATGTGCTAAATTGATGGAGAGAGTGAGATGACCACGTAATGTTAAAGACTGAATGATAACCACGAGCTTCTGCAACTAACTTCAAGCTCAAAGAATTCACAAAGACACGTAATTTTTTTACACTGCGCGATGGATACTTGCTCGTCTTCGCAATTCATAGCAAGATTAAAACACGAAATTGTTGAAAATTAAGCCATGCAAAATGAACATCACGAGAATGAACTGATAGCAAAATCTTCTAATGAGCAACTACTCGAATAACCGCAAATAAATGTGATGTTCTTACCAGTAACAGCAAACTCACTGAGCAGCATCTAACATCCAATCATAATCAGTCCATCGAACAGCACAGACTTCCAATTTGTAAGCATCTACGTTCACCAGGACGCTAATTGGCTAAATGCACCCGAAAGCCTTCAGAAGTGACCACATTTCCTCCACAACAAAGGAAAGAATCTATGTTGTATACACTGACGAAAGAAATCACCTAAAAATAATTTATGTAGAGCAATGAAATTCCGGGAGTACTTTTCTCTAGGTAATATATTTAAGAGTAACACTGCAAGATTACAGGTCAATGTAACGGCAAGATAAGCCACTGAAAATGTGAAATTCTGGTACACAAATAACCGGTGAAACCGCCATGACGTTGAATTCAAGCATGCAAAAGTGCTGCATTGTACTGTACAGGTGTCGGATATCCGTTTTTCGTATGGAGCTCCACGCCTCTGGCACTTGGTCGGTCAATACAGGGCCACCTAATGCTGGTTGTGGATGACGCTGGAGTTGTCGTCCGATGGTGTCCCATATGTGCTCGACTGGAGACAGAACTGATGATCAAGTTGGCCAAACCAGCATATCGACACTGTAGAGCATACTGGACTACAACAGCGGTATATGAGCGAGCGTTATTCTGTCGGAAAACATCCCCTGGAAAGCTGTTCATGAATGGCAACACAACAGGACCAATCGCCAGACTGACGTACAATTTTGCAGTCAGGAAGAGTGGGATAACCACGGGAGAGCTTCTGATGTCCTACGAAATCGCACTCCAGACCGTAACTCAGGTCCTCAACTGGCCTCCTAACCAACTGGGCTCCTTATAAACAACTCACAGCCCTCACTGGCACCGAAACAGAACCAGTTTTCTTCCGAAAACACAACAGACTTCCACCCTGATCTCCAATGTGCTCTCCCTTGATACCACTGAAGTCTCAAATGACGGGCGTTTTGGGGGTTAGAGGAACGTACGCTACAGGGCGTCCGGCTACGAGCTGCCCTTGCAGTAACCGACTTGCAACAGTTCGTTGTGCCACGGTGGTGCCAACTACTGCTCAAATTGCTGCTGTAGATGCAGTACGATGTGCCAGAGCCATACGCCGAACTCGATAGTCTTCCCTCTCGGTAGTGACACATGGCCGTCCGGAGCCCGGTCTTCGTACGACCTTACCTACCTTACCTTCCCATGACCACCACTGCCAGCAGTCATGTGCAGTGGCTACACTGCTGACAAGTCTTCCTGCTGTATCGAGGAAGAAACATCTACACTACTGGCCATTAAAATTGGTACAACACGAAGATGACGTGCTACAGACGCGAATTTTAACCTACAGGAAGAAGATGCTGTGATATGCAAATGATTAGCGTTTCAGAGCATTCACACAGGGTTGGCGCCGGTGGCGACACCTACAACGTGCTGACATGAGGAAAGTATCCAACCGATTTCTCATACACAAACAGCAGTTGACCGGCGTTGCCTGGTAAAACGTCGTTGTGATGCCCAGTGCAAGGAGGAGAAATGCGTACCATCACGTTTCCGACATTGATAAAGGTCGGATTGTAGCCTATTGCTATTGCGGGTTACCGTATCGCGACATTGCTGTTCTCATTGGTCGAGGTCCAATGACTGATAGCAGAATATGAAATCGGTGGGTTCAGGAGGGTAATACGGAACGCTGTGCTGGATCCCAACGGCCTCGTATCACTAGCAGTCGAGATGACAGGCATCTTCTCCACAAAGCTGTAACGGATCGTGCAGCCACGTCTCGATCCCTGAGTCAACAGATGGGGACGTTTGCAAGACAACAACGATCTGCACAAACAGTTCGACGACGTTTGCAGCAGCATGGACTATCAGCTCGGAGACCATGGCTGCGGTTACCCTTGACGCTGTATCACAGACAGGAGCGCCTGCGACGGTGTACTCAACGACGAAGCTGGGTGCACGAATGGCAAAACATTTATCCGGATGAATCTAGGTTCTGTTTACAGCATCATGATGGTCGCATCCGTGTTTGGCGACATAGCGGTAAACGCACATTGGAAACGTGTATTCGTCATCGCCATACTGGCGTATCACACGGCATGATGGTATGGGTTGTCATTGGTTACACGTCTCTGTCACGTCTTGTTCGCATTCATGGCACTTTGAACAGTGGACGTTACATTTCAGATGTGTTACGACCCGTGGCTCTACCCTTCATTCGATCCCTGCGAAACCCTACATTTCAGCAGGATAATGCACGACCGTATCTTGCAGGTCCTGTACGGGTCTTTCTGGATACAGAAAATGTTCGACTGCTGCCCTGTCCAGCACATTCTCCAGATCTCTCAGCAATTGAAAACGTCTGGTCAATGGAGGCCGAGCAACTGGCTCGTCACAATACGCCAGTGACTACTCTTGATGAACCGTGGTATCGTGTTGAAGCTGCATGGGCAGCTGCATCTGTGCACTCCATTCAAACTCTGTTTGACTCAATGCCCAGGCGTATCAAGGCCGTTATTACGGCCAGAGGCGGTTGTTCTGGGTACTGATTTCTCAGGTTCTATGCACCCAAATTGCTTGAGAATGTAATCGCATGTCAGTTCTAGTATAATGTATTTGTCCAATCAATACCCGTTTATCATCTGCATTTCTGCTTAGTGAAGCAATTTTAATGGCCAGTAGTGTAGTTTCACGTAGCCCTGTTACACGACCCTATTCAAATTCAGTGAGCTGTTGATAATGGCGTCTTCGTTGTCTTAAAGGTAGTCCTGACTAACATCAACTCACAACACCCAGTATCAAATGTTTCTAACCCTCACGACCGTTACAGCTATTGTTTAAAGCAAACATGACTTGCAGTCTCATAGTGGTGCTAGTAGCGCCACTCGTATGCGACTGGCGCTAAATTTGAATAAATATCATTTTTCAGTTGTAGAAACAGGCCTGCCAACTTTCGTTTATGTCGCACAAGCACTTCTTGGTGTTGTAATTTTTTCCGTCAGTGCATATAGATACTAGTTACTGAGAGGTATTTGCCAGTTATCAGCAGAGATGAGATCGCGAGTTAATGAATGAAAAATTTGATAAATTGTGGACTGACACTTATCGAGTAACTTACAGTATGCTGTCATTTCTTGACAAGTTTCAACGTTTTGGCACTGCTACCACTTGATAGCGTTGAAACAGAAGTATTCGTTCGACGCTGCAGGGTGAGTCCGCCAGACCTTCGCGTGCTCCCCCGTGATTCCAGATAGGGCCAGGCCTACCTGTTGTGCCGCCGCGCCGCGCCAGCTGCTGAATATTTGATCAGAGGACGGAGCGGCGCGCTTTCAGTGCCGGAGATGAGCTGCTCCCCTCCCCTCCCCCCCCCCCTTCGCCCAGCCTTTCAGCAGCTGCAGCGGCAAGGCAGGAGCAGCGGGGAGGCGGAAGACCTAGCGCGAACCACGCCACCGGCCGCTAGCCTGCCGCCGGCCCCTCCTTATCTCATAACGCGCGCACACCACGCCACGTTACACCTAAACACGAGTTACAGCTCGCCGTTCTGACCGTCGCCACCGCAGTGGCAGCCTAGCCCGACGACGGCAGCGCCCTATTGCTCCCTCCGCTGTCTCATGTCAGAGTGTATCAAGTAAGTCTCCAGGCACGATACTGCACAGGCACCAGGCTTCTTCATTACACCTCCTGTAAATTCCACGTGCTAGGCTGTGCGCCCACCGGAGTGACGTGGTAAGTGACGTAGCGCGAGGCGTGGCACAGGAATTGCATTTAACTTTCAACTTCAGGTGGAACAAACGCAGTCCAATGGAGCATCGCCTACTGAAAGGAAATGACACATCCGGGTCATGTGTCATGCTTAGCCACTATGGGATGAATGTGGCTTGCTCTACTTTTTCCCATGTACCACGTCTTTGCAGGTGACAATTCACAGAAGTTTCTGCTTTTGATCGTGCAATTACCTATGCATCCAGTTATATAACTGATGATCCTGAGTTCGGGATCCATCCTATCAGTGTTGTGGCGAAATATCCCTATACTTACGACTTCAGCAATACTAATGCATTAACAGAGACACCAAGATAAAGCGTGGGAAAGGACTGCAAGTGAAATATCTAAGACAGGTACAGAAATACAAATTAATTTCAACTTGACGAAAAAAAAAAATGCGAGATCTTTTGCAACAATACGGCGTTGAAGTAACTCAGTGATGACACAGGAAAATGTGACGGGCCGGTCGTCGAGCTCGGATTTCTCGCTTTACACAAGCGGTCTCCTTAACCGCCTCGGCTATCCGGGAAAATCTCCCCGTCAGACCCAAATCTCCGTACGCCGCACACTACAGAGCCGTGTCCCCTGTCCATTAATCCTCTTCCCTCGCAACGCTACTGTATTCCCGTGGGAAGTCTGACAGTACTGTGCATCTGCGCTGAAATATTCGTATGCCGTCAGTGTCCAATGGAGCAAAAGATCTGGCATTACTTTCGTCAGTACAAATACACGGTTGCTAATCAACACAATGTGGTTCGAAAGATCAGACACGATGCCTAAGTAAATTAATTTAACATTATGTGGAAGAGAAATAAGATAAATTTCTACAGAACATGTCTATACACAGGGTGTCCCATTTGTCTTGACAACCCTAAATAACTGGTTGTCCAGATGCAAATTACAAAATGTTTCAAGCAAATGTACTTAAGCCGTCAGGGGGACACCAACCAGCACGATTACCTTCGTGGAGCTTTGCTTTTTAGAAAGATATGAACAGCGATATGACTTTCTTAAATGACTCCCAGTATTTTTTATTCGGTAATTCATTTCCTCTCCTAAAGATCTATTCAAAAATGTATCACAAGGTACCATTCACTGAAACACAACGTTATTAAGTACATAACACAACATTAATGTTGACGCTCCCAGTGCTTAGCGCAGGTACACGGGTAATGGAACACATCCAAGTGCTGACGTTGGCTGTTGACAAATGTAAACCTAAGTAGAATGCCCACCCGTCATTCCATCAAACATTGTCAGCTGAATAGTTGTGTGAGTAGAATGTACACCATCGAAGAGAAGGTAGAAATGCTACTCATTCATGAGTAATGTTAGCAGAACAGTAATTGCAATACTGTTTTCTTATGTACGGTTACATTTAGTACAGTAGTTTAGTCCTTTTAAATACTGTTGTGTAGAGCAGGCATACTGTAAAGGCTGTCCTTCCAACAAACTGCATCGACATCACTTTTCTTTTATTATTATTATTATTATTATTATTTCTTTCCTGTCTCAGACGTTATGTCTGGTTAAAAATGGAAAGTGACGCAGACCTTGATCAAGCGTGACTTCCTTTTAACTGTACGGTATATGTTACATTGCATTTAGGACCTTTCGCCTAATTGAACAAGTATCATTCATTACAGATTTCTGTAGTTGTATATATAAGTTTGGATGTAGCTGCATTGCGTTGATGTACTGGTGGATATTGTGTGGTATGACTCCTGTAGTTGATAGTATAATTGGTATAATGTCAACTTTATTCTGATGCCACATGTCCTTGACTTCCTCAGCCAGTTGGATGTATTTTTCAATTTTTTCTCCTATTTTCTTTTGTATATTTGTTGTATTGGGTATTGATATTTCGATTAGTTGTGTTAATTTCTTCTTTTTATTGGAGAGTATGATGTCAGGTTTGTTATGTGGTGGTGTTTCATCTGTTACAATGGTTCTGTTCCAGTAGAATTTGTATTCATCATTCTCCACTATATTTTGTGGTGCATACTTGTATATGGGAACGTGTTGTTTTATTAGTTTATGTTGTATGGCAAGTTGTTGATGTATTACTTTTGCTACATTGTCATGTCTTCTGGGGTATTCTGTATTTGCTAGTATTGTACATCCGCTTGTGATGTGATCTACTGTTTCTATTTGTTATTTGCAAAGTCTGCATTTATCTGTTGTGGTATTGGGATATTTAATAATATGCCGGCTGTAATATCTGGTGTTTATTGTTTGATCCTGTATTGCAATCATGAATCCTTCCGTCTCACTGTATATATTGCCTTTTATTAGCCATGTGTTGGATGCGTCTTGATCGATGTGTGGCTGTGTTAGATGATATGGGTGCTTGCCATGTAGTGTTTTCTTTTTCCTATTTTCTTTCTTCGTATCTGTTGATGTTATGTGATCTAAAGGGTTGTAGAAGTAGTTATGAAATTGCAATGGTGTAGCCGAAGTATTTATATGAATGATTGCTTTGTGTATTTTGCTAGTTTCTGCTCGTTCTAGAAAGAATTTTCTTAAATTGTCTACCTGTCCACAATGTAGGTTTTTTATGTCGATAAATCCCCTTCCTCGTTCCTTTCTGCTTAATGTGAATCTTTCTGTTGCTTAATGTATGTGATGTATTCTATATTTGTGGCCTTGTGATCGTGTAAATGTATTGAGTGCTTCTAGGTCTGTGTTGCTCCATTTCACTACTCCAAATGAGTAGGTCAATATTGGTATAGCATAAGTACTTATAGTTTTTGTCTTGTTTCTTGCTGTCAATTCTGTTTTCAGTATTTTTGTTAGTCTTTGTCTATTTTTTCTTTTAGTTCTTCTTTAATATTTGTATTATCTATTCCTATTGTTTGTCTGTATCCTAGATATTTATAGGCATCTGTTTTTTCCATCGCTTCTATGCAGTCGCTGTGGTTATCCAATATGTAATCTTCTTGTTTAGTGTGTTTTCCCTTGACTATGCTATTTTTCTTACATTTGTCTGTTCCAAAAGCCATATTTATATCATTGCTGAATACTTCTGTTATCTTTAGTAACTGGTTGAGTTGTTGATTTGTTGCTGCCAGTAGTTTTAGATCATCCGTGTACAGCAAATGTGTGATTTTGTGTGGGTATGTTCCAGTAATATTGTACCCATAATTTGTATTATTTGGCATGTTGGATAGTGGGTTCAGTGCTAGGCAGAACCAGAAAGGACTTAATGAATCTCCTTGGTATATTCCAGGCTTAATCTGTATTGGCTGTGATGTGATATTATTTGAATTTGTTTGGATATTAAGTGTGGTTTTCCAATTTTTCATTACTATGTTTAGGAACTGTATCAATTTAGGATCTACTTTGTATATTTCCAATATTTGTAGTAAGCTTTTTGGTAATCAATGTATGCTTAGTGCAGCGACCTTTGTTTAGTTTTAGCTTGATATGTCACCTCTGCATCTATTATCAGTTGCTCTTTACATCCTCGTGCTCCTTTGCAACAGCCTTTTTGTTCGTCATTTATAATTTTGTTCTGTGTTGTGTCAATTTCTGTGTAATGACTGAAGTTAATATTTTGTATATTGTTGGTAGGCATGTTATGAGGCGATATTTAGCTGCGTTTGCTGTGTCTGCTTGATCTTTAGGTTTCAGATAAGTTATTCCATGTGTAAGTGTATCAGGGAATGTGTGTGGGTCTGCAATGTAACTGTTAAATAATTTAGTTAGATGTGAATGTGTTGAAGTGAACTTCTTTAGCCAGAAATTTGCTATGCTGATTTTGTGGGTTTCTTCTGTGTGTTGGTTGGTTCTGATCTCTGCCTAGTGTGTATATTTAGTGTAGTGAGTGCTCCTATATAAACCAGTAGTTGTAACTCTTCCATAGTTGTGTTTTCATTTATTTTGTTGTGTATGATTGTGTTTATAGTTTCTATTGTTGTTTCGACTTGGGGGTTACTTGGCAGTGTATGCAAGAATGGTCTAATGTCTGTATTTGTGTCTTTGTATTCTATATATGTCAGCTGAAATTTTTCTTCTATATCTAACATGTGCGTCACTTCGTGTTCTATTTGTGCTTGTTCTGGTGGCTGTCTAAAGATTTCGTTTTCCTCTGATTGTTTAATTGATGTGTGTTGTTCTTTCTTTGTTTGCTCTGGGATTTTTGAGTCCATTACTGTATTTTCTTCTTCTGATTGCACATTATTTTGTTCCAGTATTTGTTGTACTTGTTTATGGATGTTTTCTAATTCTGACTGGGGTATCCTGTTATTTCTGATTATTACACGGATCTGATCAGCTAGTCGTTGTTCTGTTAAAAATTTTAATTCTGGGTATCTGGTAATAAATGTTGTGTATACTTGTGATCTGTATCCAGTTGTGTTGGTTCCAAGGTTTGTTGCTTGGTAATAACAGAACATGAGGTGTCGATTAACTTCATCTGACCATCTCATCCTCTGTCTTTGGTTTCCTTCTATGGCGGTTGCAGGAAGCATATCCTGCAAAACACCTCTATTTGGATTTAAATCATTTTCCAGTTGTCTAGCAGTGTCCTTACCATTGTGGGGGGCATAGGGTTCAAGCGTCGTCCCCGACCATGACGGCGCTCGTCCAAAGCTTCTTTAGTTCTGTCCTGAACCAACTAATCACACTAAAAGGAGGGTTAGCCCTATTAGTGGTTTGTTCTTTTCGTCGCCTTTTACGACTGGCAGAACATACCGGAGGCCTATTCTTTTCCCAGGCCTCCACGGGATTTATTATTATTATTATTATTATTATTATTGCTACGCAGGCAGCGGAACTATACAGAGAGCGATATTCTGACAAGAACCCACCTTCCCGACTGACGTTTTCTTGTCTTGTTGCGACGCTACAGGAAACGGGAAGTTTCAACCCACGACAACGCAATCGTCGTAGCACTCGCACAGACGAAGCTGCCGAATTTACTGTTCTCGCTTCCGTTACTATGAATCCACATGTGAGCACACGACAGCTTGAACACGAGACTGGCGCTCCTAAAACCAGTGTACATCGTATTCTTACACGTCACCGGTTCCATCAAATGGCTCTGAGCACTATGGGACTTAACAGCTGAGGTCATCAGTCCCCTAGACTTATAACTACTTAAACCTAACTAACATAAGGACATCACACACATCCATGCCCGAGGCAGGATTTGAACCTGCAACCCTAGCGGTTGAACGGTTCCAGACTGAAGCGCCTAGAACCGCTCGGCCACAACGGCCGGCCCGGTTCCATCCTTACCATGTACACCTATATCAAGAATTGCATGGGAATGATTTCCAGAATTATGTACGGTTCTATCAGTGGGCACAGCAGCAAATCCTCGCTAGCCCGAACTTCTTCACCAATGTACGTTCCTTCTCAAACAAAGGACAGGTAAATACAAGGAACATGCATAATTGGTCAACGACGGACCACGATGGCTTACATACGTGGAGCATCGGCGTCAATGGAGATTTAACGTCTGGTGTGGAATGCTTGGTACTACAATTATTGGCCTTTATTTCATCAATGGTAGTCTAAACGGCACAGCGTATGCCAACTTCCTCAGACGAATTCTTCCTCCTCTTCTGGATGAAGTGCCGCTAAGAACCAGAATGCTTATGTGGTATCAACACGATGGATGTCCAGCACGTAATGCCTTGCGTGCCCGTCGTGTTCTGAACATAAGGTATCCTGCCAGATGGATTGGTCGAGGAGTAACAGTTACTTGGCCTGCTAGATCTCCTGATTTAAATCCTCAGGACGTTTTTCTTTGGAGATGCATTAAAGACGTTGTCTATCACGATATTCCAACAACTCCAGAGGACATGCAGGAACGTATCGTGCTTGCTAGTAATTCTCTTCAGCAGGCAACTCTGTAAGCTGTAAATAATTCTTTCATTTAACGAGTGTACCAGTGTATCGGTGTCCAGTGTAACCACTTTGAGCACATTTGAATAATCTACTCCTGGGAAATGGTACAGGAGAGTAAAAGTCAATTTTGTGTTATGTTTTTACATGGTTTTCATTTGTTTTCTGACAATTCCAGCAAGTGGACGAGTTTGTGATTCCGGGCTCAGTCAATGTTGTGTTATATAATTAATAACGATGTGCTTCAGTGAATGGTACACTGTGATAAATTTTTGAATACGTCCTTAGGGAAGGAAATGAATTACCGAATAAAAAATACATGGTGGCATTTAAAAAAGTCACACTGCTGTTCATATTTTTGTAGAAAAACAAAGCTATAAAGAAGGCAGTCATGCTGATTGATGTCCCCCTGACGGCTTAAGAACATTTGCTTGAAACATTTTGTAATTTGCATCTGGACAAACAGTTATTTAGGGTGGTCAAGATAAATGGGACACACTGTATACTTTTTTACTAATTTGCTGGAAATAATGTAATATCAAATCCTTTCGTTATGCAACTACATAAAACTTTGCCCTGCCGAGACAATGCTCCACTTTGGCTAGGAAAGAAAGTACAGTTCCGATTTGTCAACTTGGTAGCTTTGTTTACAGTGTAGCGACACGGGCCAAAGCAAACTGCCGCCTCCAGGTCGTTAGCA
This sequence comes from Schistocerca nitens, assembly GCF_023898315.1. Lineage (NCBI taxonomy): Eukaryota > Metazoa > Arthropoda > Insecta > Orthoptera > Acrididae > Schistocerca > Schistocerca nitens. The sequence goes on along the minus strand of NC_064614.1, from coordinate 503,255,980 downwards.
ACAGGTAGCCGACGCAGCATATCACCGTATCGGCCACTTCCTCGGGAGCGACCCAGTTTTCCTGGTAGTGACCAGACTTAAAGTGTCACTGTCGTTTAAGAACGCAGGAGCACTTCCTCATTAGCAAGGAGTCCTACGGCACTGAAAATATGCGACAGCCTGCGCCTTTCACACAAGCATACTCTGGGCAAAACAGTCGCTACCGACCGTCTGCTCGAAAAACATTTACAACGACCCGTCCGAGCCAGGGGACAAGGTTCAACGCCCGCCGCCTGACGTCTGACGTCTGACGTCTGCCGTCTGCCTGATGCATGGACACTGCATTAAGTTTGTTTAGGATCGGAAATAAATCACTTTGACAATATGTTGCCCGACACAGAAGGTAGGTTCTGTATGCAGGACATAAAGAAATATTACACATGTCTTCAGCCAAAGTAACCAATGAGAAGACCGGAAAAGACTTTTTAATCGTTTGAAATTTTTTTTATATAGTGTCATTAAGTGAGACAAACTGACCTTGATCATTTTCTGATTTACATTTGTATCGTACCTTAATTAATGTTAGTAGAGCTAGTTGTTGTAACTCCAGCAGAAGCTTTAGCTTGTTGCAGTGTTGTTGATAGTTGGATACAACAGAGAAAATATTAAAGACCCAAGAGATTGTCTTATTGTAACCGGAATCTGTTACCCACAACCACATTTTGGAGAATACGCCAATATATAAATATAAAATGATAAAACGAAAGACGAAATCAAAGCAAAAGTATTAAACAAATCAGCTATGATGGTTAACTGATAATGTACAGCGACTACGTTTTGTTAAGGGACAGACTAGTATTAAATGGGTACACCGCCGACACTGATGTTTAAACCTCGCAATACTATCTTTTGAAAATATTACAATCTAGTCAATTACTTTCTATTTAAAATGTTGAAAAGCTATTAAGTTAATGAATTATTCTACCTGATTCCATAAATGTTTAATATTTTTCAGTTAAAATAAACCCAAAAATTTAAATGTTAGCAGTAGATGTCGCTTTTCTCAGTGAATGTTGTATTCAATGTTTCAGGTTTAGGACCTTCCTTACACATCAATCTCTCTTTAAAACCATGTTGTAAGTAAAAGTGCCGGCCGCTGTGGCCGAGCTGTTCTAGGCGCTCAGTCCGGAATCGCGCGACCGCTACGGTCGCAGTTTCGAATCCTGCCTCGGGCATGGATGTGTGTGACTTCCTTAGGTTAGTTAGCTTTAAATAGTTCTAAGTTCTAGGGGACTGATTACCTCAGATGTTAAGTCCCATAGTGCTCAGAGCTATTTGTGAGTAAAAGTCGATAACAGTTAACGAGATTTGCATTTAAAAAAATTATTTTAGGGTTGACAAAGTACCCCCTTCCCCCCAGCTCTTGGTAGTACATGTTATTGAATGTGCGTTGATTTTGCTAACAGTGTGGTAAAAGGTATTTTCATACTCTATATCCTGCTAACACTTAAACAACGCTTTAAGAAGTATGTTCTTAGTGTGAGTCAACAACAATTAACGAAATTTGTTTCTTTTTTAATTCCTTTAGAGTGGGCATAAAGAACATCTCCCACCATCCTTTGGAAAGGCGCATCATCATGGAAAATGCGTTGGTACTGCTGGTGTTAAGCAGTCTGATGTATAGCATCTGAATATTAATCTATACTATTAAGCAGCTACGCAAGTGCATGATGCAGGGCATTAGTTACAGGTCGCCTTTCTAAAGAGTTCCAGGGGGCTACATAAATTTTATTTACAATATATTATGTAATTATTGACTGAATTTAAAATTTTAAAAAGTTGTCACAGTTTATCTGTTAACATAAGAGATATTTTTAAGCAGTAGGCCAGTTGCATCTTACACTCCTGGAAATTGAAATAAGAACACCGTGAATTCATTGTCCCAGGAAGGGGAAACTTTATTGACACATTCCTGGGGTCAGATACATCACATGATCACACTGACAGAACCACAGGCACATAGACACAGGCAACAGAGCATGCACAATGTCGGCACTAGTACAGTGTATATCCACCTTTCGCAGCAATGCAGGCTGCTATTCTCCCATGGAGACGATCGTAGAGATGCTGGATGTAGTCATGTGGAACGGCTTGCCATGCCATTTCCACCTGGCACCTCAGTTGGACCAGCGTTCGTGCTGGACGTGCAGACCGCGTGAGACGACGCTTCATCCAGTCCCAAACATGCTCAATGGGGGACAGATCCGGAGATCTTGGTGGCCAGGGTAGTTGACTTACACCTTCTAGAGCACGTTGGGTGGCACGGGATACATGCGGACGTGCATTGTCCTGTTGGAACAGCAAGTTCCCTTGCCGGTCTAGGAATGGTAGAACGATGGGTTCGATGACGGTTTGGATGTACCGTGCACTATTCAGTGTCCCCTCGACGATCACCAGTGGTGTACGGCCAGTGTAGGAGATCGCTCCCCACACCATGATGCCGGGTGTTGGCCCTGTGTGCCTCGGTCGTATGCAGTCCTGATTGTGGCGCTCACCTGCACGGCGCCAAACACGCATACGACCATCATTGGCACCAAGGCAGAAGCGACTCTCATCGCTGAAGACGACACGTCTCCATTCGTCCCTCCATTCACGCCTGTCGCGACACCACTGGAGGCGGGCTGCACGATGTTGGGGCGTGAGCGGAAGACGGCCTAACTGTGTGCGGGACCGTAGCCCAGCTTCATGGAGACGGTTGCGAATGGTCCTCGCCGATACCCCAGGAGCAACAGTGTCCCTAATTTGCTGGGAAGTGGCGGTGCGGTCCCCTACGGCACTGCGTAGGATCCTACGGTCGTGGCGTGCATCCGTGCGTCGCTGCGGTCCGGTCCCAGGTCGACGGGCACGTGCACCTTCCGCCGACCACTGGCGACAACATCGATGTACTGTGGAGACCTCACGCCCCACGTGTTGAGCAATTCGGCGGTACGTCCACCCGGCCTCCCGCATGCCCACTATACGCCCTCGCTCAAAGTCCGTCAACTGCACATACGGTTCACGTCCACGCTGTCGCGGCATGCTACCAGTGTTAAAGACTGCGATGGAGCTCCGTATGCCACGGCAAACTGGCTGACACTGACGGCGGCGGTGCACAAATGCTGCGCAGCTAGCGCTATTCGACGGCCAACACCGCGGTTCCTGGTGTGTCCGCTGTGCCGTGCGTGTGATCATTGCTTGTACAGCCCTCTCGCAGTGTCCGGAGCAAGTATGGTGGGTCTGACACACCGGTGTCAATGTGTTCTTTTTTCCATTTCCAGGAGTGTATGTTGAAGGCTTACCAGAGTAAGTGCTGTGCTTCCACCAGATGCAGCACACACTGCTATCTCCAGAGGGCACAACAGGCAGCACCAGCGTGGCGTCACACATTTAGTATGGTCAGTCACCTCCAAGATGGCGCTTACACCGGGAACTACATTATGCTTCTACACTAGACATTAATGAAGGTCATTCATCCGCCAGTCGTTACAGTTCCACTACATAAAGTGCTGAAACTCTGAACTATTTTTCTGCATCGGCTAAATAGTTCACAAGATGAGATTCATACGCCGAGTTTTTTTGTTTTGTTTTGCTTTTAGGGCGCAAAACTGTTATGGTCATTTGCGCCCGGTCAGTGACTTAGGAAACAGTAAAAAACCGAAAATGGAAACCAGCAGCAATGGGAACGAAAGTCATAAAATTGGAGAAACTAAAAGCAGAAGGGAGGCTTAAAAATCCACTACAGAAAGGGGTTGGTTGTCCCCAAAAAAAAGCTTCAAATGACTGACGTCATTTCACTGGCACTAATAAACTCGAGAACGCGATCGGCCGAGCGCGTGTCATCTGCTAAAATTGACGATATATCAGGCGACAGCTGTAGACGGGCGCGTAACGGAGTAAAATAGGGGCACTCAATTAAAAGGTGTCTTACCGTCCACAGCTGAGAGCAGTGGGGACAGAGTGGGGGAGGATCTCCGCTTAAAAGATGTCGATGGCTAAAAAGACAGTGCCCTATCCGGAGTCTAGTTAAAATTACCTCCTCCCGACGACGCGTTCGGGAGGAAGAGATCCAAGCACAAGGAAGAGCTTTCACGTCCCGCAATTTATTATGGGGAAGTGTCGACCAATGTGCGTGCCATAAAAAACCAACACGACGACATAAAACGCTCCGTAGATCGGCGAAGGGAATCGATTGAAGAGCTGGCCGAAGAAGAGAGACTGCAGCCTTGGCTGCAATATCTGCCGCCTCATTTCCACAGATACCAACGTGTCCCGGGAGCCAGAGGAACGCCACCTAGACGCCCCCCAGGTGGAGCAAGCGCAGACAGTCCTGAATCCGGTGGAACAGAGAGTGCACAGGGTAAAGAGCTTGGAGACTGAGGAGAGAGCTGAGAGAATCTGAGCAGATAACGTACTGTATCCGCTGATGGCGGCGGATGTAGTGGACAGCCTGGAGAACAGCGTAAAGATCCGCAGTATAAACCGAACACTGGTCGGGAAGCCGAAAGTGATTTGGGGTGTCGCCAACAATATAGGCATTCCCTACACCTAAAGATGTTTTCGAGCCATCAGTGTAAATAAATGTGGCTTCCGTCATTTGTGCACATAGCGCAGCAAATGCCCGACGATAAAGTGAAGGGGTACCAGCCTTGGGAAATCGACAAAGGTCACGGAGCAGGCAGATCCGGGGACGGAGCCAAGGCGGTGCTGTAACCCAAGTTGTCAAGAAGGTTTTAGGAAAGCGGAAGGAAAGAGAATGGAACAGTCGACGGAAGCGGACTCCCGGTGGTAGTAGGGAGGAGGGGCGACCTGCATACCCTACATCAAAGGAGGCGTCGAAAAAAATGTCATGGGCTGGATTAGCAGGCATGGAAGACAGATGGCTAGCATAACGACTTAGAAGGACTGCTCGCCGATTGGACAGCGGAGGTTCAGCAGTCTCAGCATAAAGGCTTTCCACAGGGCTGGTGTAAAAAGCTCCAGACACTAAACGTAATCCACGGTGGTGGATAGAGTCGAGACGCCGAAGAATAGACGGCCGAGCAGAGTAGTAGACTATGCTTCCATAGTCCAATTTCGAGCGCACTAAGGCGCGATAGGGGCGGAGAAGGACCACTCGGTCCGCTCCCCAGGAGGTACCATTCAGGACACGGAGGGTGTTGAGGGATCGCAGACAGCGAGCCAAAAGATAGGAAACGTGGGAGGACCAGCACAGTTTTCTGTCAAACATAAGACCCAAGAATTTAGCGACGTCTGAAAACGGAAGGTTGACAGGTCCTAGATGTAAGGAGGATGGAAGAAACTCCTTACGTCACCAAAAATTAACACAAACGGTCTTACTGGGAGAAAAACGGAAGCCGGTTTCGATGCTCCAGGAGTGGAGGCGATCGAGACATCCTTGAAGACGTCGTTCAAGAAGGCTGGTCCGTTAGAGCTGTAGTAGATCGCAAAAGCGTCCACAAAGAGGGAGCCCGAGACATCAGGAAGGAGACAATCCATAATTGGATTTATAGCGATGGCAAACAGTACAACACTCAGCACGGAGCCCTGGGGTACCCCGTTTTCTTGGGAGAAAGTACGGGAGAGAGTAGTGTTCACCCGCACCCTAAATGTGCGCTCTGCCATAAATTCGCGAAGAAAAAGGGGCAGCCGACCTCGAAAGCCCCAAGGGAACAATGTGCGGAGGATGCCTATCCTCCAACGGGTATCGTATGCTCTCTCCAGATCAAAAAATATTGCTACTATTTGGCGTTTCCGGAGAAAATTGTTCATGATATAAGTGGAGGGAGCAACAAGATGGTCAACTGCAGAACGATGCTTTCGGAGTCCGCATTGGGCAGGTGTTAAAAGACTGCGGGATTCCAGCCACCAAGCTAAACGGTAATTCACCCTACGCTCCAAAACCTTACAGACACTAATCGTGAGAGAAATGGGGCGATAGCTAGAGGGGATATGTTTGTCCTTTCCAGGTTTCGGAACAGGAACGACGATAGCTTCCCGCCATCGTCTGGGAAAAGTACTGTCGGTCCAAATTCGATTATAAAGGCGAAGGAGGTAACGCAGACTATGGGTTGATAAATGCAGCAACATTTGGACGTGGATACCATCCGGTCCTGGGGCGGAGGAGCGAGAAGAAGAGAGTGCATGTTGGAGTTCCCGCATGGAGAAAACAGTATTGTAGCTTTCGCGATTTTGAGAGGAGAAAGCAAAAGGTCGAACTTCCGCTGCACGTTTCTTCGGGAGAAACGCTGGCGGGTAATTTGAAGAGCTCGAAATCTCAACAAAGTGCTGACCCAATGCGTTAGAAATTGCGACGGGGTCCACTAATGTATCACGCGCGACAGTGAGCCCAGAGACCGGGGAGAAACTAGGCGCGCCTGAGAATCGTCGAAGCCGACTCCGAACTTCCAAGGAGTGAGTGAAGGTGTTAAATGAGCTAATAAAGAATTTCCAGCTTGCCTTCTTGCTATCGCGGATGACACGACGGCATCGCGCACGGAACTGCTTATAGTGGACACAGTTGGCCAAAGTAGGATGGTGGCGGAAAACGCGAAGAGCACGTCGCCACTCACGTATTGCGTCACGGCATACCTCGTTCCACCAAGGAACTGGGGGGCGCCGGTGCAATTCGGAGGTGCGTGGTATTGAACGTTCCGCAGCGGTAAGAATAACGTCGGTAATATGTGTGACCTCATCGTCGACGCTGGGAAAGGGACGGTCATCGAATGTCGCTAGAGACGAAAAAAGTGTCCTATCGGCTTGGGCAAACTTCCAGCGTCGCGGGCGCATATATGGCAGTTGAGGCTGCAGTCTAAGGACACATGGAAAGTGGTCACTCGAGTGTGCATCATCAAGGGCGAACCATTCGAAGCGCCGAGCTAGCGGAGCAGTACCGACCGCAAGGGCCAAATGAGATAAATTTGTCGTGGAGGCAGACAAAAATGTAGGGACCCCAGTATTGAGGCAAACTAGATCTGCTTGGTGGAAGACGTCTAGCAATAGTGAGCCACGTGCACAAGGATGTGGAGATCCCCAAAGCAGGTGGTGGGCATAGAAGTCCCCAACCAGCAAATAGGGTGGTGGAAGCTGACCAAGAAGATGAAGGAGATCAGCTCGTGCCATTGGTGTGGACGATGGAAGGTATACAGTACAAAGAGAGAATGTGTATCCAGAAAGGGAAAGACGGACGGCGACAGCTTGGAAGGAAGTGTTTAAATGGATTGGGTGATAATGGAGAGTTTCATGGAGAAGAATCATGTCCTCCATGGGCTGGAGTGCCTTCAACAGAGGGGAGTTCGTATCGGACGGACTAAAAATGAGGGAGAACAAAGCGGTCATGGGGACGCAGCTTTGTTTCCTGAAGACAGAAGATAACCGGCGAGTAGGATCGTAAGAGGATCGACAATTCATCCCGATTGGTTCGAATACCGCGGATATTCCAGTGGATAATGGACATAGGGTGAACAGAAAATGGAGGAATGTGGCCAAGGTTGCTGTCAACTCAACGACTGCTCAGAGCTTGCGACCAACAGCATGGAATGGCATTCAGCCGAAGGCAGAAGATCCTGATCCATAGGTTGTTCAGGAGCAGCTCCTGCCACCAGCGATCGGCCGGTTGATCGGCCGCCAGCAGTGCGCCTCGGCGACACAGAGGACGGCCGAGGGCCATTTCCGCCAGGTGGTGCTGTAGATGGGACACGCCTTGGCGGAGAAGGAGAGGAACTGGGTTTCTTTATAGCCTTCTTGGAAATATGATGTTTAGATGAAGGAGGAACCGATGGTTGTGAAGTTGGGGTACGTAAAAAATCTTCACGAGTATGCTCTTTTTTCGAAGTCTTGGTGTCTCACTATTGGGCTCGAGATTTAGCAGAAACCGACGAAGGGTGAGCCATAGAGTGGGCAGGCGAAAGTGGTGAGGTTGAACGGGCGATCTTTGCGCTGGCCGATCTGACGACCGTGGTACTAAAGGTGAGGTCGCAAGTCTGCGTGGCCGCCTCCTTTGTTGGCTGATGAGAAGCAAGGACAGCGCTGTATTTTCCTTTCTGAGGCACGGTGGGCTGTCGACTGGCGAATAATTTTCGAGCAGCAAAGGTCGACAGCTGTTCCTTCACTCTGATTTCCTGGATGAGCTTTTCGTCCTTAAAAACGGGGCAATCTCGAGAGGACGCAGCGTGGTCACCCATACAGTTGATGCAGTGATGGGATGGAGGTGGACAAGCACCCTCACGGGCATCCTTGCCACACGTAACACATTTGGCCGGATTGGAACAGGACTGGCTGGTGTGATTGAACCGCTGACACCGATCGCAACGCGTAGGGTTTGGGACGAAAGGGCGAACGGAAATCATCTCATAGCCTGCTTTGATTTTCGATGGGAGTTGAACTTTGTCAGATGTCAAGAAGACAGTGTGGGTTGGAATGATGTTCGTGTCAACCCTTTTCATAACTCTATGAACAGCCGTTACGCCCTGGTCAGACAGGTAGTGCTGAATTTCTTCGTCAGACAATCCATCGAGGGAGCGTGTATAAACGATTCCACGCGAGGAATTTAAAGTGCGGTGCGCGTCAACCCGGACAGGGAAGGTGTGGAGCAGTGAAGCACGCAGCAATTTTTGTGCCTGGAGGGCACTGACTGTTTCTAACAACAAGGTGCCATTCCGTAATCTGGAACAAGACTTTACAGGACCTGCAATTGCGCCGACACCTTTCTGAATAATGAAAGGGTTGACTGTGGAGAAGTCGTGACCTTCGTCAGACCGAGAAACAACAAGGAACTGTGGCAACGATAGAAGAACTGTCTGTTACTGAGACTCAGTGAACTTACGCTTGTGAGCAGACATAGCGGAAGGTGAGGAAACCATTGCAGAAGAATCCCCCAATATTTACCGGCGTCTCCGATGGCGCGCTCCTCCCTTGTGGGGGCCCTCTCTGAGGGCACTCCCGCCTTAGGTGATTGTTCACACCTCAGGTCACACCTCCCGACAAACAGACGGAGGGACAAATCGGCACTTTCGGAAGGTATCAGCTCGGGTAATCGCCCCTCCCTGGGCCTGGCCGTTACCAGGGGGTACGTACGTGTCCTACCTGTCTACCCGGGGCGGGGAATTACGCGTTACCCCGTCACCGGCTACGCACAAAATTGCGTGGGTCGGCCTTCAGACACGCACAGGGAGGAAGAAAGAGAAAGGGAAAAACAAAGAAAGGGAAAGGAAAGAGGAGGTCTCAAACGCCGCAGCGAAGAAAAGGGTAAAGAGAAGAGGTAAGGAAAAGAGAAGGACAAAGGAAGGATAAAGGCAGACAAGCAGAGAAGATGAAGAATGCGTTACATTTACGAGCGTCCGTCTCCAGACTTAGGCACAAACCGTACTCCCAGAGGGGGAGAAAGGGAAAGAAAGAGCCAGAGGTGAGGGGAGGAGGGGCGAAGATGGGGGAGAGGGAAGGATGCGGAAAAGGAAGGTATGCAGCCTGGCAAGGAAGGAGGGACACATTAGCTCGGGGTCCCATGCTTGCTACGCACGTATCCACAAAAGAGTTGTGGACTCCCTGGGGGGTCATACGCTGAGTGAATGATTATAGCTACCACTCGTCCAGTTCTCATGAGTTCAGTGCAGATTCAGTTCAACAGTTTCAGTTCTTCAGTTGCCTTCAAGTTATCTGTAGTGCTTACCGGCCATAGATGTTCGACTGTTTACGTTGCGTGTCAGATGAAGTCGAAGTCTTAGTCAAGGTGTTTACTTATTGAGAAAATGAACTTAAAGTAATCTAAACAGCAGTACATACTGAACTTGAGTTAGATTAGTTAGTGTTCACCTCCTGTGTAATGTTAGATTAGGTTGACAACTTTACATCAGTACCACGTCTTCTCTGAACGCCAAAGCTGAGTTCCTTGATGCAATAATTTGCCAACAGCCGTATGTAGTGTAGAAATTTATTTTATGACCTTATGTGCTACCAGTTTCGGCATTACATTGATGCCATCTTCAGGCCTCACACCTCATAGTCGTAAAATAGCCATACACGGAAGGAGCCATATAACTGGATCCGTGAATTAAATAGTTATGCAACAGCTCTTGGTGGCCAGACGACGAAGACTCTACCAGTACCTCGTCTCCTGTAATGTTTGGAAGGTTGGCTACAAGCTAATGGTAGAAGTGAAGCTGTGAGGACGGGGCTTGAGTCGTGCTTGGGTAGCTCAGATGGTAGACCACTTGCCTGCGAAGGTCCTGAGTTCGAGTCTCGGTCCGGCACACAGTTTTAATTTGCCAGGAAGTTTCATATCAGCGCACACTCCGCTGCACAGTGAAAATCCCATTCTGGAGCGATATAATTTTTATGGCTGACAATGTGCCATGTCACTGGGCCACAATTGTTCGCAGTGGGTTTGAAGAACGTTCTGAACAATTGCAGCGAATGATTTGGCCACCCAGGTGGCGCGACATGAATCCCATCGAACGTTTGCGGGACATAATCGAGAGGTCACTTCGTGCACAGTTCCTGCACTGCCAACACTTCCGCAATTGTGGACGGCTAGAAAGGCAGCGTGGCTCAGTATTTCCGCGGCGGAATTCCCGCAACTTGTTGAGTCCATGCCACGTCGACCTGGTGCATTACACCGGGCAGGAGGTGGTCCGACACGATATTGAAAGTTCCACCACCACTTTCGTCACCTCATTGTATTTCTTGGGAATCTCAGAAAACAGTGGCCGTCACCTTAACAGCTGGTATTCGCCTTCTTCGGCGCACTTTCACCACACTTCGTTCATTGTTTTGACTGCCTTTGTGGCTCTATTGTGTAATGATGGATCCAGTTTTCCTCAACAGACTGAAATCGGTGCAAAACGTCTTGCGGATTACTATTAAACACCGTCATGAATTGTATTGAAATGCTGTGTTCGACGCGCTATTGGTGAGCAATCGTGTCACCCATGTCGCACACAGCTTCTTCGTAGCCTTTTCTCTGTAGGCTTACACCAAATATACGGCAAATAAAAATATATTTATGTTTTAAATCTTATATGTTTGTTGTGTTGGAGAGTAATCATCCCCCTTGTTACATACGACTAGAGCAGAAGTAGCGGTCCATTAACAAACGTGTCTCCATTCCTTGCTAAAATACTAATTTCAATCGTACAGGAAAAATTAGTGAATATTAAACGGTTGCTAAATGGTGGTCGAAGGGTGAGAAGTGGGAAAAATCCTTTTATTAATAATTTTGAAAAAAGTTTAGCATATATACTGCAAAGAACGTCCGAGCCGCCACCAAGCGTCGCGTTCGCGGGAATGCAGGTCTAGATGAACAGACATTAATGGCGATTGACAGCGCTCAAAATTAATTGTAAATAAATTCATTGAATACGAATATCATGGCATCAACTGTGTTAGGTTTAGATATACAACTTATTAGTGACATGTCAAAATTTGTGCCGGATCAGGACTCAAATCCGGAATAACCACTTCGGCTATCCGTGCTCTCCTCCTAAACCGACCGAAACTTCCACAGGTCACATCGCTACATCACAGCCCTGTACATTCATCACTTTATGCTCGCAGCTATACTCTCCATTCTCGCACCAGTGCACTTGCGGTATCGTATTCATTCTGGGCTTATCTGTTTGTAATTACGCCAGAGCTAGTGCAGTATTTCTTAAAAACTGTTAGGAAGTAAGTTCTGCCTGGAACAGTGCCTGTAAATTTTATGTTTTGCGGTTTAAATCGGCTGTCGCTGGTTTCTTTTTCGAATTAACTGATGTAGAAGTGCTTGTTTATTTTCAGTAGCTTTGCACAACGTCCAGTTTTTAAATCGCTGTGTCAAGCTAAGATAAACATGTAGCCCATTGTTTAATATTTTGTGTTCAGTTGTTTTGGTAGCGGAGCCCGTAGCGATGGAACATTTTTAATGCAGTCGGATACCAAATCTAGGGCCTCACGTTTTACTTTCATACTGGTAACTTAAAATTCCCAGGAGATTTTTATTTAAGGCCCTTACTGCAATGGTTCACCTTGCTATATTATAATAACTACAATACCACTGGAGTTTAGCACTAGGGATTGGAGAAAACCTTAAATAACACTTAAATAAATTCCGCCTTCATTATAAGAAGGGAGGCGCTACAAGAACCACACATCCCGGTATGTGCTTCATTGATATTTGTCGTATTCCAAACCTATTTTGTCGTTTCTCGAGCGATAACCTTGAAACAAATTGTTGCATGTATAATGCAAAGAACGTCCTACACCTTTTTACGTAACCAAAAAGTTTTAAAGCCAAAAGTAAATTTCGTTTCTTGAATTATATTTTCAGGTTTGTTTTACGCTGTGTAGTACGTTGTAGGCTTTGCGTATGTTTCGTTACATTCGACGCATTACCTTGCTGAGTTATTATTGTTTTAGTGTTTTTTTTTACTAAGACCTTGTTTACGTGGAGATTGTGCATGTAACTGTCTTGGTATAATCTGATTCTGCTTCAGCTGAACAATGGTTGTTCATTCACAATTAACAGGACTGCAACCCATTCAGTAAACTAGCGAAAGACGAAGCAGGAATAGCCCCACGGTTTCAGAAAATATCGTTCTTTCGAAACACATCTGGCTCTTTATTCACATAAAGTAATGAGTGCTATCACCATGGGGATTTCAAATTGATCCCATATTCTTAGATTTCCGGAAGGTTTTTGATACCTCTCGTTACAAGCGTCTTCTGATCATATTAAGCGGCTCTGTAGTATCGCTGCTTCAACTGTGCTGCTGGATTCGTGATTTCCGGTCAGAAATGCCACAAGACGTAACAATAGGCGGAAAGCCATCGAGTAAAACAAGTGATTTCTGGTGCTCCCCAAGGAAGTATTATGAGCTCTCTGCTGCTAATCTATATAAACGATTTAGGAAACGATCTGAGAAGCCCTTTTATGATGTTCACAGAGGATTCTGTCATTTATCATGTAGTAATCTCGTTATAAGATCTAAACGAATTACAAAATGATTTACACATGATATCTGCTTTGTGCCCATTGTGACAGTTGATCCTGAACAACAAAACGTCTGAGGTTCTCCACACGAGTACTAACAAAATCCGTTAGAGTCGGTTACATGATAAATTATACAAATTTGAAAGTTGTCGATTAAACTAAATACCGAGGGATTACAATTACGAGTAATTTAAGTTGGAAATACCACACAGATAATGTTGTGGGGAAGGTGAACACTTAGAACATGCATGAAATCTGTTATAGAGACTGCCTACGCTATGCTTGTCCGTCCTTTTCTGGAGTACTGCTGCGCGACATGCTATTCTCACCAGATAGGAGTTATAGAAGACACTGAAAAAGTTCGAAGAATGGCAGCTCGTTTTGTGTTGTCACAAAATAAGTGGGAGGTCTGATGGATATAATAAGAGTTAGGGTGGCAATAATTAAAACCAAGATAGTTTTTCGTTGCGGCGAGATCTTACCACAAACTATCTCCTCCAAATGTAGGAATGTTTTCTTGACTCAAACCTACATAAGTAGAAACGGCCATCGTGATAAAACGTTAGAAATTAGACGTCGCACGTAAAGATTTAAATTTTCATTTTACCGACGATGTTCTATTTGAGGATGGAACGGTCGAAAAATATTCTGAAAGTGAGTCTATAAACCCTCTGTCAAGTACTTAAGTGCAAATTGCATAGCAGTGATGTAGATATAGATGTATCTCAGCACACTGTACATAAGTTTCCACTAAACTGCAGTATCTTTTTCTTGCTATTTTGTTACTCTGTTCACAGCGATATCCTTTGAGACGAACTCTTAGTTGACGAAATAGTTCACGGGTGAACGTCCCGATATAAACGACCAACAGGCAGAATATTTTGGCAAGTGACAACGTTGTCGTCATTAGGCGCAACTGCTGATGTTAACGTGGTCGCTTGCCGAAATTTTGTGCCCGTAATACAATGACATACGCCAATTACCCATGAACTATTTCGTCATGAATTACTCCGGAAGAAGTCAAAGAATCACGAACCTTTAGTCATTTCTAGTGAAGAGATAAGAAATATTGTTCAAAATGAAGCAGTATTTTAGTTTTAAAAAATAAAAGCGTATGTAACTCTAAATAGACAATGCTAACTTCAATCTCTATCCTAATAGAACCTCCTTTGTGCAATATACCCGATAATCACAATAGCATCAACTACTTTGGACGGTCGACCGGCGGTAATAATTGGCTTTGAAGCGGCCACAACATTGCAGTTCTCAATTAATGTTGTTATGTCATAGATCCTATACAGGCACTCAATTACGGCTGTTGCCAACAGATCACGCTAAGCCCTAACGCGATTAATTCCCTAGCGATCTGCTGAATGAAGCGCAGCACCCGAGTAAATAGGACTAAGTGGTTTCATTGCAACAGCTATACAATAAAAAAAAACACCAATGTGCGATTCCATCTCAATTGCTGGTAATGATAACACAGGTGCCGAAAAATGCAGATACGTAGAGATTCATGGCTATTTACAAATGATCTACTTCTGTGAGTACAGATCGACACAACGTATAATTTTCATGAACATTTTCCTACAAAATAGGGAAGTAAGAAGACTATTAGAGTCAAAGCCACACGTTAGTTTCCACACTAGAGCGGGACTCGAAAGCAGAAAATTACTTTTGACGAGAAAATCAATTGTTCTAACCGCGCGCTCCACGGACGATTTTACTCAAATAGTAACAGGCTTCCTATTGCAACTTCCAGACTCCACCAAGGGTCATCTACGATCTTGTGGGATTACCACTTCTTCGGGAAACAGTTCCGGAGTTTCGAAGTTATGACAGATGGTATATCACTAAGTAATGTTTTGAGTGGTGTGTGCGGGGATAGAACAATTGCTAGTGAATTTCCGAGGTAGATACCTGGTTTCGAGTCCCGATAGTGCATAGAGTTTGACCCAGTGTACAGAATACTCTATGCGTATACTCGAAGTAGTGGGAGGTCTCTATCTAGAAAACCAAGGACCGAGCGAGGTGACGCAGTGGTCATCACATTGGATTCGCATTCGGGAGGACGACGGTTAAAACACGCATCCACCCATCCTGATTTAGATTTTCCGTTACTTCCCTAAATCGCTTCGGTCAAATTCCGGGATGGTTCTTTTTAAAGGGCACTGTCGACTTCCTTCCCCACCATTCCCTAATCCAATTAGACGATGACCTCTACGTTTGGTCCCCTCCCTCAAGATCAACCAACCAACCAACCAAAACTAACGATTCATATAAGCCAGTATAGGCACGTACATCGATAAGGTCGCTCTGTCTTTGATCAAATGATGAGAGGCCAAATTTGGGAATGCGCAGGCATGTGCGATGGACTAGTGACCTATATACGTTAATTAACTGCATCCGATGGTTGCGAAGAAAGTCACTTTATCGTGCAGTCACTGTTTTTCATGTCCACTTCAGCAAATTTTGGCTTGGTGGTTTATCTCAAGAGCGCAATGTAGAAGCAGATAACGAGAACAATAAAAAAGTTATGTGATTCGTAGGCACGTAGTATAAACTAATTCTGTTTTTATGCTGAAGTTTCATAGTTTCCTGCAAAAATCCCAGCCTTTAAAGTAGGTGGGTGCAGTAATATCCAATTAAATAACGGCATGGGTGGTGAAAACTAACTCTGAAATGTGCCCTCTTACTGACATGTGCTCTCGTCACCAACGAATCAAATAATCACGTGAAACCGAGATAGGTAGCACCCTGGTAAGCTACAGGGGTCGCATTCGGGAGGATAATGGTCTATATTTAGTTTTGCTGTGATTTTTTCGTAAATCACTTATGAAAAATGTTGGAATGGTATCTTTGAAAAGGACACGTCCCGTTTCCTTCGCCATCCCGTCCCAGTTCGAGCTTGTTCTCTTACTCTGATCGACAGAATGTTAAACCAATATCCTCCTTCCTTCTTTTTCCGATATTAAGTAGAAGTGAAAGTAAAAAAATACGAAAATCTAATACTTCCAACCAACTTTGATTACATTAGGAACCGTTGTGCACAGCGACCGTAGAGTATAAGGAAGGAGAGGCACACAATAGCCATCTTGAGTGTGTATTTTCGTCACAGTTCAACAGACTGGCGGCAGTTCATGTCACTATATGTTTTTACAGATGTATCGGCAGCCTATACCCCTGTAAACACATAGTGACATGAACTGGCGCGAGTATACTGAACTGTAACGAAACTGCACTGAAGATGACTATAGCCGTGATCTAGATCTGCATGAATATCGAAAACTAATGGGATTGCGACTGACTGTGTGCCTCTCTTTCCTGGTACTTTCATGATTGAGGTAAAAGTGAAAATGGGAATTAACAAGTAACCAGCTAGGACTAGATCCAATGCATCTTGTAGGTTTGGATGGAGTTAGACGAAAACTATTCCTCTGATGAATATGTCTCCTGAAGTATTAAAGGTATGACGTCTCACGGTCGGTAAGATCAATAAGACGAAAATGTGTGCACGTATCCGCCGTGGCAGTTTCCATGAAAGGGTCGATCGTCTGAGGTCATTCAGGATGGCTGGTTTAAAACTTGTCAGTAATCCCAGCAAATTTAAAGTAACAAATTTTTCTCATCGGTTTCACTTTTTTGCTTCAGTCTTCATTCAAATGGTCTGATAAAAATTCGTACCACTCAAATGTAACTTGGGAACACTACTTGAGTTTTATGGTGTTACAGAATCATATGGATGAATCCTGTTTCATGCTCTAAATCCAAAATGCTAGCACATGTCCCTGGTGAAGATACATCTACAGTGCGCAATGGGATTTGGAACCCCGCATAGCAACGCATTAATCTGAAATTTGGTTCCAAGGTGCTTACAACTTCCGTATGTAACGGTGCAAAAGCCTGGCACTCTCCAACATCATCCTCAGGTTCGGTGACGATCCAAGCACAAGGTATAGACACGTGCGAAAAAAAGCCCACAGTTCGAAAGTAAGTGAACTGTAAGGTGCGTTACTGTTGTCGCAATAGTACCAGATTTCTTCACAAATTTTTCCAACAACATCGTGAACATTTCACACGGTGGGAACGTCGTCACAGACCCTCTAAGCCACATTTCACCCCTTCCTTTACCATCTCTGAGGTGGATCTCAGAACCGCCACACCCACCATTGAAATCACATGGTTTTCTTATGGGTGGCCGAACTAAACATATCAGATACACCGCTGTTCAGAATCTACACCTAAAGGTCTCAGGGGGTGGCATAAAGGGCGTCAATGAAACTACCCCGTTCCATGGTGCGTTGATCACCACACATTTCGCGGTTGAAAACGATAGTTAGCAGAGCGATGAGCAACAAAAAGATGTTTTGGACAACCTTTGACGTTGCTGACAGCCTCTAAAGTTTCAAACTTCTGTAAAGACATTGTGGGTCTACCTCTCCACTGGACGTGATTTTACCCGTTTGCAGTGAAACATGACAGCAATATTTGGTCTCGTGTATATGTTGCAATCACCAGGGATTGTTAAAAACCATTCGACGTAATTTGAACGTCATCCTAAACAGCAAAGGGAGATTATGTTCTTTCAACCCTCCTGTTTCCTGTACTCCTGTGGCGTTATGACGCAGGAGTGCAATGTTAAGATGTGCGTGAATGAAACTACGAAGGGTCCCTCTGAGGCCTCCCATTTCCGCAGCATCCTCAGTGCCATCCATGCATTTTTGTTAAGCATGTTGTAAGTGTACCTTCAGAACTATCGACACCGAATCAGTCTGGGGACTGCTTTAGAGCCTGAGAGTTAGGCAACCCCTTCGTTACTCCTTGAGTTTGGTTTGCCTACCTTCAGGCGCTAGAACAACCGCCAGCCTGAACTGGTGTCATATTCTGACAGATGTATGTATAACGTGCGGAAGAGAGTTGCGTGGGTGGCACCGAGGATGTTGCTGGATTGGAGGTCTTAGAGGAACACTTTGCCATTTTATTCACGCACACGCTAATGTTGCACTCCCGTGTGATGACGCCAGATGGGGGCGCAAAACAGGAGCGCTGAAACGCATAGGCACGGTCTACATTGATTCCAGCCTGTGCACAAGAGCAAAACTGCGGTCACGCTGCACACCAAAGGGACGCAATAACGCTCAATGGGAATGCAGCACCACAGTATCCTTAGAGAAGAATTGAAATGTTCACTGGGGTGAAATGTGGGTAGAAGGGACTGTGACGACCTTCCTACCGGCTGACACGTCCACGGTGGCGATGGGCAGAATTTTGGTGAAATTTGATGCCCACGTGATGTAGTTAACCCACATTACATCTCACAAACTTCCAAGTTGTGGTCTTCCCTTCACGTGTGTCTACAGCTTGCTGTCTGTAGCGTCGCTGAGCCCGAGGGTCGCAGGCGCCACT
Source organism: Schistocerca nitens (assembly GCF_023898315.1). Taxonomy (NCBI): domain Eukaryota; kingdom Metazoa; phylum Arthropoda; class Insecta; order Orthoptera; family Acrididae; genus Schistocerca; species Schistocerca nitens. The sequence goes on along the minus strand of NC_064614.1, from coordinate 503,237,595 downwards.
CTTTTGCGTCATTACAGCGGAAGATTGTAGGCAACTTTGAGACAAATTTCAGATTTACACGTTGCTATGGGAGGCAGTTCAGGGATTTCGAGAAAATTGTGTCTTAATTTTGTTGCACCGTGTAGTAACTTGCCTACACATATTGTTTCACATACGATGATACCTTCTTCAACCTGTCGTGCAGGAAAATAAAAATGCATGAACATACCAAGAAAATGCTTAATAGTCGCCAGCTGTGTTCGGGTACTCCGAGCACTTACAGCTTGTTTCTTCTAAGTAACCAATTCCCATATGTAATAAATCAGTATGGTGGAGGGAGGAGGATGTAAATAATGGTACTGTTCGCTTATGCTGAGATTTGCATTTGTCTCAATTCGTATTCAGGAATATGCAACATCTCCTGTTTCACCTCAGGTATTATCAATATTATCGGAAAAAAGAAATCCTTGTGAAGGCCATAAACATCCCAAAGCATACACGGCCAACATCACAACAGAAGTTTCAGCTATAATACTAACTTCATTCTAAGGAATGCTGCTTCTGAAACTTGCTAGCGCTTCCAGAAGATGAGTGTTATCCTCCCCGATGTTGGGTACCGCAATAATTCTCCGTATGCGTATGGATGTAGACAGAGTGGCTGGGATGACTATAACCACGGATATTATTCATAAACCGACAAACCTCGAGTTTCTAGCTAGAGGAGTAATTAATTTTGTATGAGACTTGCAAGTGGAAGCAGGGCTTAGGCCCGAGGCATTAACAGCTGTAATCCGATAGCGGCATTCGGAGGCAGCTGAATGAGTCATGTGCTGAATTAGTAGCGGCGCGCAGGTCGGATACGGGTATGAGAATGCAGACGGCCGCTTAATTTGCAAACCGCAGCCGTATCGGTCTGCAGAGGCAACATCGTGCGCCACAGGGGGTAGCCGCTTCTCTCCCCTGCAACCGTTCTACTGTCTTAAGGACGTTCTGCACCGATTTATTATGTATCTACATATTTACTCCGCAAACTTTAGTACTTTTCGTTGTAGGACGCATCCCATATCAGAAAGAGAGACTTTCAATCCCGTTACATTCCCGTATTAAGCGAGGGAAAAATGATTGTTCATATCGCTCCATAGATAACCTACAGCTTCTACAGAAACCAGACTGCAGCTATAAGAATCAAAGGACATGACGGGGAGGCAGAGGTTGAGAAGGCACAAAAGAAGGGCTCTAGCCTATACCCAATCTTAATCAACCTGTGCATTGAGCAAGCAGTTAACAGCGACCAAGGAGAAATTCCGAAAGGCAAGTAAAATTTAATATTTGTCAATGACACTGTAATTTTGTCAGGGAGAGCAAAGTACCTGGAAGTTCTTTGGAGCGAAATGGACAATACGTGCAAAACATTAACAAACTATCAACAAAAGCGAAATAAGATTAGTGGAATATTGTCGTATTAAATCACGCAAAGCCGAGGAAGTCGGATTAGAAAATGAAGCTCTAAAAGTATTAGATGAGTTTTGCTATTTGGAAGGCAGAGTAACTTACGACAGCCCACGTATAGAGGATATAGGAGGGCTTTTTTCATTCTCCGATCGTTCACAAAAGGGAAAACATAGTGAAAATGAAAAATGTTTTATTTGCAGCATTCAGCTACTCCTTCCAATTCCGACTTGATACTTGTCGTAGCGTAGTTCCAAGTTCCAGTACTTTCATCATAGAAGGCAGCACCTTTCCGTCAATTGCATAGGTTGGTCTGCATCCAATAGTCTGTGCCAAAATACTGTCTTCATAGCACGTGATTCAAGTAAGCGAAGACATGAAGGCCAGAGGAACTCAGATCCGGGCTGTATGGTGAGCGATCAAACACTTCCCATCGGAAACGCTGCAGGACCGTCGTCGTTGCACCATCAGTGTGTGTATTTCATCGATGCAACTGCTCGACATCTTCGGGTGGTAGTGGCTGCTGCTGTCACTGCTCCAAGATGCGACCGATGAGAATCGCTGGCTGGGTAACTAACGTGCTGACCTAAGGCACGAGTGGGGGCAGGATACGCACTTGCGTGCTGTGCCTGCAGGACCTAACTGTGTGAGGTAGGGGGAGTGTCCTGTAGTCATGGGGGGCCTCTGCGCGGCGGCCTCGAAATGTATCAGGCAAGGCGCAAACATTACGAGCGCGGGAAGATGCTCGCAGTTGGAGGAAAGCCGAGCTCCTAATACACCCTACAGAGAGCCACAGAAAGGCATTCCACGTATGCACTGTGGGCAATGAATGTGGTTCTGGATGCTCCTGTGGTTAAAAGCTCAATTACATCTCAACTGCTTTGCGTCGATTCATGAATCGGAAGTTTTTGTTTCCGCTGTTTTGATTTAAAGGCAGCCAGTACTGGATTCCAGGCGGCGCAAAATTGGAAATTTGTGTTTAGGTCTTATGGGACCAATCTGCGGAGGTCATCGGTCCCTAATCTTATACACTACTTAATCTAACTTAAACTAACTTACGCTAAGGACGACACAGACACCCATGCCCGAGGAAGGTCGCAAGCCTCCGATGGAGCCAGGCGGTGCGTAGTTGAAAATCTGCATCCCTGTTGACATGATTATCCGCTGTACGAATATGTGTCGCATTCTTAACTCACTATCCAAAAAAGATGACGCTGGGGATACAATTTCAGTCTTTTCATTAAACATGCGATGCCCCATGTCTAGGCAATGCTCCAGTAGTGCTGATTTATCAGGTTGCCCCAAACACAAATTTTATCCTCAGCGTTATCTTTCTGGGACAGTACTGTCACGGAGGCCATACATATCAATGTGGACAATCTTATCAACAGGGCTGCAGGTATTCAGTTAAGCGCCACCTCGAATCCAACACTGGCTGCCACTAAATCAAAACAGGGAAATCAAGAACTTCCCATTCATGACTCAACGCGACTTACTGCTGAGATTTAATTCAGCTTTTAAACACGGGAGCGTCCGGCGGCGCATTCATTGCTTACACCACACGCACAGAAGGCCTTTCTGCTGCTCTCAGTAGTGGGCATTAGGAGCGCGGCTTTCCTCCAATTGCGAGCGTCTTCGCGCGCACGCGTATTGCCTCCTCCCAGCCTGGTAAATTTTGAGGCCACAGGGGTCAGTTGCCTCTTGCAGCAGTAACAACAACTACCACCACCTGAAGATATCAAGCAGTTAAATCGACGAAGTATTGTGGGATTTACGCAATACCATCCGGCGTCAAAGTGAGAAGTGTATTTGCTATTAACTCTTAGTGGGGACTACTGCTCTACGTCAAGTTCCACTCTACCAAAACTTCGGTTCGGTAGGTTTGGTACAGTATATAAATGATTTAGTAAATGGTAGGATTAGCGGTAGTATTGGTAGGCAAAGAAAAATAAATGAATTTGTGAGAAGGAAATACTGGAGAGCCTCAGCAATACTGACGATTTACCAATGGAAAAATTGGCTGAAGAGATGAACTGGATGTTATGTTCGGGAGGGCAATGGACAAGGGTAGTCTGTGAAGCTGTGATAGCCATAATGCTGTGGTGGTTTAAAGGTTATTACAGCTGCCTTGTAAGCAGGAGACCTAGATTCAAGTCCGGGTCATGGCACAAATTCAAATTCATTTCTTCATCTTCTATCCTTATCGAAGATAAAGTTGAGATTCATATGTCTCAAAGAAAATGTAATTCCATCAGATCAATAGGAAGTTCTTCACAATGATCAAAGGTTGCAGGACACACACACTTCTGATTTGGTATCGTATCTCTTAATGTTCTTAGGGAAGATGATCTTTATTACGATCTGACTTCATACATCATGATGAAATGGTGGGCAGTAGTTAACGCTCTTGCTTGTGTGCTCTACTGAAGGAATAGCAGTAAGCTTTACCTGCGTTCAAAGGAATAGGGTGCCGATTTAAATGACTGCAATAAAAGCGTACGGCGAGTGAGGGCCGAGGGAAGCGCGTTTTTCTGCGGAACCTGGGTGAAAACATTTGCCGACTGCCAAGTTCCGCAGTCTCATTGTGCAGACACGTTTGGATGGCGCCGGTCGGTCGCCAGTCGCGTCCAGGTAGGCTGACTAGCTCCGAGGAGATGCCACTGAAATGGCCAAAGCATTGAAGACCGGAAATAAAGAGGATGGGCCCTTGTCAGGCAGGAAGTCGATGGAACGACTGTCAGCGTTCTGTGAATTTCCATGGGACAGGTCACTGGCACCCAGATGTCCAGACCCTGTTATAAAAACATATTTGTGAGGGCATGAGGCTTTTAGCGAGTTTATGGCCGTTGTTTGGGAACTTCTAAATGGACACAACAGGGGAGATAAAAATCTTTTTATGGAGGGTTGTGGTTCCTCCTGGTCATGTTAGCAAAGACACGGTGTAAACGAGTGGATAAGAGGTCACAAAGCTGAAACACTTTTTCCTTTTCTCCCAATAACTTTAAAGTCTCTGAGTGGTCATATCTGTGTATGTAGAGCAAGGGGGTGCTCTCCCAGCTTCGAATGCCACGCTCCAGCTCGTGATTGGCTTGTGCTAAAGTGGAAGTAGTCTAAGATGTAATTGTGTTTTGCTACCAAACTGACGAGGAATGTGGGCAGAAAGAGATGTGATCACTCTTGTACTGGCGCATTGCTAGTAAAGAACTACAGGGCTCTACCTAAATAGTGAGACTTGTTCCCTTTGCTAGTGTGCCACTTAAAGCCTGTGCCAGTCACCTTCTGAACCGTCAGAGGTACTTCTTCTAGCATCAAGCACACATTGAGTGATGCATGGGTGTACTTATTTGTCTTCAGTTGGCCATCCAAACATGTCATATTCCGCCACGCATAGTAGTGGGATGGAGTCAGATTGGTTTGGCAGACCAGCAAATGGGTCCACCTGCACACTGGAATCCACCAGGGTTTCAGAGGCTCATAGGGAAGTTCCTCCGTTCCAAATTAGCCGAACACGAGACCGCGTACTTGCATTTTTCGGGCGCGCGCCATTAGTTAGAGATTGGTGCCATCCACGACTTCAGTCGCCGAACGCATAATGGTGTGTCGCCCTAACCAGGAGAAGGATAAAATATTCGCTGCTACGGCTAGGTCACCAGTATGTTTCTCAACACCCTGTTCTTTCAAATCATACTTTTCTTTTTGGAATAGTAGAGTATAGAGGCTTGATTGTGGGATAGTTTTCTGCCATACCATGGATTCACGTAAATGAAAATGTTTGTGTGACGTTTCTTTAGTCGTTTTTTGTCTTGTGATGTTAAGAATGAATAAAGCTATTGTTATTTAGATCACAACTCCTCCCTGTGTTCTGATTAACATCACCTTTTCCATTTGCATTAAAGTCAAGATTATAAAAGAAAGTAGCAAGCTTGCAAGTTTCCTATTATTATTGCTAACTGAAATTTGTTTATGAATAACAGAGACATGTTATATACCCTCGACAAATTGTTGAAGCGATGTTAGATATGTATGTATTTTGGGTTTTTTATTTTACATTTTTTGAGAAAATTGCATTCAGTACCGCTATATGATAAATGTGTATTATTTTGTTATTTTTACTAGAACAACCCTCTGCTTCTCGTTACAAACCAACAACTTTCGAGTAAAAGTTGCATGAAACATTGACAGTTTCAGTTTAGCTGTAAGTACTGTTTGTCTTTAAGTAACAGACACCTTACTCAGTTTCAAGATGGTCCTATGCATCCGATTGCCAGGGGATCCTGGTAAGACACTTATTGCATACACAGACTAAGCGATCGAAATGAGGTAACGCCTGATAGATATGCAACACATCTAACGTACAGGTAGCATTGTTACGATCTCAACTGACCAGGGGTATTAGGAAAACAACCGTAGTCTACACTTAGTTATGACAGGCTATGGCAGCCTAAGGTCGTGATACCACTAGTTCTAAGCGTCTTTATGTGCTCAATGTGCGCTCAGAACAGAAAAGTGCACCATGACGCTATTCACAGGCATACTAGAGACACTGCGAAACATTTGCGATAAGCTTTGTCGGTTTCTCACTTCTATTTTAATTTCACAACGATCGGAGGATGAAAAAATAGCCCTCGTAAAATACAAACGAACAACAACAAAAAATGCGTTTCTGGAAAGAAAAACTGGTAAACAACGAATGAGAAATTAAGTGTTGGGAATCGTTTCTGAAGATATTTGTCTAGAACGAAGCCTCCTACAGAAAGTAAAATGTAGATAACAAGCGGTTTAGACAAGAACAGAACACATTTGGGAACGTGGTGCTATAGGGGAATGCTGAGGATTATATAGCAGACAGGATAACTACCAAGGAGGCAAAACTTGAGTGAAAGCAGAGACAGTATACGACACATCCTGAAGCATCACAAAACCATTAGTTTAGTAATGGAGCGAGGTGTGAACAGCGTATACGAAAGCCAGATCAATAAGATAGTAAGCAAGTTACAATGGATGTATATGGCAATAGTTATGCAGAGATGAAGAGACTTGCACAGGATGCACTAGGGTTTTTAAGCTGCTCCAACCCACCGTTCGGACTGAAGCCCTCGCTCAACAACCATTAGATGCATCCTAGTGTCTATTTTCTTATTTTCATGGTCCGAAGGTGAGGTGTATGATGGTGGCAGGAGAACGAATGGCCGCACGGTCTTCCTCGAATACAGATCATCCATATTTACGCAACAGGATTCCTCGAGGACAACGTCCTGTTTCAGATATTCCCTTTCATGATCTCCGAGCATCTCTGTTTTACTCTGTTACGATCCTCGTCGAAACATTAGAATAATACTCTGTCATTAGTCATATTAGTGTCTTGAATGCTGTTTCCTTAAATGATGCACTGCGCTTTCACAGAGCCTTGCCATTATTATAAGCTTTCCACGAACCTTCCATAACGCTGATTTCATGATGTCATTCCATATGATATTGCTTTTTAGTATTACTTCAAAATAATTATACGATGTGAGATTGTCTGATTGCCCCTAAATATTACACGAACGAGATGATTTCCATTAGTCTCCTAATTGTATAATTTTGAGACCTTGCTCATAGTTATAGGCATTATCTTACGTATTTATACATTTAAATAGAGCTGTCATGGAAATTTTGATTATTCGTCCTTCATTTTCTCACTATCTTCCGACGACTATACGATATCGTACATAACAGAACAGACAGGGGACAATCTACTACTGCTTATAAATCGTTTACGCCTTCCCATTTTAAAAATAAAGCAACTTACTTAGGCGACAATTTATTGCTGCCTGTGAGACATGGACATTCTGTTTTACGACAGAAACGACGCAGCAGTCAAGAGAGTTACGCAAAGTGATGGCCTGTACCAAAAACGGAAAGTCGATTGCACTTGTCTGAAAGGTTCTGGTGGGGTTTACGGGCGCTCAACTACTGAGGTCATTAGCGCCCAGTCACTGTTGTTAGAGCACAGGGAATCTAGTAAAACTCAAGGGGGGGGGGGGGGGGGGACACAAGAAAGACCTAACAAAGATGTAGATAAAATAAGTAAAAAGGTTAGATGTCTTTGGACAAGCCAGTCAAAGTTAAAAAACGCAGAACACGAGCAGCTGCTCGAGCGTCATCAGCTAAAATATCCGGTAAAGTAGATGGCAGGTTTTTTTTTTTTAGTTTAAGGGCGCTCAACTGCTGAGGTCATTAGCGCCCAGTCACTGTTGTGAGAGCACATGGAATCTGGTAAAACTCAAGGCGATGGGGGGACACCAGAAGGACCTGACAAATATGCAGATAAAATAAGTAAAAAGGTTAAATGTCTTTGGACAAGCCAGTTAAAGTTATAAAACGCAGAATACGAGCAGCTGCTCGAGCGTCATCAGCTAAAACATCCGGTAAAGTAGATGGCAGGGACAGGACAACACGAAATTGACTAAAACGGGAACACGACAATAAAACATGGCGCACTGTTAATGCCTGACCACAACGGCACTGCGGGGCTGGGTCACCGGAGAGCAGGTAGCGGTGGCTAAACCGGCAATGCCCAATCCGCAACCTGGTCAGAAGGACCTCCTCGCGCCGAGATGGTCGGGAGGATGTTGTCCAAGCAGTTGGGAGCGGTTTTACTGCCCGGAGCTTGTTTCCGTGGAGGGATGACCAAGCATCCCACCACAACGACACAAGCCTCTTACAAACATCCCCACGAACGTCAGATGACGGGACACAATAGAGGCTGGCCGAGGCAGGAGGACTGCAGCCTTGGCTGCAGCATCCGCAGCCTCATTCCCAGGCACTCCTACATGTCCGGGAACCCACAGAAAGCTGATAGAACCACCATTATCAGCGAAAGAATGGAGGGACTGCTGTATCCGTTGAATCAAGGGATGGACCGGATAGGGAGCTGCAAGGCTCTGAAGAGCACTGAGTGAGTCAGAGCAGAGTACATACGATGAATGGCGGTGGCGGTGGGCATACTGAACGGCCTGATGGAGAGCAAAAAGCTCGGCCGTAAAGCTGGAACATTGGTCGAGGAGCCGGTATTTAAAGGTGGCGGCCCCGACGACAAAGGCACAGCCGACACCATCGTCAGTTTTGGAGCCATCGGTGTAAATAAAGGTGTGACCGGCAAGTCGAGCACGAAGTTCGACAAACCGTGAGCAATACACTGCAGCTGGAGTACCCTCCTTCGGGAGTGAGCTAAGGTCGAGATAAATATGAACCGGAGCCTGGAGCCAAGGTGGTGTCAGGCTCTCACCCTCTCTGAAGGTGGTAGGGAGGTCAAAATCCAATTGTCGAAGCAGGCGACAGAAGCGGACTCCGGGGGGCAGCAGGGAAGACACATACAACCCGTACTGACGGTCGAGAGAATCGGCGAAGAAGGACTCGTAAGAGGGGTGGTCGGGCATAGACAACAGCCGGCAGGCATACCGACACAGCAGTACGTCGCGCCGGTAGGTCAATGGTAATTCGGCAGCTTCAGCATAAAGACTCTCGACAGGACTAGTGTAGAAGGCTCCGGTCGCAAGGCGTAACCCCCCATGGTGGATGGAGTTGAGACGGCGTAAGAGGGATGGCCGAGCAGACGAGTAGACGAAGCTCCCATAATCCAGCTTCGATCGGACTATGGAACGATACAAGCGAAGCACGACAGTACGATCCGCTCCCCAAGATGAACCACTAAGAACTCTGAGGACATTAAGGGAACGTGTACAACGGGCCGCCAAATAAGAGACATGCGGAGACCAACACAGTTTTCTGTCCAACGTGAGCCCTAGAAACTTAGTTGTTTCCACGAATGGGAGAACAACGGGACCGAGATGTAAGGATGGCGGAAGGAACGCTTTATATCGCCAAAAGTTGATACAAACCGTCTTCTCTTCAGAGAACCGGAAGCCATTTGCCACGCTCCATGAGTATAGGCTGTCTAGACAACGCTGAAGGCAGCGCTCCAGGAGGCATGTTCTCTGGGCACTGCAGTAGATCGCGAAGTCATCGATAAAGAGAGAGCCTGAGACATTAGGTGGAATGCAATCCACAATTGGATTGATCGCAATGGCAAAAAGGGCTACGCTCAAGACGGAGCCCTGAGGCACTCCGTTCTCCTGGGGGAAGACGTCGGACAATACGGAACCCACACGTACCCTAAACTTTCGATCCGTTAAAAAGGAATCAATAAAAAGGGGCAGGCGACCGCGTAGGCCCCACCTGTGCATAGTGCGGAGGATACCTCCTCTCCAACAGGTATCATAAGCCTTCTCCAAATCGAAGAACACGGCTACCGTTTGGCGCCTTCGCAAAAAGTTGTTCATGATTAACGTCGACAAGGTCACAAGGTGGTCAACAGCGGAGCGGCGGCGACGAAAGCCGCATTGGACATTGGTAAGTAGCCATCGAGATTCAAGAATCCAAACTAACCGAGCATGAACCATGCGCTCCATCACCTTACAGACACAGCTTGTAAGAGAAGTGGGGCGGTAACTAGAAGGAAGGCGTCCATCCTTCCCGGGTTTGGGTATAGGAACAACGACGGCGTCACGCCAACGCATGGGGACCTGACCTTCGATCCAGACGCGATTGTAGGTACGAAGAAGGAAGCTTTTGCCCACCGGAGAAAGGTGTGCCAGCATCGGAACGTGAATGGCATCTGGACCCGGAGCAGAGGACCGGGACAGTGCAAGCGCACGTTCGAGTTCCCGCATAGTAAAGGGGGCATTATAAGTTTCCAGATTCAGCGAGTGGAAGGAAGGTCGCCGAGCCTCTTCTGCCTCTTTCCTGGGAAGGAAGGCAGGGTGGTAATGGGCGGAGCTTGAAACCTCCGCGAAAAACCGGCCGAAGGCGTTGGATACAGCCACAGGATCAACGAGGACCTCATTACCTGAGGTCAGGCCAGGTACCGAGGAGTGGGCCTTAATGCCCGACAGCCGGCGCAGGCCACCCCATACGACAGAAGAGGGAGTAAAACTGTTAAAGGAGCTGGTGAAAGAGGCCCAACAAGCTTTTTTGCTGTCTTTGATGACTCTACGGCATTGCGCTCTGAGTCGTTTGTATCCAATACAATTCGCCAACGTAGGATGGCGGCGAAAGGTGCGTAAAGCACGTTGTCGAGCACGGATAGCGTCTCTACAAGCCTCGTTCCACCAGGGGACGGAAACGCGACATGAAGAAGAGGTAGTACGAGGAATGGAACGTTCGGCAGCATTGATGATAACAGCCGTGAGGTATTCGACCTGACTGTCACAACTGAGAAAATCGTGGTCCGGAAAGGTCGCCAGGGAGGAGTAAAGTCCCCAGTCAGCTTTCGGTATGTTCCAGCTCGAAGGACGTGGGGATGGGGTGTGGTGCAGGAGACGAACGACACAGGGGAAGTGGTCGCTCGAATAGGTGTCAGAAAGGACATACCACTCGAACCGACGGGCAAGAGTGGTAGAACAGATCGAGAGGTCCAAGTGGGAGTAGGTATGAGTAGAGTCCGAGAGGAAAGTCGGGGCGCCAGTATTGAGGCAGACAAGATTGAGATGGTTGAAGACATCCGCCAAGAGTGAGCCTCTTTGACAGGATGCAGGAGAGCCCCAAAGGGGATGTTGGGCATTGAAGTCACCAAACAATAAAAACGGCGGGGGAAGCTGAACAATCAGGTGCATCATGTCAGCCCGACTAACAGCAGATGACGGTGGAGTGTAGATGGTACAAACTGAAAAAGTAAAAGCAGAAAGAGTAATACGAACAGCTATTGCTTGGAGTGGGGTGGTCAATGGGATGACATCGTCCCGAACGAGCAACATGACCCCACCATGAGCTGGGATACCATCCACAGGGGTGAGGTCATACCGCTCCGAGGTATAGTGGGTAAAGGCAATACGGTCAGTCGGGCGCAACTTGGTTTCCTGGAGACCAAGGACGAGCGGACAGTGCAGGCGGAGGAGCAGTTGTAATTCCTCCAGATTTGATCGAATACCTCTTATGTTCCAATGTAACAAGGCCATCGCTAGTCAAAAAAGAGGGGGAACGAGACGGGGGAAGAGCTGGTCACCTCGACGGCCGCGGAGGGCCAGGTTTCGAGGGAACAATGCTACAACCGGCGGGAGGCGGATCCTGTTCCATCGAGTCGTCGCCAACTGCGGCCGCTGTCCCTGGTGGTGTAGGAGGGGCAGCATCATTTGCCGACAAGAGGCCAGCGGAGCGCCTGGCAGCAGAGCGTCCCGGCGAAACTGAGAACGGCCGGGAGCAGCGACTCACGGATGGAGCGTCAGACGAAACGCGCCGGGGTGGAGAGGGGATAGAGACTACTTCTTGGAGGCCTTCTTGGAAGTCCGAGGAGGCACAGGGATGGTGGGCTGGACCCGAAGAAGGTCCTCACGCGCGGGGGGTCCGTTTTGGAACGCCGGACCTCGGAAGCTGGGGTCTGGAACGTTTTCCCGATGGACGCCTGAGAAGAGGATCGCTTCTCAGGCGGCGGGGGGGGGGGGAGGGAGGAGGAGGAGGAGGAGGAGGAGGGTGGCCCCTGGGGCTGAGGGGGCGGGGCCCACAGGGGAGGAGGATTTGGAAGGGAGGGATTTGGGAGGCGGAGGCAGAGACAGAGACCCCGGATGGTGGGAGGAGGCGGAGGAGGAACAGGATAGGGGTGAGTATACCGCGGAAGGAGGGGACACAACTGAGGCAAACTAAGTGGTCAACGGCACGGGATGGAGGCGGTCATACTTCTTCCCGGCCTCAGAATAACAGAGACGATCCTAAGTTTTGAGTTCTTGTATCTTCTTCTCCTTCTGATATGCGGGGCAGTCTGAGGATCTAGGCGAGTGGATGCCAGGACAATTAACGCACCGAGGTGGTGGGGTGCATGTATGTTCCTCACGAAGAGGACGTCCACAATCGCCACAAAGGGGCTCAGCCTCACACCGTGACGACATGTGCTCAAAGCGCAAACACCGAAAACAGCGCATAGGAGGCGGGACGTAAGGTCGCACGTCGCACTGGTAGCACATCACCTTTACCTTCTCCGGGAGAACGTCCCCCTCGAAGGTGAGGATAAAGGCCCCGGTGTCGATGCGACGGTCTTTGGGGCCGCGCTGGACTCGCCGGACGAAATGCACGCCTCGGCGCTCCAGGTTGGCCCTGAGCTCCTCATCAGATTGCAGCAGGAGGCCCCGATGAAAAATAACCCCCTGCGTCCTATTTAGTGCCAGATGCGGGACAATGGACACTGGGATGTCCCCTAGTCGGTCGCACGCCTGGAGCGCCGCCGACTGTGTGGCGGAGGTGGTCTTTATAAGAACGGACCCCGAACGCATCTTCTGAGAGCCTCGATTTCCCCGAAGATGTCCTCAAAGTGCTGAACAAAGAACATGGGCTTGGAGGTGGCGAACGTCCCCCCATCGGTTCGAGAACAGACTAAATAGCGGGGGAAGTACTTCGCCCCAAGCCGGCGGGCCTCTCCCTCCTCCCACGGAGTGGCCAAGGGGGGAAGGGCAGGAGAACCAGAACTAGAGACAGTACCTTTCCGTTTGAAAGACTCGGCCGCAGAGCGACCTGATACGTGTTGACGTTTCATCTGCGAACCGTCCGCCCCGATACCACCCACTCCGACCAGGGGCTCTCCCCACGGGCGCCACCCAGCCTCAGCAAGGGCCACCTGGCAGGATGACCGTTGCCGGGAGTCCTGATGCCCCAAGGAGACGGGCATCTACTCCTTGGCCGACGTGGGGAGGGTGCAGCTCAGGTATCGGCAGTACGATCCCTGTGTTGTCAGGGGGCTACAACCTAGAGGGTACATGACGACCCCACCACAACGGGCTGGCTACCGTGCTGGATTTCTGGTGCCATGGGAAGTCCATCATGATCGTAGGTGCAGATGGGGACGCACTATGGGCGTAACTTGTACAACCCATCAGGTTTTGAGGCCCAATTTGAGGAATAGTGGGTATGGTTAAAACGCCGTTACAATGCTGAGTGCCAAGGTCTTAGTGCACTGAGGACCAGTGGTACACCACGTAAGGCGCGCTTCCCCAAAAGGCTCGTACTTCTGTAGAATTTTGAAAAATGGAGGTCAAACCCCAAGGGAGACCATCACATGGAAGCCCGAAACGGTTGAAACTCCTTTTAGTCGCCTCTTACGACAGGCAGGAATACCTCGGGCCTATTCTTACCCCGGACCCGCAGGGGGTGAAAGGTTCTGGTGTCTGCGTTTAGTGAAATGCGAAAGAAATTGCTTTAACTTTCAGTATCAAAGACAATAACTGTTGGCTGTTATGCGAATTTTCGGGACCATGTACTAGGCGCATTGAAAATTATAACACCTCAGATTTTTTTCTCAGAACCGAAAACAGATATAAACACGACGTTTGTTTAAAAATACGCATCCACTCAATGTGAATGCGTGACAGGTGACAGCACTGTACAGCACACAGAACTCTAGCGGCAGCGGCTAGAGTCAGGACTGCTTTTCGAAACTTAAAAAGGCGAAAAGTGTGCTCCAGATGGCTGAGACGAATGCTAACGACAACCACGAAGCTCCACGCGTGACATGTTGCCAGGAAATTGTGACGCGTGATAACGGCATGAATGGGACTGTTTTCATCGATTGCGTCATTGGATGCGGTTGTAAAGTGTACAAAGCAGACTCCTCTAGAAGCGTTCGCAGCTACCATGCAATCATGGCACAGACTTTGTGAAAAATGTGTGCAGCTGCAGGGAGAGAATGTCGAGTTTCACAGTTCACAGGTGATTAGTTTGATAGAAAGAAATGGAGGTGTTATAACTTGAATACATCGCGTAGGTTAAAAAGAGGTACGTATTGCAAAATAAAACAAACTGTAATAGTTCTGCTGTGTTTTCACATAATATTTCTTCTTTAAAGTTATCAAATGCGGCGCAGTATTGTCGGAGGTTACAAAAATGGACACCTTCGAGACGCAGCAAACGAAGACTCTTATACTGTACTATTTATTATTACGTAAAATTGAAATGTTTTGTTTTAGACAAAGAAAGGAAATACTAAATTTTATGCTATTCTATTCCACACAAGAATCCAAAACATTAACCTAACAAAGTAGGGTGAAAGCCCAGCAATGTGAGTTTTCCTGCCAGGTCCAGCCAGTGGTTTACTCTACATGACTGTGTGGCCTTTGCGAGACAGAAGCGGTCAGAAGTTTGCCAGACACGCAGACTCGCCATTGACCGACTCAAATTTCCAACTTGCCGCACGCTGCAATGCAGCGTCCCTCATTCTTTGCAGCGTGTTATAGGTTGAAAAATTGAGTCGGTCAGAGACTAAGTTCAGATGGGCGAAGCTGTTAAGACAACCGCTCGGAGAAGCGGTAAATCTGACAGAGTCCCGTGCCGCACAGATTTTCAGCTTTCGCCGTTCCATTACCGCAATGCCCCGTGCGGCGAGCCGTCACGATTTCCCACCAATCCATACATTTTACTTTCCTTTCGTTAATGTCATGTTTAAATCTATGTTCTCTATGTTCTAGCCACGTCAAAAAGAGTGATGTCTGTTTCATTGGACATATCTGTACCAACCCCGTCACCACAAGTGATGTATGTTCCGTTGGACCCGTCTGACAGAGCAGATATCGCTCAGATATACGCAGTAGTAAAAGTAATAAGAAACTTATTTTCCATCTCATTCTTGTGTATATAGGCCCTGCTTCTCCCACCAAGTCAGGAGTTGCCTTTCAGCATCGTTAAGCAAAGGAATGTTCTTCAGAGCTCAGGATAGTGTGGAGTTGTGGTATGGATGTAGCAAGTGTCACTTTCCGACGAGTGAGGTTTATTTGGTACGACCAAACGTGAGGAAAAGGGGACGCTGGAGAGAGAAAATGGCGGTGGATGGGGCCCGGGCTGTTTCGAGGGCACAGAGTTTTTTGTACTGTTTGCACAGAATGAGCCAGTTGACATCATATACCGCGCTTCTCTATCGCCAGTAACTTTTGCTTTGACCGTGTGGATATTATAATGTTGAATCTGACTTTAACATAAACGAAGTCCGATACCCGAAAAATTATTGCGGCCTGAAGGAATGGGCATTTTTCGTGTCAACTACTACTTGGTGCGCTGTAGATCGCAACCAAAATATCCAAAGCTTTAGCGAACTTGGGAAACGCAACACCTGTCTGCAAAAGAGGTTTTTGATACGAATAAGTAATGATCTTAGTAATAATTACAAGAATACCCATTCCATTCATCCATTCATCAGATTTAGCACCTTCTGGGTTCCCAATATTACTACTGTTATAGAAATTTGTGGTTCTACAATATTTCGAGCTGAATGAAGACGATCTTGCTCTTGTACGCAGGTACAAGCATATCTTCAAGAAACGCATGTAAGTGATGAAATCCGCTCGCACTAAACTGAGCAATTCGGACTGACCTGTAAGCCGACAACATCGAAACTACTTCAGTTAATCCAAAAACAGTTTTATTTTTATTTACACGTCAAGTTCCGTAGGACCAAATTGAGGAGCAAATCTCCAAGGTCATGGAACGTGTCAGTACATGAAATTACAACATAAACGTAATAAATGTTCATGAACCTTAAAAAAGTCAGTCCATAAGTTTAAGTAAACGCTATCAACAATACATCAAGAATCAGCTTAATTTTTCAAGGAGCTACTCTCGACAGAATGGATGGTGTGACCCACGAGGAAACTCTTCAGTTTCGATTTGAAAGTGCGTAGATTACTGCTAAGATTTTTGAATTCGAGGGGCATCTTATTGAAAATGGATGCAGCAGTATACTGCACACCTTTTTGTACAAAAGTTAAGGAAGTCCGATCCAAATGCAGGTTTGATTTCTGCCATGTATTAACCGAGTGAAAGCTGCTTATTCTTGGGAATAAACTAATATCGGTAACAAGAAACGACAGTAAGGAATATACGTATTGAGAGGCCAATGTCAAAATGCGCAGACTCGTGAACAGAAGTCGACAAGAGGTTCGTGAACTAACACCACTTATTGCCCTAACCGCCCATTTCTGAGCCAAAAATATCCTTTTAGAATGAGAAGAGTTACCCGAAAATATAATACCATACGACAATAGCGAATTAAAATAAGTAAAGAAGACTAATTTTCTTGTCGAACGATCACTCACTTCTGATATCGTTCGAACAGTAATAATAGCAGTATTAAGTATTTGATCAAGATCCTGAACGTGGGCTTTCCATGACAGCTTACTATCTATCTGTTCAGTTTCACTAATCATATGCCCATTCTGTGAAATTAAAACGTCAGGTTTTGTTGAATTGTGTGTTAGAACCGTAAAAACTGTGTCTTACTGTGATTTAGCATTAGTTTATTTTCTTCAAGCCATGAACTGAGGTCATGTACTGCACTATTTGAAACCGAGCCAATGTTGCACACAACACCCTTTACTACCAAGCTAGTGTCATCAGCAAACAGAAAGATTTTAGAGTTACCTGTAATATAAGAGGGCATGTCATTTATATAAATAAGGAACAGGAGTGTCCCGAACAATGATCCCTAGGGCACCCCCCACTTGACAGTACCCCATCCCAGCCGTTTTCAACATTGTGAATAATGACCTTGTTCTGCCTGTTGCTAAAGTAAGAGGTGAACCAATTGTGAGCTACTCCCCATATTCCGTAATTGTCCAACTTCTAGAGCAATATTTCGTGATCAACACAATCAAGTGCCTTGGTTAAATCAAAAAATATGGCAAGCGTTCGAACCCTTTTGTTCAACCCATCCAGTACCTCGCAGAGAAAAGAGAATACAGCATTTTCAGTTGTTAAACGACTTCTAAAGCTGAACTGAGCATTTGATAGCAAATCGTGTGATGTAAAATGATCAATTATCATTACATACATAGCCTTTTGAGTAACTTTTGCAAACACTGATGGCATAGAAATAGGTCTAAAATTATCTACATTATCCCTTGCTTTACTACTGAGAACTTTAATCGTTCAGGAAACTGACCATTCCTAAAGGAAAAATTACAGATCTGGCTAAATACAGGGCTAACATGTGCAGCACAGTATTTCAATATTCTGCCAGACACTCCATCATAACCATGAGAGTCCTTAGTCTTCAGTTATTTAATTATGGACTCAATCTCCCTCTTGTCTGTATCACAGAGGAGTATTTCAGACAATCTTGGAAAGGCATTTGCCAAGAAAGTTATGTGATTCCCTGCAAAAACTAAATTCTTATTAATTCACCAGCAATGCTCAGAAAATGATTGTTAAATACTGTACATTTAGCTGATTTATCAGCAACAGAAATATTTTGACTGCGAATTGACTTTATATCATCGACCTTGTGCTGCTGACCAGATAATTCCTTCACAACTGACCATATGGTTTTAATTTTATCCTGTGAATTAGCTATTCTATTTGCATACCACATACTCTTTGCCTTCCTGATAACATTTTTAAGCACCTTACAATACTTTTTGTAATGGGCTACTATAGCTTGATTGTGACTACTAACATTTTGATATAGTTCCCACTTTGTTCTACATGATATCCTTATCCCACTAGTCAGCCACCTGGGCTGCCCATTACTGCTAGTACCCCCTTTAGAATGTTCTAATGGAAAGCAACTCTCAAAGAACATGAGAAATGTGTTAAGGAAAGCGTTGTATTTATCATCTATTTTATCGGCACTATAAACATCCTGCCACTATTGTTCCTTGACAAGGTTTAAAAACTCTCCATTGCTGTTGAATTAACTTTCTTACACAGTTTTTAATTAAGTATGACATTGGTTTGAGTACAAAAGCCTTTTAGTGTTAAAATTTGTGCATCATGGTCTGAAACGCCAGTCACGCTTTTACTAACAGAATGCCCATCTATTAATGAATGAATAAAAATATTGTCTACGGCTGTGCTGCTGTTCCCCTGCACCCCAGTTGGAATAAATGCAGTTTGCATCAGATCATACGAATTTAGGAGATCTACCAACATCCTTTTTCTTGCACCATTATATACAAAATTTATATTGAAGTCACCACATAACTAGTTTCTGGAACTGAATCAAGAACCCTCTCTAGCCTGAGCAGAAATGCTCTGAAGTCAGAGTTATGGGACCTATAAACAACAAGTAGAAGTTTAGTTTCACTAAATTCAACTACCGCTGCACAACATTCAAATTATCTGCTCAGTCCAGTGTCGTGATATGTCTATGGACTCAAATGGAATACTGTTTTTTTACGTACACAGCCACTCCCACACTTCGCAAGGAAGTCCTTGAGAAACAGCCAGCTAATCTGTAGCCTGGTAAAGGATGCCTCTGAATTGTCAGATTATTTATGTGGTGCTCTGATATACCAATGATTACATCGTCAACATCTATAAGTAGTTCACTAACTGTATCTCTAATACCTCATATTTTGATGAAATATGCTAATTCCTTCTCTACTTGGAAACATTACACCCTCAGAAGGTGAGCCCTTAGTTAGAGGGACTTCCTTTAAGCAGGTATACCTATCAGCTGACTTCAATCTAAAAAATGTGCACCTCTAACACGAACTAATACAGGGTTTTTTCCACCACCACCACCACCACACTGTCACCTGTAAGTTTAGCCAGTATCCCCTTCCCATACCTATTGAGGTGCAGGCCATGCCTAGTGAAACCCCATCTCCCGATAGACCCAACTGACACCACTGAGATGTGACCCATGCCCTGCCATCAACGCCCTCCCCAGCCCCATGTTAACATGCCTAACAGCTGCATTAAGGTGGTGTCGACTATGACACAAACAGCTGCACGAAGTCCACATCAGTGCCACCAGTTTACCAGGTCACCACCTACATCGCCCCTATCGAGACTGTTCCCTGCTCCACTCCCTACCACTACCTGAGCCTCCTTTGTAAAATTCTTACATAATTCCCCTATGCTGTCAGTCACCTGAGCCAACCCTGCAATAGGCTTCACAATACTGGTGACCTGGTACTCACTCCCAACACTTCCTGCAACTTCTGGCCCACACCTTTACTGTGAGAACTACCTAGCAGCAGAACCACCTTTCTGCTAGACTTTGCAATTAACCTAGGCCTCTTAATTGCTGAGGACTGCTCCATGTTCCCTATTTCTACAGCTACAGGAGGCTCCTCTCCACTCAACTCTGGCAGTTGGTCATATCTATTGCATGTATGCTATGTAAAACGGTCTGAATACCTCCTCTACCTAGTTGCCTTCTTGCTAACTGCCAGTTACCATTCCCCAGCACCCTTCACCCCCCTCAACATATCTAGTTCCTCCTTTGCGCATTGTAACTGCACCTGAAGGGCACAGATCTTACGCTCCTGCTCCTTTATCAATTTATTTCCACTACAGATTCTGCATTCCCAGGAGAAGACCTCACTAAAATGAGCACTGGCTTCCCCACTGCATTCCCTTCCTCCCCCCCCCCCCCCCCAATGAAAATACTTTGAACAAATCCCAAACTGCAACCCACTACTCACAAATCTACGACAGAGCCCACACTTCTCACTCATGGTAACATTTCACAGATACTGAAAAAACTATACATCCACTTTACCAAAGTTCCGTTACACAAGTAGAACTATTTAAGAACTAACAATAATGGTACCGAAATTCTCTGACTATTAAGAAAGCAACTACACATATTAATACTACTACACCACAGCTAATACCGATACCAACAAAATTTCACAAAATCATTAGATAAAACAAAAAAAATTCAAACGGCCACTGGAACACTAAGCGAAGTTAAAACACTGAATGAAAATTATACTAAAATATTTCACTAGAAACAATAATAAACATCATCTGAAAACTAAAAGCACAAAATTTACTAAACGACTTCGACGCACAGAAAACTCTAAAAAGCAGAGCGAGCGAACGGTTACAAAAGTTTATTAAGTCGTTATTTTGGAACAAACGGTTGAAATCTATTAATTTTAATAACTGTATTATAGAGCACAAATAAGTTTGTCGGTACTTACCTTTATAACCGCTACAGCTGCAGTGCACGCCGCAAAATGTAAACACACTACTGAGGCGCGAGGCTTAGACGAACGACACAAGCACACTCACGAATAATAGACCACTCGAGTCAGTAACACAGAAGAAAGACTGAGATTAATGAAAATCCACTAATAAGTTACTTTTACGGCAAACAGAAACACAAATAAACTTTAAAATAAGTAAATGAAGTCTAAAATTTTATAAAATATTAACGAGCAATTTCGACAGCAGTGCAGCACACGTGATGTCACACCAAAGAGTCTCTTTTCTTGCCAGGCTGCCTTCATCGTACCCTTGTCCTAATAAAAACAATTCGCAATAATAAGAAACGATATGGAAAGTCTTGACGCTTAAAACAAACTTAAAACCTCTTGAAGTAAAGAGCTGATCACCACAATGATAGAAAGCGCAACAGGAGACACGAAATAATTTCCTTGCGTTACTGTGATTCGTTCTTTTTCCCAGGACAAATCACGGAAAGTGTGGAACAAATTGAATCGGGTCTGCATAACAGTGAATAAAAATCTTATGTATACATTGTTGACGGATAACGAACCTACATTACGGATACACCGATCGCCCAAAGAGAGAATTTTAGGCGTCATCTCTGTAAGCACTCACAGTCTCCCAAGGAAACAAAGAGTTCTTTGCACTAGAAAAAGATGTCATTATAAATAAGTAAGGAAGAAATTTCATTTCGTACAGATGACGACTCCGCCAACGCACTGACCTTTTACCTCGTGTGCGCTATACTACCGCCATCTATATATATATATATATATATATATATATATATATATATATATATATATATATATGCATGTCGCTAACCCATGATATTTGTCACCTCAATGTACTCTTCAGGGTAAAGGTGTTCTAATACATGTCCAGACATCCTGATTGATCACAGAATGAGATTTTCACTCTGCAGCGGAGTGTGCGCTGATATGAAACTTCCTGGCAGATTAAAACTGAGTCGTGCTTCGGTAGCTCAGATGGTAGAGCACTTGCCCGCGAAAGGCAAAGGTCCCGAGTTCGAGTCTCGGTCGGGCACACAGTTTTAATCTGCCAGGAAGTTTCATATCAGCGCACACTCCGCTGCAGAGTGAAAATCTCATTCTGGAAACATCCCCTAGGCTGTGGCTAAGCCATGTCTCCGCTATATCCTTTCTTTCAGGAGTGCTAATTCTGCAAGGTTTGCAGGAGAGCTTCTGTAAAGTTTGGAGGGTAGGAGACGAGATACTGGCAGAAGTACAGCTGTGAGTACCGGGCGTGAGTCGTGCTTCGGTAGCTCAGATGGTAGAGCACTTGCCCGCGAAAGGCAAAGATCCCGAGTTCGAGTCTCGGTCGGACACACAGTTTTAATCTGCCAGGAAGTTTCATCCTGATTGATGTTTTCTATGATTTCCAGAAATCGCGTGTGGAGACTGCAGGGATGGTACTTCGCACAAAACCATGATGAATTTCCCTGTGCATAGTGATCTGCTGAGCAATGTCTCCTCCTCCAACATATCTGATATTGAAAGAACCGGTCCTTCCTCTTGGTGGTAAAATTTACATCACGTGGAGACATTTAAATGCGTTTCCTCCTGTCACCCTGAATATCCTACCACGTTGCTCCGAAAATGATCTAGATAGGTCACTGGTTAGATTAAACACAGGCTTGTCATCAATGTGGTTTACAGGCAACCATCGTAATGGCGTCTGCAGACTGTACGATATGTATCACGTGCTTTCAGACTTCAGCAAAGCCTTTGACATTGTCAATTGTGAGATTTTACTTGCCAAACTTAGTAGCTTCATTTTCCCGTCGAGTGCAGTGCAATAGTTCTGCTCATGGCTGACGTCTCATTGACAATGCGTCAAGTCCGGTATCATCAAGTTATAATGGAGGCAGGTCGTAGCAGCCGTCCCCCACAGTTCAGTAGTGGGTCCTATACTCTTTTCACTGTATGTAAGCGATGTGTCATCAGTCTTTTCCTATTTCATATACCGTTTGTACGTTGATGAGTTCCGGTTCTAAGTGCAATCTTATAAACCTGAAGACAGCAATCGAGATCTCATTACCGACCTGTGTGCACTATCAAAATGGGCGCAACATACAGGGTTAAATCTCAAACCATCCAAAACCGAAGAGGTACTGGTCAGCCTTCCTAGGCTCGTTAGTCCAAATTATTTGGAATCCCTCCAATCATTAACTTTAAATGGGACAAATATCAACTTCTCTCCTTCAGAAAAGATTCTAAGAGTAATAATAAAAGAAATTCCACGTAACTGTAATGTGGAGGAAGGCATCAGCATTTCTCCACATCCTGTACAAATATAAGATGATCTCTCCACTTGACCTGAAAAAGGAACTTGTACAACTACTTATATTTTCAATTATTGATTATAGCGATTTTATCCTGCAAGAGAGGGGTGTCCAAGATTCCGGCTCGCGGGCCATGCCCCGGCCGAAGTGCCAAAGTACTCAGCGTTGCTTCACATTTCCCTCATCACCAAGCAGCACTCTCCGAGCGCATTGAGGGGGGAGGGGAAAACAGCTAATGCGCCGCATGCCGATTGGCAGGTCAGGCCTTGGGCCTGCACACGCTACACGCATCAAGTGTGGCAAGCCGTGGCCGGCCCTGCCTGCTGTAAGGCTTTTCTCAGGAGGGCTGACGGCGCGTCGAACTGATTACGAATGCCTGTGTTCGTTACATCTGTGATGTTCAACTCTTTGATCACATTTCACCAACATACGCACAGTTATCGTAATTCCGCGCATACAAGCGCAGATACTTCCACACCCTCAACCTTCGCTGCTGTGGTATCAGTGAACACTGCCCCTCATATCTTTCCTCTTGTCCGAACAACACGGCAGAAACATCCGTTGGCATCATATCAAAATCCTTTCTGTCCCACTCCATCGTTCAGCAAACTTCTTCAAGTCCCTCTTAGTAGCAGGAATCCGACTCTGGAACAACCTCCCGCATTAAATTATAGAATTAAATAACATCCCTAGCTTCAGAAGACAGGTAATGAGATATCTACTAAAACAGCAATAAGATTACCATATCCATTCCTATATGCCTTCGCTACCCTTGTACATCACTTTTTCCAATCTCATCATCCTCATTTCCCAATATGTTTAGTCGACGTAGTCAGATTAATTTGCTGTTCCTAGAATCGCTACATCAGAAAACATCTACGTATTTTGTTGATCTATAAAATCTTCTTTCATCTGCAGCTATCATTATTGCTATTAATGCTACAATTAATGTCATTACTATTATTATTATTACTAATGGAGGCAGCTGCAGTAGTGCAGATAAAACCAGTATTAACTTCCTTAGTTCATAGTCAGCATAATTCACTCACACCACCACTTAGACGCTCAGATCATCTTAATACTAGTGGTCATATTAAAATTGTTAATTTCTTGGGTAACTATGACGTGATAGATACTGTACGTGTTAAACCCTGGTCCAATCAAAGAGGGGGTTTGTTTACCCTAATCATATCAGGTTCAATAAATAAATTAATGACGTGTTTCCCTCTACATAGTTGCCAGCTAGTAACCGCTCTTCCTCCAACAGTTCTGATATTGAGTGAACCGGCCTTTCCTTTCGATGGTGAAACTGGCAGCATGTGAAGAGCCTCCTGCCACACAGAATATTCTACCACATTTGCGTCAGAAAGATTCACATAAACTCACTGCTTAGATTAAACACCGGCTTGCCACCGGCGTGTCGGCTTAACGCAACGGTCGCTATGGCGTTTGCAAACTGTGCGTGTGCATGCTGCATAAAGATAATCAATGGCAGGCACGTCGCCGGTAAGAAATGCATTCTATGTCGCTCGCCTGCTTATTAGAGATCACACGTGAATGAATAGTTCATTAGTGGTTCGTTTTACGTTTGGTCGGCGTCCATTCTGATTCCCCGAGGCATTCTGTGTTAACTGGAATCGCCCACAACTAAGAGAATATTAAGCGAGAAATTTCATTCGTGCCTCAGGTTTACCACTAACACTTAAAATCTGCACTACTGGTCTTCCCCAGAACTTTTCTTGTCTCCGTCTGCATTCTTTTAAGTCATGCAATCAAACAAATCTGTTGTGCATCTGTAGTAAAGGATCTGCAACGTCACATTTCTTCACATGTTTAGGGGGACAGCACAGTCGCTATTTGTAAGCCACATCTGTGCGCAGATGTATCATCAGTGTTTGTTCAATCTCGAGGTTACACTTGTTTCCTTTTTTCCAGATCTTTTTAAATTTTATTTGCTTTTTCTGTGTGAAATTAAAGTATACATAGTCCTTTCATTTGTAATGTTGAAAGGCGGCACTTTGGAGGCAAGACCAAATAATTCACTGGTGCCGCAAAGGTTACTGTTTTGGATATAACTAATTTTATTGCTATTAACTTTCCGCTTGAACTTTCTAGGGACCACAGATTGTTTAATTTGATTCATCTTCTGATGTTCTCTACTTCTTCCTCTTCTTCAATATTCCTTCGTTCTCCCATTGTATGTCTTCTTCTTTTTGGTAATTTATCGGATACTCTCACATTGAGACCGTGGAATTGTACAAAACGTATGTTGATTCTTTCAAAGGAGAAAACAACAACCAGCAAGTATTGATAATACTATTTATTTACAAAAATTGCGCCGTTACCGGATTCGAACGGACAGGTTCATCTTCAGACAGCTCTTCAGTTCTACATGCATGTAAACTTCAACAAACGTGAACATCCATCTGACGGTGATATTGTCGGTCCGACATGTAAACAAACAACATTGACAATAGTGGCTGGTTAATGTTTTCTTCTTTGCAAGAATCAACCTACATCTTCTCCTGTTCACACCATTTTCCACCAGTCTTCAGACTCTTAATACGAGACCCTTTCGTTTCTACTAGTTTCTTCTCAAAAAATTGTCTTTCTACTCTTTCTGGTACTCGAACGTTTTCAATCTTTTCCTCGCCTCTTTCAAATACACCGTTGTTGTTTTCTTTCCAAAACATGTTAGAAAATACGGTACGTTAACCTATGTTACTCATTTTACCAACTATATCCTTTATATTATCTTCCAACATTAATTCCAAATTTTCAGAGTTCTGTAATATTTGACGACCTTATACCAGTCTCAAATTCTCTTTTCCAGTATTAATTGCTCTAGCATATGAGTCAGTGTTCGGCATCCGTAGTGATATAATCATTCTGGACTTGCAACTACAACTTGTTTCCCTCTATTTGAGGTGTTTTCGCATTTACTCTTTCATGCACTTGCCATATTGCGTGTCGTGTTTTACATGGCAGATTTTCCTAAACTGTTCTCCTGAATGGTTCCTTCCGTTTATAATTATCTTCTGTTGCCTGGAATACTGTCTAGAGCCATGTTGTGGGAAGAATAGACTTTTATCTGTTTATTTATTAATTACTCTTTTCTTATTATACCGTCACACAGGTATAGAACTGAGGTCTCTCAGTGAAATGCCTTTTATAACAGTTATGGTTCCATATTTTAGATATGTGTAGATGACCTGAGTTAATCCTTTTCCATTACTTTCACTCCAAAGAAGAATAATTCAGATTGACTTACAGGTACGGAAAATCCCTGAGGAAACAGAATGAAGTGTAAACATCAGTCATTTAAAGAGTTGATGTACGTAGTTTGGATCTCCTTTCTTTTGGTTAGTTATGGTAGCTCATGTTCGAAGTTAGAACTGTCAACTCTGTTAACTTGATTTTAGGTTGCTCTGTTATGTACACTGGTGTCCAAAGTTTGTGCAACAATTTGCTGTTCGTCCACACTGTGTCTAAGTCACGACATAATCATACCAACTGTCAACAGATTTCCATACGATCGTGTTCTGCATGGAAGATGGCATTCCGGTCAACGAGCAACCACCCCAGCGATGAAGTCAGGGCTCCCATCAAACGTTATAGTATTTGTCGGGTAGTCCCACATTCACATATGGGGCAGTATGCCACAGAGAAGACGTTTACCAGACACTCTGCAGTGGAAAGCCGACGGAAGAATGGAAGCAGGGCAGTGGCAAACTGATGTGGCACGATGGCTTAATGTGAATCGTTCTGTAATTTCTTGGGTGTGGCGACAGTTCGTAGAGACCGAAAGTGCATCCCAAAGACCAGGACAGGGCCGGCCACATGTGACATCAGGAAGAGAGGACCGTTATTTGGCTGTACGGACACGCCGGTACTGCCTTAGTACTGTATGGCAACCGGCATCTGACCTCGCAGCATCCAAATGGCGTGTTGTATCCAGGCAAACGGTGTACGGAAGGGTGTACAGAAGGCTTCAGCAGACTGATCGTTATTGTCAGAGACTTACTATGTGGGTGCCTCTGGCGTGTCTTCACAGTAAGGAACGTCTTGACTGGAGTCGTCAACGTGGCACCTGGATGGTCGAATAGTGAGCCAATGTCCTTGCAGATGAGTCCCGATTTGGTCTGGAGAGTGATTCTCGACAGATTCGCCTCTGGAGGGAACGTTGAACACGATTGCGGGACCTAAACTTAGTGGATCGAGACCGATATCAAGGAGGATTCCTAATGGTATGGGCAGTGATTATGCTGACCACTCGAACAGCTCTTCATGCATTTGTTCAAGGGAACCGGTAAGGTTTAACTGCTGTCAGGTATCGTCGCGAGATCTTGGGACCTCATGTGCGGTTGTTGCGAGGTGCTGTGGGCCTCGACTTGCTATCGATGGACAATAATGCTCGATCACATAGAGCACTGGCGATTGATGTTTTCTTGGAAACTGAAGATGCTGCATGCATGAAATGGCTTGCTCGCTCTTCCGGTTTGAATCCCACAGAGCACATCTGGAATGCAGACGGGTTGCGTCATGTCAGCATCCACCAACCACTCTCCAAGACTTACGAACAGCTCTGCAGGAAGAATGGGCGTTATTGCCTAAACGTGATATTGATGACATCATTCACTGCATGTCCCACCGTGGTCACACCCCAAACTGAGCAAATTACTCAGTATGAGCAAATTCATTAAGTAGGAAAAGACGAAGAACATTTTTGTCTACGTTTATGCATGTTGCAGTTGTTTCCGTTCTGTATTCTTTACATTGTTTCTACTTCGTTATCACCTATTTATACTGTTCTGTAGCAAAATAAACGCAACCTTGAAAAATTTCCGTTAGTTGCTTTAATTTTGGACACCAGTGTAGATATATACAATTATTGCGTACCAGGAGAAGGGATGAAGGCTTCGGGGCAGGAGGCTGAAGTCTCCTAATTTGAACATTAAGACTCACAGTCATTACGTGATACAATAATCAGCTACACAGAGCATATTTTATTTGTTCACTAGTTAATGTAAGTATTTTGACCAAATGATACAACACGTTTCTATAATCTACGTTTCTATAATCTACTGGTGTCCCAGGAGGAATTGTCGGTGTTACAGGTATGATTATTCGAACTAAAAGCGTCTAGTAAACATATACTCTAAAATGCATACCTTAAGAGCTGTGAGCACTACTTCATCTTCGATAATATGAAACAAATCTCTTCTACTGAAACGTCTTTGCTTCCATGTTTTTAGAGGTGGTAGGATCGGCCAAATCCAAGAAAATCATCCAGTTAACATGGGCCTTAAACTTGATACGTTAAGAACTATGAGCACTTCTTCATCTTCGCTAATGCGAAACATATCTCTCCTACTGAAGAAATACTCATAGCTCTTAAGTTACGGTTTTAGAGCAAATGTTTACTACAAATGTTTTCTTCTTTTGATCCATACTATCTCCTCCCAAAATATGGAAAGCAAAGAGCTTGTAGCAGACGAGATTTGTCGAGAAGTTCTGATAGTTCTGAAAGCATGCATTTAGAGTACATGTTTACTGGACATTTTTGGTTAGAATAATCGTACCTGCCGTATTACCGACTACTGGCTGTTCGTCCTTGCACTCCCATTGCACAGGGTGGACCAGAACATCACCGGAAGACTTTCAGAGATTGTTCAAAAAGGTTCAAGTGGCTCTGAGCACTATGGGACTCAACTGCTGTGGTCATCAGTCCCCTAGAACTTAGAACTACTTAAACCTAACTAACCTAAGGACATCACACACATCCATGCCCGATGCAGGATTCGAACCTGCGACCGTAGCAGTCACACGGTTCCTGACTGCGCGCCTAGAACCACGAGACCACCGCGGCCGGCAGAGATTCTTCAGGGACACCTTCTAAGTGCTTTTGTATAAGGGATACACGGCCTCCGGCGGCTCGTTGAAGAGTTATTGCTTTTCGTTGGATTTATTACCCCAGTTTGCTTTGTGCCTGTATAGCACTGAAAACAATGCACGACAGTGAAAATAACGCCGGTGTGCGCTGTGTGTCTTGTCTGCATCCGTTCACGGTTCTTGATGCCGACAGGAGTAATGCCCTCTTTAGCTTGTTGCCTTCAAGTTGGCATTCAGCACTGTTCGGTTTTGTCTAGGATTATGTTTTCCGGTATTGTTAGATCTACTTTAACAGTGATACGAAGCTGTATAGAGAGGTCTATTGATGCAGAGATGGCCGATATGAACCTCGTATGTGGGTTCACTGAATGCTATGGAAGAGCGGCACAGCGGCGGTATGCTGAGCTATACGATATTGCAGTGCCTGCGCCATTCCGACTTACGATGCATGGTGCCTTTGAACTTGCATGCATGTCCGAAGTAACTTCCAATCGTTAATCGGAATAACACAGGCACTGATATATTGTATTCATCCGCCTTCTCCGGGCAAGCGACTATCAAGTAAAATGTCTCTCCTGTACGAGAATACGTACAGTGTACGTACGATTACAGTTTGTAGATGCATGGTTGATGACATATGGAGACTTGGGTCTACCCGTGCGCCGTGCACTGATGGCCGGAGGTAAGGCGGCAGCTCGCGATAAACGGAAAATCCGGAGTTGAGTCCCCGTCCGGCGCAAATATTTACTGTCGTCATTCCATTCTACAGCTTATGGTTGTCCATATTCACAACTGTGATTACATTTAATGTACTACTCTGAGCTGTTCACCCACAGACGGTAACCACACCGCAGTACTTTTCTATCTGAGGGTTGTTGCATTACTTTGTGGCTCTCCCCCATTTCCGCTTTCTCCTTCCTCTTTATTATTTCTATATCACAACCACTGTCTACTATCTTCCAGTATTTATTACTTCTGCTTCTCTTTCCCA
The DNA here is from genome assembly GCF_023898315.1 of Schistocerca nitens. Taxonomy (NCBI): domain Eukaryota; kingdom Metazoa; phylum Arthropoda; class Insecta; order Orthoptera; family Acrididae; genus Schistocerca; species Schistocerca nitens. Next base: position 503,208,004 of record NC_064614.1, on the reverse strand, counting down.
TTTTCGCTGTCTCCTTCTCTACCACAATAAAAAAGTACGAATATGTTCGCATGCCAAAATTTTTACGTGTACGTGTAAGATAACTTTGAATAACTGTAACTCCGAAAGGAATTAAGATCGGTTTGGTATCTGTAGTTCGGTTTTGGCCGAAAAATGGTAAGAAAGGTATTTTGCGGTTTTATAAGGAATCACCCATGAAAAAGTTGGTGCCTCCATAAAGCCCTTAATGCCAACCGCAGACCACATCAACTGCAAACAGAACCTAACCATTTGCTCTATTTACCTAAACAAGACAAAATGGGTAATATTCGTATTTTGACCCTGCACTATAGGATAATGGCACTAAGACACTAAGACGATCCTTCTGCTGGGTACACTGCTCGTTCCTGGCCCTAGGAGTCATCCAAAATACTTGATCCTATGTCTTAATCGCCAATACAACCCGAGATATCAACACCGGAAAATCCCGTTTTTATTTGCAGTGTTTTGGCACATAGCGCATACTGTCTCATGCGCACCGATTACATACGATCGAACTTATTCTTCAGTGGAAAGAGACAAGCGATATAGCGAGGTGTTACATTTCTCGCTGCCTTGACACAAATGAGCAAACTAGTAATATATGAAGACTAAAACATTATGTTTAATTAAAGGAAACGGCATAATCCGTAATGAAGAAATAAGAGCAGAGTTCTTTATTGTATTACTGAAACTGGGACCTAATAGTGTTAGTAATAGATTTACGAGTGAGCTCGTTGTTCACGAGCATAATAGCGGCTCGAAACGGGCAGCGCTCCACGGACGCAGGCTAGTGGGAGTCGTTCTTCTGCGCTTGCTTGGGACCTGTGACGGTAATCGAAGACACGCTGAGAGCTGCGAATCACCTGCATCTCTTAACGCTCGGTGTCTTCCCCGACGACAATGTCTTCTTTCGGTAGTATAATTGTCCGTGTCTAGGATCCAGAACCGCGCTACAGTCGTTTGAGGAGCATTGTAGAGAACTCAAGTTGATGTCTCGGCGACCAAATTCGCCTGATGTAAATCCTGTGAAATCCATGTGCGAGGCTTCCGCGCCAGCAACGCTTACGCAGTCAGCCACGATAGACGACTGGTCAGCGTGACGCATTGCCGTCCTACGGGCCCGGGTTAAATTCCCGGCTGGGGCGGAGATTTTTCTCCGCTCAGGGACTGGCTGTTGTGTCGTCTTCATCATCATTTCATCCCCATTCGGCGCGCAAGTCGCCCAATGTGGCTTCTGGTTCGCAGAAGAGCTTCTGTAAAGTTTGGAAGGTAGGAGACGAGATACTGGCAGAAGTAAGGCTGTGAGGGCCGGGCGTGAGTCGTACTTCGGTAGCTTAGATGGTAGAGCACTTGCTCGCGAAAGGCAAAGGTCCCGAGTTCGAGTCTCGGTCGGCGCACACAGTTTTAATCTGCCAGGAAGTTTCATATTAGCGGCCCGTTATTTACGCGAATTACATGACATGTGTGTATACATCTAATGCCACACACACCTCGACAAACCTACCAACAAACTGTTGGATCCCTCATAATCAGAATCAGTTATGTATTTCGTTCCAAGGATGGAGAAACGAGCTATTAGGCAGGCGGTCATAATGTTTTGGCTGTCAGTGTACAACTTGAATGGCAACAGCAGGTAAAAGATTAAGATTACTTTATCGAAACAACATCCAAATCTATAAGTGCCAAAAAAGCTGGAAGCCAAGGCGGCAGCACCCTTTTTCGTTGTAGGTTGACGCGTGTGAAAGTTTTTCGACGTTATTGCCTCGGGTATCCCCCCAGACGCTACATATTCAGCCTGACACATACAGCAACAGCTTTACTTGTTCACACTCCTTAGACTTATTTACTTCGCAATTCTTTCGCATCTTAAGGGTGGCTGCTGTCTAGTGTACACGACAGTCTAGGCTGTTTGACTGCATGTGGAGTGTAGTGAGACGTTGTGTGAGTGTTGCTGTTGTCTTCTTCTAATACCACCAAAGAAGATACCGATAACAAAAGACCAATCCCCAGTAGCAGTATGTGTGAGGTAGCATCACAGACGTACGGAAACCGCGAGAAGCTAGGTGAAGGCGGAGGCTGAGGGCCGACAAAGCGACATTGATGCTGCACGGCGACCTCCTTTGTAAAAAACAGTGCGCTGCGAGACATAGCACAGAAGTAAATAGAAACAGTGCCTTCTGCAAACTGACAGTAGCACAGTGCACTACAATACAGTTTCCGTTCTGTATGGTATGTTTTCCGATAAGAGAGTATTGGGTCTGTGCTAACTCCCTCGTTCGTAACTCTACCTTTTCTAAAGAAACTGGTGTTTTTGAAACTGACCGTTCAACCAGCGCAATGACCGTAATTTCTTTGACTTCATATTCCGTATGACTTCAATCCACGGGGCACTGTGGCGAGATTATAATTTAATTTAGGAAGTGCATTCTGCCTCCAGAGGTCATGGACATTATGCCGTCACCCCTTTTTTCCTTGTTGGAAAATTTTTTTCCATGAACTGAATTCTAACCAGGTACCGCTGATTCGAGTACCACCGCAAAAACCCGAGTCAACCTCCGCCACGGAGACGTGCTGTATTGTATGAGTTTGTAATGACAGTGGGTTTCTTACGCGCATTGTGGACGTATGAATCTTAAAGGATTCCGCAACAGCACATTGAGGCTGATCGCGATCTGCTGGTGGTGGATGTGAGGGGGCGAAACGGCTTATTTCGTTTGATTGTTTAATGATTTGTGACAGTTTAAAACCTTTATTTCAGATTATAAACACTCCTAAAGTAATGGCAGGAACGAATTCTTCACCGTTACTTATAACGGTTTCGTAATGTCGTGGTCTCTGTTATATTCCAAAACTGAAAGTATATGTAGGTTTGGAATGGAGAAAATCGTCGTATCAAGCTATGTGAGCGTCTTTATTAATTTTATGTCAGCATTTATATTAACACTCATTTGATGACGGCTGGACAAACAATTGAAAACACGGAAATCTCAGGACGCAAGGTTGTTAAAATACGGTGTTATGAGATCATCTGTAAACAAAGCTCATGGTATGTTCAACGTATCTACGAAGTGTCCAATACGTGTTACTTGCAATGCTTACATTCCTGATAAACAGCGCACTTCGTCATATTGCAGTGATGAAAAAAACTTTAGTTTGAGCTCAAGTACTTTTCTGTTTTCGAGATTAGGCACTAATACTTCGAGAATAGAGATAATTTTGGACAGGAACAGCCTACCATCTTCAGTAACTCACTAACGGCGAATGAGCAGAGATGCGCAATAGAAATCCTTCCACCGATGTCAGGGTCATCAGAGACGGAGAACCAGCTCTTACTGAACCAGTGTGGGAAAAAAATCGGCTAAGCTCTCGATTACAGGACTGCCCCGGTAGTCGCCCAATTTGATTTAAAGCAGCCACAGAAAACTATAAGTTAGTGTGTCCGGACGGCTACGTCAACCCTGCTCCTCAAAAATACGGTGCACCTCACTTAGTGCATCCACATATGACCGCTCGCAGATTTTTGTGGGTTTGACTAAAATGTGCGGTTCCCAGTAATGAATTTTTTAACTTTTGTCACGGAATGCAAATATGGCACTGAGGCTGGCTGATCACAAAGTACCACATTCACTAATTCTCCAGCTAATTGACTTAGATTTAATGAATGAGAGAGTGCAGATGGTTTCTTGTGGTACTCCTGAATTAAGACAATCGTTCACGTCTGACCTATAATCTTTGAAAAGAATATACCTTTTTTGTATAGTCGTCATCGTGAAAAGACTTTCTTCTACAAGATTAGAAAATAATTTAGGTCTAGCTCCGTTGTTCTTCCTCCACTATTAAACTAAAATAGTCTGGCTGATGAATTCACTCTATTTTCGTAGCTGACACTATGTCTTCGTTAGCTACCTAGTAGGAAAAGCGTTCATCAAATCTAAATATTTGAGCCGTATTTACAGACGTAGAAGATCTAAAATCGAATGGTCGTTAGGAAATGATAAATAATGCCTCAGAAACACCTCCATTACGGAGTGTCTGGAGACGACTATCGACCTAGTGTAGCAAAAAATGTGAATCGCCGAAGAGGTGACATGTTTCCATTGATCGACGGTCGAGACCCTATAGTTCCATGCCTAATGCAGTCGTAATTGATGATGTAGTTGGGACAACATGCGAGCACGTAGGGGTGGTCTGCTGCAGAGCTCCATGTTTACCAATGTACGATTAACGGAGTGCTCCGAAACACTACTGGGCATTAAAATTGCTACACCAAGAAGAAATGCAGATGATAAACGGGTATTCATTGGACAAATATATTATACTAGAACTGATATGTGATTGCATTTTCACGAAATTTGGGTGCGTAGATCCTGAGAAATCAGTACCCAGAACAACCACCTCTGGCCGTAATAACGGCCTTGATACGCCTGGGCATTGAGTCAAACAGAGCTTGCACGGTGTGTACAGGTACAGCTGCCCATGCAGCTTCAACACGATACCACAGTTCATCAAGAGTAGTGACTGGCGTATTGTGACAAGGCATTTGTCGGCCACCACTGACCAGACGTTTTCAATTGCTGAGAGATCTGGAGAATGTGCTGGCCAGGGCAGCGGTCGAACATTTTCTGTATCCAGAAAGGCCCGTACAGGACCTGTAACACGCGGACGCGCATTATCCTGCCATAATCTAGGGTTTCGCAGGGATCGAATGAAGGGTAGAGCCACGGGTCGTAACACGTCTGAAATATAACGTCCACTGTTCAAAGTGCCGTCAATGCGAACAAGTGGTGACCGAGACGTGTAACCAATGGCACCCTATACCACCACGCAGGGTGATACGTCAATATGGCGATGACGAATACACGCTTCCAACGTGCGTTCACCGTGATGTCGCCAAACACGGATGCGACCATCATGATGCTGAAAACAAAACCTGGATTCATCCGAAAAAATGAAGTTTAGGAATTCGTGCACCCAGGTTCGTCGTTGAGTACACCATCGCAGGCGCTCCTGTCTGTGAAGCGGCGTCAAGGGTAACCGCAGACATGGTCTCCGAGCTGATAGTCCTTGCTGCCACAAACGTCGTCGAACTGTTCATGCAGATGGATGTTGTCTTGCAAACGTCCCCATCTCATCACTCAGGGATCGAGACGTGGCTGCACGATCCGTTCCAGCCATGCGGATAAGATGCCTGTCATCTCGACTGCTAGTGATACGAGACCATTGGGATCCAGCACGGCGTTCCGTATTACCCTCCTGAACCCACAGATTCCTATATTCTGCTAACAGTCATTGGATCTCGACCAACGCGAGCAGCAATGTCGCGATACGATAAACCGCAATGGCGACAGCCTACAATGCGACCTTTATCAAAGTCGGAAACGTGATGGTACGCATTTCTCCTCCTTGCACTGGGCATCACAACGACGTTTTACCAGGCAACGCCGGTCAACTGCTGTTTGTGTATGAGAAATCGGTTGGAAACTTTCCTCATGTTAGCACGTTGTAGGTGTCGCCACCGGCGCCAACCTTGTGTGCATGCTCTGAAAAGCTAATCATTTGCATATCACAGCATCCTCTTCCTGTCGGTTAAATTTCGCGTCTGTAGCACGTCATCTTCGTGGTGTAGCGATTTTAATGGCTAGTAGTGTACTTGAACGTGCATCAGCCTCGTGTTCTTTCGGCAGAGACGCTACAGATCGCCATATATCTTACTTTACAGAGCAGACAAGCCTCTGAACTCACGTTCTGTGAAGAGTAGTGGACATCCAACTAGTTATGGCCTAATGGTAATCTCACCGTCCATCTACCTCTTTCCGTAGATGCTTGCGACTGCTGCACGTGAACATTCGACTAGTTTCGCCGTTTTCGAGATAGTGCTTCACAGACTTTGCATAATAATAATCTGTCCTTTGACAAAGCCGATTATCTCCGTGTATTTCCCCATTTCCAGCCCATATCTTCGAATATCATGAACCAGTCGCCTGCTGTGGAGGCCTATACGCAGCAAGGTTCACTGAGTGGCAGTTGAGGAGGCCCCTTCACTCATTTTGGCGGTCTGTTGCTCAACGTCTGTTCGCTGTACACATCCCCGCAGCCGTCGTTCACCCCTGTCATGTATTGCCCGTGGTGCACCACAGTTTCCTTAGCACCGGTTATAAACAAATGGTTCAAATGGCTCTAAGCACTACAGGACTTAACATCTGAGGTCGTCAGCCACCTAGACTTAGAACTACTTAAACCTGAGGACATCACACACATCTATGCCCGAGGCAGGATTCGAGCCTGGGACCGTAGCAGCAGCGCGGTTCCAGACTGAAGCGCTTAGAACCGCTCGGCCACAGCGGCCGGCCACCGGTTAAAGATGGCTCCATTCTGCCGTGAACGGTGTACTTTAACCATGGCGGGAGGCGAATGGTTTACAAATTTCGCGGTTTCGGAAATGCTTACACCCTTGGCCCAAAGCTAATGATCATGCGCTTTTGGACATAAATCGCTTCGTTTATGCGTTACGACAACGACTGCAGTTTTTCCCGTGTACACCTTAAACGTTTCATATACCCTCCTGCCGCCTATGGATGGTTATTGTACACTGAGGTCGAACATAGGCGGTGGTCACATTAAGGTGACTGGACCGCGTACTTATTCTCGTGCTTTACTGAAGCACAATAATTCATAAGACAAGGAAAATCAATTTGTCTAATTAGAAAATACATTTGATAAAAAATGTCAGTGATATAAAATAGGTGCTCTAGAAAGCCAGAACTTTATAGCTTGTTCTGGCAATCAGGAAATTATGCCACTACTTCTCCTGCCAAATACTGGTTATGAATGTCCCATACCCCACCTCAACTTCAGTCTCATAGTTACATGCCGAAGTTACGTAATTACGCATCGTGTAAGACTTATACATGAATGTAACTATCGGTTTAACGAATCCTTACCATCCATATAACTCTAACGTAGTAGTTTCATCGGTGGTCGATGTGTCTAAACTAAAATTACTTGTTTAATAACACTGTAATTAAATGATTACCGCAGTTCCGTATATAACAGCGCAGATCAGGAAGAGTGAGATAACAGCTTGTGTAATACAATACTGGCCATTAAAATTGCTACACCACGAAGATGGCGTGCTACAGACGCGAAATTTAACCGACAGGAAGAAGATGCAGTGATATGCAAATGATTAGCTTTTCAGAGCATTCACACAAGATTGGCGCCAGTGGCGACACCTACGACGTGCTGACATGAGGAAAGTTTCCAACCGATTTCTCATACACAAACAGCAGTTGACCGGCGCTGCCTCGTTGTTGTGATGCCTCGTGTAAGGAGGAGAAATGCGTACCATAACGTTTCCGACTTTGATAAAGGTCGCATTGTAGCCTATCGCGAGTGTGGTTTATCGTATCGCGACATTGCTGCTCGCGTTGGTCCAGATCCAATGACTGTTAGCAGAATATGGAATCGGTGGGTTCAGGAGGGTAATACGGAACTCCGTGCTGGATCCCAACGGCCTCGTATCACTAGCAGCCGATATGACAGGCATCTTATAAGCACGGCTGTAACGGATAGTGCAGCAACATCACGAACCCTGAGTCAAGAGATGGGGACGATTGCAAGACAACAACCATCTGCACGAACAGTTCGACGACGTTTGCAGCAGCATGGACTATCAGCTCGGAGACCATGGGTGCGCTTACCCTTGATGCTGCATCACAGACAGGAGCGCCTGCGATGGTGTAATCAACGACCAACCTGGGTGCACGAATAGCAAAACGTCATTTTTTTGGATGAATCCAGGTTCTGTCTACAGCGTCATGATGGTCGCATCCGTGTTTGGCGACATCGCGGTGAACGCACATTGGAAGCGTGTAATCGTCATCGTCATACTGTCGTATCACCCGGCGTGATGGTATAGGGTGCCATTGGTTACTCGTCTCGGTCACCTCTTGTTCGCATTGACGGCACTCTGGACAGTGGACGTTATATTTCAGATGTGTTAAGAGCCGTGGCTCTACCCTTCATTCGATCCCTGCGAAACCCTACATTTCAGCAGGATAATGCACGACCGTATCTTGCAGGTCCTGTGGGGGTCTTTCTGGATACAGAAAATGTTGGACTGCTGCCCTGGCCAGCACACTCTCCAGATCTCTCAGCAATTGAAAACGTCTGGTCAATGGTGGCCGAGCAACTGGCTCGTCACAATACTCTTGGTGAACTGTGGTATCGTGTTGAAGTTGCATGGGCAGCTGTACCTGTACACGCCATCCAAGCTCTGTTTGACTCAATGCCCAGGCGTATCAAGTACGTTATTACGGCCAGAGGTGGTTGTTCTGAGTGCTGATTTCTCAGGATCTGTGCACCCAAATTGCGTGAAAATGTAATCACATGTCAGTTCTAGTATAATATACGAGCATTTGTCCAATGAATAGCCGTTTATCATCTGCATTTCTTCTTGGTGTAGCAATTTTAATGGACAGTAGTGTACGACGAGTACCTACCAGCTCATGTTATTGGTATGCAAATGGTACGCATGGCAATAATAATCACATCTAAGACTGCTTAACGGGCAAGTGGTCTCTCTTCCCACTCTCCGATGGTAACACGTCAGCAGCATTAGGTCCATCTGCAGCTCATAGTATTACCTTACTTCTGAGTCACCGAGCAGCTATTCGGGAACAGAATCGGTCAAACGCCTACGTGGTGGTAATGTGGAAGAGGAGGCCACGCAGCCCAGCTGTTGGCGGGCCGTGGCGTACCTGAGCCCAGAACCAGAGAGACCCACAGCAGGCAGCCGTGCTGTCCGGACTCCGCCGTGGGCGTGAGTGCACACAGGCCGAACTCCAACTTCACTGACAAAATTCAGAAGTTGATCAGGTGTATTTTCTCAATTTTTGGCATAAGCACCCATTAACTCCGGTGTCTCACTACAGCGTAATAATGTAACAATAACTTTTTTCGGTTTGCTATCCCAACCACATTTCCCCCATGAACCATGGACCTTGCCGTTGGTGGGGAGGCTTGCGTGCCTCAGCGATACACATGGCCGTACCGTAGGTGCAACCACAACGGAGGGGTATCTGTTGAAAGGCTAGACAAACGTGTGGTTCCTGAAGAGGGGCAGCAGCCTTTTCAGTAGTTGCAGGGGCAACAGTCTGGATGACTGACTGATCTGGCATTGTAACATTAACCAAAACGGCCTTGCTGTGCTTGTACTGCGAACGGCTGAAAGCAAGGGGAAACTACAGCCGTAATTTTTCCCGAGGACATGCAGCTTTACTGTATGATTAAATGATGATGGCGTCCTCTTGGGTAAAATATTCCGGAGGTAAAATAGTCCCCCATTCGGATCTCCGGGCGGGGACTCCTCAAGAGGACGTCGTTATCAGGAGAAAGAAAACTGGCATTCTACGGATCGGAGCGTGGAATGTCAGATCCCTTAATCGGGCAGGTAGGTTAGAAAATTTAAAAAGGGAAATGTATAGGTTAAAGTTAGAAATAGTGGGAATTAGTGAAGTTCGGTGGCAGGAGGAACAAGACTTTTGGTCAGGTGATTACAGATTTATAAATACAAAATCAAATAGGGGTAATGCAGGAGTAGGTTTAATAACGAATAAAAAATAAGAGTGCGGGTTAGCTACTACAAGCAGCATATTGAACGCATTATTGTGGCCAAGATAGACACAAAGCCCATGCCTACTACAGTAGTACAAGTTTATATGCCAACTAGCTCTGCAGATGATGAAGAAATTGATGAAATGTATGACGAGATAAAAGAAATTATTCAGGTAGTGAAGGGAGACGAAAATTTAATAGTCATGGGTGACTGGAATTCGTCAGTAGGAAAAGGGAGAGAAGGAAACATAGTAGGTGAATATGGATTGGGGGGAAGAAACGAAAGAGGAAGCCGCCTTGTAGAATTTTGCACAGAACATTACTTAATCATAGCTAACACTTGGTTCAAGAATCATAAAAGAAGGTTGTATACCTGAAAGAATCCTGGAGATACTAAAAGGTATCAGATAGATTATATAATGGTAAGACAGAGATTTAGGAACCAGGTTTTAAATTATAAGACATTTCAAGGGCAGATGTGGATTCTGACCACAATCTATTGGTTATGAACTGCAGATTGAAACTGAAGAAACTGCAAAAAGGTGGGAATTTAAGAAGATGGGACCTGGATAATCTGAAAGAACCAGAGGTTGTAGAGAGTTTCATGGAGAGCATAAGGGAACAATTGTCACAAATGGGGGAAAGAAATACAGTAGAAGAAGAATGGGTAGCTCTGAGGGATGAAGTAGTGAAGGCAGCAGAGGATCAAGTAGGTAAAAAGACGAGGGCTAGTAGAAATCCTTGGGTAACAGAAGAAATATTGAATTTAATTGATGAAAGGAGAAAATATAAAAATGCAGTAAATGCAGCAGGCAAAAAGGAATACAAACGTCTCAAAAATGAGATCGACAGGAAGTGCAAAATGGCTAAGCAGGGATGGCTAGAGGACAAATGTAAGGATGTAGAGGCTTGTCTCACTAGGGGTAAGATAGATACTGCCTACAGGAAAATTAAAGAGACCTTTGGAGAGAAGAGAACCACTTGTAAGAATATCAAGAGCTCAGATGGCAACCCAGTTCTAAGCAAAGAAGGGAAGGCAGAAAGGTGGAAGGAGTATATAGAGGGTTTATACAAGGGCGATGTACTTGAGGACTGTATTATGGAAATGGAAGAGGATGTAGATGAAGATGAAATGGGAGATAAGATACTGCGTGTTGAGTTTGACAGAGCACTGAAAGACCTGATTCGTAACAAGGCCCCGGGAGTAGACAACATTCCATTAGAACTACTGATGGCCTTGGGAGAGCCAGTCATGACAAAACTCTACCATCTGCTGAGCAAGATGTATGAGACAGGCGAAATACCCACAGACTTCAAGAAGAATATAATAATTCCAATCCCAAAGAAAGCAGGTGTTGACAGATGTGAAAATTACCGAACTATCAGTTTAATAAGTCACAGCTACAAAATACTAACGCGAATTCTTTACAGACGAATGGAAAAACTGGTAGAAGCGGACCTCGGGGAAGATCAGTTTGGATTCCGTAGAAATGTTGGAACACGTGAGGCAATACTAACCTTACGACTTATCTTAGAAGAAAGATTAAGAAAAGGCAAACCTACGTTTCTAGCATTTGTAGACTTAGAGAAAGCTTTTGACAACGTTAACTGGAATACTCTCTTTCAAATTCTGAAGGTGGCAGGGGTAAAATACAGGGAGCGAAAGGTTATTTACAATTTGTACAGAAACCAGATGGCAGTTATAAGAGTCGAGGGGCATGAAAGGGAAGAAGTGGTTGGGAAAGGAGTGAGACAGGGTGTAGCCTCTCCCAGATGTTATTCAATCTGTATATTGAGCAAGCAGTAAAGGAAACAAAAGAAAAATTCGGAGTAGGTATTAAAATTCATGGAGAAGAAGTAAAAACTTTGAGGTTCGCCGATGAAATTGTAATTCTGTCAGAGACAGCTAAGGACTTGGAAGAGCAGTTGAACGGAATGGACAGTGTCTTGAAAGGAGGATATAAGATGAACATCAACAAAAGCAAAACGAGGATAATGGAATGTAGTCAAATTAAATCGGGTGATGCTGAGGGGATTAGATTAGGAAATGAGACACTTAAAGTAGTAAAGGAGTTTTGCTATTTAGGGAGTAAAATAACTGATGATGGTCGAAGTAGAGAGGATATAAAATGTAGACTGGCAATGGCAAGGAAATCGTTTCTGAAGAAGAGAAATTTGTTAACATCGAGTATAGATTTAAGTGTCAGGAAGTCGTTTCTGAAAGTATTTGTATGGAGTGTAGCCATGTATGGAAGTGAAACATGGACGATAACCAGTTTGGACAAGAAGAGAATAGAAGCTTTCAAAATGTCAGCTTTCAGAAGAATGCTGAAGATAAGGTGGGTAGATCACGTAACTAATGAGGAGGTATTGAATAGGATTGGGGAGAAGAAAAGTTTGTGGCACAACTTGACTAGAAGAAGGGATCGGTTGGTAGGACATGTTTTGAGGCATCAAGGGATCACAAATTTAGCATTGGAGGGCAGCGTGGAGGGTAAAAATCGTAGAGGGAGACCAAGAGATGAATACACTAAGCAGATTCAGAAGGATGTAAGTTGCAGTAGGTACTGGGAGATGAAGAAGCTTGCACAGGATAGAGTAGCATGGAGAGCTGCATCAAACCAGTCTCAGGACTGAAGACCACAACAACAACAACAACAATCCCAACCACCCTTGTCTCGGTGAAAATCAGTTCACATGAGAGAAAAATCGTGTGATATGCACTGATGGATAGGGCTTCTCGTAAGCGCCTATGTAGCGAAGTGCTCACTATAGGTCTTTGTGCTGCTCTACCATTCATTTAGTGAGCCTGTACATACTTCTTTATAAGTAAATCTACAAGTACTGCTGTGTATCAGTGTTAATTCAGATTTTACACTGTCAGAAAAAATACACCCTGATCAGAACTGAGTAGCACTGAATACAATCTTGAGGGAGAACAGTGAATGTGAACATTACTGTCTTCAAATTAAGTTCTGTGTGTGAGTGGAACAAGTTTGTTTCTAAACAATACAAACATCATGTACCGTCAACATTTTAACTGTTGTGAAAATTAAAACTGTGTGTGTGTGTGTGTGTGTGTGTGTGTGTGTGTGTGTTTGTGGGTGTGTATGTGTGTGTTATAACGTTACGCATGTGTAGGCGATCTAATCGGCCGCCCAGTGTTGGTACAAGATAAGATGAATCTGTTGCGTGACTGAATGCTGGAGGCGCTACGGCCAACCCGGCTAGTTAACTGTCTACGACCAGTCAGGTGCAGAGACGAGCAATGTCACCGGAAACGGGAAAATCACGGAATGGGGAATTTCGACGAGGCGTTGATCCCTTGAGAGGGCCGGCTATGCTCCCAGTAATGGCGAGCTTTGAGATAAACTGAAGGATGGCTTCCTACAGCTCTTTGAGAGCCTATAATAATTTACAGTTCAAATATTAATGCAAATCTTAATACATCAACGATTCGTAGAAATGACGCGGATCTAATGACACAACACTAATTTCAATACCTTTAGAACTACAGAAGTTAATTTTATAAATGATAGAGCACAGCAATCAGTCGTCCTTTTTTGCAGGTTTTTATTTGGCAAATCCAGATTTCGGCTAATGCCTAGCCATCATAAGTGCACTATTTTCTAGCCTCAATGCATGTTAGCTCCCTGTTGTTCGGGCATCAGTCACAGTGAGCCCGAACAATAGGGAGCTGACATGCATTGAGGCTAGAAAATAGTGCACTTATAATGGCTAGGCACTAGCTGAAATCCGGATTTGCCAAATAATACCTGCAAAAAGAGAACGACTGATTGCTGTTCTCTATCATCTATAAATCAGATCACAGTAGTTGAGTGCACCCACGTTCGTAATGGAAGGTAACCTGACACAGAGGTTAATATTTCACAGTGTATAAACATTTTCACAATGAACGACTGAATTAACAACTTTTAATCGCTTCATGGGAGTTCAACAATCAATATCTCAGATGGCAGCATTGCTCTACAGTCTTCATCTCTGAAAGCTATGTATCTGTATCTATTTTATTTCTTGACTCCCTGCGTCTCTTACATCTTTTTTATTACGAGAATGTTTGTCAGAACATCGTATCTGCCACAATTACACAGCAAATGAATACAGCATGAATACCTCATATTTTGTCATACTTGTCCATTTATTTAATGAACAGTCTACTATTTTGCCAGTAGCTTTATACTATTCTTTGCACTGAATGGCCGGCCGCGGTGGTCTCGCGGTTCTAGGCGCGCAGTCCGGAACCGTGCGACTGCTACGGTCGCAGGTTCGAATCCTGTCTCGGGCATGGATGTGTGTGATGTCCTTAGGTTAGTTAGGTTTAAGTAGTTCTAAGTTCTAGGGGACTGATGACCACAGCAGTTGAGTCCCATAGTGCTCAGAGCCATTTTTGCACTGGATGGGTCAATTTTTGAATCATCTCGTTGAAATCTGAACTGTTTTGAGATGATGAAAATTTAGTGTATTATGACCACGAAAAGGGCTTAGTTTTCGTATATATTTGACAAGAAGTTAGTTTTGGGACTTTGCCACCATTCTCATAATGCTCTCAACGTAACTTTACTGCATTTGATAAGAGTATTTTCTGTCTATATTTTAACTGGATACCGTAGTACCACTTCCCGTTTATTTGAGATGGCCGGCCGGGGTGGCCGAGCGGTTCTAGGCGCTACAGTCTGGCACCGCGCGACCGCTACGGTCGCAGGTTCGAATCCTGCCTCGGGCATGGATGTGTGTGATGTCCTTAGGTTGGTTAGGTTTAAGTAGTTCTAAGTTCTAGGGGACTGATGAACTCAGAAGTTAAGTCCCATAGTGCTCAGAGCCATTTTTTCTGAGATGTACTTTCTTGACTAAACATCATTCAACATAATTCTCCGTTGGCTACGTCAATTACAGATATTATAATAGAACACTTTTTATTAAACTGTTGATTTATGTTTAATTTTATATTTTTGTGTATTTTATTAACTCGCAATTCTAGCCAATGCATAGACTATTTGAGTGCAGGATCACAGCTACATGTTATTATTTGCAGCGAACGAACAGTATGGCATGAATACACTCTCTATGACTTAATCGAGAATTTCTTTTTAAACAGAGCCGTGTATGGCCCAAGTACCTAATGTACAAGTAACTGTAGGTAAAGGCGCAACTGGTTTGCACGTATGGACTGTTGTTTTGAAGGGCAAACACACAAGCAGTAACCGTTAGATACCGTGGCATGTTCCACTGAAATCTTCTGTTATATTCGTAACCTATATAACCTACCAATATTATCTTTCTTGTACTTTTCCTTGATAGTTCAATGTCAAACCGGCCATTTTAACACTATAAAAATATGTACGTATTTTGTACTTTCCATTTTACTTCTCTTTAGAAAACTAAGTTGTCTGTATTAGGAATGCTCTTGGTCGAAGTGGGGAAATGTAGTGCTGTGCGCTATCCTTTGCTCTGACGGACGAAAAATGAAATAACAACAAATAAAGTAAAACTAAGAACCCACCACCATTTCGCATATGCCAATGAATTCTGCCATTACGCGCCATAGCAGTAGTATGGTAACGATCTGGATTGTTCATACTAATCGACGTGGTAACAATATTCATCTCAGTGTACTTAGTTCACTGTTACTTCGTCTCTCTTCTACAGGTTGCCTGGTTTGCAACTTACTTCGCGAAGTAGTTCGCCTCCATATTCAGCACTGAACCAGCTTTGAACGCTACCACAGCTTCGACGTCCTCAACATTCATCAATGTACCAGTCAGCGTACATGGTACGTACACCTCAATTCTAACAAACTCTTTGCGGGACGCAGTCTTCACGATGTAGCTAATGATACATATCTTGTGAAATACCAAGTGTACGTAGATTGCACGACAAAATTATAGGGCCGCTTTTTTAAAACCCTGCCATTTTCTCCCATTGTGACACAGAAGTTCGAAATTTGGTTCGAAAGTGCCGACACCCTTCCTACGTAATTATGCAAAAGCGTGCTGCACTGCGATGTCAGCCTCCGGCTCGACGACGTTTCAGACAGTAAGGCCCGAGCTCCGAAGTTTATGTGAGGAGTAAGGAGGGTTAACGATGCCACATTGACACCAAATTTTACAACAGCTTTGCCAACGCCATCGGGGACGTTTCTCACCTTAGAAAGCTCGTCACACTTTCCCTTACCAACATTTAACACTTTCTCTTGACACTTCTGCGGCAGGAGCCACAACCGCGAGACCCATTGTTGAAATCACGTGAATTTCTTACAGGGGGCCGAGGTAGACATTTCGGACGCAGCACTACTCATAATCGGCACGAAAACGTCTCATGATGTATGATAAATTGCGTCAATGAAAACCACCCCTTCCTCTGGTGCGTTCGTTTTTACATACTTCGCGGAAGAAAATGAAGTTTGCATTGCGATGTGCAATAGGAAGAGGTTCTTGTCAACCTTTGTCATTGCTGACAGTTTTGTACGAGTAACACTTCTCAAAGGACATCACGGGACTGCAAAGCCATTGAGCATGATTTCAGTCCTCTTGGATGTAATGTGACTGCAGTTTGTGCTCTGGTATTCAGAATAGAACCACTATGGACCGTTCAAACCATTCGACAAAGTATGAACGTGACACAAAGCAGAAAAGGATGTGTCTGCATTTTCACCCCTTCTTTTCTGCACCCTCCTGTTCCATGTGCACAGGAGGGTGAAACTTTGACATGTATATGTGTAAAACAGCAAAGTATCCTTCCACGCCTCCGCTCCCCTCCGCCTTCAATTTTGCAGTGTCGTTAGAGCCAGCAACGCACCTATGTTGGGCATTTTAAAAATGTCTCCGTAGACACACACCCATCCACTGATCCCACCGACTAGCGGGGCAGGGAAACCAGCCCTGCTGGCCGCATGCAAAATGTGAGGGACGCCGAAAGGGTTGCCTATCCTACTAGCGCGTAGGGATCGGTAGATGGGTGTTTTATTCTTGTACGTGGAAGTGCTGCGCCCTCTCTCACACTACTAGTGGCCCCAATGCACAAGCGACACGAGAGTACGAGGAAAGAGTGATCAAAGATCATAAACATCATCTTCTGTTTGGGTCACGTTCAGATTTAGTCGAATGGTTTTGAAGTGTCGCTCCTGGTTCCACCCTGTATACCAGAACAAACATTGCGATCACGCTACATTCGGAAGTCGTCAGATCACGATCAGTGAAGTTCCACCTGTGTGATGTCCTTAGAGAAGGGTTGAATGAACTGTGGGGCGTCAGCAGTGACAAAGATTGTTAAGAACGTTGTCCTCTTGCTCGTCGCTCTGCAGAACGTCATTTTCGACCGCGAAACGTGTGAAAGCGAACGCCCCAAAGGAAATGGTGGTTTCATTCACACCCTTCGTGACACATCCTGAGGCTTTTTCATGTCGATTCTGAGGCACGGTGTGTCTGAAAGGTTTTCCTCGAGCACCCTTAAGAAAACTGCGTCATTTCAACTATGGGCGTCATGGTTCTGACCTTTATTGCAGAGGCACCAATATAATTTGCGATTTGTGGCTAAGGGGAAGTTTCACGACCTTCCCATGGTGTGACACATCTGCAGCAATGTTTAGTAGAAGTGTGGTGAAATTTGATGCGAATGTGACTTACGGCAACTTACATCTCACAAAAACTTCTGAGTTGTGCCCATCCCCTCTTGTCTGCATTCGTCGACACCTTGCTGTTTGAAGCATCACCGAAACCGAAGATGTCCCCGCAGAGCACCACGGTTTTCTACGTTACAGAGGAAGTTTTTAGGCACCTGCGGCCCAAATTTCTAACCTCTGTGTATTAACGGCAGAAAATGAAGTGCTTTCAAAAAGTGGTCCTTTAATTTTGTTGCGCAGTGTATACGTCATTAACTACAGAATCAATGTAAATTCAATTTCGAACTGAATAATACACAAATATTTCAAGCGACTCCCAGAAATTTTATTTTGGCCAAAAGGTTGTTTCTCTATAGCAAATTATACAGTAGCAAGGTCATGAAAAAAGATACGAAAAATTTTTTTGCACTGTTTGAGATGGTGAAATGTTTTCATAAAGCTATTTATTCTGTAATATGAATCAAAATCGCCGTTGCCAACGCCTTGCACTAGATTATGTAAATGTTTCGTCGATTATCGATATGCTGCCACCTAGGTATATCTTTTATTGGCCTAATCGATAATAATACTCATAAAATTGTCTAAAATCAGAGCAATCCGTTTTCGTTGCGTACGATCGTGCATATTCTTCACGTAATACCATCTGTTTCGAAATTAAGTTAGAGACGAATTTTTATGTAGTTCATAATTTAGAAGTCAGTGTGGTTTGGTTTCGCGAATTTACTTAAGTGAAAGAGAATTCTAATACATCGCGGCTTTTGAATATATTCTGTGTTTCGCCAACTTTAGGCCATTTTTAGAATGAAGGATTGATGAACAGCTCTTGTTCCTAATCCGGTACACGTAGACCATAGAAGTATGTTTTAAGGTCTTACTGTTTTAGGTGGGGAAACAAGAATTTTGTATTAATGATACATTAGTTAGTGATAAGACGTTGAGTCATGTTCCAACATTAATGGAAGTTATTAGATCAAACTAAAGATAAGTTATCAGAAACGCAATCAATGGTAGCTACATCTCTCAGGGTAACTTCATTAGGCTGTTTGTAAGAACTGTAACTGAAACCTCATAAGAAAGACGTGCCACGATTAGTAAGTTTCACGGACTTCTAATACTCTGTCTGAGAGCGGTCACTAATCTCGCCTGTCTCAAGTTCTTTGTTCACAGTATTTGCAAGCAGTCGCTGAGCCTCTCTATTGACAGCACAGAGTTCTAGAGGTCTTTTTTCTTTTTCCTATCTGGCCATGTATAGCATACATGCGCGTGACCTACTTTTATCTGAGACGCTATTGACAAAGCAGCTTCGGGTCTTTGTGACCATCTGCCGACATCCACGCAGACACTGGAGCGCTGAAACCTCTGGTCTGCACAGAACTTGTTCTTTGTTTCTTTTTCAGCGAACAGCGCTGTAATTCCTACAGTACAGCTGCCTACAGCGGCTTACTGGAACTGCCCTCGTAACAAAGTTAGAGAATTTTGCATCCACATCTAAACATAAATCCCTCTGTTTGTGGATGGCGCTGTACAGTCTTAACTGAACATTTTTTAACTGCAACATATCGCTGTTTTTCGGCATTTATTTGTCTTCGGTCCACAGAAGGTTTCAAACCAAGCCCAATTTCTAGAATAGGTTTTTGTAATAGAAAGGATGTGTTATTACTGCAAAAAATATTACGCCAGTCCGTAATAAAACGTACACGAAATTCTTCCGGCTGCGGTACCAATAGTTCTGCATAGCTAAAAACCCATCAGCTCCTAATAATGCACCCTTTAACCTCTTAGAGGCACACTAACACCTACTTCCTAGTACTCAGATACGTAACGGTATGCTGCACCGGCGTTTACGCTATCTCTGTGTAGTCGTAATACGGAATGGCACGCAGGTTCTTCTACACATCTTCTTAGTTTTTATGAAATAAGGCTATCCTGTTCTGCGTGTTACAATTCAGACAGTCGTTTATGTATTCTGGTATATGACGTGAATCTCGATATTTTGTCAACTAATGGATTCTGATTAAACTGGATGTCGCAGGCAACTGTCTGAATACACTGGCCAATTATCCTCGAGGTTCGTTTCTTTTCTAATTACAGTTTGGCGGCCAGGAAGTGTCAAGAGAATACAAGACCTTGTACTTTACGATTCAGCGTCCACTTGAATCTATTACATCAGAGAAGAACAAAAAGAAATATTCAGTAATAAAGAAAGAAATCTTTAACAGTTCTGCTGCATCATTTCGTTAAGTGGAGAGTAAACCGGACATTGACTGGCAGATTAGAACACTGATTTTTCTTTATTTTCGCTTACGCTTTACTCAGGATTCCATTGTACGAATCACAAGATGCAGTAGGAATTTAAAAGTAGGTACTATGTTAGTAAAATTTAAAAAACAAGTAATTCGTTTAATGACGTGTGTCAAACAATGCAGGTGCTCTTGAAGAAACCGACATCGTTTGCTCAACATGCCACTACTGACGACGAAAACTACGAATGAACTAAACCAATCAACTATTGAAAGTGAGATTGTGGTTTCCTTTCGACAGTACATAAAACGTCGAACATTCAGATAGAGACCTGCTCTTGTGAATGCTTCATGAGTCTATTTTGACAGCAGGGAATCGTGTACAACGTGATACAGGACGAATTTCAGGAATAATATCGCAAGGCTTAGAATAACTTGATCTACATTCATGAATACGACACTTGATAATGATGTGGAACGTATTAGTATACCAATAGGTTTATTTACATGTCATAATTTGAGTGTTTTTTCTTCTTGAAAGATCACTAATTTACATCTAAAAATTCATCTAGTGCGTAGAAAATTCAGAAATTCTTTTGTTTTTGTATGTTCGCAGGCTCTCTGTCAGACTTTTGATGCTATTGGGTAAATGACCAAAGATTTCTGTGGCAGCATAATTCTTTTCTCATAGTGTTGTAACTATACACATTGCTACAGCTTTTTAATTCGAACGTGTTATTAATAACAAATTTCATAAGTGAATATACATTGCATAAATGTCTGTATAATGATGTTGGCTGGGTTCCTGCTATTATTCTGATTACACCTTTTTGTGCAATAAAGACTTTTTCCCTTACTGATAAATTACCGCAAAATATGGTGCCACACGAAGCTAGTGAATGGAAACAGGCATAGTAACCTAATTTACTTTTATGTTTATCGCCAAAATTTGCAGTAACCCTAACAGCATAAGTAGCTAAACTCAAACGTTTCAGCAGATCATGAACGTGTTTCTTCTAATTCAATCTCTCATCAATGCACACACCCAAAATCTGGAATGTTTTGCCTTAGGTACAGACTTCTTTTCAAACTCAGTATTTATTAATGGTGCCATTTAGTGTACAGAACTTCATGTACTATATTTTATCAAAAGATAATGAGACTCCATTTGCAGAGAACTATTTAATAATTTCCTGAAAGACATAATTTACAGATTCCTCAGCTAATTCTTGTTTTTTGGGAGTAATTACCGTACTTGTATCATTGGCTAAAAGGAACAGCTTTACATCTTCGTGAATATAGATTGACAAATCATTGACATACAGCAGTCTTAGGTCTTAAAAGACATAAGATTGAACCTTGTGGGATCCCATTCTTGAAACCTCCCAATTTTGATGAAGCTGCTGATTTTTGCACATTATGTGAACTGTTTATTTCAGCTTTCTGTACTCTTCCAATTAAATATAAATTAAACCATTTGTGGACTGTCCCACTCATACCACAATACTTAAGCTTACTTAGAAGAATTCCACGAGTTACACAATCAACAGCCTTTGAGAAATCACAGGTAATCCCAATTGCTAATGTTCAGTTATTCAAAGCATTTAATATTTGATCAGTGAAAGCATGTATAGCAACTTTCTGTTGAAAAATCTTTCTAAAAACCAAACTGACAATTTGTTAGTACTTTATTTATACAAATAAGTGAAGCTACTCTTGAATACATTACTTTTTCAAGAATTTTGCACAAAGTTGTCAGAAGCGAGACTGGACACTAGTTGTTGACATCAGATCTGTCTCCTTCCTTATGCAATGGTTGAACAATAGCGTATTTCAATCTGTCAGGAAAAATCTCTGCTTCATCAAGCTATTACATATGTGGCTGAGATCCTACTTATCTGCTGGGAATAAGCTTTTAGTATTTGATTGGAGATACCATCAATTCCATGGGAGCTTTTACTTTTGAGTGAGTTTATTATTTTCCTAACTTCGGAAGGAGAGATGGGTAAATTTCAATTTTATCAAATGCATAATTACTGCCTCTTCCATATATAGCTTTGACTTTTGTAATGAACATCTGGATCCTATCTTCTCCAAACAGTGAACAGGCTCTCATAGCTTTCCTTTAACATAAAAAATTAATAATATGTTTCTGTTTGCAAGAACAAAACCACAAAAGAGATTGCATAATTCTCTACCTGTGCGAAGGGAGTAAAATTATTCTGGGAGGTTCACTTACTGAACTGTTACAGTACGCTGATACTATAGCTCCCAGACTGAGATACTGTGACAGTAAATGGCATGACGTTTATAACAGTAAATAAGTAAACTATCCTTAATCACGAACAACGAGATCGAATGTATTGGTCCAATTGCAATATGGTGGTGCACCCAACAAGAATCAGATGAGACACGAATGCTGCCTGGACAGACATCAGAATTCAGTATCCAGATAGAACAGAAATCGCCAGTCTCAGGCTACACCCTCCCATCTTTGCGACCCAGACCGAATATAGGGAAAGAAAATCTGCAGTTGGCCCTACGTTGTCTGGGCGAACGAGGCCACGAAGTTTGAGAGATATTTTTGGTCTGGCATCGGGGATATCTCCCATAAACTAAAAGTGTACAGTTTGTGTATAAGATGGGGAACTATGGGAGCAGTCAGTGGTACACTCAAATTTTCTGCAAACACTAAATATGAAGCTCTACTTCCGTCATTGACAATTGAATGAGTTTTAAGGAACAACTTCGTTTCAACCAGTTCGTTACGTTACGACAGTACTTCCCTAGCCAATACTAGCTAGTTCCGAGCGTTGCTCTTTCTCAAGTGGACCAAAGGTGTGAGTACTTCATCCTCGTAAGTACCATTTTAAAACAAGTCTAGTGTGAACGACGTTGTTCATTAATTTTATCGAAGCCGTGGACCTTACCCAAAAGTCAATTTAACGGGGCGTGTGCCATCCAGCGCTGATGCAACATTTTAGGTTCACTGCCCGGTTCATGTAATACGTTTACAAAGAACATTGTCTTCAGTACATTTACTTTGCATTAACAATACGTCAAGTACTGGAGAAACCAAACTGATAAAGACCGCAATACGTTTAAGTCAATCCGTGTATCATACAGCGGTCTTTCCCAGAAATCTGGTATATTAGCCTAGCAAGGAAATTTCACACGTCGTAAGAAGGCTGCACGACCCAGAGGTCCCTTCCAGGCTCATTTATGCCTGAACTTAAAAAAGCTGCTCAAATGGCGCTACTCCGCTGACGTTCGTTGTACTCTGTAGCGGTAATTCATTATATATTTTGAGGCTAGTGCTGAGCCACCGACATACACCTGTCGATGTCAGAAAGTGCTGCACCAGGTGAACTGACAAATAAATAACCCGCTCTTCATATACTCAAATGAATTCATATACAGGTGCGGCGCAGTGGGTAGCTTCATGATTCCAATCTATTAAAAGGGATGGCAATAGCATACGTGAAAGAAGGATGTGGTAACTTACACGATGACAAAACATGGAGTATCATGAAGCAACTGAATGAAACAATAAAAGCACGACGTCGTCAGGACACAA
The DNA here is from genome assembly GCF_023898315.1 of Schistocerca nitens. Lineage (NCBI taxonomy): Eukaryota > Metazoa > Arthropoda > Insecta > Orthoptera > Acrididae > Schistocerca > Schistocerca nitens. The sequence goes on along the minus strand of NC_064614.1, from coordinate 503,184,912 downwards.
GTGGGCCATCGGGACCATCCGACCGCCGTGTCATCCTCTGGTGAGGATGCGGATAGGAGGGGCGTGTGGTGAGCACACCGCTCTCCCGCTCGTTATGATGGTTTTCTGTGACCAGAGCCGCTAAGATTCGGTCGATTAGCTCCTCAATTGTGCATCACGAGGCTGAGTGCACCCCGAAAAATGGCAACAGCTCAGGGAGTCCTGGACGGTCACCCATCCAAGTACTGGCCACACCCAACAACGCTTAACTTCGGTGATCTGACGGGAACCGGTGCATCCACTGAGGCAAGGCCGTTGCCTGAATGAAACAATAGTCACTACAAAATCCTGTTTCCTAAAATTTGCTGTGGACTTCAAGTCAAATACGAGACGCAATGGCATGTAACCATTATTTTCATTAACAGTTAATACAAGTTACAACGGAAATAAAATTATATCACCTTGGCAAAGAGTGGGTAATGAATTAGAGATGAATACCTTAAAGTCAACACAACAGTGTGGGGGGACTATTTAGTTCGTGGAAATCGTGTAGCGACTACTGGAAGTTATTCAGAGAGGAATGAAAGCAGTACGGGAAGAATCATGCATGCACTTACTATCTTAATTGAACACATGTTAATTCTAGATTATTAATGACTGTACTTGAATTATAAACGTAAAAGCTCTAAAGTCAATATGAATACTCCGTGTACGTCCCGTAACTTGAACTGCGAAATTTGCAGTAGCTCAACATACTTAGCGTTACTGTACCTGCGAGTGGCGGCTATGGTAGTTGAAAATTGTAAGTCATCTGGCCTGCCTCAGAGCTCGGAACTGAAGTCCCCCTGTCGGCTGAAGCGTCCTCTGGTGATTCCCGGATGTAAGTGAGTGCCATAGAGGGCTCACAGTAAGAAGCAGAATTTTTACTTCTGCGTGATTTTGACCAGCAATGGTAGTGATTCTTCCGGGTGCTTACCAATACGGTCGAATCTAATACTGCAACAATCTCCCTTCCACACTCAATTTAAACATAATTAACCAGTAGCCAGAGTTTAGAATGTTGATGTTCCGAAACAAGCAGCACCTTACTCATACCATCTGTTAAATCTCTCATTTTTAGCCAACAAGGTCTAGACGCACACACAGCCACTTCTATTTTTCAACTCTAGATTTTATCCATATTGTATAATGGTAGCAGTCCTTACTATTTCTTGACTGTTTCAACAGCAGCGCAATTAACATGGCGCCAGGTTAGCGGCTGCAGGTTCCGTATTCATAACCACAAAAGCGCCCGATGGTCTCCAGTCTGGTTCCAGTTAAGAGACTTCCATCTCTCTGTTGCTTCAGGTCTAGCGTGTACCAGAAGGCTGACTTTCTGCTGACAGCAAGGCGCCCCGAAACTGCGCCCTCTCGTTGTCACCTTGCAGTGTCTCCCTCCGGCGCCAGTTCGCTGATCGTTTTAAACACACGTTACAATGATTTCCCTTCGTTTAGGACACACTTAATATAGTGCTCTGACCTTACTTCCGGTCGCAGGTTCGAATCCTGACTCGGGAATGGATGTGTGTGATGTCCTTAGGTTGGTTAGGTTTAAGTAGTTCTAAGTTCTAAGGGACTAATGACCTCAGATGTAAAGTCCCATAGTGCTCAGAGCAATTTTTGACCTTGGTTCTCATCTTGTTGGCGGCGTTTGTCCTTTGAAACAGTTCGCGGCACACCCAGTGCCCGGACGGTTGCTGCTTCCTTACACCCGAGTGGGCTCTACCAGAAAAGTTCTTCCCAATAAGACTCCCAGCTACACTACTGGCCATTAAAATTGCTACACCAGGAACAAATGCAAATGATTATCGGGTATTCATTGTACAAATATATTACGCTAGAAGTGACATGTGATAACATTTTCACGCAATTTGGGTGCGTAGATCCTGAGAAATCAGTACCCAGAACAACCACCTCTGGCCGTAATAACGGCCTTGATACGCCTGGGCATTGAGTCAAACAGAGCTTGGATGGCGTGTACAGGTACAGCTGCATATGCAGCTTCAACACGATACCACAGTTCATCAAGAGTAGTGACTGGCGTATTGTGACGAGCCAGTTGCTCGGCCACCATTGACCAGACGTTTTAAATTGGTGAGAGATCTGGAGAATGTGCTGGCCAGGGAAGCAGTCGAACATTTTCTGTATCCAGAAAGACCCGTACAGGACCTGCAACCGGCTGAAATGTAGGATTTCGCAGGGATCGAATGAAGGGTAGAGCCACGGGTCGTAACACATCTTAAATGTAACGTCCACTGTTCAAAGTGCCGTCAATGCGAACAAGAGGTGACAGAGACGTGTAAGCAATGGTATCGCATATCATCACACAGGGTGATACGCCAGTATGACGATGACAAATACAGGCTTTCAATGTGCGTTCACCGCGATGTCGCCAAACACGGATGCGACCATCATGATGCTGTAAACACAACCTGGACTCATCCGAAAAAATGACATTTTGCCATCCGTGCACCTAGGTTCGTCGTTGGGTACACCATCGCCGGCGCTCCTGTCTGTGATGCAGCGTCAAGGGTAACCGCAGCCATGGTCTCCGAGCTGATAGTCGTCGAACTATACTTGGAAGGAGAGACAGCATTGGTCGTTTTTTTTTTTTGTTTTATTAACCGCAAAATCGATTTTCGGTCACTTAGTGACCATCCTCAGTGCTATAATATACAATTTAAATTGGTAGGCACTGGTGTCAACAAGCTTAGAGCAATCACATAAACTGAGCAATACCAATTTAAATTGTATATTACAGCACTCAGGATGGTCACTAAGTGACCGAAAATCGATTTTGCGGTTAATAAAACAAAACAAAAAATACGACCAATGCTGTCTCTCCTCCCAAGTATATCCATTATCTGGTCGTGGTGCACAGGACACTCCATGGAGTCGCCAATCAAGTCGTCGAACTGTTCGCGCAGATGGTTGTTGTGTTGCAAACGTCCCCATCTGTTGACTCAGGGATCGAAACGTGGCTGCACGATCCGTTACAGCCATGCGGATAAGATGCCTGTCATCTCGACTGCTAGTGATACGAGGCCGTTCCATATTGCACTCCTGAACCCACCGATTCCATATTCTGCTAACAGTCATTGGATCTCGACCAACGCGAGCAGCAATGTCGCGATACGATAAACCGCAATCGCGATAGGCTACAATCCGACCTTTATCAAAGTCGGAAACATGATGGTACACATTTCTCCTCCTTACACTGGGCATCACAACAACGTTTCACCAGGCAACGCCAGTCAACTGCTGTTTGTGTATGAGAAATCGGTTGGAAACTTTCCTCATATCAGCACGTTGTAGGTGTCGCCACCGGCGCCAACCTTGTGTGGATGCTCTGAAAAGCTAACCATTTGCATATCACAGAATCTTCTTCCTGTCGATAAAAATTTCGCGTCTGTAGCACGTCATCTTCGTGGTGTAGCAATTTTAATGGTCAGTAGTGTATAATTAAAAAGACGTCTAGAAGAAGAATTTAGTATCGAAATATAGTAATTGGATGTGGCAATCGCTGAAACTAACTTTAATCATACTTATACTTTCGTTTCTAGCTTGAGGTAACTTGGATTGACTGTATGTTAAGTTAGTTTCAAATCAATCGTTTGCTTACTAATGATTACACTTTTGAGCACAGTATTATCATAAAAGTAGGGCGAATTATGCTTGGCGTTTGACGTACGATGAAAGCTCTTTTCCAGCGTTTAGCGGCAGCCAATATCCCTCCCGACAGACTGTAGTCACCATATGATGCATTATGGTTGCATTAACTCTGAGCAAAATCTACGAGCAATTCACGATCAGCTTCTTGATCATGCAGAGACTGCAATAACCAGCTAAAGTGCTGAAGTCGAACAACAGTGTCTCAATTGGTGATTGGCTGCACTACCGTTACTTTCTAAGCTTTGAGTTTGATTCTAGGCACAGCCCTATGAGTCGATACAACAGAAACATCAGCCGCCGGCGCTCAATGGCGCAATAGCTTTCGCAGACTTACTTTCCAGGCCACTCCTAAACGTTGTTTTCTCGGTGAAAACCGATACACCAGCTACTACAGTACGAGGGCGGTCAAGAAGTAATGCAACACGTTTTTCTTCTCGACCAGTTTCAGCTGAAAAAATGCATAATTTTTTTTGGGACGTCGTGGAACGTTCCCGCTTCATTCCCTATAGTTTCATGAAGTTCCGATAGGTAGGCACTTGCAGAGTGTCTACGGAGGCCTGGCAGTGAACAAAAGCATGCTGAGTCGTTGGGCCAAGTGTCTGTCGTCACCCAGGCAACGTCGCGCCAACTTGTACTATCTCAAGCGTGCCGGCATACCACAGACAGTTGTGACTCCTAAAATGTTAGAACCGCGGATACTATCATTCGAGCTGATCGACGGATCACAGTCAAACACCTCGCTGCTGAACTGGACTTCTCTGTTGTTAATGGTGACATACTCGTCCGCCGCCCGGGGTAGCCACGGGGTCTTGGGCGCCTTGTCACGGTACGCGGCTGCCCCCGTTGGAGATTCGAGTCCTCCCTCGGGCATGGATGTGGGTGTTGTCCTTAGCGTAAGTTAACTTAAGTTAGGTTAAGTAGTGTGTAAGCTTAGGGATTGATGACCTCAGCAGTTTGGTCCCATAAGACCTTACCACAAATTTCCCATTTCCACACTCGTTCACCAGGTGGTGTACTCAAAGGTTCCTGGGTTCCTCGCCGCCTAACGGATGACCATCAGGAGGAACGAAGGACAATCTGTGCGAAAATTCTTGCGCATTACGAGGCTGACCGTGACTTTTTTTCTGTTGAATATCGTCAGAGACGATGAAACATGTGTTCAACATTTCGAACAGGATACAAACCGGCAATCCATGGAGTGGCGTCACATCACCTCTCCTCGCAAGAAAAAGTTCAACGCCACACCGTCAGCCGGTAAAGTCATGGCAACTGTCTTCTGGGACTCTGAAGGAGTCTTGTCTCCCTCTTGGTGCAACGATCAACTCTGATGTGTGTTGTGCCACCCTCAGCAAACTGAAGAAACGAGTGCAGCGTGTTCGTCGACACAAAATTGCAAGCGATTTTCTCCTTCTCGATGATAGCGCAAGACCTCACACAAGTCTGTGCAGCCGAGAGGATCTCCCAAAACTTCATTGGATTGTTGTTTTTCATCCACCATACAGCCAGGATCTCGCACCTTCGGACTCACATCTGTTTGGCCCAATGGAGAATGCATTCCGTGGGAAACAGAACTTGGATGACGGGGAGGTTGTTGAAGCAGCAAGACATTGGCTCCGACGACGACCGTAGAATTGTACCATTCGGGCATACTGGCCCCCCAGTATGTTGATGTAGGGCCATCGCATACAACAGAGATTATGTTGAAAGAAAGGGTTTTATAGCCAAAGGAAAGGAGAATAATATGGCGTATTAGAATCCTGAATAAAACTAACCTGCTTTCAGAAAAAAGTATGCTGCATTACTTACTTGAACGTCCCTCATATCTGAGGAAAAGGTACCATTGCCATGCTGCAGTGGCAGCCTATCTTCAGGGATACTGACTCCCTTGCAACGCCAGAGAACCTGTTTACGTCGTATCTAACTCATCCTGTAGTCCGGCAGAAAAAAGAACGGATATGGTCACACGATAGCTAATACAGTCCGCAGCCCGTGGTCTAGTGATGCCGGCACGGTAACAGCGTGTTCGGTCAGAGGGTTAGCTGCCCTCTGTATTAAAAAAAAACTGAGTTAATGGATCAACGACGATCTGAAACGCGTATCTTGTGACGTCCGCCACGAGCAGATGCAACGAACGAAAACGAACAAAATGAGATAAAAAAGTGGCTAGTTTTTGCTGCCTCTGGATCACGGGTTCCCAGTTCGATTCCCGGCCGGGTTGGTGATTTTTCTCTGCCCGGGGACTTGGTGTTTGTGTTGTCGTCATCATTTGTGACAGTGGCTAGATTGGACTGTGTAAAAATTGGGACTTGATTTTCTTCCCTCGGAGACTAATCGTTTACGTTGCCTTAATCGTTTCATCTCATCTTCGTCACACACCGAAGTGTTGTCAAATACAAAGACATCCATCAGGTGTCCGAACAACCCCGATGTGGTCTCCCGGCCAGTAATGGTATACGACGATTTCATTTTTTATCGGAGGGCAAAGGGAAGCAGTAAAGTACCTTTGACGTGACAGCATCTTCTCAGCTAAGAGCGACGATGAATTATCTTAACTACACCAGGATGAGGAATATGACCAGTCGTGTCTTCATCTACAATATTTTTCAGTAATTCACCTGAAGTTGACAGTTTGACCTTTCCGATCAAAGCTACCGCGGCATGATCACTCATCTACGTGACCGCGACCTTCATTTGCACTCCACGCACGAAGTTGCGATCCTACAGCCAGATTCTCGTTATCTGTTACGATTTCATCACGTCCACCGTGTACAGTACTGCAAGTGAGATTTCCACTATGATGTATTCCACTGACGGTGCGGCATTCACGTGTGTGCAGTGGAGATGGATGCTAGCAATTTATGAAGGGACATGAACGGCGCATTGATTAACACCAGTTAGAGTGTTCGTGTAAATGAGTTGTTAATGTACCTATACTAACTGTATCTGCGACAGTTATTCGTACAGTGCATTCCGTTTCGTAATTAAGTAAATGCTAACACGTTTAGGAACTTAGGTTTTGAAACGACAAAACGGAAAGCTGCGTAAATGCTCGAACGCTTAGGAACACATGTTTTGAAACGACAAAACGGTAAACTGCGTAACAAGTTCATGAGACATCGGGTCAGTTATACGAGGTTTGCACATAAAGTACTGCACCGCATTTTTTTCTTCAACAATTCTTTATTGAACATATGAGAATTATACACACAAAAGAATGGTGTTTTATCTACACACCCTAGTTTTCCACGTAATCTCCATCCCGTTCTGTAGCCTTTCTCCAGAGCGTGTATGTCCCGTCGGTACCAATCCTTGTCCCGGTGGCGAAGCCAGTGCTTCAGTGTATGAATCACCTCGTCTTCATAATGTCTTCCACGAATGGCATCCTTTAATGGCCCAGAGAAGTGGAAGTCCGACAGGGCTACGTCAAGGCTGCAGGGTGAATGGGATAACACTGTCCAACCCTATTTTGGGTTGAGTTCAGCAGTCCTCAGACTTGTGTCGAACCGAGCATTACTGTATTCCAGCGAAACATCTCCTGGGTTGGTGTGGCGCCGAAGTCGCGCGAAGCGCGTCTTTAGTTTTGTTAATGTGTTGACAAATGCTTCTGAATTAATGATACCGCCTCTTGGTATCACACCAACAAAAATCACACCTTCAGAGTCCCAGAACGTGGTGGTCATGACCGTACCGACGGAAGCAGCTGCGTTGAATTTTTTCTTCTGTGGGAATGGCGCCATTCCATCGATTGTCGTTTTGTTTCGGGCTCAAAATGGTGAACCCAGGCTTCATCATCTGTCACGATCCGCAACAAGAAGGCCTCCACCTCAGCTTCAAAACGTTACAACAAATGAAGACAAATGTTTTTTCTGTGCGATTTCCGACCCATCTTGCACACACGTTTGAATATCCAAGTGTGCGGATAATTGCATCCACACTTCGTTTGCTGATTGACAGATGGTTCAAATGGCTCTGAGCACTATGGGACTTAACATCTGAGGTCATCAGTCGCCTAGAACGTAGAACTACTTAAAGCTAACTAACCTAAGGACATCACACACATCCATGCCCGAGGCAGGACTCGAACCTGCGACCGTAGCGGTCGCGCGGTTCCAGACTGAAGCGCCTAAAACCGCTCCGCCACACCGGCCGGCCATTGACAGATGCAGCGCCAACTGCCGAGTCGTAATGCGTCTGTCCTCGAGAATGACAGCATCAGCTCGCTGCAACGTGTCATGTGGGAAAGCCGTGGATGGTCTCCACGACCGCTGGAAATCGTGGAGCTCCGCCGAACCGCCTTCTGATGAACTCACCCTTCGTGCCTAGCGGCTAACTGTACTTCTTTCTACAGCAGATGCTCTATAGACGTTGCACAAGCGTTTGTGAATATTCCCCGCAGTTTCTTTCCCTGCAGTGAGAAATTCAATGACGGCACGTTGCTTATAACGTACATTACCTACAGACGCCATTTTGAAACTGTCCTGCAGCTGTGCTACCTGTCGGTGGTGACGGAAACTTGGTCCGCTCGCTCACGAGATTTCAAATAATACGTACGTATCGTTTCGCTTCGTAGCATTGTTTTCGGCTGAGAAAAAAATGCGGTGCATCACTTTCCGGGCAACCCTCGTACTATAGGTGGCAGAGCTGCTGGAACCGTTCGTCGTAGACTTCTCCCACAAACTTCTTCAACAATGAGCTGGTGAAACATCACAAGAGCGGTACTGCTGGCCACATTCATGGCATTATCCACACGTGGCTCTCAGAAGCTCACCACACTTTTACTGGGTACGGGCTTAGCGAACCTGGCTTTCCTGGGATGGAGAACGGGAAGCGCTGCCAACTTTCTGTAACTTCTGTGCGTGCTTCAGCGACCACCGTGTGGAACTTTGTGAGTGTCATAGGTAATGGGCATCTTGACTTACCCGCCTGGATCGCAAAGAGAAAAGAAATCTGTCTCAAATAGTGCTGTGTACTAACGAGATGCCTAGCTGTTGAGGTGGAACAGTCGTTAGCGGGCAACGTCTTGGGGACCTGCCACATCTCAGTTGTATAAGGCTACTCTGGCAAGTATGAGTGGATCCATATGTCCCTAGCTGCTCGTTGGAACGCCATGGCGAATACAATCAGTACTGCCACTCCCAAAGTGATGGGTACCGTCTGGGAGTACTCACGCCCACTCACCCGAACGGACGAGACAGGCTAGTCCTCCTGACACTCAAACTGTATTTAGTAACGGGACTCAAGGAGCTCTATATCAGAATGTGTTTGCGCTGATCAAGAGGAAGGAGGGTGCTTTTGAAGATGTGTCCGCTTTTTTATATGCATTAAATATTAGAAGGAGTTGCTTGTACCTTAAGCTCTATTAAACAGTTACGAAATGATTCGTTATTGGTTGAGACCAACTGGTGGAACTTCTTAAGGAAGTTGCAAGAATTTTGTGACTATGACACAAATGTTGACTTACATAACTCCTTCAACTGAAGTGAAGATGTTGTCACTTGCCATGATATAGTGGACAAAGGCGTCTGAGAACTCAAATAAGAAGGGTGTCGCAGTGGATAGTCGATGTGGAGCAAATTACATAAAGGAAAATTGGAGAAATTGAGAAGACGGCCACCTCCCTCATGACCCTCAAATCTCTAACGCTGTCTGAACACGTCGTTGCAGGATTCCTTCGACGTAGGGTTATCTCTTACGAAACTAATCCTACGCACCATTACAAATGCCAGTGATTTGGCCATACGACGCTGAGTTGCGTAGGTGAAGCGACCTGCGAGAAATGTGGATAGGTGCCATGAATCTGGGCATAACTGCCCGTCTCCAGCAATAAGCATCAACTGCTCTGGCAGCCACCCGTTCTTGAACGGAGACTGCCCAGCTTCCGCTGAGGAACAAAAAATTCAGGAAACAAAAGTGAACAAGCGGATCACCCATATAAAAGCCAGAAAAGGAACACAAGGCGACGGAACCCACAGTCTTTCCTACTTCTGATGCTTCCTTGGTACAGTAACCTGTTCCCAAGATAGACGATTCGATGCAAGCGACATCCAGCGCACTATTATCAACCAACAGCACCTGTACTGGTATCCGTACATGTCAAAGAAAAATGAGCTAAGTCATAGCAATCCACGAAGCTACGATAGAAGAGCCCACGAATAATTTCACTGTGAGCCTAGAGAAGGCACGTCAAAAGGAACACACCTCTCAAAGTCCCGTTGCTGCATCATCGTTGAAGGGAAAGGCAGCATGGAAAGGGTCACGATACTCAGTTCAAAAGTTGTCCCAAGCTCCAACAGACGTCTTTATGGCCTTCGTGACTGATGAGGAGGACGTCATCATGGAGACACATGCCTCGTCACCGAACCCAGGCAGCCCCTCCTCTCCCCCTCACTCTACAAATTCCTCACCACCCTGGATCCCAGACTCCAGTGGATTACGAATGGATACAGGAACCATCTGCAGAAACTGAATTTCTTCGTACAGTATAGATCATCTTGTCTCCAAGGAGACTAATTTTGTAAAGACTGACGCACCAGTTCTTAAAGGTTATCACGTGCACAGGAAAGGCTACCTCTCTGGTGACAGGACAAAAGTTGTGACAGTAGTGTTCATCAGTGACACACTTCACCCCTCACCTATGCCCTTACTAACAAACCTCCAAGTGGTAGCTTTTAGTATAATGGCCCATATCACTCTCATGGTGCGCTTGGTGTACCTACCACGCATGATCGCACTGGCAGCTTGATCCTTGCACAGCTTACTGCTGTACTGCTGCATCCTTTTCTCCTTTTAGGAGATTTTTAAAGCACACAGTCACAACGTACAATGGGAATCAAACACCACTCGCTTTAGGGATCGGATACTTGAGTATCTCAAACAAACTGATGACATTATCTTGCTAAACATGGCTCAAGATACACATTTCAGCAGCGCTACAGCTTCATCTATAGACTCAGATCTCTCCCTCTGCGTGTCTGCCCTTGGGGACGCTGCTCAGTGGGAAGTGGATAATGGCCTACATGACAGTGAACACTACCCTATCTGAAGCGATCTGCCAGATGTAGCAGATCGCAGAAAGGAAGCGGCCACGATGATTGTTCAGAAAGGCTTACTAGGTGGTTTACAGCGAGTGAGGCGTTTTCGACCACTCTGAAAGCGGTCACAACTGGCTGGATCACACTACAGCCATTACTCACCATGTCCCAAAGTCAAGAGGAATACCTACGATGCAGCCTGTCCCTTGGTGGAATGATTAGTGTCTTTCGGCCATTAGGTAGGCAGCTAGGCGAAGATTCAATTGGTGCCCCACAGACATGAATCTGGCAATGTTACAAGTGGCGAGGGCAAAGGCAAGGAGAATAATTCGAGAGAGTATGCAGATGATTTGACAAGAATTCCAGAGCTCCATCAAAAGGCCCATAACCGCAAGTAAGCTATGGGAAGCCATCAGGAGGATCTCAAGGAAGAATCCACGACCGCCAATAGCAGCCGCAAGAGAGCAGGTTGTCTCCTAACATCGCAGAGGGACATTGCTCAAATAATAGCTGAATCTTACAAAACCATTACGGCCGACTCTAGGCAGCATCCGGGTTTCCGTCGTTGTCAGCATACACAAGAGAAGGTTGTTTATGATTTCCTTCCAAGCAACATTGAGGAAAATAACCGGTATATCTATCTCAGAGAGTTGGATACTTCACTGACAATAGCTCGTGGTGTTGCGTCCAGTCAAAACCTGGTAACGTACAACATGCTTCCAGTGTGTGTGCAGAAGGTATCACTCCACACTCAATAATCTGACCCTGCTCGTAGCAGCAGTTCAGCAAGCTTTCCTTATTCGATTTGGAGAAGGCCAAATACTTTGTTGCACCTCTCTCAGTGCGGGTTCCGTGCACGTGTACCACTTTCCCCACTCTCCTGCCTGACCGTTTTAAGCAGAGGAATGGTGTCCCTTAAGTTTCACGACATTCGCCATTTCGATCATCAGGTTTACATCCACAGCACGGAGTCCCCTACTGTGTTCCTTGTTTGCAATCGACTTCCCCGTCTTCTGTGCGTCCTCCAATATTGCAGCAGTTACTCGGCAACTGCATCTGAGCACCAAGTGATTGAAGGAATGTGCAATACCAGAGATTTTAAATTCTCATCGAAGAAAACTATATGTATTTATGTTATTCTCTACTGCTCGCTTTTTAATTTGCCTGTTTTAAAACTTGGGCGATACTGTTCTCACTTTCAAGGAAAAAGTGAAATATCTGGGCCTTACTTTTGATGAGAGGCTAACGTGACTGCCACACCTTCCACACCTTACAGAACTAAAACTCTGATGCCTTAAGGCTTTACACATCCTTCAATGTGTCACTCATAGGTGCCGAATAGTCAACAGGGCACATCTGCCAAAACTAATAAAACGTTTGTGCGACCCCGCATTGAGTACGGATGCTTGGTTTATGGATCAGTAAGGCCTTCGTACATCAAAATGCTGGATGCGGTTCACGGCGAACGTATCAGGCTGTCAACAGAGATCCAGGAGTCCAAATGCTAGCGTATGTGCAGAGGACAATGAGCGTCCGCTGTCTATTGAACATTTTCCCCTCGTGATACACCAAGCAATACATGGCTGTGTCGGCTTCTAAATCGCTCGCACCCATCTCCGTTGCACAGCCGCCACTGGGATGTCTATTCTACCACCATCCACGAGCAACGAGTCCATTTGTGATCGGTGCAAGGGAGAGCCTCTAGTTGCTACAGCTGGGGGCATGAAGGTCGAAAGTCATGGGGGGAGTATGGGACACCCCTGTCCGGATTACTTTTTGAATTGCATGCTTACAGGAAGAATTGTTCTCCATAATCTAGTTTTAAAATGAAATTTAACGAGATTTTACAAAGCCAACGGTATTTCATTATTGTTTAAGTGAACAGCTCTAAGCAGGGGGATTTTATCGGCTGTCGTGTCGTGTTCCACGACATTGTCCTCAGAGTAGTCCTCCCAGAACAGTGTTCAGTTTATTGACTGTTGAGACTGCGTCATGCCAAGAAATTCTTTATCTACACAGATTCCCAGAGTGCCTTTCTCGCTATTCACCAGGCGTTCGATACAGTTCCTCACAGTCGTTTAATGAACGAAGTAAGATCATAATGGACTATCAGACCAATTGTGTGATTGGATTGAAGAGTTCCTAGATAACTTAACGCAGCATGTCATTCTGAGCCGGCCGCGGTGGTCTAGCGGTTCTAGGCGCTCAGTCCGGAACCGCGGGACTGCTACGGTCGCAGGTTCGAATCCTGCCTCGGTCATGGATGTGTGTGATGTCCTTAGGTTAGTTAGCTTTAAGTAGTTCTAAGTTCTAGGGGACTGATGACCACAGATGTTAAGTCCCATAGTGCTCAGAGCCATTTTTTTTTTTTTTTGTCATTCTCAATGGAGAGAAGTCTTCCGAAGTAAGAGTGATTTCAGGTGTGCCGCAGGGGAGTGTCATAGGACCGTTGCTATTCACAATATACATAAATGACCTTGTGGATGACATCGGAAGTTCTTTTTGCAGATGATGCTGTGGTGTATCGAGAGGTTGTAACAATGGAAAATTGTACTGAAATGCAGGAGCATCTGCAGCGAATTGACGCATGGTGCAGGGAATGGCAATTGAATCTCAATGTAGACAAGTGTAATGTGCTGCGAATACATAGAAAGATAGATCCCTTATCATTTAGCTACAAAATAGCAGGTCAGCAACTGGAAGCAGTTAATTCCGTAAATTATCTGGGAGTACGCATTAGGAGTGATTTAAAATGGAATGATCATATAAAGTTGATCGTTGGTAAAGCAGATGCCAGTCAGATTCATTGGAAGAATCCTAAGGAGATGCAATCCGAGAACAAAGGAAGTAGGTTACAGTACGCTTGTTCGCCCACTGCTTGAATACTGCTCAGCAGTGTGGGACCCGTACCAGATAGGGTTAATAGAACAGATAGAGAAGATCCAACGGAGAGCAGCGCGCTTCGTTACAAGATCATTTAGTAATCGCGAAAGCGTTACGGAGATGATAGATAAACTCCAGTGGAAGAGTCTGCAGGAGAGACGCTCAGTAGCTCGGTACGGGCTTTTGTTGAAGTTTCGAGAACATACCTTCACCGAAGAGTCAAGCTGTATATTGCTCCCTCCTACGTATATCTCGCGAAGAGACCATGAGGATAAAATCAGAGAGATTAGAGCCCACACAGAAGCATACCGACAATCCTTCTTTCCACGAACAATACGAGACTGGAATAGAAGGGAGAACCGATAGACGTACTCAAGGTACCCTCCACCACACGCCGTCAGGTGGCTTGCGGAGTATGGATGTAGATGTAGATGTAGATGTAGATTCGCCCAGCAGATCGGATAGGGCAAGGCGTGCAGGACGCTCTCCTTCTCTTGAAAAGACAGGATAAGGAAATAATTTTCTGCTGGGTGCAGGGCGCATAGGAATCCGGGGAAACGAACTCTCTGATGCTTCTGCCAAAGAGGCCTGCTCTCTTCCACCTCCTCGCTTTTCAGCACCCCCCCCCCGCCCCCCAGCCACACACACACACAAGCTGTAACCTTATTTGTGACCCAGAAGACAATGTGTTGCTGGGAGGCTCAATGGTTGGAAGTGATGAATAATAATGTGCGTTCAGTGCGACCGTGACTTACCTCCTACCGACTACGACGAGCTGATAATGAGGCGAGGATAGTTCGTTTCTTATGTTTTTGTGTGATGTCTGGACCACTTTCCAAAATACAGGGTGTGAGATTTTAAAGTGTCGCAGAGTGCCTCGGTTATCCATTATTTCTAAGTAGTCACCCAACCACAGTCATCAGTCCCTTTTTAATTGTGTCTGTTTTAGTCTTTATTTTATCTGGTTATTATGCAGTGTTTTGTCTGACTTTTATGGACGGTCTTTCTAATTCTCAAGCTGTCAGGGTTATATTCTGACAACTTGAGTGAGTACGCCATTTGGATTTATATTTTGTTCTTATGTTTTTCATTGTTTTTAACACCTCATCTCTGTTATTCCAAGCAAGGTGCTGATGACCTTGTCTTTTATCATCCTAAAAACACCAGCATCACTATCATCATCATCATCATGAAGCATCACCTCACCTGCGAAACGCTAATGCGATACGTACGCGATTTTTCATGTTAAAGAAAAGGATGTAATCACTGGGAACCAAATCGGGATGTATGTAGGACGGTCAAGCAACTCGCAATGGAAGACTTCTCGGACTTTCCGAGGTGAGCATGGATGAATGTGGGTGTGAAGCAAATGCATACGAGAACTCAACATGGTACGCCGTTTGTTTAAAATTTCTCATCGTCGCTACTCTATCGTTCTGCAATACTCTCTTTTATTGACTGCTGTATTCTTTCCACAAACTGAACCAGCAGTAGGCCTATGCTGTCCCAAGAGATAAATGGTTTTCGAAGAAAATGGCTGGGGACCTAATCACAGGTTTTCATGGAAAATTCGTACGAATTTTCTCAACAGACTGGTGTTATGTTTAATGCATAGAACCCATATCTGATTCACCTGTTACAACGATAACGGAACAGCCATCACATTTGTTCCTTTACTGTAGTAGCAACCCGAAACAATTCTGTAGCTGTAATTATCACCCATAGGGGATTTTGGCACCCAACGAGCACAAAACTTGGATTAGTTGGATTAGTATAATATTTCATTCAGCACAAAAACTGTACGTGAATCACGTGGAAAACGATCTAAAATTCTGTAATTGTGAATTTTGCTAATGTCTAACTGTTTCGTGCCAACTTTTCACAAATTCGTTGGTGACTGTAGACTGTCCCTGATCTTGCACATTGCTTCGTCTCTTACAAAACATAGCCGGCCGCGGTGGTCTAGCGGTTCTAGGCGTTCAGTCCGGAACCGCGCGACTGCTACGGTCGCAGGTTCGAATCCTGCCTCGGGCATGGATGTGTGTGATGTCCTTAGGTTAGTTAGGTTTAAGTAGTTCTAAGTTATAGGGGACTGATGACCACAGATGTTAAGTCCCATAGTGCTCAGAGCCATTTGACCCATTTGAATCTCCCAAAACATAACTGTCCCATAATATTGTCACTCACAGGATTCTCGTCACAGATTGCACAGATCTCATGGTGATCATCCGCAGGGTTTTCGTTGTCACATACAGAAAAGGAATATGTGCGCCCTCTTCACTGTGGACTACAGTAGCCATTGTCAAGATAATGGTGTTACATTTCAACGCCCACATATGATGCCCACGCGTAATCACATGTTACACTGTGAACGGAGAAACCATCAAATTTATCGGCTTTCTGGAATAGGAATATCGAAGCCGAACCAATTCTATAGCTGTTATTGTCATCTAAACGATACTGACCTAGAGGAGACGTCGCTGCCAATGTACAACTGCCGTCAGCGTTACGCACTGGACGACCCACAAGTGGCGGCATCGGTTGCCGTTTGACACAGCCTGTGAGCCAGCTTGCTGTTCAGTGTGGTCGCTTAAACAGCTGTTGCTGAAAGAGGTGAATTTCACAGATCCATCTGCCACCTCAACCCCTCCCCCCCCTCCCACCCCCCCACCACCACTCCCCCCCGCCAGCTCACTCTGCGCCAGCCACCTGCAACCCTAAAGCCCAGAGCAGCTTTCATGGAATTATACAACCTTATTTGTGTCTCAGGATATCTCTTAATTCTTTGACTGCTCGCTTGTCAGTTATCAGAGAAGTAGTACAAGTGGTCAATATCATTACCAAATAACGTATAAAAATGGTTCAAATGGCTCTAAGCACTATGGAACTTAACATCTGAAGTCATCAGTCCCCTAGACTTAGAATTACTTAAACGTAACTAACCTAAGGACATCACACATATCCATGCGAGAGGCAGGATTCTAACCTGCGACCGTAGCAGCAACGCGGTTCCGGACTGAAGCGCGTAGAACCGCTCGGCCACAGCGACCGGCGAGTAACTTACACATCATTACTCTCCATTAGATTGTGGTATGACACCATGATGCATGGAAAGTCAGAGCTGTATCGTCTGGTAGCCCCTAATGTTGAATTTGTGTTGACACATACACACACAGAGAGAGAGAGAAATATGTTATAACACTAACACCACCGTGCATGCATGGTAGAAACGCGTGCAGTGTTTAAGGAATTGTAGTAAGGAAGTACATAGCGTCTGGAATAAAGTATAAGGGTCAGTAAAATGAAAAACGAACATTCTCCATAACGAGGCCATGTAATGGTTCCATTCAAAAGTAGTCATCATTCTCATTAAGACATTTACCCCACTGGGAGACGAGACGATCAGATCCAATTTCTTTGAACGCCGTCGGCTGCTCGCGGTTGCACTACCGCAGCCACTCTTGCACTAACTCATCCGATTGAAACCGACACCCAAGCATGTCTTTCTTCATGTCGCCAAAGACGTGAAGATCACGCGGTGAAACATCCGGTCTGTACGGAGGAATTTCAGTGTCTCCCAAACAAATCGCCCGGCTGGCAGTGTGCGGCGTGCCTTATCGTGCAACAGGATGCTTCCATTCGACGGCATTCCGACAGCCCGAACGTAAACGGAAAGCCAACAGTAGAATCAGCCCACATATCCACTGCCAAAGAAATCCAAAACTGTTCACACAAATTCCAGTAAAGTTATGATGACCTTCTTCTTCAATTTCGGGGGCCTTCTCCTCATCGATAAGCCATAAAGTCAAAATTCCCGGGCTGCCGTCAGCCAGAAGTATCTTTTTGGACTATAACGCCCGTCCCAACACTGCCAATCGGATGAAGGCTAAGCTACAGCGAGTCTAGTTTCCCAGTGGGATAAATGTCTTAATGTGGGTGCTGGTTACTTTTGAATAGAACCATTTCATGGCCCCGATATGGCCGGTCTTCGGTTTTCATTTAACTGCCCCTTATATAACAACTTTCAACAAAGGTGGTCTGTTTTGTCTATGTTGGTACTTTTTAACATCGTCTTCTTCGGTGGACTGTTATTGTCAATAGCCCACTTAAACTGTGAGCTGAAAGGATTCGCAACAGTATCTTTGGTTCAGAAAATAGCGCACTTTCATTCGAAATCTAAAAAAAAAACAAAAAATTATCACTGCGATGCTGTTACATTTACTATTTTGGCTGACCTAATTTTACTGTCAAAGGTAGGAAACACACTTTACATGTTATCGGATTTTAGTGATGTTATCGTACACATTCAAGTCGTTTTCTGTATGTTATGAGAAAAAAAATTCCAAACTCTGATTATATCTTAGAAGATTTATTGCCCGTTCTATCTGAAACGACGTATATTTTTCCTAGCTGTAGAACATCATCAACGGACACAATAATCCTTTCTTCTAATTTACCATGCAGCTGAGCAAAACTGCATTAATATTTTCTGCTCTTTGTATGTAACATCCTACAAGGGAGCCGAAATTTGAGAGATTACCAGCACTTCATATTCCATTTCACCTTTATCACATTTTCTATCTTCTCACGTCATGTTTATATTACTTCTAAGCGAGTGGAAAAGCCTCCTTCGACCTTCACTTATTTAGGTGGAAGAGTGAAACATGAACAGTGTTCTTAGGAGATAAATAACGGTTTTCAGCATCATTTTCTCCATGTTTTGAAGATTAATGTAAAGATGATTCGAACATTTATACTAACTTTGATGTGGTATGGACCACAGCTTAAATGTAATCACTAAACGTTCTCTTTTGCACTTACTGTTGTCAAGTGCTTGACAGCCGTAAGCGAAAATGGCCATGTTTAATGTTTATAATTGTTGGAAAATACAATAGAGAGCTGACAGAAGCGAGAATAGCAGGCAGCTGAAACTTAAAATTAGGAAAGAAAAAGCATGCTGTTCTATTTAAAGACTAATTTACATTACATGTTACAAGTTAGGTATGTACATTATTTTACATGACACAAGTGTTCACCCACAAGGTGTTTTAACTGCATTAAATGTTAGAGCAGAATTGTTTGAAAGTGGAACACAGCATCGATGGCTGGGGTTGATAGAGCACGTTCTAACAAAACGTAGGTGCTTATTTTCATAGACGTAATAAAAATAGCCAACGAAAATTAATATCTGAAACACTGCATCAAAAATTATGAAAACTTCGCTTAAAGTCGGCGAGTTTTTAATCGGAAGAGAGTTGTTCAGGCACTCTTTTTAAAATACTGGGTTGGAGAATAACATCGTAGCGTTTTTCCATAAGTTTAATAAATACAACAGATACACATAACAGATACCTCATTCATCAAATTCATCAATAGTACGATGGTCGTTCAATAAGTAATGCCTTATTTTTTTTATAAAAAAGCCATTAAGATACATAGACAAACGTGCTTGTTGATGCTTCACATTTGATGTTTGTTCTGTGCGCCGGTGAACTTGCGTACCATTCTGGCAGATGGCAGAGCCGTAATACAGCGTCAAAAATGGCGTCTACATCCAACTCACGTTACAGGCATCATGCTATTATTGAATTCCTGTGTGCAGAAAGAGAAACCGTGGTGAACAACCATAACCGTTTGTGTGCAGTGTATGGCGAGACTGCAGTTGATAGTACGGTTGGGTGATGGGTAAAGAAAGTTACTGCCTCACAAAATGCAGAAGCAGAGCTTCATGATTAGCCACGCCCGGGACGTCCTGCCACACCCGCTGCTCCAGACATGGTGAATCGTGCGGATGCCGTTATTCAAACCGACCGGTGCATCACAACTCGACAATGAGCTCTAGAGTTGTCGGACGGCATTGGTAGTGCGTCTGCAGTGATCAAGACTCTGGCATATTCAAAGAGGTGCTCACGATGGGTTCTACGAATGATTACAGCGGACCACAAGATTAAAAGAGAGACCATTTCATCTGAATTTTTTGAACGTTTTCAGATCGACGGAGATGCCTTTCTGTCGCGGATCGTTACGGGGGACGAAGGCCGGGTGCACCACTTTGCGCCGGAAACAAATGGCAGTCCATGGAGTGGCGTCATCTTCATTCACCACAAAATAAGAAGTGCACGAGAACACCCTCTACCGGAAAAGTTACGGTGACTGTCTTCTGGGATTGTGACGGTGTCATTCTCGTGGATATGATGCCACAAGGGTCAAAGGTCAATTCAGAGGCATACGTGAAGACTCTGAATAAACTCAAGAACCGATTCTGACGTGTTAGATCGGACAAGAATCTAACAGAAATCTTGCTCCAACACGATAATACACGCCCAAACACAATTCTGACAACACGATAACGCATCGCCAAATCGGGTTGGACGTCATTGCCTCATCCATCCTACAGTCCAGACGACCTGACACCCTCGGATTTCCATCTCTTTGGGCCGCTTAAAGATTCTCTACGGCGAACACACTTCGAAGATGGTTCAAATGGCTCTGAGCACTATGGGACTCAACTGCTGTGGTTATCAGTCCCCTAGAACTTAGAACTACTTAAACCTAACTAACCTAAGGACATCACACACATCCATGCCCGAGGCAGGATTCGAACCTGCGACCGTAGCAGTCACACGGTTCCTGACTGCGCGCCTAGAACCGCGAGACCACCACGGCCGGCTCCAAATGGTTCAAATGGCTCTGAGCACTATGGGACTCAACTGCTGTGGTCATCAGTCCCCTAGAACTTAGAACTACTTAAACCTAACTAACCCAAGGACATCACACACATCCATGCTCGAGGCAGGATTCGAACCTGCGACCGTAGCAGTCGCACGGTTCCTGACTGCGCGCCTAGAACCGCGAGACCACCGCGGCCGGCACTTCGAAGATGACAGGGGTGTCAGTCATGCAGTGGAAACATGGCTACGCCTATAGGACAAGGGCTTTTACCAGCAGGGAATACCTGCTCTTCCACAACGTTGGGGTACGGCCGTAGAGTGTGATGGACATTAGGTAGAAAAAATGGCTCTGAGCACTATGGGACTCAACATCTTAGGTCATAAGTCCCCTAGAACTTAGAACTACTTAAACCTAACTAACCTAAGGACATCACACACACCCATGCCCGAGGCAGGATTCGAACCTGCGACCGTAGCAGTCCCGCGGTTCCGGACTGCAGCGCCAGAACCGCTAGACCACCGCGGCCGGCCATTAGGTAGAAAAGTAGGACATGGACAAGACGTGTTGATGTATTTTGTCACCAAATTCTGACTCTTAACAATAAATAGGTTCTCAGAAAAAAATGTGGGTCATTACTTATTGAACGACCCTCGTATATTCCCCTCCAGTATTTCCAGCTGTCTACCAACGCTGGGCAACGGCCTTGCCGCAGTGGATACACCGGTTCCCGTGAGATCAAAAAATAGTTCAAATGGCTCTGAGCACTATGCGACTTAACTTCTGAGGTCATCAGTCACCTAGAACTTAGAACTAATTAAACCTAACTAACCTAAGGGCATCACACACATCCATGCCCGAGGCAGGATTCGAACCTGCGACCGTAGCGGTCCCTCGGTTCCAGACTGTAGCGCCTAGAACCGCACGGCCACTCAGGCCGGCCCGTGAGATCACCGAAGTTAAGCGCTGTCAGGCGTGGTCGGCACTTGGATGGGTGACCATCCAGGCCGCCATGCGCTGTTGCCATTTTTCGGGGTGCACTCAGGCTCGTGATGCCAATTGAGGAGCTGCTCGACCGAATAGTATCGGCTTCGGTAAAGAATACCATCAAAACGACCGGGAGAGTGGTGTGCTGACCCCACGCCCCTCCTATCCGCATCCTCCTCTGAGGATGACACGGCGGTCGGATGGTCCCTGTAGGCCACTCGTGGCCTGAAGACAGAGCGCTTTTTTTTACCAACGCTGTGGTTGGCCACTGTAGAAATTACGTTCTTTTAAGGCGAAGAACTCGTCAATGCATGTTCGGAGTGCATTTTCATCCTGAAAGGAAGTTCCTTGAAAAAAATGTTTCAAATGGCTCTAAGCTCTATGGGACTTAACATCTGGGGTCATCAGTCCCCTAGACTACTTAAACCTAACTAACCTAAGGACAGCAAATACACCCATGCCCAAAGCAGGATTCGAACCTGCGACCGTAGCAGTAGCGCGGTTACAGGCTGAAGCGCCTAGAACCGCTCGGCCACAGAGGCCGGCGAAGTTCCTTGGAGGTTGTTCGATAGCGGAAAAGGTGAATATCCGAGGGCGTAAGATCGCGTGAATAAGGTGGGTGCGGAATGACTCCTCAACCCAACCGACGTATAGTGTTTCTTGTTAGTCTAGCAGAATGCGGGTAGACGTTATCGTGGAGTAGCATCACATAACGTAGTTTTCCTGATCGGTGTTCTCGGATTGAGTGTGCAAGACGTCTTAGGGAAACAATTCGTAGTACACCATGCCGCTAAATGCCTAACATTATCTTTTGTGGATGCATGCAGGTTTTTTGTATGGACTGCTTTGTTTGGGCTCAATCACTTCTTTCTTTTCCTTTTATTAGCATAAAGATACCATTTCTGGTCACCAGTAATGGTACAGGGTACGAATGGTCGGTGTTTTCACGGGACAGTTGATGAAGAGGAAGCAGAGACGCACATATGGCCACCTGTCGATTTTTGTGATTTTGGCTTAGAGCTTGCGGTAACCACACAGGCCAGTTTTTGAAGTTTCTCCATCGCACGCAAATGTTGCACGGTGGTGGAATGATCACAGCTCATCACAGCCGCCATTTCTCGACTACACTGACGTGGATCGTTGGGGATTAAGACGTTTAAACGATCTTCGTCGTACCCCTAAGGTTTCCTGAACCGTGAGAGTCACTTTTGTCAAAACGAACCTCCTTAAAAAGAGAAAACGATGTTCTTGCTGTTGTCTGTCCAATGGCACTATCCCCATACACGACGCAAATGTTTCTATCTGCCTCCACTGCTGTCACCGCTATATTTAACTTAAATAGAACAATATGTCTGAAATGTTCCGATTTCCCCACTTGCCACTCCACTGTCTAGCGCTCACAGCTCCACTCACATCTCTAAATGACAGACTTAGGATATTTAAACTCAAATAGCAACAGTGAACTACAAATAAACAATGACAATCAATGAACGAATCCATACCAACCAACAGGCAAACAAAAGCCTATGAACTTAGGCATCAAACTAACACTTATTTACCATCCATTCTGATATTTTAATTTTTTTTTTCTTATTGAGATTCGATTTCCCCCTGAAGGGGGAGGGGGGGGCTGGCAGGAACTTAGTACGCCGCTCTTCAGCCTACAGAATTTTTTTGAAAAATGAAGATAATAAATAATAAAAGCAGGCGATAAAATCGGTGACTTAAATGGTAAAATGACGAGAAATTGTGGAACTTAAAACATAAAACAAAGGGTTGATGATGCCAATAAAATACACAGGAAGCAGACAGGTAAAATAATAGACAGGCAATTAAAAAACACTGGGAGGTGACAGTTTGCGAAAGTAGCGGAGAGAGTCCTCTTTTTGTTATGACAGCAAGTAGTTGGCGGGAACGTCGGCGCGCTGTGCTCGGGCAGCTGAGTGGAACGAAAACAGCGCCGCGCGGCGGGGCCTGAAATTAAAACAAGTGCCCCTGACACGTCTCCGCGCCCCTCAGGCGCGCAGAATGCCGCGCTTATTAAATTGTGCGAATATTGTGTAAGTGGCGGTTTCCGAGTTGCGTTTCGTCCCTCGTAACAGAGCCGCCATCAGGGACGAAACGGCTCTACTCCACCGGTACGCGTGACTGCGTTAGCACTGCCTAATCCGCTACTGCTGCTGCATCTCCTGCCCGCGCACGCCACTACAACGTACCGGAGCTTTGCATACCTATCCGGAGGCGCCCCTGCAGCAGTTTGCTAAGAGGACGGAGAATTCGCTGAGCGCTGGCCTCCTGGCTACAGACGATGTCGATTAATCTGCGCCCGCTATCGCCTTTCCGGTTAAACAGAGTCAGGCGATAGATCCCAGGCCGCGCTGCTTCATTTTGTGCAATGGTGTGTACAAGACGTCGACATTTCTTCAATTTTTTTCGTCGTAAAAATAGATATCCTGCCATCGTATACCGTGAAAAATGAAAACGTTTCACGAAGAAAAACGCAAACCGTGTAGCAACCTTCGTCGGTCTCGTACATGACGTCGTCGAATTTTGTTACGATACAAGAATTTTCTCAGTTCAGCAAAAATCAGCGAGAAGTCCTGTTCTAAATGACAAATGGTGCTCATTAACGAACTGAAACTGTATTATTTTGCAATGATATTATAAATATGAATCCCAGTCCGCTGCTTCAAATTAATTTCTTTATTTCAGTAGGCCTACTTCGGCTATAATTGCCGTTGTAAAGCTATCTGCTAATAATCTTCTTCTTCTTCTTCTTCTTCTTCTTCTCCTCTCCAATTATTAGCGAAGCTGCCTGCCAGGGTACTCCATCTCTTGTATGGTCATCCTATATTTCTTCTTCCATGGCAGACTACCAGTAAGATCTAAAATAGTCTTGAATAATAAAATCTTGGAGCGAGCAAATTATTTTAAATATCTTGGACGCGACATAACTTACGAATATACTCATGGCGTGGACCAAAAATTAAATAAATTTACTTCCATATGTGAAACCAGAATAACAAAACTGCAGAATAAAGTCAGGAAATACCCTGATGAATTTTTATAAAACAATAGCAGTACGGACCCTTACTTATGTAATCGAAACATGGGCAACAACAAGACTTCAAGAAAGTTGAGTACAAGCTGAAGAAATGAGATTTCTAAGAAGAGTAGAAGGATGTACGTGGGGAGATCGAAAAAGAAATGAAGATGCAAGGAACGATTTGGGAATATGTAACCCAAACAAAAAAATGAAGGAAAATGAGAATTGGAGAAAATGAAACGAACATGTAGACCGTACGGGTAGAGAAAGATTCCTGGTAAAGGCTCTGCGAATAATACATAGAATTTTATGATTATTTACTACATTTTTTTATTTACATGTTTGGGTATAAGGTATGTGTATACATTGGTACTTACATCTACTTATTCTTGACTTTCATTTACAGCGGTGGGTACTGTCGCTTATTAAATTACTGTCTATGACTACGTCTGTTTGTTAGCGAATTGGCGACACCTTGTTGGTTATTTTTCACATCAGCTGATGCTGGTCAGCGTACGTTAATTTATATTTACATGGTAATGGATTTCTCACAGCACATTTGACAGTTGCACCAACGATGCTACAAGGGTACAAAGTTGCTTTGCATAGTCTATGAAGTTTGTTGATTAATCCCCTGATCTTTGCTGCAAATCTTATTTTTGCGTACGAAGTGTTTTTGTTATGTCTCCGTTTATCTGTTGTCGTAATTTAAGATCTGAATGAAAATTTTTATGTACTTTTATGTTTAAACTCTGTTTGTTCTTTTAGTATTTTCTTTGCATGCTTTAATTTGTAAGTAGATATTACATAAGAGCGTTCAAGTCTCTTTGCTATTATGTACAGGATTTTCATTGCTCGTTACATAAGTCAAAGATAAAAAATGGTTCAAATGGCTCTGAGGACTACGGGACTTAACTTCTGAGGTCATCAGTCCCCTAGAACGTAGAACTACTTAAACCTAACTAACCTAAGGACATCACACACATCCATACCCGGGGCAGGATTCAAACCTGCGACCGTAGCGGTCGCGGTGTTCCAGGCTTTAGTGCCTAGAACGTCAATGATAAAATTTACAGCGGAGATCAAATGGTTAATCAACTAACTTCAAGCCCTAGACCATATAAAGGAACTTTGTAACCATATAGCGTCGTTGGTACAACTGTCAAATGTGCTGTCAGAAGTTTGGTACCTATAATGATCGAAACAAAACGCATTCAATAGTACAAGTTGCCTAACCACACCTATATCCGTTTCACAGCACTGACACAGTACTTTGCTTCACGACTCGTTGAAATATCCGGCCACTGTATTTTTTATTCGTCACGATTTTTACGGATAGTCGAGATTAAACAACCAAAATGTGTAGCACGAGTTAATATGTTGACATCACGCAATTTCTGACTTTTCACAGTAATGCGAGGAACATCTTCCACCGTCCCATCTCGACTCCTCTTATCACAGTTAAATAAATCAGTTAATAAACCCAACCGCGCTATTCGTCTTTTCTAGTGGAAGGGGGCATGCAGCTATGGAGGAACTCTGTCAAGGTGTGCAGTTGGGGGGGGGGGAGGGGGGAGGGGTGGAAGAGGAGACGAGGGAGAAGTTATGGCACGCTTTACCTGTTACCAGAATCGCTCGTGTTTTCAATCAACACCATGGTCTTAATACCGAGATATTTTGCAGGAATAAAAAAATGAGTAAATGTTTATTTCATAGTCGCTCTGTTGATTCGACGCTTCTGAGACCTGCAGAATAAAGAGAATTACATAGATCATCGACCGAGCAATTCCAAACTTATTGTGCAAGGTAACACACAGTGCCATTGAGATTCCCGATCAATTCTCATGATGATTTTCCCTTTTCTAGATCCATTATGTATCTAGCTGCACACCGTAGCTCACAATGTTTTATATTACGAGTGGAGTTCAGTAAATAATCGAGCACATTATGTTCTCAACTAATTTCGGTTAAAAATGCAGACTTTATTGTGGGACATCGTGAATTACTCCCGCTTCAGCCCCTGTAGTTCCATGAAGTTTCGATAACTGGCGGCGGTATACGTATATTTCAGAATGGCGTCTGTAACAGAGGTGCGTCCCAACCAGTGACTTGTCATTGAGTTTCTTTTCCTGGAAAACTAGAGTATCGCAGATATTCATAGGCGCCTGCGGAATGTGTACGGAGACCTGGCACTGAACAAAGGGAAGGTGAGTCGTTGGGCTAAGTGTTCATCATCGCAACAAGGTCGCGCAAACCTGTCCGATCACCCACATGATAGCCGGCCGCTCACTTCTGTCATCCTTGCAATGTTGGAACGTGCGGACACTCTCATTCGAGGTGATCGACGGATCACAACCAAACAGCTCGCAGCTCAACTGTACGTCTCTATTGGTAGTGCTGACATACTCGTCCACCAGACCAGTTGGGGTATTTAAAGATATGTGCCGCCTGGGTCTCTCGCCCCTAACGGAAGACTTTCATCTGTTCGACCCAATGAAGGCTGATCGGGAGGTTATTGATGCAGCCAGACGTTGGCTTCGCAGCCAGACGTTAGCTCCGGTGTCGACCATTAGAGTCGTACTGTGCGGGCAAAAAAAAAAAAAATCTTTCCAGTCAGGTAAGGCCGTCACATTCAACGGAGATTATGTTAAGAAACAGAGTTTTGTAGCCAAAAGAGTGGGGAATAATGTGGTGTTTTGAATCCAGAAGAATACAACTTGCTTTCGGAAAAAAAGTGTAGCATTGCATACTGAAGACTTTTCGTACACTGTGGAAGGATACCGTACCATAAAAATTTATCACATTGAATAGTCATTCTATCGCATGTGTAGAATGTTTCCTTGTTTTGTGTTGTAATTTCACTTCCTGTCTATGCGATGCTACTTCAGAAGACATTATGACCAACGAGGCGATGCGGTACGTCCATCAAATAAAATATCTCACTTGAAAGGACTCGGTAAAAGAAACAAAACTCATATTTTTTACAACATGATTTGTTCTTACCATGTCGTGCTAATGCGAATTCCTTTGCATAAGAATATATCCAAAAGGACGCTACCAATATACAGATTACTTGAATGACATTTATTTTGGACACAGCAATATCTCGAATTATCAACTCTGAGTTATTAACTGGTTCTAGAAAGAATCTTTAGCTTTATAGTGAAGAGGGCGCTGTTGTGAAGGTTAAAGCTGTGTATCGAATCGGGACGCGAATCCGCACCGTCACCATTTCGAAAGCAACTCTTTATCTACTGAGCTATCCAGGAACCGGTCACGACTCACTCCTCTGCCAGTAACAGCTTCAAAGTTGAGTGTACCTCCTATTGTCCAATATATTGGCTGTTTACGTCTCGTAAGTAAAACACTAGGTTCGTCTCCAGAGGAAGAGTGTGGCTGCCATAGTTACATCGCGTTGCATACCACGCATGATCGCCATCAACCTAGGTGTCAAATTTCTGTTATTATTTATTAACTTGGAAACAGCGACGATGATGTCAGCAGTCCCAGTTGTGTTTAATAAACAAAAACTAGAACACGTCACTGAAACTCCCAAAAGACTAGCCGGTGAATAAATCACAAGGGCTTTGTTACACGCAGAGTAGCATCACAGCAAAATTTAATTGCTAGTTTTTTTACCAACAACAGTAGTGTACTTACAATTATTATGACTATACTACACAAGGTACAGCAGCCATGATTTTCAGTTGACTGGGAAGGAATTAAACTATGAGTACAAGTATTTTTGGTAGGATAGAGCTATGATAGCCATCCATGTTC
Source organism: Schistocerca nitens (assembly GCF_023898315.1). NCBI lineage: Eukaryota > Metazoa > Arthropoda > Insecta > Orthoptera > Acrididae > Schistocerca > Schistocerca nitens. Next base: position 503,156,826 of record NC_064614.1, on the reverse strand, counting down.
TGCGACAACGTAATGCAACGTTCCAAACGTATGTCACGACAAATAAAACGATGGTCATCCGAACAATACTCTTCTTATTATTCTGTTCCCTATATACTTTAAATCCCTACAATATTAATTTCAACGTTATTATTGCGAATATCACTACGAATCGAAAGTGAAAGGAAAAAATAGTCTAAAATTAATGCTTCCAAAACCATCCCTACCGTCATAGTAAACCTGAAACTCTTAGCTGCCCTAAATTTGCACAAAACAATTGTGCTTATGATACTTCAAGTTCGTCATGTTCTTAGAACATTTTATTAATTTCCTACGGGTTTCGGTCAGCGACCGTTATCTGGTAACTGAATCAGCGTTGGAAAATAGAAATGACAGCAAAACCTGAGTATACAAGGCGTCATAGAGACACGAAATACAAAAACGTAACTTACGAAAAACTGGCTACTGCAAGTCACATGTCAATGATGTTGAACCATACAACCATAAATAACTGATGCTTGTGATTTTTGTACATTATTCACTTTCGACTGTAGTATAAATGTTGTAATTATGGTTGTTTGTATCTTAAAAAGTTCGTATCGACTGGAGATCTTGCTGGTGTTGTCTTTGAGGCTACAAGTGCTTTCGCTACTTAGGCTACATACTGACAACATATGGACAGTTCCCTGTTGTGTGTGTATGAGGAAGGTTACTGATGTGTGAAAATTATTGTCTTTAGTATTATTACTCATGGCACTGACAGTTAATGCGACTGTATGGTTCAACATGATTGCCATATGACTTGTAGTGCCAATTTTTCGTAAGTTACGTTTTCGTATTTCGTATCTATATGATGCTTAATGCATTGAAGTTTTGTTCTCATTCCTGTTTTTTGACTTTGATTCAAGCGAAAGATTGTGGTCGTTGGCCGGAACCGGCAGCAAATTAATAAACTGTTCTAATGCAGCCAAGTGACACGAATATCCTAAAAAATAATAGAAAAGCTACTATGGGACTCCTCAGCATTGTCAGCCAAAGATACATCGATTTTAAAAAGTACTTGATGCTTAAAAGTGACATGAATAATTTTCCGTGGATCTGTATGGCCAGGGTGTATCGAAAACGCAAACGTAAAAATTTGATATAGAAGGGAGCGTCAAAGGGTTTCCGTAAAATTCAGAATTGGTAAGCCAGGCACGAAAAATAGCCCTGAGTATTGAGGCAATCATACTGCCGACCCTCCAGGTTGAGGACACACGTTTTGTAAAACATCGTGCCCTGCTACGTGAAGAAGTTCATAACTGATTGCTGCGCATCCTCGTCCGACGGCAATTGTCGACCCTTCAAGGCCTTTTTTAGGGGATGGGGGGTGTGATAGTATGGTAGAGATAGATCAGAGCTCCTATTTGAGTTGGCGTAATTTCTGAGTTACGATATTTACAATATGGGAAAGTGGCTTATCGTTAAGCAGCGGCAGACATGCGTTATTTTTTATTTGCTATTTTCTTTTAGTCTATTATCTACATAGAATAATAGACTGAATGTTGCACACAAATTGGCACGAATATAGTACTTCATATTTTAACTTAATTTTATTTGTGTTAGAAATAACTAAGCATTGTTGTTTAAGAGGCAAAATAATCTACATAGAATATCTACACTAATAGAAAAAGAAAACAGTTTTATAAAGAGTCTACGTACCACCATCGGACCATCTGGCGCACAGACATCTATTCATTCGGAATCCAGAAGGCATAAGCGATTCATCATTCAGATTCAAGACAAAAGTTTATCTAGCAAAATCAGATCGGTGGCATTTTGAAAACATTTGTACGAGAAACAGGAGATGGAACACTGTCTGTTACATCATGTAGCATTGGTAGGTCACAAATTTTGTAATTTATAGTTCTGGACTACACTTGAATTATCAGGAATCAGTAGCTCCCCTTGTCGCATCATTCCACAACGGTAATTTTCGACAGACGTGCCGCCCCATACACACTCTTCTTTCGCCGATGGATGTCTACTGGTGTTTGTTCTTCGGCAGCCAAGAAAAGAACAACAGCCCTTTGTTTCTGTCTGGACGCATTTGGTAATAATGTCGCCGCCATGTTTCTCGTATCCGCATTTACGGCAGGCAAGTCGGAAAGACACGAACGCCACATTAATCTCTTGACTACGTGTCGATGCTTATGTACACGCATCAGAGTCGTGCTAGGTTGCATATGCGCTGCAGCAACCCCTCAAACGGAAACTTTTTATAGGGCGCTTTGTTTCCCTAACTGTTCAGTACCCTGTAGGCTAAGGACTAATTGTTAACGCCGTTCCATAACTCCCGTATTAATCATTAGAGTAGTTATTTATTGATTACTAGTTAACTAGAAGGCAGCCAAAGACGTGTCCCTCGCGCAGCTCTTGGGTGGGTCCTTAGTGGAAGTCACTGAAGAATGCCTGTGTGGCGTCTCACGACTCGGTGACGCTAGGTTCGTATTCTGTTGTTGTGTGTATTTGGCCGAAAAAAGGAGGAGAGCAGATGACGTGAATTTCGTGTTCACTTTACTTTATGCTGATTTCCGGGATTCGCATGTGACACTGTCGAATGCGGTCCATCTGTCGGATAGGAATATTAAGCTCTGCTATACCTTTGATGCTATACCAGAGAAGTAGGCCATGTGCTGACTTAGGATTTCACCCTCAACATTGTCTCATTATCTAACAACAGAAACCTGACGCCATGCTACATACGCGTCCATTGCAACAAACTACAGTTAAGAGATTCACGTAGAACGCAATACTCTCAATCCGCAACGAAAAGGACCACTGTGCACGAGAGCAGAAACACTTTTGGAGTTGGCGATTAATCCAAACGCTCGGGATATCCCAGCCAGCAATGCCGTACGAACCTTTCTTTTCTTTTATTCTGCGATAGATAGGACGACATCCTTTTTCACATCAGTTTCAAGTTTTCTCAGTCTTTCCGATGTTAGGAATACATTTAGCGAAAAGGTATCAACTATCTACCTCATTTTCATTTGTTAGGTAACAGTAAAATATAGTCGCTCAGTGTGGAACAATTCTCCCTTGGCACACCTGTTATACCTTCTGTCACACATTTTTGCCTTTTTTAGTTGGCTAACTCAGACTATAAACATCCATATATTTATTTCACACTATCGAATCAATCACGTATGTTAAAACACCGAAGTATTGTCACGTTTGTAACAATAAGCGCAGTGAAATACAACAAATAGCACATATTTCAACAGTATAAATAAAAGGACTTTTCTCCAAGTACAGAATTTAATTAATTCTGATTCTGCTATTTTGGAAGTACGTTTCAAGACAAAGAGTTCGTACTGTACTATTCTCAGGCGTTTGATGCAGGTAACCTCTAAATAAATAGTTGCAAGTTATCTCAATTACAGATTTTTATTCATTTCTGTCGAAGTAAAAATATAATTGGCACCTCAGGCAACGGTTTGATTTAATATTTTTTTCTAATTTAAAAATAAATATAATTATAGTCCAATGTGCGCGTGTTGTAGATATGACAAATTGGCAAGAGACTAACATTACGAGTTGTATTCGAGAACAACACGTCTGTAGTTTACCCGTAAAATTCCTAACGTATGAAAACGTTTTACATCTCCTGCGGATATATAATGGCCGCACTTAGTAAATTAAGTACATTCCCACGATAAACATGCTTAAAAATTACAAGAGGCTATACATTTCATCCAGAGCTCGGCTCCATGAATTACGGGCCAGCGCCACAGCGATGTATGTAATTAAAGTTTTCAAGGCCTTTTGCTGCAGGTTTGTTAAAAATGTAAACAGGAGCTCTTTCGAGTAAAGACGCTCTTCAGTTAAAATAACTAACAATTTAATTATTTAATTATTCAGGCTGCACTCCAACCTTTCTTATCTACTACTTAATACATGTGAATTCAATCATGTTTGCATGTTTCGTTGTTGTCACGTACTTTTAACATTTCTGTGCTATTTATTTATTTAAACTCAGCAGATCATACATTCACGTCCTCTCTTGTGTTGGTACAGTGTATACACAATCAAAATATTTTAAATTCCTATTTTATTAAACAGTCATAATGCTAAAATTATTATAAAAAATAATAACAATATTTATAATAGTAATAACTGAAGTGCAAGACTATTTTGAACCAGATTTATTGCAGAAACAAATCTACTCATTCCACTAACAGGCAATAATAATTGCTGTTGCACTCTCTGTTCAAAAGGAAACGCACAAATGACGACAAGCGAAGGTTAGAAGAGATTCAGGCGTCTGTGAAAAAAAAACTATGCGCGAAGCATACAACAATTACCACCGTCACTCCGTAGCAAAAGATATGGCAGAGACCACGAGGAAATTGTAAAATTGTTAAGCGGTCTAAGGCTTCCATTCAGTACCTTGTTGACGAGTCTGGTGTGACAGTTGAATATAGCAAACCAAAAGCCGAAGTTTCACATTTCACGTTCAAGAAATAGTTCACACAGGAGAATCGTACGAACATACCGTCATTAGACCATCTGACTGACTCCCATGTGGACGACATAGTAATAAGCATCCTTGACATAGAGAACAACTGAAAGATTTGAAAGTAAATAAATCACCAGATCCGGATGGAATCCCATTTCGATTTTTTACAAAGAGTACTCTACGGCAATGGCCCCTTACCTAGCTTGAATTTAAGGTGAATCTTTCGGCCAGTACAAAATCCCAAGCGATTGGAAAAAGACGTTGGTGACTCCAGCATATAGGGATGTTAAACGAAAGGACCCGCAAAATCTGTAGCTTCTGTTTGCTGCAGAATTCTTGAACATGTTCTCAGTTCAAATAGATTAAATTTTCTTGAGACTGAGAAGCTTACGTCCACGAATCAGCATGGTTTTAGAACGCATCGCTCGTGCGAAACTCTGCTTGCCCTTTTCTCACATGATATACTGAGAACTATGGATGAAGGGCAATAGGCGGATTCCATGTTTCTAGATTTCCGAAAAACACTGCTGACTGTTAACGTAGCTACGAGCATATGGAATGTGTTCACGGATATGTAAGTGGCTCGAAGACTTCTTAAATAATAGAACCCAGTATGTTGTCCTCGACGGCGAGTATTCATCACAGACAAGGATATCGTCAGGAGTGCCCCAGGGAAGTGTGATAGGACTGTTGTTGTTCTCTATATACATAAATGATCCATAGGACAGGGTAAGCAGCAATCTGCGGTTGTTTGCTGTAGTGTACGGTAAGTTGTCGAAGTTGAGTGACTGTAGGAGGATACAAGACGACTTACACAAAATTTCCAGTTGGTGTGATGAATGGCTACTAGGCCTAAATATGGAAAAATGTAAACTAATGAGGATGACTAAGAAGAACAAACCAGTTATGTTCGGAAACAGTATTACTAGTCCTGCTTGACACAGTCAAGTAGTTTAAATATCTGGACGTGACGTTACAAAGCGATATGAGGTGAAAGGATCACGTGAGAACTGTGTTAGGGGCTAATGATCGACGTCGGTTTAATGGGAGAATTTTAGGAAAGAGAGGTCTACGAAAGGACCACTTATAGGATACTGGTGCGACCTGTTCTTGAATAAATCTCGAGTGTTTGGGATCCGTACCGGGTCGGATTGAAGGAGGACATCGAAGTGGTTCAGAGGCGGGCTGCTTGCCGGTAGGTTCGAACATACACGTGTTACGGAGATGCTTTGAGAACTCAAATGGGAATCCCTGGAAGGAAGGCGACGTTCTTTTCGAGAAACTATATTGATAAAATTTAGAGAACTGGCATTTGAAGCTGATTGCCGAACGAGTCTGTTGCCGCCAATATACAGTGCGCGTAAGGACAACGAAGATAAGCTACGAGAAATTAAAGCTCATACGGAGCAATATAGGCAGTCGTTTTTTCCACGCACTATTTGCAAGTATAGGAACAGAAGTGACTGGTAGTGGTACAGGGTGCCCTAGACCACACACACCATGGTGGCTTGCAGACTATCTATGTAGACGTAGACGTAGGTGTAGACAAGACCCTGATTCCAGAACGCTGAGAATTACACACATCAAAAGTAGTTTTGCATCACCGTGGTTTCGAGAGTTCCGGAACATGTACAGAAAACTGGAATAGAGATCAACATAAACATAATTTCCGCCCTTTTTATTGCTCATGAAAACTGCACACTACATGTTGTACCACCATACAGCGAGATCTTCACAGGTACTGCACTGTACTGTACACAGCGATACCTCTAATACCCAGTAGCACATCCTCTTGCATTGATGGATGCCTGTATTCGTCGCAGCATACTATCCACAAGTTCATCAAGACACTGTTGGTCCAGATTGCCCCGCTCCTCGAGATGATTCCGCGTAGATCCCTCAGAGTGGTTGGTGGGTCACGTCGTCCATAAACAGCCCTTTTTAATCTACCCCAGGAATGTTCGATAGGGTTCATGTCTGGAGAACATGCTGGCCACTCTAGTCGAGCGATGGCGTCGGCCTGAAGGAAGCCATTCACAAGATGTGCACGATGGGGGCCCGAATTGTCGTCCATGAAGACGAATGCCTTTCCAATATTTTGCCGATATGGTTGCACTGTCGGTCGGAGGATGGCATTCACGTATCGTACAGCCGTTACGGCGCCTTCCATGACCGCCAGCGGTGTACGTCGGCCCCACATAATGCCACCCCAAAACAGCAGGGAACCTCCACCTTGCTGCATTCGCTGGACAGCGTGTCTAAGGCGTTCAGCCTGACCGGGTTTCTCCGACGATTGTCTGGTTGGAGGCATATGCGACACTCATCGGTGAAGAGAACGTGATGCAAATCCTGAGCGGTCTGGTCAGCATGTTGTTGGGCCCATCTGTACAGCGCTCCATGGTGTGGACGCAAAGATGGACTCCGCTAAAGACGTCGGGAGTGAAGTTGCGCATCATGCAGCCTATTGCGCAAAGTTTGAGGCTAACACGACGTCCTGTGGATGCACGAAAAGCATTATTTCCGACGTTGTTATTGCCTCACGACGGGGATTAACAGAATTTGAACGCAGAATGGTAATTGGAGGTAGACGTATGGGACATTCCATTTTGGAAATCGTTAAGGATTTCATTATCCTGGGATGCACGATGTGAAGTGTGTGCCGAGAATACCAAATTTCAGGCATTACCTCTTACCACGGCCAAGTAGTGGCTGACGGCCTTCACTTAACCACCGACTGCAGAGGAGCATGCTTAGAGATGTCTCTTCTAACAGACAAGCAACACTGCGTGAAATAACAACAGAAATCAATGTGGAATGTACAACGAAGGTATCCGTTATGTCAGTGCGTCAAAATTTGGGGCAATGGGATATGGCAACAGATGACCGAGGAGAGTGCCTTTGCCAAAAGCACAACATCGCCTGCAGTGCCTGCCCTGGCCTCGTGACCGTATAGGTTGGACCATAGACAGGAAAGCCGTGGCCTGCCGAGATGAGTCCCGATTTCAGTTGGCAAGGGCTGATGGTAGGATTCGAGTGTGGTACAGACCCCAAGGAACCATTGACCCAACAAACTTGTAGTGGCTGCATAATGTTGTGGGCTGTTTACACGGAGTGGACTGGGTCCTCTGGTCTAACTGAATCGATCGTTGACCAGAACTTGTTATGTATTGCTATTTGGAAACCATATCCGGCAAATCATGGACTTCACGTTCCCAAACAATGATGGAATTTTTATGTATGGCAGTACGCCATATAACTGGGCCACAACTGTTCGTGATTGGTCTGAAGAAAACTCTGGACAATTCGAGCGAATGATTCGGCCACCCTAATGGCCCGACATGAATCCCATCGAACATTTATAGAACACAATCGAGAGATCAGTTCGTGCACAAAATCCTGCACCAGCAACACTTCCGCATTTACGGACGGCTATATAGGCATCATGGGTCAAAATTTCTTCAAGGGACCTCCATCGCCTTGTTGAGTCCAAGCCACGTCAGGTTGCTGCACTATGCTGGTCCAAAGCAGGTGCGACATGTTATTAAGATGTATCTCATGACATTTGTCACCTCAGTGTACACAGTGCATGCAAAACTGGTGCTAACTAAAATTGGCACCGAGGCACAGTGTTGTACACGGACCATAGATGCATGCAAACATGGCGCTAATCAAAATTGGCGCCGAGGCACAGTGTTGTACACGGATCATAGATGCATGCGAAAATGGCGCTAACCAAAATTGGCGCCGAGGCACAGTGTTGTACACGGACCATAGATGCATGCAAACATGGCGCTAACCAAAATTGGCACTGAGGCACAGTGTTGTACACGGACCATAGATGACAGACCATAAATGCATGCAGACATGGCGCTATCCAAAATTGGCGCCGAGGCACAGTGTTGTACATGGACCATAGATGCATGCAAACATGGCGCTAACCAAAATTGGCACTGAGGCACAGTGTTGTACACGGACCATAGATGACAGACCATAGATGCATGCAAACATGGCGTTAACCAAAATTGGCGCCGAGGCACAGTGTTGTACATGGACCATAGATGCATGCAGACATGGCGCTAACCAAAATTGGCGCCAAGGCACAGTGTTGTACACGGACCATAGATGCATGCAAACATAGCGCTAACCAAAATTGGCGCCGAGGCACAGTGTTGTACACGGACCATAGATGCATGCAAACATGGCGCTAACCAAAATTGGCGCCGAGGCACAGTATTGTACATGGACCATAGATGCATGCAAACATGGCGCTAACCAAAATTGGCACTGAGGCACAGTGTTGTACACAGACCATAGATGACAGACCATAGATGCATGCAAACATGGCGCTAACCAAAATTGGCGCTGAGGCACAGTGTTGTACATGGACCATAAATGCATACAAACATGGCGCTAACCAAAATTGGCGCCGAGGCACAGTGTTGTACACGGACCATAGATGCATGCAAACATAGCGCTAACCAAAATTGGAGCCGAGGCACAGTGTTGTACACGGACCATAGATGCATGCAAAAATGGCGCTAACCAAAATTGGCGCCAAGGCACAGTGTTGTACATGGACCATAGATGCATGCAAACATGGCGCTAACCAAAATTGGCTCCGAGGCACAGTGTTGTACACGGACCATAGATGCATGCAAACATGGCGCTAACCAAAATTGGCGCCGAGGCACAGTGTTGTACACGGACAATAGATGCATGCAAAAATGGCGCTAACCAAAATTGGCGCCGAGGCACAGTGTTGTACGCGGACCATAGATACATGCAAAAATGGCGCTAACCAAAATTGGCGCCGAGGAACAGTGTTGTGCACGGACCATAGATGACAGGGGTGAACGACGGGTGTGGAGATGTGTGCAGGCGAACAGACGCGCAACTGTCTAGCAGCTGACGATCCAGATGAATCAAATGTGTCCTCAGCGACAGTTCGGTGAACCTTGCTGCTTATAGACTCCCACAGAAGGCTCCCGGTTCGCGCACCCATGCTGACTACTGTTCATCGACGACAAAGACTGGAATTTGAGATCCTGTACCGCAAATTGACGTCCACTGAGTGGCGATAGTTGACCTTTTCAGATGAATCAAGTTTTATGCTCCATTGGATGGATGGCCGTTGGTGTGTACGGCGTGGAACGTCTGAAATCAAAGATTCCAGGCCGGAGGAGGGAACTTTATGGTCTTGGGAATGTTTTCCTGGCATTCCCTGAGTGATCTCGTCATTCTGAAAGACACAGTACATCAATACAAGGGTACATCTGTCCATGGGAACCATGTCCACCGCTACAAGCAGTTTGTTTCTCCTTGGCACTATTGCATATAGCAGCAGGACTATACAATGTGACACACAACTCACTGTATACGTGCGTGGTCCAAAGAACACCACAATGAGTTTACCAAGACGGCCAAACGTGTGCAATTTAAACCCCATCGAGAATCTGTAGGAGGACCTCATCCAGGTTGTTCACGCAGTGGTTCATCAACCGACAAACCAAGCGCCCCTGGCCACGACACTGGTGTCGGTATGGCTTCACATCATATTAGTACCTTCCAGAATGGTGATTATTCAGGCTTTTGACAGGACACGTTAATTTGACTGAAGAGTGCACTTTCGATTCGGCTTGAACAGTGTGAATGAGTGAATGTGAGGACAAGTTGCGTATGATTTCACGAATCTAATTGTGCCTTTATAATTAGGGAACATTAGCTTTAACTTATTACTCTCTGGGTAACAAATTGATGACTATAGATGGATAATAAAGTACCTGAAAAGTATCGCTCTACATTTCAACTTATCATCGTCCTTTTGGTTCCGTTGATAATGTGGGTTATCACAATTCGAATGATCTCTCTAAATGGTCATCATTTCGAGTTTCTAACGTATATTCTCCTAGTGTATATGTACAGTATTTCATATGGATAAAACGCTAGCGTTAATTTAACCGAGTTGCGGGCTAGAGAGTAAGAGAGCTAGACTGCGGAGTAGGTAGAAAAATCCTGAAACGTCACAGAACAGACCACCATCCCAGCCGCATTTCTGTCCACTTTCCGACTGTGAATGAGTGGCACGAGAGAAAACTTGGACTTGATCGTCTACTGCGTCAAAAAGAGGTCCCAGGCGGGCTGTCGCAGAACCATTACGTGCAGCAAACCGGGCTGTCGAGTTTTTCTGGCGCGGCAAAACGATGAGCGCTGTGGTACTCAATCTTCATTCAGAGCCTCCATCAGGAGAGGCTGCGCCTTTGCGCGGTCAGAAGGACAGCGACGTTGCTCCTACATTCCAACTCAAATTCTCTTCCTATAATTCTCTCGATTATTTCTCTTTTCTGCAGAAAGACACGTATATGCGTAGAAATGCAGCGCACACCGTCGACGCCTAGTTCTCCTTTTGCCTTCGAACTGCTTCTCTGCTACGCGAATGCAAATTACAAATCGGCGCCAAAGTTCGGCGAAGGGGGACACTCTCCCCCGTGTGGTGCGCAGTACCCGTTCACGACGAAATTCGATAGAGAATCACCCTGCGTTAACGCAACTCATCTGCGTGTCGTATACGTGAGAAATGACATACGTTCATTTTATAGGCCATCTGAAGGAAAAGAACGTATTACTAACAATGATCCATCCTCAACATTTCCAATAGCCAGCTATTTCGAAGTTTTATAGACAAGCACAGTGAAGATGGTACTAAATTAAATGAACACCACATATTTTCGGTTATTTATTTTTTTCTTTGATTTTGGTATTAAGGGTTAAAAATCCTCGAAGTCAAGATTGCAAATAAATTATTATTTTGATTACTAGTTTCAGCTATACAAGAGCCCTCTTTATATCTAAGATATAAAAGGGAGCATCAGACTGCACCAACGTACAAACAGCTCACAGGAATCAATTTACAGACACAAAATACAAAATTATACATATTATTATAGCGAAGTTAAAAAAATTTAGAATAGTAATTACAAAATATGTACCACAAAAACAATGTCGATTAGTTTAGTTGCCACGATTGCTCTACACATCGTTAAAACCTTTCTTTTAAAACTGATTGCATCGATACGGAATGTATAACCAAATAACCTTACATTATTCAAGTTTAATAGAAGTCATAAAACTGAAAACTCTACGTTAAAATAAAGGAAATACAATGACAATAAGAGAATACTTACATACGTTAAGACTTAGAATCAATATACAGGGTGTTACAAAAAAGTACGGCCAAACTTTCAGGAAACATTCCTCACACACAAAGAAAGAAAATATGTTATGTGGACATGTGTCCGGAAACGCTTACTTTCCATGTTAGAGCTCATTTTATTACTTCTCTTCAAATCACATCAATCATGGAATGGAAACACACAGCAACAGAATGTACCAGCGTGACTTCAAACACTTTGTTACAGGAAATGTTCAAAATGTCCTCCGTTAGCGAGGATACATGCATCCACCCTCCGTCGCATGGAATCCCTGATGCGCTGATGCAGCCCTGGAGAGTGGCGTATTGTATCACAGCCGTCCACAATACGAGCACGAAGAGTCTCTACATTTGGTACCGGGGTTGCGTAGACAAGAGCTTTCAAATGCCCCCATAAACGAAAGTCAAGAGGGTTGAGGTCAGGAGAGCGTGGAGGCCATGGAATTGGTCCGCCTCTACCAATCCATCGGTCACCGAATCTGTTGTTGAGAAGCGTACGAACACTTCGACTGAAATGTGCAGGAGCTCCATCGTGCATGAACCACATGTTGTGTCGTACTTGTAAAGGCACATGTTCTAGCAGCACAGGAAGACTATCCCGTATGAAATCATGGCGGTGAATCGAGGAAGGACAGTACATACTGACGAAACTAAAATGAGCTATAACATGGAAATTAAGTGTTTCCGGACACATGTCCACATAACATCTTTTCTTTATTTGTGTGTGAGGAATGTTTCCTGAAAGTTTGGCCGTACCTTTTTGTAACACCCTGTATATGTAAAATGTATCGTCTTACCTAAGGCGTTATGGCACTGAAACTTAGCAGCTGACAGTATTTGGTCAGTATTTGTATTAGCTGATAGCAGAGACTTTCACGAGTGCTTTACCACAACGTGGTGTATGACAGTAATATTGCACCTGATGACCATTACAAAGGCCAAAAAACACATCATTTGAAATGTACACGCCGGCCGCGGTGGTCTCGCGGTTCTAGGCGCGCAGTCCGGAACCGTGCGACAGCTACGGTCGCAGGTTCGAATCCTGCCTCGGGCATGGATGTGTGTGATGTCCTTAGGTTAGTTAGGTTTAAGTAGTTCTAAGTTCTAGGGGACTGATGACCACAGCAGTTGAGTCCCATAGTGCTCAGAGCCATTTGAACCATTTTGAAATGTACACCATGTAAACATGTATGACGAGTACTGCAGTGAGGAGTGGGCTGATAGCCGCCAACAAGGGAACGTAACAGTAAAACAGGTCGAAAACTGCCTTGAATTTTTTATACATGAAAAAACACCGAAATAAACACAATGTCACAGTTTCAGCTGCTAAGACACGTTGCAAGTATTTTTTTAAAATGTTAAAATTTGCCAAATTCGTAGCTCACCCTGTGGCTGGAGAAATGTACAGGGTGTGGTAGATAAGTAATGAGACTGGCCGCCGCGCGGCGCCCCAGTCGCGTCACGTGATGGGGGATCTGAGCTAACAATAGAACCGGTTCGCAGTCCCGTCGGAGCTCTGGTGCAGTGAGGGTCGAGCTTCGCGTATTACGTTGTTTGTGTGCCCGTGACACTTGTGAAAACGCTGAAGATGGATCGCTCGATAGAACAGCGGTATGCAATCAAATTTTGCTTTCGCTTGGGCAAAACTGCTTCGGAAACTTTTGCTATGATTACGGAGGCCTACAAAGAAGACTCCCTATCAAGAGCTCAAGTGTTCCGGTGGTTTAATGAATTTAAAAATGGGAGGGAATCCGTTGAAGACATGGAACGATCTGGACGCCCTTCAACGAGTCGTGTGGATGAAACGGTGGCCAAAGTGAAAGAACTCCTGGACTCCGACCGTCGTTTAAGTCTCAAAATGATCGCCGATGAGGTCTCCGTGAATAAATTTACGGTTCACCAAATTGTTACGCAAGATCTGATGATGAGGAAAGTTTGCGCAAAATTGGTTCCCCGAGTGCTCACCGCCGAACAAAAGCAACAACGAGTGGACGTTTGCCGTGAGATGTTCAATGATTTGGAAAATAATCCACACTTTTTAGACAACGTAGTAACAGGCGACGAATCGTGGACATTCCAGTACGACCCAGAGACGAAAGCCCAGAGCTCGGAGTGGCACACACCGGCATCCCCGCGGCCGAAGAAAGCAAGAATGTCAAAGTCCCGCATCAAGACAATGCTGATTGTGTTAATTCACAAAGAGTTTGTCCCTCAGGGGTAGACTGTCAGTGCCGAATTCTACAAAGAAGTCCTTCAGCGATTGCACAGAGCCGTCAAACGGAAGCGACAGGACCTTGCTCAACGCTGGCGTCTCCACCACGACAACGCTCCGGCGCACATAGCGTTCCTCGTGACCTCCTACTTGACCCGAATTGGAGTTGAAGTTTTGCCACAGCCACCATACAGCCCTGACTTGAGTCCTCCTGATTTCTTCCTATTTCCGAAGGTCAAAAGATGCCTGAAGGGTCATCGTTTCGACGATATTCCGAACATCCAACGTGCTGTCACGAAGGCACTAACTGGGATAACTCAAACGGACTACAGTGGGGCCTATGAAGCTTGGAAAACGCGCTGGCAACGTTGCGTCGACGCCCAAGGCGAGTACTTTGAAGAATATTAACGTTTTGTACAAATTGGATCAATAAATTTGTTTTTCTAGACTGAGTCTCATTACTTATCTACCACACCCTGTATACGCCTGCCGTAGCTGTAGCACACAGCGCGCGCACTACGTTACGCGCACACATGCCAGGCTGAATGGGTATTGGTAAACGGTACAACACATTCGTATTTTGTAAAATGAACTTCAGTTTCCGTTGATAGTTTCTCTGACACAGCTTGTCATAGTTACTGTTCACTCGAATTTACGACTCAGTTAATACCCATAATAATTAGCAGCGGTTGCTAATAGCATCCGTCTTTGTGCAGGTTTCAGGGTTTCACAGTAATGCGCAATCCACTTAATGCCTTCAACCTTGGAAAGATAAAGTATGGCGAACGTGGTTTACAATCTAAATCGCCTACTTTTCCTGAAGACTTACATATGTGTTATTTGTTAGTTAATTTCTTGGCCGCCAGCGAGTGTGGCCGAGCGGTTCTAGGCGCTTGAGTCTGGAACTGCGCGACCGCTACGGTCATAGGTTTGAATCCTGCCTCGGGCATGGATGTGTGTGATGTCCTTAGGTTAGTGAGGTTTAAGTAGTTCTAAGTTCTAGGGGACTGATGACCTCAGATGTTAAGTCCCATAGTGCTCAGAGCCATTTGAACCAATTCCTTGGCCATTCCTTCGAAACATATCGACGTTTCGACAGAAATAATGGAAATACTAATATTAGAAGAAACAAGAAATAGCTCAGACGATTCCGTGAATTGTGGTTTGACCAATGACTGTTGTGCTAATTAAAGTCCAGAACTAAAATAGACTACATTACAAGTCCAAAGAAATTCTGTGCAGTAAAAGCTTTCAGTGATAAAGAAAAGGGCTGTAAATGACGCTGTAAATTTGGGTTTAAACGAAGGGCACAGAAAAGGTTTAAAGTTAACCAGTGTACAAAGCCATAAAATCTGAACATGAATTATATAAATGAAACTCTCAAAATTGCGAGAGGAAAACTCTTCGAGAAATTTATAACTGCTCGTGAGGGTCAGTGCACATTTACTGAGAATTATCTACGAAACTAGGTGCTCTGTATAACAAATAAGATGGCCATTACTGATTTACAGGATTCTCTTACTTGTTCAAACAGATTCAAAAAATTATGTGAAAAGAAAGTCGCAGAATTACAAAGTATACCTCAAGTAAACGTGTCCAAGGGACATCTTTAATAGGTAATACTATACAGAAATTCGTAGCTGACGTTAAAACTGAGTTTGTTTCTTCCCGTAAAATACTGCATATATACACAGTCAACCATGTTTCGTTCAAGAACTGCGTGCAAACAGCAATTTATCATTTCGAGCAAAAAAAAAACGAGAGACCGATTTGTGCAGTTGATGACTGCTACGACAGAATGAGATTTTCACTCTGGAGCGGAGTGTGCGCTGATATGAAACTTTCTGGCAGATTAAAACTGTGTGCCCGACCGAGACTCGAACTCGGGACCTTTGTCTTCCGCGGGCAAGTGCTCTAACATCTGCTTTTTTTTTTTTTTTTTTTTTTTACAGAGGGCAGTTAACCCTCTGACCGAACACGCTTTTTTTAAATAATCTGTATTGAACAAACTAAAATTACATTTATATTCACTATGCAAGAGTTCTTTAAGGTATTATTTAATCATATACAAATGACTTAGTTAAAAAAATATCAAAAAAACATTAAATACAACAAAATATGACATTTCTGTCTTCTTCCTTTTTTTATTTGTTTTTTTTTTTTTTTTTTATCGGTCGACGCATGAGAACGTGGATAAGGGTGTTGCATCATGTGACAGGTAGGCATGGCACAACCCAACTTTGAGGGGGGTCAAGGAAGACGCTGCTGAGATAACCGGCAAAAGTTTGTCGGTAAGATGGTTTTCGGGTGAGGGTGCTATGCGCGGCCACAACTTTGTACCAGAAGTCAAGGACTGTATGCGGACCACTCTGAAAGAGGTATTCTAAAGCCTGTCCTCCAAACCAGATTAGGGTATGATGCTTAGCAAGAGGGTAGTGAAATGTCTGGGGCAAGAACAGGAAATACGGGGTTACCGTCGTTGGCGGGGCACGGAGGTAAAAGCCCACGATTCGTTGGATGAGGAGCCATACGTTACATCTGAGCTACCGAAGCACTACTCACGCCCGGTACTCACAACTTTACTTCTGCCAGTATCTCGTCTCCTATCTTCCAAACTTTACAGAAGCTCTCCTGCGAACCTTGCAGAACTAGCACTCCTGAAAGAAAGGATATTGCGGAGACATGGCTTAGCCACAGCCTGGGGATGTTTCCAGAATGAGATTTTCACTCTGCAGCGGAGTGTGCGCTGATATGAAACTTTCTGGTAGAGAGTGAAAATCTCATTCTGGAAACATCCCCAGGCTGTGGCTAAGCCATGTCTCCGCAATATCCTTTCTTTCAAGAGTGCTACTTCTGCAAGGTTCGCAGGAGAGCTTCTGTAAAGTTTGGAAGGTAGGAGACGAGATACTGGCAGAAGTAAAGCTGTGAGTACCGGGCGTGAGTCGTGCTTCGGTAGCTCAGATGTTAGAGCACTTGCCCGCGAAAGGCAAAGGTCCCGAGTTCGAGTCTCGGTCGGGCACACAGTTTTAATCTGCCAGAAAGTTTCAATGCTATGACACATTCGTATACAACAATGCCAGCGATAAGTAACAGTGGATTACTGTTTCCACAGCTTTATATCTGCATTCAGGAAAACCAGGGAAAATCAGAGCAAAAATAAAGAAAACAAATGTTCAAGTGCCAAAAAATCGTAATCTACGTAGCAAATTCTGGAGACTGAGAGAGAATGATTTTCAGTGTTACATCCGAAACATTTTCTTACCATTTGTAGAAAATAATTCACCGCTTTTGTTAGATTCTTGGCCTGGAAACAACGACGCCTCTGTCTTTAGGAGACGACGAAAAGACTGTAAATATAATTCGGATTCCTCCCAGAACTAATGGTGTGATTCAGCTTCTCGATAAAATAAATTTTCAACAATGTAAAGTATTTATCAGAAAATTGTCAGACAATATAATTTCCGATTACCCTTTGTCTTTTAAGGTTTGACAGCGGAACAATATTGTTAAACTTCATTCATTTCTGTACTACTAGTTCGCATAACGACATTTTACTAGTTTGATCACGAATACCTGGAACGCAGCCGAATACACAGAACAATGGCCACAACAATTTCTTACTCCATCCCACTTTTCTAGGAATAAATCTAGTAATTACTGTGAAGCGACAGAATACATTACTAGTTTTTTAATTGTTTGTTTTCATCATCCAATAGACACTTTCCGTTTTTGTGACGATTACAGGGAATAAACGTGGAATTGATTCATTGTTTGTAAAATATTCATTAATAAAACATTATCTTAAGAACTGCCTTACAGGAATTGGCGTAACATACTTAATCTCAAGAAATTAAATTCCAGATTGATGGAAGTCGTCTGTAACGTAACATCATACACAGCCTTGATTTTTTTTTCCCTCTGTTACTCACTTGAGTAAGAAATAATCTGCGTCAGTTTAGCTGTCGGTATGAAGTGCAAGTTATTCAAAAAATTATGATTTTGGACATGTTCTGTGCGGTTGAAGTGCTTAAAACCTCGCGTGTGTGTACTCTGGACTTCACGCTACGCGGCACTACCTACTCATATAACGGCTGCATCTACCTGTTTCGCCGATCGCGCACTAGGTAGGAAGGACTGTAAAAATCGGTGTTATAAGCGGTTCTTCGTGCGGCGAAGCTGGGTAGCTCTATTTTTTTTAAGTACTTGTACCAAGCCTTAGCAGCTACAATTTTGACAGTGCATTTCTTTCGGTGTATTCTTTCTGAATGAAGAATTTCAGGGTAGTTTTCGACATGTCGGACTGACCATTCCGTTGTTAAGTCGGACAAGCTGCTTGAGGCGCTGAGTGCTAGATGGTATTAGCAGTCGACTATATAACTTACGTAAGATCTTAATTTTCTAATAAAATTTAAAAGAAATACGGCATATGAATGTATTTACGACAAAATTTTAAACATCCCTACAGTTCATGTTATAACTGAACGAACAAAGCTGTAACTGATCCTAATACGGCATGATAAAAGGAGCCTGCTAAAATTATGTAAACCGAGCGATCCAATTTCATGTAATGTTCTATTAGACTGTTAATTTACAAAACCCTACCGGCCTTAGCCACAGTCTCAAGATTTTTAAACAATAAAATACATGGCTTCATAACTAATCAAATTACGAGGAACATCGTTAATATACATCACGGAGTATAACTACAGTCGAAAAATCGGTACCTCAGTTTTTGTCATGGCAACGATAGTAGGTATGACAGATTACTGAAAAGGAAAAAAAAAGATACAAAATGTGTGATAACACAAATGATGTATTGTAAAAGTAGTAAAACTGCGTGTAGCTCAGTATCTAGACGCCTACCGAGTGCATACGGGTAGAAGTTAATTTGCAATCTTGATTCCGCGGGTTTTCCGCTCTTAATATACAAATTACGACAGATTGCTTGCCTCCAAAGTTGAGCATTTCAACAAACATAATATTTGTGTTTTATTGTCCATTATCCTCGACAGATGATTTTTTGAAATCTGACACCGCCTTCTCCAAAGGAATTTGCGACTCACGTAATGGGGTACATATCACCGCCTACTTCAAAATATTTCAGTTGTCTGTGTTTTATACCAAGGTTACCTTCTTTATTCCTAAGACATAGGTTTAGTGGTCTGATTTTCTTAAGTAACTGATGAAACTTGAGAATTTGTTATTGTTTTTCTTTACGTTCCAGAAATTCAAACGCAAAGTAACTTTCTACTAATTTACTTACAGCGCTATTTTTTTTACTTTTTTTATAGTACCAAATTTAAGTTATCTGAAGGTGTAAAGCAAAAGTTCGTCTACTATCTCTCAGCGTTTTCCGGTGCAGTCTGTAGGCACTTACCCATTCACCTCTCCGTGCCTTAGCTCTGGTAGGTATTCACGTCCGTTGTTGGTTCTGAACAAGCACTGGAATCACACAGCGCTTTTCCTTTTTTTCACGAACCAACATACTAGTACCACTCTCGCGTATTGTCTCAGGTTCCCTTCCTCCTACCAAACAACGTTCATTTCGTTTCAGACAGTTATTTTTCACAATGAACATTCCAACCGAGTGAACTATGTCTGCCTGACTCGTTTGTTTGTTTCGTGGCGGGTGCGCTTTACACTCTCGTATCAATATTTGCGCCAGTTTTTCGTTCGGTATTTGTTACGCATAAAAGCGAGCTACACCGCAAGACAAACAAAGGAGAACACAGACGCTCCAGCGCTGTAAATCCTGGGCCCGCAACGCCCTTTTTCTGCTTAATGTAATTTATAGCCACCACTTACCTGCTGGAGTAGCTCTTCGTATATGTGGCGAAAGTATCTGTTTAATTTAATCGCAATGTCAGTATTTTTTCACTTTCTTCTCTGCCTTTTACACCACGGAAACAACGACGTACTGCAATAGAATTTAACACGTAAGATCTATTGTTCCTATTTCCTATTCTGATTACTTTCCAGTTTCCAGTATTTTTCTCATAGCTTGTATTTCAAACACGAAAAAATAGTGCCCCTAACATCGTTAAACAAACTAAAATCCTCCTTCTCACTTTCTGTTCAGAATTGTATTTTGTGGATGCAATGAATTTATATACAGGGTGGTCCATCGATAGTGCCCGGGCCAAATATCTCACGAAATAAGCACCAAACGAAAAAACTACAAAGAACGAAACTCGTCTAGCTTGAAGGGGGAAACCAGATGACGCTATGGTTGGCCCGCTAGATGGCGCTGCCATAGGTCAAACGGATATCAACTGCGTTTTTTTTTTTAATAGGAACCCCGATTTTTATTACATATTCGTGTAGAACGTAAAGAAATATGAATGTTTCAGTTGGACCACTTTTTTCGCTTTGTGATAGATGGTGCTGTAATAGTCACAAACGTATAAGTACGTGGTATCACGTAACATTCCGCCACTGCGGACGGTATTTGCTTCGTGATACATTACCCGTGTTAAAATGGACCGTTTACCAATTGCGGAAAAGGTCGATATCGTGTTGATGTATGGCTATTGTGATCAAAATGCCCAACGGGCGTGTGCTATGCATGCTGCTCGGTATCCTGGACGACATCATCCAAGTGTCCGGACCGTTCGCCGGATAGTTACGTTATTTAAGGAAACAGGAAGTGTTCAGCCACATGTGAAACGTCAACCACGACCTGCAACAAATGATGATGCCCAAGTAGGTGTTTTAGCTACTGTCGCGGCTGATCCGCACATCAGTAGCAGACAAATTGCGCGAGAATCGCGAATCTCAAAAACGTCGGTGTTGAGAATGCTACATCAACATCGATTGCACCCGTACCGTATTTCTATACACCAGGAATTTCATGGCGACGACTTTGAACGTCGTGTACAGTTCTGCTACTGGGCACAAGAGAAATTACGGGACGATGACAGATTTTTTGCACGCGTTCTATTTAGCGACGAAGAGTCATTCACCAACAGCGGTAACGTAAACCGGCAAAATATGCGCTATTGGGCAACGGAAAATCCACGATGGCTGCGACAAGTGGAACATCAGCGACCTTGGCGGGTTAATGTATGGTGCAGCATTATGGAAGGAAGGATAATTGGCCCCCATTTTATCGATGGCAATCTAAATGGTGCAATGTATGCTGATTTCCTGCGTAATGTTCTACCGGTGTTACTACAAGATGTTTCACTGCATGACAGAATGGCGATGTACTTCCAACATGATGGATGTCCCGCACGTAGCCCGCGTGCGGTTGAAGTGGTATTGAAGAGCATATTTCATGACAGGTGGATTGGTCGTCGAAGCACCATACCATGGCCCGCACGTTCACCAGATCTCACGTCCCCGGATTTCTTTCTGTGGGGAAAGTTGAAGGATATTTGCCATCGTGATCCACCGACAACACCTGACAACATGCGTCAGCGCATTTTCAATGCATGTGCGAACACTACGGAGGGCGAACTACTCGCTGTTGAGAGGAATTTCGTTACACTTATTGCCAAATGCATAGAGGTTGACGGACATCATTTTGACCATTTATTGCATTAATGTGGTATTTACAGGTACGCTGTAACAGCATGCGTTCTCAGAAATGCTAAGTTCACAAAGATACATATATCACTTTGGAACAACCGAAATAATATGTTGAAACGTACCTACATTCTGTATTTTAATTTAAAAAACCTACCTGTTACCAATTGTTCGTCTACAATTGTGTGCCATATGTTTGTCATTATTACAGCGCCATCTATCACAAAGCGAAAAAAGTGGTTCAACTGAAACATTCATATTTCTTTACGTACTACAATAATATGTAATAAAAATCGGGGTTCCTATTTTTTAAAAAACGCAGTTGATATCCGTTTGACCTATGGCAGCGCCATCTAGCGGGCCAACCATAGCGCCATCTGGTTTCCCCCTTCAAGCTAGATAAGTTTCGTTCTTCGTAGTTTTCTCGTTCGACGCTTATTTTGTGAGATATTTGGCCCGGTCACGATCAATGGACCACCCTGTATATATAATCACACGTCACGTCGCAGGCTACGACAGTACATAGCGTCCAGATTAGTGATTATAGCTAGACTAAAGTTTGTGTTAGTAATAGTAAGATTACTGATATTATTTGCAAGGAGACTATTACTGAGGAGCTTGTGCTTAAGTTCCAGATCATGTAAATAAAGAACCATATTAATCCAGATGCGCATTTATGGTGTAGAAAGAGGATACCGGCCACCCATGACATTATCCTCTCCCTTGCTTCCTTGGTACAAGACACTACAGTGTGTACCATTATGTGTGTAGTATGTATCAATAATCTTAATGCTACTATGACATTTCTACATATTTTAAGTAATTATTTAAATAACAATATTACGGAACGTAACCTAGCTGACATACCGAACGAAAACCTTTCCTCTCACGAAATGAACACGTAATTAACTGATGTATAACGGGCATCTGATGATGGCACCATACCACCGAAAAGTGTAGTAAAAATATAAACAGTTAAAATAAATGTGACTTAAGTTGATAAAATGTTATTTTATAAAGTCGCAGACAACGTATTCAACTTGACCCGACAAAATTGAAATTTAAGATATTCTTTCAGCGATTTAATTGGTGAATCGCTGTCAAATATGAGAGTTGAGTCATCTGACTGCAGAATCCTGTCGACTGTAGTTGACATTACACAGTCACAAGCAACTGGATTAGCGACAGCTGCAGTGCCGGAAAAAGAATGCTCTTGTAATTATGGCGAACGTAATCGCACGGCATGTGTCATAACAGGTATGCCGTCAGACGCACTACTAGCCGTCGCTGTAGGAATGAAATATGGAATGGATAAAAAGTACTATATGAGTGTATTTAATAGCGAACAAATCGAGGCTTTTCGACCAAACACTTCATCTGCAATATCCAAGAGGCAGCAGGGTTTCCACATAGCGTCATGTCAACGATCTATTGTTCAGGTAATTCAACCCTTACAATGTGTAGCCTTCTTAGTCTTAACCTAAAACATACAATTTCAACAGCTACCTCCATCCCTCTCTCCCGTCTTCTTCCAGTTGAAGCTTGCGACTTTCTTTAGTTCTTTATGCCAGTGACCTTGTTGTCTCCCTTGTTGTCTTTCTCTGGACCTCCAGTCTAGAACTGCCTCAGTTCATCTTCCATCATTTCTTCGTGCGACATGAGCTGTCCCTTTTCGGTTTTAGAGCCTTTAATCTTTTCACAATATCCTGAATTCCTGTTACTGATCTTTTGTCTTTACTTCTTTTCCGGTCTTTTTTAGTGAGACCTAGGAGTAGCCTTCTATGAGATTTTCGTAGCTTTCTTTTGAAAGACTACTTTAAAGTCCAAGTGTCACCGCCATATGGTACTAAGGAAGGAACACACTGTTCGAAAAAAAGCCCTTTTATGTTTTTTGGCATATCAGATCTAAAGACAGCAGGTTCCAAAGTCGATTACCGTAACTAACAACACGTTGGTTACAAGGGATCGCTGTCAGCTATCGCTGTTAGCTGAGCGGATGATTGACGCACAGCACAGCGAATCACTCGTCAATTTTAATAGTCAACAAGAAGCGAGTATCCATACCATCCGAAAACATGCATTTCCTATGAGGGACAGAATCCTCAGCACCAAGAACCACAGAGAACAGAGATTACCGTGGGCGCAGGAGTACTGCAACTCGATGCTCGAGTTCTCTATACCCACAAGTCACGGTACCCGTTTTTCCTTTCTAACGGTAAGGTACAGGTGTGCTGAAGTCCACACGAGGTCACCAGAGCAACGAAGAGGTGGGTGATGTGTTTATTCTTGTGTGAGGAATGTTTGTAAGGCTAACGTGGAAGCCCTAATTCGTCTGTCATCGTCCCTCAGAGATGACCGACACTGGAATCTGCTGTCCGCCTACATCCGTTTGTTCGTCTACACCACCACGTAACTTCCATAGGTCCAAAATTGTGCGAGATTAACATAACTCTCCTTGCAGAGCATTGTAAGCTATGGCTAAAATATACGTATTTAATATGCGACTGTCTCGCTCAGAAGCCGGCCGCGGTGGTCTCGCGGTTCTAGGCGCGCAGTCAGGAACCGCGCGACTGCTACGGTCGCAGGTTCTAATCCTGCCTCGGGCATGGATGTGTGTGATGTCCTTAGGTAAGTAAGGTTTAAGTGGTTCTAAGTTCTAGGGGACAGATGACCACAGCAGTTGAGTCCCATAGTGCTCAGAGCCATTTTTTTCTCGCTCAGAAGCCACCATCTCGAACCTGCAGTACAAATATTATGAAATACAAGCAAATACACATGAAAATGTATCTTGCTACAAAACAACCTGTACAAGCAATACGCTCACATCACATCTTCCCGCATTACCTTATATTGGTACTATAATGACGTCACACCTGTCACTAGATTCACAATATATTTAGACGACATCCAACTGCAAATCACGGTATATAATGAGTAAGCGTCCAAGAAATACAATCGCATAAGAATTATCAGAAACCATCATTAGTAAGCTGCGAGTTCTATAAAGTACTTGGTTTGCTTTTATCCATCATTTGACCTGGTAATTAGAGACCCTAATGGTCTACTCAATTTAACACATCGTAAAAATGCTTGACACAATGCTGTTCTTCAATTTCGTATTTATTCCTACCGGTTTGGGTGTTAAATCATCATCTAGGGAAAAATAAAAATCTCTCATATGTCATACATGATACCGTACAAGATTTCCCTCCTTACTGCACTCACAACTATATTGCGCAACATAATATCAAAGCATCCAACACAATTGTTAGCCCGTTCAGAGGCAAAAGGCGAATTGAACGTTGTGCTTTACAGTTGTGGGAAATCTTGCATTGTATCGTCTATGAGATGGGAGCCTCGCCAGGTAAGATTAAAGGAAGACATCAAAGCAATTCAGAGAAGGGCCGGTAAATTTGTTACCGGTTGATTCGATCGACACACAATTATTACAGGGATGCTTTGTGAACTTAAGCGGGAATCCTTGGAGAGACAACGACGTTCTCTTCAAGCAACACTACTGAGAAAATATAGAGCACCGGCATTTGAGGCCGACTGCAGAACGATTCTGCTGCCGCCAACGTACATTTCGCGTGTGGACCACGACGATAAGATGCGAGAAATCAGGGCTCGTATGGGGGCTTTTAGACAGACGTTTCTCCCTCGCTCTGTTTGCGAGTGGAGCAGAAGAGGAAATGACTGGTAGTCGTAAAAGGTACCTTGATCATGCACCGTACGGTGGTTTGTGGAATATGTATGCAGATGCAGATGAGAGACTTTTTATTTTCATTTCTCCCTAAATGACGGCTTATGATCGAAACAGGTCGGAATAAATACGAAAAAGAAACTGGTCGGATGCCAATAGGACTCTCGCCCTGATGGTTCCGTACAAACTTAATTTCACACACAGGAAGTTCATCTACCCGGAAATCGTGAATCTCGACGGTTCTTGCTTGTTATCGACATGAATACTGGCAAGATATTGGTCGCAGGAATACCAAGACTTCCTGGAATGTTCTAATTTTAAGTTTTAAGCAGCGTAATAAATGACAAGAGAAATATATTTTTCGTGTGGTGCAATCACAATTTTTTTCCTTTAGTTGTACTGTGAAACCTTGCTTCTTCCCTAATTTCATGAGTCTAGATCAACCGGCAGTACCCTATAGCTTTTGATGAATGAGTTTGAGAGTTTAAAAATGTCACACGAGTCACTGTACCTTTTGATTGCATTGACTTAGAAGCGTAACTTTATTGCAGTTATGGACCTTAGTATGTGACATAAATGTAAACTTGACACGTCTACCTTTCTTAAGAAGAGGGTCTTTATCAGTTTGACAGACAGACAGATGGGCACCACAGTTATTCGATAAAGGTTCCGTTTTTAGGATTAAAGTATGGAACACCACCCCCACAAAAAAAACAGCACTGTGACATGCATTTTATACAACATATTTTTACACCACTAACGTATGATGTGAATGCGAAAAGTATACAAATTCTAACCGGCAGGGATAAGCCGTTCATCTACACCGGGGTCTCAAACAGCGCCAGAAATTGTTTCTTGTGATATACGTAAAGCCTGTCAAACTACGAAAATAGCTACAAAAACACAAATTGAGACATAGGAGAAAGTGTGGTGTCATGGAAACGGCACCGTTCCAATGGTGCCGGTACGGGTTTGAATTTTCCGATGACAGAGTCGAAAGACACTAATGGGCTATACATAGGGCGAAGCTGTGCCTGTAATGCCTCAGCCGAAGGGCATGCACCAGTTCTGCAGCACAGCAACTGCGAGGCTGGCGAGAAGCATCAGTTTTACCCTGCTGTCGACTTGTAAAGACTGGTGACTTTGATGGGACCCCACCATGACAGTCACGTACATTCCGCAGCGGGTGTCGTTGGCATCTCTAGTGTAAGAACTAGTGAAGGTCCTTTCGAGAAGTATTTAAAGCAGTTGTTTTTTTTCTTTTTTTTCTTTATTGAACTTCAATTCCCCATCTGGGGCGGACTGGCAGTAGCATATGCGCTGCTCTTCATCCAAAAGACATTAACTATAGAATAGAAGAGATTTAAAATTACAAAGGAGAAAATATGGTGTACATAAGTATAAAAAGGGGAAACATAATGGAAGAGAACAGACATAAAGGGGACGACTGTAAAATAGAGATAAAAACTTTAAAAAGTATTGCACACAAAGAACCTCACACTGGGACAATTAAAATAACACAAGGGGAAGTACAGAGTGAGCATAGAAGTAGCGATGGACGGCGTAGCACATAACGATTACTGACAGTAACACTATGTACAAGTCCATCACACAATTAAAACCACTGCTCTGGTCACACAGGAGAACAGCACCAAACACAACACTGATGTAGCACACTGATGATGATGAGCAAACAGAGGATCTGCCAAGGGCATGGAGATGATGGAGAAGGGAAGAAGGGTGGGAGGGGTGGAAAGGGGAGAGACGGGCAGGGGTCCGTCGACGAGGGCTGGGGAAGGAAGGACGTGGGAGGGACACAGTTGAGGAGAGGGTGCAGGAACTCGGGGGGGGGGAGGGGGAAGGTGGAAAATCTGCTCTGGGAGAAGCAGGGGAGCGCAAAATGGGGGCCCTGGGGAGAGGAGGGAACAAGGCCAGGTTACAGTTGGAAGGAAGTGTAGGTGTCACGACGAAGTTCAACATCTGAGAGGGGAAGGTGGTGGAAATTGCCCTGATGAAGGAGATGGAGGGTGTGGATGTGGAGAGAGGGAGGGATACAGCGATAGAGGCGCGGCAACAGGTGGGGGATGGAAAGAAGAAACCAAGGGGTGGGGGGGGGGGGGGATCAAGCCTGCGGACAGAGTAAAGGATGCGAAGATGTTGGAGGAAAAGGAGGAGGTGGGGGAAGGGGATGAGGTCATATAGGAGTCGTGTGGGGGAAGGAAGGCGGATATGAAAGGCAAGGCAGAGTGCATGGTGTTTGAGGACTTGGAGGGCCTTGTAAAAGTGGGTGGGTGGAGAGATCCAGGCAACACTGGCATAACAAAGGATAGAATGGATAAGAGATATGTATCTGTGGAGGATGATGGAAGGATGCAATCTCCATGTCCAGCAAGACAGGAGTTTCAGGAGGCATTGGTAGGAATGGGTTTTCTGCTGAATGGTCAGGAGGTGACAGGCTCAGATGAGGTGACAGTCAAGGATGAGGCTAAGATATCTCAGGGGGGGGGGGGTGAGCTGGAAGGGATGACCATAAATGGTGAGGTAGAAATCATGGAGACGGAAGGAGCGGGTGGTGCGGCCTATGATGATTGCCTGAAGCAGTTGGTAAAGTGACATATCATTTATTGGGACTATGTTCCAAAGTCTGCTGCTAATACTGGGAACAGAATCCTCATTCTGAGGGATCATTTGAATAATAGCATTTCTGTTGAATCGCATTATGAGTTTGATTCAAATGGTTCAAATGGCTCTGAGCACTATGGGACTTAACTTCTGAGGTCATCAATCCCCTAGAACTTAGAACTACTTAGACCTAACTAACCTAAGGACATCACATACATCCATGCCCGAGGCAGGATTCGAAACTGCGACCATAGCAGTCCCGCGGTTCCAGACTGTAGCGCCTAGAACCGTTCGGCCACCCCGGCCGGCAGTTTGATTCAGGATTAACCACACACACAAGTGTAGCGTATCTATTATTAAATGTCTAGTTTCAAATTTCTGTAGAAACAGAGCCGCTGCTGGAGGAAAAGTCATGGAACAAAACAAATTTAATGGAAATCTGATCAACAGATGGTGCTGTAATCGTCGGAATATACGCACCACAGACACGTGGCACGCAGCTGTTCCTCAGTCTGCGTCCGAGACGCTCATTATGACTGTCTCCATGAAGGATCGCTCCCTGCTGGTAAAGCTCTTTTACAAGAACCGTGACTGCGCGCCAGTAGCCCTGCAGAAGTTCCGGACACCCAAGGATCTGAAAATAGGCACTGCTCCGATGTCTGTTAAGTGTTTGGAGAAACTGAAACAAAATTCGAAAAGGCAGGTTCTTTTGAAGTGAATTGTGACAGAGGGAGGAAAGCAGTTTATCCGACGTGCGTCAAGAACATGACCACCGCATTGCAAGACGGATGGGGCGGTCGTGTGCAAACATGCAGTCCACGAGGAATTACCCGATCGTTGGACATGGCTGCGAGTACGATGCACATAATTCTGCGAAACATTCTGCGCTACTATACATACAAAATCACCCATGTTCAGGAGTTGGTTCCTGCTGACCTGCAAACTCTGGAATTTTTTGCTCGCATGAAAGTGGACAATCAATAGCCATGGAAAATTCTGTGGACAGAAGAAGCCCGTTTCCATCTCCAAGGATATGTCAATACACAGAATTGCAGAAAATGTGCAATGGAAAATCCGTACGCACATCAACAGGTACTTCAAGGAGATGAGTCCCCTGAGACTTGTTACGTGAACCGTCACTGGTAAACGCTATGCGCACCAACGGCATTCCAACCCTTCAGCAGTGTGGATGTATGGATAGGAACATTTTTATGCAAGATGGTGCTCACCGGCACACTGCACAACCAGTGAACCGGCTCGACGCTGGTGTCAATTTCCGATACGTCTTTAAAAGTACAGCACGTAAGACGGTCGACTGGTCCCGTACGTATAACAGAATCCCAATTCATTGTTTCGTGTTTGAATGTGTAGGCGAGTGCAATTTTTCTTTTATTATAAAAAGATCCGAGTGGCAGCGCAAAATTAACTATTTACGATTACTCTGAGTGAAACTGGTATCCAGACTCTATGTGCTTCCAATATAGGTGTATTGTTCTAGAAATGGCTAACGTATATCGAATTTATCCAAGTAGTAGGGCCTGATTAATAGTTAAGAATAATATGAAATTGAATGGCGGATGTGTCTTCATACGGCGCACAAGAGAAGACGTTAGCCTGATACTCTGCCATTCTTGTGCTCTCGGATCCAATAATAGGTGCCAAGTACTACTGAAATAGCAATCCCTTGCAGATGTATTACGTGCTTTCTTAGACGACAAAGCGCATCCCAATTACATTTAGTTATCATGGTAGATCCTTTGTTTTAATTTAAAACGGACCTTTTCATTTCCAAAACTACTTTATTTATTTATTTGTTTCTTCCCCAAAGAGATTGCAGCGAGTACATCGAGAGCGTAAGAGCAGGACTATCTCTGAGGGGAAACGTATGTTCGTGAAGTATGGACGTCGTGGTCTGTGGTGCTCGCGAACCTTAACTAACATTAAGTGGCCGTTGGCCCACTGCACGCCCTAATTAATGTAATTTGGTTGGCACCCCTGCTCTCAAGTGACTAACAACGGGCACCGATCCAAAGTAACAACAATTTTTTCAATCATGTTACAGCGTCTGGTTTAGTCACAATGGTAGTCAGGTGGAATAAATCTCAGAGTAACAAACATCTCCACCGAGCCTGCTACGTTCCAATGTGCTTCTCAAGTGGGGACACTGACAAGTTGTCAAA
Source organism: Schistocerca nitens (assembly GCF_023898315.1). Taxonomy (NCBI): domain Eukaryota; kingdom Metazoa; phylum Arthropoda; class Insecta; order Orthoptera; family Acrididae; genus Schistocerca; species Schistocerca nitens. The sequence goes on along the minus strand of NC_064614.1, from coordinate 503,126,895 downwards.
ATGCCATGAAAAAGGGCGAATGAGCAGTTTGTTGATAAATAGGTGGCTTAAGAGTATCGTTAAAAGGTAACAGAAATTGCACAAAAAAATAGTGATCTATTCAACACAGGGCGGGAGAGAGTAGCGGCGTCGTTCTGAGGCTCAAACTATGCGTTACGCATTGATTTATTTACTGGTGGTGAGTAATATGGCAACGGACGTTTCAGGGAAAATTAATAATGATAATGTGTAAAAAGAACCGCTCTCGTCAAATTGCGTTTCTCAGCTATATTCAGGCTCTATAAAGGAAGATCAGTTTGGATTCCGTAGAAATGTTGGAACACGTGAGGCAATACTGACCCTACGACTTATCTTAGAAGCTAGATTAAGGAAAGGCAAACCTACGTTTCTAGCATTTGTAGACTTAGAGAAAGCTTTTGACAATGTTGACTGGAATACTCTCTTTCAAATTCTGAAGGTGGCTGGGGTAAAATACAGGGAGCGAAAAGCTATTTACAATTTGTACAGAAACCAGATGGCAGTTATAAGAGTTGAGGGGCATGAAAGGGAAGCAGTGATTGGGAAGGGAGTGAGACAGGGCTGTAGCCTTTCCCCGATGTTATTCAATCTGTATATTGAGCAAGCAGTGAAGGAAACAAAAGAAAAATTCGGAGTAGGTATTAAAATCCATGGAGAAGAAATAAAAACTTTGAGGTTCGCCGATGACATTGCAATTCTGTCAGAGACAGCAAAGGACTTGGAAGAGCAGTTGAACGGAATGGACAGTGTCATAAAAGGAGGATATGAGATGAACATCAACAAAAGCAAAACGAGGATAATGGAATGTAGTCGAATTAAGTCGGGTAATGCTGAGGGAATTAGATTAGGAAATAAGACAAAGTAGTAAAGGAGTTTTGCTATTTGGGGAGTAAAATAACTGATGATGATCGAAGTAGAGAGGATATAAAATGTAAACTGGCAATGGCAAGGAAAGCGTTTCTGAAGAAGAGAAATTTGTTAACATCGAGTATAGAATTAAGTGTCAGGAAGTCGTTTCTGAAAGTATTTGTATGGAGCGTAGCGATGTATGGAAGTGAAACATGGACGATAACTAGTTTGGAAAAGAAGAGAATAGAAGCTTTCGAAATGTGGCGCTACAGAAGAATGCTGAAGATTAGATGGGTAGATCATATAACTAATGAGGAGGTATTGAATAGGATTGGGGAGAAGAGAAGTTTGTGGCACGACTTAACTAGAAGAAGGGATCGGTTGGTAGGACATGTTCTGAGGCATCAAGGGATCACCAATTTAGTATTTGACGGCAGCGTGGAGGGTAAAAATCGTAGAGGGAGACCAAGAGATAAATACGCTAAACAGATTCAGAAGGCTGTAGGTTGCAGTAGGTACTGGGAGATGAAGAAGCTTGCACAGGATAGAGTAGCATGGAGAGCTGCATCAAACCAGTCTCAGGACTGAAGACCACAACAACAACAAAGGAAATAGTACATACGCCACTCGTTCCGAGGAGTAAAGTAAAAACACATGTGTTAAGAACAGTTATTTGCAAATGGTGAAACGAAACTAATTTTGCTCTAAAGCTCTTTTCAGAGCCAACCTATCGATTCATCTACTTTTTTGCCCCGCACCCGAGTGCCTGTGTGAAAGCGGTATGTTGTATAGGAGACTCGACAACACGCTGTATCAGATTTCTGGGAAGTGTGGTCCATGGCGGCACGTGCGTAAAATATCTGCGTTGCAATTTCGCTTTCATGACAGGAAAACGATGCTGTTGGCTGGCGAAGCAGCCGCCGCTCGTAAACTGGCGACGCGCTCTTTCGTATATCGGAACCAGATCCCGGCAGCGCCGGGCCACGCCATAGGCCCTCACCATTCAACAGTGGCGAGACCGTGGTCCCAAACAGCCAACACTCGGCTCACGTCATAAGCACCGTTTCAGAAGGGGCTTTCGTAGGCACTGTTGTCCTGTTCGTACAAAGGCAAACTTGATCATTTAATATCCTGCCAGTCTCAAATTGCCCAACAAGCCCTTCAGTTTACAGAGCAATAACAGCTTTTTTCACAGACGACGTTGCAGATAAGTACTCTGCATTTTTTTGGTTACTCGTACTGAGACTGAGAACATTATCTTGGAATTCATTATTCAATGTCCGCTTAACGTATTCCAGCATATAAAAGGGTTACATAAGGTAGTGTCTAAAGCGTTAGATATCTTTAGATTATGACTGACAGTGGACCACTGCACTATCGTATTAGCAAGAAAGGTAAAGTCGTTTGAGAACTCAAGACCACAGACTGCTTGTGTATGTGTGTGTGTGTGTGTGTGTGTGTGTGTGTGTGTGTGTGTAAGTGTGTGTGTGTGTGTGATTGAGAAGAGATCGTAATACACTTCGCATGACAATGGTTGTATCATTGAGAACGAGTCAGTGGAGATACAATGTATCATACAGATAATGAGTTACAATCGATATCAGTAACAACACGATCAGCTGCTCTAGATCATTTGCAGATGAAAAAGAAATAACACCAAACACAATCCAGCTGCCATTTCATAACAACTTCAACATTGTTTCTCTATTGCTTTGATGTCGCTGGACCAGTTTACCAACAGAGCGTTAAGTAAGCACCAGAGCCCGTTAGTTTCCGGTTACCAAATTATCCACGTTAGAATTCAACTCTCGGCTTCCTTATAGATCACATTCCAGTTAAGTCATCAACTTGTCGCTCAGACTTTACACGTCTCCCTGAACAGTAGCGAAGTATAGTCTGCCCTGGACATCTGTGCCAAGTTACATCTCCAGGCCGATGAGAGACCGGGACCCTGTCGTTCGAGTTCAGCATTCAGTCAATTGATATGTCCGAAAATGCCTCAGATGAGGAGACTGGCTGGCGAAAGGCAGAGATCTGGGTTGATTTCCGGTGCAGCAGACAGCTATAAATTGTCACTATCTTTCCTCTACAACACTCAGCTGCCGATCAGCTGCGTCATATGTATTTTTTTTTTACATTATCGCTTAGTTTGTTTCCCTTTTTTTTTCAGAATCTCATAGGTTCAAAAGGACCTCATACTGCTCTCGAGACACACGGCATGTAGACGATACGTGAATGGGAATTTTTGATGACAAATTTATTTGGTATGAACCTTTTTGTTCAAGAGGTCACATTAAAATATAGGTATCGTAAGAAATCAGTGAAACTGGAAAAGTGAAGAAAAAACACATGATGTCTGATGTTTCGTGTGACTCTCCCTTAATACTTTTTCTAAAATTTCGTTGCTCTTTATCCTTCTGTATTAACACATGCGACAAGGTCTGCAGTTTACATCACGATATTAAGTTTCCCAGCGAATACGTACAAGATATCTTCAGCCTGGCTACACATAAACCAAAACTCTGTACAACTCGTAATTAGTCCTGTCTACACACAACTTGTGCCATGACCTCTATCTGCAGTATCTTCTAGTATCTCCTAAGCTAGCGCCATGACAGAGTAGCTTTATTCCGTGTTACAATGAAAGCACAAATTTCTCATCCCGTCACGAAAGCTGCAATGCGGCCTCAAACGAAGCATGACGACGTCCTTGGCACACTACTGCAGCCCATTGCAATGTAATGCCCTTCCTACAATCAAATACAGCCGCGCGGGATTCGCCGAGCGGTCTAGGCGCTGCATTCCTGGACTGTGCGGCTGGTCCCGGCGGAGGTTCGAGTCCTCCCTCGGGCATGGGTGTGTGTGTGTGTGTGTGTGTGTGTGTCCTTAGGGTAACTTAGGTTAAGTAGTGTGTAAGCTTAGGGACTGATGACCTGAGCAGATAAGTCCCATAAGATTTCACACTTCACACACACAATCAAATACAAATTTCCATATTGTAGAGTTAGCCTTACTATAAATGGATTACGGGAGAGACATTAGGTTACGACATTTCTGTGCAGCAGGAATACTGGAGTTACAGTGTAAGAACTAGATTTGAAACAATATTTAAAGATAACAAAAAGAATATCAAACACATCTACTTTTGTATTTCTTTTCGACATCCATTGTGCATTACAAATCGCACTGAACGCCCAACCTAAAGTATTTTATCGATTTATCAACGTTACAGATGTTTTACTTGTTTCATTTAGTGATCGAAAAAGAGTAAAAAAATTTGTTGTTACAATTGTTATAAAAAATGTAATCGCTGCCATGCGACAGCCATGTGATAAGCTACACAATGTTTCAGATTCCTGTTCAAAGGTTAACCTTCACTGCTGCAACATTAGTTTCTAACAATATGTTCTCAGTCTTGCCCAAATACTCTGACACGTTAAGTGTTTATTTTGCTTTCCAGCTATAACTAGGTCATCTCTTCTCTGTATACATCTTATAAGTTCTGTCGAAAAATCTCATAAAAACGGATCTGGGGGTAGGGAGGATATATGTAATATCTAATATTTAATAACCTTATACCATTACAAACGCATTTCGGATTGATACCATGATTGCCAAATATGCATATAAGAAAAGTTAAAGATTAATATCAGCAAATTTTGTTCTTCGCCCCTCATCTGCTCCCGCCTAACTTTCGCCAAGCAGCCAAATGCGATGGTTTCTGAACCATCATATAGTACGCTCTTTCAGTCCTAGTCCGTACTGCATTGACTTCAGCACAACACTTGTGAATCTTTTGCTATATCATCTCATCTCATCTCATCTCATCTCTTCTCATCTTATTTCATCGCATCTCATCGCGGAAGACGTGTTAGTTGAACTGGAAATCAATGGGTAATGCAGTACTCGTACTGTCGATAGTAAAATAAGGCGTGATCCAGACATAAGTGTGGTAAACCGTTATAATGTTAAATAATGGGCACAGGAAGATGCTATTTAAAAAATAATAAAATAAAATAAAAAACGTAGCAGAAAATGGATAGGACGGCTTCACTTACATTTGGAGTTTCCTAGACGTAGTAGCTACTCACAGTTCGTACCTCAGGAGGTTTTAGAAGATGTTTCAAGAATACTGCAGCAACTCGACCCTCCGAAATTCACGCAGAAACAGTCAGTCAGATTTTCATATCTGTCCGCAAGCCACTACCTGAACGATGACACGTCCATTGTGATCTCAGCTCTGGACAGTTTGAGAAGATTTCCAGCAACTTTTATGAGTACTGTTCAACCAAGTAACAAGCTTAATTCTGAGGACATCATGGACTGTTATTTAACATCACAACCAACCTCTAAGCATTCGCTAAGTCCGAGATATTTTCGGGGTCAACGTAAGAGAGCCACACCAGTCGCTACGCTGCAACGGCTATATGACACTCATTGCGTCCATGCATTCTTTGCAGCGTAGGAATAAATGCGTCTTTTTGCAGCTACAGCTGACTTTACGTTTGTGGCTTGTGGACACTCGTCAACTGAGCAGTGGTTCTCATTCAGTATTTATTGCCGACTGAGCTCTTTTTTGCAATCTGAAGATACTGAACATACATATAGCAGATGCAGTGGGAGAAATTTATACATAATTCTTTATTCGTACAACAGTTGGTTAATTTCTGTACGAATTAATGCTGCTTGTAATACTCAGCATTCGTATTGTAAGGATGGTGTTACAGATTTCTGTCCTACCATCACGATTTCACTTTTCATTGACTTTGTACATGTCATCGTGCGTATGTCTGAATGGTTCTCAATCCTTCCTGAACTAAATCCGTGGTTCATATCTGTCAAGTCGGGTGTCGGCGAGATTTTTGACCCTTCCCTGTTTCCAATGAAACTTGGGAAAGTGTCACTCAGAACCTCTAAACTTAATTCGCAATTTTGAAACGTAACTCATTAAAGATAACTCAGCAACGGATGCCTTCGTAAACAATAATGCATTGCCAGCGCCACCCCGGAAGTGAAGCAGATTTAAAAATAAATGAAGTGTCTAATATGTGAACTCACGTGTCCGCCTTAGAGGTATAAACGCTCGCTCCAAGATCTCAATGGAACCTTGAGGAAAGGTTTTTGTATTGTTCAAACGGTGAGATAAACGTGTTCACTACCGATCGTGATTTATATTATCGACGTCGAATGTTGTTGGTGAACATGGTATCACAGGTGCAAGGCCTGACTCTCCATAACATAAAATTGTCTTGCATAACGTACGCAGCCGACATCTGTGTAACTGTCTCATGGCCTGAAGACCTCTCGAAGTCGACATATTTTCTCAGATAATTCACAACAGAGACAGGTGCCAAGCTCAATACAAATAAATCGATTCCATTACACATTGGACAAGGCAAATGCAATCCCAGGTCAGATGATAACCTACAGCTGGAGAGAAATACGATTCAAAATAACAATCGTTTTGTAAAGTTCACTCTCACAGGGAACAGACTTACTTCAAAAAGCAGGTAAAGTATTATACATGGGATCGATACTGTGTATTCCAAACGAAGTGGTGAACAACAGTCGGCCAGCCTTTTGATGGTTCTTACCGGGAGGCAGAGTCTTTAAAATACGATTAGATACTCCTCTTTAGTCAGATCTGCCATCATCTACGCAATTATCTAGTGTTTCCTCCGTAGTGTTCTACCTTTCCGAACATACTGTTACAAACATGTGCCGCAGAAGATGTCATCCAGATGTTTCGTAAAGACCCCGCAACTATTTCAGTTATTTTCATATCAGTATTACGCAGTCCAATTACAGAGCGCCGCCATATGAAACGTCTCCACAGATATCAGTAACATAAATGAAACCCGAAGAGAGAATGCTTATGAGAAATGTGACGGTGAACTCTATCCACCTATATCATCATTAACTAAACTTGCCACTATTTTGCAGGAACGATGATATACGATTGCCTTGAAACCCATACAGTACTTGTATCTATCCATTTCGAGACGACTGGAAGCTGTCAGGAAGCCAAAGATGTTCAAAATGGTTCAAATGGCTATAAGCACTATGGGATTTAACATCTGAGGTCATCAGTCCCCTAGAACTTAGAATTACTTAAACCTAACTAACCTAAGGGCATCACACACATCCATGTCCGAGGCAGAATTAGAACCTGCGACCGTAGCGGTCGTTTGGTTTCAGACTGAAGTGCCTAGAACCGCTCGGCCACAGCGACCGGCTAAGCGCTGATACTGTGCTGGATTGTTTACAAGCAGCGGTGCGAGTTATAGTTAAGTTCTATTGCTCTGTTGGCTTAATCCTCTTACATCGACTTTAGCAATCAGCTAAATTTGGGATTATATTCGTCACAGTGATGTAGAAGAGCTCTGAAATAACACTCTGGTGCACGCACGGTTATAAATGTGAGTGTAGTACGACATTAATTCCATAGGAATTACTATGTGGGGTACTACGTCCTTTCGTATGGATTATGAGAAAACTTGCCATATTTTCCATACTGTAAATGTAGACATAGTTGATAGGATGATAATGCCATCTTTAAGGCGAATTAATATACATTGACGTACTTCACAGTGGGACATTACTTTAGAATATCACATCAATTGAAAATTTGGTCGTAAATACATTGAAGCGCCAAAGAAACTGGTATAGTTATGCGCATTCAAATACAGAGATATGTAAAAGTCGGCCGTTGTGGCCGAGCAGTTCTAGGCGCTTTAGTCCGGAACCGCGATGCTGCTACGGTCGCAGGTTCGAATCCTGCCTCTGCCATGGATGTGTGTGCTGTCCTTAAGTTAGTTAGGTTTAAGTAGTGCTAGGTCTAGGGGACTGATGACCTCAGATATTAAGTCCCATAGTGCTCAGAGCCATTTGGACCATTTAGATATGTAAACGGGCAGAATACGGCGCTGCGGTCGACAACGCGTGTATAAGACAACAAGTCCGGAGCAGTTGTTACATCGATTACTTCTGCTGCAATGGCAGGTTATTAAGATTTAAGTGAGTTTGAACGTGGTTTCATAGTCGGCGCACGAGCGATGGGACACAGCATCTCCGAGGTAGCGATGAAGTGGTGATTGACCATTTCACGAGTGTACGGTGAATATCATGAATCCGGTGGAACAACAAATCTCCGAAATCGCTGCGTCCAGAAAAAGATCCTGCAAGAACGGGACCAACGACGACTAAAGAGAAACGTTCAGAGTGACAGATGTCCAACCCTTCCACAAATTGTTGCAGATTTAAATGCAGGGCCGTCAACAAATTTCAGCGTCCGAACCATTCAACGAAGCATCATCGATATGGGCTTTCGGAGGCGAAGGCCCACTCGTGTACCCTTGATGAGCGTACCACACAAAGATTTACGCCTCCCCTCGCCTCGCCTCTCCTCGGCCCGTCATAGCGACATTTGACTGTTGATGACTGGAAACATGTTGCCTGATCGGACGAATCTCGTTTCAAATTGTATCGAGCTGATGGACGTTTACGGGTGTGGAGGCAACCTCATGGATCCATGGACCCTGCATGTCAGCAGGGTATTGTTCAAGCTTGTGGAGACTCTGTAATGGTGTGGTGCGTGTGCAGTTGGAGTGATATGGGATATCACCTGCATCCATTCATGTACATTGTGTATTCCGTCGGATTTAGGCAATTCCAGCAGGGCAGTGCGACACCCTACACGTCCAGAATTGCTACTGAGTGGCTCCAGGAACACTTCTGACTTTACCACTTCCGCTGGCTACCAAACTCCCCGGACATGAATATTTTTGAGCATATCTGGGATGCCTTGCAACGTGCTGTTCAGAAGAGATTTTATTTACAGCCCTGCAGGATTCATTGTGTCAGTTCACTCCAGCACTACTCCAGACATTCGTCGAGTCCATATCACGTCGTGTTGCGGCAGTTCTGAGTGCTCGCGGAGGTCCTATACGATACACTCAGGTATACTAGTTTCTTTGGCTCCTCAGCGTAAATACATTTTAAAAAAACTCAAGCTGTCGCTTTCTCTCTCTCTCTCTCTCTCTCTCTCTCTCTCTCTCTCTCTCTGTCTCCCCACGATATCAGACCGAATTGGAGAGGAAAAGCTTATAAATAAAATTAACACAAGAATGAGTAAAGCTCAATTAATAGTAAAGACAGAAAAAATATTCTTTCAGAAAATGGATGCAGTGAGTGATAGTAATTTGATTACGCAGAGCGGTAGCTAGCATGTCGTTCTCCTATCAGTAATAGTGACACAAGTCAAAAAAGTTCAATTTTTAATTTTTGTCGTCGAAAAATACGTGTGAATTACCCTAACGTCCACCAGAAACGTGGGTGCATTCACGAAGAGGGGCACATTTTGTGATGTGAAACTTTACATGTGTAACGTAAGTTCAATGTAATTATTAATATGCATGCATGCATGTATGTCTGAAGGAAGAGACACTGTTTTGACGACAGCTGTTGTAAATATTATGAAATTCCGTGTGTTGCAACGTACAAGAAAATAATGGAGATTTCTGCCATAAAGAAAGTTCATACTGAGTCCCTTTTCTCGGCGAAAAGTATCCCTATGTTATACAACCCTGTTTGGGATTGTACGTTTCCGTAAATTCTGTTCCTTATTAAGTTTATTAATTTCATGAATTACAACTTTGCATGTTGTATTTTTCTAGCAAAACAGTTGCAACTTATTTTTCATTTTTTAACGTAACTACTATTTTTGCGTGATGGAGATTCGAATGTCGTACAATATTACAGTAATATGTATATACACTTCCATAATTTGGTGTGGAAAAGTGGTAAAAGTATTACAAGAAAATTCATAACAAAAACAAAATTAGTTTTTAGAAAATCAAGAAAAGTGATATAATAATTACCTCATATATCCACATTATTGTTCTATAGATTGTAATGGAATATACTAGCAAAATTACTTACTTGAAATTTAAAGGACGCTTATACTATTTCAATATCAGTTGAATAGAATGCTGTAATTCAATCTATCTCAAATAGTGCATTTTTGAGTTGTGTCACTGTTATTGCCAGTGTGCAATATATTACGAAATAAAAGCACCGCTCAGCGTACAGTAGCTGCTACAAATGTCCTATCAGTACTTTTTGCTATCGAGAGAGTTATCACAGCGAAGTGTGATAACCCGTAACTCCTGCCGGCTTTCCTAACAATACTTGCTGATATTAACGTGGCACCTCTGCAGACGTAGCGCAAACATATAAAAAAAAAAGGGAACCGTACCACAGATTTCAGACCACTGTAGGCGAACATTGTTGAGTACGCAGTGATGCCCCACACCCTGAAAAACCGCCGGTGGGAGGAGGACAACAATAGCCGCTGCGTACAAGCGCTCTTCACGGAAAAAGCGGTTCGGGGAGGCGAGCGAGAGTGCTACAAGCCTGTGGCCAGCCAAACATGTGACTGCCAGTACCGGCTCATCCGTCAGTATATGGCGGCTCTGACGAGTTCCCATCTTCTACCGGCACATCTGCACTCTTGATTGAAACACTTCTTGTACACCACAGTCCATTAAAATTGCGTTGCCAAGAAGGAAAAAAAAATAACGAAATATTGCTAATAGTGCGTATATAGTATGACAGAGGAGAGGGGATGACTGAATTTGTAGACGATTTTGGCGTATACAAGATGGGAAATTTAGTGTAGACTTACCAGCTCTGGGCAACGGCCTTGCTGCAGTGGTAACCATCGAATTCAAGTGGTCTCGGGCTTTGACAGTAGTTGTATGGGTGACAGTATGGATCTGCCCCAAATATAAACGAAAAATATACCTCTTCAAAAAATCAGATAAAAATTCATTTGACGCGTTCGTAAGAGACAATCTCCACTCCTTCCAAATTAACAATACAAGTGTATGAATTCAAAGAAATAGTATCGGCAGCAGCTGAGAGATTTATACCAAATAAATTAACAAACGTCTGAGTCGATCCGCCTTGATACACAAAACAACACTGTTGCAGAAACAACAACAACAAAAAATCATGTCACATTCAAACAGACGCAAAATCTCCAAGACTGGCGATCTCTCACATAAACTCAAAATTTAGCGCTCAGTTCAATGCAAGAAGCTTATAACAGTTTCCACAACGAAACTTTGTCCTGGCAGAAAATCCAAAGAGGTTCTGGTCGTATGTGAAGTATGCTAGCGGCAACACACAATCATTGCAGTCTCTCCGTGATAGCAATGGAGATACTATCTAAGACAGTGCTGCCAAAGCTGAGTTAATAAAGACAGCCTTCCGAAATGCCTTCACAAAAGAAGACGAAGTAAATATTCCAGAATTCGAATCAAGAACAGCTGCCAACATGAGTAACGTAGAAGAAGATATCCTCGGAGTAGTGAAGCAACTTAAATCACTTAAAGAAAGAAAGTCTTTTGGTGCAGACTGTATACCAATTAGGTTCCTTTCAGAGTATGCTGATGCAATAGCTCCATACTTAACAATCATACACAACCGTTCGCTCGACTAAAGATCCGTACCAAAAGACAGGAAAGTTACACAGGTCAGACCAATATTCAAGAAAGGCAGTAGGAGCAATCCACTAAATTACAGGCACTTATCATTAACGTCGATATGCAGCAGGATTTTCGAACATACATTGTGTTCGAACATTACCTTGAAGAAAACGGCCTATTGACACACAGTCAACACGCATTTAGAAAACATCGTTCTTGTGAAACACAACTAGCTCTTTATTCGTATAAAGTGTTGAGTGCTATTGACAAGGATTTCATATTGAATCCGTATTTCTGGACTTCCAGAAGGCTTTTGACACTGTACCACACAAGAGGCTTGTAGTGAAATTGCGTAGTTATGGAATATCTTCTCAGTTGTGTGACTGGATTCATGATTTCCTGTCAGAGAGGCCACAGTTCGTAGTAACTGACGGAAAGCCATCGAGTAAAACGGAAGTGATTTCTGGCGTTCCCCACGGTAGTGTTACAGGCCCTTTGCTCTTCCTTATCTATATAAAAGATTAGGGAGACAATCTGACCAGCAGTCTTAGGTTGTTTGCAGATCACGCTGTCGTTTATCGACTAATAAAGTCATCAGAAGATCAAAACAAATTGCAAAATGGTTTAGAAAAAATATCGTAATGGTGCGAGAAGTGGCTGTTGACACTAAATAACGAAAAGTGTGAGGTCATCCACATGAGTGCTAAAAGGAATCCGTTAAACTTCGGTTACGCGATAAATCGGTCAAATCTAAAGGCTGTAAATTCAACTAAATACCTTGGAATTACAATTAAAAACAACTTAAATTGGAAGGACCACATAGAAAATGTTGTTGGGAGGGCTAACCAATGACTGCGTTTTATCGGGAGGACATTTAGAAAATCTACTAAGGAGACTGCCTGCACTACATTTGTCCGTCCTCTATTAGAATACTGCTGCGCGGTGTGGGATCCTTACGAGATAGAATTGACGGAGTACATCGAAAAAGTTCAAAGAAGGGCAGCACGTTTTGTATCATCGCGAAATAGGGGAGAGAGTGTCACTGAAATGATACATGATTTGGGATGGACATCATTGAAACAAAGGCGTTTTTCGTTGCGGAGCAATCTTCTGACGAAATTACAATCACCAAATTTCTCCTCCGAATGAGAAAATATTTTGTTGATGCCGACCTACATAGGGAGAAACGATCACCATGATAAAATAAGGGAAATCAGAGCTCGTACGGAAAGATATAGGTGTTCGTTCTTTCCACGAGCTGTACGGGAATGGGATAATAGAGAATTGTGAAGATGGTTCGATGATCCATCTGCCAGACAGATAAATGTGATTTGCAGAGTATCCATGTAGATGTAGATGTAGATGAATTTTGACACTCATCCTTGCCACAGGATTGCTTGATATGTGACAACTGTTATTAACTACTGAAGCAGTACAATGCTCCACATTTAAATGAACAAGTCCATGAGAAACTTTAACTATCACATTGGCCTAAGCGATGACGTTGACTGCTGCAGCTGAGGTCTCGCATTGGGCAAAACTCTTTCTACTTCGACGCTATATTTACTTCAGCTTGAGGGCGCTGCTCTGTTGAAAGGGCAGGCGTAGTCTTCAGGAGCGCCTCCAATACGTCGTTGTAGATAGCAGCGAATCCTCGCTAAAGTCTCTGGTGTCGATTCGCGTTGCCGACATTGATACGGTACCGCGATCTCTGGATGATAACACAAAACCCATCGATTTCATTTTCGCATGGCAGTCGTGTGGTCATGACCAATGCGAGCAGCAATCTGCTGGAATAATAAACCGCAGACTCTACAGCCAAGACCACGTCACTGCGAAATACCTGCCCTTGTGTGCTATCTTCTCACAAATAAACCACATTCAAATACGATTTCTGGTATACACAAAACTTAGACATCGCTATCCCTACCTACTTTGTGCAGATGCCATGCTTATCATTTGCGCATCCAATCATGAGTACTCTTCATGTCAATTTCATGCTTTTCGCATGCTACCTTCGTGTTGTTGCAATTTCAATGGCCAGCAGGGTATATAACAGTCTATGGTGAGCATGTATACCACGACTGAGTTACCTTTGCAGATTTTCTGGAAACGTGCACAGCATGCATGCACTATATCCAAAAGTGCTGTTGGTAAGATAGTAACTGTTAATGCTCTTCACATTAGGTGCAACATCAGCACTTTTGGTTTCACACAAAATCAATCAGAAGATTAAAATCTGGCTTTAAATATCCGGCAATATTCATCAAACGAAGCACTATTTCTTCCGTTACACGGAAGCCAGGCTACATAAAATTAACATCGGTTTACGGGCGTCGCGTCGGATAATGTGGAAGCTGCGCAATATTTCGACGAGACAACTGCTCCTCATCCTCAGGTGCTTACTGACTTTTCGCTGCAATGGCTCGCTAATATATACGCTGAATCGCTAGAAAAGCGCAGAAGCCAAAGTTTGACGTTATAACCTCATTGTAGACGAATCATAGAGCACGGCGACATTCAGGGCCCCCTGCCGTGCAAACGGGCCACAGGTTTCTCAATCGTGACGCGGGAAAGCGCGACCGCAATTAGCGTCGCGAATAATAAGCCCCTGACCCGTTTCTACGGCAGGAGGCACTGGATGTCACTGTGCTCTTTGATTCGTCTACGATGACGTTATAGCGTCAACCTTTGAATGTCTGTGCTTTTCTAGCGAGTCAGCGTATATATTGGCGAGCCATTGCAGCAACACGTCTCTCAGGTGGAGTCCTCACGCCCCTCCGCTCACGAGGATTGTCACTATGCATGAGGATATATATACGGCACTTCTCAAGACGATCATTCACCGTAAGGCTCGCCAACTATACAGTAAAGTGGACGCCCTTCGTGAGACGGTCGCTGGACTACAAACAATCGGCACTACAGTTCCAGGGCGCTGGCACCGACACCCCGTTCCGCTCACCATCCTGGAGGACTGGGATTCGGGCTGTGACTGACGATAGGCCCAATACGACCACGTTTTTCTGTCCGTTTCGTACAGTCACTAGCAGTGGCCTGTTCTCGTCCAGCCACTTTCTCCTTCACCGTAGATTTGGCGCATAACTGCACCCCTCCACCGTACTTCCACCGTCGGAGGGTGGCACGGAACTTAAAGTTCCACCGCCACGCCTTCAAAGTGCCATGCTCGGCTGTTATTCAGCCTCCCCTCACGCGTCCACCGAGACAGTCGGACCGGACCTGAACCGGTGACGCTGTGTAATAGTAAACTGCCACAAAAAAAGCAACACGTCAGTAAGCATCTGGGGTAACGAGCAGCTGTCTCGTCGAAATATTGTGCAGCTTCCACAACATGCCCGTGAACCAATGAAGCAGTTACTACGCCGAGAAAATCTAACACAACCTAACATTCAACTACTTTGCTTTAGAGCCACAGTTGACATGAAAAACAGCTTAATTTCTTTAGCCTTCTCTGACTGACTCATCAACGCACAGTCCAAACCGCTAAGGATAAAATCTAGAAATCTGGAGGTGTTGATCTTATACTGCTGGCGTCGCTTAAGAAGGGATTTTTCGAAATCCCACCCTAAAAGAGATGAAACATCAGATTAAAGGTTCTTTGAAAATATGCCGCTATTAAGGCAATTTTGTAGCTATACCTTCGAAAACCGGTATTCAGTTTCTCGTCCAGAAAATTCGTCTCTTATGGGAGAGGGCGAAAAAATCGGAGAAATTTTTTTGAAAATAAATTATTATTAAACAACTACTATAGCATTTTTAAAGCTACATCTATGAAAACTAGTATTTGACTTCTTGGTTGCAAATAAAATAATACGTCTCCAGAATGAGATTTTCACTCTGCAGCGGAGTGTGCGCTGATATGAAACTTCCCAGCAGATTAAAACTGTGTGTCGCACCGAGACTCGAACTCGGGACCTTTGCCTTTCGCGGGCAAGTGCTCTACCAACTGAGCTATCCAAGCACGACTCACGCCCCGTACTCACAGCTTTACTTCTGCCAGAGACGAGGTACTGGCAGAAGTAAAGCTGTGAGGAGGGGGCGTGAGTCGTGCTTGGGTTGCTCAGTTGGTAGAGCACTTGCCCGCGAAAGGCAAAGGTCCCGAGTTCGAGTCTCGGTCCGGCACACAGTTTTAATCTGCCAGGAAGTTTCAAAATAATACGTGTTTCATTGTTCGGGAATTCAACCTCTAATGGGTTGAAATATGGGATGAAATGTGTTATTAAATATTTAATTATGGGAGCACTTTTATAGCCAAATCTATGAACATTTGAATATGGTTTGCAGGTTAGAAAGAAAACAATTTTCTTTCACTGTTTTTGGAAATCCAACCACCAAAGGGGTTTAAGTAAGGAATGTAAATATTTATAGAAATGTTTCATTATGCAAGCATTTTTGAAGCTAAACGTATGAAAAATAGCATTTGACTTCTCTGTTAGAAATAAAAAATACACATTTCACTGTTTTTGGAAATGCAATCCCGAAGGGAGCGAAATGGGGAGAAATATTTTATTAAAGTGTTTCATTGTGATAGCATGTTTAAAGGCTATATCTATGAAAATTGGTGTTTGGCTTCTCGTTGGAAACAAAAAAATATGTGCTTCATTGTTTTTAGAAATTCAGATCCTAAGTAGGTGAAATAGGGCCAGACTGATTTAATGACTCGTTATCGCCCAGCCTAAACCGCTAAGGACAGAAACTTAAAATTTGGAGAGGGGTGTGAATCTTATACAATAGGCATCTTCTAAGAAGGGATTGTCCGAAATTCCATTCCTAAGTTGGTTAAATATAGAATAAAGACTTTTTGAAAATACGTTATAAATAATGCAATTTTGAAGCTAGAAGTACGAAAATTGGTATTTGGTTTCTTAGTCAGAAATAAAAAAAAATACGCATTTCAATATTTTTGGAAATTCAACAACTGAAGGATAAAATAGTGACTGAAACATTTTTTGAAAATAAATCATTACTTAAGCACTATTAAAGCATTTTTAAAGCTACCTCTGTGAAAATTGGTATTTGACTTCTCGATAATAATTGAAAAAAAAACAGACGTTCTTCAGTGTTTTTGGAAATTCAGTCCCCTAAGAGTGAAGCAGGAGATGAAAAGTTTTATTAAATTATTTCGTTATGAAATCATTTTCAAAGTTAAATTTATGAAAACTGCATTTAGCTTTTCTGTTAGAAATGTCAAAAAATACGTGTTTCACTATATTTGGAAATTCAATCCCTAATGGGGGGGAGGGGGAACAGTGGATGAATTTTGTTTTAATATTTCATTACATTAAGAAAATAATTAAAGTTACAGCTGTGAAAACTGGTATTTCACTTCTCAGTTACATAGATATGTATATAGATATGTGTTATGGGATGGAAGTTTCGATGGAAATATGAACACAAGAACGAAAAAGGCACAGTCAACAAAAGCCTTGGACTTCAGCTACCAGAGCCAAAAGTGCAGTTGGAGAAGACCGTGCTTCTACGTGCTGCGTTAGCTTGAAAAGTTCAGAAGGTGCTGCACTTTGTGAACAACACGAAAATTCGATTAAAGAAGAAGAAAAAGAAATCTGTGCATACCATACAGTCAATGTGGGCGATAAGCTAGTCGGCTCATATAGCAGCTTACTTCCGGCAAATCCTCAGAAGCAAATGTTTTAACATTTCGAGGTACGTATGCCATAGGAGGATGATGAACCTTAATTTGTCTCCACGTACAGAGCACGGAGCGTTTATTTTCTAGTCTGATGTTTGTAATGAGCAGAAAAGACGAATTATTTCATCCTCTGCTCATCTCTGACAAATCAGCCATATGGTCAGGGGCACTGCCGTCACTCCCTCTCTGAGAACAATAATCCCACCATTCAACGAACATGGTCACGCAACATGGTTTGACAGCAGTGAACGTAGTTGTGTATTCTCTAATCAGCTGGATTCAGCCAGTGAAGGATGTACTGGATTCATTGAACACTTTTATCACAGGAAATAAAACAGATCATTAAAAGAATTGCGATCAGATGTAACGTCCTACTGGAGTTTCTTAGTAAATTAAATGGTTCATTCTTTTTTAACAATTAACACACAGAATTAATGATCACCTTAAGTACCGACATGTCTGGTAATGAAGAATTCCAACGTATAAACAGGAAATGTTGTGCAGAGAAGATAGTCCCTAACGTAACTGTTCGTTGCGGAGACAGTATCTAACATTGCTTCCTGTCGGCCTAGCGAGAACACTTGACATGCAGGCGTACGTATTGAGCAGCCGCTGTACGCGTAAGTGAACTCCCTGACCTTTACTACCGCCTTTGTATATGGACAGGTGGACCATTTCCATGGTCTGCATGGCCGACATATTAAAGCCAACAATTTCGGATGTGTAGGGACAATTAAAACCCTGATACGCACTGAAGAGATACGCACTGTGGATGGCAGCTAAATCATTCGGAATTAACCAGGGAGTTTAGGATAAGAGTAATGCACACATCAAAAAAAGTTCTGCATCACCTCAGTTCCGGGAGATCCGGAACCTGTACAGAAAATTGGAATAGAGATCAACATAAACATCATTTCCGCCCTCTTTATGGCTCATGAAAACTACATACTGCATGTTGTACCACCATACGTCGAGACCTTCAGAGGTGGTAGTCCAAATTGCTGTACACACCGGTACCTCTAATAGCCAGTAGCACGTCCTGTTGCATAGTTTCATACCTGTATTCGTCATGACATACTATCCACAAGTTCATCAAGGCACTGATGGTCCAGATTGACCCACTCCTCGACGGAGATTCGGCGTAGATCCCTCAGAATAGTTGGTGGGTCACGTCGTCCATAAACGTCGCTTTTCAAACTATCCCAGGCATGTTCGATAGGGTTCATGTCTGGAGCACGCGCTGGCCACTCTAGTTGAGTGATGTCGTTATCCTGAAGGAAGTCATTCACAAGATGTGCATAATGGGGGTGCGAATGGTCGTCCATAAAGACGAATGCCTCGCCAATATGCTGCCGATATGGTTGGACTATCGGTCGGAGGATGGCATTCACGTATCGTACAGCCGGTATGGCACCTTCCATGACCACCAGCAGCGTACGTCGGCACCACATAATGCCACCCTAAAACAGCAGGGAACCTCCACCTTACTGCACTCGCTGGACAGTGTGTCTAAGTTGTTCAGCCTGACCGGGTTGCCTCCAAACACGTCTCCGACGATTGTCTGGTTGAACGCATATGCGACACTCACCGGTGAAGAGAACGTGATGCCAGTCCTGAGCGGTCTCAGCGGCATGTTGTTGGCCCCATCTGTACAGCGCTGCATCGTGTCGTGGTTGCGAAGATGGACCTCGCCATCGACGTCGGGAGTGAAGTTGCGCATCATACAGCCTATTGCACAAAGTTTGAGTGGTAACACGACGTCCTGTGGCTACACGAAAAGCATTATTCAAAATGGTGGCGCTTCTGTCAAGGTTTCTCCGAGTCATAATCCGTAGGTAGCAGTCATCCGCTGCATTAGTAGCCCTTTTGGTCTGAACGAGGCTTGTCATCAACATTTCCTGTATCTCTGAATCTCTTCAATATCCGAACAACATCGCTTTGGTTCACTCCGAGACGCCTGGACACTTCCCTTGTAGAGAGCCCTTCCTGGCACAAAGTAACAATGCGGATGTGATCAGACGGCCTTATTGACCGTCTAGGCATGGTTGAACTACAGACAACAAGAGCCGTGTACCTCCTTCCTGGTGGAATGACTGGAACTGATCGGCTGTCGAACCCCCTCCGTCTAATAGACGTTGCTCATGCATGGTTGTTTACATTATTGGGCAAGTTTAATGACATGTCTCAACAGTCAATGGGACTGTCTGTGAAACAATATCCACAGTCAACGTTTATTTTCAGGAGTTCTGGGAACCAGAGTGATGCAAAACATTTTTTGAAATGTGTCGATTATGGTCTGACGTGTCAAAGGGCACACTGAACAAGGTGGAGGATATTTTGGATATTTCTTGCAATGCGTTTCCACAGCAGAAGATATTTTGTGTCGTACTGTCACTTTCACTGGTCACTGACCAGCATGTACTGTCAAACATTTGCGATACTGCTGCTGCGGCACCTTCGCACATGTGGCTGATATGCGAGTAAACGTACATCACACGTATCTTTTATAGCCTCAAACGTGTGGTGATATGCAATAGAGTACATGTATTCGGTCTCGACAGCGTATCACACATAAATGTCGCTCCTGTACATATGACGTGAAACACAACGTAGCTACGGTAAGGCCTTCGCTCCGAGCAATGCAGAGTTCTACCGCCAGGTTGTAACGTGGCATATTATTACGAGTCGTTATCTTGCATTGAAAGCGTAGCTTGGCGTAGAGCCGGGAGGAGAGATGTTGCTTCTGACGCTCGCACAGCTGACGCTGGCTACTGGGCCGGGGGGAGCAGTCTACTTGACTAATGCTCTGTGCAATACTCTCTATGAATCTGAAAAAGTGTTATTAAATATTAATAGATCTTTTTCATACCAAGTGTACTAAATTCTACGGATAACAGAACCATACTGCTGAAATTTCAAATCAATAACTTCAATACTTTCGGAGATATAAATGTTTACTTAAAACACATAATAACTGTGCTGGCATTGTGAAACCGAGTTAGGGACTGTAATGTATTCAGCTATAGTATCAATTGAAACAACAGCCAAGAGGACAGGTTCATATAACCTAATTTGCTGGAATTTTCTTTTGTTTCATTGCCACAGATTTCTGACATAATTGACAGTAGATTGTAAAATTATTATTTCATTGTGTTTTGATTTTATGAGTGTTTTGGAGAGACTGAGAGAGTGAATGGAGGGCATACGTTAAGTGAGAATGTGACATTTTATTTAAACTATGTAAATGTAAGCGTCAGAAAGTTGAGTAATAGGTGAATTTGTGGCGTATGTCCGAGTGAGCTTGATTTTGTAAAGGGCAGCCCGAAGGGGTGTTGAGTATTAAATTTATTAGTAATTTATTTTGTGGATAGGAACCGTATTTTGCCTAGTTCCGGAATTCCCAGATCTCTAGTCCAAATGACGTTTGGTAATCTGATTAGCTGACATTAGAAATACCGCGAGTATAGAAGTGCTCTAGATGATCTGATTGGTTACTTAACATACTACCCAGTAGGAACTCAGCATTTCCCGCACGTTTGAGTAAGGCTTGGTGTCTCAGACGGATGAGCCGATATAGTCGTTAGGGCGCCGTCCTCTTGTAAACACCTATGTTACATCGCCCTGATCAAATTTGTACCAAAATGAAGAAATCCGCGTGTTTGATCGGTTCTCGTGTAGTTGACGAACAGTGTTGAATATTTTCAGAAAGTTTGAGCTTGAGTGATCTGTTTTAGGAGATTTTGCTACATTTCAAGTAGTTCAAAAATGGCTCTCAGCACTATGGGACTTAACAGCTGTGGTCATCAGTCCCCTAGAACTTAGAACTACTTAAACCTAACTAACCTAAGGACATCACACACATCCATGCCCGAGGCAGGATTCGAACCTGCGACCGTAGCAGTCGCGCGGTTCCGGATTGCGCGCCTAGAAACGCGAGACCAACGCGGCCGGCACATTTCAAGTAGTACATAAATTCCGCGTGGCGTATTTCATGCAAATTACGAGACATTATGGCAAGCACTTCTGTACAAGAACACTACTGAACGGCTGACTTGTGTGAAATCACAAGTAGTCGTGGGTCAGTGACTGTTCAGGACGTTGAAATTACCGGGTCGGACTAAATATCTTCTGGCTGTTTATGGGTGTGAACTTGTAATAAGGACAGTCAGTAACATCACATAATTAGTTTCGGGGCGTTAAATACGGACTTGATAACCATTTCCCTTGTTTAGAGACAATAAACCAGCTAAAAGGAAAGTTTAAACGTTTTTTCAAACGAGTCATGCAAGAACACCGAACACTCGATAGTTTAACTCACTTTCAGCTACTGACCATGGACTGGAGTTTTGTGGCCTTTGCGTGGTAGGTATTTTGAAGAATTTTTAGCAACACTGCTTTTGTTGGCTACACTAGTAGCTACCATTTCAGAGTGAAGAGGCAGACAATCTATCCAGGTAGGTGGACAGATTGTTTAAAGGATAGTGGGAGACCCACCCGCCCAGCCGCATATCGTGCATTTAGTGGCCGGGAAAAGTAAAGTTCAGTGTCGAATGAAGCAGCAGTGTAAAACCGTTGTTAGAAAGACCCACGCGTGTGCAGATAAACTTTTGAACTGATGCGGCAGGAGGAAGACTTACACCTAGCGCAGAACTGCGAACAATATTAGCGGAGGTTCAGAACACAGCAGCCAGAGAGGGCAGCGAACTTCAGGCGTGCCGACGGAAGCGGCAGGGAGAAGCATCCGTAGCAAATCGGCAGCAGGAGTAGTTGGCAGCCGTGGAGGTGCTGTGGAGACCCAGAAACTGGACCGGAGCTCGCAGCCTTTGGTGGACGGACTCGCAGTAGATCTCACCATGCCGACAACGTGGAAAAAAAGGTTGCTTCGTTTGGTGTGTGAGTGTGGATAGACATATGTCAACATGGAGAAAATTGATAAGCTTGTAATAACTGAAAGGAAGGAGGGTGTAGATTTTGATGTTTCAGTACATGCAGATGAGTGTAGGAGAAGAAATTTTAATCTTGATGTCTCTCAAATTAATGACAGTGGCTATGCAAAATCAGTATGTGATTGTTACAGGTCAATTAATGAGCAACACACGGCGGAAGCTGATGTTAAGTTGGCACCAGGTCTTTTGAAGGCAAAAAAATGAGTCACGATTTGAAGTTGATGAGAAAAATCCAAGTACTCCTATCCAAGAAATAAATAAGGAACAGACACCTGGTCCTAATGTTAAATTAATCCAGTTTACTAGACCGCTACGGTCGCAGGTTCGAATCCGGCCTCGGGCATTGATGTGTGTGATGTCCTTAGGTTGGTTAGGTTTAAGTAGTTCTAAGTTCTAGGGGACTGATGACCTCACAACTTGAGTCCCATAGAGCTCAGAGCCAATCCCGTTTACTGATACTAAAGCGGAAGTAGGGCCAGCACTGCAGCCTGGTGAGCAGAATGTTTAGCATTGCAACCACGTTACAAAACATTATGATACAGATTGATGGTATTAGTAGTAGTATGAATGGAGTGAGATCTGAAATAAATGGATTAGGTAATGAAACGAATAGTAAAATAAGTGGAGTGGATACTGATATAAGTACCGCGCGACTGCTATGGTCGCAGGTTCGAATCCTGCCTCGGGTATGGATGTATGTGATGTCCTTAGGTTAGTTAGGTTTAAGTAGTTCTAAGTTCTAGGGGACTGATGACCACAGATGTTAAGTCCCATAGTGCTCAGAGCCATTTGATACTGATATAAGTAATATGAGTACATAAATAAATGAACTTGTGTCTGATGTGGATAGTAAAATAAGTGGACTGGGTAATGAGATGGATAGTAAAATAAGTGAATTAGTTTCTGAAATTAATCAGGGGCTTATAGAACAGCCAGAACAGTTTGATAGTAAACAGAAAAAATTTAAAGAGGAAATTCAAAATTAAGAAAGAAAGTGACAAATGTGAACTGTTTGGAGGGCAAGTGTGCGCAGAAAAAAAAAACTGATCTATAACTAACTTGTCAGAATTTAGTACAGCAGGAAATGGTAACCTACAAAAGCGTGATATTAGACAAACAAATGTAGAATAAAAAATTACTGACAGTAGTGGTCATATAATAATAAATTGAGGTGCAGAGTCCTCTGAGATTGCCTATAAGAGTGTGCATCCCAAAGAGTTCTGGAGTGATTTGGAGAATGTGTTGCTCAGATCGTGGAATGATAAACGGAAAATACGAGGGTGAGTCAAAAGAAAACCTTAAATATTTTTAAATATTATTTATTGTGCAGAAGTGGTACAAAACTGTATCACTTTTCAAAATAATCTCCCCCACGCTCATGCAAGTCCTCCAGCGCTTACAAAGTGCATAAATTCCTTTAGAAAAAAATTCCTTTGGTAGTCCGCGCAACCACTCATACACCGCGTGGCGTACCTCTTCATCAGAACGGAACTTCTTTCCTCCCATTGCGTCTTTGAGTGGTCCAAACATATGGAAATCACTTGGGGAAAGGTCTGGTGAGTATTGTTGATGAGGAAGACACTGAAAATGCAGGTCTGTGATTGTAGCAACTGTTGTACGGGCAGTGTGGGGCCTTGCGTTGTCATGTTGCAAAAGGTCACCTGCTGACAGCAATCCACGTCGCTTTGATTTGATTGCAGGCCGCAGATGATGCATGTAATGCTCCAAAATGATGCCGTTTCGTCCCAAAAGAGATTCAGCATAATGGCGCCATTCCTTGCTGCTCTCTTCGTTTCCGGTTGGTGAAAGTGAACCCAGGTTTCGTCCCCAGTAACGATTCTTGCAAGGAAGCCATCACCTTCTCGTTCGAAGCGCCGAAGTTCTTCACAAGCATCAGCACGTCGTTCTCTCATTTCAGGAGTCAGCTGCCATGGCACCCATCTTGCAGACTCTTTGTGAAACTGGAGCATATCATGTACAATGTGGTGATCTGACCCATGACTAATCTGTAAACATGCTGCAATGTCATTCAGTGTCACTCGGTTTTTACTTCATTATGGCTTCAACTGCTGCAAAGTTCTGTGGAGTCACAACTCGTTGTGCCTGACCTGGACGAGGAGCATCTTCCACTGAAGTCACACCATTTGAGAACTTCCTACTCCATTCGTAGACTTGCTGCTGTGACAAACATGCATCACCGTACTGAACCTCCATTCGTCGATGAATTTCAATTGGTTTCACACCTCCACTACGCAAAAACAAAATAACAAAACGCTGTTCTTCCCTGGTGTAAGTCGCAAGTGGGTCGGCCATCTTTATACTGATATTACGACGGTATATGTGCATCTGCACTATGTTTCCACCTACAGGCCATTCTGCACGCTGTTTGTAGCACGCTTACCAACTTACAGGATAATGGCGCTAAATTTCGATTTGTTATTACAAATTTAAGGTTTTCATTTGACTCACCCTCGTAGGCTTTGCGGTATCGAATCTTATGGAAGAAGCTCGTGTTTGGGGAAATTTAGCTGTAGACCAGTATGACACTTGGAAAGTTTTTAAAAGGCTATCTTTAAAGAATACTGGGGAAAAAGGAAACAGGTAGGGGTTTTAAACAGCTTTTGTTCAGGTGAAAAGTTCAAACCAAAGAAAGACACTATTAAGAGGTTTGTGCAGAAGTGGGTAACTATTTTGTCTTACATGACTACCAAGTTAGAAACTGAACAAATTATAATGGGGTTAGAAAACAAGC
This sequence comes from Schistocerca nitens, assembly GCF_023898315.1. Lineage (NCBI taxonomy): Eukaryota > Metazoa > Arthropoda > Insecta > Orthoptera > Acrididae > Schistocerca > Schistocerca nitens. The sequence continues at coordinate 503,102,172 of NC_064614.1, read as the reverse complement.
CTTTTTACTAGCCAAATAAAATTATTTCTGCATCCAGAGAGGACATTAACAAGTCATTGGTTACTTGGAACGGGTAGAGAATTTTTTGAAATAATAGGCAAATAATAATAGAGATTATAGCGCTCCTACTAGTCAAAACGAACTGCAAGTAAACAGAATAGGTGTGCAGTGGTTTAACAGTCACAGAGGAATGTACAGGGGACGAAGGGGTTTCACTGGATTTAAAAATTACGACTGGAATAGGAATGAGAGTTAGCAGAATCAGAAATCAGCTGGGAGAGCAGAGCTAATGTTAGTCTAAACGTTACAGATGAACAAACTCGTTTCTGTAATCCTCATACCTGTGATATCATCAGTTTCAAAATTCAACAAATGTTTAAGCATTATCCCAGAGTCTTCCGACTATTACTAAAAAAACTTCTAAAGCAAGTTCGTATAAATAATCTGAGCAAAGGTACTTCAGAAACAATTCCTAACCTGTACTACCTATCGCTTCTCACTGTTCATTAATGTTATGTACACACATGTCCGTGAGTTTACATATTCAGCAAACTTCCCAAGTCATTTATTGATTTATCGTGGTATATCAACTACCAGAAACTGAGAACTGGATTAGCTACGTAACATTGAATATCAAGGGACTACACGAACTCTGGGCATTTACTGCACCGCCGTCGTCTTCGTTAACCCACCGAAAAATGAGAGTAGAAGTTTCCACGTAGAAGACTGGCGACTGCCGTTGCTCTGGGCATTTCGGAGACAATTGTAATCTGAAATTCAGATAAGAAATAATGAAATCGGACGGAATTCCCTCAATAGCGTCCCAGTTTATTTGTAAAACAAATGGGATCTACGTTCTCAACCTAGAAAACAAATTCGCCTCTGGAGGAAAACATGAGAAATGGTGGGAAAGTTACTGCTTCGTAAAGCAATAGTTTTATCGTTCCGTACATCTGAAGCACGGAAAATAATGCTGTTCCAATTACAAACGACGTCCTCTCTTCGAAATTGATCTCTTTATTCAAAGTTCAGCTATTAGCGCGTAATTTTATTTCTTGGTTCAAAAGCGTCTTTCCTCCTACAGAGGCTGCAATCTTGATGCCTGTTGCAGCAAACAGACCAGGAAGAGCGATCTCGAAACTCTTTAACACTTCATCAGCATCTTTCATTAAATTCTGATTCTGGAAAGATTACTCACATTGGAGACAGGACTCAGTGGTGTTTAGGCGCTTCTACAATGCGGCCTGACGCTAGCACTAGCATTTCTTACCTCTACATTTGGCCTCCATGAGCCATTGTATGGCGTGCAGAGGTGAGAAGCCAGTGGTCCACTTTTTCCTTCCTCACTATTCTCTTTAGACGAGGAGAGTGTGGCCTAGTACGCCTCAGTATAGCCGTACATCCCTCTAATTTTACTGTCGGAGTAACACGAGATGCATGTGTTAGCAGATGTAATACAGGATGCTGCAAATAAAAGTGGCCCGGCGAACAGAGTTCCAGGGCACAAGGAAACACAGTAGAGGAAAGGAAATACAGTACTAAGATGTTGAAAGTGACCACGATTCATCTCTTGGCGCTTTTGGGCACTGGTCAGCAAGTTGATGTAGGTGGATCGAAACTGAACAGCAGGAATTGCTGCAGTCTCATCCGAAATGTTCTGCTGCAGTTCTTGAAGACTGTGAGGGTTGTTTCGATGTATCCTAGGTCTCCCCACAAAGAAAAACGCACACTGAAAGATCAGCTGACCTGAGTGGCCATCTCGAGCCGCAGCCAGGTTGACCTGTGCTGTCGAGGTGAAGACTGTGTCAATGTGCTCCAAGGTTCGCCCAGCTCTACGGGCAGTTACTCCATCATGATGGAGGTATCTGTAGGTCTTCTGATCCGCCGTTAATGCAGCCACAAATAGCATCCGCTCGTCCGGGCCACTTTTATTTGCCTCACCCTGCATGTCTTGACTCGTGTCAGAGCGTCGTTTCTCGACATTATGAATAACCTCTCCTCTGATCCACATCGTCTTTCCTACAAGTCTCCAGTTACAGTAAGTTCGACAGTATAATAACACTCTCACGGCTACGAATCGGTCAGATCCCCTATGAACATCCTATATCTTTTATGAAAATGTTATGTAAAGCCCCTGACCCTCCAGTGGGTTGTTAGTCGTCCGACTCATCTTAAATTTTAGACCCAAGGAATAAAAAGTATCTTTTTAAATATTTTATCGCACTTCTAAATTTTTGAATAGGACTTTTTGTTCCAGAATTAAATTATAAGGGGCGATCAAAAAGTGTTCAACAATTTCTTCATGTACGAATCCACAGCCACAATGTATCTTCTAAATGGTGGGATCATTTTAACCACCTTAGGGTGTCAGTTTTATTCCTTTAATGCATCGTGCATATAAATTACATTACTTGCCAGTTTAGGCCTTACGCTATTATCAAATGTATGTTATTTGTGATGTGTGTGTCACATTTAAAAAATATTTGTTGCGTGTTACGTGGGGACAGACACGTTCCCACACATACACATGTCGAATGTTGCAGACGTCATGTAGGCAAAAATGTTACTAACAGGTAGCTTACTGGCTCTCGTACATTCGTTTAGCAGCATACCATGTACCTTTCCGCACTGATACATACAAACAATTGTCACAACGCACGTGAAAGGTACATCAGCCAAGGAGCTCTTTGTATTCTATAAACATTTATTTAGCTCTGTGAACAAGACCATTATATTTCCAAAACAATTTGAATGCGCTTATTTCGTTCATACTAAAATTTATTATGTATTTAAATATCTTTGTATTCTGTAAAAATTTGTTTGTCTCCATTAACAAAACCATTACGTTTCCCAAAAAACATTCTCTTACTTTTCAACATAAAAATTAATTACGTATGTAAAGATATTGGTATTCTACAAACATTTCTGGAGCTCTGTGAATAAAACCATTAAATTACAAAAAACATTTAAATGCTCCTACTTCGTCCACAGTAAAATTAATGTTGTACTTAAATACATCTTAGTATTCCGTAAACATTTCTTTGGCTCCGTGAATTCATTATTTATCCTCAAGGTAATCACCATTACCCTAGCTACTATAATGTACGACTTCGAGACAATGAGCCACAGTGTGGCTGTCTCCATTACTGTCGGATGTTCACCTGATAATTAATGAACAAATTAATTTCATGCCACTTCCTAGTAACATATGATACTACACTTCGTCTTGGTCTAGCTCTGCTTCTCTGTGGGGTGAATTCCAGAAGATACCGAAAGTATTATGGAGCGATGTCGATCTTTTAGCCATCACTATGAGCTGCAGGCTCAAGTTACGCAGGATCCAGTCAAGAAAACGTCAAACAGTCATTACAGAATTAAATGCCATATTGGGAGTTCCCGAGTGCTCTCATGTCTTTGACCCAGCACGGTGGTGTTGGGCCACGGACGCTACATTCACGATCGGGCGTACGCCAGTTTAATTTCTCGTCTGGCTTTCCCAGGATTTTCCTAACTTTCTGAAGGCAAACACGAAAATTGTACTTCTGAAAACGTTGCGGCCGATTTTTTTCCATGTGCTTCCCCCATCCAAATCTCCGTTCTGCCTCTAATGACCTCTTCATCAATGAGTTCGTATATTACTGATATTCCTTCCTTTCGTGATTGTTGAGTATACCGCATTTCTTGTGTCATTGTTGAGTATACAAGCACTCAGTCGACATCTGATCGATTGGTGTCCATAACAACCAAAATTCTCTCTCAATAATAGTTCTGATGTAATATAATAGACACTTTCGGATACAATGTAAAACTATTTGTAGTTACCCGTATTTTTTCAAACAAATAATTTTACTTATATTCCATAATATTTTTTCTGGCGTGCATCCGGGATTTCTTAATTGTTGCTCCGATATTTGGACTGATAACTTTTAGTCGTTCTCAAGACGAGCCTCTTGCAAGATTTTTAAATCACTTTACACAGTACTGTGAGGTAAACGTGCGTGTGTCAGACATAATGCAACTGGTAAAATTTCAAAAAATACAATTTACTTATTTATGTTGTGTTAGTTGCCACTGAATGATTCAACCTTTCACTTTTGGTTTCCCTCTCAGAAATTATACCGAACATTGCTAACATTCACTGAAACTTAGTACCACCATTTAACTGCAGTGGGATGAGGGAAGACTTGCGTGAGCTAATCTCACCAAGCACCACTCCACTCATTTTTACATGTTTTTGAAAACAGCGTTTGAAGCAGCTCAGCTGACTCAGGCTAAGCAGAAGATCAAAATATCTCGACTGAAACTACTAGTTTCACATAAAATCGTTTCAATTAATATGAATTAATTAGCAGTAATAAAATATATATCTAAATCTATCAAAATACTCGAGTGTAGGAAAATCTCATTTCATGTTCATACTCCCCAAACCAGACACTATCGTTTGATATACATAACAATATTCAACAGAATTTTTACTTTGCCTTTCAATCCTCATTTCAGCCGTCTCCAATAGACTTACTATAGCCGGCCGCTGTGGCCGAGTGGTTCTAGGCGCTTCAGTCCGGAACCGCGCGACTGCTCCGGTCGCAGGTTCGAATCCTGCCTCGGGTGTGGATGTGTGTGATGTCCTTAGGTTAGTTAGGTTTAAGTAGTTCTAAGTTCTAGGGGACTAATGACCTCAGATGTTAAGTCCCATAGTGCTCAGAGACATTTGCATCATTTGAACTTACTATAAACGTATTTTTCATGCATACTCCAGTTTCCATTAGGATGTGCTGAATCATATAGATTTCCTTGTTATTCAATACTGAAATATCCTCAGTCATGGAAACATCCAAACCTACAAGTCTGAGCAAAAACGACGACGTCAGCAGACAGAAGATATGCACCGAAGTTGTGGATTTACAAATGTGTTATCAAAAGAGATCGTTTACTTGCCAAAACTAAACGTTATACAGATGGAGATGCAGGCAGGGTGACGGTGAAAGTCTCATTCCAACTACGACCTTGGTTTCCCTAATGCACTTGAAGAAAATACGAAAATTAATGCTTCCTCAATCGCTTTTCTGCTCCGTCTCTAATAAGCTCGTCATCGACGGGCAAACTGACATTCATACTCTCTCTCTCTCTGCGAAGCCGTCATTGCAATATCTTGACGCAACTATAGAAGATGGTGTAGTGTATTGTCTCCCAAAATGAACGGACGCCTGTGCTAGAAAGTCATTAGCCGCGTTGCCGAGCCTAGTACTCCTATCACAGATAATATTCCATTTCAAACAAATATTCTGCAATTTCGGGAACTGTAATCGGACTGAACTCCACGGTCCTGTGAGCGCTGGTTCGAGGTGTGCTCATTCTGTGAGTGACTGCGACTCGTGTGACATGTACAAGGTTTTACCATATCATGGTTAAGTGCAACGTGCAACGTTGAACTATTCCATTATCCGAAATGACAACATGACAACACTTACCTGTGCAACTCATACACTCAGTGTATAGTTTCAGTCAGAAGTATACGAGTCTCTCAAAGAAGATCAGTGCCGTATACTTACCGTCAGCTTCTCAGAGGTGGATACAATGTGTCGTATGTAAAGAGTCGAAGTTCGTAATACCAGTATTATCAGGAATAGTCCTTATGCTTCTCCGACTTATTAACTCTACTGCAACAATACCAGAGAAGGAAAATTGCTACTCGCCATATAGCGAATATGCTGAGTCGCGATAGGCACAACAAAAAGACACACACAATTATAGCTTTCAGCCATTAAGGCCTTTGTCAGCAGTAGATACACATACACACACGCGCGCGCACACACACACACACTCACACAAACGCAACTTGCACACAAGTCTGCAGTCTCAGAGAGCTGAAACCACACTGTACTGCAAAATATTTTAGTTTATCTACTGTTCGGTTGATTGGCCTTAAGCTCAAATTTTCATCAAATAAAACGTGATACCGTAGTATGGCTACCACACTGCTGCAAATCCTCTACACTGAGGTAACAAAAGTCATGAGACAGCGATATACACGTATGGAGATGGCGGTAGTATCGCGTACACAAGGTGTAAAACGGCAGTGCATTGGCGGAGCTGTCGCTGAATTCAGGTGATTCACGGGAAAAAGTTTCCGACATAATTATGACCGTTCGCCGTGAAGCAACAGACTTTGAACGCGAAGTGGTAGTTGGACCTAGGCAGACCTGACGTTCCATTTCGGAAATCGTTAGGGAAATCGATATTCCGAGAACCTCAGTGTCAAGAGTGTGCGAGGAATACCAAATTTTAGGCATTACCTCTCAACACGGACAACACAGTGGCCGATGGCCTTCACTTAACGACCGAGAGCCGCAGCGTTTGCTTGGAATTGTCAGTGATATCAGACAACCAACAATGCGTGAAATAACCGCAGAAATCAATGTGGGAGGTACGACGAACGTATCCTTTATGACAGTGCCGCACAATTTGGAGTTAATGGACTATGGTAACACGGCGACGAGAGCGCCTTTGCTAACAGCACGTCATCGCTTGCAGCGTCTCTGGGAAACCATAGTCTGGTCAGGTGAGTACCGATTTCAGTTGGTAAAAACATATCATGTCACCTGGCCACAATCGTTCGCGATTAGTTTGAAGAACATTCTGGAGAATTCTAGTGAATCGTTTGGCGATCCAAATCGCCCAATGTGAATCCCATCGAACATTTGTGAGGCGTAATCGAGAAGTCAGTTCGTACACAATATCCTGCACTGGCAACACTTTCGGAAGGCTATCTCGAGGCAGCATGGCTCTGTACTTCTGCACTGGATTCGCAACTACTTGCTGAGTCCATGCCACGTCGAGTTGCTGCACCACGCCGGAAAAAAGGAGCTCCGATACGATATTATGAGGTATCCCATGGCTTTTATCACCTCGGTGTATATATTTCACGCTCCCCGCGGAACTGTGCGTCAATTTCGCAGCTGATCAACTTTCAGCAGCTTCCCTCTCACGAAACTGACTGCAATGCGTCATGGGCACCCCAACTCCAGAAATACCTGAGCTCGTCACCGGCAATCTATTCCGGGACTTCAACCTCACCAATTAGTGATGTTTAGCGCCGCTTAAAGACCAGGCGGACGAGTTTTCAATAGCGATTGACGCTATTGTCAGAATATCGAATGGTTCAAATGGCTCTGAGCACTATGGGACTCAACTGCTGAGGTCATTAGTCCCCTAGAACTTAGAACTAGTTAAACCTAACTAACCTAAGGACATCACAAACATCCATGCCCGAGGCAGGATTCGAACCTGCGACCGTAGCGGTCTTGCGGTTCCAGACTGCAGCGCCGTTAACCACACGGCCACTTCGGCCGGCCAGAATATCGAGGCAAATGACTTGTAATGTAAGAATATAATGCATATGGTCCGATCTTTTTGTGTTTGTACACTTCCTGATTCACAATGAAAGATCTACGCAGGGCGGAATGTTGATCTCTGGCCCTCCAGCAATTATTTTCTATCTAGCTCTCTGAGTGAGGTTCTTGCACAGGATGTGGCTAAGTGATACACTGCGCAGCGTAATTAAAGGATTACTTTTTCGAAACCCTATAATTGTCTCCCATTCCGAAGTACAAGTTTGAAATTTGGCTCGAAGATGCCTACACCTTTCCCCTGTAAAGGTGCAAAAGCGTGTAAAGTCACCCTCGCGTTCAGCAACGTTTCGAACGGCAAGATGTCGAGACATGCGAAAAAGAGGCCACGGCTCTGAAGTTCATGTGGGTTGTAAGACGGATTAGTGATGTGACATTGGCACCAAATTTCACCACAGTTCTACCTGATGACACGGTGGACGTGTCATGTGATGGGAAGATCGTCACACCTCCTCTTACCCACATCTAATCCCTTCTTTTTCAGCCCTCTGCGATGGAGGTCAGAACCGCGGCACCCATTGTTGAAATCACGCAGTTTTCTTATGGGTGGCCGTCTGAAACATTTCAGACAGATAGCCGCTCAGAACCGGAACGAAAAGACCTTAGGTGGTTGCATAAATGGCGTCAACGAAATCACCCCTTTTCTTGGGGTGTTGATCCCCACACTTTTCGCTGTAGTAAACTATGGTTCGTCGAATGATGAGCAACTGGGCGACCTTCTTGCCAACATTCGACACTGCTGTCACCACCTGGGCGTTTGAGCCCCACTCTAAGTAAATTCCGGGACTGCAACCACAATGTACGTGATCGGACCCCTTTGGAGTGTAGTGCGACTGCTGTATTTGTTCTGATATAAAAGGTGGAACACCTGTGGACTGTTCGAAACCATTTTACGAAATTTGAACGTGATCCGAAGCAGCAAATGATTTTTTTTGCGTTTTCAGCGACTCTGTTTCGCGCTCTTTAGTGGTTCCACCCTGTATATTAGAGCAAAAACTGCGATCGCACTGCACTCCAAAAGTGTCCGGTCACTTACAGTGAGGTTTTATCGCCACGATGTTCTTGTGGTAGGGTTCGGACTCCCAGGATGTGGTAGCGGTGTCGTACGGGAATCAGAGTACCAAGGGATGGCGTGGATCATTGACGCCCTTTACGCTTCTCCCTGAGACTTTTTTGTTTCTATTCTGAGGTGCAGTGGTCTGAAATGTTTCCCTCGCCCGAGTGATTTAAACACTGTGCATCGCGGTTCTGATCTCCATTGCTGAGGGTGAAACATGGGAAAGGAGCTGGGATGGGCGAGGGGGGGGGGGGGAGGGAGGGGGGGGGGGGGAAACCTCCCCATCGTGTGATCCGTCCATGATGGCTTTGGGCAGAATTATAATGAAATTTGTTGCCAGTGTGACATCATTAACACATCCTACACCGCACATGAACTTCCGAGCTGTGACCTTTCTCTCACGTGTGTCGGCATCTTGCTGTTTAAAGCGTTTGCTGAGCCCAGGCGTGGCATTACACGGCACCATGTCTTTGCATCATTACAGAGGTGGGTTGTAGGCATCTTCGAGCCAAATTTTAGACTTATACGTTGGAACAGGAGACAATTACAGGGTTTCGAAAACGTGATTCTATAATTTTCGTGCTCAGTGTAGATATTCTATCGCCACAAAATTAACTCGCCCTTTAAAAGTATAATTATTAATGTTAGGTGCATAATTGTTTGATAAATCATTTGTAAATCATCACACATAAGTCATAAATAGTTTCAACGAGTTTGTTGAAAGTCATTTCTGATGTGTATTTCCTGTCACGTACGAGCTATCGATGTCACAAATATATCAGTTGGAACCAAATTGGTAGTAGGTAGTTAGAGTGTGCTAGACCCAAACAAAACAAAGTGTTGAAGTCAGGACGGCGGAACAGTTGAGTTAGAGTGGTCTTAGATTCGAAATCCAGGCAATATGACGTGATGTACGAACAGATGTCTTTAATGAAACATCTGAAATGTGAGAATTAGGGTCGTTGTGTGACTGATGTTGCCATGGCAATATTGGTGGCATCTGACGTAAGACTTTTATATGTTGTTTTTGAAGCATTTTACGCGTAGATGAGCACCACAGTTTTAACAATGTGCACAATGTACCCTGCGTAGTAAAGAATCGAAAGGATACAGCACACTCTTCTTCTGTGACAGCAACACGAATGGAGATTACATTCTGAGCGTGCCACGAGGCAACGAGGAGAAACGAGTAGCTAAGGAGGCCATTTGAGGTCGCAAATTTTAATAATGTCCACTTCCCTACAGGATGTAGCTGCTAACGCAAAGTGTAATGAATCAGTTGGAGGAGGATGGGGCCTTATTCGCCTGGAGGTGAACTATGACAAGATGCGAATCGTGTTTATCTTCTGTGTAAGAGAGACAGGAAGAAGTGTCTCTCACATGTCCCAGGAATGAGGACACACTCCTTTGTACTAACCGTGGTGTTGATTTTCAGTGCCTCGAATGTTAACGGAGCACATTTCAATTTCTAAGTTGGAGGCAGCAATGAATTTAAGTATAGATCTGCCGTCTGATTTAGGTGGAAAGGAGGAGAGTACGGCAGGCGCTATATAATTTTGTGTGGAACCTCGAACCCAACCTAATTTTTCGGTTGGAAGTTTTAGTATGTTGTATAATGACAGTAGTATCCGTTTTTTAATAATCATTCAGTTAGACGTGTCTGATACAGTTTTTAACCTTTACCTATTGAGAATTTTTTTACTTTTGTCTTGTTTGTTTCTTACTTTGTTGTTTGTTTATTTGTTATGTTGTTTTGTTTTCTTACTTTTGTTGTTTCTTTTGTTTGTTGTTGTTTAATACTGAGCATAGTATACCTGTTATCATGAGTGTAAGCTTGTATACGAATACATTTAGACATATGTGGATTAAGAAAACTTAATAAAAATCTAAAAATTTTACCTCTTCCAACCCTCTAGTCTAAGTGTTTCAATAAATACGCTAAAACCTCTATGTCAGGTGGTCTATATGCTACTTTTCTTACCTGTATTTTCTAACAGAATTGAAGTCCAGATTACATTGTTACCTGAGAAACGTCTCACTAACGCTAAAATGAACAATCTGTAAGTACCAACTAATGACATACTGAGCTGCACCTATGAGACCTGAAGTAATGTCTGTCGATTTTGTACAGTTTTGTTGTATATAAGACAGACATTGCCCTCCTTTTAGTTACTTGTAGTAGGAAACCTGAAACGAAGACTGTTTTACATTAAGGCAAAAGATACCACATGGTGCATTGTGTAAGCAGGAAGGACGTACTAATTCACAGGGCCCCGTGTCAGTCTCTACACTTAAGGCCTTTAGCCCAGCTGCATCACTTACATAGCGAAAAAGAAACTGCGGATGTTTACAGATAATCCTCATTTAAAGGTAGTTCAGCACTTACTCTTACGATACAAAAAAGGGTGAACCAATGCGGATATTCAGACCTCAGACTGCGGAAGTCGTTAGACACTGCTATTCAAACTACCAGCTAAAACCAGAATTTGTTCGTGTAGAATATCCACTAACGATAAATGTGACTTAATTGAGAGCTAATGATTTTAGCGATATGAGTGAACGATTCAGCGGTCCATGACAGCAGAAAAGTAACGCTGAACACAAGTGACAAAAGTGGTTTGCCGTCGACGTACTTATTCAAAAGCTTAAACGGCTTTTCATAGGTAGCACCCTTGATTGCTATTGTCACTTTGTCAGGAATACTTATAACAGTAGGTTAATTACTGCAAATAAAGGAAACGAACAATTTACAGAGACACCAACTTAAAGCTTTGAGAATCACTCGATTCTCGTGAATCGTACGAATATTTACGTAAATTTAAGGTTGTAATTATAAGAAGGATAACTGACGATGTACTGTACCAGATAGGAAAGTTAATGATCGTGAAAATAAACACTAAAGATAACACAGACTCTCTGAACTGGGAACCATGAAAGAATTTGTTATATTTTCACTGTAACGGATGTGTGTATCGTTATGACGAAGGAAGAGGAGGTCATAAATCCCGTTACGTACCAAGCCGTGTGGTTCACCTAGTTAAAACAAATACATTAATAAATGGGCTAAGATTTAAAGCGAACAATATCAGTACCGTGTGGAAACCGCTGGCAATCAGACAAAGAATCTCGAAGACGCTGTGTGTACAGGAAGAAAGATACAAACTGCATACACTCGAAATCATATAGATGCGGCTGCTAGTAGGAGTTTATAAATGTTATTAAAATCAATATGACCCAACACGATAACGTTTCTGCTGCTGACGTCTACTTTTTTCTGAAACGCTTCTAACCACAAGTGCTTTTGCGGGGTCCAATATCTTTTTGTTATTTATAATTATCAGCTAAGATTTATCTAAATTTTCGTGTAGTTCGATTCGTAATTATTATAGGAAAGGAATACACATTTTAGTCAGCCGGTCGAAATGTAATGACACTCCTACACTCTTCTGCATACTGCTAACAACATTTAACACGCGACACTCTTGATTCCACCCTGGCCACATAAATCTGCATGTACAGGAAGCGTAAATCCAATTTCAATACCAGCTAACCATTCAAAATGTATTAAACTTTCGCTGCCCTTTGAATTGTAAAATATTCACTGAATATTGCCTGCATGCCTCCACCAATATTAATTTGAAATACTCAGCTAAACACTAGCTATATTCCAGCTAATCAGTAGCCATATCATTGAAACACAGAACTAAAAAGGCAAACATCGAACATGGAAGAGCATTTTTTTTTTTTTTTGGTAAAGTCGAACTGTACCTCACAGAATAGTTTATAAAGTTCATGGGCGAATTAAAGGAAAGTACACACTGAAATAAGCTTTCAGCATATTTGAATAATTAAAACGGTAAAAGTAATTTATTGTTCAATCCATCAAACTGATAAAAACAACAAATGTGGCAGTTGTTCAATAACAGGTGTTAGCTACATTTCTTATATATCGCTGGGTTATTTCAGTTCACTTGCAGTGGTTTTGAGCGAGATAGAAACTACATCTGACATCCGTAAATATTTGGAATTATAGCAAAGCGATACCTGTACATGAGAAAGATCAAATCTATACTTAAATGTTACTTAACACAGTTTTCAACGTTACAGTGATACATTTTTTGGCTCAACACACACCAACACACACCAGCACTCCCGAGTACACTCACTTTTTAGTTTTAAAAAATGGTTCAAATGGCCCTGAGCACTATGGGACTTAACTTCTGAGGTCATCAGTCCCCTAGAACTTAGAACTACTTAAACCTAACTAACCTAAGGACATCACACACATCCATGCCCGAGGTAGGATTCGAACCTGCGACCGTAGCGGTCGCGCGTTTCCAGACTGTAGCGCCTAGAACCGCACGGCCACTCTTGCCGGCTTTTAGTTTTACATTTCGAAATCTTGAATTACAGTGAAAATGATAAAACAAATTTATTCGGTAAGCTTTACTACTGTTTCAAACCACAATAAATAAGCAATAGTCCAAGAACTGTTGCTTGGTATTGTTATACTTACATTTCTCTCTATTCTAAAATTAGAAAAATTAAAACTCTTTGTAGCCTCTTAAGAAGCTAAGTCGGTGGATCACTTAGTCAGGAAAAACTCAAATTCATGTCGACACACCTAGAAAAGACAGCTCTTTGCACGCAACCCTAACTGATCGATGCTCGTGAATAATTAGCAGCTCTGCTCGCCATCTTATTAGCGCTATGAATTTGAAGTATCTATAATAAGTGCTTTTATTGACCGAGTATTAACTCACAATAGGTGTTGCTGCCACATAAATTTTAGGGCTGGGTAATCTTGCGGAACCTTTAAACTGATGTCACTCATTCTAACCTAAGAAATATTAAAAACACGAAGGTAGTGTTGTAGTAGTCTACAGCCACCTCAAACAACACCAAGTTTAAAACATTATCTTGAGAGATGCTATTTTGTTATTTAAAAAAAACTTTAAATTGCAGACATTGTATCTATAATACTGTGGGAAGAGGAAGGACTGTGAACTAAGAGGAGTAAGTCACCAGTAAGTTTCCAGTGGCGTGGAGTTGTCCAAAGTCATTGTGTCTACAATCAGTATCGAGATGGATGGGTGTATGGTGATAGCCAAATGTCAATACAAAAATAAATTATAAAGGTAGTATCGCAGGTAATCTGAAGATTAAATTATACATATTAGGTGATGAAAGTCAGCTTTATAATCACTCCAGGAGAAACAGGTTACCACTGATGGAACGAATCCCATAAGGCCAAAAAGAAAGCCATTAAAATGCTGCTTGGACTTTAGGATTCAAACAAAGCGACGTTCCCGGAATTAATATTTTACTCTCCAGTGGAGTTACACTGTTTGGAAACTTTAAGGCAGACTAAATCTATGTGGTTGGGGTTCCGAATTGGGCTCTTGGTTCGGCATACTAATAATCTGCCACGAAGTTGTAATACAGAGGATAACTATTCACTCCCACGTCTTTTCCACGCAGCTGGCGAGCGCCATTTGCGCAGATATGTTCTTTTCTTGGTTTTGGTGGTAGCGGTTGTGTGTGTGTGTGTGTGTGTGTGTGTGTGTGTGTGTGTGTGTGTGTGTGTGTGAGGGGGGGGGGGGTGCGGTTAATATACCTACCGTCGACACATCTCCCTAAAATCCTGTTTATAGCCTCCTGTACTTGTGTTGACTTAGTGGAAGGACTGATTCAAGGAAAACAGAAAGAGACCATGGCATCAGTTCCAGAATCACACAGCGCAATTTGTCATTCTATGCCCAAAAGGCTACCAGGTTCTCAACACGTATCTGCTCTTGAACTACCTCAGTGCTGTTCACCTACCCTTCATTACACAGTGACGCTTCTCACACCTTAATCTATTACGATATCCTGAAAAAATCGCCGTAAACGGATCAGCAGCGTAGTGAACTATGTTAATGATATGACTGACTCATTCCTGGGCGTTTCTCCGACACTCAAAAGCAACGGAGGCTGTAAGTTCTAGCACGCCTTGCTGACAATACATGTCGGAAGTATCCTGTCGGGAACTGTTCGCTCTGCTATACTGTAGGTATCCAAATCTGGAAGTAGTCACCTGAGTGCAGATTATCGACCACAGTCACTAACTAGCAAGTGTGAGGGTTGGAGAGCGTAAGGATCTTTCTTTGGCAGACAATGAAACCATAGCAGTGATGTAGAGTTCGCTCTGCTCCACTTTCAGAAGACTTAGATCTTCTAACAACAACAGACTCCCGTTCGATTCTACAGGAAAGTGGTGGAAAACCCCATAGATAATGACGTAGACTAAAATCCGACAAAGGAGGCACGGGTGGAGCAGCTGTTTGATGAGTTTGTGGAAAACTTCGTTATCTTCTACGTTATTAAAGGACACGTAAAGGGGACACGTCATAACATATATGGCATGTGAATTACAGCATTAACTGTTTGTAAGTGGGTTGTGAGGCATAGAAGCAAGTCTTGGGGTCCGTCATTTACAAATATGGCGACGCTCCTTTAGCCTCCCTCCCCCCCCCCTCCCATCCCCCAACCCCACACCCACCCAAGAATCCAATGGTATGATTTCCCTTCGTGTGGAGGCTATACCCTGCAAAATGTAGATGCGAAATCCCTAAAAATAGCTATCTCAGAGACAAGTCGGGGTACTTTTCTGTACTAACATTCCCAGTTCCTCCAGATGCATCCATAACGCCATGATCCACTGCAACAAATAACCCATTTAAGAGATGAAATTCCGCCCGACTTCTACAACTGGATTTTTGATGAGGCGAAGATTTTGTAGCAGAGTGGAGTTCACTTGTGGGCTTTACCGCTTTCCTTCAGCAAACATCGAAATCCTTCTCCTGAAAACAGCCGCGCGGGGTAGCCGAACGGTCTAGGGCTCCCCCCGTCGGAGGTTCGAGTCCTCCCTCGGGCATGGGTGTGCGCGTTGTCCTTAGCGCAGATTAGTTTGAATTAGATTAAGTAGTGTGTAAGCTTAGGAACCGATGGCCTCAGCAGTTTGGTCCCATAAGACCTTATCATAAATTTCCAATTCCCTGAGAAGACGACACACAGCCAGACATTATGGATGTGGCATAGTTTGACAGTTATGGCCTCTTCTTTACGGTCTTTCACCGTTTGACGTTTTTATTCTTCGTTTTACTTGCGGATGACTGTTGTTTTTTTGGGATTGACTTGTAGGGTTTTCTTTGTATGTTCACTTGTATATTCCTCTTACCTTGCGATGAGTCGTCATTACAGATGATTTACTCGTACAAGGCCCTGGTGTTTGTGACATCATTTCTCCTGTGTGAAACTTGAAAACCATAGCGGCGAGATGGAAAATAGCGATATCTATCACAAGTTTCGAATTTTTCGCACATTTCAGTGATCCTGCAATACTGCAAAGTACTTTCTCTACACAGAGGGCTGACAGCGTTTAAAAAAAACCGTCTCGCAATAAGAAGCAACATTTCTTGTTTGTGAACTCTTAAGCACAGTAATTTGTTATCCAGGTAGAGCGTCTCCTCGATCACGTTGGATATTTTCGGTGTTAGTGTTCCCAATATCACAGCACAACCGACGGGAGTGTTTTATGCCAATTGACAGCGAGCATTTCGTTCGTTCAAGTAACGAGGGATATACAATTGAACTTGGCCACGTCATCACATACTTGCGCAATCCAAATACAACTGAATTTCATTGGTGCCACAGGAGTTGCCCGGTACCGATTGATTGTCTCTGTAGTGTTAGCAGTTAGCCAACACTACGCACACTACTTGGTTGAGGAGGCCGAATGCACGCGTTAACTCACGCAGGATGGCGTGAGGTCTGAAACAGGATATGTAATGAATGCTATGAAGAAAAGTACGTAGCTTCTGGAATACTTAACTTTAATCCATCATTTGTATACATCGTTCTTGATGAGACATGCTTCATACGATAACTATCAATTGCTATGGCGCCTTGCTAGGTCGTAGCCATTGACTTAGCTGAAGGCTATTCTAACTATCTGCTCTGCAAATGAGCGAGGCTTCGTCAGTGTGCATCGCTAGCTAAGTCGTCCGTACAACTGGGGCGAGTGCTAGTCCGTCTCTCGAGACCTGCCGTGTGGTGGCGCTCGGTCTGCGATCACTGACAGTGGCGACACGCGGGTCCGACATGTACTAATGGACCGCGGCCGATTTAAAGCTACCACCTAGCAAGTGTGGTGTCTGGCGGTGACACCACAGTCTCAACAGCCATTCACCCCATTGCTACACAGCACAACTTGAATTTTATAGAAGTTTAAGCCGCTGTAGCCAAAATCGCTTTCCCTGAGATGTAAACCGTGCCAACGCTGAGTCGCACAGTCGTCGTTTAATCGCGCCCACAGCTTGGAGAGGTTGTGGACAGGCGTCGCTCTGCGGCCTCCAGCTCAGCAACCCGTATCCAGCCTACAGCAACCGAATGACAGTCGTACCCTGCATTTGTGACGCGCGGCTTACCTAGTGGTCCCCATGTGGTGAGCATTGCCTCCTACCACCAACCCCTCCCGCCCACCAACGAGCAACATACGAAAATCGGCTTGCTTTCCGTCAAGGTTTTCCTAAAAGCAATGAAACAAAATTTTTATTTAATACAGAAAGCTATGCTGATGGACATGTAGAATTGTGATACAAGTAAATTACGATGAATTTCGCGAATACAAAAGATAAGTATTTTGTGCGGGTTTTCTGCAATGTGTATCTACTTTCCGACCAAAAAATCCTCTTGCATTGTGACCAGCTGGTGATTGGACACTGTCGTTTTGAAATAGATGCGCAAGAGTGTTCTAAACGAAAAGGGCGTCTTTGCAAGTTTGTCAGGTACCTTCACGTTGGACGAGAATGCTGATAAAATCAAAGCACATCACTCCTCCACACCTGGCATTTGTTTGAAACGAAGCTCCAAATTACAAGCACAGATACAGCCGTGACCTCGTTGGACATTTCAGTAACAAAATGTGATGTTCGCTTGTATATACTAACATGTTGGCAACGCACGTGTGTTTATGTGCCTTCTGAGGTATCAACATCAATCGTTAGGGTCCTGTTCCAATACGTTTATTTTCAACCACTAAACGCAAGGAACTACGAAACGCTGGCAATCTCTAAGCTAACTGTGACTCCAGATGACGTGTTAAGATGAAATTTGAGTAATTCCTTCTGTACTCGTGTGGAAATTCTTTCGGACAAGGTATATGTACATCATTTTGATGCTCCTAGTGTACAGGCGTCGAGGTCTGCACTGTAAAATCGCTACTACCGTGCCCTATCGGTATACCAGATATGTCACAGATTGGATCTAGTAAACCTTGCATTATCTACTTCTTTTAGTAATTAAAGTGTTGAGCCAAATTTATGGCAATTTTACGAGTGAAAGGGTTCGTTACACAGACACGCTGGCCTCCCTGAAACTTTTGACGAAACCAATCTGTGCCGTGCATCCTGTATATACGTTTCTAACGATTTTTCTGTAATGATAAAAGTAACACAAATTAACCACAGTTTATTCGCTAACTCTAGCACGTTTATAGTCCCTCATCGGTAGATCTCAGGCCAATATCATTCATCCTGCTTAGCCACACAATTCAGCTTCCTTTTAATATTTCAGTTATTCACTTAGTTCGTCAAAAATTGTGCAGGACTATTATCAGTATTTAAGTTTTCTGCATGTAACCGCCCTGTTTAATTGTTAGAAACTTAGTCAGTCGGTGTCGTAATTTTCAAATGAGAGTTAGTATCAATTTCGCGTAATATTTCGTGTGAATCGCCGTTGAGACACTGGTAAAGGTCAATTATGGAAAGTAAGACACTGAATACTTAAAGTAACTTTAGTAAGGAATACACCCGACTGACTACACAAAATAAGAGGGCACGTACATTCGCGAGTGAGTGGTTCAAAATAAGAAATAATACTGTAAGAGAAATGGGCCATAAGTATAGTTACGTCGGTACACACTCAGCTGTATGCGGACGTACGATCGGGATAGAGGCACGTACGTTCTAAGTACTATACGTTCTAAGTACTATAATTCCCCATGGCCACGGTAAAAAGAACTGTGGCTAAAACACATTTATTCATGTGAGAAAGAAAATAATCGGACTTCGCAATTAAATGAAAAGAAAGATTGCACGTTCTGAATGTCGCGGCAAATATGACCTAAATAATGAAATTGACATTGGCGGCTACGAAGGGAAAGAGATGAACACATTCACGTAACTCTACTGTCGAGCAGCGCCGTCCTGACGATCGTCGCCTCCAGCTAAATTCTCCATACAAATTTAAAATAATAATAATAATCTTCCAGAGCTACAGGAGCTGGGATCCATGTTATCGTAAATAAGAAAATCGTATTGTTTCAGAAGCTGACTTCACTATTTAGCACATTTCACTTGAATCTGAAGAGCACTTCGTTTATACGTCTTACCACCAGGACATGAGAACATCGAAAGGTAACTATTACTAAAGCTAATAAACGAAGAGCGTAATACTTCTTTTGTCAGTCAGTGTTAAATATTTTTCAAATGAATCTTTGGTATGAAGTCGAATAATTATCTACACATACATCAATGAGAAAGAATTATTAAGTTTCTTCATATACGCGGTCGCCTAAGAACTGAGTTTGCCCTATGGTGCTAATGACTGCCATTAACATAATCCTCCGTGACCTTCAAACTGCTCAAAACTCACGATTCTACACGCTACATTTTTGCTTTACGAAATTAGTTCTCATGAATTTTCAGTAGCGAACTGAAATACTTATCATTATCACTTTCAGACATTATACCGACAGTTACCTTTGACCACTGGCCACTGACTTACTCCAACGAGCAGCAAGCGCGCTCGGTGATTCTGAAATTCTCCAACCGTTGCCGCGCATCTATAACTCCCACTGCCCCCAGCAACATCAGCGGTATCTTAACCACTACAAAAGAACTGCTAATATCGCCTGTTACGCCTTAATGCCTAGGGAGCTTGACACATAAAACTTGAGCATGATGCAGTCGTCTTATGAGTTCTTCCCTTCGCTCCCCCAACGGCCCGGATTTCGCACCTTCCGACTTCCATCTGTTTGGTCCAATGAAGGATTCACTCCGCGAGAAGCAGGACGTAAATGGTGGTAAAGTTATTGATGCTGCAAGACGCTGGCTCAGACGTCGTTAGTAGAGTGGTACTATGCGGGCATAAATGTCCTCCAGTAAGATAGCCTACAGCCGTCGCATTGAACTGAGATATGTTGAAAATAAGGTTTTGTAGCCAAAAGTGTGGGGAATAATATGGATTATTGGAATTCTAAAGAAAACCAACCTACCAGAGAAAAATTATGTTTTACATTAGTTATTGAAAGCCCGCTGTAATTTAATATGGGCAGTAACGTCTGCAAGTGTTCCAGTGTTTATTCGAAGCGTGTTCGCTGCGCCTTGCGATCTACACCCTGAATTATTCGTAAACGTACAACAAGAAACTTCGAGTGAGAAATTTCATATGCGCCCTTGTAGAGGAGAGTACAACAACAGCGGGATCCGTGGGCACGTACTACACGTCTCCGGCCGTAATTAATAACGGCGCCTCCAGAGCGGAAGGCCTCCACAATGCCTCT
Organism: Schistocerca nitens; assembly: GCF_023898315.1. Classification (NCBI taxonomy): domain Eukaryota; kingdom Metazoa; phylum Arthropoda; class Insecta; order Orthoptera; family Acrididae; genus Schistocerca; species Schistocerca nitens. Next base: position 503,082,101 of record NC_064614.1, on the reverse strand, counting down.
CACGTCACGTGGACACAATACACTACATGTTATTGCTCTGTTAGCGAGAAACGCCAAGATAAATTTCAGCGCCGGGCACCTCCGTCGGGTGGAGGGATGCATATCCGCAGTAATAAAAGCGAGTCATGGGGCTCTGTTAGTTTTCAGACTATTTTTTAGGTATAGTGGATCCGATCTGTCCAAGATTACTTGGTTGTAAGAACAGAAGCGACAGGTTTTTGTGAGTATCAGGAATAAATGATCAGTTCATACGTTTATTACTATCCACAAATACCTTACTGCGTGGCCTGTGTTACGTCCGCGTCTGTAGCTGATTGTTCAGCGCACGTGACTGCCATGCAGGGGAGCGGGCTTCGATTTCGGTACCGCTAGGGGTTTTTCCTTGGTGGCAGGATAGTAACGGAGTGCATTCAGCTTTGTGAGGCCAACTGAGGACCTACCTGATCGAGTAGTAGTCCTAGGTAAAGGAACCCACTAACGACAGGGCGAGCGGTGTGCTAACTACATGCCGCTCCATGCCGCATGGGGTCGACGAGGTATGCGGGCCCTGCAATGCACTTGTGACGTCACACTATAGTTCAATTCTTTTATCTTGGCGGTTCGCGCATACCCACCCAGATGCGGGAAATTGCAGCGTTGCCAGTTGTACGCACCAAGAGAAGCAGCGCCATAGTATAGCTCGCAAACTTACGTTTAGGGGGGAGCGCACAGTTTATGAAGTAAAGCCACCATGGCCACATTAACCCTTTCGCTGCTACAGAGACGTTCTACCCGCATTCCGCGATGTGCGCGATTTTGTCATCATTGCACTGCTCGCCTGTGCAGACACATGGTGTTTCGACTGCTTTGACCCACTTTATCATTCGGTTTCACAAAAACTATTTGGCCCAAAAATTTGATTTTTACACATCTTCTTGACTGATACCTTCCGCCCATAAATGACTTAATTTTGCTTCGATGTTCAACGCAGTTATTGTGCAGCATTAGATGTAGTAAACCATTGCACGAAATTTTGAAGAGTTTACAGAGGTAAAAGTCCATAGCGTATACTTGCCGTATGGTCGATTTTAGTTGCCACTAAAATTTCAAAAAATTACATCCAAACGAATAAAATTCATGAAGTAAGACACTTCGATATTGTTTTTAAATAAATAAAATATCAAGCACCGATCAAGGTTTGAACTCAGAACCTCCGCTTAACAGCCATACACTTTAACCATTATGCTAAGGCAGCTCGTCATTCAATATATCTCCCGGAGGACTTAAAATATCACGCAAAATACTGACAAACATTGTTGGTATGATTATGAATTACTCACGTTTCGTCGAAGTACAATAGGAAATAAACAATTACTGCTGTTCTTTATTGCGAAAAAGCGGTTTGTGAGAATGATACAAACACCTTTCCTTGCTATCGCCTGAATTATGAGGATTATTGCTTGTTTCATTTAATTAATTAATAGAATATGAAGCAATTGGTATAAAGAATGCTTTTTCCAGCTTTTGTTCAATTACTTTATTTATGACTGAACATTTCTAAAACTGAAGACACTCGTCTGTGCTCTGCACTGCAGTCGAGCTCTGGCAACGTCGTTCTCTGTTCATTGGCTGACTGTGTTTTGTGACGTCAGATGCGCAGAACGAACCTAAACTCGGCCGCCGTCATAAATGACGCGCACTTTAGTCGGATTGTCCACCACAATTCGCGAACGCTCGGCTCCGTGCAGGACCCACGAGAATTCAGTATGTAATTGAAAAGATGCCCACTAAAGGTCCTAAGTATCTAGTGTGCTGTCGAGACCTTGCATGCATTTAAACACTCCGTCAAAAATCATTAAACTCATCTGAAATAGATACTCGCTTCCCTCCAAATACGGCTGCTTGCACTCATAAGGCCCGCAGTGTCACGTGCTGTGACGTACGCGCCACGGCCTGTCTTCCTCGTGGGCCTCGATACCGCATCTAGTGACGTCATTGGCGGAGGATGACACGGTAATCGGTCGGGCTCAATTGACCCGTCAAGGGCCACGAAGCGAAACTCTACTTTTACATATGTTAGCTTCCTGCGTAAAAGGTTGAAACGTGAACAATGAATAAATCACCTACAAATTAAATAACCTATTAACATGAGCGTTTGCAGACTCGCTGCCTGTAGCTAAGTTCTGCTCGTGTTGTAAGATTCTGCTGTCGAATTACGTCTCCCCTACTGAGTGGTGGTCGCACATGGGGGAATCCTCTCCTCCCCTTCCCTTCCTTTCCCTTCCCTTCCCTACCCTTCCCTACTCTCCCCACCCCTCTCCTCCACTCCCCACCCCTCTCCTCCCCCCCCTCCCCACCCCTCCCCACCCCTCCCATATACTGTCATACCATTTGCTCAGGTATGGTCCAAATTAATTTGTGCGCAATGTAATTTTCATTGCTTAGTATTCAACACGTAAACTGATGTTTCTTCCTGTTGTTTGTGTTCAGTTGCCAGTAATACAGAGAGGAGTAGCGATGGGTTTAGAGAAAACAACTACCAAGTGTTTAACATTGACGTGGAACTTTTAAGGCCTTCAGCCATGAATTGTGTACTTAAAGTTACACAAAACAAATTACTCAGTTTCAATTTATTTGCTTGAAACAAAGCAAATTACTCAGTTTCAATTTATTTGCTTGAATCAGTACCTTCAGTCAGGCTGTACATGTTTCTGATTGCTAAAACACTTATTCAAAACAGAATGCCGCGCGGGGTAGCCGCGTGGTGTAGGCGTCTTGCCGTGGTTCGCGCGGCTCCCGCCGTCGGAGGTTCGAGTCTTCCCTCGGGCATGGGTGTGTGTGTTTTCCTTAGCTAGGGACGGATGACATCAGCAGTTTGGCCCCATAGGAACTTACCACCACCAAAACAGAAATTATTCCAATTCAAAACAATTTTTTTCTGTTTTCAATGCGAAGTTTCAGGCACATTTACAATAAAAGTAGAACTTTCGTGTGGATTTTGTAATTGTAGGTGCTGGTAGGTATGAGGTTCCGTCTCAGCCTGTGTGTGCTGTACAGCCACAAACACCTTCAATAAAGGGTTGTATATCAGCTAAGAAGTTGAGCGTTCACATTAACAGCCATAGAGAATGAAACAAGTTTACTGTTGCCAATCACTATTTTTCATTTTCACAACGCATTTCATAGGTTTAAACCTCTATCACCAGGTGGCTGTATGTGTATTTATATGCCATGTACGTGCTGTGTTACGAGTTCGGGGTAAACTGTGACACTGTCTCCAGTAGTCACAGGCTCCTACCTCTGTCGCAATACATCACGTATACATTGTCAAACTCTGTAAACAAAGATAGCAATGTTCATACACAAAGTGTGACAATGTATATGTGATTACCGTCTTTGTTTACAAGGTGTGACAGATTATACGTGATGTATTAGGGCAGAGGAAGGATTCTGCGACAACTGGAGACCGCGCCACAGGTTACCCCAAAGCTGTAACACAACACATAAATGCAGAAATGATACACAACGATCCACCCGATGGCGGAGTTTAAGCCTTTGAAACGAGTTACGGAAATAAAAAAACAGTGACTGGTCACAGTAAACTTGTTGCTTCATTCCCTATAACGTACATGGGGAAGCCTAACTCATAATGTCCGCATTTGATGCTAACAGCGATAGGTTTGGTGTATCATGTGCCTTCGAATTACGAGCTCTCACTGGGGCTATTTGTTAGGAAGCACTTTAGTTACCATGAAGATACGTGGATGAATAACTTGCAGATCTATTTGCAGTAAAGGTGCAGTATATAATCTAATTCCAAATTCAAAACAGGAGATCGTAATAATAAAGCAATGGGCCGTACAAGTTTGATCACAGTATTAACATTGTAGAATGTTCAGATGAATGATAATGAATCCATAAGTACGTCATTACCATTCTACAGGAAGAGGGAGAGTGAATAGACTACGTCGCATATAGTTCCCACTGGACTAAACATTTTTCTGTCTAGACAGCACAGTAGTCAACATTTTGTGGATGCGAGGCCGGGATTCAACAACAGTTTACTCGTTCATAAGGTTCAAGACGAGTCCTGGTGATTCGGAGTAACCATTTCGGTCGACTCTACGTGCAGAGAATACGGAAAACTGCGAGTTAAGTAATTTTGACAGGGGGTGCACGTGTGACGGCAGCTGTGAACGGGTGTTAAGGAAACGGCGACTCTCGTCGAACGTTCGCGTCCCTCCCTCATTAGTATCTGTCGGCAGCGGATGAGTAATGGAGGAGAGGCGGCGGCGGTGTTCCCGGCCCGCTCTAGAGGGTGCGCGTCGGAAGCAGGACAGGAGGCAACCTGTAGAGCAGCCGATAGTCGAGGCTAGTGCCAAGGAAGGCACAGGTGTCCCGGAACAATTGGCGCATAGTTCTAGATAGTGGCGTCTGACACCTGCTCCCTTCAATGTAAATCTTTCCGTCCAGCATCTTGCCTTTAATAATATTATACTGGACCTCATCAGCGCGGATATCGATTATGTGACTCTTTTGAGTCTGGATCTATGATGGCATGTCACATTCAGATGTCACACAACATGAAACTGTGAAACAGATAATACACTCAGTATTTTCTTCTTTCGACGATGGAACGAATCGGGCCCAAAATACAAATAGTATAGAAACACATCCTTACAGAGAAACAAAACAATATTTTTACAGATAATAAAAGGTATGGTGAGTGAACGTACTATTTTGGTCGTTACCATACTTAACTTTTATTTTTTATGAGTGTTTCAGAAGCGACACTAGCGGTCGGCAAGATCTTATCCATCTCAAAGGAGGTCTAAAATGGTTTGTATTAACAGTTAAGCCGATACTTATCGACAAAATGAATGTACATTACAGTTAGACTACAAATGGTCAAGTGTAGCCATTATCAGTGAGACGTGCAGTGGCACAGTAACATGGTCCGTGGACAGTGCAACGACGTGCCCAGTCTCAGAAATCGCTATTCCTGACACACTACATCAACAGTCGTGTAGGGACACACCGTCTTCCGCAACGCCTACTGAGTGTAAGCTCAACCGGACACCCAGGGGCCCACTGGCAGAGACGGGGACATTCACTCGGACATCTGCGGCTTGAAACAGATACAAAAGATACTATGTAAACTGTGGACTTCCTCAATATTATCGATGACTCATTTCATTCTCTTATGTTTCGTACTCAATGATGGGGTGGAATATTTTCCAGTAGTACAACTGACCTTCTATTATCACCATATTCGTACGACTGCATTAAAGAGAAATGTAGGCTGGACTTTAATATTTCGTCGCCGACGAATTCAGTATACAGGGTGGTCCACTGATAGTGACCGGGCCAAATATCTCACGAAATAAGCATCAAACGAAAAAATTACAAAGTACGACACTCGTCTAGATTGAAGGGGAACTAGATGACGCTATGGTTGGCCCGCTAGATGTCGCTGCCATAGGTCAAACGGATATCAACTGCGTTTTCTAAGTAGGAACCCCCATATTTTGTTACATATTCGAGTAGTACGTAAAGAAATATGAATGTTTTAGTTGGACCACTTTTTTCGCTTTGTGATAGGTGGCGCTGTAATAGTCACAAACGTATACGTACGTGGTATCACGTAACATTCCGCCAGTGCGGACGGTATTTGCTTCGTGATACATTACCTGTGTTAAAATGGACCGTTTACCAATTGCGGAAAAGGTCGATATCGTGTTGACGTATGGCTATTGTGATCAAAATGCCCAACTGGCGTGTGCTGTGTATGCTGTTCGGTCTCCTGGACGACATCATCCAAGTGTCCGGCCGGTCGCCGGATAGTTACCTTATTTAAGGAAAGGGGAAGTGTTCAGCCAGATGTGAAACGCCAACCACGACCTCCAACAAATGATAATGCCCAAGTACGTGTTTTAGCTGCTGTCGCGGCTAATCCGCATATCAGTAGCAGACAAACTGTGTGAGAATCGGGAATCTCAAAAACGTCGGTGTTGAGAATGCTACATCAACGTTATGCACCAGGAATTGCATGGCGACGACGTTGAACGTCGTGTACAGTTCTGCCACTGGGCACAAGAGAAATTACGGGACGATGACAGATTTTTTGCACGCGTTCTGTTTAGCGACGAAGCGTCATTCACTAACAGCGGTAACGTAACCTGGCATAATATGCACTATTGCGCAACGGAGAATCCACGATGGCTGCGACAAGGGGAACATCAGCGACTTTGGCTGGTTAATGTATGGTGCGACATTATGAGAGGAAGGATGATTGGCCCCCATTTTATCGATGGCAATCTAAATGGTGCAATGTATGCTGATTTCCTTCGTAATGTTCTACCGATGTTACTACAAGATGTTTCACTGCATGACAGAATGGCCATGTACTTCCAACATGATGGAAGCACCATACCATGGCCAGCACGTTCACCGGATCTGACGTCCCCGGATTTCTTTCTGTGGGGAAAGTTGAAGGATATTTGCTTACGTGATCCACCGACAACGCCTGACAACATACGTCAGAGCATTGTCAATGCATGTGCGAACATTACAGAAGGCGAACTACTCGCTGTTGAGAGGAATATCGTTACACGTATTGCCAAATGCATTGAGGTTGACGGACATCATTTTGAGCATTTATTGCATTAATTTGGTATTTACAGGTAATCATGCTGTAACAGCATGCATTCTCAGAAATGATAAGTTCACAAATGTACATGTATCACATTGGAACAACTGAAATAAAATGTTCAAACGTACGTACGTTCTGTATTTTAATTTAAAAAACCTATCTGTTACCAACTGTTCGTCTATAATTGTGAGTCATATGTTTGTGACTATTACAGCGCCATCTATCACAAAGCGAAAAAAGTGGTCCAACTAAAACATTCCTATTTCTTTACGTACTACACGAATATGTAATAAAAATGGGTGTTCCTATTTAAAAAAAACGCAGTTGATATCCGTTTGACCTATGGCAGCGCTATCTAGCGGGCCAGCCATAGCGCCATCTGGTTTCCCCCTTCGATCTAGACAAGTTTCGTTCTTTCTAGTTTTTTCGTTTGACGCATATTTCGTGAGATATTTGGCCCGGTCACGATCAATGGACCACCCTGTAGACGGAGCACAAGCTATAATTCAGGAAAGATTGGAGAAGGAATACAGCCGTGTCATTCGCTTTATGTGATTTAGAAGATCCATGTGAAATCTATATCCGGATGGCTGAACGGTGATTTAAACCACCGTCCTCCCAAGCATCAATCCAATTTGTGTCAGCAAAAAGTGAGCTTGTTAATTATTTCAAGTTACAGCCGTAGAACCCCAATTCACAGAACGTTCTGTCGAACGCACCGGCTTTCCGAAACTATCTCACTGTAATCTGTACGAAATTCATGCTTTCAGCGTTTCACGAGCGAAAGGGGTCTCAATTTTCCTTCCTGTATTTTACTAAATCACTTAAGGTAAACGTCGGCAGGGTTCCCTTGAATCTGACACGCCAATTTCGTTCCCAATTCCTCCTCAGTCCGAGGGTGTTCTCCGCCTCTGTCTTGTTCGTCATTAAGAGGAAGTTAAAACACAGTAACCCTTCTTGCCTTCCTCCTTTCAGTGTGCCTGTTCAGCCAAAAATTACAGCGTGTTGAACGCAACGCAACTATGGATGAAGAACAAGAGACCGAAGCTAAAGATATTTTTAAAAACTTTAATTAAAAATATGAAAATGTAATGAAATTTAACATAACCGTGAACATGAATACACGTTTCGACCATTTAACTCTGAGTGCAGCTACCTCCGGAAGCAAGGTTAGAGCCGTCCATCACCTCTTTCCTTATATTCTGTCACTATGTTGAACAGCGTCACACTAGTTTTCTTCCGATCTTTTGAGCAACAAACTGCATCATTCTGTCACATTTGAAATTTTAATGCTCTATAATCTATATTTTATACAGCGTTTCAAGTCGTTCCATTTTATTCTTTACAGAGGAGAAATTCTAAAATTGGGAAGATAAGACGAAAAGAAGTTTTATTAGTTATCTGTGGTAATTAAGGTCCTTCACGTTAATTAAACTCTGAAGTTACAATAAAATAAATATCAATTTCAAAACCCCAGTTAAATAACGAAACGTGTAACTGTGACCTGTTCCAGTTAACATAGACTCTGAACTGTATCATCAAAATACACACACCAGCCAAGACAGAAAATATACTTTCACTGTACTATACCAGTAAGTTCATCGCTCTGTTTATCAGTATGCACGCGACAGCAAGCGGATCTAATATGTCCAAACGCCGCGCATAAAAACGGGATCTTCCGTTGAACATACCTCGTGTTCTATGAGCGGTAAAAGGATATAGTATGTCGGATAGCCAATGGTCTGGGAATCATTTGTATAGCCAACAGAAGAATAGTCTTAGTGTCACGGTCAAAGTATGAATATTACACACTTCCTCCTGCTGAAACAAATGGAGAAAATTGGTTGGTTCTTTTTGAATTTGATGTAGTCTACGGTGGGCTTGATGGGACTTGCTGATGCAGCGTTAGTTCATGGGCGGTTATTCGGAAAACCCCACAAAAAGGGTTATTTTTACTACATCTCCTCCGTCACCGGCGGATCAAAACTCAGTGGAGGATTCCATGAAGGCTACGCACAGCAAATGGCTGAAATTTTTTTGTTATGTTCCCAAGCTCCCGATCTCAAACTGCCTTGAAAATTTTCTTAGTATCTTTATCCGTTTCCAAGATGCAGGGTTCCAAAGTTACCCTACTTCTACAAGTAAAATCCGGTATGAGGCGAAATCTAAATAATAAATAAACGCAGCAAACTGCTCATTTTTAACAGTGTATTCTCTAGGCATTTATCTAGAAGAGCCATCTCCTCCCGTTTTCAAAAAGCCTTATCCATAAAGCTTTATCCATTATCAAGTAACAACCCAAAAACTTGTTTTTTCTGTACCACATATCAGCCGAGGAATCCGAGACGGCTATGCATGGCAAATGATTGTAATTTTTACCATGTGTTTCTAAGATCCCGATCTCAAACAGCTTTGAAAATTTTCTTCATATCATTATCGGTTTCCGAGATCCAGAGATTTACATTTATCCAACTTGTACACGTAAAATACGCACTTAAAATCCGGTGTGAGGCGAAAACAGTCTATAAAGTGACGTTGTCAATTGGGAACTCCTGTTGTAATATCGAAGCACATGCAAAATTTATTTTGCACTTGAAATCCGGTCTGAGGTGTAAAATTAGCTTCACATTATTTGAATTTCATATAAGTAAATTGTCTAAATTTTACTGACCATTACGTTTCTTTTCATATGAGTTACATGCTCTGCTGCGGCAGGGAAAGGTAGGTAACAGTGGTAAATACTCCTAGAGGAGCACAAATAATGTGAATATATGCCTGTAAACTTAAAAGATTCTGACTGCAAAATGGGGTACCCACAGCTAACATATTCGACTTTTTGTGCTGCAGGAGAAGAAGACAGTGACAGTAGCAAAGAGACGGAAAAGTAATAAATACTGGAAGAAAGTATTACAGAACGATCGAAGGAAACCATGGCAGTGTGACAGAAGCAGATGCACATACTGGCAGTGGAAGACAGTTGACAGTGACAGAACAGTGTTGTTAGGAAGAGAGTGAAGGAGTCACAGTGCCGGGGGGGGGGAGGGGAGGGGGGGAGGAGGGAGCAAGAATAAAGGGATAGAGAAAGTGGAAGTGGGTGATAGCCAGTGATAATGAGAAACTGAGTATGTGAGAATGACAACGTGGAAGGAAGAATTAGTGACAGCGAGAAGAGACAGCAGCAGTGGGAAGGAAGGAATGAGGTATTAGTAGTAAGAGAGAACAAGAGGGAGACAGTGACAGTGAGGGGAGGCTGTGGTAGTAGTACAGAACGAAGGAGACTGTGGATGTGACACAGAGAGATAATTACAAGCAGTTGAGCTGCATGAGTGAGTGAGAAAAGGCAAGTGGGCTTGGATGGTTATGAGCGACTTACAGCGGTGAACTACTCGGTGTGAGTGAGTTACAGTTAGGGAAATTGTGGGAGTTAGAGATGATATAAATAGCGCGAATATGTTAGCATGCCACAATTTTTGGGAAAATCCTTCAAGCTGCTGAGGATGGTAGAATGAGGCAGCTGGTGCCCCGATTTTTAGTCAGACGCTTCTAAATAAACAGGGACATATTCGTATTTTTTATGCTCCAATAGGAGCATTTTTGCGCTGATATTAGATCTGAACGAAGTCTCTTGTCCTCTCGAAGATGGCCGCCGCACAACTCTGTTGTAGCGTCGTCGGTACGTGCAGGCCTTCTTCCTCGTCTTGGCTTTCTTCCGTCGGCTTCTACGCCGCTCCGTTTGTTTCCTCTGTATTGTGACCTCAAATTTAGCAGAATATTAAAATTATTTTGCTACTGAAATTTGTGCACGATACGTTAATGAAAAACATCTCATAAACTGTCCTGTCATCCCCATTTCTTAAATTTGGCTATTCGCTCATATACCTTCGGCCACTTGTTTGGATCTTGGTCATCGTCACCAGAGAAGCCGGAAGGATGTCTCATGTGGTGGCACACAGTTGCTGTCATCGTGACGTCCTCTCCTTCTTCTGTCTCCGATAGATCGCGATCTGTTGAAGATGGCTCGAACTCGAGTTCCTCTCCACGTAAACGGCGGGTCTGTCGTGGCCTGATGGGAGCCACTGTGTCGTCGATAATGTGCGGTATCGCAAGTTCCAATACCCGGCGCCTCCACCAGAATAATGTCACGTAGAGGAAGGTGTAATTAGACGAATGACGAACACTAACTTCACTTAACGAAGGTTTATTCAGCACTTCATACAAGAGCGCGGAGGGAACTGCCTCGGGCCAGAACACTTTCAGTATATATACAGCTGCAGAACATTCCAGCAAAATGCTTCTTGCCATTTTTGGATACTTCTAGAAAGTACTCCAACCGAATGTAGAAATTAAATTTTTCAGTTCAGGTGAGTTTGACTGTTCGAAATTCCGTGCCTAAGTAGGTGAAGTAGGGGATTAACGGTTTTTTGAAAATATTTCGTTGTTTAGGCAATATCGAAGTTGGAACTACGAACACTGGTATTTGATTTCACGGTTAGTGACTAAAAAAAAGAAAGTGCTTTAGCACTTTTGGAAACTCAGTTCGTGAGCGTTTATTTTGAAAATAAATTGTTACTTAAGTTCTACTAAAGCATTTCTAAAGCTACATCCATGAAAATTTGTGTTTGATTTCTCGGTTAGAGGCGGTTGTTTGGAAATTCAACCCCAATGAAGATCTTCATGAAAATATTGCATTATGAAAGTAGTTTTAAAGCTTAATCCAAGAAAATTCTTATTTGGCTTCTTGGTTAGAAATAAAAAAGTTACGTTTTCCAGTGTTTTTGGAAATTCAAGCCCTATGGGAGTAAAATTATAGTATGAAAGTTTGTATGGAAATATTTCATTGTGAAAGCACTTTTGAACCTGAATGTCTGAAAATTTGTATTTTTCTTCTCGGTTGGAAATGAAAAAAATGCATGTTTAAATTTTTTGGAAATTCGTCCCACAAGGGCGTGAAGGAAGGGATGAAAAATTTTATCAAAATATTTCATTAAATTTAAAGATATTTAAAGATAATTCTATCAAAATTTGTATTTGACTACTAAAGAAATATGAGTTAGGGTATGAAAGATTTTATGTAAGTATCACTACAAGAATTCAAAAGGCAGAGTTAACAGCAACCTCAGGCTCCGGCTACCAGAATCACTGTTTGGTCGGGTGCACATTCGGAAAAGACGTTGGTTCTATGGTCTTAATTACCGTGAAAAGTTTAGGAGGTGTTGCAATTTATGAACAACATAAACACTCGATTAAAGAAAAAAAAATATGTGCAGACCATATACTTTACACGAGAGAAGCAGTGGACTCAAAGCTAGTACAAAATATATTCTTATAGTGAATATAAGAAGAGTTTCTTAAGAATTTGTTACAGTTGTTTATCGTCTCGTCTTTTATACGTTAAAAATTTTGCTTGCTTTGTGGCTTGAAATCATTGAAAAATCTTTGGAGGTACAAAACTAGGCACGTACCAAACCAGAATTATATCCAATCCGGTACAGAATGATAAACTGTATGATCAAGCATTTAAAGCATTATTGATGATAATTATTGCGAAAATTGCTATAAAAACAGTTGTCAGAAAAAATTCACCATATTCGTAACCAAAAGAAAAAATTTGACTGCGTTTTCTTCAAAAGCTACTATGCTATGTTGTAGAAAATCTATTTTCGGACAAAACAAGCTTAATTTCGCCAGCTTTCGCACAAGACCGAAAACTTGACAGTATGTCGTCGTGCATACATTGTTTCGCAGATCTTCTGCTTGCTCCAACCAATTGGCTCATATTTAATTCAGTGTAACATTTCGCACCAAAACCATCCACGTGAGTTTTTGAAGCAGCCGTGTTTTAATTTTCAGTTTTTGATATTGTATACTTTAAACAAACAGTGAAAGTGATTTTAAGGTAAGATATAATAAGATGATGTATACTTTTCAATAGTTTATTATTTGTTGCAAGAATCGTTCAGCATGCGATGCAATAAGCTTTTAAGTATGTTTATCTATATAATATGATAGTATAGTAAGCTTTTACATACGGAATATAAGAACTACTTACATACATTATTAGCCTAAAATTTGCGCAGTATTTAACATTTCGCTCGGTATCGTATTTATTGCTGTTATTTTGTGCACTGTATTAAGTACTTATGATTATTTTTCTTGTATTGACATACACAGTCCCACATCCATTTCAATAAAATGAATGTAACTACAAAACAAAGAATAAAAACAACCAATAAAAAGTTACAAAATTACAAAAATTTAAAAAAAATAAAACAAAATAGCAAAATTACAAAAAATTTATAAAAATTTAGGGAATAAAAAGTAGAACAAAAATATTTAGCAAGCACGTGACCTTGATGAGGTGGTGAGACTTGTGTGCTCTGATGACACGGTAGCCTGCACTGGACAGGTTCAACCACGCCAAGCAGGTAACTGTAGAGGAGCCAGACTAATGATGCCCAACTCGAGTTAAGTGATTCGAGCGACACTAAAAAAGCCTATACCACGTCAGTCGTCGACCGAGCCAACAAAAATCTACATACGTTGCCAAGCTATGGCTGCCTAATGTCAAAAATCATAGTTACAATAAAAACTGGGAACCAAATGGAAAATGCTCGTATCACAGCACAAAAAAGGGGAATATGTCCTGGACAGAGTTAGTGATGTGAAAGTAGTGAACTAGTTTTTCGAGTTATCTGGCAACTTTGAAGATATTTATATCAAAATGACGTCATTGGCAGAGGATGAGACGGTGGTCGGACAGTACTGATGGGCCCGCCAGGGCCTGTGGACAGAATTTACCTTGTTGTTGTTGTTGTGGTCTTCAGTCCTGAGACTGGTTTGATGCAGCTCTCCATGTTACTCTATCCTGTGCAAGCTTCTTCATCTCCCAGTACCTACTGCAACCTACATCCTTCTGAATCTGCTTAGTGTATTCATCTCTTGGTCTCCCTCTACGATTTTTACCCTCCACGCTGCCCTCCAATGCTAAATTTGTGATCCCTTGATGCCTTAAAACATGTCCTACCAACCGATCCCTTCTTCTAGTCAAGTTGTGCCACAAACTTCTCTTCTCCCCAATCCTATTCAATACCTCCTCATTAGTTACGTGATCTACCAACCTTATCTTCAGCATTCTTCTGTAGCACCACATTTCGAAAGCTTCTATTCTCTTCTTGTCCAAACTGGTTATCGTCCATGTTTCACTTCCATACATGGCTACACTCCATACAAATACTTTCAGAAACGACTTCCTGACACTTAAATCTATACTCGATGTTAACAATTTTCTCTTCTTCAGAAACGATTTCCTTGCCATTGCCAGTCTACATTTTATATCTTCTCTACTTCGACCATCATCAGTTATTTTACTCCCTAAATAGCAAAATTCCTTTACTACTTTAAGTGTCTCATTTCCTAATCTAATCCCCTCAGCATCACCCGATTTAATTTGACTACATTCCATTATCCTCGTTTTGCTTTTGTTGATATTCATCTTATATCCTCCTTTCAAGACACTCTCCATTCCGTTCAACTGCTCTTCCAAGTCCTTTGCTGTCTCTGACAGAATTACAATGTCATCGGCGAACCTCAAAGTTTTTACTTCTTCTCCATGAATTTTAATACCTACTCCGAATTTTTCATTTGTTTCCTTTACTGCTTGCTCAATATACAGATTGAATAACATCAGGGAGAGGCTACAACCCTGTCTCACTCCTTTCCCAACCACTGCTTCCCTTTCATGCCCCTCGACTCTTATAACTGCCATCTGGTTTCTGTACAAATTGTAAATAGCCTTTCGCTCCCTGTATTTTACCCCTGCCACCTTCAGAATTTGAAAGAGAGTATTCCAGTTAACGTTGTCAAAAGCTTTCTCTAAGTCTACAAATGCTAGAAATGTAGGTTTGCCTTTTCTTAATTTTTCTTCTAAGATAAGTCGTAAGGTTAGTATTGCCTCTCGTGTTCCAACATTTCTACGGAATCCAAACTGATCTTACCCGAGGTCCGCTTCTACCAGTTTTTCCATTCGTCTGTAAAGAATTCGCGTTAGTATTTTGCAGCTGTGACTTATTAAACTGATAGTTCGGTAATTTTCACATCTGTCAACACCTGCCTTCTTTGGGATTGGAATTATTATATTCTTCTTGAAGTCTGTGGGTATTTCACCTGTTTCATACATCTTGCTCACCAGATGGTAGAGTTTTGTCATGACTGGCTCTCCCAAGGCCATCAGTAGTTCTAATGGAATGTTGTCTACTCCCGGGGCCTTGTTTCGACTCAGGTCTTTCAGTGCTCTGTCAAACTCTTCACGCAGTATCTTATCTCCCATTTCATCTTCATCTACATCCTCTTCCATTTCCATAATATTGTCCTCAAGTACATCACCCTTGTATAAACCCTCTATATACTCCTTCCACCTTTCTGCCTTCTTTTCTTTGCTTAGAACTGGGTTGCCATCTGAGCTCTTGATATTCATACAAGTGGTTCTCTTCTCTCCAAAGGTCTCTTTAATTTTCCTGTAGGCAGTATCTATCTTACCCCTAGTGAGACAAGCCTCTACATCCTTACATTTGTCCTCTAGCCATCCCTGCTTAGCCATTTTGCACTTTCTGTCGATCTCATTTTTGAGACGTTTGTATTCCCTTTTGCCTGCTTCATTTACTGCATTTTTGTATTTTCTCCTTTCATCAATTAAATTCAATATTTCTTCTGTTACCCAAGGATTTCTATTAGCCCTCGTCTTTTTACCTACTTGATCCTCTGCTGCCTTCACTACTTCATCCCTCAGAGCTACCCATTCTTCTTCTACTGTATTTCTTTCCCCCATTCCTGTCAATTGTTCCCTTATGCTCTCCCTGAAATTCTCTACAACCTCTGGTTCTTTCAGTTTATCCAGGTCCCCATCTCCTTAAATTCCCACCTTTTTGCAGTTTCTTCAGTTTCAATCTGCAGTTCATAACCAATAGATTGTGGTCAGAATCCACATCAGCCCCTGGAAATGTCTTACAATTTAAAACCTGGTTCCTAAATCTCTGTCTTACCATTATATAATCTATCTGATACCTATTAGTATCTCCAGGATTCTTCCAGGTATACAACCTTCTTTTATGATTCTTGAACCAAGTGTTAGCTATGATTAAGTTATGCTCTGTGCAAAATTCTACAAGGCGGCTTCCTCTTTCATTTCTTCCCCCCAATCCATATTCACCTACTACGTTTCCTTCTCTCCCTTTTCCTACTGACGAATTCCAGTCACCCATGACTATTAAATTTTCGTCTCCCTTCACTACCTGAATAATTTCTTTTATCTCGTCATACATTTCATCAATTTCTTCATCATCTGCAGAGCTAGTTGGCATATAAACTTGTACTACTGTAGTAGGCATGGGCTTTGTGTCTATCTTGGCCACAATAATGCGTTCACTATGCTGTTTGTAGTAGCTAACCCGCACTCCTATTTTTTTATTCATTATTAAACCTACTCCTGCATTACCTCTATTTGATTTTGTATTTATAACCCTGTAATCACCTGACCAAAAGTCTTATTCCTCCTGCCACCGAACTTCACTAATTCCCACTATATCTAACTTTAACCTATCCATTTCCCTTTTTAAATTTTCTAACCTACCTGCCCGATTAAGGGATCTGACATTCCACGCTCCGATCCGTAGATTGCCAGTTTTCTTTCTCCTGATAACGACGTCCTCTTGAGTAGTCCCCGCCCGGAGATCCGAATGGGGGACTATTTTACCTCCGGAATATTTTACCCAAGAGGACGCCATCGTCATTTAATCATACAGTAAAGCTGCATGTAAAGCTGCATGTCCTCGGGAAAAATTACGGCTGTAGTTTCCCCTTGCTTTCAGCCGTTCGCAGTACCAGCACAGCAAGGCCGTTTTGGTTAATGTTACAAGGCCAGATCAGTCAATCATCCAGACTGTTGCCCCTGCAACTACTGAAAAGGCTGCTGCCCCTCTTCAGGAACCACATGTTTGTCTGGCCTCTCAACAGATACCCCTCCGTTGTGGTTGCACCTACGGTACGGCCATCTGTATCGCTGAGGCACGCAAGCCTCCCCACCAACGGCAAGGTCCATGGTTCATGGACCTTACGTTTAACTATTTTTATTATTTTCAAAGTAATTCTCTACGAAATTATTTAAACTTTCATGCCGATATGCACCGACCTGTCAAATTTATTATTTATTAATTTCCAATAAGGCCACATGTAGCTACAATTCCCATAATGAATTTTCGCTTTGCAGCGGACTGTTCACTGATCTGAAAACCTGCTGGCAGATTAAAAGCGTGTGTTCGAGCGGGAGCCGAGGTTCGCGGCTGCTCACCCTACTCGACTAATCGTTCACGCACTTGGGGAAGTGGAGCGGCCGTGTCGCTCTTCCGCCAGACACTCCTACAGTACCTTTGTCAAGAGGACAGTTCCATCCTCCACCCTGGCCGCTACGTACACTCTGTCGTTTATACCACAATCTGCTGATTTCCGCCGTTTGCAACTTACAAGTCAGTACTTCTATACTCGTAATTCTGCACCGTCACATGTGTGGGTGCTTAAAAATGTTGTGAGTGAGTCAAAAAGAAAGAAGAGATTTCAGTTCTTTATTACTGACAAACTATGGAAAATAGAAACACGTTGCTCACGTCACTGGATAGAGGAAGGTTCGAAGCTTTATGTTCACACAGACACTATACAATAAACTCAACATGAGCACCATGTGTTGCTCGAGAAACATCGAAAGGGTAGTCCATTTCATTCCACACATGAATCGACACTTTTAAAAGTTCGATTTGTCAGCTCTTGAAGAGTAGCCGCCATAGGTTGGAGAAAGAGTCTGACTTTCATGTATCCTCAGAGAAAAAAACTGCAGTGTGTGAGTTCTGGTTATCTGGAAGGCCAAAAGCAATGAAAAAATTCTGTTGTCTACCTCTTACAATCCAAGGCCGTGGAAGATAACGCCGCACTTCAAGATGAAAGGAAGGAGAGGCACCGTCATGCATAAAAATGAAACTATTGAAATCTTCGTTAAGTTGGGAAAACAACCAATTTTGCAGCATGACCATGTAAAACATTCCTGTCACAGTCTCCTCCGCTAAAAAGAAAGGTCCTAAACTTCGTGAACAGAAACGGTACGGAACACCTTCTGTTTCGCTGAATCTCTTGACTATGCCAAGATTTTGTGACTCCCAAATTTTTACATTATGGGATTTACTTTACCCAATATACGAAACGTCGATTCGTCCGTAAAGATGAGTCGTTCGGAAAAAGTGTCCTCTGCCGTATTCTGGAGAAGTGAAATGCAAAATTCTTACCTTCTGTTATGATCACCGGGGCGCAATTTCTGCCGTAATTGCAACTTGTAAGGTTTCATGTTCAGGCGTCGTTTCAGAACACACCACAGCGTTGTTGAGGAAGTTGAAGTTCCTCGACTGTCCGCCTTGTGGACTGCCGAGGACTCCACTTGAACTCATCTTGGATACGCTCGCATTGCTATCACACGTGCGAAGTTGACCAGTACTCTTGCCATTGAACATGCAACCAATTTCCAAGAATTTTGGGTGCCGTTCTTAAAACTGATCGCGCAGAGGTGGCTTCTTGGCGAAATGACGATGGAATGTTCGTTGCACTCGAACAATGGGCTGACTTCGCATAAATTTCGAAACACAAAATAATTTCTCTTGTAATCTAGTCGACGTGCTGCTACAAACAAAGAGCAGAGCAGATATGTCAGATCTCTGAACCTTTCTCTATCCAGTGACAAGCGCATTGTGTTTCTTTCTTTTATAGTTTGCTGTAATAACCAAGTGAAATCTGTTCAAATGGCTCTGAGCACAATGGGACTTAACATCTGTGGTCATCAGTCCCGTAGAACTAAGAACTACTTAAACCTAACTAACCTAAAGACATCACACACATCCATGCCCGAGGCAGGATTCGAACCTGCGACCCTAGCTGTCACGCGTTTCCAGACTGAAGCGCCTAGAACCGCATGGCCGGCGCGAAATCTGTTGTTTCTTATTTTAATCACCCGGTATATCAGTCATTTTAATATGGAAGGCTTGAAAACAACGCCATTGCCGAAAAGTTCTGTCGAATATAGGCCGTTGCTCTCGTTTATGACTGCTACGACAATGGTTAAATATTAAAATGGCAGATGTGCAATTTTATATACCAACAAAGGACAACGGTGTAACTTCCGGAGTGTAGGAGTACGCACTTGAATATTGTAAGAAAACGAATCATCTACAGCCGTCCTTATGTTGTCGATTACTGTGTAGCTAACAGTTTCGGCGCTTCAGTGCACCATCTTCAGGCCTTAGTTAATGATGAAGGAGTTGTCACGATCCATATTACGATGCATCAGTGGCCAACAACTGGTTTACGCAGGCTACTTGCAATTGCGATATCGTCTCTCCAACCATCAACTGATGCATCGTATATATGGCTCGTGATAACCCCATCAGCATCAACTAAGGCCTGAAGATGGTGCATTGAAGCTCCGAAACTGATAGATACACAATAAATAACACGACATAAGGAAGGCTGTAGGCGTTTCATTATCTTACAACAGTGAACGGCCGTAGTCCCCCAGACCTACTGGCACAAGGATGGACATACACAGAAGAGCCAAAGAACCTGGTACACTTGCCTAATATCATGCAGGGTCCCCGCGAGCAAGCATAAGTGCCGCAATATGACTTGGCAGGGATTCGAGTGTGTATGTTGGGGTTTATGGGCGCTCAACGGCAGGGATTCGACCAATGTCTGAAGTAGTACTGGAGGGAACTGACACCATGAATCCTGCAGGGCTGTCCATAAGTCCGTAAGAGTACGAGGGTTGAAGATATCGTCTGAAAAGCACATTGTAAGGGTTCCCAGATATACTCAATAATGTTCATGTTTGGGGAGTTTGGTGTTCAGCGGAAGTTTTTAAATTCAGAAGACTGTTACTGGAGCCACTCTGTAGCAATTCTGGACGTGTGAAGGGTCGCATTGTCCTGCTGGATTTTCCAAAGTCCGTCATAATGCACAACGGACATGAATGGATGCAGGTGATTAGACAGGGTGCTTGCGTAAGTATCACCTGTCAGAGTCGTATCTAGACATATCAGGGGTCTCACATCACAACAACTCCACACGCTCCACACCATTACAGAGCCTCCACCACCTTTAACAGTCTCCTGCTGACATGCAGTATCCATGGATTCATGAGGTTGCCTCCATACTGATACACTTCCTTCCACTCGGTACAATTTGAAATGAGACTCGTCCGACCAGTCAACATATTCGCAGTCATCAACAGCCCAATGTCGGTGTTGACGAGCCCAGGAGAGCCTTAAAGCTTTGTGTCGTGCAGTCATCAAGGGTACACGAGTGGGCCTTCCGCTCCGGATGCTCATATCGATGATGTTTCGTTGAATGTTTCGGACGCTGACACTTGTTGATTGCCCAGCATTGAAATCTGCAGAAATTTTCGGAAGGTTTCCACCTCTGTCAAGCTGAACGATTCCCTTCAGTTGTCATTGGTCCCGTTCTTGCAGGATATTTTTCCGGCTGCAGCGATGTCGGATATTTGATGTTTTGCCGTATTCCTGATATTCATTTTACACTCCTGAAATGGTCGTATGGGAAAATCCCCACTTCACCGCTACTTCGGATGTGGCGTGTCCCGTCGTTCATACGCCGACTATACCACCACTTTCAGACTCACTTAGATCTTGATAATCTGCCACTGTAGCAGTAGTAATCGATGTAATAACTGCGCCAGACACTTGTTGTCTTACATAGGCGTTGCCGATCGCAGCGCCGTATTCTGCTGCATACGTATGTATTATTTGATGCCTATACTAGTTTCTGTGGCGCTTCAGTCTACAAAATGCTCTTCAATATAGCTGACATCTGACATCAGTTGCTTAGACGTAGATAACAGAGATTCTGTAACAGAGTGGAAAACGGAGTTGTCCTGCAACAAATTTGTGTCAGTAGCATCCGCGACGACCTCTGACGCTTTTGAACAATTATAATCCCGGAGAACAATCGTTTTTGTCATTCAAGAAGTATGCCAGCCCATTACATATTTGAGAAACTTTTTTGAATGCACTGACATTTTTAAACTGTCAACAGTATAGAACCCCTCCCAGAAATCCAGGTATACCACGCAGAAGCTTTCGAAATGTGGTGTTACGGAAGAATGCTGAAGATTAGATGGCCTAGATCACATATCTAATGAGGAGGTACTGAATAGGATTGGGTAGAAGAGGAGTTTGTGGCACAACTTGACTAGAAGAAGGGAACGGTTGGTAGGGCATATTCTGAGGCATCAAGAGATCACCATTCCAGCAGCGTGGAGGATAAAAATCGTAGAGGGAGACCAAGAGATGAGTACACTAAGCAGATTCAGAAGGCTGCAGTACGTACTGGGAGATGAAGAAGCTTGCACAGGATAGAGTAGCATGGAGAGCTGCATCAAACCAGTCTCAGGACTGAAGGCCACAACAACAACAAGGTAGTAGATGAGTTTTGCTATCTGGGGAGCAAAATAACTGATGATGGTCGAAGTAGAGAGGATATAAAATGTAGACTGGAAATGGCAAGGAGAGCGTTTCTGAAGAAAAGAAATTTGTTGACATCGAGTATAGATTTAAATGTTAGGAGGTCTTTTCTGAAAGTATTTGTATGGAGTGTAGCCATGAATGGTAGTGAAACATGGACGGTAAACAGTTTAGACAAGAAGAATGCTGAAGATTAGATGGATAGATAACGTAACTAATGAGGTGGTACTGAATAGAATTGGGGAGAAGAGGAATTTGTGGCACAACTCGACTAGAAGAAGGGATGGGTTGGTAGGACATGTTCTGAGGCATCAAGTGCTCACCAATTTAATATTGGAGGGCAGCGTGGGGAGTAAAAATCGTAGAGGGAGACCAAGAGGTGAATACACTAAGCAGATTGAGAAGGATGTAGGTTGCAGTTGGTACTTCGAGATGAGGAAGCTTGCACAGGACAGGGTAGCATGGAGAGCTGCATCAAACGAGTCTCTGGACTGAAGACCACTACAACAACAACCACGCAGGTCCTTCAACTATCAAACACGATGGGTACGACGAAGTAGCGAATCGGGCGTACTTAAAATCAGCGCGTTCTTCAGTTCAACGCATGCGAAACGAGTGCAGTTTTGCCATACAATAATTGGTTCCAACTTGACGCACGAGCCCCGATGCCGCGCCCTGATCGCAGAGCAATCCCCCGGCAGTTCCGCCCACGCTGTGTACACCGGATCCCCTAATAACACGGCGGGAGAGGCCGACTCTTTGCTGGCGCGCACAGAACAGAGCGCGCTCATCCGTTGTAAATTCTCCATTAGCGTCGGCAATTCGTCCGCCGGCATCGGTCGCTGCACAGGGCTTAGGTAATCGCGAACAGTTGCCTGATTCACGGCAGTGGAACAGCGGCCAGCGGCGGCAGCCGGACAAATCCGCCGCTATCAACGCAATTCCACGTTTCGCCGCGAAACAACGAGAATAACTCTTCCACTCTTTTTGGGGTTGATATACAGACATTTTTTCTGTTATCGAGTCGCGGACACAAGTAGCAATTCCAGATTGTGTATTTAATGTAGTGTTGAAATGAGAGCGAGGCGTAAATAATGGTAATCTGAAAATACGCAAGTAATGGAACCAATTAAAAAGGAATCAGGATATCGTTGAGAACAGAAACAGTAGCAATCGGCAGCAAACTAACGCATTGCTATCTTAACGTAACAGACGATAAGTCCTTCCTCGCTAATTTATGATGTTAGGATGGGGTGAACTAGATGGCGCAGTAGTTTAACCAACGTTAGTAGGAATTAGAATTATATATTAATACCTTCATCTGCTGACGGGCGTTGATATATATCAACGGGGACAGGTGAAAATTTGTGGCCCGACCGGGACTCGAACCCGGAATATCCTGCTTACATGGCAGACGCTCTATCTATCTGAGCCACCGACGCCACAGAGGATAGTGAGACTGCAGGGACTATCTCGTGCACGCCTCCCGCGAGACCCACATTCTTACCTTATATGCCCACACACTACATACGTAGTGTCGCTACCTAACACACTCATGGAAGACATTCTTACCAAGTCCCGTAAGAGTTCGGGTAATATGTGTGCATCCGCACAGAAGAGGAAGGTCATGGCCGATATTGCCAGAACTATATATTTATATGGATATGGTGTCTGTTCTTTCGGACTTGTCCGAAAGAACAGACACCATATCCATATAAGTATAACGTTAGTAAGGGTTGATAGGGATTGAGAGGAAGATGAAATGAATGAAGCAGACATTGAATCATAATGTGATCGTCCTGGCTCAAATTTTTCTTTGATTTCTATAAAGCAGTGCAGCGAATGCCTTGGTTTCTTCAAAAAGGTATAACTGCCTTACTTTTCCTGTTCTAACGGCCTCCGTATCTATAAAATTTTAATTCTGACTTTCTTAATGAATTTGTCCGTCAGTCAGACAATTCTTTTGTCGCTGTATCCACCAACGAAAACTATGTGTGAGTTCAGATCTCCCGCATTTGTCGGAGACTCATCGATGAAAGGTGGATGCCGGCAGTTTCCAGCATAGTTTACGGCATTCAGTAATAGTTCCGCACTTACGAAAACAAACTGGCACTCATTAAACCACTACCACTGCTACACGTAACCTGACAATACGGGTTTTCCGTAACTCCAAACTCCTTGTGATTGTGTACAAATTTCCACGAAAGATGCTCACACTTATTACTGTTACCTAATTGAAAATATAGGGAATTACCGTATAACATTTATTTTGACAGCGCTACCTAGCTAACGTAGATTCGACGACTGTACAATAATGATTGAGATGAAGTTAATGCGTCGAACAGTAGGCTGCACAAAGTGGGAGAGAAAAAGAAATTACGGTATCTTCCTGCAACCTGCAGTGCAACCAGTGTTGAAATACAGGTAGACCCCGTTCTACTCTGATTTGCTATCCGCGTTTTCGCATATACGCGATTTTAGTTACAAGGACGCGGAATCAGTAATGCGTTGCACATCTCAAGCACATCTTCTGTCGTGTTTGTCGAGACGTGAATCGTAGTTTCATATTAGCTAGGAGTTTGGAGCTATCCACCACACATATTGTCAGGTTAATTGTACCGGTGGCACGTGTTCAATGATTACCTGTTTCCAAACAACTTAAGGGAATTCAGCCAGGTAATATTTAAAGCGACCGCCGATATTTCGGCGGGAGTACACTGCGCCATTTTCAAGACACAAACTGCAACGCACAAACGCACAAGCGATGTACCAAGGTTTTGAATTGCCTGAACATCGCCTGTCCGTTGCAGTTTGTGCCTTGAAAATTGCGGGGTGTTCTCCCACCGAAATATCGGCGGTTGCTATAAATATTACCTGGCTGAAGTTGTTTGAAAATTGTATACTCTAAGAGAAACTCAGGTCTCACATTGTTTACCTCTGCAGGGAGAAAATGTACCTGTGTTTACGAATGTTGGATAAACTCCGTAGCTGTCGAATTAGAATGTAATGTGCTTTGTCGTCTTTATTGAGGTGTCGTGATGAAAATTGTGTCCCAACATTTGTCAAAATTGTGCACCATATTAATTCTCCTGCCGCCAATCGCATCAAGCTACGTGCTGGCTTGGCTCTTGTGCGTGAAAGGATTCGTTTTACTCGTCGACGTTTGGATTCTGTTCTCAAAGAATTGTTTCGTTTCCATTTAATGGTTGCTTCGAAATTGTCTTATTTCACCTGGAATTGGTTGAAAGGTGCCTCATGGACTCAAGCTGATTGGGAATACAATTCTGTTACTGCTCTGCATTTGGCAAAGTTTGAACTCCACACGGGGTAGCCGCGCTGTCTCAGGCGTCTCGTCACGGTCCTTACGGCTTCCACCGTCGGAGGTTCGAGTCCTTCCTCGGGCACGAGTGTGTGTGTTGTCCTTAGCATAAGTTAGATTAAGTTACATTAAGCAGTGAGTAGGCTTAGGGATCGATGACCTAAACAGTTTGGTCCCATAAGATCTTACAACAAATTTCCAACTTCCCAAAGTTTGAACGTTTCCATCGCTCGGAGCCTGATTTTATATCACGAAGTTCTGTGATGAATCGCACAGAAAAATCTTTTGACGACGCAACCTTAACCGTGCTAGGGAAGGGTTTAAATTTTGCACCCACACAGAAAAGTTTGCCGGTAGTTGATTTTATTAGTTCAATTGAACAGGCAGTTTGCAGACTACCTCCTGACGCTACAGAGGAGGTTAGGAGAGATGCATGCCGCGTGTTGACTAGGGCTCTTCCACCCAAGAGTAATGTAACAGCACCAGAGAGGGCCGCTTTACGCTCTCTCGAAGTTGATCTCGATATTGTTATTTTACCCGTGGACAAGGGCGACACCACCGCTGTTTTACACAAACAGGATTACGTAAAAAGATGCAATGTTTATTATCTGAATAAGCGTATCGCAGAATCGATACCGACCCCACGAAAAGTGTTGAGAGAAAGACCAAAAGCCTCCTGAAGAAAAGGGGTTTGTCGCAGGACACTATCAAGAATCTTAACACCTATAGTGTTGTTCCCCCTAGGTTGTCATGCCTTCCGAAGGTACACAAGGAAGGGGTTGCTTTCCGTCCTATAGTGAGCAATATCGGCGCTCCGACATACCGTGTAGCCAAGTATCTGCCTCTCTGTTAAGTCCACAAGTTGGTCGGTATGAACATCATATCTGGAACTTAGACGATTTCTTACGTCGTTCGGAGCGAATGTGGTTGAATGACTCTGATATTTTAGTAAGTCTTGACGTGATTTCTCTCTTCACTCGTGTTCCTCTGTTTGATTTGTTGCAGTTAACTGAGGTTGGGTTTGGTGTTGAATTAACTAATCTCTTTCGGCATGTGTTAACATCCACTTCCTTTTTATTCAGTGAGCAGTATTTCGAGCAGACAGATGGAGTTGTGATGGGTAGTCCGTTGTCTCCTGTTACTGCAAATTTGTTTATGGAAGACTTCGAGGAACGTTCATTGGAGTCGGCGCCTTTGAAATCCACCTGTTTCTTCAGATATGTTGATGATACTTTTGTTGTTTGGCCTCATGGTAGGGAGAATTTGAATTTCTTTTCAGAACATTTGAACTTGATCCACCGAAACATTCGTTTTACGATGGAGATGGAAGAGGATGGTTACCTTCCCTTTCTTGACGTTTTGGTTAGGAGGAAAGTTGATGGATCATTGGGACATGCAGTCTACAGGAAACTTACTCACACTGGCCTTTATTTACAGGTTGATAGTTGTCACCATCCGGCTCGGCATGAAGGGGTACTTCGTACTTTGGTACACAGGGCGCATGTCATTTCCGACACTGAGACTTTACGAGCTGAGCTGGCCCATCTTGAAGCTACATTTCATCAAAATGGTTATAGTGAAAGACAGATTTAACGTGCGTTGTGCTATCAACCAACTGTGCATCGGGTGATTTATGATAATACTGAGTCGACACCTAAGTCTACTGCCTTTTTGCCTTACGTAGGAAGCACTTCCAAGATCGGTCGTAGTTTGCGGAAAAACAATGCGAAATGTGTTTTCCGACCTCCATCTAAAATTAGAGTGCTCTTGTGCTTTGTTAAGAATGATCTTTTGTTTGCGTAAGGCAAGTGTATATCGCATTCGTTGCAGCTGTGGCATGGCATATATTGGTCAGACTATCAGGACCGTGGAGGACCTAAGTACTGAGCATAAACGGCACACACGATTACAGCAGCCAAGTAGATCTGCTATTGCCGAATAGTGTTTGGATACTGGTCACCCTATGTTATATAACAATACCGAGCTATTGGCATGCACGTCCAGCTATTGGGACAGTGTTATTAAGGAGGCTGTTGAGATTAAATTAGCGAGCAACCTCGTAAACGGGGATGGAGGTTTTTGTTTGAACTCAGCTTGGAATCCTGCTCTCTCCCTGCAGCCTTCTTTATGGAAGAAATGCTACAGTGGATTGCAGGTTAAAACCCCTTATTATCTACCACTCTCAAAATCCTAGGACAAAAAAGGGCTGTGATGAGATCATGCTGAGAGTTCATTGGAGATGAGATAATGATTTTAATGACTTATTTTGATTCAATATTAAATTTGTAAGTATATAAATTTTGCATTACAATGGATTTCATCAAAATGATAATAGTTATTTTTGGTGAAAACTCTAAGACACGCTGCTATTTTAAACTTAATATGTGGTAAAACGAGAACTCAAGCACCGTATTTTAGATAAGTGATTCTCGACTTACGCGAATTCGGTATGCGCAGCGATTCCGCGGAACGTAAGTATCGCGTGTAACGAGATTTACCTAAATGTACATCGCTTCCCAGGATCAAGGCTACTGCATGTCAACCAGATGTCCAATATATCAATACTAATAGCAGTCTTAAACCACAGGCCCAGCGGCCTATGACATCTAGGCCAACCCCTGAAGAGATTGAAGGAACAGTTTCACCTCACGTCCTAACATGTCCTTGTAAGTCAGAAAGATGAAGATGACTATGATGATTGTCATCATCACCATCATCATCGTCGTAATCATTGCAGTATTAACGATAGTAGTCCTAATGAGTAAATTAAATAGCATCCCGAGTATTTAATCGACTCACCCGCCGCATCCTCCTTCCAGACCGGAAAAGAAAGGAAGACTACTGGTGTTTGACAACCTGTCAATCATGAGGCCATTGCAGGCAGAGCATACTCTTAGAATGAGGGCAGGGTGTGTCAGGTAATCAGCCGGGCCCTTTTCAAATCAACTATCCCAGCATTTGCGTTAAACTATTTTGGGAAACCACGGAAACTCCAAATTTAGATGCCCGAAAATGGATTCGAACCGCTGTCCTTTTGAATGCAAGTCCAGCGTCTTCCAACTGCACCACCTTACTGGCTGGTTCCCAATTGGAAAACCGCTTTGCAAGTGTGCTATAAACCCCAACTGCTGGGAAAGAGACCAAAAAGAAGTAGCTAAGCCCAAACGACGGGAAGGTTCAAATTCAAATGGCTCTGAGCACTATGGGACTCAACTGCTGAGGTCATTAGTCCCCTAGAACTCAGAACTAGTTAGACATCACAAACATCCATGCCCGAGGCAGGATTCGAACCTGCGACCGTAGCGGTATTGCGGTTCCAGACTGCAGCGCCTTTAACCGCGCGGCCACTTCGGCCGGCCGACGGGAAGGAAGTATGTGCTGAGCGACATGTGTAACTGACACACCACATAGCCCATCATCTAGCCACCTAGCTCAGACCATGGCCTACCTAAAACACAGCGCGGTGAGCCGCGGTGAATAAGCCAGGACACGAACGGTGGGTTCACATTCCCCGCCCCCCTTTCCACTCTTCCTTTTCGTCCTTCCCCTACTCTCCTCTCAAATTTCCATGCTACAGCGGTTCGCTGCAAAGTTGTGAATAACAGTTCCTTTCATCTTCTTTTTTCAAAGTTCTTTTGCTGCGTAGGAAGCCAAAGCAATTTTACTGCGTATTCCGAAAATGAGTGTTCATTTTAACAGCTCCAAGCTTTATTATTAGATTACGAAACGTAAGCGAGAAAAACTGTGATATCACGTTAGTGTAGTAGCGATATGACACACATGCAAAAACTCGTTTTTGCACGCAAATTACTGAATCAGTTCGCGCGACGCCGCTAAACACCCGATGTAGTAATTGGCCAGCGAACTAAGTTTGTTCCCCGGCCAGTATGGGCGCCAGGCTTGTGTAATTTTAGCCGGCTTCAGTGCTGGAACACTGAACTCCAAACTGCATCGCACTTGCAACACATACGGTTGCATTGTCTTCACGCTGATGGTAGCTGTCGAATTACACTGTCCAGTCACATTAACGTGGGCACCTGTCAAAAACCTGAATAGCCACCTTTTCCAGCGCGTACCGCTGCGAGAAATACAGAAATAGGTTCGGACAGGTTCTGGAAGGTACCGACAGGGATGTGGAGCCATGCCGACTCCATTGCCTTGGGCAGCTGGACTAGGTTTCTCGGTCGAGGATTCATGGCGCGAACAACACGATCGAGGTGGTCCCACAGATTCTCGACTGGGTTTAAGTCTGAGGGGTTCGGCGGGCAGGTGAGCACTGTAACTCGTCCCGATGCTCTTTGAAGCATTGCGAGATGTGTGACAAGTTGCATTGTCCTGCTGGTAGGTACCATCGTGCCGACGAGAAAGAAATTGCACTACTGGCCATTAGAATGGCTGCACCACGAAGATGACGTGCTACAGACGCGAAATTTAACCGACAGGTAGAAGATGCTGTGATATGCAAGTGATTAGATTTTCAGAGCATTCACACAAGGTTGGCGACGGTGGCGACATCTACAACGTGCTGACATGAGGAAAGTTTCCAACCGATTTATCATACACAAACGGCAGTTGACCAGCGTTGCCTGGTGAAACGTTGTTGTGATGCCTCGTGTAAGGAGGAGAAATGCGTACCATCAAGTTTCCGACTTTGATACAGGTCGGATTGTAGCCTATCGCGATTGCGGTTTATCGTATCGCGACATTCCTGCTCGCGTTGGTCGAGATCCAATGACTGTTAGCAGAATATGTAATCGGTGGGTTCAGGAGGGTAATAGGGAACGCCGTGCTGGATCCCAACGGCCCCGTTGTCTAGCAGTCGAGATGACAAGCATCTTATCCGCATGGCTGTAACGGATCGTGCAGCCACGTCTCGAACCCTGAGTCAACAGATGGGGACGCTTGCAAGACAACAACCATCTGCACGAACAGTTCGACGACGTTTGCAGCAGCATAGACTATCAGCTGCGGTTACCCTTGACGCTGCATCACAGACAGGAGCACCTGCGATGGTGTACTCAACGAAGAACCTGCGTGCACGAATGGCAATACGTCATTTTTTCGGAAGAATCCAGGTTCTGTTTACAGCATCATGATGGTCGCATTCGTGTTTGGCGACATCGCGGTGAACGCACATTGGAAGCGTGTACTCGTCATCGCCATACTGGCCTATCACCCTGCGTGATGGTATGGGGTGCCATTGGTTACACGTCTCGGTCACCACTTGTTCGCATTGACGGTACTTTGAACAGTGGACGTTACATTTCAGATGTGTTACGACCCGTGGCTCTACCCTTCATTCGATCCCTGTGAAACCCTACATTTCAGCAGGATAATACACGACCGCATGTTGCAGGTCCTGTACGGGCCTTTGTGGATACAGAAAATGTTCGACTGCTGCCCTGGCCAGCACATTCTCCAGATCCCTCGCCAACTGAAAACGTCTAGTGGCCGAGCAACTGGCTCGTCACAATACACCAGTCACTACTCTTGATGAAGTGTAGTATCGTGTTGAAGCTGCATGGGCAGCTGTTCCTGTGCACGCCATCCGAGCTCTGTTTGACTCAATCCCCAGGCGTATCAAGGCCGTTAATACGGCCAGAGGTGATTGTTCTGGTTGCTGATTTCTCAGGATCTATCCACCCAAATTGCGTGAAAATATAATCACATGTCAGTTCTAGTATAATGTATTTGTCCAACAAATACCCGTTTATCATCTGCATTTCTTCTTGGTTTAGCAATTTAATGGCCAGTAGTGTACATGTGGAGATGGTCTTGGTCCCCAGGGATAGATAAATACTCCTGTTGATTGAGTGTGCCTTCCAGAATGACGAGATCACCCAGGGAACGCCACGAAAACATTCTCCAGACCATAACGCTCCCTCTTCCGGACTTAATCCTTCTGACGATTGTTGCAGGATGTTTGCGGATGTTTGACGTCGATGGAGCATAAAATGTGATTCATATGAAAAGGCCACCCGCCGCCAGTCATTGGACGTCCGGTTGCGGCACTGGGATGCCAATTCCAGCCTTATCATCGATGAACTGCAGTCAGCTTGAGTGGATGAACCAGGCTTCTGTTGTGGAGGCCCATACGCATCAACGTTATCTGGACGTTTATTGGGGAGACACTGTTGCTAGCCTCGTTGTCCATCTATGTGATCAGTTGCACGCCATTCTGCCGTGCACGGTATACTTCAACCATGGCCGGCGCGGTTACAAACTTAGCAATTTCAGATCGCTTCCACCCTTGGCCCGAAAGCCAATTATTATTCCATTTTGGACGTCATATAAATCGCTCCCTTTTCGGCGTTGCGACGGCAGTACTGCTCCCGTATCACCCCCCCCCCCCCCCCGACACGCTTTATATCCCTTTCACTGTTACTGTTGCCATCTGCCGTCTGTGAGTGATTTTGCACATTGATTTCGAACGTCAGCGGTGTTCACATTTACTATATATATAGTAAGATGGTATCTGCTCTTTTGGACATGTCCGAAAGAACAGATACAATCGGTGTCCATGCAGCTCGTTAGAATGAAAGTACAATGAAATGAACACCCTTAGCTGCTTACAGGCGTTAACATACGTCAACGGGGACAGATGAAAATGTGTGCCCCGACCGGGACTCGAACCCCGGATCTCCTGCTTACATGGCAGACGCTCTATCCATCTGAGCCACCGAGGACACAGAGGATAGCGCGACTGCAGGGATTTATCTCTGGCACACCTCCCGCGAAACCCACATTCTCAATGTATTGTCCCGCACTACATTAGTAATGTCCCCGCCCATTATACTCATTACTCGCGGCGCGTTGCCGATTCCCGTAAGAGCTCGGGCACTGTTGGTGCACCAGCACAAAAGAAGAAGATGGTCAAGTGGCCGGTGAGCCTTAACTATATATATAGTAAGGTGGTATCTGTTCTTTCGGACACTTTACCATCTTCTTCTTCTGTGCGAATGCACAAACGGTGTCCGAACTCTTACGGGAATCGACAACTCGCCGCGAGTAATGAGTATAATGGGCGGGGGCACTACGAATGTGGTGCGGGACAATACGTGGAGAATGTGGGTTTCGCGGGAGGCGTGCCAGAGATCAATCCCTGCAGTCGCGCTGTCCTTTGTGGCTCAGATGGATAGAGCGTCTGCCATATAAGCAGGAAATCCCGGGTTCGAGTCCCGGTCGGGGCACACATTTTCATCTGTCCCCGTTGACGTATGTTAATGCCTGTAAGCAGCTTAGGGTGTTCATTTCATTGTACTTTCGTTCACATTAACGTCATTGGACCGTGTATATTTGTCATGGGTGGTTACACAAAACTTTTCACAATCTGTGACTAAAATGTTTTCAGAAAGACGTAACGTGCATAATTAATTTCTTTACTGTGTTCAGAATTAAATTTGATAATAGAATCTTAAATGCTGCAGTGACAATAAAGTCCGTTGCGTGCCATTATAACCAGAGAATGACAGCCCTGGTCGCTTCATCTTTGAGGAAGTTTTCACAGGAGGTATATTTATTCAGGTGGAAGAAAAGATGAACATAAATAATCAGAGTTACAGGACGGACGGTCAAACACTCCCAACGTAAAGTTTGCAGGAAATGTCTTCTGAGCTGAGCCGGTTGAAGGTGAACGTTGTTACGTGTCAGCAAAATACAAGTCCTTATGATTAAGCCTGGTTTCATCTTCACGATGAGAAATGCAAAATGTAGAAGAAAGAGCAACACTTCGTCTGCGAGAATGTTGAAAGAATCAACCTGATTCATGTTCACGGCAACATGAATGAGTGAGCCCACGTCTCGGTATGAAGGACATCGACAAAATGTCTCAGAAGCCTGAACGACACTCTACACATACGATGTGTTAAGAATCTCACTGGACCGTCGTAGCCTTCGACGCCTTGCATCGTTTCAAGAAAAGACGGAATCACCACCCGTCAATCCATATCACACGTCTACCATCGGCTACTGCCCTGTGTATGCGCTGTTTGGCCCACTGAAGATGTACAGCTTTATGTGCTACTGAGAGAATTGGCCTTCTGTGAAGTACCAGACTCCAAATGTTCATTTCATGCTGCTCCCTTCACCATGTTTGCTCGTAAACTCGTTACGACGGAGCTGCATTCACTTACAGCAGCATTTCCTGTCGTGTTTGAAACTGATTGTCACTGACAAGGTGTCTCCTGTCGCTGTCGGTTAGGATTTTTGTACTTCTTACGCCTTATTACGTGGCTGCGAGTGGCACGCCATTCCTTGTGGACACGCTGATAGTCCGCACTGATAAATCTAAAATCGGGTAACTTCATTCTCGGTGTGGTCATGGGCGAGTCCGAACGGGATAGCTCCTTCCTACCATTCTGTCGTGTCTCCACGTCCATCCATTTTACTGCGCTGAACCCATGCAGTCGACTGGCACATACGAGATCTGTTCGAAAAAATCCCGGACTTTGTCCATAACATTCTTCTGCGCTTACCTTTCACTTACTGTGCGTGGTACTCTACCAAATACTCTCCTCACCAACTGACACAGCACTCCCAACGCCATTTCCACTTCCGGAAGCAATTTCGGTACGCCTCTTGCTGGATAGCGCGAAGCGCCGTCTGCGAATTTTCTTTTATCTCATTTATCGTTGCAAATCTTTATCCTTTCAACGGCGTTTTCAACTTTGGAAATTAAAAAAAAGTCCGCATCTACATCTACGTGATTAGTCTGCTATTCACAATAAAGTGCCTGACAGAGGGTTCAATGAACCACCTTCAAGCTGTCTCCCTACCGTTACACTCTCGAACGGCACGCGGGAAAAAGGAGCACTTAAATTTTTCTGTGCGAGCCCTGATTTCTCTGATTTTATCGTGATGATCATTTCTCCCTATGTAGGTGGGTGCCAACAGAATGTTTTTGCAATCGGAGGAGAAAACTGGTGATTGAAATTTCATGAGAAGGTCCCGTCGCAATGAAAAACGCCTTTGTTTTAATGATTGCCACACCAATTCACGTATCATGTCTGTGACACTATCTCCCCTATTTCGCGATAATACAATACCAGCTGCCCTTGTTTGTACTTTTTCGATGTCATCTGTCAGTCCCACCTGATGCGGATCCCACACCGCACAGCAATACTCCAGAATGGGGTGGACAAACGTGATGTAAGCAGTCTCTTTGGTAGACCTGTTGCACCTTCTAAGTGTTCTGCCAATGTATCACAGTCTCTGGTTTGCTCTACCCAAATATCTGGAGAGTACGGAGGAAGAGGCAACACAGTGATTTCGTTTTCTGTGCAACAGTCACGCACCAACAGGGATGAAATGTGGTTGCTTTATCGAGATGTCCACCCCCGGGAGCTGAGTGGTCAGTGCGACAAGATGTCAATCCTAAGGGCCTGGGTTCGATTCCCGGCTGGGTCGGAGAATTCTCCGCTCAGGGACTGGGTGTTGTGTTGTCCTAATCATCATCATCATTTCATCCCCATCGACGCGCAAGTCGCCGAAGTGGCGTCAGATCGAAAGACTTGCACCCGGCGAACGGTCTACCCGACGGGAGACCCTAGTCACACGACATTTATTTATTTATCTTGATGAAAGAGGTATAAATTGTCTCGCCACATTTCAGGCCGTTTCCTTCTCACATTTCCTCGCAGGCGTCGCAACACGCTCCCTTAGTACCATCGATTAACAGTTTGTCCCTGTGGCGCGTATTCATAGTGAACTAATCCTTCAAAGTCAAAGAAAACTATCAGCATGGCTTTGACGTTTGACTTGACTTGACCTGACGAGCTTTTCTAGGTCTTGGGAAACCTTTCCCGGCCCATGGTGAAGAGTGAAGCTTGGTCTCAACATCATAACCGTGGACCCACATCTCATCACCAGTTATGATTATCTTAAGGAACACCTCGTTATCATTTGCGCGATCTAAAAGCGAGGCGAGGGTCTTTCTGGTCTTGACTCATGCGACGTGGGATGAATTTGGCGTCAACACGATGCATTCCAAGATGCTGTGTCAGGATTTCATGACATGATCCAACTGAAATCTCACAGTCTCCTGCAGTCTCTCGGACAGTCAGTCTTAAGATTGTCATGTATAATTTCTTTGACATTCGTGACATGAGCGTCGTCGGTAGACGTCGAAGGGCGTCCTGAACGAAGGTAATTTTTAACTTCCGTCCGGCCATTTTTAAATCGTATGAATCATTCGCAACACCGAGTACGGCGTAAGCGCTTATCGCCGTAGGCTTCCTCCATCATTTGGTGTGTCTCTGGAAAGATTTTCTTGAGTTTCACGCAAAATTTAATGCAGTCGTATTGCTCCTCTGTTATCTTCAGCTTCGCAAATTGTGACACAACGTTCTACTCAAAACACCACTGAACAATAACTAAAAGACATACAACAATGAAACTTCCGGCAGTTACACGTTATCACAGGCGTAGCAGAGATGCCGACCGCATTTCGCTGCAACACACCATTGGCGCGAAATTACGAATGTCCGCAGCTCGTGGTCGTGCGGTAGCGTTCTCGCTTCCCGCGCCCGAGTTCCCGGGATCGATTCCCGGCGGGGTCAGGGATTTTCTCTGCCTCTTGATGACTGGGTGTTGTGTGCTGTCCTTAGGTTAGTTAGATTTAAGTAGTTCTAAGTTCTAGGGGACTGATGACCATGGATGTTAAGTCCCATCTGATGGGAAGGAAGTCGACCGTGCCCTTTCGCGTGAACCATCCCGGCATGTACTTGAAGCCATGTAGGGAAATCACGGAAAACCTAAATCAGGATAGCCGGACGCGGGTTCTAACCGTCGTCCTTCCGAATTTGACTCCAGTGTGCTAACCACTGCGCCTCCTCGTAATATCATTCGTGAATATTGCCTACAAAATACTTGCTAGGATACTGAACAAGAAATACAAGCATATTCAGAAGGAATACCAGATTCAGCAAGAAACAATCAACAGATCTGATGTCCGTCCTTAGATTAAGAATGAAAAACTGTAATGAGTAAAATACAATGGTACATCAGTTGTATGTAGACTTAATAGCACATTATAACCGTGTCAACAGAAACTGTCTTTTTAAGGCATTACGGCAGCTGGGGACATCATCAAATCCAATAAGCGGGCCGGGGTGGCCGAGCGGTTCTAGGTGCAACAATCTGGAACCGCGAGACCGCTACGGTCGCAGGTTCGAATGCCTGTCTCGGGCATGGATGTGTGTGATGTCCTTAGGTTAGTTAGGTTTAAGTAGGTCTAAGTTCTAGGGGACTGATGACCTCAGAAGTTAAGTCCCATAGTGCTCAGACCCATTTGAACCATTCTTTTTGAAATCCAGTAAGACTCGTGAAAATAACCGTAACCAACACTAACTGCTAAATAAAAGTTAATGGCAACTATTCCAATAATTTTCCGATCTTTAAAGGACTTAAGCAAGAAGATTCTGTATCATCGACGTTATTTAACTTTGCTCTGGAGGCTGTAATGCGGAAACTGCCAAACAAAACACATGGTACTATTTTCAGTAGGACGGCTCATAATATGGCAATTGCAGACGACGTAATCGTTCTTGGCAGAAATAGAAAATATTTGCTGGAAATTATGTATTTTTGGAACGCGAAGTTGCTACAC
This sequence comes from Schistocerca nitens, assembly GCF_023898315.1. NCBI lineage: Eukaryota > Metazoa > Arthropoda > Insecta > Orthoptera > Acrididae > Schistocerca > Schistocerca nitens. The sequence continues at coordinate 503,045,982 of NC_064614.1, read as the reverse complement.
TTGGCTTGCTGATAGTTAAGGACAATACAAAATTTATGATTAACACCGGAAACAAAACAATGTGGACAGGCGTTGAGCAGTTTGAAGCAGTGATGATAATGAGGTCCCATACTCCGAGGAGCGTAGGGGACGATGCGGGAGACCCGCACCGCCGTACTAGGCAAGGTCCTAGTGGAGGTGGTTTGCCATTGCCTTCCTCCGACCGTAATGGGGACTGAAGACGACACAAGAACACCCAGTCATGTCGAGGCAGGAAAAATCCCTGTCTCCGCCGGGAATCGAACCCGGGACCCCGTGTGCGGGAAGCGAGAACGCTACCACAAGACCAGGAGCTGCGGACTAACAGCAGTAAATAAGTTTAATTATTTGGGAAGAATGGTTACAGAATGTAATATAGTTTCCGTAGGGATAAAGGCAAGAATAGCTGCAGGTAACAGGTGCTATTACAGCTCCCTTAACAGTTGACAGTTTACAAAACGATTATAAGGATTATACAAGAAGATTAGGAGTACGGAACTGGAGAAGCCTGCCAAAGTCAATGGAGGATTTGAGGAGACAGGAGGTCGACAAGCCTTGGGACCTTCTTGTGCTGTGGTGCCAGAAAAGAAAGAGAAGCGAACATCTACAGCGTACACTTTTAAAAAAGTGACTAATACTTTGTCCGGTGAGTTTATGAAAAACCTCGGCTACAGCAGAAGTTCCTTGGGTTTACAAAACACGATGCTTTGGCAAGCTGGCTATTAAATGAGATAATAAGATGGACGTCTATCCATTTAATATAGCAAGGCCGTTAATTTCTAAATGACGAGCTTGCTGTCTATGACAGACCCTGAGATCGATCGTTGACACTCCCACAGGCATCGGGAAGCGTTTTCTTTTTTATAGTTCTGCCTAGTCAGCCATCAGATCGCTTTTAAAAATTGTAATATAAGTTTTATATTGTTGTTATTAAAAGATAATGCTTTGAAAATTAAAACAATGAATTTTTCTTGTAGTGGAAACATCACGTTCTGGAATTATTGGTTCTCTTTCCACCATACCAAATTCATGAAACTGCCGTTACATTAGGAAGCTTTAATGTCCAAAACTTACTTTTTCATAATACGCGTACGAATAGTATGGCCAACATTATACTACGTAACTGTGGCTCACCTCATCGCACATCCACTCCGTGGTTAACTGTAGTAAGACTGAGGACTGAGGTGTCCGTCACACAGCATCTTTTTGTGATCACACGGATCGTGCTAAGAGCTCTTCGCGGTGAACGGAAGTATGCAGTTTGCAACCCTGTAGAAATGTTACAGCGTAACGGCAAAGAGCGCTTACCACAGATTCCTGACCTCATTCACATCACGTGTAAAGTAACATAGTTTGCAATAAAATCTTTTTTCATCGTCACAATAACTGCTATGCGCAAACACAGTTTTAGAGCTGCCCATTGACAGTTCTTCTAAATAAAAGTTGCATCCGGTGGCAATGCCGTTCTTTTACAGTGTGCAAATGACGCCATTAAAAAAGTTATTCATGCTAGCAGAGCTTCGTTACATCTTCTTGTAGCCTTCAAAGAAATGAAAGGACCTGGAAACTACTCGTAAGTTATCTGCGCAGTAGTAAATGATGGGTAAGTACAAAAAACAGCAGTTTTCAAATGTTTTCAGAAATAAACGTTTCACACTTGTTGAACTAAAATATTTGAAAATACTACAGTGTCTTCCGAGAATATAGCTGTTCTTCGAGCGCTTTAAACATCTATAAGATCGTGTTTTCGCAAAATTTCTCTACTACAACCAACAACTGTTCTAACTGTTTTTGTGTGATCACTTTTTGCAACTGTTAAATAGAGAAGTCTGTGATGGAGGTGCACATTAAGTCTCGTTGCTGGCATAAGCTCCAGAGTATGTCAGAAGAGGTATCCTTAGCACTGATATGGTAATCTGAGCAATTCATCTCCTGTGAATGTTGGTTCCTGGATAAAATTGTTTACAATTGATTAAAAACTCACAGTACGAGCGAGGTTGGCGCATCGGCCGCTTTCCACAGTAGCCGTAGTGCACTTCACATTCTTCTAAAGCAATTTATTTGTTTCTGTATTGCCCTAGCCTGTTAGTGTTGAAATTCTTGGGTCACGAAAGGCTTCTACGAAACAGTGAAATTACCATTTCAAAGGTCAATTATAACTTGAAATTGTTCAAGTAACATTTCGTTTGCTTCCAACTGGGCCGGCCGCGGTAGTCTCGCGGTTCTAGGCGCGCAGTCCGGAACCGTGGGACTGCTACGGTCGCAGGTTCGAATCCTGCCTCGGGCATGGATGTGTGTGATGTCCTTAGGTTAGTTAGGTTTCAGTAGTTCTAAGTTCTAGGGGACTGATAACCACAGCAGTTGAGTCCCATAGTGCTCAGAGCCATTTGAACCATTTGCTTCCAACTAAATGGCACATTATTAAGAAGTTTCGGTACTATTCGGGAGGAGGTGGAGATAAATATTCCTGAGGTCATGTGAGTAACAAAGGTGATTTTTCAAAACCACTCCAGAAGAATTGTTGAATGGTGCCATGAACGAGATCATAGCCGATATTATTTTATTATCCTTTTCAGAATGAAACTACTGTTTTCTGTCTTGAAATACTAATCCCTACAAGGAAAAGAAGCCCATTTACAATGTGGAAGTCGATGCCACAGATAGTATGAGATAAAATTTCCCTTATACAAGGTAAAAGTAATTCTGCAGGTTAAATGTGGTAGTATCACAGGAATGATAAATGCAAATCCTGTAAAATTAAACCTATTCCACACACAGCTAACGAACAGTTCTATGAGATTCATCGAACAAATTTTTTTTACACAGAAATTTTGTTTTCGGATTTCTGTCTTTCATCAATATAAATAGTTTTACATTAGTAATTAAGACACTCTGATAAAAAGCAAATTTTCTCTCTATCGACGTTCACTGACTCACTGTAGATCCATTATTACGGGTAATGTTAGAAGTAGATGGGTAATTGAGACTAGTTAACAGATCCATGGTGATGGAGCTCACAGAATGGGGGAGGGGCACTGATGAAGCCCGGTGGAGACATATCTACGTAACTAGACGTATTACTAAGTTAAAGTCCCCTCGCCACGTTTTTTCTGTCAGTATATGAGAGGCTAATCTCAGGAACTACTGTGCGGATTTTGATACGGTTTTCACTGATAGCAGACTGATCTGCGAGTAACGTACATGTATACAATTCACTACCACCCGTCCAAAGCCAGAGCAGGCTGCTAGTAGCTGACTATGCACGCTTGGCAGGGACGTGTCAACTAGCTTAAAATCTTCAGCTATGGGGCAGATGGCCGTCAATGATGTCACATCACCCCCGTCCATGAAACACTAAGCAGAGATTTAGGACGTAGCCCAGAACATTGCCGCAAAATCTGCTGATCGGTAACTGTACTCTTCCACCTTTTCTTTTCTCATCTGTTTAATTTTGATGATGAAAATGTTCAACATCACCATACTGTGAATCGCCTCCCTAGGTTAAAACAGAGCTGAGTGATGGGTCTCCATCTGCAGGATACTGATTATCCATACCGTACGGTCGACGACAGGGTCATTAGAGATAGAGCACATTGTCCTGTTGGGAAAGGATAGTGAAGAAAATTAGCTGTGCCCTTTTAAATGGATATTCGCACTTTCGCCTAAAGCCTTTAGGGATATCACGGAAAACTTGGGTTTAAAACACAAGCCTCCCGAAAACGAGTACAGTATTTTTTCCACTGCGCCACCTCATTAGGATGGCTTACACATGGCGCGCTGCTACGACAATGACGCACAAGTGGGACCAACAGATAGGAGAGGTTGGTAAGCAGACATTTCGAGACATGGTTCGGGAGAAGTGTACAGGGTATAGCTTTGATCTGATGCCGGAGCGCTCTAAAAGGAGTAGTAACGCAGGCAACATCTACCGCTCAGTGCCACAGGGTGAGAGTTACACCTGAGGCACGCGTATTATCGCGTCATCTCCGGTGCTTCGGATACCAAAAACGCTAAGTTATTGAATGGCATAGGAGCAAATGCCAAGCGTGACGGCCTTGGAGGGTGGGAGGTAACAGGGCTTTAGATGCATGGATTTCTTTGATTTCAAGGGAAGACGTATGTATGCAGCACCTTGGGGCTTCACATCAGTCTGAATTTTCGTAAGGTAGAGATCACTTTTAGATCAGTAAGCTTAATGGTTTGTATCATGTCATGCAATTAACTTGTTAAGTAATTTCCGCGACAGTCACATGTAACATCACTTGTTTATCAGGAAGCTTATTGGTTTGTTTAGAGTAATGCAGTTAACTTGCTAAGAAAAAATTGGAAATTTGTGGTAAGGTCTTACAGGACCAAACTGCTGAGGTCATCAGTCCCTAAGCCTACACATTACTTAATCTAACTTAACTTAACTTACGCTAAGGACAACACCCACATCCATGCCCGAGGGAGGAGTCGAATCTCCAACGGGGGCAGCCGCGTACCGTGACAAGGTGCCCAAGACCCCGTGGCTACTCCGCGCGGCAAGTGCTCTACCAACTGAGCTACCGAAGCACAACTCACGCCCGGTACTCACAGCTTGACTTCTGCCAGTACCTCGTCTCCTACCTTCCAAACTTTACAGAAGCTCTCCTGCGAACCTTGCAGAACTAGCACTCCTGAAAGGAAGGATATTGCGGAGACATGGCTTAGCCACAGCCTGGGGGATGTTTCCAGAATGAGATTTTCACTCTGCAGCGGAGTGTGCGCTGCAAGTCCTGTATGGTTTTCAAGGGATCCTTAACAGTATCGCAAACAAAGTTGACACTCGGCGCGGTGGCTGATGGGAGCGACTGTAAATGGGAAATGTGTTGACTGTCGCTCCCATTAGCCACCGCGCCGAGTGTCAACCTTGCGCGTATAATACACCATTCTTCCCTCAAAATAGTGACAAGTTAAGACGATGATGGAACTGAATAGCGTCAACACACCCTTTTCTCCAAAGGAGACAGCAAAGGCTCAATAGTATTGAGATATGGTGACTGTGGTAGCCAGGGTATGTGCGAAAATTCATCCTCATGATCACAAATTTGCTCCTGGATATTTTGAGCTGTGCGAAGAGGAGCTCTGTCGTCTTGTAATACCTCAGTGTTGGGGAACAAACGTTGTACCATAGGATGGACGTGATCAGGCACAATGGATTAATGCAACCTTGCAGGGTAGCCACGTATAGCTCGCACAGAATGTGGTGGCTGATGGATAATGACCAGTTTTCGTCCAAACAGCTGGGCGAGTTCATTCGTGTATTCAGTAGAAGAGGCCGACAAGCTTTTGTCACCTTTCGGCCGGTCGGCGATGACACAATCGACGCGCACGCCCTGAAATCTTTCTCAAATGAATTTACAGAAACTATTCGGTAAAAAATTTCAGTTTTGCTTTACTTGTAGCTTTATATGTCAGGTTCATTATGATGCTCCCATCATTTCCTTAATAGTCATAGTTGCTGGGATATTTACGTGTAAATAAGACGTACTGCGAAAAATTGTGTTGTTAAATCCTTGACGAGTATTTGGAGATATTATCAGCTATAAGTGTTTTCAGCTGCCATTTTCGTATATATTTTATACTATTAGCTATTTTATGCATAACAAATATTTTTTGTTTGTGCTTTCTTTGTTAACTGTGTCATTTGAATAGGTTGTGAAATTAACGGTTGTGCAATCCTGAAACTTTTCCTTTGTATTACTGATAGCTTACTTTGCTTCCAGAAGTATGGCAAATCCTGTTCGAAAATAATTGGTGATGAGTTATCAGTATATTACATTTTAAGTCTCTCTTCTTTACTGGTAAAGTACATCGAAGTTAAACTGAAATTATATTTGTTTAGAGCCCATAAAATTCTTGACACTTACCCTCCCTATTTAAGAGCCAGTGACGTTGATAAAAAGTCGTTTATATAGGTTCTTTGATGCGTTTTACAATCCATCCCGCATTACACCTTACCACAGACGAATATTAAGTATGAATGCAGCTTACAGAAAATCCTTAGTGTCATGAGTTTTTATAGTTTTACAACTCAGAGGGATTTACGCCAGTTTTGGCAAAATCTGAATAATACAATTTAATATTAACATTTAGTTAGTCGTTCCGTTTTTCAGAAAATGAAGAACTGATCGTAAGCAGTAGTTGAATCGCAAGTAATGATACATAAGCGTATCAGTGGCCGATACTTAACACCCAGTACGTGCCTGAGATAAGCGCTAGCCGTTCCGTGCAGATGGCGGAGACCACACCTGCTGCTCCATTGTGATATGTGATCAGCGCCGGTAAGCGGCTTCATTACTGCCCCCTATCGCTGCTACCGGAAGCAGACCTCGATACGTGCTCCAAGGATAATGTATCGTATGTTCATTAAACACAGAGGGGAACTAAAATGTCCGAGGCGCAAAATCAACAGCTCCGTCATTATACAATTAAGAAAGGTAATACCAAAACAAACTTAAAGGCTTAAATGATGTACTTGCGTATTAGTGACACATTCATAACGTAAAGTGATCAAAATACCTCGGAAGCTTCTCTAAAATGAGTAAATGCTCTACAAAAATGTACCCTAGGTGATCAAAAGTATCCGGACACCTGGCTGAAAATGACTTGCAAGTTCGTGGCGGCCTATATGTCTGAAAATGACTTACAAGTTCGTGGCGCCCTATATTGGTAATGCTGGAATTCAATATGGTGTTGGCCCACCCTTAGCCTTGATGACAGGTTACATTCTCGCAGGCATACGTTCAATCAGGTGGTGGAAGGTTTCTTGCGGAATGGCAGCCCATTCTTCACAGAGTGCTGCACTGAGAATAGGTATCGATGTTGGTCGGTGAGGCCTGGCACAAAGTCGGCGTTCCAGAACATCCCAAAGGTGTTCTGTAGGATTCTGGTCAAGATTCTGTGCAGGCCAGTCTATTACAGGGATGTTATTGTCGTGTTACCGCTCCGCCACAGGCCGTGCATTATGAACAGGTGAACGATCTTGTTGAAAGATGCAATCACCATTCCCAAATTGATCTTCAACCGTGGGAAGCAAGAAGGTGCTTAAAACATCAATGTAGGCCTGTGCTGTGATAGTGCCACGCAAAACAACAAGGGGTGTAAGTACCCATCCATGAAAAACGCGACCACACAGTAACACCACCGCCTCCGAATTTCACTGTTTGCACTACACATACTGGCAGATGACGTTCACCGGGCATTCACCATACCCACACCCTGCCATCGGATCGCCACCGTGATTCGTCACTCTACACAACGGTTTTTCCACTGTTCAATCGTACAATGTTTACTCTCCTTACACCAAGCGAAGCGTTGTTTGGCATTTACCGCCGTGATGTGTGGCTTACGAGCAGCCGCTCGACCATGAAATCCAAGTTTCCTCACCTCACGCCTAACTGTGATAATACTTGTAGTGGATCCTGGTGCCGTTTGAAATTCCTGTGTAATGATCTGGATAGATGTCTGCCTATTACACATTACGATCCTCTTTAACTGTCGACGGTCTCTGTCAGTCAACAGACGAGGTCGACCTGTACGCTTTTGTGCTGTACGTGTCCCTTTACGTTTCACTTCACTATCGTATCGGAAATAGTGGACCTAGGGATGTTTAGGAGTGTGGAATTCTCGCGTACAGACGTATGATATATGTGACACTCAATCTCTAGAGCACGTCCGAAATCCGTGAGTTCCGCGGAGCGCCCCAATCTGCTCTCTCGCGATGTCTAATGAACTGGCAGTAGGTGGCAGCACAATGTACCTAATATGAAAAACGTATGTTTTTGGGGTGTCCGGATACTTTTGATCACATATTGTAATTTCAGTTTAATTTCTATGTACTTTACTAGTAAAGAAGTGAGACTTAAAATGTAATATATTGATAACTCATCATCATTTATAAATTATAGAGTGCAGCAATCACTCGTCCTTTTTTAGATTTTATTACGCAAATCCAGATTTCGGTTAGTAGCTAGCCATTCTCAATGCATGTAAGTCCCTGTTGCATTGCACTTACATGCATTCAGAATAGAAAATATTGCAAAATATTGCATATTGCGGTGAGCTGAAATCTGGATTTGCGTAATAAAATCTAAAAAAGGACGACTTATTGCTGCTCTCTATAATTTATAAGTCACATAAAACTCGCTGAGTGCACTCACTTTCCGAATGGAATGTAACCTGATCATCATCAATTATTTTTGAACAGGATTTTCCATACTTCTCCATGCAAAGTTAGCTATCAGTACTTCAATAACCATCCTAAACACAATAAAGACAACTATACTCGGAAAAAACATTAATCAGTCCTTCACATTACGCAAAACACACATTTCAGAAGCTACGCTGAGGAAATAACCTGCACTGTGTATATAGTATGAAAACTCATTACAGTCGGTGATAAAAACTGATGTTAGGACTAATCGTTAGGAATTTTTAGCACGTGAAACATCTTTAAAACCAGTTTAACCAGAAATCTACAATACAGCATTATTCATACAAGAGAACGTCCATTAATTACGTGCGCTGAAAGTAGATTGGGGGGGGGGGGGGACCGGCAAAAGCTCACCAGTCTCACCAAATCTCATATGAGGCGAGAGGGAGAGGCAATGCATATCTCACGCCAATATTTTAATTCCGAGAATATACATTATTGTAACGGATGACTCTTTGTTTATCGAGCACAGACAATATTAAAGTGCTCTCCAACCTTCATTGCCTCTCTACACTGAATGTTTTACACGTGCCCAGGCTTCCCCGATTTAAAACAAGACCAGCCAAGTGTCAGATTGCATTCGGGTAGTTCCCGGCTGCACCAACGGCCTCGCAGCAGTGGTAACACCGGTTCCCGTCAGGTCACCGAAGTTAAGCGCTGTCGGGCTGGGCTGGCACTTGGATGGGTGCCCACCCGGTCTGCCGAGCGCTGTTGGCAAGCGGGGTGCCCTCAACCCTTGTGAGGCAAACTGAAGAGCTATTTGTTTGAGAAATAGCGGCTCCGGTTTCGTAAACTGACATACGGCCGGGAGAGCGGTGTGCTGACCACGTGCCCCTCCATATCCGCATCAAGTGACGCCTGTGGGCTGAGGATGACACGGCGGCCGGTCGGTACCATTGAGCCTTCCAAGGCCTGTTCGGAAAGACTTTAGTTCCCTGCTGCGCCTGTCGAAATCATAGTGTGACAGTCGGTAAGGCAGTCGTGATATTCCGTAACGTATATAAACCCGATGTTATTGTGTTCAAAACGAATCGGTATCAAAACTTTTGCAGTGTGTATGTTAAGTAGCATGCCAACACGCCAGCTAGATGTTAATTGTTCTTGGAAGGAAGCTAAGGTAAAGTTCACCGACAAGAACTCTCTTAGTGATCTCACAAATCAAGAGATTGTAAAGCTATGTAGTCATACGGTTCAAACGAAGGCACAAAGAATGTTGTATTTCGTTTTCAAAGTAAGAAAAATATGCTGTATTTCATCTGCAAAGTGCCATTTAATGTATGTAATATATCAATTAAAGGTCAGTTTTTTAAGGATCCGTCAAAATAGTTCATACTATCGTCGCGGAGTCTTTTTGTCCTCCTGTCTGTTTCTGTCTATCTATGCAAATAATGCTCAAAGTTGGAATGTTTAAAGTAAAGTATTTTTAATGATGCGTAATACACTTTTTAAATGTAGGTACTACATTTTTCTGTCACTTTAAAGGTGAAAATAATAACTACGTTTAAGACGCATTATAACGAGTTTAATGAAATCAATTGTCTTCAAAGCTGCCGAATGGTACAGAATATTCAAATCAATTCTTGTAACGGATGGCATTTCCTTTTATAAAATTGATTCCAAGCAATCTAAATGGTGAATTTAGTGGTATGAAGAAAAACATGAACACATCAAATAAATTTAATTATTTAAAAATTATAGGGTAAAGCTCAGGTGAGGGGAAAGAAGAGGGTCCTACCAAACTCACCAAATCACCAAGGGGACACGACGTCCAATCTTTTTTTTTTAGACACTACAACACATAAAGAAAAAGACACGTGTCAGTGGACAGAGACTTTCTCCAAGCTCCGATTCGTAATAAGCGCCGTCTTGTTGCGCTAGGGACAGGCTTACAGGCGTGTAGACAAACATTCGTACTATAGTGTCGCATCGAAGTAATTTGCGCCTGCAGATAGGTAGCTCAATGAACACTCTACCAGGCGGACTGTTGTTGTGCCTTCCCAGGCAGTTCGTGTCAGCGGCTATAGTTAATTGCACACGCGTATTGGCAACTGTTGTGTCACAAACGGTGGCTTCAAGGTGAGTTAAAAAGTTGGGGAGGTGCTCTTTCCACTGCTATGTGTCATTTTTCTTTATTTCTTGTATCTTTCATAGATTTCTCTTCAGAAATTCCGGTGGTAATTATGAATAACCACGTGAAAGTTTCCAAAAAGGAAGGAAAGTTAGTGTTTAACGTCACGTGAATGATCAGGTGATTCGACACAGAGCACAAACTAGGATTGGAGAACAAAACTGTCTTGTGTTATCCTCTAAGAAGCCGTCCCAGCATTCGCAATGTACGAGTTAAATAAGTCTCGGTAGGGGTCTTTCGTTGTACTATATAGATAAGTCTCGGTAGGGGTCTTTCGTTCCCAGCTTGCCTAGAGCGCTCTTTACTCAGCTTGCCTGAGAGAGTGTGATCATCTCTGCAGTTTACGACTTAGCAAACGGAACGATTGAGCTTTGAGATAGAAAGTTTTCTTTCAGCTATGTACTGAGCAAGATAGCTAGGAGTGAATAGGCGAGCTCAGCCTTGCAGCACCACAAGGCCAGCCGACGTCCGCACAACGACGCCGCCCCGCCACGCTGAATTCTGTGATATTGCGCCCGCTCCGGCTTGAGTTAGGCCACTGATTAATTTGTTGGATCACGCCGGCAAAGTTTCCATGAGGGATTCATGGGCCGTGTATTGTAGAATTCTTCTCGCACTTCGCATTACGCCTGGGTCAGTCGATAGGAATTAATTTTGATTTATCGCTTTTTACTTCACGTAAACGCAATTTATTCCCATTGCTTGTTAGCACAGACATGTAATGTGATGATTGAAGGCGACTTCTTAGTTTTCAACTCTTTCAATTGTTTCTCTACACCAAGGACGCCTATTACCATGTCCTCCTTTCGTGAGTCTGTGCAATGGTCAAACTTACAATGAGATATTTATGTTTACTACTGACACGTCCCTGTTGGTCACTTACTCTTTATTCAGATCAAACGCGTACGCTTTTCTTGCATAAAACATGTATAGGGTGGTTCAAAATCTTACGCACAAATTGTAGGAGCTGTAGAATAGTCGAAAGGTAACAATATTGGAAGAGGAACTTATAGACCTGGAAATAATTCTGTGCCAGTGAACACTCTGGCATGTCAGGACCGATACAGACACTCTGTGCACACGTGGCTTAAGGTGACTACGGATAAAGTACTGTTTACTCAGCAATGTTACATACTACGGAAAGTGTTCAAAATAGTGAGCACCACATTCAATACAGGCATAAAATCTTCACCCGAATACACGAGGCATCGCGCAAACCTCATCAGGCGTTGCAAGTATCCTGGCGTGAAATATTTCTTCGTCAGAAACCGGTGTCACGTACATGAGCCTTTAATTTGCACTCACAACAAAAATTTAAAAAAAACCTAAGATCAGAGGAGCGTGGTGGCCGCTTAACAGGACTTCCCATTCCGATCCAACGCCTGAGCTATGTGGCACTGCGTACATAACGTACTAGCACAGAAACATGTGAAGGTGCTCGATGTATTTGCAGCTGCGTCTGACGATTCAAGTTAAGTTATGCATCGTCTAAACTGTCTGACCTTGTACGTCACTCTATTCAAACGTGGTGGCAGAAGGTATGGTCAGATCACGTAATGGTCTATAATACCGTTCCAGTCAATCACTGTAAACTCCTGTTGGCGATGGGACGCGAAATATAGCTGTTTCGATAGATAATGAACCCATCTGCAAACGACACATTACTTAGAAGGAGCCCCTCGAGTGCGACGTGGCAAAAGGCCAATCATGTCTACGCCATTCGATACCCCCACATTTTGTCTACCATACAATCACAATATTGGCTGCTAACGGCAACAGGGGCAGGACTGGTGGTACCCAATGGTGAGCACAGCGTGGTGTACGGAGCGTAATTGAACTGCTTAGTTGACGAGTAGTTCACAACGGTGCTACAGTGGTAATGGTATTGATGCGAATTAGAGCAATCGCAATGATACACAAAGCAAACCTTGCATTATATCTACAACAAAAGTTGCTGAAGTTAACATTTCGTCAGAATGCAACCTAAGGTATTTCGCAGAGTGAGAACGAAGTGACACATGAGTTATTACCGATTCTGCAAGATGGGTCGGTGAAACGTGTTGTGTTGTATATATTTGATTGTGCGGACAATGTACATGAGGAGTGTAATGGTGATGATACGTGCCTAACAAGTGAAAGTAATTTTGAACCAGGTGTCGACATGTGGCTCATCATCCTTGTCGAACAAGGGACCCCAGAAACCGTCAACATAGCAGAGGACAATCATTGTCCAACAATAGGCACTAAACATAATTACATACATGGGAAATCATACACAGCGTAGTAATATACACTACTGTCCATTAAAATTGCCACACCACGAAGATGACGTGCTATAGACGCGAAATTTAACCGACAGGAAAAAGATGCTGTGATATGCAAATGACTAGCTTTTCAGAGCATTCACACAAGGCTGGCGACGGTGCCGACACCTACAACGTGCTGACATGAGGAAAGTTTCCAACCGATTTCTCATAATACACAAACATCACTTGACTAGCGTTGCCTGGTGATACGTTGTTGTGATACCTCGTGTAAGGAGGAGAAATGCGTACCATCACGTTGCCGACTTTGATAAAGGTCGGATTGTAGCCTATCGCGATTGCGGTTTATCGTACCGCAACATTGCTGCTCGCGGCGGTCGAGATCCAATGACTGTTAGCAGAATATCGAACCGGTGGGTTCAGGAGGGTAATACGGAACGACGTGCTGGATCCCAAAGGCCTCGAATCACTAGCAGTCGAGATAACAGGCATCTTATCCGCATGGCTGTAACGGATCATGCAGTCACCTCTCGATCCCTGAGTCAACAGATGGGGACGTTTGCAAGACAACAACCATCTGCACGAACAGTTCGACGACGTTTGCAGCAGTATGGACTATCAGCTCGGAGACCATGGCTGCGGTTACCCTTGACGCTGCATCACAGACAGGAGCGCCTGCGATGGTGTACTCAACGACGAACCTGGGTGCACGAATGGTAAAACATCATTTTTTTCGGATGAATCCAGGTTCTGTTTACAGCATCATGATGGTCGCATCCGTGTTTGGCGACATCGCGGTGAACGCATATTGGAAGCGTGTATTCGTCATCGCCATACTGGCGTATCACCCTGCGTGATGGTATGGGGTGCCACTGGTTACACGTCACGGTCACCTCTTGTTCGCATTGACGGCACTTTGAACGGTGGACGTTACATTTCAGATGTGTTACGACCCGTGGCTCTACCCTTCATTCGATCCATGCGAAACCCTACATTTCAGCAGGATAATGCACGACCGCATGTTGCAGGTCCTGCACGGGCCTTTGTGGATACAGAAAATGTTCGACTGCTGCCCTGGCCAGTACATTCTCCAGATCTCTCACCAATTGAAAACGTCTGGTCAATGGTGGCCGAGCAACTGGCTCGTCACAATACGCCTGTCACTACTCTTGATGAACTGTGGTATCGTGTTGAAGCTGCATGGTCAGATTACCTGTACACGCCACCCAAGCTCTGTTTGACTCATTACCCAGGCGTATCAAGGCCGTTATTACGGCCAGAGGTGGTTGTTCTGGATACTGATTTCTCATGATATATGCACCCAAACTGCCTGAAAATGTAATCACATGTCAGTTGTAGTATAATATATCTGTCCAATGAATACCCGTTTATCATCTGCATTTCTTCTTGGTGTAGCAATTTTAATGGCCAGTAGTGTGTATATATGTTTGCTACGTTGACAGATTTCGAAAAAGTCCACAGCAATATGATCGTCTAGTGCATAAGAAAACCTACGAATACTCAAGGGAAAACAAGGCACACTTGTCACAAAAACTAGTGTTTTCGGGTTTCAAGGATGGTCGATACGCCGGCCGCTGGTGGCCGAGAGATTCTGGCGCTACAGCCTGGAACCGCGCGACCGCTACGGTCGCAGGTTCGAATCCTGCCTCGGGCATGGATGTGTGTGTTGTCCTTAGGTTAGTTAGGTTTTAAGTAGTTCTGAGTTCTAGGGGACTTATGACCTCAGCAGTTGAGTCTCATAGTGCTCAGAGCCATTTGAACCATTTGACGGTCGTTACAGTTTACAGGAGGCGTATGGCAGTGACCTACAAAGTTGTGCACTTCAGACTGCGTGCAGCATAGATTATAGTGAACTCGAGGGAAGCGGTGGGTGTTTGCATAATGTTAAACAGAGCTGCCGAACTGGAAGAAGTAAGATAACGATATTTCAAACAAAATGTCATCTTGACGATGCACAGTAAACTGCGGAATGAGCCTGAAAATTTGTGGATGGGTTAAACGAACTGACCCTATCGTTCAATAAGGAAGTTGTTTTCAACTCCGACCAACCGAGATTGAAGGAGGAAATGTATTTGAAACGAACCCTGGAAATTAGAGGTACTAAGAGAGCTGTATCAAGATTAAGTAATATCAAAGCCTTTACGCATTCGTATACAATTATGCCATGTGTTAATGTTGTTGTTGTTGTTGTTGTGGTCTTCAGTCCTGAGACTGGTTTGATGCAGCTCTCCATGCTACTCTATCCTGTGCAAGCTTCTTCATCTCCCAGTACCTACTGCAACCTACATCCTTCTGAATCTGCTTAGTGTATTCATCTCTTGGTCTCCCCATACGATTTTTACCCTCCACGCTGCCCTCCAATACTAAATTTGTGATCCCTTGATGCCTCAGAACATGTCCTACCAACCGATCTCTTCTTCTGGTCAAGTTGTGCCACAAACTCCTCTTCTCCCCAATCCTATTCAGTACCTCCTCATTAGTTATGTGATCTACCCATCTAATCTTCAGCATTCTTCTGTAGCACCACATTTCGAAAGCTTCTATTCTCTTCTTGTCCAAACTATTTACCGTCCATGTTTCACTTCCATACATGGCTACACTCCATACAAATACTTTCAGAAATGACTTCCTGACACTTAAATCTATATTCGATGTTAACAAATTTCTCTTCTTCAGAAACGCTTTCCTTGCCATTGCCAGTCTACATTTTATATCCTCTCTACTTCTTCCGTCATCAGTTATTTTGCTCCCCAAATAGCAAAACTCCTTTACTACTTTAAGTGTCTCATTTCCTAATCTAATACCCTCAACATCACCCGACTTAATTCGACTACATTCGATTATCCTCGTTTTGCTTTTGTTGATGTTCATCTTATATCCTCCCTTCAAGACACCATCCATTCCGTTCAACTGCTCTTCCAAGCCCTTTGCTGTCTCTGACAGAATTACAATTTCATCGGCGAACCTCAAGGTTTTTATTTCTTCTCCATGGATTTTAATACCTATTCCGAATTTTTCTTTTGTTTCCTTTACTGCTTGCTCAATATACAGATTGAATAACATCGGGGAGAGGCTACAACCCTGTCTTACTCCCTTCCCAACCACTGCTTCCCTTTCATGTCCCTCGACTCTTATAAGTGCCATCTGGTTTCTGTACAAATTGTAAATAGCCTTTCGCTCCCTGTATTTTACCCCAGCCACCTTCAGAATTTGAAAGAGAGTATTCCAGTCAACATTGTCAAAAGCTTTGTCTAAATCTACAAATGCTAAAAACGTAGGTTTGCCTTTCCTTAATCTTTCATCTAAGATAAGTCGTAAGGTCAGTATTGCCTCACGTGTTCCAGTATTTCTACGGAATCCAAACTGATCTTCCCCGAGGTCGGCTTCTACTAGTTTTTCCATTCGTCTGTAAAGAATTCGTGTTAGTATTTTGCAGCTGTGGCTTATTAAACTGATTGTTCGGTAATTCTCACATCTGTCAACACCTGCTTTCTTTGGGATTGGAATTATTATATTCTTCTTGAAGTCTGAGGGTATTTCGCCTATTTCATACATCTTGCTCACCAGATGGTAGAGTTTTGACAGGACTGGCTCTCCCAAGGCCGTCAGTAGTTCCAATGGAATGTTGTCTACTCCGGGGGCCTTGTTTCGACTCAGGTCTTTCAGTGCTCTGTCAAACTCTTCACGCAGTATCGTATCTCCCATTTCATATTCATCTACATCCTCTTCCATTTCCATAATATTGTCCTGAATTACATCGCCCTTGTATAAACCCTCTATATAATCCTTCCACCTTTCTGCCTTCCCTTCTTTGCTTAGAACTGGGTTGCCATCTGAGCTCTTGATATTCATACAAGTGGTTCTCTTCTCTCCAAAGGTCTCTTTAATTTTCCTGTAGGCAGTATCTATCTTAGCCCTAGTGAGACAAGCCTCTACATCCTTACATTTGTCCTCTAGCCATCCCTGCTTAGCCATTTTGCACTTCCTGTCGATCTCATTTTTGAGACGTTTGTATTCCTTTTTGCCTGCTTCATTTACTGCATTTTTATATTTTCTCCTTTCATCAATTAAATTCAATATTTCTTCTGTTACCCAAGGATTTCTACTAGCCCTCGTCTTTTTACCTACTTGATCCTCTGCTGCCTTCACTACTTCATCCCTCAAAGCTACCCATTCTCCTTCTACTGTATTTCTTTCCCCCATTCCTGTCAATTGTTCCCTTATGCTCTCCCTGAAGCTCTGTACAATCTCTTGTTCTTTCAGTTTATCCAGGTCCCATCTCCTTAAATTCCCACCTTTTTGCAGTTTCTTCAGTCTTAATCTACAGGTCATAACCAATAGATTGTGGTCAGAGTTCACATCTGCCCCTGGAAATGTCTTACAATTTAAAAACTGGTTCCTAAATCTCTGTCTTACCATTATATAATCTATCTGATACCTTTTAGTATCTCCAGGGTTCTTCCATGTATACAACCTTCTATCATGATTCTTAAACCAAGTGTTAGCTATGATTAAGTTGTGCTCTGTGCAAAATTCTACCAGGCGGCTTCCTCTTTCATTTCTTAGCCCCAATCCATATTCACCTACTACGTTTCCTTCTCTCCCTTTTCCTACACTCGAATTCCAGTCACCCATGACTATTAAATTTTCGTCTCCCTTCACTATCTGAATAATTTCTTTTATTTCATCATACATTTCTTCAATTTCTTCGTCATCTGCAGAGCTATTTGGCATATAAACTTGTACTACTGTAGTAGGTGTGGGCTTCGTATCTATCTTGGCCACAATAATGCGTTCACTAAGCTGTGTGTAGTAGCTTACCCGCATTCCTATTTTCCTATTCATTATTAAACCTACTCCTGCATTACCCCTATTTGACTTTGTGTTTATAACCCTGTAGTCACCTGACCAGAAGTCTTGTTCCTCCTGCCACCGAACTTCACTAATTCCCACTATATCTAACTTTAACCTATCCATTTCCCTTTTCAAATTTTCTAACCTACCTGCCCGATTAATGGACCAGACATTCCACGCTCCGATCCGTAGAACGCCAGTTTTCTTTCTCCTGATAACGACATCCTCTTGAGTAGTCCCCGCCCGGAGATCCGAATGGGGGACTATTTTACCTTCGGAATATTTTACCCAAGAGGACGTCATCATCATTTAATCATACAGTAAAGCTGCATGCCCTCGGGAAAAATTACGGCCGTAGTTTCCCCTTGCTTTCAGCCGTTCGCAGTACCAGCACAGCAAGGCCGTTTTGGTTATTGTTACAAGGCCAGATCAGTCAATCATCCAGACTGTTGCCCTTGCAACTACTGAAAAGGCTGCTGCCCCTCTTCAGGAACCACACGTTTGTCTGGCCTGTCAACAGATACCCCTTGGTTGTGGTTGTACCTACGGTACGGCTATCTGTATCACTGAGGCACGCAAGCCTCCCCACCAACGGCAAGGTCCATGGTTGATGGGGGGGGGGGGGGGGGCATGTGTTAATCAGGGTGGTAAAATTGGCTGGAAAATTATTTATTGTGCTGCGAGAAGTTGGAGGCGCTTTGCCCCCTACGATTCTTTCCCGAGTGCGTGATCTTGCAAGGGCAGTAAGGAGTATTTAAGTTACAGCAGGCAAGAGTATGAAAATGGGCATACGAGAACTGCAGTTATAGTATGAACACTGCTTTTGGCCAATAAATGATCAAAATAACTTGTTTTTGCTTGGTTCCTGGTCTGCATATAAAAATCGTACTCCTTTAGAGCAAACTATCCCTCCTGAAACGTGTGTGACATTGCAGTTTATGCCATCTGGAGCCACTGGACGAAATTAATCTCTGGATGTTTGTTTCTTCCGTGCCTGTTAAACATTATCGCACTATCTGCGAGAACGCCTCAAAGGATAGCCAGTTTCACGATAAGCCGCACGACATATTGTTTCGCATTCGGTTGCATGCCATCTCATTTCATCAGTTCTCATCATATTGTTACACCATCATATGTGTGCTTTAAGAGTAGATACCTAGCTGAAAGTCCTGCACGATTTGTAACTCCCAAGAAGTTTGTCTTCGATCTTAAAGTTGCGAACCTTAGTGATCACTGATTACGCCATTTTCCTTCGGTTGTCATTGTGCAAATTAATGGTTTGTTTTGAACATTCTTGAATGTCAAAGATATCGATTTTGTGAAGTGTGATACATACATCCCATAGAAGACTGATCTCTGCACCTCCCGCACATTCATTTTCTGTCGCCCTCCCGATGCACATGGTGAATCATTAGAGGTTCATATTTTTCCTGTAATAATTGTTAACACAACACTTTCAAATGAACTTTGCTTAAGATTGAACTTGTGATATCACACTCAAGGCATTCTTTGTGAAAAAATTGGGCTCACCTCAGAACCCTCAACAATCCTATCACAAAACCGAGTTCTTTGTCGGGAATCGTCCACGCCCAGACACTAAACTCGTTGCTGACGACAGCGGTGCAACTGGTTGTTACTCAGGACACGCCAGACACTACACTGAGATATATCCGTGGTACGAGCAATGGCAGGCGTGGTTGATGATGGTTATTGTTTCACATGTAGAAGCACTTCGTCTTCAGTACTGACTGTTCGAGTAGTACGTGGGTGACTCGCGTGATACATTGGCACCTATGTCCCCAGTTGGCAGTGAACGCTTTGAAATGTTAAAGGCTGTGGTTGGTGTCGGTTCAGATGCTGAATACCGTATACAGGCGTTGAGATAAGTGCGCACTGTCAGCGGTTCTGCCGAACAGAAAATGTATCCCTCGCAGTTCTGCAAGCGTGAACCGTTCCATTTTGCAAAGTACTTTGCGTGTCACAAACACTGCAGTTATCCTCTTCAGTGCCACAGTGTACACTATCAAACCACGGGAATGTGGTGTAAACAGTCCACTTGTCTCAGAGCACACGAATGAAGAGCAGATTTACGTAGGCAGTAACTGATACACGACACATTACCGGCACGACAACAGCCGAAAAGCGCATGAATAACATGCAGTAGTACATACACAGAAGCCATACAATGTCTGCGCTGAATTTACGGAGTCTATGCATTTGTTGTCCTTTTTCCAGAAACTCCAAAGCTTGGACTGCCACAGAATTACAAAAAAAGACCGTAAATTCCTATTCCTAAGTTGTTGTACGAGGTGCGCTACCCAAAAGTTTCCTGAATAGGCAAATAATAAAATTAAACGTAACCAGGATCTTTTACACAACCGTCACCCTCAATGTAGCCCCTTTAGGAGTGTATACACCTCTCTCAGCGGTTTATCCATGAACTAAAAACTCACTGGAGTGAATTGTTCGTGCCGGCCGGAGTGGCCGGACCGTTCTAGGCGCTACAGTCTGAAACCGAGCGACTGCTAAGGTCGCCGGTTCGAATC
Source organism: Schistocerca nitens (assembly GCF_023898315.1). Lineage (NCBI taxonomy): Eukaryota > Metazoa > Arthropoda > Insecta > Orthoptera > Acrididae > Schistocerca > Schistocerca nitens. Next base: position 503,025,915 of record NC_064614.1, on the reverse strand, counting down.
CTGCCTCGGGCACTGATGTGTGTGATCTCCTTAGGTTAGTTAGGTTTAAGTAGTTCTACGTTCTAGGGGACTGATGACCTCAGAAGTTAAGTCCCATAGTGCTCAGAGCCATTTGAACCATTTTTGCATTTTTCGTGATGTGGTTCAGTACCATTTGCGATTGTACTCGAAACTAAATTGTTAGGTCTTTCGTAGCCACTTGTTGACAAAATTGCTTGTTAGATTATGTCTCGGGTTCTTCGGCTAACGTTTGTTTGATAATTTTTCTGACGTTCCGCTAGCGCGAATGGTTGGCATTGTGAAAGCTTCACATTGTATTGCTGGTGGTGGACGGGATTCCATCTCGTGGCCGCAGATTGTATGCGCCTGGCGCGCCTACGTCCTAGGACTAATCCGTGGTCATTTCCGCTGCCGTTCTTCCCTTGATACCTGCAAAGGTTGTTCGCTGCAGCACGGGAATCCAGACTCCGCTCACACTGAAGCTTTCTTCTTTCTTGTTGAAGCAATCCACATGTTTGTGTATTTCTGTAGCTTCTCTGAACAAGCGAGTGTGATGGCTCTTCTCTGCAGCAAGAACTTCCGTGTCGGCGAATTATACTACGTGCGCGGCCTCAAAAAATGGTTCAAATGGCTCGGAGCACTATGGGACTTCACTGCTGAGGTCATCAGTCCCCTAGAACTTAGAACTACATAAACCTAACTAACCTAAGGACGTCACACACATCCATGCCTGACGCAGGATTCGAACCTGCGACCGTAGCGGTCGCGCGGTTCCAAACTGTAGCGCCTAGAACCGCTCGGCCACATCGGCCGGCCGTCCGGCCTCACACAGCGCTTGCTGCGCCAAAGCTGATTCCTCCACCTACCACAACCTGCAGTGTCGCTTATGTTCGGTTATCCTAGTGTTGACTGATCGTCCAGTCATTCCAACACAGACTTTTCCCCGTGTACATGGTATGCGCTATATTCCCGACGTTGCTGATGGTCCCTTTTCTCCTTTGAAGATCTGAGGCACTCTTTGATTTTCTTTCTTGGTTTATAAATAGTCTTTACGCCGTGTTTGCGCAGTATAGTGTCGATTCTGTCCGGCACTCGGGGAATATGGCAGAAAGGCCGTACCCGACATTTCTTTTTCCGACGTGTCACTTCGCAGAATGTTTGATTCTGTGACACTTCTTATACAGCTGCTGGAGTACCAATTGCTCCTCAGAATTCTTTCCAGATGTTTCACCTCGCCTCTGTGGTGCTGCGGGTCACATACTAGTTTGCTCGCGTTACTATGGTATTAATCATCCCTTTTTCCTGGCTCGCGATGTGATTTGGCAGTTTGTAGGTATCGGCCCGTGTGTGCCGGTTTTCGATACATGCTGTGCCCCCCCCCCCCTTCCGCCCCTCCCCCTGGGCGAAATGTCTGAAAAATCATCAAACAAAAAGATCGGCCGAAGAACCCGAGACAGGAGCCAAGAAGCAGTTCGTCATACTCGAATATCCTCATCTGTGTGAAAGCTTTGGCTTTTTAACTTGGGTTTATTTCTATGGATTAATCAAAAGTCGCTCTGTGTCTAATCGGGTGAATATGGCAGATGAAAACCAATTATAATCCTGCTTTCCGCCAGGCTCTCCTGGATGAAGAACACAGTATGTGACCTCGCATTTTCATGATTGTGGAACAGTTCTCTGTACACGACATTTCTGAATGTTTTGTTCTAATGTTATCCCCAAATCGCTTCACGACAACACATTAGAACACTCCAATGATGGATCGATGTGGAGCGATGAACTCCTTATGGACAGTTCCTTCCATGACAAAGCAGCACATTAGCATGCATATCACATTACTGTTTGCTTGTTGGACTTTCTGTAGATGGGAAGACGATAGATTCTTCCATTATGACGACTGTTGTTTCATTTCAGGATCGTATCCAAGCTTTCACCAACGGTAATGAACTTCGACAGAAAGTCTAGTCCTCTTTTAGGTCTTTCTTGAAGTTCTCTGTAGTCTTGCACGTGATTCTGTTTCTGCTCTTCGCTGAAAATTCGCGGCGCAAACTTTCCTTTAGTCTGTAGCGTGTGCAGCGTGAGGCAGGCCCACAATATTGCCTATGTCCTGCATGATCTGCCTTCTACATTCCAGGTCTGTATTCCGAACAGGGGCAACATTTTCAAGAGTAATGCCAGATGATGGCCGTCCTGAACGGGGGCCGTCGTCAAACGATGTTCTGCCATCTGTAAAACGCATGTATCAGTCGTACGTTTGAGTGTCACCTAAGACGTCTTATCTAAATGCTTTCCTCAAACATGTTACGTGCTCCTTCAGCGATTTTTCTGAATCTGAAACAAAAGTTAACGCATACACGTTGCTCCCATACACCCACAATCGTCAATTTTTCAAGACAAGCAACACACGACAATGGGAAATGCGCATAAAAGCAAAATGCGACCACCTAGCACAAAGCCGCTTGTAGCACTGACTCACATAGGATGTATGAGGTACCATCTGGAGGCGTTTCGTAGTATTAACTGGACTGCAAGAGCTACATACACATTTCGAGAACTTCTGGGTAGCATCTCGTATCTCGATTCCTCTCTGAGCTCCCTCAGTTTGTGCGCAACCTTTTAAATCACCCTGTGTACGATCATGAAAGATGTCATAAACTCGTCGCTAGAAAAAGGTTTGTGTTCGCTCAATTAATATCATAAACATACTCATTATTAGTGAAACTGTTGTTAAACTGGCACAAAATTCATCTGCTGGACACATGCATAGGAGCTGCCACGCCGTTCTTTCTAAATAATAACTCTCAGACGTTGATAGAACGTCTGTGATATTCGAAGCCAACTCTCGGTGACATTTGCATGATTTGATCGAGATCTTCATCATCTACATCGGTGAAAATTACTAGTTCCAATAACGTACCATCATTCTGCAATAACATGTTTTTCGAATGACAAACACGAAAAAGAAAGGGAAATTAGAGTCAGACGTCCTGCAGACGGTGAGATCAAGTACGGGTCGGAAAACTAGCCACGGCTGTTTCAAAATACCCGCCCCAGCATGTGCAGTAATTCATTTATGAAGAATAGGGAAGATCTAAACTGGTGAGTGTGAACGGGGATTTAAATTCTGCCCCTACAGAAAAAAGTCTAGTGTCTTCACTAGTCGACAAGCTAGCGCCGTGGGAAACATCATACTAAACTATAGAAACAAACTAAAGTATACTCTTAACACATTTTGTCAATAGCATGATCATCATACATAACATACTTCATCCATGACAAAAACAATACACTATTATTTAGTAATAAATATATTTACTTAAATGTTTTTAAACTATGAATGTATCTCCATTTACAGGTTCGATTAAGAATTATGAATCTTCTGTAAAGCGATTCACCTAGTTAATTTTACAATTATGAAAGAAATACCTGCTTCCGCTCTTGGGTTTTCTACCACGGAAACCACTATTTAGTAACAAATCTGAACGAGGAAATTACTTTTTGAGTCAAATTTCTACTCCGATAACTAATCTTCGGACACTTCTGTAACAACTTACGCTTGAATGTTCGGATTCGCTAATCTCTACTACATTTTCTCCTACAAAATACCCTTAAATGTTCTTACCATTTACTAGAATCCAATTTAAATTTTAAATACTACTTGTTTTTTTAATGTAGGCTCCTACAGGTCGTTTGAATGAGTTAAATAGGATATAAGTGCCCAATTTCTATGACCTAATTCGGAACTTGTTGTTTCACTGGTAAGCATTAAACAATAGTAGCACACGCCGCCAGAAAATGGAAATAAACATTCCCAAACACAGCGAATGTTTTTAGTCGTTCCGTAATATTTGCTCACCAAGCACAACTAAAGCCGTGCATGCTGACTGATCTCACAATTCGCTTCCTATCTAAAGCAAAACAAATTATGCTGCAATTCAGTAAATAACTCGCCACCTGCAGCTCTCGTGCAGATTCACACATTCTTCGCTAATCTGTTTGCAGCGAATATTATTGCTTGCAGCAGTTTTGGTAAAATGTTAGTACTCTGGCGATTCGTTTTTAATTCATGACAATTCGAACTGAGTTATTAAACGTTCTCGTGCGTGTGATAAGCTGATACGTCAAGGTGTGATACCACGGTATCAGGAATAAAACAGAGTCGTATAAGAACCTAAGAAGTTTGACATACAGAATACTCTAGTGCTTCAATGAACAGTTTTTAATTTCCTCCTTAGTATTGTAATAAATTCGAGAATAAAAAGGAGTATTTTACATAACCTTCTTTTGTTTTATCTATATTTACGTCACTGATATTGTAAAAAATTATTTAACGTTTCCGTTGGTCCGGACAGCCTCATTATCTCGGGTAAGCTGATATTTCTGGTCCGATTGTTCAGACGGTTGGGTTCTTATTTGTACACTGATTAGCGTGAACATTATGACCACCTACATAATAGCCGGATGCCCACCTTTGTCACGGATAACAGCGGCAACGCCTCGTGGCATGGAAGCAATGAGGCCTTGGTAGGTCGCTGGAGTCAGTTGGCACCACATCTGCACATAGAAGTCACCTAATCCCACAAATTCCGGGAAGTGGGGGGGGGGGGCTATGAGCTCTCCACTACAGTCACATTTGGGGTGGCCAGCACATCAATTGGAACTTGCCCCTGTGTTCCTCGGACAACTCCATCACACTCCTGGCCCTGACACATGGCGCATTATCTTGTTGAAAAATGCCACTGCCGGAAAACATGATCGCCACGAAGGAGTGTACGTGGTGTGTAACCAGTGTACGATACTTCTTGGCCGTCATAGTGCCTCGCACGATCTCCACTGGACCCATGGATTCTCACGTGAATGTTCTCCAGAGCGTAAGGGAACCGGAGCCAGCTTTTCTCAGTCCTGCAGTACGGATGTCAAGGATCTGTACCCCTGGAAGACCCTTCCATCGGCATGATGAAAAAGATTTCGGGATTCATCAGACTGTGCAACGCTCTGACACTGCATCAACGTCCAATGCCGATGATCAGGTGCCCATTTCACTCGTAGCTGCCTATGGTGTTTTGGTTGGCAGGAGAGTCAACACCGTGTTACTAGAGGAGGCCGAAAGGCACGCGTTTTAGCTCACGCAGGCTGGCGTGAGGTCTGGAACAGGACAAGGAAATTAGAATTTAGAAAAACGGACGTAGCTGGTGGAATACTTAACTGTAATCCGTTAATGAAGAACGTCAGTCTTGACGGTACATGAATCAATATCAATAGTAATGATAATGGGGCCTTGCTAGGTCGTAGCAAATGACGTAGCTGAAGGCTATGCTAAACTATCGTCTCGGCAAATGAGAACGTATTTTGTCAGTGAATCATCGCTAGCAAAGTCGGTTGTACAACTGGGGCGAGTGCTAGGAAGTCTATCTAGACCTGCCGTGTGGCAGCGCTCGGCCTGCAATCACTGACAGTGGCGACACGCGGGTCCGACGTATACTAACGGACCGCGACCGGCTGAAAGGCTACCACCTAGCAAGTGTGGTCTCTGTGGGTGACACCTCAGATGGCGTGGTGTTAACATTGGTACATGCATGGGTCGTCGCCTGCGGAGGCCCATTGTTAGCATTAAAGTCCGATGTTTGTTCCGCCACAGTTCCCAGTCTGTCCTATTTTACCAGTCCGTCCAGCCTACGATGTCCGACACCTGTAATGAGGAGTAGCTGCCCAACCCCATGACATCTGGACGTGCTATCACCTTGGTTTCGCCACGTGTCGAAGACACTCACCACAGCACTCCTCTAACACCCGACACGTCGTTCAATTTCCGAAATGCTCGTGCGGAGCCTCTGGGCCATCACAGTCTGCCCTCGGTCAGCAACAGACAGAACGTGCGCCTTCCCCATCCTAAACGCAGACAGCAAACTCACTGATACTGCATGCACCGAGTCGGTGTTTTGACTAACAGTCATTCCTCGCCATGTGACGCTATATCGCCTGGACGGGTCTATATCGATAGAAGGTCGGTGGTCGTAATGTTCTAGTTGATTATTGTGTGTCCTTCGTATATTTGCCACATTTTATCATCTTATTCAGGCGACTGTGTGAGACACTGACAACAGGACCACAGAGATCTTTCTCTTTGTCGACATTTTATGTAGTGGTCTACGAATTATTGATCTTACGGTAGATATTAGCTATCCGTCATCGTCACTGTTAACTGTCCCATAAATGCATACCAAAACAGACATCCATTAATGTTTCGTGCATGTACGCCGTTTACAACAAAGAGATGTTTTGATTTTTATCGCTGGCGCTGCAATGTACCACACGATATGTGCCGAAACAATTATTTCAAATTTGAAAAAGACATTTGTGCTGTTTGCTCTTCATTTTGTTCCTTGATCACTAACACGCTACCTTCAAGCAATAATGACACTTTCAGTGCGCCAAATAGTACCTGTATGTTGCACTGCATATATTAATGGAACCAGTTAGGCGACGTTTTCGGTCACTGCCTCCACTCTAAACCACCCTGTTTTTCCCAGTACCTTAACGTGAAGTATTGCCCACATTATTTTATCACATGCATCGCAGTGAAAGAGTAATATCTTCAGTTCCTTTACTTTTTCTGACGTAACGTGTCAACAGACAACTTCCTTTAACAAAATCTCTCTCTCTGTCTCTCTCTATCTGTCTGTCTGTCTATCATTGTATCTATGTATCCATCTACTGGCTGATTCAAAGAAAGGTTTACAAACTGTCATGACACATCGGGCATACAAGGATCAGTAATCACATAGGAACCGGGGGTCGCAAACGCCACGAGAGGACGCTATGGTCACGTGTGATTTGGCATCGTCGGAGGCTGTTTAATTGGGCCTCACGTTGTCCCGCATTGATTTGATGGTCGCACGTGTCTCGTATTCCCGCGATAGGTTCTGCCAGATATGCCGAATGATGTTTCCGCCCCTATTCGTCACCGTATTCGACTTCAGCACGACGGAGCCCCCGCGCATTTCAGCAGATAAGTGACGGCACATCTGCAGCCAGTCTTTCCCAGCCCCTGGAGTAGTCGTGGTGGACCAGTCGCACGGCCACCAATATCATACCATCTGTCCCCCATCGCTTTTTTCTATGGCGGTTTCTGAAGGGCCTTGTGTGTGAAACATCCGTAACATAGCCGGAAGACCTTGTGGGCAGGAGTATGGCGGCAGTAGGATGTCTTCGAATTATAACGGGTACGCGCCATGCAGTGTAGTGCAGCGCCGATGTTAGGCGTGTCTCGATTCATCTGAGCAAAACTTCGAGCATCTCTCGTAGTGGGCGTCTGTTTGCAGCATGTGACTAAACAGCTGCAACGCCATTTAGCAGCTCGACACGGCCTTTGCGATCCCCAGTTCCTATGCGATGACTGATCCTTATTGTATACCCGATGTGCCACGTCAGTTTGTAAACGTTTCTTTGACTCACCCTGTACACACATCTACCTCCCACATACGAGTGAAGCAAAGAAAGTAGTTTACATATCATTATGGCAGACCAAGTAACTTCTACTGAAATGCTGCACTACACTTCAAAGTGACAAACCTAAATGTCACCATTTTTCAACAGAGTCACGAAGTCTCAGTAGACAACGATCGTAACGTTCTACCGATCGTTTAGTTCGTCGACGACAGCAGTGTGCTCCTTGGTCATGAAGCCATTTGAGAATCGCTCTGTGAACATGAAAAAAATGGTTCAAACGGCTCTAGGCACTATGGGACTTAACATCTGAGGTCATCAGTCCCCTAGAACTTAGAACTACTTAAACCTAACTAACCTAAGGACATCACACACATCCATGCCCGAGGCAGGATTCGAACCTGCGACCGTAGCGGTCGCTCGGTTCCAGACTGTAGCGCCTAGAACCGCTCGGTCACCCCGGCCGGCCGTGAACATCGTCATAGTAGGAAAATGTTATACATTTGCAATTATCAACTACTGAGAATTATCTAAAGTTTTATGAACACAAACAAACAATCAAAATTTTCATAATGTTGGTTTCTTACTACTTAGTAACTCGTGCGATTCTTGACTGTCGTAAATTTTCAAAGCCCTAGGAAACCATTTCCGGATTTTTATGACACGTTAATAAACTATATTTGTTTCGAGAGTGACCGTTCCTTAAACAAATTCGTTGAGGTTTTCTCACAAAGTATAACCCAAAGTAATGAAGTCAGATGAAAATGAGCAACATGAAACTGGTGTCCCTCAAGCAATCCTAGTGCCATAACAGCCATTGAACTGACATTAAAGCCATATAATGTTTATATTTGTTGATTCACTGGGGGAAATCCCCAAAATGTACAAATCTTCGCAAATTTTATGCTGATTTGTTTAAAATACAATTAACATAACAAACTTGTGAGAAGAAGGTCCATCTATACGTAACGCAAATGGTAGGTTTATTCTACAGATTAGGAACATGATATAAGGGCATAAAAAGCGACCGTTCTAAGGCCATACAGTCCAGAATCAGCACGCCAATGAGGCAAAATCGTCGAGAGCATTGAGGCAATCATACCACCGACACACCAGGTTGAAGATACCTGTCTGGCAAAATACCATATCCTACTGCATAAAGAAGTCCGTAACTGCCTGCTGCACATCCTTGTCCGAATGGAATCGTTTGACGCTTCAAGGCTTTTTTTAAGGGATAGAAGGCGTGGTAATCGTTGGAGAGAGGTCAGGACTGCAGCGCGGCTGCTCGAGTGTCTCCCACTTGATTTGGTTTCCCAGATCGATCAGCGTCTTGCGTCGAATCGCGATCAGGACGGAACATGGCATACGTTTTCGCAACGGTGGGTTCCGACAGACATGCTGTCTCGTACACAATCTTCATTCGCCCATGGCTTGTGTTTGTCTTCGGCAGCCAAGAAGAGAATAACAGTACGTTGGTCCTGTTTGGACGCATTTAACGCATCCACATAGGAAGGACACGATTTCCACACTAAACCCTTGTCTATATGTCGGTGCTCATACATCAGCATTGGAGTCGTGTTAAGTTGCATATACACAACAGCAATGCACTGAAATGGGAACTTTTCGATCACCCCTTATAAATATCCAAATGATTAGACTAACTGAAAGACACATAATTCCTGATTTTTACAACCGAGTACGACACACAACCCTCAGTTACTACTAATCTATGGAGTACTGAATGAAATACGATCCGGATAATTTGCTTTTGAATCTCCCTCCATGCTTTTTGTATATGTATCACAAAATACACAGGTTGCTGGAGCGCTATGAACAAAAAAGGTGTCAACCTGCAATATCCCAGATATGTTCAGTGGGCGAGATAACTTGGAGAGAGGACAAGCTACTCGCTCACCCATTTTTCGTATACAGAAAATTATTAAAGTTTTGTTACAACCTGATGCACCTTGAGCGAGACTGTAGAAAGTTAACGGCTTGAGCAGACGTTGATGGAGCCTGGTAAGGCGCTAAAATCAAGAGGTATTTTTATGATTCTTAGCTTGCAGAAACGGCATGTTCGGAGTTGAAAGCAATTGGCGGCGAGCTCATCCCTTAGTAAATCTTGCTGGACATGTCCATATCCGTACAGGACAGACAGGGCAGCCCCTTGTCGAGACAGGTCTACAGCAGAACAATGCCGAGCCACCTGCTGCGGCGCCAGCAGAAGCCTGGGCTGGGGGCGATGGACTGAAGGAACGCGTCTACACAGTGGAATCATAAACTGGGCATTGTGTGCAGAGTCACGCTTAATAGAAATTCACCTGTTTTCGTGTTCGACGATAGTGCAAATAGGCCAGTGAACCACTTCCCAGCCACCTCGGTTGTATAAGAAAAATGTGGTGTCTGAGAAACGTTTAGAGATAGAATCTTTATTACACCTGATAGCTAGGACTAACAAGCTCCAAAGCACAGGCTATTTAGATAAATATCTTTAAGATTGTATCTGTTTGCTCGTTGCCATGGGAAGTGACACGACTTTGGTGAAAACTTAAAAAATGCAGTAACTGGCACTTTCTTTTTTTCGGAGACGCAGGTTTCTTAACTCTTGCCCTGGTTCGACATAAGTTTGTGCTGTCGTGTGGGAGGGGAGATTAAACGCCTCTAGAGCCCTGTGATTGGCTCAAGACAGCATTTCTGGTCGAAGTTCTGGCATGTGTGGTTGGTACTTGGGATCTGTACTGAGACTGACTTCACTTGCAAGTAGTTTAGACTGAGGAGCCTGTGGTCTTACTGTACCGACAGTGTGACTCAAATGTCTCAGACTGCTCGTTTTCTGAGGGCACACTTATTCGTTTTTGGTTTACCAGTGTTGACGTTTGGTATTCTTATGCAGTCTGTCGTATAAGTGAGCCAAATTGGCGTAAGCCTACATGTGAGACCTAATCTCTCTAATTTTACTCTCATACCCTTTTCGTGTCATATACGTGTGCTATATTGGTTGACTCTTCTAGGAACGTGCGCTCACGGAATTTTCACAGTAAACCACAACGAAAGGCGGAACGCCACTGGAGTTGACTAAGCATGTCTATGACGCTACCGCACTTGCTATATGAACATGTAACGAAACGCGCTGCTCTTCTTTGGGATCTGTATTTCCTCTATCAGTCCTGTCAGATACGCATCCCAGACTGACGAGCAATATTGAAACATTCGTCGTACGAGTGTTTTTTAGGCTACCTCCTTTGTGAGTTGACTACATTTTCTGATTATTCTTCGAATTAATCTGAGTCTGGCATCTGCATTATCTGCGACGAAGGGCAACAGGCAGATGCCATATTCCTAGATTTCTGGAAGGCGTTTCACATATTGCAGTCTGTTAACGAAGATACGAGCATATGAAATAAATTCACAGATATGTGAGTGGCTTGATGACTTAAATAACAGAAGCCAGCATGCCGTCCATGACAGCGAGTGTTCATCAGAGACAAGGGCACTGTCAGGAGTGCCCCAGGGAAGTGTGACAGGACCGCTGTTGTTGTCTACATACATAAATGACTTAGCGGACAGGGTGGGCAGCAGTCTGCGGTTGTTCGCTGATGATGCCCTGGTTTACGGTAAGGTGTTGAAGTTGAGTGAACGTAGGAAGATACAAGACAACTTAGGCAAAATTTATAATTGGTGTGATGAGCTCTAAATATGGAAAAATATAAGTTAATGAGGATCAGTAGGAAGAACAAACCCGTAATTTTGCATCCAGTATTATTAGTGTCCTGCTTGAAACAGTCAAGTCGTTGGAATATCTGGGCATAACGTTGGAAAGCGGTATGAAACGGAACAAGCATGTGAGAACTGTGGTACGGAAGGCGAATGGTCGACTTCGGTTAATTGGGAGAATCTTAGCAAAGTGTGATTGACCTGTGAAGGAGACCGCATATAGGACGCTGGTGCGACCTATTCTTGAGTACTGTTCGAGTGTTTGGGATCCGTATCATGTCGCATTGAAGGAAGACATCAAAACAATTCAGAGTAGGACTGCTACATTTCTTACCGGTAGGTTCGAACAACACGTAAAAGTTGCAGTGATGCTTTTGAACTCAGATCGGAAGCCCTGGAAGGAAGGTGACGTACTTTTCGAGAAACACTACTGAGAAAATTTAGATAACCGGCATTTGAAGCTGACTGCCGAACATACATAGCGCGCAAGGACCACGAAGATAAGATGTGAGAAATTTGGGCTCATACGGAGGCACATAGACAGTCATTTCTCCATTGCCCTGTCTGCGAGTGGAACAGGAAAGGAAATGATTAGTGGTGGTACAGAGTGCACTTCGCCACGCACTGTACGATAGCCTGCTGAGTATCTACTTAGATGTAGATACGCATACTCCTACATATATCACGGATGTGACTGCTTGCAGTGATTGTTCTACAATAGTATATTCATACAGTAATGGGTCTTACTGCCTATTTCTGTGCAGTACATTACATTTGTTTATGTTGAAGGTCAACTGCCACTCTCACACCAACCACCGATCCTCTGCAGGTCTTCCTGCATTCGCTACAATCTTCCGGCGTTTCGAGTTCTCTGTCTGCAACAGAACTATCCACGGAAACCTCATGGAACTTCCGACGTTATCAACTAGGTTATTTATATGTAATGTGAAAAATAATGGTCCAACAAGTCTCCCTCCGTGTAGTCCGAAGATATGCCTACGTCTAAACATATCTCTCCGTTGAGAGAGACAGGCTCTGTGCTGTTTGCCAGAAATTCTTCAATCCTGTCGCACAGTTGGCCTGATATTCCGTACGCTGGCATTTCGTTCATTAGGCGGCTGTGTGGAACCGTATCGAACGCCTTCCTGAAATCAAGGATCACTGCATCAACCGACGAGCCTGAATCTACTGACGACGAGCAGAGCGAGCTGGGTTTCACGACTGGAAAGCATGTTGACTTCTGCATATCAGATTTTCGGTTTCTAGAAATGACATAATACGCAAGCATAAAACAAGTTCAAAAATTCTCCAATAGGCTACATCAGAGATCTAGACCTACAGCTTTGTTTGTCTGTTCTGCGACCCTTCTTGAAAACGGCTATGACCTGCGCTAGTTTTGCAATCTCTAGGAACGCATCGTTGCACCATCGATCTACGGTATACTGCTACTAGAAGAGAAGCAAGTTCTTTTACATATTCTGTATCTTATAGCCAGACGTGTATGGAAGGAAGCAATTCTGGAGTCAGTTCTCGTGGAGCAAGCCGGGTTCCGCCCTGCGCGCAGCTGTACAGACCGGGCTATGTCACTAACTACATACATAGAGGCTGAGTAACAAAGGAAATTAAAAACATCTGCTGTTTTCATAGATCTGTCTGCTGCCTATGACACTGTCTAGAGACATGGCCTATTGTACAAATTAATGCGAACAATCCCTTGCCTGAGAACTACCAGACTTATAAATGCCATGCTTGCTGCCAGAACATTCCAAGTAGTAACAAGAGAACAGATAAGCGTCCAAACAACCATGGACAACAGCTTACCTCAGGGCTCCGTGTTGGCTCCACTACTTTTCAGCTTATATATTGCCGATATGCCATCCACATCTTACAGGAAGTTTGGGTTCGCAGACGATTGGATCTTGGCAACACAACACAAGAAATCTGAGGTCCTGGAAACAACCTTGACAACTGACTTGGAGACGTTAAATACATACTTTCGTAAACGGAGATTACAGCCAAATCCTACAAAAATCGAAACTACATGTTTCCATCTCAGTAATAAATTAGCAATCAAATATCTTGAAGTTCGTCTCAAGGGAAATCGGCACCGATCTAATGAGCATCCAAAGTACCTTCGAGTCACTTTGGACAGAGCGCTCATTTATAAACGACATCTGGAAAATACTGCAACCAAACTAAAGACGAGGAATAATATTCTCCAGAAGCTGTGCGGCACTACTTGGGGCTCCTCGGCTGACACGCTACATACGTCGGCACTCGGACTGGTCTACTCGGCCGCGGGGTACTGCGCTCCGGTCGTACAAATGGGGAAAAACACCAACTCCGAACTGTGACTGTGGAGCCAACAGGCAGACCATCCGCCACATCGTGCAAGAATGCGACAGAAGAGCACACAGTGGCAATTTCAGTGCTTTTCTGATGGCAACAGACGCCGCAAAAGGCTTTATATATAATGTTGATGTTTATATTTAATTTGTTGACCATATATAATCTTGATGTCTCTACTTAATTGTACTGCCCATTATCTGTATGTATTATTGTGTTTCTTCTGCATATCTTTGTTTAAACATTTGTAAGAAGCGTAAAATAATGTGCACTGCCATACGCCAAACAAAATAAATAATTGTTTGGCCTAACATTTGTCGAAGTTACCCTCTCGGGATTTCAGCGGTGAAGCGTTTCGTGACGTACGATGCCTCTTTTGTAACGTCTGTCAGCAGAAAACGATGAGCATATCCATCACGCTCTCAGACCGACTAAACTATCCCATGATGCAATGCGCCGCAATGGATCTTCTCTAATCTAACTTTTGGAGGGTCTCAGACTAATGACCAGTATTCAACAGTTGGTCGAACAAGTGTCGGAAGCCACTTCTTTCGTGGATGAGTAACATTTTCTTGATACTCTCCCAAGGAATCTGTTTTTCCTACAATTATTTTGTGTTGTCAGTCCACTTAAGGTCCGCTTCGTGCAGTTATTCCTCAACATTTTACTACAGTTACTGTATCGAGAAGTTTTTCTATTTCTTACGCCTGTCTGTGCCCTATATGTTACATTTACTTATTCAGGGTCAAATGACAGTTTCTACATATCTTCCTGCATTTCGCCAGCCTTCGGGCGTTGCGATCTTCATACAGACGATACTCATGTCTAACAGTGCTCTACTCAGCATACAGACATTGCTGTGATTACCATGCTTGTCCAAAACTGCTAATTGTACTATTCATTGCTCCTCGGTATGGACTTTTTTCCCTTTACTGCACTTCAACTGTTTACATGTATCTCTCGCTTTGGTATTTGTTTTCCGCAGGGTTTTTCTTCAAACGTTTCAACCAAATAATTCTCTTTTTCCTTTTAAATCTTTACTGCTCTACATCTACATCTGTGTGTACATTCTCCGCAAATCACGGTAAAGTTGATGTGAAAGGAAACTTCACACCAATATTATCAATTTTCTGTATTGTTTCATTCGCGTATTCAGCAAAGGAAAAGTGACTGTCCAAATGCCTCTTTATGCTTCCTAATGTCTCTCATATTTGTCCCATGATCGTTACGCGATATTATATTTCAGCGGCAGTATTACGGTCACACAGTTTTCTTCGTATACAGATGATCTATAGTTACTCAACATGGTAACGCGATTACTACGTCATATTTATTCCCGCGATACCCGTTTAAGGTTTGCGAGATTTCTGCTAGACTTTCGTATGTGCTATACTGACCTTTCACAATCCTAGCAGCGAGTCTGTGCGCTCATTCGTTGTCTATGGTCATGTTTATTTGATAAAAACTCCAGACAATACTGAGGAATTGGATGCACTTGCGTATTGTACGTGATTTCCCGTACAGATGCATTGCAGTTTCCCAGACTTACCATTCTTTGTGATTGTATCCACTCCTTTTGAGCTTCTACTGTGTAGCAGAAAAAAGCAATATTAGTACAAACGTAAACCAGATTGTTCCACAGCCCATTCTTGTATCCCGTGGTTCCCCAAAGTATCAAATCAAATGGCTCTGAGCACTATGGAACATAACTTCTAAGGTCATCAGTCCCCTAGAACTTAGAACTACTTAAACCTGACCAACCTAAGGACATCACACACATCCATGCCCGGGGAAGGATTCGAACGTGCGACAGTAGCGGTCGCGCGGTTCCAGACTGTAGCGCCTTTAACCGCTTGGCCACCACGGCCGGCCCCAAAGTATCACATATCACATTTTGTCCACCGTGTCACCTAATAATGCATTAGACAAACTGCTGACGCCATGGTAGCAACAGCGGTAGGCCTACGGTAGGACAGGTTGAAGAAAGAGTCGTCGGAAAAAACCACATCTTGCCCGTCATTACATCAGCGATGGCGTTCACATGCCTGTTACAAATTGAGATATTTGTAGTTTGTGAACAAGTGGATGTAATGGCATCCCTGCAATCAGGTAAGCCCACAGAAAATACTGCAGAATTGTAGAGGTGGTTCCGCCAGTTCAGTCATTACCTCGAATTTTTGCTAAAACAGTTTTCTTCTGCTGTTCAAAACAATTTCAGTGTGACCCGTGTGCCAAGAAAGAGCGTTGGCCACAAACTCTCCATGGCATTGACACCCAGTTGGTTAGGAGGTGTTCTTCGTGAGTCCTATATAGATCTAGGACTGAAATGATAAAGCTATATTCATGAGATATCTCCTCGTTACCGCCGAAACTAACTGGCGGCGTTGCAAACGAACCTGGGTGCACGCAGATGATCCCCGTGAAAGGATAAACCTCCTTCTAGCACATGAAAAACTTATTGAAAGATCCCTGAAGAGGTCCACACCATGACTACCTTGACCAGGCTCATTTTTCATCTGAACACTAAAGCCGATCCAGGTCCACATCAGCTGCAGAGAGCCAGCATCAAACCAACACAGTTCCGACGATGTTCCGCTGTCTATTACGTCCATGACTGCGACCATCCTGAACTGTGGTCGCATTTTGCCCACAGCTCGTCCGTGCCTGTGTATGATTTCTCTCTTACCCACCGTTCCGCGTTCTCATTACTACTGTTAAAGCACATCCTACCATTCTCGCCTTCTGGCACTCACTCGTTGAGTCATATTGATCTTCTGATACTTGCATTCTGTTTATACTTTGACGAGTCTTCATGACCAAAGCTTGCTGTACCTCTGACTTTTCTCGCCTCACAAGAGAGGGCACGGATAGATCAATGTATGCACCACACCACTGGAATCTTAACAACTACCTGTTAGAGCGCTGTACTGAAGATCTTCAGAGATTCGATTCGTTCTTGCAGCTCATCATGGTTTTTGTTATTTTCAACAACATTAGTTAATTTACGTCTACTATTTGGCGATACAAAACGCAATACGGCTATATCTTACCTCACTTCTTTTCTCGTTATTCAGATGATACATCACTTTCTTTTAAGTTTTATACAGTTTCATAATGGAAATTATAGAAAAAGCAGCAATATTATATGTTGCAGCTACGAAAAGGAAGCTCCAAATACGAATAACGATAAGAGCGTTCCACAGTGATTTGATGTTCTTTGTCTTGCGCCAGATTACAATTATCAGATCTTCTTACTGCAGATGAGTGAAACTGAAAAAATACAATAAAAAGCATAATGTGAAGTAGAGTCACATACAGAATAATTTCCGTAAATTCCAGATTATGACTGAAATGGCTTTACAGAATATTTTCATTTTTGTAGCCATGGAGTGATTTTGTTCCTGTTTAAAACGTTTTAGAATTATTTGAGTTCGACCTCAGGCAATTTGTACTTATTGTATAGATAAGTACCTATTAATTTCGTTCCATATTATGTATTTCGTAAGGCTAAACCTCTTTTCGACATTTTTGTACTTCCACATATCCTTTGCCCGACTTCAACTTTTAGTCACTAAATTCCTTAATACTCTGGGCATTATTACAATAGTTCAGTTGATTTGTTGAAACACGAGTGTTCCATAAGCTCAGTTTGTCAAATACATGACATTCCGAAAGTTTAGGAAAAATAAATGCTCGAACAAGTATTCCCACAATGGTCAAAAGATGCAGTCGAAGGAAAAGCATTCTGTGTGCTGTTAAGTCAGTAGTTTAGTAACCTTATTACAAAAACAAATTAGCCTTTAAATTCTTTTGTACTACGGAGAGATATTCCTTAACGTTAAATGACCAAAGTGCACAGAACATAAGAAAAGACTTCAAAAAGTAAGCTACACATTTTTATGGCAGGCCAAGTAACTTCTATTGAAGGCACCTGTTAAAAGTACCGCAACAGAAATGAGTCTGCACAGAACACAGAACATGTACTCTCTTCTGACAATGCGCCGCTCTTGTTATGTGATGATCTTAGGGTGGGACGACATGTGTAAACTTACTTTCTGAAGCCCACTCGTCCTTTTGTAACATGTTGTACTGGTACCACGAGTATCCACTATCGCAGTTGAACGAAACTAATATATTGAATAACTTGCGTAAATTGTTCATTTGAGATTCCCGTGTTCCTTCCTCGGGTGGCTGAGTCGCAAGTTAGTGAATTCTGAATTGTTAGCCACGTAATGTGGACGGAAATTGTGTTTATTCAGAAGTCACAATAGCGCCTAAAATGTGCAACCAACTCGACAGAAGCGTGATAATAGGCTCCAGAGACGCTCTTCGTGTTGAAGAAAGCTTTTAAAGGAGCAGAGGAAACGTTACGGCGACAACATAGGCGGGCGAGGAAACTGCCTACAGCTTTTCCCGTGCGCCAGTAATTCTGTTTACGCCGGGGTGAGAGCACACGCGCTGCCGACAGATCGCAGCACTGGCAGCTGGCAGCGGCGGAGTGTGCAACTACCACAAAAAGGTTAAATGTTGCCGGAACCCCGGCATTCGCGGCAGAGTCTCAGCTGGAGCTGGAGGCTACACGGTGTTCTAAAATAACTCATCCCGTTCCTCAAGACTATCCTCGACACGAATGAGGGCAGAAACTTGGGGTGAATGTTAACTTATGCGTAGAAAGTAAAAGCAGCAGTTATTTAAGGTTTTGAATTAATTCACACGTAGTGATGAGGGAGATGTTTCTAAATGTTCAAATGTGTGTGAAATCTTATGGGACTTAACTGCTAAGGTCATCAGTCCCTAAGCTTAAAAACTACTTAACCTAAATTATCCTAAGGACAAACACACACACCCATGCCCGAGCCGGCCGCGGTGGTCTCGCGGTTCTAGGCGCGCAGTCCGGAACCGTGCGGCTGCTACGGTCGCAGGTTCGAATCCTGCCTCGGGCATGGATGTGTGTGATGTCCTTAGGTTAGTTAGGTTTAAGTAGTTCTAAGTTCTAGGGGACTGATGACCACAGCAGTTGAGTCCCATAGTGCTCAGAGCCATTTGAACCATTTGAACCACCCATGCCCGAGGGAGGATTCGAACCTCCGCCGGTACCAGACGCACAGTCCATGACTGCAGCGCCTAAGACCGGCCGAAATGGCCGTGCGGTTCTAGGCGCTGCAGTCTGGAACCGCGAGACCGCTACGGTCGCAGGTTCGAATCCTGCCTCGGGCATGGATGTGTGTGATGTCCTTACCATAGATGTTAAGTCCCACAGTGCTCAGAGCCATTTGAACCATAGTGGCACGCCCATAGCTTTTCCCTCAATCATTTCATAGTAATTTCCAGTGTATGAAAAATACGTGTTTAAATAATTTTAAGATTTCAGAAGAGAAATGATCAGACAATATTCTTACTGTTTCTTCTACTCCTACACCTCGAGGATGACCGTAATTGCACTTTGATCTCCTCTCTTCTGCTTGATGGTATCCATAAACACATGAGGATTTTAATATGGAGTCTAGTGACTGACTACATGTGCCAATAATTTAAACAAATAGTTTGCCACCCTGTATGTAGGAGAGCCTATAGCACTCACAATTCGTCTGAGTGGTACGCTAACGCGGTGTATTTCGTGTATTTTTAGGCAGAACATACGTCCTGGATGAGCTAGGCGCACTTCGCCTCAAATTTTTCACAAGTTTATTAGGGAGGACAGAGTTCTTTAATAGTTCCCTTGCCTTCCTACTCAGTGCCGATGTGGGATCTCATTTATAAATCTGGTATGTCCAGTCCACTGCAAGTGACGCTGAATAGCATGTGCAAACATAGTCTACGGACGTAGACAGCGCCACCTCAGTACGCGCCATTTCCATGATGTCCTCGTGACGTAATCCACCCAATCAGATGTCGTCTTTCTGACATGCAAGTCAGAGCCCCGCCAGTCCCACGACAGGCTGAAATGGTCCCTGACGATGATGACGGGGGTAATCATCGAAAACTTGGGATTTGAAGCATCAGATTTATCGAGCAATTTTTATCCTCCATTCCAAAAGCCTTTGTAGCCAATTACAGAATGTTTATTTTGTATGTTTCAGACTGAAGTAGAGGGGATCGGAGCAGCATATATTCGTGTATTTCACTTATAAGGAAGGAAGGGAGGAAAATTGAATTTAATGTCCCGTCGACATAGAGGTTATTAGAGACGGAGCACAAGCTCGGATTGTGTCAAGGAAGGGGAAGGAAATCGGGCGTTCTCTTTCAAAGGAACCATCCCGGCATTCGCTGGGAGTGATTTAGAGAAATCATGGAGAACCTATATCCGGATGGCTTGACGTGTGTTTGAACTATCGTCCTCCCAAATACGACTCCAGTGTGCTAACGACTGCGCCACCTTGCTCGGTCATATTTCATTGAGAGCGGATCATCGCTGCGCCGATCAGAGTAACACGTGTAGCTGACTGTCAGTGACAGCGAGGAAACAGTCATTTTGTTCTCAGTCACTGTGATCATTATTTATTCGTTCTATTTGTAAAAGTAAAAATTAAATGTGAAAGTTGTGTAGATTTAACCTGCGT
Organism: Schistocerca nitens; assembly: GCF_023898315.1. Lineage (NCBI taxonomy): Eukaryota > Metazoa > Arthropoda > Insecta > Orthoptera > Acrididae > Schistocerca > Schistocerca nitens. The sequence continues at coordinate 503,005,849 of NC_064614.1, read as the reverse complement.
AATATACAGATTCATCCTATTTCTGGTACTGAAAGGTTGTCTGACTTGTAACGTAATAAAAAGTAAGTACTGTTGATCACAATAGCAACATATTTGCTGACGGTGAAATTGTACTTATGCAAAGTGTGAAACAAATATTTTATTGGTGAAGTGTGCAAATAAGCCAAGCTATGTGGAAAATTTATTTTGACACATTTCCCATGTATTGTAGGACGTTTTAAACGACAGATGAACAAAAAAAAATATTTTATACAGTTACGAGACTAGCTGGTACGAGCCAGCTAGTCGATGGCCGCCAAGCAAGAGCGGGATACTACCGGCTCCATTGCGTGACGCGACCGCGTGCCAGGTACCACGTGACCGTTCTACACAACCCTATTGGTCGAGAATCGCGTAAAACGTCCACCTTAAAGCGCCCGTTCTTCAGCAACCCTACCGTGGGAGCAATGATAGCTTACTAACACGTTCTGCAATCGTGGCCCAGCGGTAACTGCTCTCTACAGCTTCTTAGCGCTCGGCATGCACTGCAAACCTTTCAAGTAAATAAACTGGTCTCTGTCGTGTCTTGTCCCGCTCGTTAATAGGGTGCCTACGGGATTCAGCGTTCTCGGAATGCTATACAATAATTCAATCAAATAACATCATCATTAATTTTATTCCCAGAAAGCAAATGGACAATACTTCGCCGGCCGGGGTGGCCGAGCGGTTCTAGGCGGTACAGTTTGGAACCGCGCGACCGCTACGGTCGCAGGTTCGAATCGTGCCTCGGGCATGGATGTGTGTGATGTCCTTAGGTTAGTTAGGTTTAAGTGGTTCTAAGTTCTAGGGGACTGATGACCTTAAAAGTTGAGTCCCATAGCGCTCAGAGCCATTTTTGACAATACTTCCCTTGACTATTAGAAATGTCGCTAGCAATAAGTGACATGAAAACAATACAGTCTGATAGCGAAGCACTAAACACGTTGCGCACTCGGGCCGATCTAAGCGGCCGAGGCTAGCAGAAGCTGAGTATACATTCACTTGCTGCAGGGGGAGCGCCTGGTGCGATTACGCGCACCATCGGCCGCTCTTTCTTCACCGCCTTCTCTGCTCCTGCGTGCCGCCTCTTCGTTCCGGCGTTTGTGGTTACGCCGGAACAGTCTCAATAAAAGATCTTTAAAGAAGTTACGTTCTCTATCCCTTCCCAGCAAGTGAAAGAGAAAATACGTATAATGCAGCTACCAAGAGTGTTTCACAGTTCGTGTTGTAGGCTTCTAGGATTTGAAGAGGGGACTTAACAGAAGGTGGTTTGATAAGGAACCCATGTCCGGAAATGAACAGTTTGGATACAAAATAGATCCGCCACTTCACGGTATGCACAAACACTGAGAAGAGGACGTTCTCGTCCGTCCCTGTTGTTTAACTGTGACATCACAAATCATTTTCGTCCGACTACAGCGGCTGCGAAAAAATGATACGCTCGCTACTAGGTGGGTTGACTGAGGTGCTCCACGGATGCGCTGGACTGTCGGCTCTGAAGAGGATAACTGCTGAGGTCATCAGTCCCCTAGAACATAGAACTACTTAAACCTAGCTAACCTAAGTACATCACAGACATCCATGCCCGAGGCATGATTCGAACCTGCGACCGTAGCGGTCGCGCGGTTCCAGACTGTAGCGCCTAGAACCGCTCGGCCACTCCGGCCGGCGTCGTTTGTAACAAACTTATTTAACATCCAAGTGGTAAATTTTCGGATAAAGGTCCGTTATCAAAACTGTATCTACCAAGTCCACTCTATGACACCCGCTTGTAATAGGAAGTGTGCAACATTCTGTATATTTAGATACGTAGCTGTATGATGAAGGCGAAAGGTAAAAATATAAAACTGGCGGTGGTGGTGGTTAGTGTTTAACGTCCCGTCGACAACGAGGTAATTAGAGACGGAGCGCAAGCTCGGGTTAGGGAAGGATTGGGAAGGAAATCGGCCGCGCCCTTTCAAAGGAACCATCCCGCCATTTGCCTGAAACGATTTAGGGAAATCACGGAAAACCTAAATCAGGATGGCCGGAGACGGGATTGAACCGTCGTCCTCCCGAATGCGAGTCCAGCGTGCTAACCACTGCGCCACCTCACTCGTTATAAAACTCGCATTAAGTGTATTACACGCTTGGATATGCAACTGACTGGCATTTTAGTGTAACCGCACAACGGCGAGTTTCTCATCATAAATCACATTTTAATGTTGCTGCTTTCTGACAAGGCGGTGTTTCACCGCATGTAAGTGTGAGAATAATGTACCATCACGTGTCAGATTTTGACAGCGACAAGATCTTCATGTATCATTACGTGAGATTACTGCTCGCGTTGGTCGGGCCCCCACGACTCATACCGAGCGAGGTGGCGCAGTGGTTAGACACTGGACTCGCATTCGGGAGGACGACGGTTCAATCCCGCGTCCGGCCATCCTGATTTAGGTTTTCCGTGATTTCCCTAAATCGCTCCAGGCAAATGCCGGGATGGTTCCTTTCAAAGGGCACGGCCGACTTCCTTCCCCATCCTTCCCTAATCCGATGAGACCGATGACCTCGCTGTCTGGTCTCCTTCCCCAAACCAACCAACCAACCAACCACGACTCATATGGAAACACGGAATCTGTGGGTTAAAGTGGCCGATCCCCACAGAGGACCTCCACGGCCCCATGCGGGTGGCGCCCGAGAGGGCAGGCACATGGCTCACTCGGCCATGCAGCATCGTGCAGTGACACAGTGAATCAGGAAATGGCTTGTTTGTGGCTAGGCAAGTATCCATAGGGACAGTACCACTACGTCAGAAGCACCACAGACTGTCAGCAAAGCTTCCCTTGATGCAGCAGAGACAAACTAGCCGACAGTGGTGTTCCCAATTACAACAATGGACTCACAGAAACACCACGTCTTCTTTTCAGCAAGTCCCATCTCTACACACAGGATCTTGATGGACACGTAGAGGCTCCGAGGAGAGCGACCATTGCCAGATTGCATTATTCAGTCAGTTGGCGTGGTGACAAGGTGTAGCACTGGGTACACAACATGATCGCCTCTGCTTCATATACCTGGGTATTCGGCCAGTAGTGGCACATTTAAGATGTGTTAAGGCCGTTGTCTGTGCCCTGCTTTCGCGGCGTCTCTTACGCCATCTTTCAAAAATTTCAACAAGCTACACTGCTTGTTGCCTCTGCTGCCACGACCTGCCTCGATAAAGACGTTGCTTGACTGTTATATTGCTTAGCACTTTTTCCAGCTTTCTCCTCGACTGAAGATATATGGTGAGGAATTGGCGAGAGGCTGAGGTTATACCGGAGCCAAGTTAGCCCCTAAGGGCCGGCAACCCATATAACGCAACAGAGGACGAGGTTGTATATGCCCAAGGAGTGCCCAAAAGCACCATGGTAAACACTGGCTATTTACACCCAATATAATGGAAACAGACATTCCGAGCACTACTTCCTGCAGGGGGACCTCGATCCACGGCCTGCAGGAAGTATCGCTACGCCATCATCTGATTGGCTGGAGACAGCTATTCAGGAGCTAGAACAAGGCCCGAAGTTCAGTTGACGCCGGATGCCGATCTCGTGTACTGCGACCACTGAAGATTACGTCTTCGCCTCGGAATTGGACTGTTGCTAGTGTGTGAGTGTGTTACCACGAACCTTTGTGGAAAATTAGAAGTGAACTTTTGTTTTCCTGAATTAGGAGACTTTTTTCGTTATTGTTACCTTTTGTTTGTATGATCAGTCATCAACCTTGTGAAGTTACATCAATAAAAGTTGTGTTGTGAAAAATTGCGAATTGTCACAACTGACGTGCCACCATCCGCCAGCCACTACGCCTAGTAAACTGGCATCAAGTTGTAGCAGCATGGAATGACGCACTCATATATTTTATCGAACCTCAGTTCTACTCGATGCCTACTCGGATTAGAGTCACTGTTGCCACTGTGTCACACCGCAAACCAATGTACGGTGCGTAGCAGAGGGCACCCTGTACCACCACTAGTTGTTTCCTTTCCTGTTCCCGTCGCAAACAGAGCGAGGGAAGAACGACTATCTACATGCCTCCGTGCGAGCCTTAATCTCTCTAATATTATCTTCGTGGTCCTTACACGAAATGTGTGTTGGCTGCAGTAGAATCGCTCTGCAGATGCTTATCGAAATTATCTCAACAGTGTTCATCGAAAAGAACCTGCTTGCCCTCCAGAGATTCTCATTGGAGACCCCGAAGCATCTCCGTAATACTTGCGTGCTGCTCTAAACCACCGGTAACAAATCTAGTAGCCTGTCTGTGAACTGCTTCGATGTATTCCTTCAGGCAGACCTGATGGGGATACCAAACACTCCAGTTGTACTCAAGAATGGGTCGCACTAGTCTCCCATGCGTGGTCTCCTTTACAGATGAGCCAAACATTCCTAAAATTCTACCATTAAACCGAAATCGACCATTCGCTTTCCTACTACAATCCTCACGAGCTCGTTCGATTTCATATCGCTTTGCAATGTTACGCCCAGATATTTAAGCGCCATGATTGTGTAAAGCAGGACACTACTAACGCTGTAGTCGAACATTACGGGTTTGTTTATCCTACCCATCCGCATTAACTTAAATTTTTTTTTATATTTAGAAATAACTGCCATTCATCACACCAACCAAAAATTTTGTCTAAGTCATCTTGTATCACCGTACAGTCACTTAATGTGGACACCTTCCCATACACAAGCAGCATCATCAGAAAACAGCCGCAGACTGCTGCATACACTAATTCAACTGCCACACCAGACTGGGGAACGAGTGACTGGATGGAAGCCTTAGACCCGCTTAGTGATTTTCCATAGAACCAAGAGTTTTCTCGGGTTTTCGGTCAGATGTTTTGCTAAGGTTTGGCGGAACAGCTGTAGTATGCTTAGCACATAAATCTTTTGCCAGACGCACGAGCCTCTACTAGCTTTGCCTGTCGTCATTTGCGCTTTGTCTTTTGAACAGAGAATGCAACAGCCTTTGCTTCCTAAGCATTTTCCGAATTTTGTTGTTAAATGACGGTGGTTCTTTCCTGTTCTTAAGCCACTTACTAGGCACATAATTGTCCAGCGCATGGTTTACAATCTGTTTAAACTTTTCCCCTAATTCCTTTGTGTCCATCATACTGGAACTAAATGATTGCAATTCATTGTCCAAATGAGATGCTAAGAACAGCTTATCTGCTCTTTCTAGCAGTAACATTCTCCTCCCTTCTTGGCTGCTTTATTAGCTGGTCACTAAGTTGACAGCATGATCACTAATCGCCGTCTCTACACTGACGCCATCGACAAGATTCCTACTATATTTTATAGATGGTGAACCAGAGCTCCAAAACAAGAAAAAAATGTCTAGTAAACATTGCCTCTAATATGCATACCTTAAGAATTACGAGCACTTGGTCATATTCGCTACTGTGAAACATATCTCATTTATTGAGAGCGCTTTGCTTTCCGTATTACCGGAGCCATACTACTTGAAACAGATAGATAAAGTGACCTTTTTTGCTATCTAAATCTTTCCTTCTGTGTATTATTTTCATCTTAAGTATATAGTGAAATTTTTCCCGAAATTGTACTTTATGTACCTCGCATGTAATTAACAATTTAATTATATAAAACCACGAAAAGTACTAAAATTCTGAAAACTGTCTAGTTTGTAGTAGCAAACGACACAGTATAGTTGCCAATGTGGGTCACTTGTACATCGTAACCGGGAAAAATGGTAAAAATTTTAGTTGTATTCTACTTCCATCATTTTAACTTAGCCTCAGGCAGTGGCGTGAGCTGTTACGAAAACTACTCAGTAGTACTTGCGGCTGGCTGCCGCGGTATTACGCTAAGCTAGGAATGCCACCACGGTATTGCTGATTGAGACACGACAACTTTGTCTCAGACCCGCCAATGGGAGGACCAGGTCCCCTCGCGTGAGGCACGCGAAAGGGTCCGCGAGGTAGCGGCAGCAACAGCGGGTCGCTCTCTTGCCTGCCAGCTTCCTCGCCCTCCGGACGTGTCCGCCAGTCCTTCCTATTGAGGGCGAAATACTCTGTCCGTATCATGTGCGGTTCACTCCGCGCCGGTAGCCTGTTTTCATTTACACTGTATCCGTTAGTGGTAGTTCTTGAGAATAAAGCCCATCTTTTCTATGAATCCTGGCAATTGTCATTTTACGTATAGGAAAAACACCCGGGATGTCCACCTGACATGCACAACCGAGATGTTTGTAAATAAACACTTGTAAATAAATAAATAAATAAACAAAATTTCCGTATTTTGAGAGCTGACAGTACGGACGAAAAGCAGAAAAAAAATCAAATAAAGATGGGCTCTAAGGTGCATAACTTAATAGCTATGAGCACTTGTTCGTCTTCGTTAGTGTGAGACACGTCCCTTCTACTGAAAAAGTGCTCATAGTTCTTAAGGTACGCGTTTTAGGGTCCATGTTAGCTAGACTTCGTTTCTATTTTGCTCCATACTACAACCTCCCAAAGTTTGTCGGTGGAGTATACATCTGCGCTATGCTGACGATGTCAGAGTCACTCGGCTAGCGAATAACTAGCTCCAGCCCTGAGTAGGAAAGAACTTTTCCTACATGTACAATAAATAAAATGTCGTTGTTTTCCATCCTTCGTGGTGTTGCAATTTTGGTGAACAGAAGTGTATGACGTTGGCGGTACGGAACCTCACGGCGTCGCGACAAGGAGGCCTTTCACGGCAGCGCGACCACAGTGCAGGCCAGTGAGTCGCGGTTGGCGACGCTCCCGCTGGAGCCGGAGCCGATAATTTGCGCGCTGGCAGCAAGTTGGTGACGGCGGCAACTCTGTTAGCAGCCAGCCGGGCGCGCTCAGATCAGTGTCCCGTCTCGTCTCCGAGGCGTCGGCACAGACGAGGGCGCGGCGAGGGAGGCGCCTGCCGAGAGCGCAGGCACACGGGTGGCACAAAACTGACCGCCAAAAAGAAAGACCACAAAAGACGGTCTAAGAACCAACCCGCACAGGTACGCGGGTTTCAAGGCCCTCGTTGTCCTGTCCTCTGCTTACGGGCAGCAGCCCCTCTGACTGTGACGACCACTATTGTCACAACGTCATTTCTAAAGTGCCGTTCCATCCAAGAACCATCATAAAAAGACGACACATAGTTTATGTGGTAGCAGTGTGATTGATTCACACTAGTGACACCTAAGCATCTCATTTATCTTCAACAGTGGGGTTCCTGCTGCCACTTCGCTACAACAGCAAATATACTGTTTGACCGAAGGATACTTAGTTTTTTCCTATCCCTATCGTTCGAGGACTGAAATGAGGCTGAACCAAAATGCTTCAAGTAGACAGAATAATAAGCAACATGGTAAAAATATCTCGCATACTTCATATCATTTCATCTGATTTTAATTTCCCACCGAGAAACGTCTTAAATTTGAGCTCTGTATATTATCTTGAAAAAAATATGCAGAAGATTTTGATGCCACCTATCGCAGAGATATTTCTAGTCGAGTCGACCTAAGAAGATCCCTGACAGTTGCAGTGAGCTCCACACGGCAGTTTTACGAGCCTACCTCTACCAATCATGTTACACAGTTTTGTAAACGTCTCTAAGGCAACGCCGCAGATTTGCCACAGCACTATTGATGAGTTTTCGCCTGAAGCCGTCTGCGCTTCGCAGCTGAAAGTCGGCAACAACGCTGCTACCTGTCACGGATCTTTTTAACCCGACTGGATTGAGTTTACGAAACATCCGCTTTCAATCAAAATATCCACGGGTGTGCTGCCGGCCTATAGTGTCCAACGGGCACAATATTTCGGCGATCATACATGTCGCCATCACCAGGTGAACTGACGGACTGAGCTCCTGTGAACGTGCCGGCACGGAGATCCGTACGCTATGGCTGCTCAGAGGGAACTGGGTTCGGTCGCGGCGGCGGCCGATATAAATACCCTCCGCCCGCGGCGCGCTCCCTCCGCCGTCTGCGCCCCGCGCCACGGTCGCGCGGTGGAACAGATTGCGACGGCATCTGAGATGACGTCGGTGTGATGGCTCTGTCCGCCGTGGTCGTCACAACTATACGTTTGCTCGATTTACTCTTGATTAACCCAATCGCTGGTTCCCAAGCCTTGCTAAGATTATAGCCACAGTCACGGTTTATGAGGTCGTCATTGGTGCGAATTTCGATGGCCTCTCTAACAATCTCTGACACAGAGAGTCTACCCCAGGAATTGGAACATCTGAGAACTGTATTTCGAAAAATGGGTACTCAGAGTGGCAGATTCAACGTGCTCTCCGCCCAACCACTGCAGCACAACCTGTTGAGATGGATGAAGTCACGAGGGAGGAGGTAGGCACTGCATTTATTCCATACACAGGCGCACTCTCGGGGAAAATCGCCCGCATTCTGAAGAAACACCGGGTCGGAACTGCGTTTTGTCCTCCGAATAAAACCCGTGCACTGGTGGGGAGCGCCAAAGATGACCTCGGATTGAGGAAGGCCGGCGTGTACCAGATTCCGTGTCAATGTGGCAAGTCGTATATTGGTCAGACGATGCGTACCGTCGAGGATCGATGCCGTGAACACCAGAGGCACACTCGACTGATGTATCCGAGCAAGTCGGCGGTCGCTGAACATTGTTTGTCGGAAAATCACGCTATGGAGTATGACCGCACGAGGATTCTGGTACAGACGTCGAGATACTGGGACAGCGTTGTTAGAGAGGCCATCGAAATTCGCACCAATGACGACCTCATAAACCGTGACTGTGGCTATAATCTTAGCAAGGCTTGGGAACCAGCGATTGGGTTAATCAAGAGTAAATCGAGCAAATGTATAGTTGTGACGACCACGGCGGACGGAGCCATCACACCGACGTCATCTCAGACGCCGTCGCAATCTGTTCCACCGCGCGACCGTGGCGCGGGACGCAGACGGCGGAGGGATGGTTCAAATGGCTCTGAGCACTATGGGACTCAACTGCTGTGGTCATCAGTCCCATAGAACTTAGAACTACTTAAACCTAACTAACCTAAGGACATTACACACATCCATGCCCGAGGCAGGATTCGAACCTGCGACCGAAGCAGTCGCACGGTTCCAGACTGCGCGCCTAGAACCGCGAGACCACCGCGGCTGGCACGGTGGAGGGAGCGCGCCGCGGGCGGAGGGTATTTAAATCGGCCGTCGCCGCGACCGAACCCAGTTCCCTCTGAGCAGCCATAGCGTACGTATCTCCGTGCCGGCACGTTCACAGGAGCTCAGTCCGTCAGTTCACCTGATGATGGCGACATGTATGATCGCCGAAATATTGTGCCCGTTGGACACTATAGACCGGCAGCACACCCGTGGATATTTTGACTATCAAATACGCCGGGAGAAACTCAAGAATCACATCACCTTTACGGGGAGGAGATGTACCGCAGCATGAAGAAATTTGAAAAGTTGCGCCACCGTAGATGTCGTTTGCTAAGTACTCTTGCCTTTCTAAAGAGATGTCGTTCCGAGAATATTGTTCCAAATTTTGCTAAGGTTATGCATCACATCGATTCTGCAGCAGCTAAGAGAATCAAGAAACGAGCCAGCCTCGCATTGGTACGCGAGAGAGTGCAATTCACCCGCCGGAGCCTTGAGTTTATCTCAAAGGAATTACTCAAACTACATTTGCAACTGGATAGTAAGTTCACTTCTTTTTCCTGGGATTGGATTGATGGTGTCACCTGGGTGTCAGCTGATTCCACCCATAAGAAGGCTACGGGACGTCAAACAGCTAAGTTCTCACGTCTCCTTGACAAACCATCTCTGCAGGTTCCGTGCAAGACTGTCATCAATTTGAGTGGCATGTTGTTGAGCGATGATGCGGTCTCGGTTTTGCAGCAAGGTCTCAACTTCGCTCCCACCCCCAAGTTCACTCCGGTCGCAGAAATTGTTAGTGCTGTTGAACAGGTCGCAGCTCGACTTCCGCTAGAATCAGCCGAGGAAATACGTCGTGAAACTTGTCGTGCGTTGACGAAATCCAAGCCGATGAAGTCAAATATCAGCAGTAAAGAGAGGGCGGCCATTCGTGATCTGAGGGAGCGCTCTGAAATTGTTGTCTTGCCGGCTGACAAAGACAATGCTACAGTTGTTGTCTCCCATAAGGACTACACTGATAAGATGCAGAGCCTGCTAAATGACGATTCCTACCGGAAGGTCAGCGTTGACCCTACAAAGAAGGTGGACAACAAGACGAGGGCGCTTCTCAAGGACGCAAATTTACCGAAGGGTGACGCTAAGAAATTGTTATCCCAAGGTCCGGTACCGCCTAGACTATATGGACTCCCGAAGGTTCACAAAGAGGGGGTACCATAACGCCACATTGTCAGCAACATCAGGGCACCTACATATTTGTTGGCCAAATACCTGACGGGAATATTAAGTCCTTATGTGGGTAAATGCCCTCATCACATCCGTAATTCCGTGGATTTTATTAAACGCCTTGATAGCTTCAGGTTGGATGAGTCAGATTTCATGGTGAGTTTTGACGTCGTTTCCTTGTTTACGAGGGTACCCCTGCGAGAGTCACTAGAATTGATTAGTCAGAAGTTTGACGAGAAGACCACTGAACTTTTTAGGCATGTCTTGACTTCACCGTATTTTCTTTTTAATGGAGAATACTATGAACAAACGGAGGGAGTCGCCATGGGTAGCCCACTCTCACCGGTGGTAGCGAATTTGTACATGGCAAACTTCGAGGAGGAAGCCCTGTCGTCATCCGTATGGAAACCCACTTGTTTTTTCCGTTACGTGGACGACATGTTCGTCATCTGGCCACATGGTATGGATAAACTCCTTGACTTCCTTACACATCTAAACTCCATACACCCCAACATCAAATTCACTATGGGGACTGAAACGGAGGGTAAATTACCTTTCCTTGACGTCTTGGTCAAGAGAAGGGCTGACGGCACCCTAGGTCATGGGGTGTATCGGAAGACAACGCACACTGATCTGTATTTGCACGCAGACAGCTGCCACCACCCTTCACAGAGGAATGGGGTACTTAAAACTCTAGTACATAGGGCGCGCACTATCTCTGACGCAGAGAGTCTACCCCAGGAATTGGAACATCTGAGAACTGTATTTCGAAAAATGGGTACTCAGAGTGGCAGATTCAACGTGCTCTCCGCCCAACCACTGCAGCACAACCTGTTGAGATGGATGAAGTCACGAGGGAGGAGGTAGGCACTGCATTTATTCCATACACAGGCGCACTCTCGGGGAAAATCGCCCGCATTCTGAAGAAACACCGGGTCGGAACTGCGTTTTGTCCTCCGAATAAAACCCGTGCACTGGTGGGGAGCGCCAAAGATGACCTCGGATTGAGGAAGGCCGGCGTGTACCAGATTCCGTGTCAATGTGGCAAGTCGTATATTGGTCAGACGATGCGTACCGTCGAGGATCGATGCCGTGAACACCAGAGGCACACTCGACTGATGTATCCGAGCAAGTCGGCGGTCGCTGAACATTGTTTGTCGGAAAATCACGCTATGGAGTATGACCGCACGAGGATTCTGGTACAGACGTCGAGATACTGGGACAGCGTTGTTAGAGAGGCCATCGAAATTCGCACCAATGACGACCTCATAAACCGTGACTGTGGCTATAATCTTAGCAAGGCTTGGGAACCAGCGATTGGGTTAATCAAGAGTAAATCGAGCAAACGTATAGTTGTGACGACCACGGCGGACAGAGCCATCACACCGACGTCATCTCAGACGCCGTCGCAATCTGTTCCACCGCGCGACCGTGGCGCGGGGCGCGGACGGCGGAGGGAGCGCGCCGCGGGCGGAGGGTAATTAAATCGGCCGCCGCCGCGACCGAACCCAGTTCCCTCTGAGCAGCCATAGCGTACGGATCTCCGTGCCGGCACGTTCACAGGAGCTCAGTCCGTCAGTTCACCTGATGATGGCGACATGTATGATCGCCGAAATATTGTGCCCGTTGGACACTATAGATCGGCAGCACACCCGTGGATATTTTGATTATCAAATATGCCGGGAGAAACTCAAGAACCCGCTCTCAAGTTCCACATTAAACAGTTATGAAGACCATTACATTTGGATATTCTGCAGGATAGCTCAACGTCTGGGTTAACAGACATCGAAATAGCTTTGACGGTATTTATGAGAATGCCAGTGACCTCAGAATCTGGTGAACACAGTTTCAGCAAAATTAAAAGCGATAATAAAAACTATTTAATGTTGGGTTTGGGTAAAAGCAGACAATAAAATTTAGCTATCTTGTGGGTCAAGTATGACAAATCAGCTAAAACTGACTTCAGTGACATAATCAACTACTTTGCTTCTCTCAAAACAAAGAAATGCAAAGTAAAAGACGATTTCTGCCAAGATATATTTTCCCAACTCGTAATTGTAGTCCTTTTTCTTTTGTTTCTAGTTAGTAATCTATACCGAACAAATAAAATGTGTTTTTATATCATACTAAATCCAATGTACAGTAGTTTCCACAAAAAATATGACACCGATTTTATTTGACTTTGAATTTTTGTATGAAGTTTGTACTACTTGCAAGTTATTTAGTACATTAATTCATTTTATCTGTTTCATGCGATGTTTCATATAAATACAGTTTACTTAATTTATTATTAAACGTACCTAAAAATTACAAAATTTGCTTTATAAGAATCGCAGAAAGTTATTTTTATGGAAGGAAGACGGAAGGGAGAAGAAGAGCCACAGTGTAGGTAGTTCTGCTACAGGTGTTCTGCTATGTGTATATCATTACCTCGGTATGGCTCTGGTATGGCATCCTACACTGACAAGTTTACCGAATACTAATGAACACATTCAATAATACTTAGAAACCCCATTTTATGAGCTGCACACATTTTTTAAATGGAACAATGCCTGTTGAAATGCTTCAAATTACTCTGAGCACTATGGGACTTAACTGCTGACGTCATCAGTCCGCTAGAACTTAGAACTACTTAAACCTACCCGGGTTCGATTCCCGGCGGGGTCAGGGATTTTCTCTGCCTCGTGATGACTGGGTGTTGTGTGATGTCCTTAGGTTAGTTAGGTTTAAGTAGTTCTAAGTTCTAGGGGACTCATGACCATAGATGTCAAGTCCCATAGTGCTCAGAGCCATTTGAACCATTTTTGAACTTAAACATAACTAACCTAAGGACGTCACACACATCCATGCCCGAGGCAGGATTCGAACCTGCGACCGTTGCAGTCGCGCGGTTCCGGACTGAAGCGCCTAGAACCGCTCGACCATAGCGGTCGGCCATAAATTAGAATGTCAGTGGTGTTTGTAGCAGGATTCTAGTGCGATTCGTTTACGACATATCGTATTCTGAAAAGTTCGCACACCGACACTTGAACAATGCCTGGTGACAGCACACATTAAGGAACCACGCAAGTGCTTACTCTGGTTACGTGTGCTCTCACCAGTAACGAGGCCTGTGACCATCACATGTTGGGTTTCAAATGACCACTCGCAGCGCCTGTACACGCTTCCAGCCAGGGATGGAACGATTGCAGCACACATGCGAGCATTTCAGGGGAAATGTTAGAGTAGGCTCCAGTAACATGTCGTTGTGTATCATCAGGTGTAGTTGGTGTGCCAGGAACGGGCCGGCCAAGGCACGTGTCCTTTGCGTCCAATCCAACGAATTGGAAACAATTCGTGAAGACGAGTTGCAGTATTAGGACTGGACAACCATCATTTTAGTACCACAAGTTCCTCACAGTCTGAAGAGGAATGTCTTTTAGTATCCGCGGAAGATAGTCCGTTAGGAGGCTGCGATACCTGTGCGCGTTCAATATTCAGTCTATGAAACATGGGCTATGAGCCGATGATTCACTATCCAACAGCACACGTTCATACTCCATGGACGCTGATGTCCCACCTGACAGACCCAAAGCGCATGTTTTTTTTACCTAGCCGTGATTGGTAAATGTGTCAGCCACCATAGCTGAGTGGACAGTGCGCAGGCTTGTCTTGCCGGAGGGCCCGGATTCGATTCCCGGTTGGGTTGGAGATTTTGTCCGCTCAGGAATTGGGTGTTTGTGTCGTCTTCATCACCGTTATCCCGTCCTCATCGACACGCAAGTCGTCGAAGTTGCGTCTCCTCCAGAGACTGGCACCAGGCGGTCAGGTCTACCCGCCGAGGGGGCCCTCGCCACACGACATTTCATTTCATTGGTAAATGTGACTCCATCAGTAAAAAAAGATTCTTGAGACATCTGCATAATCCTGCCGTAATGCCCATGTACAGAAGTTAACTGGATTTTCATAATCATTTCCATGCACCTCTTGATAGAAAGATATGTGATAGGGATGGAACCTATGTCGATGGACAACGTGTAGAACGCTGGCCTGGCTCATGCCACTTCCTCGTGCGATAGGACGGGAGTTAACGTGGGGATCAGTTGCAACAGCAGCACTACCATTTAAATGTAACTGGTTTAAGAGGTTGATAAATAATTACCAAGATGGCCGACGTCTGTTGTAATATATTGCCGCATACATCCTACGAGGACGAACTGCATTCTCCCTGCACTCACCATACACCATGAGCGCGTCGGCTTTTTCTGAGCTGGTAAATCCCGTCGTCCACTCACGACCTACCGTTTGTACTGTGACAAATACTGCCTTTGATCGGCCCATAACGGTTTGGCTTTTGCGATTACTGCTCAGCAATATGTGACGCGAAGCTCATCACTGTATAGCTACAGGTCTCAATGGACACTAGGTGTTTCTAAACGTCCAAAGTGTAGTCCAGAGCCATAGTATAAGAGGCTATCGAAAAGCTTCTTCCGTTCGAAGGCCATAAGGTCCAGAATTGGAGTGGTAATTCGGCAAAATCACTGTGAGCAATGAGACAATCATCCCACCGAGGCACCGGATTGGAGACACCTGTTTGGTGAAACACTGTATTGTGCTGCGTGAAGAAGTCCGTAACTGCCTGCTGCACATCCTGGCTCGACAGGAATCGTCGACCCTTCAAGCCATTTTAGTGGACCGAAGATGTGATACGAGTAATCCCATGGGGAGAAATCAGGACTATGTGACAGGCGTTCGAGTACCATCCACTTGAGTTGGCGTAACTTCAGCGTTACATTTGCGATACGGGAACGTGTGTTAGCACGCGGCAGCAGCACCCCTTGTAACACCATAGTTTAGACACTGCATACCTTCTGCTGATTCATTTTGCTTTCTGTTTTGGTTCAAATGGTTCAAATGGCTCTGAGCACTATGGGATTCAACTGCTGTGGTCATCAGTCCCCTAGAACTTAGAACCACTTAAACCTAACTAACCTAAGGACATCACACACACCCATGCCCGAGGCAGGATTCGAACCTGCGACCGTAGCAGCAGCGTGGCTCCGGGCTGGAGCGCCTAGAGCCGCACGGCCACCGCGGCCGGTTTTCTGTTTTGTTCAACATTTCATCGCTGAGTTCTGTAATTATTGTATGATCAATTCGATACCATAACAGCGTTTACTTTTTTCTTTGTAAAAACTTTGATGTCATGGTGTGATTCTATGCAATGTAATGTATCTATCATTTAAATTCTTTGCCTCATTTGGACAGAACAGAACTTACTGTATATAATTGTAATTTCTGTGTGAATATTTTTTGTAGAAATACCAACATGTGTAACTGATCTATTTTATTTAAAGTAACTGTTTGCTGTTATGTAAATTACTGACCTTCACAAACGGTTTTTAATTATCGTATGATATAAAATATGGTGTGGTTCCCCTCCGGAACGGAACTTCGTAACGCGCGCAAAATGTGGTTGGCAGGGATAGAAAGGTGGTCGGAAGAATCAGTCTGGGGCGAGCTACCTACCCACCAACAGCTCATGTATTATGCTGATGCCGAGAGAGGCTTTTCATGCCGTTTTCCAACGTGCCAAAGTCTAGGATGGATGGGTAAATGGCTGGAACTATTCAGGATTTGGTAACTACCATCGCCACCGAGAAATGACAAGAGTTCAGCAATTCCGCCTGCAAATCCACCCATCAACATGCACACGCCGCCACGTGTTTTAGTGTGCTCAAATATAAGGTAACTTATAACTGAATTTATGTACCTATCTTGATTTTTTTTCTTATCACAACACCTTTCAGGATCCAAACCGTTTGAACTATAACTTCCGAGTGTCTCAATTTTGAAAAATGATATTCAAAAGACTATTACCTAATTAAATTTGTTCAAAATTGAGTGAGGTAAATTATGTAATATTATTGTGGATTTTGGTGAAGTCGACGGAGGAAGTAAGTATAGCTTCTGTGAGAGCATCCCGGTATCTGAACTTTTTCATTAACTTTGTTTTGTGATCTTTCAAAATTTCTTACTTTTATTTTAAAAAGAACTACGAAACAGTTTTCTTAAGCTGGCATTCTTTAAATTGTTTTAAAGTGTGTTTGGTTTGCTTTACTACAGTGGTCAAGATTAAGGGCCCCCCCATTGAAAGTTGCCGAAATCCACAAAGTTACTTGATTATAAAAAGTTCTAACTACT
The DNA here is from genome assembly GCF_023898315.1 of Schistocerca nitens. Classification (NCBI taxonomy): domain Eukaryota; kingdom Metazoa; phylum Arthropoda; class Insecta; order Orthoptera; family Acrididae; genus Schistocerca; species Schistocerca nitens. The sequence continues at coordinate 502,989,301 of NC_064614.1, read as the reverse complement.
CTTGATATGTAAGTTGAGTTGTGTGCTCATTGTGTTCTAATAAGTGTAATATCAGTTTATGAGTACCCACTTACTGTTTTATTCTCACTGAAGGTAAAGTGACCAGGAATGTCATCATGCATGAGAACAGTTACTTCTATTCTTTAAATAACATTGAGAATATGTTTGCAAGTGAACTATATTTAAATTCATGCTATGTAGAAAGGATTTTGTCAATTTGAAACAGTCCTTGCACAATTCCTAATTTAGTATCGACTTGCAGTAATAGTATTAATGGAGTTACTCAGTTTGAAAAAGTATTTAATACAGAAAAATGCATCAGTGTTTGTTGTGTTGGTGAGAATAGGTTTGTTTTTTACTAAGACTGTTGGTACTCACTTCACCATTTTCGTAAGCTTGTGACCGGGTTCATTGCACTTTCGTACCAGAAAAAATATAGGCTGTGTCTTTCCATTGAAGTTACTTAAATCTATTTTTTGAACAGGAATGTTACACATTCTTATGCCTAAGTAGGCTGAAGACCGTGTTTCTTTATCATTTGTTGAGTGTGGATAGGCAATATATTGTTTGTTATTATTTAAATATTTACATAATTCTGACTTTCACTTTCGATAAGCCACCTCTGTTAGGTACATCACGGTCAAAACAAGAAAATTCCTTTCAGAGGATAACACTGCTCGACTTCTTTATACTGTAATTGCTTTAACAAAAATAATTTCATTATACAAACTGCCTCCAGCTTTGAGGTTATAGTATAATATTAGCAGTAGTAGTGTATACCCTCTCACAGTTTTCCCGCACGTTTCGCCTTAATTCTCGACATACACGCAGTTCCATACACATTCTTCTTTCTCCGAGGGATTTCTACTGGTGTTTGCCCTTCGGCACCCAAGAAGCTTGTCCTATTTTGAAGCATTTCGTAACAAAGTGGCCATAGTTCACGTTTCCGCGTTTCCGGAAAGAGAACGAATGCCACACTAATCCCTTGTCAACATGTCGGTGCTTATACATCCTCATTGCAGTCGCTCCACATTGCAAATACGCTGTAACAATGCCCTCAAAGGGAAACTTTTTCATCGTTCCTTATAACGTTTGCGTGCTTTGGAAAAGTGATCCAAAAACATGTTCGTACGTAATAAAAAGGAAAAGTTGTTTCGATGATTAGTAAAACTGATTGACTGATCGATGAATCTACGCTGAAACATTTTCGTTAGACTTTTCCGAGCACCATACTGTCAAGGTCTTTGGTATAAGAATAGCAGCTCTGAGATTTGTTTCTGTCTATAGGCTGTTGCACTTAACCAGCAGCACGTACAAATCCACCTCAGAGGTTCAAGTACGGTGTAATGTATACCATCCGATGGGAGTCGTGGGATACTCCCTATCCTATGCAACAGTGTTTCTCTGGCTGCGTCAGGTTGTCAAGGGTCGTAAGGAGCACTTCACAGTCGGCAGGCGATCAAAGGCCACGCCAAGGAGGCGAGTGGCAGCAGCAATGAAATTCTTTCCAAGTGGAGACGCGAGACGCGCGCCTCCCTACGCAGGGTGAGTGCCCTCCTGCCGCTTCACAGCAGACTCCTCCTCGCGCATCTGCAGCTGTATCCTCCATTTCACTAGTTGGAGAGAAAACGAAGCGAGCCGACACACGAACAAAGCGACAACGACGCTGTTTACCCGTAGTATCCGTCGCGCGCTCCACCAAGTGATCCGTAACGGTGCACCATCACGCGTCTGCTGCCAGACCAGAAACAGTGTAACGGTAAACGCCACAAGCAGTTATAATGTAGGACTACTAATAGCAATATCTGGAGAAACTGTCGTCGAATGTGTTCGAAACTGAGGAGTGGTTTATAGAAACCTGGCAGGTGACGGCATTTTTCTGCCATGTTATGTTGAAACAAATAGTTATTCACTGTCGTGCTTGTCTCGTAGTGGCCCGACAGTTTTCTGGCCTACACACACATTTTTTAGGCATAAACGTTTTTATTCGTAAATTTATTGCTCTAGCTATTAAATAAACCTCGCATAACTGGTGATTACGATGAGGTTAAAATGGAAGACAATAGACTGTTAGCTATTCAAATTTTCCCTCAATATGAGGTCGGTGTGTACAGGCTAGAGAGAAGCGAGGGCTTCACTAGAGACCCCCCCCCGCCCACTTTTCGGGTAGGAGAGAAATGTACGAAGTAATCACAGTCTCTCCGTTCCGCACAAACTCACTGCGAGATTGTCCTAAATTTTAAACAACTACTACCCAATGCAAGAGCGAGATAAACAACCACATATGTGAAATGCAGATACATTAATTACAGATGTAGCCACCAGAATGTTGAATGAAAGCACGCAAACGTACACGCCCTGTCATGTACAGGTGCCGGGTGTCAGTTTGCCGCATGTATTTCCATGCTTGCTGCACTTGGCCGGTCAATACAGGGATGGTTAATGCAGGTTGTGGATGACTCTGGAGTGGTAATCGGATGATATCCCACACATGTTCGACTGTACACAAATCTGGTGACCGAGCAGGCCAAGGCAACATGTCGACACTCTGTAGACCATGTTGGGTTACAAAAGCGGCATCTGGGCGAGCGTTGTTCTGTTGGAAAACACCCTTGGAATGCTGTTCACGAATAGCAGAACAACAAGTCGAATCACCGAGCTGACGTACAGATATGCAGTCAAGTTGCCAGAGATAACTACGAGAATGCACCTGTTGTCATACGGATCGCACCCCAAACCATAACCACGCAGACAGGTTGGTTGCAAGCCTTCGATTGGCCACCTCTAAACCGACACACGGCGATAACCGGCACTGAGGCAGAAACATCTTTCATCGGAAAACACAACAGATGTTCAACCTGCCCTCCAATCAGCTCCCACTTGACACGACTCAAGTCACAGTGGAATGCACGCTACAGAGGGTCTGGCTCAGAGCTGTCTTTGCAAGTATCCGATTTGTAACAGTTCGTTGTGTCATGTGGTGGCAACTACTGCTCGAAATGTAACCGCAGTTCGATGCGCCAAAGCCGTACGCCAAACATGATGTTCTTGACTCTCGGTAGTGCCATGTTTCCTTCCGGAGCTCTGTCTTCTGGCGACCCTACCTCCTCATGACTACCGCTGCCATCAATTGTATACAGTGGCTACAATCCTGCCAAGTCTTTTCGCACACCGCGGAACGATATTCCAGCTTCTCGTAGCCCTGTGACACGACCTCGTTGAAACTCAGCGAGCTCTTGATCATGTTATCTACGTCGTCTTAAAGGCATTGTTGACTAACGTCAGCTCACTACATACAATCTCACCTGTAACTAACGTTCACGACCGTTACAATGCATATTTGAAGAAAGCCTGAATTGCAACTTCATACTGGTGCAACCAGCGCCCGTCTTGTGCGACTGGCAAGAAAGTTGAATAGACATCTTTCTACCAACAATTTTGTTTATCTCGCAGAGCTCCTTCTTGGTGTCGGGATTTCTTTCCGCCGGTGGTCTCGCGGTCACGTACTCGCTTCCCGAGCACGGGGTCCCGGGTTCGATTCCCGGCGGGTTCAGAGATTTACACATGCCTCGAGATGACCGGGTGTTTGTGTTGTCATCATTTGATTATCATTCATGAAAGTGGCGAGATTGGACGCAGCAAAGGTGGGGAATTTGTACGGGCGCTGATGACCGCGCAGTTGAGCGCCCCACCAGCCAAACATCTTGATCATCTCTCCGTCAGTGTAATCCATACGTTAGAAACGTATAGTCGGAATCATATCAAAGTGGTCTTAAGTGATTTTCACATACATGCGTAGAAATTGTGGGACAGTTGTGACAAGCAGAAGACATATTTCCAAAATAGTTACGTATTTTACCGACCAATGGCGCTGTAGCAATACAAGAGCTTGTGTCTGTCGATATAGTGTTCACTGGCAGATGATTAATTGTGGCGAGCGTCTATTAATTGCCTTGTGCTTAAGCGTGGTTAATTTCCCATTTAATATTAGCGATAGTGCCATCGTCTGTAAAATGTTCTCCTGCTGAGTCGCCATATTAATTAATGGTGCTACCGTACTTTCATCTGTTAGTAAATATATAGGGTGAGTGACGTAACACGTGTCACACCTTTTATTTCGTGAACGGTTACACATATCGAAACGCGGTTTTCAGCCAATGTTAGAGCTTCGAGAGGCACGTATATATATATATATATATATATATATATATATATATATATATATATATATATATATATATACGTATAGTTAATGTTTTTAGCGCTGGTACCAATGGACATATTGAAGCAAGTACTTTTTTTAATGGAACTGTGTACTTTTTATAACTACATTCGATAGCTCTTGAGAAGAAAATGACAGTGATGTAGCTTTGTTACTGTTGACGCTGAAACCTGGCCTAAAAAAATCCGAGAAATGTCCTAGAATTTGAGAGCACGGTGGCCGAAATGGGCATTAGTGGTCCAAACACTGCCAAGCAGAGCTCTCGTGCCACGCTGTGTCAGAATGTCAACACATTTGCATGTTTACTTGTCTGCATTGGAGGCCGCTCATTTCTGCTTCAACATTCGTTGCGTCCAGACACGCACATCAGTGAGGACGGTTTGGATATACTACTTTTATGTGGTGAATGTAAAACAAATGCCCTAAGTACAGGACAGGGGTGTAGGGCTGTTCAAAATGGCTCTGAGCACTATGGCACTTAACTTCTGAGGTCATCAGTCCCCTATAACTTAGAACTACTTAAACCTAACTAACCTAAGGACATCACACACATCCATGCCCGAGGCAGGATTCGAACCTACGACCGTAGCGGTCGCGCGGTTCCAGACTGAAGCGCCTAGAACCGCTCGGCCACAACGGCCGGCTGTAGGGCTGTCTATGCGGATCGCCAATATCCAGCGCGCCAGACAACTGCACGAATTAAGACGCTAATGCGGACAGGCTGCTTGGACGTCAAAAAGAGGACAAGGAAGAAGACTGCAGGTTACAGAGAATACTTAGAAGCGGCTCTGGCTATGCCGCTAATGAATCCGTAGTGGTACGAGACATATTGCCAAGGAATGTAGAATCAGCCAGACGAGTGTCATTCGCATGCTGCATCGACAGAAATTCCATCCTTCGCATTCGTCATTACATCAGGCGCTCTACAACCGTGATTACGAACGTCGAACAGAATTTTGTCGGTTTGCCCTTCAGCAGAAGGACGACCCAACGGTTTTCCGACTTGTGCTCTTTACCAATGAAGCAGCGTTTACTAACCGCACTAATGTAACTTTGCATAACATGCACTACTGGCTAGCCGAAAATCCACACTGGCTTCGTCAGGTGCAACATCAACGGCCGTGAACGTAAACGTATGGTGCGCCATCATAGGAAATTAAGTTGAGGGATCTTGCTTCATCTCAGGCGTTCTAAATGGACATTCGAACGCACACTTTCAGACGAACATTCAGCCGGTTTTTTTAAAGAGGTACCACTGGATATCCGGCAGTGTATGTAGCTGCAACACGACGTTTCTCAAGCTCACTCGTCCCCTGTTACAGCGCAGATACTGATTGAGTACTTTCCTGGGCTTTGGATAGGAAGAAATTCTGTTGTTAAATGGCCTCAGAAGTCTTCCGATTTGACTCCTCTTGATTTCTTTCTTTTGGGGAGCACTTAAAGACGCAGTCTACGACGAATCCCAATCCACCCTATTTGATATGTGTCGTCGAATCGCCAGTGCATGCTTTAACATATGATGCACTATTGCACTATAATTACATCTGTTCATCGTTCTCTCGAACGGAAATTGCAAATGTGCCTTTCAGTCCATGATCAACAGTTTGAAAAAAAGATAAAAGATAACATTACTGTTTCGTGAATTGGGTAGTTATTAAATAATTTTTAGTAAATTGCTTATTTCATTTGCGAGAGTACGAAAATGCATTGCAAAATCAAATAACTCGAAAACCAGTATGCCACGTTGCTAGTAGCACTGTCATTACGCACTTACGTTCAGCATGAGACGACGTTTCGTTAAGAAGAATATTTATTTTGCGGTGTGCAAGTAGACACCAAAGTACTTTTATTAAAACATTTAGATCAACGAATGTACTCCATATGACATAATTGAGAGGAGTGTAGGTAGAGGCAGTTGTCCTGACAGCATTTATTTTACCCCTAAGAAGCACACAGCCACGTACAGGAAAACAGATGTCAAACCTTCCTATCAACATTCAGATATTTAATACAAAAAATGGTTCAAATGGCTCTGAGCACTATGGGACTCAACTGCTGTGGTCATCAGTTCCCTAGAACTTAGAACTACTTAAACCTAACTTACCTAAGGACATCACACACATCCATGCCCGAGGCAGGATTCGAACCTGCGACCGTAGCAGTCCCACGGTTCCGGACTGCGCGCCTAGAACCGCGAGACCACCGCGGCCAGCGATATTTAATACAGTAGTTGGTTTTTGAAGCGTATAAGACCTCTTCATTTTTAAAGAATGAAAAGTTGATTTCTCTGTTTTAGCTCACGTGAATCTGTGAGGATACACATAAATGTGAAATTGTTTTCCTAAGCCTTTTGTGATACGCTAGATTTCAGCCTATGACGTATTTCATATAGAACATTCGTAGGTGAACCTGCAGATACGTCGTAAGTTGGTTCAATGGGAAATAAAGCTTTATTCTCGTAGCGCAGGCCTACGTTACGGTATACAACTACGCAGCCTGGTTTGAGACGCCTGCTTGTGTTTTCAGCGCAAATGAGTTTTCTGGCCACGGTGCTCTCACATTGTAGGACGTTTCTGTAATTTTTTGCTACAGGTTTCACCGACAAAATTAAAAACGCTATACCACTTTGACTGTCTTCTCAAGAGTTCTCGAATGCAGTTATAAAAAAAAGTAGTTACTTCAGTATCTCAGTTCATACCAGCGCTAAAAACATTAACCAAACGAAATAACGTGTGCCCCTTGACGCTCTAACATTCGCCGAAAACCGTGTTTCAATATATGTAACCATTCACGAAATAAAAGATGTGTTATGTGTTGCGCGACTCACCATGTAGCTGCATAGCTACACTACTTCTGAGACACTGTAATATTAGCAGTCGCACACGTTACTGTTTCTCATATTAGCAACTCATTTTGTTGCAAGTAATTTTTTGTCTCTGTTAGACAATATGCAAACGACAAGATTCAGCGTTTTTATACAATCGTATTTCATCTATGCAGAAACGCAGGAAATTGTTCAATAATTGCGCTCAAACATATCTTGTATGAAAGAATGTACTATACTACACGCGTCAACTCTCGGAGCACACCGAGGATAACATTGCGTAAACAGGATGGTCAGAAACATTCTGAAAAGCTTGTGAGGGTTTTCAGGATAGACCGTGCTCAGAATTACATGTTAAGAAAAAAACTGACACGTTGCGCCGTTTCCGAGTTCATTAGCATTGAATTTAGCCAATAAACCCGCGCACAAATTCAAGCAGCCCGCCAGAAACAATTAGTACAAGTTGTTCTCATTTCGTAGATGATAGAGCACGAGACTGCAAAGCCCTTGGCTCGGGTTCGATCCTTATTGCGGTCCCATGATCAATTATTGTATCGCTCTCTTGTTCGGTTTTAGGAAATCAAACGAAGAACACTTTTGGCGACACCATCTCTGGCGTGCCGCTTGAATTTGCACGCGCAACGGTCTGATTGACTAACGTTAATACTAATCAACTCAAAAACGGTGCAACAATAATAATTATTTCTTAGTGCAACATACCCTGCAACACCCTTTCAAGCTTTTCATACAGTTTCTGACCAACCTCTATATTCGCTTATACCTATGTTGATGTATTGCACGTCTACCAATAGCAAACAGAAGATACCACAGTGTAATATAAATAGCTACCTGAGTTTTACATCTTAAAATCCAAAGGTCTCAACTCCATTAATCGTTGTTATATAGAAGGCATACAGTCAACTGTTTTGCATTTTGACCCTGTACACGCTTGAGTTTTCAATTCCCAATTTCTCATCTTTTTCGGCGAAACGCTAAATTCATGCGAAATATTCGACTTACATAGTGAGTTGCCACGCAGCTCCTTCTCTACTCGGCATGCAGTTATGGCCAAGTGATTTCAGAAACCGGACAGCAGGCAGTGCTGCAGAACAGCATTAGTTGTCAAATTCTCGATTGCTGCGTTATTCATAAGACACTAAAAGCTAAAAGCGAATTTCGCTGTACAAGATGTCTATTCTTCGAGAGCGGCAAGTCAAAATAGGCCGCGCTAATTTCCGATCGGTGTAATCCAGGCGGCAGAGAATATCAAAGACGGAAATGAAAGGGATTATTATAACGGCAAGCTTCATAGCGCGCTGAACCGGCCAGTTGCGATCATCCGCTGGAAACACAGGAACACAGTTTTAATGGGTACATCAATATTAACAGTAGGCGTCACAAATGTATTACATCATCCCAAAACCTCTCCTAGTTCATGGTGGAAACGGTCATGCGTGATCTGTCACGCATGTTTCACTTAAGAGAATATAGCCATAGATGTAGAGGTTGCATTCTATAGCCAGAGTAGAAAATAGGATAAGCAACGAAAAATGTGTCGCATGTAAACTTATTATACTGATGAAACAGTTTGAACCGTTGCGGTCACTTCAGTTACGGGTAGTTATTGTTTAATTTTAGGAAATGAAATCGTGAAGCAGACTCTTATAACATACGAGGTAGTAACGGATAGGTATGTACATGTATATTGAACACTTATGGCATGAACGTAGCTAATCTTCAGTGGATGTACTATTTACTTTGAAATCAATGTTAATACAAGTTAGAATATCAAGCACACTGATGTGTTGGCAGAAGTGCCAACACCGTGTTGCTGGAGGAGGCCGAAATGCACGCGTTTAATTACACGCAGACTGGCGTGAGGTCTGGAACAGGAGAATGTCTTGAGAATTGCAAATAAAGTACGTAGATGATGTAATACTTAACTTTAATCCATAATTGGTGTACATCGCTCTTGACGGTACAGGTTTTATAATAAGCTCAATATAACTGGTAATGGCGCCTTGCTAGGTCGTAGCAAATGACGTAGCTGAAGGCTATGCTAACTATCGTCTCGGAAAATGAGAGCGTATTTGTCAGTGAACCCTTGCTATGAACGTCGGCTGTACAACTGGGGCGAGTGCTAGTAAGTCTCTCTAGACCTGCCGTGTGGTGGCGCTCGGTCTGCGATCACTGACAGTGGCGACACGCGGGTCCGACGTATACTAATGGACCGCGGCCGATTTAAAGGCTACCACCTAGCAAGTGTGGTGTCTGGCGGTGACACCACACACACTATTTACAATTTTTAAACTACGTTATCCAATCTCTTCTTCCTTTCACTCTACAGTTAGGTGCAGAAGGCATATTACAATATCGTCTCTTATTACAGAATCAGATCATATAGCCCCAAGCTGCATTTTAAAGATTTTTCACAATACATTTAGTTATAAATCGTAAAATTTGTCCTTTCGACTATGCTATGAAGGATCCTAATTGTTCCTTACTTTTCCTATTTAAGCACACGTTAGATGTTCTGCAAAATTGTGTGTTAACGTAAAACCAAAACCTTAGGTAAAATTAACATAAATAAAATACAAGTACACATTTCATTAAAAGTTGCACAGCGTCTCAGAGACGAATAAGGAAGTGAAAGGTAACAATAAAAGCGTATATCTGAAAAGGAAGTTCTCCATTTTGTGTTTGCACTTGTGAAAGAAACTCAACGAAACACCATGACCATCAAAACAAATCTGTGAAGAGACGAACTGATGAACCAATTTCCAATAACTAACCAGACTCTGCTTTACTCTTTAGGCGTATCAGTAGGTCACTAGGGACAGACGATAAAGCAGACCTCACACGCCACTTCAGTACGCTACTATGGAAGGTATGGACTAGTGATTCCTGCTGCTTCAAGAGGCACTGTGTGCTGTTGCAACTCATGGACGACCGCGGGCGTAATTTCATGTTTCAAAAACTTTGTGAAATTATCCGTAGTTGCTCGGATTTCTGCAGAGGCAAAACAAGAAAAGAAGCTTCGCAATATTACATTATCACAGTGGAAGTATGCTCTATGATAAATTTTGGTAAGTTATATATTTAATTTTATTCAGTGAAATTATCCCATGTATAGACTTTCTATGAAAATGGAGCAGGAGTAAAATGTTTTCCTTCAAGGCGATAGAAATAAGAAACGGTTCAGTCGCGCTATTACGCTAAACACTGCTGAAATTAATTTCGCTTCAGGTGAATTCGTTCTCTGACGGTATGAAAATGTCAGACTAACATATCCATTGGAGTTCAAAAAAATAACTTTTGAATCAGAATTAGATACGTATTACGCCAAGTATGAATAGTACAACATATCTAGGACCTAGCAGTCGAACATGACGAATGTTATTTTTACAGCTTCTAACACACTTCTGGCTATAAACAACAAAAACAAAAAGCTCGTGAAGCACTAGAACATAGAGACAGCAAAAGTAACAGCGAGGGACTACGACGGCGGGGGACAGTGGTGGGGGAAGGTGGAGAGGGAGGATATACTCGCTGCTGTCTGCGGCTTTTATGTGTGTCACATTACTCATCTCTACGCCTGACTTCATCAACAGGCATTTGAGAGCCTATATTGCGGATTTTTCTAGCATCTGTGCCATTCAAAACTATTTGTACTCTCTCAATCGTAATATTTCCGCCACTCGCGAAGAACGACGTATAATTCATGAATAAGTTAGTGGGGCTCATATTGTGGCTGGCAACGCTGGTTTTAAACAGCACACAAATCATCAAGAGACTGCGAAAATTATATTTAGTTCAGTGGCACTGTTCGGAGGAACTATACAGGGTGAAGAAAAATTCACGCACTTGGACTTGGCAGCACGATTCCTCTCGCATTCGCAGTACAAAACTGTTTCTCACATAATTTCGTCCTGTGCATATTTCTGACATTAAATGGACGTTAAATATTGGCAATCTGCGAACACTGTAATCACTTGCACATTCTGCTAGTGCTGCAGGAGGTCGAGGGTTCGATTCTGGGTCGAGGGGTATTTGTTTTAATTTGCTAAACGTAGTCTACATGGTACGGTATCTGTCGTCCTAAACATTGAGTTTCCTACTTACGTACTCTGAACACAGATATGGAAATACAATCATTTTCAGTGGGCAGCCATTGAAAAAACCTTTTGCACGTCATACAAGGAAACTGTTTCGCACCACTGCATCTACGTCATGCTGCTTTTGTATCTGTGGATGCAGCCATGTTACGAAGAGTCGAGACCTGTATGATCCAGTGTATCGCACAATTTTTGGTCGTGCAGGGGGGTCACCTGAGCATCTGCTCTGAGGAGAACGTGTTCATTTGTAAACGTCATGCAGTCATTAGTGTAAAAATTATTATCGTCAAAGGTCGGTAATGTGTAACATCTGAGCGGACGAACTGCATGTAGTACAAATGACTAGTATATGTAGCGTTATTTAATTGTGTAATCTTCTTTAGCATCTCGTAATTGATACTGTTTTTGTAGATATTCTGTTCTGTGACAGGTCATTTGTTTCAACTGTCTATTTCTGATTTGTCTGACCACGGTTTTGTTATGTTCACCATTACAAAACACTGTACTATGTAAATGTCTCGCACACGTGGCTTAATAAACGGTACATACTACAGTATTATATGGTAGAACGAAAATGGCGAATCAAAACAAATACTCGAAAATTACCCAGAATCGAACACTCGACCTTCTACATGCTATCCCAAAACGCTACCCACTGCACCAACTGCACAGCACTTTACTAATATGCTGGCAGAGGTAGTTACCGTACATATGATTACATTTTTGCCAGCTTACCAATCTTTAGCGTCCATTTATTGCCAGAAACATGGGCAGGACGAAGTTCTGTGAGATACATTTTTCTACAGTTAGTATGTGAGGTATCGCGCTGTGAAGTCCGAGTGCGTGAATTTTTCTTCACCCTGTATAGTATTCTAACTTTTTAGCAGAACACAAATGCACTACCTCCATTTGGTGATTTTCCTGCCAATGAAATGCGAATTATGGAAGACATTTCGAGCACATGTATCTTAATAATGAGAAGTAAACTCAGTGTAAGTTACGGTGCAAGATGAAGCATTATAATCAGAAAGATCAAATGGTTCAAATGGCTCTGAGCACTATGGGACTTAACAGCTATGATCATCAGTCCCCTAGAACGTAGAACTACTTAAACCTAACTAACCTAAGGACAGCACACAACACCCAGTCTATAATCAGAAAGAATGATGCTGACAAAATCACAGATCACCAACCTGCCGTCTAAGTTTGAATAACTTTGTGCATCAGTTCTATTTCTTTATACGCAAAACTAAGGCTGATTTGATAAAATGTTCAGTTCTTGTCATAGTCTGCGTAGATCCTGCAACTTAAGTCTTGAAGATGAAATCGTGTAATTTCAATGTCCATTGGTTCTCTTCAGCACAAAGCTACTTTCAAGATTCGCCGATACAGTGTTCAATCTTGAAAGTATTAATAAAAGAAATAAATTTCCGGTATGAGCCCGAGATATTTTTTGAATAAAACCGACTAGAACGATAAATAAATTTCGCTCAATAATCTGCATTGGATTTAAGCACTGTGCACGAAGAGTATAGTAATACTTTCTCTAACGTCTCTCTGCAGACTAGTTATGAAAATTGCAAAATAAATATTATACCATTTTCGTCGACAACATCGTAAAGGATACGAAGAATTTGCTTGCATATTCGATAATATTGATCATGACTTCGAAGGTATGATGTATTTCATCTTATTTTCTATTATAAGGGGCGATCAAAAAGTTTCCGTTTGAGCATCGTTGCTGCAACGTACATGCAACTCAGTGTGACTCCGATGCGGGTATATAAGCACCCATGTGTAGGCAAGAAGCTATTGCAGCCTACGAACGGAAACTTTTGTTCTCCTCTTATATTAAACTATTTGTTAAAGTTTGACTTTTCAAAATGTTACCATATGATGAATTTTGCCACATCAAAATGCACATCAAAGAATTAATGTCCCGTCGACGACCTGGCCATTAGTTATGGAGAATTAATGTTACAAGAGGGTTTAAAATTTGTACAGGTGCTCGTATTAAAGCGAACAATTGCAGCGATCGTGATGACTGGGTGTTGTGTGATGTCCTTAGGTTAGTTAGGTTTAAGTAGCTCTAAGTTCTAGGGGACTGATGACCTCAGATGTTAAGTCCCATAGTGCTCAGAGCCAATTGCAGCGATAACTTTTTTGTATCGAGTGACTACGCGTCTCTGGGAAATGATGTATGGACGTCTACCTACTCTCTTCAGTGGTGACAAGGAAAAGACCGAATATCGCGGTACAGTTTCATTGAAATTTTGCACTACCTGACAAAATGCTATTGCAGCAAATAAAAGTGTTCAGTTGATAAGAAGACATTCCCATATTTACAACGAGCATCTCCAGTTCATTCTAAAACGCACAAAAAACGATTCCAGGTTTAAAAAAGATCAGATTTAATTGTATCGAGGGAGTAATCCAAGTCACAATATTTCATAAAATATTCGCGACATAGAAAGCAAGTTTTCTTCAAGCATGTAATTTATTACCGAGAACCAGTGGCTCGTAAAATGCGGAGTACATGTCAGTGTCTAACATACAGGGTGAACCAGAACTCCCCCTACAAAATTTCGGTGGTTGTTCAGGGATATTTTCTCAATATTTTGGTATAAGGGACCCTTGGTCTCCAATATCTCTATATAGAGTAATGATGTAAAATTGGTTTAATCGGTCTGTTACTCCAATTACGTTTGTACCTGTAAAACTTTCTTCCTAACATTTAAGAAGCCAGCAATACGTAATACCAAGACATGCAACACAAAATACAAAGCAATGCAACAGTCCTTAGACAGATGCAAAAGTACTGCAATGCTGGTTGCCGTCGGTGTGGTAACGGGTCAGAAGCGAACCGTACAAATTTCCCCTTACCGATTTGATTTATATTGAAAGGGTGTGTAGTACATGACTAGTTCTACAACACGAGTAAACAGGAAGACACAACTCTCAATCGTTTTCGGGACAACAGAGTGAAGGGATGCTTATATACCTTGCAGGGGCGGCAGCGTCCAAGTGAATAAGCGATAAGTTTCATAAGCGCGAGGCCTCTGGTTCGAATCTCGCTATCGGTAGTTTCTTTCACACTTACTTAATCCTAAAACAGACTGATTATGACTGTGCAAACTATCAATATTTACTCATTCATGTATTATTTTACCAGTCTCTACCTGAAAAAAGGGAAATTTTTTTCTTAAGAAGATAGAAATGAAAAGGACAGACGAGAACTTTCAGTCAAATCTGTATAGTCATTACATTTATATTATCGAATCTACATTTGTGACGAATATATTGTGCAACCTGTGGACTACTAACGAATAAATATGTTATTGATGGTAGAAACATGGAAAAGAGCAGTTATTGCGACATGTAGCACATGTAGCGGACGCCGAATTTTGCATGTGCATGGTGTTTTCAGTGTCTATTACACAACAAACTGGCTTTACAGTCATAAATGGGTCTCAGTCGTCACACATATTCGCGACATGTCACGCATATCGAAGCATATTACCGGATATTGGTGCAGATAGCTCACAAGCAAAAGCAATAAGAGTGACTCCCGAGAACTCGCACTTTTGAAATAAAGGTCTTGCTCGGCTGCCGACTCCGTGCATATTAGCCAACAAACGAAATATACAAGCACTCCTAAAGCATTCAAACTCGTTTTTCTCGGAAGTGGTTGACAGTTGCGTGTTCCTGTTAAGGTCCTAGTGGTGCCCTACAGATCCTGTCAATAAGAATCAAGACGGCAGAGCGCAGTTGTGCTGCTCTTCCGTTGCATTCGGTGAACCTATAGTCGAGGCGCACATAGGTCAACTCTTCAACAGTTAACTCATCCATAGCACTGTGTGTCACTGTGGATGCACAAGTAATCCTGCTGAAAAAACAAACCGGAGACAGAACTGAGTAATACTGAATGCAAGATTGAAGGCGACGGGTAAAGTGGTAATTACTGTTGTCAACGGCAAGTACGCTGAATGAATGGAACAGACCTGTTTCCAAACAAGACAAACATAGCATAGCATCCACATTTGCGATGTTGGGCAGATATTTCCAGTACAGTACAGACACAAAGACAAATGCGCGTAAGAAAGGAAACGAATTCATGTACTCTACAACGAGCAACGGGAGATCGTGAGTCCCTTACACCAAAATACACCGAAAATATCACTTTCGAAACTTTGTCGCTGGAGTTCTGGTTTATCCTATATATAGTGAATCACGTAAAAAGGCAGCACTTTTATTTTACACACCGTTCAAGATATGGCAACGAGGTTTTCGCTAAAGGCCAGACGCAAGAGCGCATCCTTGCACGAGAGCCGTTCGTGCTGGTTTCCACACAGCAGTGTTAGATTCTAGCCACCTCTTCTTTCAATTTAGGATCGTTTCTCGGATATTTTTGCGAAAAGTGTGGACGCCAGCATTAACAGCCGTACTCGTCCCTCGTCTAATCAAGAGCTTTCAAAAGCCATTAATAAATGTACAGCGCTCCATTTAAAACAAGAGTACTACACTTGCTTCAATGTCACGGTTGGTACATGAGGAAAGTGGATCAAACATGAAACAAAATTACGCCCTTCTCTGTGTACTGCCATACTCCGAAAACTTTATTTCGATTCTTTAAAGGTATACGAAACAATATCACTTCTTCTCTTTCGGGTGAACATTAATAAAACCGACAAACTGCAGAGACGGATTCCAGACTGGAAATAGAGGAAAACATGTCCTATGAACATGTGTTCGAATATGCATCGTTGCCACGACAGATGGTGCTGACGAACGACGGTTCCTCTGACCTCGTGTTGCGCTTTCCTTGCGTATTGCAGGCTATATGATTGACGCAGCGTGCTGTAAGCAGCAGAATGGTCCGGTACTCAAGTCAGGAACAAGCCGAGGTGGTGTTTGCGTAGGACCAAGCAGATGGAAACGGTCGAGAGGCAGCACGGCTATACCAAAACCAAGTACCCTCACAGACACCAAACATGTCACACAACATATCAAACCCTTTTCGGGCGTTCGTGTGATCATGTGTCCTTTCAGACAGACGAACATACACGGAGACGGAGGAGTATGAGTACACCAGATTTGGACGATCGATTTCTACGGACTATTAAGACGAACCCTACACAAGCTCCAGGCAATTGGCCAACCAACACGGTCTAAGCCAAAGGACGATTATGTGTATCCTGCATGACAACCGCTACTATCCCTACCACCTGCAGTCCCAAGGAGGAAACTCTGAACATTTGTCGTGATACAGATGCGATGTAGCTCTGTACCGTCCATTTCCGGACACGTGTTCATAGGGTCTTTTTTCCTCCATTTCCACTCAGGAATCCATCTCTGTTGTTTGTCGATTTTATTAATGTTCACCCTGTATATATAACTGTGTGTGTGTGTGTGTGTGTGTGTGTGTTTTTCAGTGACGAATTTCTAACAGTTCATATCGTAACAACAGAATTACGATTTCTTCAAGTGTTCTGAAAATATTTGAAATGATAGCTAAGTTGAATCCCCATATATGTATATACGGCGAACAAAACTCCGCGCACTTGGACGGAACAGCGCGATTCCTTGCCATGCTAACGGCAGAAAAATATCGGTAATGAAATTTCGTCCTGTGTACATTTTCGGTAAAAATGGACGTCAAGGGGAGGCAGTTCGGCAGTCTTGCAATCACATGTTCGGCAAGTAGTTTCGTTCACTACTGTATGGCCATGCTGCGCATTTATTGCAGTGGGTAGAGTTTCACGTTAGAATACGATTCAGGGTGTAGGTGTAATTTTTCTTTTTTTCATTTTCTAATTTTAGACTACATTATGTGGTATTTGGCTTCTCTGTGTTCATACAGCAATTTTTGCAAGTGCTTTACAAAAGACATGCAAGTATGGGTTCGGAGAAACATGGTCGAGCGAACTGCTAAATCTTTGGAGATGCAGGGCGGCTGTTTTGACAATCTGTCTGAATACTATGTATGTTTCGTGAAAGACATGCTATCAGTTACAGTATATTTAAAATCTATAAGTGGTCGCTCTTACTAGATGTAAGAAGTATTTTTAACATCTCCATTTTGATAATTTTTGTAAATATTTCTGTGCCATGATAGGTAATTTATTTTAGACTCATTACTACACTTCATGACTTTTTCAGACAAGTTTGACCAATAACTGTTACTTTCAACATTAAAGAGAACCTAATTTGTAGGATACTCATCGTTTAATAAACAGTGTATACTGTAGTATTATTGGAGACATCAAAATACGAAAAACATACATCTAGACATGGAACTGAACTCGTTAACTCGAGTATTCAAAAGCAAAACTCTACCCCTTACTCTAAATTAACAACGCTACTGCTGCTGCTGCTGCTATTGCCGCGTACTGTACCGAGATACTTCTACGCGTGATTACAGTGTCGCCAAATTGCCTTTCTTTGACGTCTATGTTATACGGAAAATATGAACAGGGCGAAACTTTCTAAGAGACATTTTTGAGTCATTAGCATGTAAAGATCACGAATCACGCTCTGGAACCGAGCGCCCTAATTTTGATTCACTATATATATATATTTTTTAGCTGTCCCTACCGCTGGTTTATATGCAGCCCATAATGCCTCCTTCAGATACCATGTGCAAGATCTAATTATCTCGCTCACTATGTGCAAACTATTAGTGCTACAGAAGAATTGAACAGTGCCTTTTTTGCACAGAATTTAATGTAGTTAAATTTTTTACTGGGATACATTTTCAGTAGAGGCCACAGTTTTCGAGTTTGAAAGTCAATTTTGCATATTTTTATTGAATAATTCGAAAACTAGGGCCTCTAGCAAAACGCGTCCAAGTGCAAAATTTTATAGCATTAAATTTCCTACAAAAACGTCCTGTTCATCTTTCCTCTAAGACCTGTAGTTTGGCGTAGCGAGCGAGAAAATATGAAAGCTATTTTGTACATGGTATTTGAAGGTGTTGCGGGTTACATAAAACATAGCGGTAGGGGCAGGTGGACAACCTTGTACATTCTAGTGTGTCTCTCTGTCTGTCTCTCTCTCTTTCTGTGTCTGTCTGTGTGTGTGTGTGTGTGTGTGTGTGTGTGTGTGTGCTGGAAACATTGTTAATTTCTCCACCAAGGGCTCTAGGAGTAGCCCTCTTTCTGCCCCACATGCTTGTAAACATTGCCTAGCATAACTTAAAACTGCATTTCATTCACGTCACTGGCATTGTAGTATGCTACAGAGTGCTACTGGCATTGGTTATAGAATTTCATTTAAAAATGAGCCTCCGTCCGACACATAAATATGCAACATAAAAATATAACAAAAATTTATAACGCTGTTGCTGGAATATTTCGATGGACAATAAGTTCTGGGTATTAACAATGCAGAAAAATTGATAGCCATTTTGCGTAATGTAATTTGTCGGAAAATTCACTTAAATTTTTAAAATATTTTTGAAATAGTTTCGTATTTTTACATGGACGCTTTACGCTGTGTGTGGGAAGACCTGTAGCTTCTAAGACACGTACGAACACACACTCATATATTTTTCGACCGTCGATACAGACTCCAGTAACGTGAGAGCTACAACAATACGCGAATGACGCCGGTTAGTTTTCCGGCCGCGTGCCACACAGCAAGAGTCGTTGCCATCCTCTCGAGCCGCAGGGTGACCGAAGGCGTACCTACCGGAAGGCAGGAGGGCGAGGAGGGCGAGCAGCGGCAGCAGTAGCGGCGGCAGCGGCGCGGTCGCGGCCATGCCGCGTGCTGCCCACTCCTCGGAGGCTGCGAGCTGCACGGCGGACGCGGCGCGACTGCCGCCCGAGGCCCCAGAGCGGCAGGCTGGCAGGCGGGCTGCCCATCGATTGGCTGCTGGCCGCGCCGCCTCGCGCAGCGCGACGCCGGCCCACGCCGTCCCATTGTTGCGGCCGCTCTGGATCGCAGCGCAGCCTCCCGCGCGCCCGCCGCTACGGCTCGGGGCATGCTTCCACGTCCGCAGCCGGGCAACGGACCCCATTGTTGGCGGCGCTCTCGGTCGTGGAACAGCATTTTGTATCTGGTTTTCTGCGAGAGTCTCGCTGGTGCCGATCGCTCAGCAAGGGTCACTAATGAGAATTACTGGAAGAGAAAGCGAAAAAAAAAATTAGTCAGGCAACAGACTGCAATGGAAAGCGCAATTATGACTGCAATAAAAATCGAACGGTGGTGGGCGGGACGTGACCCAGGCTGATGTACAAAAGAAGTGATTACCTGAATTGCAACTACGACACAACGACCCAATGGATGACATTAGAAAAGAGATAACAGAAACCTGGTTGCGTAGAGCTCGCACAGTAAAGCTTGATGGTGAAGGTGACAGAGATGGTAATGGTGATATACTTGGTAATGAATAATCTAGTCGACAGCACAAAAAAAAGTTTATATTACGAAATAGCAGCGCCTGTGGCGTTAAGAAGTATGGTGCAATGTTCCTTCGGGCATGCATGCATGTCCGAAAGAACTTTGCATCGTACTTGTTTATAACATAGTCGCTACTGTAATACTAACCTTTATTCGTCATTTCCAGGCCCTCGACTCTAAATAAATATGTCCTTCCTGGACAGGAATATACGTAAAGTACAAGTGCAGTTTGTGACAGATGGACGACGACAGGTGGAACTTTAGGTTTGGTCGTGATTCGTGTACGGATAGCCGAAGCAGCCAAAGCAATCACTCGCTTCAAGTGGGAAGTCCGGGCTCAAATCCCTTTCCGGCATAAATTTTCATTGTCGTCACTTCATTATATGTTGAACTGCAATTACGAATACAATTCATGTATTTTATTTTATTTTATTTTATTTTTTATTTTTTTCCATAGAACCTGATACCATCCAGTTAAAAGAAAGAAGATGAACATCTTAAACCCATCACGTCGTACAGTTATTTGAGGGCACTACGAAGATGCGATATGAAATGGGATGATCACGTAAAATCAATATAAGAGGAGGCGAATTTAAATAGTTACATTTGTTGGAAGGACTTGGGGAATATGCAGCTCTGAAAGAAATATAGTAGAAAACGTCACCAGTTCTAAAGCATCGTTCTAGTGTTTGGCATCCTTATCAAGGAGGCATGGCAACAGGCAACCGTTGTATTCAGAGAATTGCTGTCAGTACTGCAACAGATCAGTGTAGCCCACGCGAAACTGTGACAAAAATGCTCAAAGAAGTTAATGGGAATCCTTGGAAGTAAGACTACGTAGTTATCGTGAAACCTTGTTGGATAAATTTAGATAACTTATATTCAAAGAACACCATTCAACCATTATGCAATCAGAGTCGCATGTCTCGCATATGGAACGTGAGGTTAACATAAGAGCCATTAGGACGCGTACAGCGGCATACAGGCCATAGGAAAATGGAATACGACGGAAAATTTGATAAGGCACAAGGGTTGGACAAAAATATGCGAACACCGCGAGAAATTCACGCTTGAACATAAATGCAAATCCCAGCAGAGCATGCACGATGCACTCTTGTACTGGAGCACGAAAGGCACATGTGCTGCGTCCTCAACTGTCAGTTGCGGTCAAAACAGTGTTCTTTGTAGCTGCGAGTGAATTACGCAGCAGCGAAGTCAATTCGACCTTCCGTAACCGAAGAATCCGAAGTGTCTGGCACTTCAAGAGGTACATTATCGACTATTTGTACCGTACACATGGAAGCGGAAGCATCTCCATAATACTTACATGCTATTTTCTAACAAATTTAGCGGCCCGCCTCTGTATTTCTTCGATGTCCTCCTTCAATCCTACCTGGTACTGATCCCAAAAACTCGTGCAGTATTCAAGAATAGGTCGTAACAGCGTCCTATATGCCCCGTCCTTTACAGATAAACCTCACTTTCCTAAAATTCTCCCAATAAACCGAAATCGACCATTCGCCTTACCTACCATAGACGTCACATACTCGTTCATTTCACATCGCTTTGCAACGTTACGACCTGGTATTTAAACGAAGTGACCATGTCGAGCAGTAAACTACTAATGCTGTATCCGAACATTACAGGTATGTTTTCCCTACTCATCCGCACTGACTTACAACCCGCCCGATTAGCCGCGCACTCCTGACAACACCCTTGTCCCTTATGAACACTCGCTGTCGAGAACAACACACCGGTTTCGATTACTTAAGAAGTCTTCGAGCCATTCACATATCTGTGAACTTATTCCAGATGCTCGTATCTTCGTTAATAGCCTGGGTTGGGGCACTGTGTCAAATGCTTTCCAGAAATCTAGAAATATGGAACCTGCCTGTTGCCCTTCATCCATAGTTTGCACCGTTTCACGAGAGAAAAGGACAAGCTGATCTCCGCACGACCGATGGTTTCTAAAAAACTTATTTATGTTAATTTACTGTTCTGATTTAGTGACAAATTTTGATTGGTTTTCTGTATATGCGTGGGACTGAGCCGGTTTGATGCTGCTTTCCTACTGCCTGCGATGTTTCTCTGCCAATCAGAAATTAGCATATTCATCCATATTTTGGGAACTAGAAACTTATTTTGTGTTGAGAGATGAGTAGAGTCGGAGCTTGGATCTAATAGTGATCAGACCTATTGATAGGTCCTCCGATGAAAAGTATTAATATTGTGATATTTCGTTATCAAAATGTTTGAGAACTGCCGTAAAGCGTGGAAGAGGGTTCGATTAAATGCAAGGTGTAAAATTGAGAACTTTTCGTGATATTTTAAATAAGATTCCGCGTGGCGTGTTGCTTACTCGCGATCGTGAACATTTTGTTACCTGAGACTGATTATATCAATATTTGAGCGACCTATTCTGAAAGAAACAATGCGTTTGCAAACGTTCGTTGAAGGATAATTAATAATAACCATAAACTGCCTATTGTTATGAATGATGTGTGCGTATGGACTTTTCAGACTTTGTACAACCTAGAGTAACTCTTGGTAGTAAATGGTGTACGGAAGCTTACCATAATAGAGTGACATTTTACGCACATTAATACTTTCATCTAAGTATTATTAACCTTCCTCCAACAAAACAATTTTCAGTGCGACTTATGGTTACTAGGTGAATAACCGTTTTTTCTATAGCATTATAGCATTTTCTACCTGAGAATTGCACTTCAGTAGCTTCAAGGAGGCGTGCGTGTGAGAAGCGATTCACCACAAGCTGACTGGTGCTTTATCCGCAGCAGTTTCCGCATAAGTTTCCGTAAACGGAGCGAGAGAAAAATGACTATCTACATGCTCCCATCTTTTGCTAAGTATGATCCTTCTGAAATCAATCGCAAATGTTCTTTCTCTAAACCTTCTTGGTAGTAGTTCGACAACAATGTGGTCCTGTCTCCAGGGATTCCCATTCGAATTCAAGAACATTTCCGTAATCCTCTCGTATTGATCTCATCTACCGATAACGAATGTAACAGCACGCCTCCTAATTACTGCTTGTTTTCCTGCAATTCATTCTGGTGGGGATCCCAACCAGACGAGTAGTACTAAATAATGTGTCACACATGTGTTCTATAAGCGGTCTCCTTGATGGATGAGGTACAATTTACTATAATTCTCCCAATAAATCGAAGTCGACAGGCCGCCTTCCCTGCTCCCATTCTTGCACGCTCGTTCTATTTCATATAGATTTGTAAGATTTCGCCTAGATATTTAATCGACGTTGGTGTGCCAGTTTAGAATCACTAGCAGTCGAGTTTCAATGTTGCCGAACACACACAAATCTTTTTCATCGAATCACAGTTGTTGACATGTCTGGTTGCTACACGACCTTATCGAAGCATGTTACTTTGAGTTTATGTGGTTTATGTGGAAAGTAAGTCGTACCAGTGCAGTATGTTGGTTGGTCATCTTGTGCCACTATAGTCGAGAGTCATCTGCAGTTTTCACGTTGGTTACTCACAGTGACTACAAAAGAACATTCACTTTACAGAGGTAATCGAACATTTTACAGCTTCTCATTTCGAGAATATTATCAGTCTCCAAATGAAAATATTCCTCTACTGCAGCATTAGCGCGGAAATAAACTTTCTCGATAGATTAAAAAAGTGTGGTATAGCGGTACACGAAACATGATCTTCATGATTCACGAGTGACTGTGCCAATTCTTATTAATTCTGAACGCACTTTCTACGTTGCTAAGTCTTTTCCGGGTGTTTCATATCTGGTGAAAGAGGACGGCAGCTATGTCGAATCCAATCCGACTTTAAAAAATTTTATCAAGAAAGGCTTGATTAGCTGGCATCCAGGGTATTTATTGGTGGAAGAGCCTCTGAAGAATCCGAGATCACTCCACCGCATGGGAGACCTGTAGCGCTCATTGCACATTAAGTAACACACATGTTTTCCATCATAGCTGCACAATATTTCACAGTGTGCTACCGCTTCCAAATGTTTCAGTCACGCCCTAACTGCTTCACAGCCGACGAACAGCAGATTCACTTCATTACTGTATGTTTTTAGTACCAATCAGTTCTGGAGTCTATGATTATAAAGACTCAGTACTAACATCAACAAAGGCTGTCTGACAAATAAAACGGAACGAAGGAGAACGTAGGGGAGTTCCCAATCTTAGTTACTAACATAAACTTTAGTTCAACCAATAGAGTAAAAAAATTAAAAAATGTCAGTAGAGAAAGGTAAATCGCGAAATGAAGCCGAAATATGAATTTTTTTTTCGATGTCCAGTGAGTCGCGAAATGGAAACCACAGTAAAAGTCGAAAACTTTTTATTGCAGACATTCAGCTGCACCTTCCAGCTACTTCTTCACATGTTCTCCGCATCGACTTAGACATTTGTCGTAGCGTTGTACCAACTTTCCAATTCCCCCATCACAGAAAGCAACCGCCTGTGCTTTCCGCGAAATCTCTACGCTGTTCTGCAGCTCCTTGTCTGTGCCAAAATGCCGTCCTCATAGCCAGCGGTTCATGTGAACAAAGAAATAAAACAAAACAGGGACAGCCGACTCTGAGCTGTATGGTGGGTAATCAAACATTTCGCATCAAATATTCTGCAGGAGCATCTCTGTTGCAGCTGCCGTGTGTGGCCGAGAGCAGTCATGAAGAAGGACAGTGTCTGATAACAACAGTCCCCTTCGCTTGTTCTAAATTGTCCTTCGTAGATGATTTTCTCGAATCGCCTGATCTACTCGCTGAACAAGGTCATCGGAAGACAGTCGCTTACTTACCTGACCGCTTGCACCATGAACGTTTGTACGTTTGTTTCAAAGTTCCTGTACGACTGCCATATTTCGCTGTCATGCAAGACAGTTATGTTATGCGGGCTGCATTAAATCAAGTGGAACCCTGATAAAATTATGGGAAAAGGATTTGGAAATGACAAGATAAATACTATTTAAAGAGTTAAATGATTTCAAGATTATTTTGGAATATATTATCAGATAAAGGAGAGATTTCGGCTATCCGAAAAGTCAACGTAGCTAATGAAGAAAACATTGAAAATAAGATTTCATTATGAATACAGAGATAAAAAATTAAAACTATTCTTATGTCCCTTCTTCAAATGATTTCTTATACCTCTTCAACCCTTCTGTGACACAATGGTGTTCCCCTCCATTGTTACTGGTGTCCCAACAGGTCATCACGATTAAAAAAAAAAAAATGGTTCAAATGGCTCTGAGCACTATGGGACTTAACATCTATAATCATCAGTCCCCTAGAACTTAGAACTACTTAAACCTAACTAACCTAAGGATAGCACACAACAACCAGTCATCACGAGGCAGACAAAATCCCTGACCCCGCCGGGAATCGAACCCGGGAACTCTGGCGCGGGAAGGGAGAACGCTACCGCACGACCACTCATTACGATCATCCATCCATTTATTACAATGTACTTTCATGGACTAATAAATAAATATCCAGACAACTTTTTAAAACTCCCCCAAATATATTTTCACACTCAACCTTTACGTGACACATTCACAAGGTTTATTATACTTGGCGTGCGTACCTTTTTTACACATCTCATCATATGCGTCTGGTCTTTTCAGATCACAACACAGACAGATAGCTACCAATTAATTAGTTCACACTGGATTGCTCATTAATAATTATTTCTGGCCTTGATATCTTCTATCGTTCTCACAGATTTTATCGCTATCTAGCGGCCAGAAAGCACGTCTTTCAATCAACTTAAAAATTACCGCCATACCCTTCAGCGTGAAGAAATCGAAATACTTGTGGTTTTAATTCCGCGACCCATGGGACCTTTAAAGAAAAAGTGGCCCTCGTAGAAGAATAAAATGATGGAGAATTAACAAAGCGATTTCTGGAGACTCAAAAGAGCCTAAACCCAACCCTTCACAGTGAGTGAGGAAGTTACGGGAGCCCCACAAATCTGTGGCGAGCAGACAGGCATGCACAGTAGGGCACTCAGGTTATCTACATCTGCATGACTGCTCTCCAATCCACACTTAATTTTCTAGCAGAGGTTTCATCTAAGCCCATTCACTCTATTTCTCTACTGTTCCACTCTCAAAGGTGAGCGGGAAAGACGAACACTTAAACCTTTCCGTGCAAGCTGGGATTCACATTATTTTATTACGATGCTGATTTTTTTCCCAATTTAGTTGGGTCTTAAAAAATCATTTTCACGTTTCGGAGGAGAACGTTGGAGATTGAAATTTCGGAACCGCGTGACTGCTACGGTCGCAGGTTCAAATCCTGCCTCGGTCATGAATGTGTGTGATGTGCTTAGGTTAGTTAGGTTTAAGTAGTTCTAAGTTCTAGGGGACTGATGACCTAAGATGTTAAGTCCCATAGTGCTCAGAGCCATTTGAACCATTTTTTTATGTTAAACCGCCTGTTAGGAACGGTGTCAAAAACTTTTTGTAAATCTAAAAATATGAAATCAGTCTCAGATACCTTGTCGATAACATTCATTACTTCATGCGAGTTGAGTTTCACAAGAACAGTATTTTCTGAATCCGCGCTCACTGTGTGTCACTAGATTGTTGTCTTCGAGGTAATTCATGATGTTCAAACACAGTACGGCCTATACGTTCCAAAGTCCTACTGCAACTCGACGTCAGTGGCGTGGGTCTGTAATTCATCGGATTATTCATATTTCCTTTCTTGAAAATCGGTGTGACCTACGCTACTTTGCAGTCTTCGGGTACGAATTTTCCGTAGAGCGAACTGTTGTTCAGGAAAGCAAAGTAGGGAGCTATTATATCAGCATACTCTGAAAGGAATGAATTTGGTTTACAATCTGGATCGAAATATTTGCCTTTTTAAGCATTTTAAGCAAAGGGTACCAACTATTAAACTACTCATGTTAGTAGTTGCTCTTCACACGAATACGGGAATATTTACTTTGTGTTCCTTGGCGACGGAATTTCGAACACACGTTCAGTAACTCCTCTTTAATGGAACTGTCATCGTAACATTACCAACACAATCGCACAATGAAGATATTGACTGTGTCGTGCAGCTGATGTACTTCACAAGCGAACAGAACCTCTTTGGATATTCTCCTACATTTCGAGGTAAGGTTTCGTTTTGGAAACTATTAAAAGCACCTCATATTGAAGTTCGCGCTAATTTCTAGAATCTGTAAAATTTCACCCATCTTGGGGATTTTGCATTATTTTAAATTTGGCACGCTCTTTTTGTTGCTTCTGCAACTGTGTTCCGGCATGTTTTGTGTACCTTGGGGTATCATATCCATCTCTTATTAATTTATCTGGCATAAATATCTCCATAATATATATAGCATGAATCTCCCGATAGTACTTTTTTAACTTAAGCCACCTCTTGTTTAGCCGGCCGGTGTGGCCGAGTGGTTCTAAGCGCTACAGTTTGGAACCGCGCGACCGCAACGGTCGCAGGTCCGAATCCTGCCTCGGGCATGGATGTGTGTGATGTCCTTAGGTTAGTTAGGTTTAAGTAGTTCTGAGTTCTAGGGGACTGATGACCTCAGATGGTAAGTCCCATAGTGCTCGGAGCCATTTGAACCACCTCTTGTTTACGCTTACGTAGTTAGTTCCTAAGGAACAGACGCTGTCGCTTAGGAACGCATCAAGCGAATTATTATCTGCTTTTAACTTCAACTACTGTATTTCAACAGTATTTCTACTCATTCCATGTTTTTCAGCTTCAAGGTTATTTACTTGTAGTAACAGATGGAAAAAACGAGAGCTTGGCAAATCTGGTGAATAGGGTAGATTTTGCTTCAGTTCATAATTTTTTTTTTCTCACAGGTGCAGTGTCCGGATGAAAAGGATTTTCTTTTCCCTTCCAGGTCTTTTGTCGTATGTTTTTCATTAGTTTCCTCCAGAACATTTGAATGGCATTTACCATTACTGATTTACCCACCACACGATACTTAGTAAGAAGAGAACCTTCTGCATCACGAGTAATGCTTACTATAGCCCTTCAAACAGATGAAACTGACGTATGCCTGACGTTTCGGTACAGGTGCACTAGTATCTACCAAATTGTTTGATTGTTGTCTACTTTCACGAATGAATTGATGTATCTATGTCACGTCCACAGTACGAAGTCGTTTTAGTAAACTGCGCAAGCAGACATGAGAAATTTGTGTTCGCATTTGCTGTTGGTCATTCTGTAAATAATGCGGGACTCATCTTGGAAAACGCTTTCTCAAAGCTAATTCTCCATGTAAAATACACCATACTCACTCTTCTGGAGTGATTATTTTTATTTCTTTGTTGGTAGTAGTTTATTCATTCACGGAGCACTTTCATTTCTGGACATGTGATGGATTCACAGATTAAAAAACAAAAACATTATTTATATATTTTAATTTCGTTCATCGTAAATCATGTTTGCTAAAAGCCTGCAAATGCGTCATTTTGATTCAAATCATGAAAAATTGCACAAGTTACTTCCTTTTTCATGCTTATGACAACGCGTTTCGAGAATTTATTCTCATCTTCAGGGGCATTTCCTTACACAAATATTTTTGTGGTGTTTTCATGTGTGGTTTTCTGGCTCTCTTGCACTGTTATTGTCTTTCTGTACTACAATGGGAAAACTGTACAAATGAACGTTTTTTATATGCTTCTTACAAGTATTGTGCCTCCTCCAGTATTCATATATACTTGCATTTACATACTTACTAGTCAGCTTTGACAACGACAGTCGATAGTTGATTGTGGTCTTACTGTAGGATTACGCTGGCAATTGCCTAGAGAAGTTTAGAGAAACCAAAGTGAAGTCGCGATGGCCGGATAGAATTTAGAGCCGACACTAGGGAGTGACTTTCAATTAAAATGTCCTCCACTGTACGAGAATTACATAATGTGTGTACGAGTACAGACTGTGACACAGGAACGACGATATAGAGAAGTTTGAGTTTGACCGTGAGTCATGTATGGATAGGCAAAGCGGTTAAGTAGACAGCTCGCGTAAAGCGGGAGATTCGGGTATAAGTACCGGTTCGCCACAGATTTTCATTGTTTTATTCACTTATACAGCTGCTGGTTGTTCGCATTCGTAACTGCGAGTACGTTTCACGCTTCACCGTTAGCGAGATTTTATGAATGAGCACAGCTAGCATACTAGATATGTGACACCTTGTGTTGTGATTACAAAGAGATGACGGGTGCTTGACCTGTATGCGGAGGGCTCAATGAAATACAGTGACCAGACACAATAATATTACCACCACCTACGTTAGACCTCAACGTGCAGTAATCACTCACAAACGGCAGGTGGCAGCACTATCAGTGGTGTATAGACAAAGCGTGTCGCTGTGTAACACCATAGTTCAGATACCAAATTTTTTTTCTGATTAATTATGCTTTGTATAAAGTATGTTTTCTTTGATATGTTAATCTTTGATATGCTGTAAAGAAGTAGAAAGATATGCAATATGTTTTCTCTTCACCGTTTGAACACTTTGCACCATTTGGAGGATGACTTTAATTATACATATTTTTTGTTGATTTACTAATATGTGTAAATGAAAGGATTTTGTAAAAGGTATGAATATTCAACTATGTATATGCTGATTGACACTTAGGACTTTTGAATTGTATAAATGGAAACTTGGTGTGCTTCCCCTCTGAAACGGAAGCGAGTTAGCGCGCGCAAAATATGGTTGGTGCGAGGGAAAAGGTGGAACAATAGTCAGTCGGAGACTTGTACTGTACAGTCGGGGACTATTAATTGGAAATTGCACAGCGCAGGTGCCAAGTAAAGCTTTCAGTACTTGAAGCTATTATGGAAAAGCCTCTGGTGGATAAATGGCTCTAAAATATTGCTCTGTTTCTGGAAAATACCATTAAAGTTGATGATCACCGCCAATAACATAATAAGAGAGCAAATTACTTACAACGGAAAGTCCACCTGTTGATATGTACTCGCCACAAACATTGTGCAATCACTTCATCAGAAAGGAGAAGTCAGATCTTTGTAAAGTGTATGGACCAGCACATTTAACAATGTATGTGCAAATATAAGGTAACTCATATAAAATTTTTGTACCAACCTTGATTTGTTTCCTATCACGATACCTCTTAGGATCCATTCCTCTTAAACAGTGATTCCCGAGTATCTTGATTATGAGAACTTGTGAAAAACCAAGTGTTTAATTACTTTTGCTTAAACCTAAGTGCTAAAAAGTTGCCTAAAATTACTGTGGATTTTATTGAAGTTGAGGGAGGAAGTAAATGTTGCTTTTATGAAAGCCTCCCCAGTAATTGAATTGCTTTGTTTCAAAGTGTCAGTGTTATGAGAATTAACTGATTTAATTCTGTCTGAAATCATTAATGTTTGTGCTGATGACAAATAGGCCACACGATTTTGCGGTTCATTAGAAGTAAATGATCTTAAAGCCGTATTTGAAAATCCTGTTGAAAAGATCTTCTGCATTGATTGTCATAAAATTCATACAAGGTGAATGAAAGTCGTGAAAGAGTATTTCCAAAGCTTGCTTTCTTTAGCTTGTTCATAAAAGTGTGTTTAGATTGTTTTATGCAAATGGTCAAGAAAAAGGGTCCCCCATTTTAAGTTGCTCAAAGTGCATAAATTTATTTGATTAATGAATATACTAAATGTATTTGAAGTTCATGTTGAGTTTTGTGCACACTGTGTGTAATATAAGCTTGTGAGCCCCCATTTACTGTTTTACTTACTGAAGGTAAAGTTACTGTGAGTGCCCTCATTCATGAAAACAGTTACAATATTGCTTATTAAGGAATGTGTAAATATCACTGCAAGTGAATTTTAGTTAAATTTGTGCTGTTTAGAAAGTATCTGATGAAAAAGGACTGGGTCCATGTCCATTTTTAGTTTAACATTGATTTCCACTTCTATTGTTGATGAAATAACTTATGCTAGGTAAAGTATCTACTGTTGATGAGTGCTTCAGTGTCAATTGTGTTTGTGATAACTTGCATTTCTTCTGTGAGAAACAAGTATAGGTTGTATTTTTCCATCAAAACTATTCACTGTTTATTTAAAATAAATGTTTCACATTACTATGCCTAATTAGGCCAGCGACCGTATTCTATTTCAGTTGAGTAGATGTGATTACCTAAAACATTTTCTAAATTGGATCTGTCACTTTCTGTGTCCTTAAGTAACATTGGTATTAAGTTCGATAAGCCAAATCCACTAGGTATTACTCGGTAACATATCTAAATTCCTCTCAGAGGGTAACATTTACTGCAAGTTTAGGCTATATTTCGTAAATTTACTACCGCAGTAGAGTTATACGTGGCTGCCTTGTGACAAAAATAAACCTTGTCGTCACTAGGTAAATTTCATTCCAGTATAACGAGCGGAGCAGTGGTATTATATGTGGGACACGGAAAACAGTGCAGTCGTTGCCGTAATGCTGAAATGGAGCGAATTATCTGAAGTCCAAAAGGGCGTGATCATTGGCTTTCGGGCCAAGGGCAGAAACATTTCCGAAACGGCTAAGTTTGCAAACTGTTCGCATGCCGCTGTGATTAAATTATACAGCGTACGGCAAAATGGCGATATCCAAAACCGGCGCCGAGGCATCTGTTGTGCACCATGAACCATAGGTGACAGAGGTGCACGACGATTGCAGAGATGTGCACAGGCGAATAGACGTACAACTGTTGGGCAGCCGATCGCCAAGATGAACCAGGGGACTACCAAAAGTGTCTCCTCAACGACCGTTCAGCGAACGTTGCTGTTGTCCGCTGGTTCATGAACAAACACTGATTGATGTTCACAGGCGACGAAGGCTCGAGTTTGCAAGCTAGTGCAGCAACTGGTGTCCACTGAGAGGCGATGTGTGACCTTTCCAGATGAATCATGACTTATACACAATCGGATAAATGGCAGACACCCTCCAATAATCGTTGGAATTGTCCAGGCCGGAGGAGGGGGCGTTATGATCTGGGGAATGTTTTCGTGGCATTCACTAGGCGATCTCGCCATTCAGGAAAGCACACTAGATCAACATAATTATGTATGTATCCTTGGGACCCATGTCCACTACTACATGCCGTTTGCTTTTCCTCTGCATTATGGTCTCTACCAGCAGGACAGTGCAACGTATCACACAGCTCGCAGTGGACGTGCGTGATTCGAAGAGCACTAGGGTGAGTTTACGGTACTGAACTGACCCCCGACTGCCCAAATTTACACCCAGTCGAGAATTGCGGGAAAACCCCGATCCGGCTGTTCGCGCCATGGATCCTCAACCAGAAACCTAGGGTAGCTGGTCACGGCACTGGAGTTGGCATGGCTTCACATCCACGTCGGTACCTTCCAGAACCTCACTGATACTATGAAGATGGTCTCTGTTCTTTCGGAAATGTTCGAAAGAACAGACACCATCGGTGACCAGGCAGCTCTCTTAGAATGAAATCATAATTACATCAAGACCCTAAGCTGTCGACAGGCGTTGATATACATCAACGGGAACAGTTGAAAATGTATGCCCCGACCGGGACTCGAACCCGGGATCTTCTGCTTACATGGCAGACGCTCTATCCATCTGAGTCGACGAGGGCACAGAAGATAGTGCGACTGCAGGGATTTATCCCTCGCACGCTCCCCGTGAGACCCAGATTCCCAGCTTAATGTCCACACACTACATTCGTAGCGCCCCTGTCCATTACACACATTACTCGAGGCAGACAATCTTACCGTGTCCCGTAAGAGTTCGGGCAATGTGTATGCATCCGCACAGAAGAAGAAGGTCAATGGCCGGCTAGCCTTAACTATATGAAGATAGTATCTGTTCTTTCGGACATGTTCGGTAAGATTGTCTACCGCGAGTAATGAGTATAATGGGCAGGGGCACTACGAATGTAGTGTGTCGAAATCAAGCTGGGAATGTGGGTCTCACGGGGAGCGTGCAAGGGATAAATCGCTGCAGTCGCACTATCTTCTGTGCCCTCGTCGACTCAGATGGATAGAGCGTCTGCGATGTAAGCAGGAGATCCCAGGTTCGAGTCCCGGTCAGGGCACACATTTTCAACTGTCCCCGTTGATGTATATCAGCGCCTGTCAACAGCTTAGGCTCTTTATTTAATTATCATTTCACTGATTCTCTTCTGCACGTCTCGCAGTGGCCCATGCTGCAAAAGGTGGGTTATTGAGGCCTTTGACAGGTGGTCACATTAGGGTGACTGTCCAGTGTAGAAATAGCGTATTGTAGTCAGATAACCTGTCGGGCCACATCCATCCTAACTGGATATATGAAGCGCTGGGATGGCTAAAACGACGGATGTTGTAGATTTAACTCACGCAAACATTTATAGTTCATTCTA
The DNA here is from genome assembly GCF_023898315.1 of Schistocerca nitens. NCBI lineage: Eukaryota > Metazoa > Arthropoda > Insecta > Orthoptera > Acrididae > Schistocerca > Schistocerca nitens. The sequence continues at coordinate 502,956,385 of NC_064614.1, read as the reverse complement.
ATCGTCTATAATTTGCACTATTCGTGCCTTGGTGGACGGCGGTGCAATATTGGAAATTTACCAAATTAAGTAACTGCGCAAATTTTCCTTTCACATCCTGAGAAAATATGAACGAAATTCCTGGAATGCGCAGAGCCAAGTGGAAGTCTTTTGTCTATAGCAACAGATATTTCACACACCTGTAATCTATGATAGTACAATTTTATTTTATTTATTTATTCGTTCAGTGCCAGATTATACACTTTCTCGATGTTTCCATCTCTTTCAGTTTAGCAATTAGAAAGCATCATGTATTTTATAAGTCCTCAATTTTGTATGAATTTCTGTTAGTGATAGCTCGTTTTGAGAGGCACAATGAAAGCACAGTATTCCAATCTACCTATTTGATATAGGTAATATGACTGCTTTAACAAAGGTATATATAAAATTTATCTGCAAATCAGGTTGACAATTAAAGTATGCGGGTTACAGTGTGCAGCTGGCATGAATACTCAGGTAAGACAGTGGATTACACGATTCATAGGTAGGACACTTATGGCGATTAGATGTTTTTGTGTCCCAGTTTATCAGCCCAGTTAGCTGTCGGCGGTCGTTATCATCTACGCGCTGTTAACCATTGGACGTAACTCCGAAAATGAAATGTTCCTTGCACCTGATCCTGATGTACTTCTTTTTACAAGCCACCGTATAATGCATTACTGAGGGTATTTCTTACCAATATTAGTCACCTCTTCGCCTATTGCACTGGCGTATAAGGTGACGGATAATTTTTATAAGTAAGTCTCTGCACGCACCCTAACCTCTGTTATGCTATTCTCATCACACCAATGAAAGATACATAGTTGAATAGTTGGGATTTATCCCATGTTGCTGATATTAGTAAGTATCAATATGTTTGTTTCGATTCCAGTGGTATCGTTATCGGTAAGGAGTATTCGAATGTTTCATAGTACTGGAAAAAATAGCAGAATTTCGGTATGACATGTCTCGAATGGTATTGGGCAAAAATACCAATATTTATCTACAAGTCCAGTAAAATTTAAAATGTACGCACTATCGGTAAATTATACTGGAAATACAAGTACAGTAGAAAAAAATAAATTCGTGCACATTCTACAATAAACGTAACATAGTTCAGTGGCATACATGTGTAATATTAAGTGAGTACCCACTAACTTGAAAGTGGTAAGACTATTGATTATACACCCGATCTGGTCCATGCAAACAGAGCATAATTTCTAATTTTGTTTATTTATTATGTTAATTCTATGAATTTCAATAAAGTATTTCTATCTTTGAAAAGCTAACTTTCAGTTAGTGAGTTTCTCTTGAATTCTAAATGTCACGTATGCCAACATAAAATTTATGTCCAGGCTAACATTTATTTCTATTGGAATATTTCTCTTTACTCCCAATGTTTCTATTCGATTTTACACTTAATATGGTTCATGAAAACATCCCACATTTCGCTTTCTGTTATAAAGAAGTCCCTTTTAGTTCACGAAATGTTGAAAAATACATACCATGCAATACTGTTGGTATCTCTACTTTTGTATCGTTATTATCGAGTAATGAAATCGCTTTAGGCGTTGACTTCAGTATGAAATGTGGTATCCACTCTGATACTGTGACGAAACTAAGAACTGTTGGACTACCTGTCTAAAACACTGTCCTTTTTTTCAATAAGTTTTGCGAGAACAACGACTACGAACACTTTATCAGTGCTCTAAAACAGGACGCAGAAGTGCCTTGTATGCTGTTCCTTCTGTCGAAACACTGCACCTTCTCCAAATATCTATTCGCCTATTCTACAATGTTTTCGTTCTGCTTCATACAGTTTTATGGTGCTGTCACTTGGTATTTAATTGATGTGACAGTTTCAAGAAGTTTATTGTTGATCATGTTATCAAATGCTATCTTTTCTTCCTTCCTGTGTAAATGTGAATTGATAGTGAATATCAGAGGGGGTTTGATGCATTCACCGTACTGACAGAAGAACCGTATCTTCAGCCTGGCAGGAATGCCTTATTTGATGTGTCTTAAAAGCGATTAATGAACCTTTGAATTAACTGTTAATTCTGAACATTCTCCTGTCTGATATTCTACACGATAAGGTGGCGACAGGCATGCAGACTTCATGAAACAGAAGCTTACTGAAACTGCTGAATAGTTTCTTGCTTTATGGAATACGCAGAAGCTCGTATGAACAACACAATTATTTCGGGACTTTACATGTTGAGTGTGTAAAATTGGCGTCGATGCTTTGATACGACGCCTGAGACGTATGCAGAACCGCATTGCGCAGGGCACCTCCTACCTCCGTTGCCACAAAATTTCTGATGACGTTAGCAGTTGAGACTTCACCCTGCATGTTTCGCTCATCACACAACTGCACTACGTCGGCTTTACTTAATTGTCAACTAAAACTGCGGGATAAAAACGTCGATGGGTAGTATTAAGGATGCTGTCAGAGCTTTTTGAGAGAGAGCATCGTCGCCTTTGACTGTTAAAATTCGTTATTTATGAGTTCTGCTATAAATAAATTTTAAAAAATCAGGAAGATGTTAGGAAATATAGCAACAGTATAAAGATTTAAATTTAGAAGTAACAGTAAAGTATATAATCACGTGGAAAATACGACAGACGAAATCAGGAAAAGAAGACTAATGTTCTACGAGTACATAGGAAGAATGAGTTTCAGCAGACTGACAAGAAAATTTTTTAAAAATTTTCGAAAATGAAGAGGCGAACCCAACAGGCTTAGCAAAATGCATGAATACCTCGAAGATTTTGGCATAAATAAACAAAAAAATTGAAGACAGAACGAAGTATAGAAGCAAAATTAAGAGGTGAGAAGGTTTCCAGCACAAAATAGTAACAAAAAATAGAGAAAAGATGGAAAAAATAACAGGAAGTGTAAAGTTAATTCAGTTGTATCCTTAGCTAGCCTGTAACGAAAGAAGAGCAAGTTCGGTTAGCTGAGTTTCTCTAAGACTGAATTATTAACTAAGGCTTTATAGACTGTGATGATGTCCCCAGCATTAGCAGAAGAAGTGTAAGTCACAGACCACAACCTAATGGCCATGTAATATTTAAATGTCTGCTCTGTTTGTAATTCGATTTACTACAGCAAGCAAAATCCAACTTGCCATGATTTGAACTAACTATGTCCTATAACGGATAAAGTCCGCAGCTCGTCGTCTAGTGGCTAGCGTTGCTGCCTCTGAATCACGGGGCCCCGGGTTCTATTCCCGGTTGGGTTGGCGATTTTCTCTGCCCGGGGACTGGGTGTTTCTGTTGTCCTCATCATTTCATCATCATCATCATTCGTGACAGTGGCTAGATTGGACTGAGTAAAAAATAGGACTCTCAAAAAAATTGAGAATTTGTACGGGCGCTGATGACCGCGTAATTGAGCGCCCCACAAACCATACATCATCATCATCATCATCATCATCATCATAACGGATTAAGTAAAGACCCACGTAATGAATTAATAAACGCAGTCGGATTGATATGACAAATGAAAGTTAAAGGGGCAGCACGTTTGTCCGTTAATAGCTACTTTAATAGCAGGCATACATCAGTAAACTGAACACAAGAACACAAGTGAACATAACGAACCATCTCTAATAATACTGCATTAGTGAATGTGTTTAGTATCTCGACTTATAGGCAGCTACAGTATTGCAGAGGTACTGTGTAAATCTCGGTATGTGATTAGAATAGTTAAATATGAAGTATTATCCTCAAGAACACGAACTACCTCACCAAGCAGCTAACCCAGCACGTCTCACCTTGCCCGCCGATCATAACACGATGGACCTATTCAGAGCTTAAACCAGAGCTCCTCGTTCGACGGGGAGCAATGGCGTTGGCGCCCTGAACCGAAAAAAAAACGTATAACTTCAAAGCCAGCACAAGTTAAGCAAATTGCTTACAATCGATTCTTGACACAGAACACCATCCTTGCATAACTTCATCAGTAATTGGTCCCAGAAAAGAAGTGTAATTGGAAACTGAAAGTGTCTCTTTAAAAGGTAATATTAGAACAGAAAACACGAAGCATCAAGATAAAGAAAATTCGTTACACAGTTTCTGCCATTTTCAAGTGTAAGCCGAAAATTGGTTCTTCAGCACATGTCAAAAGCTTCAAAACTACACAAGGTGAGCAAACTCTTCGGCGAAGAATACCATTTTGCACTAACCTCGACATAATGAGACTATAATTTAAAATTGCATGTGGCTGTTTAACAGGCGAATTTAAACGAAAGTCTCCAAGGTGATGATATAGAAAATTCACCATGCGGTATTGGCCATTTGGCTATTTTCAAGTGGAATCAGCTCATGTCAAAGTTGTTAAAGCATCACACCAGCACCTACAATGGCCAGTTTTGCGTTCACACACTATGCCGTACTATTGCATCGAATGAAGGGGTTATAGCTGCCATAAGGTGTGTTACTGACATTCTGGAATTATACTTTATAAATCTGCTTACTCGGGAAATGTTGCACAAAGCGCTTTGACCTAGTAGGATACTAGTTTGAAAAGTTGGATCACACTGCCAGTCAGTAACTTTTGACTTCCACCGATTAATTTCCTTGACTTGTGAGCAGTTGTGGCGTTCTTCCCACTTTACGGACTATGATTTGTCATACTGCGTAGAACGACATACGCTGTTGTAGTGGTACAAGTATGTAAAAAAGACATGTTACCCATTCGACAAATGACAGATGGTCATGCAATACGGGCCGTTGAGTATCGCATGGCAGATTGTAGGAAATCCTGTATCACATTTGGCACCAGGATGAATAACGTCCAATATTAACATCTTAATGTTTGATTAATTACGAAACCAATCTGACAATGCTGTAGACTTTACAATTTCAGTTATTAAAGACTAATCTGCAGAAGTTAACAAAAGAATTAATTTAATGTTAGGAACGTTGGCGGACATTGCCAATCTATCACGAAGGTGCGCCTTGCGCAGGCATGCGGAAAACTGTAAGACACCGTCTAAGGCAGTCTAGTTATACCGTTCCCGATGCGCACACGTATTAATAACGAAGGCTTCATTTCATTTACCAAAATGATTTAAAGTTTAGTTCGAACTAATGAAACTATGGTCTCAACGGAAGAAACATGCAGACGGATGCTATGCATTATTTTGTGGATATGCAAACAACTTGAGCAGTTAGTGTGACTGACGCAATAATGCGCCACGGCAGGAACTTACCTTTTTTTAATGTAATAATCTTTAAAATGAGAAACGATACAAGGTCTTTTTGATTCAGAGAATGGAAATGACAGCCAAAGACTTCCGGGGTCTCAGATAGCTCGTGCGATGACGAGTCGATGTCACCATTTGAGCGGAAAGAGACGTTTCACTTTATTACGTAGCTGTACTTCAACTGTTCGTCATTGTACCTCCACAGTTTTCCCTTCACGAAGCTCGGGATTAAACTTCCTGTGGAAGATTAGCGAATCGCTGAAAGCAACTGTTATAAGAAAACGTTGAATCCATTCATCGTATACCTCAACATGCAGTGCTCTAACTTTTAGGCAAGGAGGCGAGCCAAACCCAGATCTAATGCGCGCGACTCATTTATGATCGTTTGTCTGGTACACTGGCCAGCCCGAAGGGTCAACAGTTCCCTCTGAAGTTGCTGCAGGCACAAGCTGAGGATCACTTTAGTAGCAAATGCAGTTTTGCTCTCAGTCGTGCATGCTTTCACACAAAGAACAGCAGTTAACATACTTGAAACCACGGAAAGCTGACAGAAATCATTCAGGTAAACAGTACAATTAAATTTATTTCCTACGTCACTTGGTAGTAATTCTATAGTAGTTTCAATAAATTTTCTCTTTTCTTTTCGTACATTTCATCCAACTGTTACAAGGTTTATTTCATAATATTGTATGCAATGGCGTCCTCTTGGGTAAAATATTCCGGACGTAAAATAGTCCCCCATTCGGATCTCCGGGCAGGGACTACTCAAGAGGATGTCGTTATCAGGAGAAAGAAAACTGGCGTTCTACGGATCGGAGCGTGGAATGTCAAGTCCCTTAATCTGGTAGGTAGGTTAGAAAATTTGAAAATGGAAATGGATAGGTTAAAGTTAGATATAGTGGGAATTAGTGAAGTTCGGTGGCAGGAGGAACAAGACTTTTGGTCAGGTGACTACAGGGTTATAAATACAAATTCAATTAGGGGTAATGCAGGAGTAGCTTTAATAATGAATAGGAAAATAGGAACGCGGGTAAGCTACTACAAACAGCTTAGTGAACGCATTATTGTGGCCAAGATAGATACGAAGCCCACACCTACTACAGTAGTACAAGTTTATATGCCAACTAGCTCTGCAGATGACGAAGAAATTGAAGAAATGTATGATGAAATAAAAGAAATTATTCAGATAGTGAAGGGAGACGAAAATTTATTAGTCATGGGTGACTGGAATTCGAGTGTAGGAAAATGGAGAGAAGGAAACGTAGTAGGTGAATATGGATTGGGGCTAAGAAATGAAAGAGGAAGCCGCCTGGTAGAATTTTGCACAGAGCACAACTTAATCATAGCTAACACTTGGTTTAAGAATCATGATAGAAGGTTGTATACATGGAAGAACCCTGGAGATACTAAAAGGTATCAGATAGATTATATAATGCTAAGACAGAGATTTAGGAACCAGGTTTTAAATTGTAAGACATTTCCATGGGCAGATGTGGACTCTGACCACAATCTATTGGTTATGACCTGTAGATTAAAACTGAAGAAACTGCAAAAAGGTGGGAATTTAAGGAGATGGGACCTGGATAAACTGAAAGAACCAGAGGTTGTACAGAGTTTAAGGGAGAGCATAAGGGAACAATTGACAGGAATGGGGGAAAGAAATACAGTAGAAGAAGAATGGGTAGCTTTGAGGGATGAAGTAGTGAAAGCAGCAGAGGATCAAGTAGGTAAAAAGACGAGGGCTAGTAGAAATCCTTGGGTAACAGAAGAAATATTGAATTTAATTGATGAAAGAAGAAAATATAAAAATGCAGTAAATGAAGCAGGCAAAAAGCAATTACAAACGTCTCAAAAATGAGATCGACAGGAAGTGCAAAATGGCTAAGCAGGGATGGCTAGAGGACAAATGTAAGGATGTAGAGGCTTATCTGACTAGGGGTAAGATAGATACTGCCTACAGGAAAATTAAAGAGACCTTTGGAGATAAGAGAACCACTTGTATGAACATCAAGAGCTCAGATGGAAACCCAGTTCTAAGCAAAGAAGGGAAAGCAGAAAGATGGAAGGAGTATATAGAGGGTCTACACAAGGGCGATGTACTTGAGGACAATATTATGGAAATGGAAGAGGATGTAGATGAAAATGAAATGGGAGATACGATACTGCGTGAAGAGTTTGACAGAGCACTGAAAGACCTGAGTCGAAACAAGGTCCCCGGAGTAGACAACATTCCATTGGAACTACTGACGGCCTTGGGAGAGCCAGTCCTGACAAAACTCTACCATCTGGTGAGCAAGATGTATGAAACAGGCGAAATACCCTCAGACTTCAAGAAGAATATAATAATTCCAATCCCAAAGAAAGCAGGTGTTGACAGATTTGAGAATTGCCGAACAATCAGTTTAATAAGCCACAGCTGCAAAATACGAACACGAATTCTTTACAGAGGAATGGAAAAACTAGTAGAAGCGGACCTCGGGGAAGATCAGTTTGGATTCCGTAGAAATGTTGGAACACGTGAGGCAATACTAACCTTACGACTTATCTTAGAAGAAAGATTAAGGAAAGGCAAACCTACGTTTCTAGCATTTGTAGACTTAGAGAAAGCTTTTGACAATGTTGACTGGAATACTCTCTTTCAAATTCTAAAGGTGGCAGGGGTAAAATACAGGGAGCGAAAGGCTATTTACAATTTGTACAGAAACCAGATGGCAGTTATGAGAGTCGAGGGGCATGAAAGGGAAGCAGTGGTTGGGAAAGGAGTGAGACAGGGTTGTAGCCTCTCCCCGATGTTATTCAATCTGTATATTGAGCAAGCAGTAAAGGAAACAAAAGAAAAATTCGGAGTAGGTATTAAAATCCATGGAGAATAAATAAAAACTTTGAGGTTCGCCGATGACATTGTAATTCTCTCAGAGACAGCAAAGGACTTGGAAGAGCAGTTGAATGGAATGGATGGTGTCTTGAAGGGAGGGTATAAGATGAACATCAACAAAAGCAAAACGAGGATAATGGAATGTAGTCGAATTAAGTCGGGTGATGTTGAGGGTATTAGATTAGGAAATGAGACACTTAAAGTAGTAAAGGAGTTTTGCTATTTGGGGAGCAAAATAACTGATGATGGTCGAAGTAGAGAGGATATAAAATGTAGACTGGCAATGGCAAGAAAAGCGTTTCTGACGAAGAGAAATTTGTTAACATCGAGCATAGATTTAAGTGTCAGGAAGTCATTTCTGAAAGTATTTGTATGGAGTGTAGCCATGTATGGAAGTGAAACATGGACGGTAAATAGTTTGGACAAGAAGAGAATAGAAGCTTTCGAAATGTGGTGCTACAGAAGAATGCTAAAGATTACATGGGTAGATCACATAACTAATGAAGAGGTACTGAATAGGATTGGGGAGAAGAGGAGTTTGTGGCACAACTTGACCAGAAGAAGGGATCGGTTGGTAGGACATGTTCTGAGGCATCAAGGGATCACCAATTTAGTATTGGAGGGCAGCGTGGATGGTAAAAATCGTAGGGGGAGACCAAGAGATGAATACACTAAGCAGATTCAGAAGGATGTAGGTTGCAGTAGGTACTGGGAGATGAAGAAGCTTGCACAGGATAGAGTAGCATGGAGAGCTGCATCAAACCAGTCTCAGGACTGAAGACCACAACAACAACACATGCAATATTTAAAGTGAGTCAGAGTTGATACTAGGTGGCAACGATTGTCTTTCTAATGGGGCTCCCACTGGGTTCTCACTCGCAGCGGATGACCCCGAAGCTCCGTGTAGGTACGCTGGCAGGCGCGACAGCGGCACCTCCCATCCGTCGTCAAATTCAGGTTGTGAAGAGTCTTCCGTTGTCCTGTTTGACGCAGAAGTATGAGTTGAGTAATGTTGGACACCTTGGGTTTGTTCATCAGTACTGGTAACATTTTCATACTCTGCTCTTCGGAATCCCAAAGCGGAACGCAGGTTGTCAGCCATCCTGAAATATCCAACACATAATACAGACGTGCCAACACTTGCCACCTAAAATGTAGATAATAATCATTCTCACATTTACACTGCCACTGCCACTGCCACTGCCACTGCCGGTAGATAACTTGTGAACAAGCCTATACTTCGTTTTACTCTGATTAGGAGACCTCACTACCCGTGAGGCCATTTTCTAGGATGGCCTTCGGCTGTGCGTCTGAGGTATGACTTTTGAGGTTTTATTTATTGAGGCTCTAATAATTATTCCACAAAGGCCTATAACGTCCTTGTCTAAAATCGTAGTACCTGTGTGCTCATCTTATTCCATTTGGCATAAAAACAAACTCTCTATATGCATCTCTAAATTGCCGAATTAAATCATTCAAATTAGGTTTGTAATACCACAGTTCTTCAAGTACAATAACAGCTGCTGAATAATTTATTTTGATTCCATAAAATGTAATTGCTAATTCATCAATCCTTTCTTGATTGGTAGGAACAAGGAAGGCGAGGCGCAGGTCGTCCGGGTAATTTTTTATATGGTCCCAGTTGCCATAAAAAAACTCCAACGCAGACATTAGCTGTAAACAACAAGCTTTATTCAGAACGTTACGGTTCCCTTCCTTTTACAAAAGGTCATATATACTCTATTTCTAACAACAAATGTTACATATTTAACTTCACTTTGAACTACATCATTCTTCGCAGGTTCATCACCTGCAATTTGAAGTCCGATATAAGAAGGATTAATACCTTGAAATAACTTATTTTTAGCACGACATTGATTTTCCAAATCTGTCCATGATTTTACTTTTGATATATCTGCACTTGTCTCAGGCTTTGAATACGTGACAAACTTAAATCTATTTTTTCTACTATATCTACTCCATGGAAATCCAGATGAACTTTCCGGTTTAAGACTAAATGCACCAATTTTATTACTACAGGCTATACGAACTTTCTCCAAAGCACCTTGGTCCTCAAATATTTTTTTATTTGCTCTATCATCCAATGTCAAACGCTCAACTCTTACATTAATCCTATACACATTCGTTACAACTTTATTAATTATTACTGATGCACATTTGTTAGCATAAAACTTAAATTCATCTGTAATGTCATAATATTTAAAGGTAGAAAAATTAATAGCACTCTCATCATATTTCTCAGTGGCGCCCATTTTTCCATATTCAAACCTAACACCATCCGATTGAGTATACTCTGTGCGCCATCTGCATATACGACCAAAATATGGTCCACTGAGAATCGTCCGTCGGCGTATCCAACGCTTCGGGCGTGCAGCGCGAGCCCTGCGGATCATCCTCATCCGACGAAAGGCAAATAACTTCCTCCGCGGCTTCCATATCGGACGCCTCCGACGAGTCCAATTCCTCCTTCATAGAACAACAGTGCAATATATGACAATCTGCATGTATTACATTAAGTCGGGAAATCAAAGCTTCATCGTCAATTGAATATTCATTCGATACAAATATGACCAAGCCCCGATGTTTAATCACCATGCCAGGTTTATTCTTTACATTAACAGTGACAGGCCGCCCCTCAACTATACGCTTCAAAATTGATGCGTACGCCCTCCACCTAGACCACTCAAATTCCTCAAAAACAATAACATTATGAATTTTACAGCTAAAATAGAATGTTTAGACGTAGCGACTATATTCGTAAATCCAAATTAATTTATGAATTTGTGTTGCTACATATATGCTGCCATAAATTGTTTTTATATGGAAATGATGTAGCACTTGTTAGGAAAAAATAGAGGTATATGAGATTAAATTAAACCTATGATAAAAAATTACAAAGAATGTGTGACAACATAGCAAAAACCTTGGCCTTTGCTTTAACTTATAAGAAATATAAACAATAATACTGCAAAACAATTCATTCATTTAATTCTGTAGACTGTCAAACACTGAAAATACATTGATAATATGTTATAAAAGTTCAGAAATAAACAGTGAACATCAATAAATCGATAAACAGCAGGGACATAGTCCTGACTCGAAGTGGACGAAAAGAGATCCTTTGGACATGTTTCTGGAAAGGCACTGTTGCCACGGTAGATGGGGCTGACGACTGTAAGTCCCTCTGACCACGTGCTGTGGTTAGTGTCTGTGAGGATACTTGTTTTGGTATAGCCGTGCTGCCTCTCGACCGTTTCCATCTGGTTGGCTGTACACAAACACCATCTCGTCTTATTCCCGACGTGAATACACCGGACCATTCTGCTTCATATAGAACGTTCAGTCAGTCACACAGCCTGCAACACGCAAGTAACACTGGGCAGCGGTCAGAGGATCTTTCATTCGTCAGCGCCATTTATCGTGGCAACGATGCATTTTCTGACTCATATTCATAGGAACTTTCTTCCTTCATTTCCAGTCAGAAATCCGTCCTCGCAGTTTCTTAGTTTTATCAATGTTCACCCCGTATATGTATATCAGTAAATTATTTTCAGGAAATAACAACAAAAATTAACCTGACAAAAAGTTTATATAAAAGACTGGTTGTGACATTAGATGATTTGCAAATAAACAGCAAGAGAACCACACTTAAGTATAGGAATCTAATTCTCTTGCAACAGTGAATAGTAAAAATTGAACATTGAAAATTGTGTAATTACACGCTGAGAAATAATATTCAAGACAGCTGGAGAAATAAGCACATTGAGCAATGACTAGTGGCAGACAACATCCGTAAATTAAAATTTATGGGAAGAAACGTCGTAGAAATTGGGCATACCATGAAAACAATATGAACTTTATGATGCACATGCTTACGGTTTTCTTTCTCAAGCTGCACTTGCTATGGTCGATATAGAATTGTCCAGTAATGCAGAAATAACAGTGTTTAATTTCTCGTTTAGATAATTCTCATAAACTTCAGACTCGCACAGCAGCTCGGCCTGGTTTTGACGTTGTTATAAATGTGCTTATCCATACCTTTCTTCGTGCGTCGTGCCAAAATATACTGATCTCGATGTTCAATTAACCGCGTTGTAACCATTGTCTGATGAGATTTGATACCACTTTCATATTTCAATGATATAGCAAACTACTCTCAATTAGAAAAGCAATCTTAGTACCTCCTACTGTCTCCTTTCGTTCAGAGCATCTTGATAATTGCTAAATTGGCAAGTTTCTGGTCTTCAAAAGGACGTAAGAATTGGTGCAGGAAGACTTTTCAATAAGCACTGATTAAATTCTTGTAACAAACGTTGGTTGTAATTAAAAGCACTTGGAATGTAATTACAGCATTCTTGATTGCCTGAAGCAGCGATGTTCGTCATCATACTACCGGGGTCGACGCTGTCATGGAAACGACGTAACTACGGAGGCGACTGCCGGTTTGTTAGTCGGAGGGGAGTGGAGGGTGAGAAGGTTGCAGAAAGGAGGGGTCAATGGCGGGGGAAGCACAGATCATGTGTCCGACTTGTAATTCTGCGGTCACAAGCGAATGCTTGTAGGAATGTGACCTGCCTAAGTTATGATTTGGAGCTCTTAGTACGAGTACATAATACGCTATTATTCGGCACACATTAAGCGGACGTACAACAACTTGCAGACACGCTGCTCCCTGAAACTGTAGCGTCATTTGGTTGTGAAGGAGGTATTTTTCAAGTGGTATGAAAAAGAAAGTTTCCTTTGACACAAAGGAGAATTTTGTAATTAATACAACCTTAAAGGGTTGTCTAATCTTCTTAAACATTGCAGAAAAAAATCAGTTTGAAAACTGAAAGAGCTGCTAACTGACCAGGATGAGATAAGGTAGTTTGAAAACTGAAACAGATTTTCGATGTTCCGAAATAAATAACCCTATACTTAGTTTCAAAATACGTAATAACAAATAATAATTAAGGATACGAAAAGTCAGTAAAATTATATTTTTATAATAACGAGAACCAGTGCCTAAAATAAATACTTTAAAACTCTTAGAGATCTAACAATAGGTATAATCAAACAGCGAGAACACACTACTGGGTTGTCAGCATTAGAATGAGCGTGGGTACGTGCTGCAGTGGAGTATAAAAAAAGCGGAAGTGCAAGGTAATATGGTGTCAACTGCCGGACGATGTGTCACAAACAGTGATTATTGAGATGAGGAGTGTGCTATTAACAGTGCTTATGATTGGCATACCCAGGTCGCATCAAGAAATAACTTGCTTACACATCAAAAAGAAGTAATTTTGTTAACAAACACGGAAGCTGTTTTTTTTCTGTCTAATGCATCAAGAGGAACACCATACTGCTAAGGCACAGGTCACTTTTGCCTCACTCCACCATCGATTGTAGATTGATGTTCTGACTCCCAGCAAAAGGGCGTGTTTTTTAAAAAATCTGCTTCTTATTTATATCAGATACGCCACAAAACAACCGGTTTTTTTAAACAAAATTTCCACTGTTATCATGTTATTCATATGCAGGTGGGCTTGTGTGAGACATCTGATACTATAAATGGTCTGAATCTAACACTTAAACCGGAGTATTGATGTCATTAATAATAATTATACACGCAATGGAAAACATTATTATTAACAAAGTAGCTCATTGGTACATGGTAACGTATTTAATGACTTAATATAGATTGCAGAAAACTAATTTCCTTTGTGAAATAGCACTTGCCCGCGGAGGGCAAAGGTCCCGAGTACGACTCTCGGTCCGGCACACAGTATTAATTATTTTATTTTATTTACATGTCAAGTTCCGTAGGATCAAATTGAGGAGCAAATCTCCAAGGTCATGGAATGTGTCAGTACATGAAATTGCAACATGAAAGTAATAACAGATAAAAATAAAATGTTTATTTACTCGAAAAAAGTCAATCCATAAGTTTAAGTAAACGCAATCAACAATACCACAAGAACCAGCTTAATTTTTCAAGGAATTCCTCTACAGAATAGAAGGAGGAAACTCTTCAGTTTCGATTTGAAAGTGCGTGGATTACTGCTAAGGTTTTTGAGTTCTAGTGGTAGCTTATTGAAAATGGTTGCAGCAGTATACAGCACACCTTTCTTCACAAGATTTAAGGAAGTCCGATGCAAATGCAGGTTTGAATTCTGAAGAGTATTAACTCAGTGAAAGTTGCTTATTCTTGGGAATAAGCTAATTTTGCTAACAATAAATGACAGGAAGGAATATATATATTGAGAGCCTAATGCCAAAATACTCAGACTCGTGAACAGGGTTTGACAAGAAGTTCATGAACTTAAACCACTTATTGCCCGAACTGCCCGTTTATGAGCCAAAAATATTCTTTTAGAATGGGAAGAGTTACCCCAAAATATAATACCATACAACATAAGCGAATGAAAATAAGCAAAGTAGACTAATTTTCGTGTCGAACGAGCACTTACTTCAGAAACCGTTCGAAATGTAAAAATGGCAGCATTAAGTCTTTGAACAAGATCCTGAACATGGGCTTTCCACGACAGTTTACTATCTAGCTGAACACCTAGATATTTGAACGGTTAAGTTTCACTAATCATATGCCCATTCTGTGAAATTAAAACGTCAGGTTTTGTTGAACTGTGTGTTAGAAAATGTAAAAACTGAGTCTTACTTTGATTTAGCGTTAGTTTATTTTCTACAAGTCATGAGCTTAGGTCATGAACTGCACTATTTGAAACCGAGCCAATGTTGAACACAACATTCTTTACTACCAGGCTAGTATCATCAGCAAACAGAAATATTTTAGCATTACCCGTAATACTAGAGGGCATATCATTTATATAAACAAGGAACAGCAGTGGCCCCAACACTGATCCCTGAAGCATCCCCCACTTGACTGTACCCCACTCAGACCCCACATCACAGCCATTCTCAACATTGTGAATAATGACAATTTGCTGTATGTTGCTAAAGTAAGAAGTGAACCAATTGTGAGCTACTCCCCGTATTCCGTAACGGTCCAACTTCTGGAGCAATATTTAGTTAAACCAAAAAATATGCCCAGCGTTCGAAACCTTTTGTTTAACCCATCCAGTATCTCACAAAGAAAAGAGAACATAGCATTTTTTGTTGTTTAACGACTTCTAACGCCGAACTGTACATTTGATACCGAATCGTGATATATAAAATGATCAATTATCCTTGCATCCACAACCTTTTCAATAACTTTAGCAACCAGTGATGGCATGGAAATAGGTCTAATATTGTTTACATCATCCCTTTCTCCATTTTCATATAGCGGCTTTACTACTGAGTATTTTAATCGTTCAGGAAACTGACCATTCCTAAAGGAAAAATTACAAATATGTCTAAATACAGGGCTAACATGTGCAGTACAGTACTTAAATATTCTGCTAGGCACTCCATCATATGCATGAGAGTCCTTAGTCTTCAGTGATTTAATTATTGACTTAATCTCACCCTTGTTTTTATCACGGAGGAGTATTTCAGACATCAATCTCGGAAAGGCATTTGTCAAAAAAGTTATACGATTCCCTGTAGAAACTATTTTTTTTAATGAATCTGCCAGGAAATTTCATATCAGTACACACTCCACTGCAGAGTG
The DNA here is from genome assembly GCF_023898315.1 of Schistocerca nitens. NCBI lineage: Eukaryota > Metazoa > Arthropoda > Insecta > Orthoptera > Acrididae > Schistocerca > Schistocerca nitens. The sequence continues at coordinate 502,940,649 of NC_064614.1, read as the reverse complement.
AGAGATCTTTCTGCTATTCATCACGGTGCTGAAGTATATTTAATGAATGGGAACGGAACAAATTTGGGATCATAAGTGGTTTCAGCAAAAGATTAGAGTTTGGTAATTAAAAAATGACGATTTATTTGTTTTTAAGATATTCAACTGTCAGGACTCTTTACAAAGGACAGACGAAAGGTCTTCAACATGTGAATATACTGATAATAAGGATAATGATACGGTATTAATTATGCGATCCGTTAATATATCCGTTAATATATTTCATGAAGATGGGAGTGCTGTTATGGACGTACGAGGTTTGTTACACGTATGTGGCAAACATAACGGTGCTATGGATAAAGACGATGGAAGCAATTCACAAAAGCTCTCAGAAGTCAGCGTGATGCCTTTCAGAGGTACATGTGCTACGATTTTACGGGTGATCAGCTATTATAAACAAACCCATTGCAGAAATAGGTGAAGTACCGTAATGGTGGAAAACAAGTTAAATTCCATCAATGCAAGACGAGAAAAAATTCGTTACGCTTGGTGGTTCTCGTTCTGTCCGTAAATTCAAGTATTGCAGTATGGAACACTGTATTACAGATCGGATACAAGATCAAGGCCATATGACAGAGTCTGGTAAGCACAATAATATTCAACATTTAAAGTAAACCTCTTAACTCGCGTAAAACTTTCCCAAGAGAAAAACACGAAATTATTATATTCGATCGCTGAAGGCGATGGTAATTTCAATTCAGCAAATCAGCATGAACTTCGATTGGTTATGGCGCCACATGAAATTATTACAGACAAAGGACCAATAGAAAAGTGTGCTTTAACAGATTAAAATCACATAAATTCCGAGACAACAGTTGTTTAAAAGTATCATGAACATATATATATATATATATATATATATCAGTGCATAAGACACTAAACTCGTTGATATATAAGCAAACGTGGGTACATCTCATCACAAACGAAAATAGCTTGAAACCAGCTAGTAGATTAAATGAATTTGTAACTCCAAACCATATCAGTAAGCTCTAAGGAGTTTACCATTCGTCTCTGACAAAGAGTGCCAAACTCTTCGCTGAATTCGGCAGATCACGCTCACCAGCAAGCGGTGGGGAGAGCCAAATTGTTACTTGCTACCAACAGCAGTTCAGCGACATTCAAAGGGAACGGCATGTTTTTGGTTCGTTCTGCTATTACAGCTAACCCCCAACTACCAGAATACTGTAGGAATGGTACAGCTCATGCATACAGTTCTTAACTCTGTTCACGAGCGAAACTTTCAAACTAGACTGTGTCATTCCTCCAATCAGCGAAAAAAATTCGCAGGAAGGAATGTAGATCAAAAAGTTGTTATTGCTTAGTAAATAAACACATTTTCTTGCTTATACTTCTTCCACACGCTCAGCACAATAGTAGAAAGGTGAGGTATAATGACACTCAAGCGTTAATAACACGCTCAGAAATACCAAGTGGCAAATCTTATGAAACGGGACTGATAGTTTTTTCACAAGGAGAGCCCGTTTTTGGTTTCATGGGGATTTGTGTATACGGGATGCATGGCTCATTCATTACATCACCGTCCTCATGATGAGATACAGTGTGTTAGGGATATAGGTACAGATTTAGTGATCATTGGTACCTTAGTATGTATCCACTTCAGTGTTTTAATTGTGTTTTAATTGTTCTTTTTCTGCGTCTAACCGTCTTTCCGGGAACACATAACGTAATTTACTATCAGATGTTTTCTGCATGGTCGTAATTGCTCCAAGAAGTGAAGTACATCTGTCAGTATAGGCTATCAACGTTGTGTGCATGCATCTACACTTTATTATCTGACATGCTGGCCAAGGGAAAATAAACGTTAATGTCATGCTTGGGCCCTGCGTACTTTGAAGTGCTAAACAATCCTAAAACATACTACTCGTGATAGTTATAATTATTAGTCTTCAAATGGAGTAAGTACTGATGTAATTTGTTCAGTGGACTATTCTGAGCCATTAACAGAAATAAATGTCTGTTCATTACTATGTAATAAATAATAGGCTAATATGGACGCTGCAACTTGCCATATGATTAAGCCGTGGCGCAGTAGTTCGATTTACCTTGCTCCTAGCACTGGCTAAGACGTTTATCAGTGCTTCAAACGCTACCTGTTGACTCTCTGTCCATTTAAATAACACTCCCTTTCGTCTTAAATGATTCAAAGGTTATGCTATCTGGGAGAAATTGGTTATGAATTTTCTAAAAAATTACCATGTCTATAAACCTAGCTATTACATTTTTATCCTTAGGGGACGGAAAGAAATGTATTGCCCGGATACGCTCAGAATCGATCCTGATATCTTCAGCTGACACAATGTGCCCCAGGAAGGGTATCTCCCTACAACCAAATCCACTTTCTGGGCTTCGCCGTTAAACCAGCATCACGAAATCGCCTCAAGGCTTGTTGAATACGATACATGTGTTCGTCAAAGGAACGACTATAACTAACAACGTCGTCCAAACAGTTATAAACGTAATTAAATTTCAAATCGTCCAGGACAGACTCCAACAATCTATGCGGCACTGCGGCACCAGTTGATAACCCGAAAGGTACTTGATTGTACTCCAACAGGTTCCAATCCCTACTGATAGCTGTCTCTGCCTTCGATTTCTCCAGCAAGGGCAGCTGACGATATGCCTGATTTAGGTAGAGGATTGTGAAATATTTCTTTCCGGCAAACCAATAAAAACTATTACGTAGATCAGGTAAGGAAATCGATACCATTACGACCTTTTTTTATTCGGTAAACGATAATCTGCAACAGGTCGATAACCCTTACGCCCAGGTTTCTTAACCAAGAAAATCCGGGACGCTTGTGGGGAAACAGACGGTCTAATGATTCCTCCGGCCAATTGCTGATCGATTATTTTTCTTAACACCCGCATTTCTGGCGGCGATAACCTTTATGGCGACTGTTGTACTGGAACCTCATCAGTCAGCGGGATCTTCTAACTTATTTGTTACTAACATCCTGTTCAGCAGAACCTCAGAGAAATCGCTCAACACCTTCAACAACGCTTCCGCTTGCTGCTTCTCAAGCTGCCCAGTCTTCAACAATGGATCTTCAATCTTCATACTATTTAATTGCCCAGGTGACCCACGCTTACACAGTCCAAATCTTTTCCCGGGCTAAAACCTAAATGAAAACTCTTTTCTCTGTAGTTAAGGATGCACCCTGTCTTCTGCAATAAGTCACACCCTAACAAGCCCGGCGTCGACAACCCCTTCAGGACAATAAAATTCAGAGGCCACGTAAACTCCTGGTTGCCAAGCCTAATTCTCAGCTTGTTAGCTTGTCAGCTATGGACAATCTTCACCATTTACATATCTACAAAGCACAATACCGTTACTTAATTGGAGCAATGTACACACATACCGCAACCTCTGATACCATTTAAAATCTAACAGTGACACATTGCTCCCAGAATCAGATAACAAACAAACTGATTCGTGATTAAGACAAGCACATATAAATGGTAAAACCACACGCTATATTGCTTTAACGTTCTTGGCTTCCTTCAATAGCCCATGCACATTGTTTGCCTGAGCTCTGTACTTTGAAGACTCCCGCCTCTTGATTCCCTGCACTTTCGCACGAAGTGACTGGATATGTTACTCCTACAGCACAGTCTTCGCTCAATACCTCCCCTCCTGTTCATCCCCGGTTGTGGAACTTCAACGACATTCAATGACCTGCCCGTACCCAGCGAATCGATACGTTTCTCGTCACTGAAACTAATGATTTCAATCTCTGACACCATTTTATCTAAATCTTGATAACCTTCAGGTTTGGTAACAAACACGGTACGAGGTAGATCTTCCGGGCGCATTCCTTCTATAACGTGGCTGACTACCTCTTATTTCGATCATTCCAAACCGCTGATATAATACCTTCTATATTGTGCGCAAGCATCTCATTCACCCCTTGCACTCTATAGCAATACTGATTAGCTAATTCATTTCTTACCCTACTTGATGAATTTCCAACACCCTTACACGGAATCAACCCAAAGATTCTTGTTTATTTAAAACTTCACTAATTACTCTTCGTAATTTCCCCTGCGCTAATGGATACATACCTTGAAACACAAATATAGTCGGCGATGGACAAGGCCCTAACCTGTTCTTCTAATCGCAAAACATGAACGATTTTCAATCTTTTGCACCATCAGCTACAATGGATTTGGCAGTTTCTTAAACATTTTCCATCTCTCATCACTTTTCATTCCCAAACGATTCCTCCCTTCACCTTTCCTGCACAGGAAGTGAACCCACTGCCTATTTTGCACTACCTCCCCAACTATTTAAATTAGTTTGCGATTGTAACTGAATACTACCCTGTCGCAATTTTCCAATGTCTCGTTTTAAATTAGAATCCATTATATAAATCTCTAAGTCATTTCACTCCATTCCCCAACTTCGTGGCCCTGGTAGAGCAACCGTGGTAATGTTATAGAGAATTCAGTCGTGGTTGCAATTAAGATGGATTTATTAGTTCTTCATTTGCAACGCGTTTTGCCTGTATTGAAAGGCATCTTCAGGAAGTCTAGGACAACTACAAAACGCAGTACACATATAATGGCCACATTCAAAAATTCTAAAACAATGAATCACATAAAGATTCTTTAACCCTACAAGATAGAAGTTACAGGTCCCAAATTGCGTTTGGGGGAGGAGGGGGTTGGGACGGTAACTAAAGAGTGTGCTAGCTCCCACAGTATAAAATATAAAAATTTAACATTTACCGAACTACGGTTAAATAATCATCTCATGAAATGAGGAGTCAAGCGCATAAAGTTACATCCAGGAAAGAATGGGCAAAGTGTATGTATAACGCTAAAATATGGAACAATGGCGATGGTTGCAATTTGTACCTAAAACAAGAATGTCATTAGGTCGTATACAACATTGTTAGCAATAACAGGCAAAAGTCTGAATGTGGTAACAAACCACAAGCCAGTAATGGTAATTCTCATGTGGTAAGATCAAATGTGACCTTTTAAAAACACAGTTTCTGTCACCAGCATAAAAAATCATCTGGAGAAGGAAAACCTCTTAAAATATCCAAACCATTACTTTACGCAACAGAAGAAAGCACACTGTCTGCGTGTCGAAAGAGCTAAGACATAGACAGACTCACCATATGGAAACGACGCACGTTAAACAAAAATAAATACGGTATGTTTACATCTGTGCCGGCCGATGTGGCCGAGCGGTTCTACGCGCTTCAGTCTGGAACCGCGCGACCGCTACGGTCGCAAGTTCGAATCCTGCCTCGGGCATGGATGTGTGTGATGTCCTTAGGTTAGTTAGGCTGAAGTAGTTCTAAGTTCTAGGGGACTGATGACCTAGGACGTTAAGTCCCATAGTGCTCAGAGCCATTTGAACCATTTATCTGTCATATATGCACAACCTTACGTGCCAGCACTCGTGTCACTAGAGGAAAACAAAGGATTACGGTGTCGTAGTATCGGGAAGCTCGACAGCTGGCGACGCTACGATTTCTGACTATGGAAAACTCATTTGAAAGTGCGCATCATATCATCGAAAAATGCCTGATTTTCCAACAATAACTGTTCGTTTAAGAGCCTCAGAAATTTAAAGCGAATATGTTTCGAAATTTCGTCAAGCAAATTTAATTATTGCTCTTTATTTTCTACGTGTGGGATTATAACATTTTCCAAAATAGGGGATTGATGGCCTGAGGCTTTCAGATGTTTTGCGAAGGGGAAATGTTTTTTGAGTTATCATTTTTGGTTAGCAAGTGCTCGCTGAATCTAACAGTAAATGACCTCCCCGTCTGTACGATATATTCGACCGAACATTCTGGGCACCTAGTTTTATATACCCCGATTTCCAAAATAAATGATTAGTGGGTTGCTCATTGTGGGGGTATTCGCTAAATTATAAGAAGCGCTTCAGCCTGAATTCGAAAAATCTGAGCGCGGATGAGAATTGATAATTCCACATCCGCACGTGCAACGGAGAGCAAACTCTCACAAGCAGAGCAGGCGTTACACGCCAGGCCAATAGTAACCGTTGTTGTCAAAGGTAGATTCCTGCGCCACGCAACCTTTGTCCCAATTAAGCGACGCTTCTTTCCGTAGGCATATACCTAACTGTCAATTCGTATCGCAGCTGCGATTTATTTAAATATGGAATCTCCAGCGCTCGCCTCCATTTCCAGTCTGAAAAATTGCATCCGTAACAGTATCCACAGTGATCTATTTATTCCAAGACCGTACTACAAATAAGCAAATATGAGCTCACTTGAGCCAGATCCAGGTGACAGGGAATCAGGGTGATGGGAGGCTGGGGGGTGAATTGCACCTTCGTTCATACCCCATTTGGTTTGTTTTAAGAGGAAGAGCATTTAGCCGTGCGCGAATATCCTCTTTGTCTCATATATCGATAGTGATCATCTCTGGTTCCGACCGGAGGGTATGATGGAGGGTAGTGGACGCTCAGTAGCGCTCGCTTGGTCAACGGAAAGGTGAGAAAAGAAGGTTGGATGGCGTTCCTTGAGACGGTTTGAGCTCTGGAAGCGCTCTTAGTGATGGCTGTGCACCTGTTATGTGAGACGCGTTCTGGCGAGAGAGTTCAATGGCCTGGGCATAGCGGACGCAGACTTCTGCTGCTCGCCTTGGGAACAGCCATTGCTTTTGTGATACAGCAGTGTGATGGAGACCTCGCCTGGATCGTGAACATCCTGTGAATCCGGCTTGATTTGTCCGCTTGTTGCGGTGAGTTCTCTGTTTAATGGTGGAAATAAAAAGGAAGAGTATCCAGCATCGAGCTGAGTGTAGTTATCCGGGCTGTGATAAAATTTCTCCTGAAGCTTGTGAAGCAATTAAAGACTGCTGTTACTGTAGTTCTTCAGACAAGGTGCAACCTTACTGATATGTAAATTTAATTCTTTAAGCGAGTCAGAAAGTAATCCATTTAATGGAAAGCTAGATAAGGTTTTAACTGGCTTTTAAACTTCGTTAGTGTCTTGCAATTTTACTTGGATCACGAGTAAATTTTGTCATTGTAAGAACTCTTTGCCTTGTAGTAGCAGTAATTTTCTGGAATTTATAGTTAATTGAGCGTTTTAATGTTTAAAAGGCAAAACGTCCATTTTGGATGTGATCAAGATTCCTTTCATCCTCTGGTAAATTTTATCTGAAACAAATCTGTTTGAAAGCATTATATATTTAGTAGCAAATCCAGGCTCTCACGACTTCCCCAACTACCTCCTGGCTTTCGCGCCATTTCAATAATCTGTCTGCTCGTTACATAAAATATCAGCACACACATATTTCTTTTTAAATCATGCCTATTCGTCGAATATGGGGTGTCTAGGAAACATGGTTTCTCGGATCGCTGGACAACATTCAAACAAATCGTATTAAGGAGTTTTATTACAAAATGAACAAATACAATATTTAACTTTGTGTTACACAATGTGTCGCAAGCAAAGGGCTACAGACAAAATAAGAAATCTATTTAGTATAACAATTCCCAAGTGTGTGTTACATAGAAGTGAATAGAGTACTCGCTGCTATACAACTGACAACTAATCTTGATGTTTTTTTTTTTTTTCTTTGTTGGATTTCAGTTCCCCCCTAGAGGGGGGGAGCGGGCTGGCAACTGCGTAATATGCTGCTCTTCAGCCTACAGAAAAGTTCAAAAACATAAAGAGAATATAAACAAACAAGAAAAACAGGCGATAAAACGGTGACATCGTAAAAAACTGTAAAATGGCGGAAAGTCTTATAACAGCACTATACAGGTGACACGGCGGCAGATGGGGGGGGGGGGGGAAACCTTGAAGCTGCTCTTCAACTGAGCCGAGACCAGATGGGCGCGGCGCTTATGTTCTCTTCGCATAGAGGCCGACGCTGTTGCGTTGTCGTCCTGGAGAGGGGTCGGTCAGTGTGCAAGCGGATGACGTCTTGTCACAGCCCTCTCTGTTCTATCGTTCCCGACTAGCGTCCTGGCACCTGAATTTATGCCGTAACACTTCTGTACTGAATAAACCATAGATCTGCATAAGACATCCCACCAGATCGAAAGAAAGTCGGTGACAGCTGCTTTAAATCAGTTCTGCAAATTCGTTAAGGTACTCTCGACTGTGTCGCCTTGCTGGAAGTGTTCGTTGCGTACATACAGCGATACTTGCACTCTGATGTCATTGGTAGAATGAAGAAATTGTGGCCAAAAGTAAGGACTGAAATGAAACGATGTGCACTCTATTGCTGTGCAAAAAAATTTAGCCTCCTAGTGAGAGTCTGCACACCATGTTCGATAACTTCAAAATTGCTCATTGATATGAAAATAGAAAAATGTATGAAAACTTAACAGTCACTAAAAGTGTAAATTATATTCCAGTGACACATTTCAGTATAAACCTTGGTTTTTCGTGTTGCTAAAAGAAATACAGTTCCTTTTTTTAGCTTCATGTAAGTCAAGACACGTTTCATGTTTTCATCCGTGTTCATCAAAATTATGTTTTCTCGACTGTTCTTTGAATGCTGTAGCTGTCTTACGTTATAGTCTAAACGAATTTGGGTTTTTAGAGCATCTGTTGTGTGTTTATGAGGGTGTTTACAAGATACAGCCGACCACTCGACCGAATAGTATCTGTTTCACGGGACTGCTGATACAGTGCCTTATAGGCTGAACATGATAGGTCTCTTCCTTCCTCATGTAACGTGGTTCCTCGAATTGCATGAAAATGCGACGTTTGTTTCTAAGTAGACTTTAGCTCACTGCGGTCCATACTGTTGTTTCGGTGATTATGGTATAATTTTCCTGAGATGTTATGTATACTTTTGGCGACTGAAAGTGTAGTATCGTCAAAAGATCGTGTTGTTATAACACAGTCCGCACCTCACCTTGATACCACAGAAGTTAAAGACGTCTCGCTGCACTCCGCAACGACGAATGTAAGGCGCAGGAGCGCACTCTGTCTCCCAGCACCACACGGAGGCTGATATACCGTATAACCGAGCAGATGAAGATTCAGCCCAGTTCGTGACATCTGATCAAGCGGACAACGTCGTCTACTTAGGACACAAGTTGTGACGTCGCGAGTTAATGCGCGGTAACAATTACTGCAGTAAGCTACATTGCAGTACAACCCGCAGTATTGGAGCCGGAGGCTGTGAAGGAGACAGCAAGTTGTGTGCTAGCACTGAGTCATATGCACCTGTTGTTACTGCAGCGTGTGAACTCGCCAACGTGTCATATAACAGGAGCTTATATTCATGCCACCTATGAATCTAAATAAACTATACTAAATGTAATTCAATCATTTTCAAAATCGGTACACAAGTTTTTGTTATTGAGGAGAAGATTGTAAAAAAATTTCAACGTTGTAACTATCATATTTTCGGAGACAGAGAAAATTACTTAAAAAGTCAAAAATCGAATTAAATTCAGTTAGGAACTATAACAGTTTACCTTTTGTTATCATTTGAAAACATAGTCAGAACTCTCCACGGGCAGAATTGTTTAATTAAGATTTAATTAAAAAACTTTAACTACTTTACATTTTCGTAATATAAAAGTCAGACGAAATTATTATTTGTGTCTAATGTTGTTGTGGGAGTAAATGAGAGACAGTGAGAGTGTGTATGTGGGACATACGTTACACTTCAAGATTAAATTTATGTAATACATTACATAATCATAGTATGGGAAAGATGTTTATGCCCACTTTGCTGATGACGCATGTCTAAGTGCACTTGCTTTTGTAAGGAGGCAGCCAGAATAACAGTTGAAAGTAACATCATATTCCAAGTTTATTCCAAAATTAATTTTCTTTTCGTCTGGTTTCTTTAAATCTTATATTAGTATTTGTATGTTGGAATGACGTATATGTGTATGTGAATAATGAATGGCACAGGCCAGTTTTGGAGCGAGAACGATCGCGAACGATTCTTCTGATTGGCCAGCCAAAATGATCGGCCAATCAGAGTTAAGCAATTCCTGCGCACTGTTAGATACATATGCGATGGTAGGAGCAGCGTCCGAGACAGTCGCATAGTCAGCTATTCGACGTGCACGTCATATTGAACGTTCCAGTCTTCATTATGTGTAAAATGAATAAGTAATTGGTTTCTCGCGTCCAGATTGTGTTGCCGTGAAGGTAGTTGCATTTACGGACAGATTAGTGAAAGTTGGAAGTTTTGGAATTGGTTTGTTGGAAAGATAACCGCGTGCGAACTTTCGGTCTGTGTGTAAATTCCGTGTGGCATGTTTCGTATACATGTATGGAATGTTTTTGGCGAACAGTTTCTTTACTAGAAATGCACTGAAAAGGATCGAGTGTGAAACTCGTATACAGTAGCGGAGTATTGTCTGTGAGATTGTGTAATTATTCGGGTCGGACTTATGTACATTTCTGGCTGCTTTGCGAGTGATATGGATTGCATGAACTATGAACTGAGAGCGGTAGCTTTTTTAGTTAATTACATGCAGGTTTGATGGCAGGTTTTTTCGTTTAAGCTAAAGGAAATAAAAAGAGCTGTATTAGAATTTTGACATTTTACTGAAGGAAAGAAGCAACCACCTTTCGCCCGAAAATCATTATAAGGAATTTACAGGATATCTGGCTACTAGAGTTTGCGCGGACTTTGCTACGTAAGTATCGACGACGCTTTCATCAGCTCTGCTTTTACGCGTTCTGAACAGTACACACGTATGCAGAGAGACGGGATGGTGATCTGACGCCGTACTGAGGTAGGTGGAACTTTTGCAGTGAACAGTACGAAGAAAGGCAGCGAATTATTACCCGCCCCGCTGCAAATTGTCATTTTGACCTTTGTTATCGTTGTACTTCAAGAAGAGTTTAGTAAATGTGAACATCAAGTGATACTTAAATATTCAAGGACAGTTGTAAATATTGGTCACATTCCTGCGGCAGTGGATTGTATAATGTTAAATAATATTTTAGCATTCTTCTCAGAAAGTGAACTAATATCTCATACGTCGTAGTTCCATTCCACCATCTCGCAGACCAATCAAAGAACCCACTATAATACAGGAGGACTACAGTTTCGTAGATCATAACAGAAAATGAAGCATCAGGAAGAACAGCAAAAAAGAAATTTCACTATTCGTACATACACATAAAAAGGAAATAATACTTGATTAAGTTTGTAGGTGGTTTGGGAGTATACAGGGCATGAAATTTAATACACAATTTGCAACCTCAGACAACAACAAGGGTATCTCATCAGCCGTTGTGGCTGGTAAACGATGGCGTGCCAGTCTCCCGGTAATCCACAACCTCACTTTTCTAGTGGGTGAGAGATCATCTGCAATACGTGCTGGTGAGGGCAACAGTCAAACAGTCTCTGTATCACGGTACGCCAGGACAACAGGGACAAAGCGCTGTCTTGCTTTATCTTATTGGGATACGGTGTCACGAAAATCTCGAAGACGGGGCACAGCCAACGCCGATAACAAGGGGGAAATCTAACGTCTGCTGTCCAGATTAGCAGCTATGGGAGGCAGAGGTGATCTTGTTATGCACCTACTCACAACCGGTACAGTCACACCAAGTGCTGAGCCGGAATGACTTTCATGAATGGAGCTAGATAACGCTCGATCTTCTCGGAGGCTTTACGCATGCAGGCATTCATCGTGATGGAGTATGCAGAACTGGGATTCGTCTGCGAAGACAACGTGGTAGCACTTTTGTGTCCACTGTTGTTGCTGGGAGCACCACTATAGGCGTGCCTCTTTTTGCTTCTAGAAAGGTCGCTGCAGTGGCCGGCGTATCGGCAGTCGGCGGTGCTGAAAATGTAGTCGCACTGCTTGTATAGGCTAGATACTTCTGCTGCATACGAGCGCACTTCCTGACTTCAGCTATGTGACGAGGCTGTACGATCCTGCACACTGGAGCGAAAAATGCTTGCGTCAGCTTGCGTGCTAGTACTTAGACGTTGAGAATTGTCCTCCTAGTCTATCAATTCCATATTCACATAACAGTAGTAGAATCACGAACAGAAATATCGCGGAACGATAAAGCAGCAGTCTCGATGGGGTATGATCTCCCCGCTTCCAAATTCCGAATCGTGCTTGTAGACTTTCTTCTTCTTATACGAGTCAAATACAACAAGTATGTTTATTGAAAGAGCAGTGTGGTGCGAAACCTTTCCTTACACAAAGAACGTAGATGGCGTGCATTGTACGTACTCTGTGTGGTGCGTTGAGATGCTAGCGTGCACGTACGAGAGGGGTGGGGTTCAATAAGAAATCCAAAACATTTCTTTCTAGGCTAGTTACGGTTGAAAAGATGTGAAATTTTTTGTGGGACATTGTGGAACATTCCTGATTTAGCCTCTATAGTTCCATGAAATTCCGATAGGAAGCGGTGCTACACGTAGTCCTTACAGTGGTGTCTGTAACGGAGGTGCGTTCCAAGCAGAGAGCTGTCACTGAGTTTCTGTTGGCCGAAAACCAAAGCATCGAAGATATTCATAGGCTCTTGAACAATGTCTACTGGAACCTGGCAGTAAAAAAAAGCACGGTGAGTCGTTGGCCGAGGCGTCTGTCATCATCGCAACAAATTCACCCACAGCAGTGCGATTTCCCCCGTGCCCGCCGGCCGCACACACCTGGCTCCAGCAATGTTGAAACGTGCGGACACTCTCACACTTAGCTGCACAACTTGACGTCTCTCTGTTGGCAGTGCTGACACGCTTTCCCATCAGTTGTAGTAGTCAAAGATGTGTGCCCGCTGCGGTCCTTGCCACTTAACAGAAGACCATGAAGAGTGACGAAGGACAGTTGTGCGGAATTGCATGCGCATTACGAGGCTGATTGTGAAGATTTTTGTCGAACATCGTCACAGGCGATAAAACGTGGGTTCATTACTTCGAATCGGAAACAAAACGGCAATCCATGGTGAAAACTGGAAGTCAAGGAAGGCAGGATTCGGTTACGATTGTGGACGGGGCAATAATCAGTTACTATTGGTTCCTTTTACAGTTACACACAATTTATTTTAAACCAGTAATTCCAGACTCAACAATAAATAAAGTTATCACACGCTATTAATGAAGGAAAAAACAACTGTGTAATCAATAGTGCTTTCAGTGCGTTACAATTTACCAAATGAGCATAAAATACAGGTGCAGCAAATAATGTTTTAAAAAGGAGCCAATATGATCCCAATTAGAATTGTTAGGCACGTCACCACAGTCACGGCTAAAGGAATTTAACGCCAAGAATGGCAATTATAAAAAAAAATTTTAAAACATACAGTAAAACAGCAAATACAACAGCAGAGGTTAATTTAAAAGGACGAGCAACTGATCACGAAATAGGTGAGACAAAATGGTGGTAAACTTAGTAGCACAATCATTTAAACATGCTGTGACGCCAAGAATGGTAATTACATAGAAAAAATTAGAAACATACAATAAAACAGCAAATATAATAATAAAACACAAGGGCCAGTCACAGACGGTGCACCAGAAATCGACCTCTGAGTAGGTCCGGCAAAAAAACACTTTCACGAGCAATGAGATAGGCAGCCAAGAGTTGTATTCACTTCACAAGATGGTAACTCAGACTAGTGTCAGTCTAACGAATGAGTTATGATAATCTGGCTGAGGCTACCTGACGTCCAATGAACCAAATGCAAAGACATAAAGATACGCCAAAGCCGGAACTGGCGATCTGGACTCCGCCCACAGAATACTGTGGTTACGGAACCCAGAACAAGAAAGGAATCACTACCACCAGAGTAGAAGAATCTCCAACCAACCTACAATCAAGAAAGCTGTCAAAGCTACACGCCTCACCAGACAGCAGCGGCAAGGCGAGGAAACGTACACTGCCGTTACATACACTAACCCCTAGGGCAGGTAATTGGGGCTATAGCGGCCACGAGGCAGCAAAAATACCGCTGGTTGAACTTAACAAATAGTAACAAACTGAACGCAATAAACAGTAATTAGGAGTCCAGGAAAGCTAATCAGATCCGCCTTCCCCAAGCACTCCACACACTGCTCTTCACCGTGGCAACACTACGAGCAGGAACACGAACCCAAGTCACTGGAGAATACCAAGTTCTCACAATAGTGGACGTGTCTCTGCTTGAATCCAAATGTACTTAACTTAAAACTTGCAGGATCCGGTTTACGACGAGGTCGTGCACCCTCGTGACCACAGGGCTTCGCTCCAGCAGTCCTTGAACGCCACCAGCGGTCCCGGCGTGTTCTAGCACTGCGCGGACCTGGCTCCTCCATGAGTTCCTAACCTAACAGTCTCACTCGCACGACACGGAAAAACAACGACGTCGCCCCAAAGATAGGGCAACAGTCACTATATATCGATAACCCCCGCTGCTGCCACTAGCGGGCAGTCAACGCTTGCGAAACGAGTGCCGCCAGTCAAGACGAGAAGAAGACAAACAACCGCAATCGTGCCAACTAAAGGATACGGTCTGGCCTCTAACAGAGGACGGAAGCTAAAAATAGCACCAACGCAAGCCGCAGCACAGCTCACGTGGAGTGGCGCCAAACCACCTATCTTCCGAAGAAAAATTTCGAATTCGCACTCTCAATCGGTAAAGTAATGGCGAAGGTCTTTTGTTTGATGTCTTTCCTCATGGTGCAACGATCGAGTCTGAAGTGTATTCTGCTAACGTCTGGAAATTGAAGAAACGACTTCAGCGTGGTCACCTCCACAGAGACAGGAACGAGCTCCTCCTTCTGCATGACAACGCAAGGCTTCACACAAGTCTGCGCACTCGAGAGGAACTCACAAAAGTTCACTGAACTGTTCTTCCTCATCTATCCTGCAGCTCGGCTCTCGCAGCTTCCGAATTCCAACTGTTGGGCCCACTGAAATATACACTCTGCTGGAAGCAGGATGTGGACGATGGGGATGTTATTGATGCAGCAAGACTTTGGCTCCGAAGTCGACCAGTAGTTCAAATGTTCATATGGCTCTGAGCACTATGGGACTTAACATCTGAGGTCATCAGAACTTAAACCTAGCTAACCTAAGGACATCACACACATGCATGCCCGAGGGAGGATTCGAACCCGCGACCATAGCAGTCGCGCGGTTCCAGACTGAAGCGCCTAGAACCGCTCGGCCACAGCGGCCGGCCGACCAGTAATGTGGTGCCATTGGTGAATACAGGTCCTCCCAGTAAGGTGGCGTAAGGCCGTCGCACTGAACGGAGATTATGTTGAAAAAGTAAGGTTTTTTAACCGAAAGAGTGTAGAATAATATGGGGTATTGGTATCCTGCATAAAACCAATCTACTTTCCACTGCACGTAGAATATTGTGGGATTTGTTGTGTGCCGCCTTCAAAGTGTTGCATTTTTAATGGGCAGCAGCGTATATTTAGTAGAGAGAGTGGTGTGCAAATACGACACTATTACCGAACACGTCTGAAGGTGAGCGGGATCGGATGCTCGGAAGGCGGCATCCAGCAGAGGGGAGGGGAGCCTCGCCAGCCCCTGGTCTGACTGTGGCGGCGACCGCCCTGAGTTATCGCCGCTATAATTTTTCATTCCGGACCAGCGTGAGGCGCCGGGCAGGCTCTGTTTCTTGACTAATAGCTCCTGAGGCGCAGGAGATGGCCGTAATTATAATTAAGTACGCGTCATAAAAACTTTATTTAGCACTAACTGCCACAAGATGATACCGATATTCAAACTTCGGTACGAGGTCTACCAGCAGAGGAGCGGAGAACATCGTGCATAAATCTCAGCAGATCTCGTAGCAATAATGTTCACAAATAACTGCGTCTTGTAAAATCTGACTGGCTGAGTTGATACGTTCAGCCACAGGAAATTTTACTTTTTACTAGCTCAGAGCCCGCTACTTCGCTTGCGTAGACAGTGTGGCCTGCACAGATTTCGTTTTTCGTTTATTCGAATTTGTACGTTGTTACGCCAATTGCTAGTGTGTCTACCCATGCACTGTGCAAACAGTGCATCTAGTCTACGCAAACTAAGTTGCAGACAGGTTATCAAAATTTAATAAAGCAATTTTCGTAAAAGACTTACACTCTTTTTAAAAAGTTTAATTCAATTTGTATATTCTTACGCAGGTTGTTCATGTACAAATCAATACTGTACATCGCCATCTCAAACGGATATTCCCGTCCATGGAAACGCATTTAAACGTGATATCCATGTTGTCGCCAGAAGTTATTAGTTTTCGTACTAATTACATCAAAAATAATTTTATAGATGCATATTATGCCCACAGAAAGATTAATGTATTAAAGATTCGTTTAGTTTTTGTGCGCAGTTGTAATAAAGCCGATTTGTAGTGGTGATTGTTAAATAACTTTATTTGATTTATTTCATAAATTTCTACATCTTCTACATTTTTCACGCTAGTTAACGTTCGGCCCTGGTAGTTGAGTGGCCATGCCTAAGGGCCCGGGTTCGATTCCCGACAGCGTCGGAGATTTTCTCCGCTCGGGGACTGGGTGCTGTGTTGTCCTTATAATCATGATTTCATCCCCATCTACACCAAGTCGCCGAAGTGGGGTCAACTCGACTTGCACCAGGCGAACGGTCTACGACACTGGAGATTCTAGCCACACGGCATTTACATTTACGCTAGTTAGCGCCATAGAAGCATGGCCTTTTCGAATGTACCTCTGACCAAAGAGCGATTCTGATTGCTGGAGTCGGCGGTTTCTGTTAATCCTGCGCTTTGAGTTCCTGTGGAGATATTTTCGTAGAAACTTCCATCCCCTAAAACATATTTCTTTACTTCTAACCGAAAAATCAAATGCCAATGTTCATAGATATACTTTTAAACGGAGAAGCCAGATACAAACTTTCACATATTTAGTTCTAAGAATGCTTTCATAATGAAGTATTTTCATAAAACTTTTCATCTCCTATATTACCCCATACAGGCTGAAATGCCAAAAACACTCAAATAAATGTTTTTTGTTTCTAATTTAGAAGTCAAAAACCATTTCAACAGATATAGCTTTAAAATTCCTTTAGTAACTATTTTATAATGAATTATTTTCAAAAAATCTTGCACCCACTACTTCACAGTCTTTAGGGGTTAAATTTCCAAAACTGTTGAAAAAAATTATTTTTAATTTTCGTAGTTCTTGGTTCAAAATTATTTTCATAGCGATGTAATTTCAAAAAATTTTAAGCCCCTTTTCATCCCCTTGGAAGTGAAATTTCGAAAAATCCCTTTATAAACGATGCTTAAGTATTAGATCACCACCCTCTTCAAATTTCAAGTTTCTATCCTTAGCGGTTGGGGCCAATCGATGATGAGTCAGTCAATCAGGACATTTCCATTTATATAAACACACAGATTAAAATACTCTTCACTGAACTTACTGCCTTACATCAAGTCTTTGTAATTTGAGATTCACCAATAGCACATGTGAAATGTCATTAATACAAACCCCTACCAATAAAGTAGAATCCGAGCTCCACACTTATCATTTGCCCATTTTCTGTCCAACATTGCAAGCCATTGGTTCTGTTTCGTCATTCAAGTGATACTGGCTTTACTAATAACGGACAAAAACTTTGAGTAATATTTGCTTATAGTTGCTCAGTACAAAAATAATAACACTAGTGCGATGTAAACCGAAATATGTTGCAGCGTAAGTGTTGCCACATTCGCAGTAGGCAAAATAACACTGTGCCATCTTGAAAAAAGACACATCCATAGCTGTCGAAGCGTTTGCTTACGACACCAGTCTACATCGTATAAACACCGTCACCACAACTGCTGCCGCTACTGTTTCATCAGAGACTGCTGCCTCTAATCTAGTGGCTCGTGACGTCATTCTCATGGCTTCATACTAGACCAACGTCAGAATTACGACGTGCCTTATGAGTCAAATTTAGTTTAGTGTAATTTTAAGTTGTTTTGATGGCCCATTGTCTAGATAATTCAGCACGTTCAAGTAACATAGGGAGTCTCTCGCAAACTGCTAATTCTGTCCGTGTGCAAATAAGTTTACAGTATAGTGGCTGAACCGGACAGAAGGGGCAAGGGAGTAAAAACATACTGGTACAACACGTTTGGCAGCAGCAGAGGTTGAGGGTTGGAAGTGGTTGGCTGTGGTAGGGGCATACACGTTTTTTATCTGAATATTGAGTTTATTAACAACACAATCAACAAGACCATTCCAAGCAAGCCACAAAATCTGCTATTGAAATGTACACAGTAACGATGGGAACTTAACAAAAATCTTCTAAATAATACACAAAGTGTGGTATCGTCCAAAGATCACGATGCGATACTAAAGTCAAAAAGTGTAATCGTCACCATGGAAGTTAGCGATGTCTCGCTGCAATCAGCACTGACGAATGGGAGACACTGGCACAGCCACACCCCCGGTCCCAGCTCCGTAGCGCCACCACACAGAGACTGATACACAGCCGAGCAGAGGAAGGCTCAGCCCAGTTCGTGACCTCCAATCAAGCAGTCGACGACGTCTAGTTAGGATTCATGTGTTACTCATGTCTTAGGTGGAACTGTATTTTTGAACATTGAGAAGTTTGTACTGCGAGAGAAGAGTTTAGTAAATACGTGTATCAAGTGCTGCTTAATGATGGCACACGTTCCTGTGACTGTGGATTACATAAAGCTAAATAAATATTCTTTATCATTCTTGTATTAAAGTGAACCAATATTTCATATGTTGTGCGTGGGCTGTTAGGAAAGTAAGGTCCGATCAGGCGCGAAATGGAAACCACAGTGAAACTCCGATGAAGCTTTGCTCAGATGTGTTGGGCGGTGTCTCTATTACGCCCGTCGATCGCGTCACGTCGCTCTTTTTAGTTCTAAGCCCAAGGTGAGCACGTATAGATGCCTAGAGAACAGTGTCACATGCCAAGTATGAGTGCCAGGTGAGAGATTTCGCCTGATGACATGCAGCCCACATAGCACAACTGTCATGTATTTCCTTCTTCATGACAATTCTCACGCCGGTCGCGGTGGCCGAGTGGTTCTAGGCGCTTCGGTCCGGACTGCGCGGCTGCTACGGTCGCAGGATCGAATCCTGCCTCGGGCATGGATGTGTGTGATGTCCTTAGGTTAGTTAGGTTTAAGTAGTTCTAAGTTCTAGGGGACCGATGACCTCAGATGTTAAGTCGCATAGCGCTCAGAGCCATTTGAACCATTTGACAGTTCTCAGCCACTCTCTGCAGCGCCAATCGAAATGCTCCTGCAGCGTTTTAGATGGAAAATGTTCATCACCCGCAGTACAGCCCGTAATTGTCTCCCCCTGACAGTCATCTCTGCTCACGAACCGCTGGCTATGAAGATAGCATTTGGGCATAGACAACGAGCTGTAGACCAGCGCAGGGAGTTGACATAAAGCACGGGCGTCTGCCTTCTGTGACGAGGTTTGAAAGTCGGAGCCACGATTATGTGTAGAAGTAGCTGGAAGCTGTAGCTGACTGTTGCAAATAAAACATTTTTTTTTTATTTTCACAGTGGTTTCCATTTGGCACCGATCGGACCTTGCTATCCAAATCGTCCGCTAGTTCCGGCCAACCATCTCCCAGAACAATCAGAAAACGCCCTATTACGACCGGATAATTGTCATTTTATCAGGTCGTAACACAAAAAACATATATCTTTAACATATTGCAGCGTGTCAGCAACTGTGAAATGTACAGCAAATAAACAATTTTTTCAGCCTTCAGTTGCAAGGTAATTTTACTCGTTTACCTAGGTTTCGATTCCAGTAATGGAATCTTCTTCAGAACCTATAAATTAAACCACATACGGACATATATTACTCACTAAAATGCATTATCTGTCTAATGATTGAATATTAAAGAAATTGTGATACTTACAAAGAATTAAATTATTTTGTGAGCCAAACACTGGCCATGTCACAGATTAAAAATTGAAACAATAAAGACGCATAATCATAAGATTATGTCAGTCAAAATTAAAACCATTAAGGCGAACGTAGACGGAGCTACGCCGGCCAGAAATCAGGACCACACGAAAGCGGCTCGAAAACTAGGCGTTGTGAGCAGTTACGCGGCGAGGCTCGGCCGCGGCCAAGCGCATGCGCAAGCGCAAGCGCAGGGGCGGGAGACAAACTGTCTCAAAATTACTTAGAGCAAATATACATATAAACAAAATATGACAAAGCCGTCCTACAATTGGACAAACCTATCTATTGGTATAGCAACATTAAACAATTTACCTGAGAACAAACTACAAAGCCAAGGTATAATTATTTTTTTTTTGTAAATATTATAGTAAGAGGGCGTAACCCCGCGACAGTAACTAAAAATTAGTGTCAAAACCATGCGTGCTAAGCATAAAATGTCTAACATAAAAACGCCTTAGCAACTATGTGTCATTACCAAGCATATAACGAAAAACACACATGTACATTCGCATTATAATAAAGGGACAAAGCAGAGAGGGAAACAGCATCGGCCATTCGAGGCGGACTGTTGGTCAACTCCACTGGAGTAAAGGTTGAAATCCTTCGAAATAACTTCTATTTTTTAATTGCAGCTGATCATTAAGTAAGTTGTCTCTATCAATACTAAGATGTTTAAAAATTTTGCAATTCTTCGAGGGTGTCTAGCCTACATCCCTTTACTTCATTATGCAACAGTTCTGCGTCTTTTAGAGGCTTGGGAGCATGCGCCTTTTCGACCAGATGTTCAGCAAATGTAGATCCTCGAGTTCCATCACCGCTTTTTGTCGGCAGATGCTCTTTAAACCTAACAGACAGGGCAATTCCTGTCTGGCCAATGTAATAAGAAGGACATTCAGCACACGTGATTTTATACACACCTGACAGCGATGATTTATCATTACCTTTATCCAGGGAATGAACTAAGTTCTTTTTGAGGTTGTTGGTGGTAGAGTATGAAACTTTACCCCTAGGTTTTTTAATAAACGACCTACCTTATAGGATATGTTACCTATAAAGGGAACTGATATGTATTTCGTTGCCTGGTGTTGATTGTGAGTATCTGAACTGGAAAGGGTGGTAGTCTTCTTTCGTGTTTTTTTATTGAACAACTGTCTCACTATACTGGGATTATATCCATTATTCTGAGCGATGTTTTCGAGGACTTTTAATTCGTTCTGTAAGTTGACTGGCGAAAGTGGAATGGAAAGAGCTCGATGGATACTCGAGTGAAAAAAGGCCATTTTTTGGGCCTGAGGATGGGTGGAATCAGCTGGGATGATGATGTCGGAATAGGTTGCTTTCCGAAAAATTTTGAAATCTATTTTGTTGCCTTCATTATAATGCGAATGTACATGTGTGTTTTTCGTTACATGCTTGGTAATGACACATAGTTGCTAAGGCGTTTTTATGTTGGACATTTTATGCTTAGCACGCATGGTTTTGACACTAATTTTTAGTTACTGTCGCGGGGTTACGCCCTCTTACTATAATATTTACAAAAAAAAATTATTACACCTTGGCTTTGTAGTTTGTTCTCAGGTAAATTGTTTAATGTTGCTATACCAATAGATAGGTTTGTCCAATTGTAGGACGGCTTTGTCATATTTTGTTTATATGTATATTTGCTCTAAGTAATTTTGAGACAGTTTGTCTCTCGCCCTGCGCTTGCGCTTGCGCATGCGCTTGGCCGCGGCCGAGCCTCGCCGCGTAACTGCTCACAACGCCTAGTTTTCGAGCCGCTTTCGTGTGGTCCTGATTTCTGGCCGGCGTAGCTCCGTCTACGTTCGCCTTAATGGTTTTAATTTTGACTGACATAATCTTATGATTGTTTGTTGTTGTTGTGGTCTTCAGTCCTGAGACTGGTTTGATGCAGCTCTCCATGCTACTCTATCCTGTGCAAGCTTCTTCATCTCCCAGTACCTACTGCAACCTACATCCTTCTGAATCTGCTTAGTGTATGCATCTCTTGGTCTCCCCCTATGATTTTTACCCTCCACGCTGCCCTCCAATACTAAATTGGTGATCCCTTGATGCCTCAGAACATGTCCTACCAACCGATCCCTTCTTCTGGTCAAGTTGTGCCACAAACACCTCTTCTCCCCAATCCTGTTCAGTACCTCCTCATTAGTTATGTGATCTACCCATCTAATCTTCAGCATTCTTCTGTAGCACCACATTTCGAAAGCTTCTATTCTCTTCTTGTCCAAACTATTTATCGTCCATGTTTCACTTCCATACATGGCTACACTCCATACAAATACTTTCAGAAAAGACTTCCTGACACTTAAATCTATACTCGATGTTAACAAATTTCTGTTCTTCAGAAACGCTTTCCTTGCCATTGCCAGTCTACATTTTATATCCTCTCTACTTCGACCATCATCAGTTATTTTGCTCCCCAAATAGCAAAACTCCTTTACTACTTTAAGTGTCTCATTTCCTAATCTAATACCCTCAACATCACCCGACTTAATTCGACTACATTCCATTATCCTCGTTTTGCTTTTGTTGATGTTCATCTTATATCCTCCCTTCAAGACACCATCCATTCCATTCAACTGCTCTTCCAAGTCCTTTGCTGTCTCTGACAGAATTACAATGTCATCGGCGAACCTCAAAGTTTTTATTTCTTCTCCATGGATTTTAATACCTACTCCGAATTTTTCTTTTGTTTCCTTTACTGCTTGCTCAATATACAGATTGAATAACATCGGGGAGAGGCTACAACCCTGTCTTACTCCCTTCCCAACCACTGCTTCCCTTTCATGTCCCTCGACTCTTATAACTGCCATCTGGTTTCTGTACAAATTGTAAATAGCCTTTCGCTCCCTGTATTTTATCCCTGCCACCTTTAGAATTTGAAAGAGAGTATTCCAGTCAACATTGTCAAAAGCTTTCTCTAAGTCTACAAATGCTAGAAACGTAGGTTTGCCTTTCCTTAATCTTTCTTCTAAGATAAGTCGTAGGGTCAGTATTGCCTCACGTGTCCCAGTATTTCTACGGAATCCAAACTGATCTTCCCCGAGGTCGGCTTCTACTAGTTTTTCCATTCGTCTGTAAAGAATTCGTGTTAGTATTTTGCAGCTGTGGCTTATTAAACTGATTGTTCGGTAATTCTCACATCTGTCAACACCTGCTTTCTTTGGGATTGGAATTATTATATTCTTCTTGAAGTCTGAGGGTATTTCGCCTGTTTCATACATCTTGCTCACCAGATAGTAGAGTTTTGTCAGGACTGGCTCTCCCAAGGCCGTCAGTAGTTCCAATGGAATGTTGTCTACTCCGGGGGCCTTGTTTCGACTCAGGTCTTTCAGTGCTCTGTCAAACTCTTATGATTATGCGTCTTTATTGTTTCAATTTTTAATCTGTGACATGGCCAGTGTTTGGCTCACAAAATAATTTAATTCTTTGTAAGTATCACAATTTCTTTAATATTCAATCATTAGACAGATAATGCATTTTAGTGAGTAATATATGTCCGTATGTGGTTTAATTTATAGGTTCTGAAGAAGATTCCATTACTGGAATCGAAACCTAGGTAAACGAGTAAAATTACTTTGCAACTGAAGGCTGAAAAAATTGTTTATTTGCTGTACAAAAAACATAGTAGAAGTCTTAATCAGAGAAAAGCCTATCGCTAGTATTCAAAAACAGAGTGTAAAAGTTGGCAAATAAATGCAGAATATCAAGGACAACCTTTATGATTAAAAGGGTCAATGCCAATATTCACACGACAGCGGTTAAAGTACTCAGTGAATAGAACAAGAACCGATGAATGAAAGACCTAGTGATGCAAAAAACAGTTGGTAGGTACCATGTATAATTTTGGTATCTGAATCGATTGTGAGCGAGCAGCGATGTTGTAAAGCTGTATCGCAGAAGTTAGAGTCTTATCTTTGGTGTGCGCGAAGGAGCAGTAGCAGATAGTGGTTACCTGTCTTAAAGTGAGGAAGCAGTTGTAATGTTATGTCTCAAATGTAAAGTCTCAATTTATCGATGTGTTTAATTAAGATGACTATGGAATGGTAACTGATCTGAGAAGAAGGAATTGTAATGGAATCTTTTATTTACGTGAAGAGGAGTATAACGTATTTTTTTTGAAGTCACTCTTATCATTGCAGCGCCATTTTTCACCTACCTCTCTCTTACAATTTTTAATCGATCTTAGTTTGTTTTTTAAGTAGAAAAGGAACCAAGTATGTTACAAAAATAATTAGATTTGCAACTAACAGAGAACTCATTGCACCTCACGAGTCTTTCTGTGTAGACATAGTAATTTGCAGCTTTAGCATAGCAGTGCGCAAGACAGACCAGTATTGCAACGCGTTATCCAGATTTGCGTAGAATAGAGGTAAGGACTATATATTTTGATGTTCTTTTTGAATCGGGGCCAACTTATGTCATTAAGAGTCAGATTTTTTCCGTGTTGTGTATCACTTTTAGTTCTGGGATCTGGAATCAGTTTTGCAATACTAACTATCGTAGGTTTTATGTCAAAGTTCATTATTCAGGCAGTTTATGCTGTTCAAAATTCTTTCAGTCAGATTGTTAACTTTTACATTATAAAATACTTCCCTTTACATTAGGACAATTAATTATTGTTACAGTGCAGCTTTGCCTTCAAATTACGGCAGTACAAGTTTCATTACGACAGTTCATTTATTATTACAGCTCAGATCTTACAATCAGAAAACAGTACTTCAGTCTTATTTTTATTTATTTAGATGACTTCCACAATACAATTAAATTACACTAGGTGAAACCAATGCCTGTAATTCACATAACAGCAATTTAAATCCACAATAAAATGAACAAATTTTATCTGAAAATAGATCTATATAACGGTACCAAAACAGGACAAAAATGGTACTAGATCATGGAATCCACATAAATCTCGCTCTATTTTCATGTGCTCAAAATCACTTAGAGACAAGACGAAACAGTTAAATAATGACTTGGCTCAATAGCACAGCCATCATGTCCAGCTAACTAGTCGGAACCAACTACACAAGTCAGTTACAGGCATTATTAATACAAGGTCAGTTGGTAGAGTATCACAGCTCTTGTAAGCTTAGTAGCAATAGCGCCTGTTGTATTGCCTACCAGTGCACAGTCGACCATACGGTGAACACACTTAAAAACAAAAACGCGCTGGCCCTTGGGAAACCCCGTATGCCAGACGCCACACACAGCACACGCTGCCATCATTGCCCTTCCTCTTTCCAAACAGACTCCCAGGACGCCAAGGCAACACTGGCCAGCCTGTCGTCATCGCCCTCTGGAGCTCTCTCGTGTCGTCAGCGGCCGACTGCCACTCGGTTCCACATGCGCACTCAAGTCCAGTCTGCCCCACTGCTCCCCCACAAACTGATCTCCAGCGACTGCGGCCGCTACCTCTCTGATGCCGAGTGACGCTGGAGCAGGGCTGCTCCCGACGCCAGCGCTCTGCTGGAAAAGGAAGAGAACTGCTGACGCCTTGGGGCACCTGCTGCAGGGATCGTAACATGCTCTGTGCTGCGAAACCACGGCACAATACAAAAACAAAAATTACTAGGAAAATGTCACAACAAAAATCAGGCAGAACGTTATTGTGATCAATCGATTCAATTTGATCAGAGACCAACGAAACTGGTATTAGATTTTGTCTGGGCAAAGTACACTGGTGCGCGAAACATGACGAAATTAAATTTCCCGTGATGTGACAATGCCAAGTACATACTAAGAAAAAAAGAAGGCACCACGAAGAAATTACTCGAATGGGATGCTCATTGATAAATATGATGAACATTTACGGACAAACAAATGATTACAATTTCAGAAAAATTGGATGATTTATTCAAGAGAAAAAACTTCACAAATTGAGCAAGTCCATAAAGCGTTTGTCCACCCTCGCACTTATGCAAGCAGTTAGTCAGCTTGGTATTGATTGCTAGAATACTCGGATATCCTCCTGAGGAGTATCGTGGTAAATTCTGCACAATTGATGCGTTATATCGTCAAAATCTCGAAGCGGTACGAGGGCCCTGCCCATAATGCTCCAAAGGTTCTCGATTTGGGAGAGATTCGGCGACGTTGCTGGCCAAGGAAGGATTTGACAAGCTGTAGAAATTCTCGCCCTGTATGGGCGGGAATTACTTTCCTGAAACTTAAGAACATGATGGCTTGCCACATAGGCCAACAAAACAGGGCGTACAATATCGTTGACCCACCGCTGCACTGTAAGTGTCTAGCAAATGACAACCAAAGAGGTCCTGTTTTGAAAAGAAATGGCACACCATACCATCACACGCGGTTGCAGGATAGCATGGCGCGCAGCAATCAGGCTGGTATCCCTCTGCGGACCGAGGCGCCTCCAGACGCGTCTCAGCTCGTCATCGGGACTCAGTTCGAAGCGGGACTCATCTCTGAAGACAATTGTACTCCAGTCAAACAGATTTTAGGTCGAAGACATTTGTGGAAACGCTCCAGACATTGGTAGGATACCAGCCAGACCGTCGCCCGTCATGGGTCCCGGCAGTCAGGAGTGATGGTCTGGGGTGCCATTTCTTTTCGTAGCACGACCGTTATGGTTGTCACCGACACCATCCTTACAACACAGAGGTACGTCGGGTATATCTTATGCCCCGTTTCGTTGCCTTCCAGGGAAGGCCATCCTGGGCTTACATTTCAGCAAGATAATGCCCACCCACACAGGGCGAGGGTTTATCTTGCTTGTCTTCGTGCTTGCCAACCCCTTCCTCGGTCATCAAGGTCAGCGGATCTCTCCCCAGTTGAGTACGTTTGGAGCACTACGGGCAGAGCCCTTCGACCGGCTCGGGATTTTGACAATCTAAGGCGCCAATTGGACCGAATTTGCCTTCATACCCCTCAGGAGGACATTCAAGTATCACATCAATCATTGCCAAGCATAATAATTCCTCGTATAAGGGCTAGAGGTGGACGAACCTGTTATTGATTTGCTCAATTTCTGAAGCTCTTTCTCTAGAATACATCATCCATCTTTTTCTGAAACAATAATTATAGTATAACAATAAGCGTAGTATAGTATAGAAGGAAGCTGAAAGAAATACGCAGTGAGACCGACAGAAATGGCACATTTATTCAAAGATAATAATTATACTGAAGTTATATCTATTACTGATGATTCCCGGGACATTGCAAAAGGCGGGGCATCGTTGTCAATAGGATGTGTGTTCACCTCGGATGGTAGTGCATGGTCTGCAACGTGCTTCCATGTTGGCCAGAAGGTTGGTAAGGAATTCTTGTGTTAGGGCACGTCATTCCTCCAACAGGGTGGAAAACTGCTGGGTGATCAATGTTGCAAGTGGACATGCTGCAGTACGGCTCGCCAGCGCACACCACACGCACTAGATGGAATTTAAGTCGGAGAAATAGGCACACTACTCCATTCGCGGAATGTCCTCCACCAGAGCTGTTCGAAGCGGTCACTCATTGTCATCCGTAGAAATCGAATCAGGACTGAATCCACCCGTGAAATGACGCACATAGTGGAGGAGTACAGTCTCACAATAACGAAGACTGATGAGTGAACCAAGTTCAAAGATTTGGAGGTCAGTAGCCCGGTGCTACATTATGCACGGGAAGTGAACGCAACGGTCACTCATCACTGATCTGGCCCCTATGCTCTTGGCGCCATCGCAAACGGTGCCTCCGATACACGGAATACAATGTACTGTCATCGGGAATAGTGACCGTCCCCATCCAGCCGCCGTGAAAGTGTGGACCGTGAGAAGTTGCGTGTCTTACAGTGCTGGTAAATTTTGGATCTGGAAGCGTCATGACACACAACAACAGCAAAGGTAATCCAACCATTACCTATAGTACTTGATTCAGATGCTTTTGAAATGGAAAAATTCAATTTAAGTCCTAAAAAGTATATAGGACCTGACAATATAGGTAAAGACACAATCTTCTTGAGATTTGTTATCTTCTTACTCGTACCAGGTGCAGGAACAGTACCATAAGTGCCAGATATATTCACCAATTGTTTGTAGACCATTACCTATAGTACTTGATTCAGATGCTTTTGAAATGGAAAAATTCAATTTAAGTCCTAAAAAATATATAGGACCTGACAATATAGGTAAAGACGCAATCTTCTTGAGATTTGTTATCTTCTTACTCATACCAGGTGCAGGAACAGTACCATAAGTGCCAGTAATATTCACCAATTGTTTGTAGACCAGCATTCGTCTGCGACGGCGATATCCAAAACAACAGCAAAGGTAATCCAACCATTACCTATAGTACTTGATTCAGATGCTTTTGAAATGGAAAAATTCAATTTAAGTCCTAAAAAGTATATAGGACCTGACAATATAGGTAAAGACGCTGTATAATTTGTCGGCCACACAGCCTTAGTCTTTTTAAAGGCTGAGCGGCGTCGATGCGATTGCGTAACCACATGCAATGTGACAGGCCCCTGAGGGGGGGGGGGGCCAGAGAGCATCCCAGGGTGCCCCAGAGAGCTACAACACTAAGAAGAATCGCTTCTCGGCTTTTGGCAAGATCAATGTGTAGTTTTTATTAATGATAATATATCATACAATCTCCAACAAATTTACAATCTTCCATATTAGATGTACCACTTATCTTAGACCAAATATATATCTTTTCATCACAATTAACCTTACGCCTACAATTAAGAGACAATGGACCATAAGGTACTAGATAAGAACCTTCACTCAATACAAGAATTTCAGCCAAATGTACAGTACGAAATGCCAAAACTTCACGTGACGTAAATCCTTCAAGGTCAGTCCTGGAAGCGTCATGACACACAACAACAGCAAAGGTAATCCAACCATTACCTATAGTACTTGATTCAGATGCTTTTGAAATGGAAAAATTCAATTTAAGTCCTAAAAAGTATCTAGGACCTGACAATATAGGTAAAGACACAATCTTCTTGAGATTTGTTATCTTCTTACTCGTACCAGGTGCAGGAACAGTACCATAAGTGCCAGATATATTCACCAATTGTTTGTAGACCACCATTCGTCTGCGACGGCGATATCCAAAACGGCGACCCATTGTTGAATGATGCTATTCATATTCATAAGAATTTCAGCCAAATGTACAGTACGAAATGCCAAAACTTCACGTGACGTAAATCCTTCAAGGCCAGTCCTGGAAGCGTCATGACACACAACAACAGCAAAGGTAATCCAACCATTACCTATAGTACTTGATTCAGATGCTTTTGAAATGGAAAAATTCAATTTAAGTCCTAAAAAGTATATAGGACCTGACAATATAGGTAAAGACACAATCTTCTTGAGATTTGTTATCTTCTTACTCGTACCAGGTGCAGGAACAGTACCATAAGTGCCAGATATATTCACCAATTGTTTGTAGACCACCATTCGTCTGCGACGGCGATATCCAAAACGGCGACCCATTGTTGAATGATGCTATTCATATTCATAAGAATTTCAGCCAAATGTACAGTACGAAATGCCAAAACTTCACGTGACGTAAATCCTTCAAGGCCAGTCCTGGAAGCGTCATGACACACAACAACAGCAAAGGTAATCCAACCATTACCTATAGTACTTGATTCAGATGCTTTTGAAATGGAAAAATTCAATTTAAGTCCTAAAAAGTATATAGGACCTGACAATATAGGTAAAGACACAATCTTCTTGAGATTTGTTATCTTCTTACTCGTACCAGGTGCAGGAACAGTACCATAAGTGCCAGATATATTCACCAATTGTTTGTCGGCCACACAGCCTTGGTCTTTTTAAAGGCTGAGCGGCGTCGATGCGATTACGTCACGTGAAGTTTTGGCATTTCGTACTGTACATTTGGCTGAAATTCTTGTATTGAGTGAAGGTTCTTATCTAGTACCTTATGGTCCATTGTCTCTTAATTGTAGGACTAGGCGTAAGGTTAATTGTGATGAAAAGATATATATTTGGTCTAAGATAAGTGGTACATCTAATATGGAAGATTGTAAATTTGTTGGAGATTGTATGATATATTATCATTAATAAAAACTACACATTGATCTTGCCAAAAGCCGAGAAGCGATTCTTCTTAGTGTTGTAGCTCTCTGGGGCACCCTGGGATGCTCTCTGGGCCGCCCCCCCCCCCCCCCTCAGGGGCCTGTCACATTGCATGTGGTTACGCAATCGCATCGACGCCGCTCAGCCTTTAAAAAGACTAAGGCTGTGTGGCCGACAAACAATTGGTGAATATATCTGGCACTTATGGTACTGTTCCTGCACCTGGTACGAGTAAGAAGATAACAAATCTCAAGAAGATTGCGTCTTTACCTATATTGTCAGGTCCTATATACTTTTTAGGACTTAAATTGAATTTTTCCATTTCAAAAGCATCTGAATCAAGTACTATAGGTAATGGTTGGATTACCTTTGCTGTTGTTGTGTGTCATGACGCTTCCAGGCCTGGATCTTGCCAAAAGCCGAGAAGCGATTCTTCTTAGTGTTGTAGCTCTCTGGGGCACCCTGGGATGCTCTCTGCCCCCCCCCCCCTCAGGGGCCTCTCACATTGCATGTGGTGACGCAATCGCATCGACGCTGCTCAGCCTTTAAAAAGACTAAGGCTGTGTGGCCGACATATTATACAGCTTTTAACACAGGGAGATAACGCGCTATACATGGGCCTGCAAACTCAGCCACAGCGTGTTATCGACTCTGTTCAGACGACAACCAGCGCATTCATTATATGAATAGCATCATTCAACAATGGGTCGCCGTTTTGGATATCGCCGTCGCAGACGAATGCTGGTCTACAAACAATTGGTGAATATATCTGGCACTTATGGTACTGTTCCTGCACCTGGTACGAGTAAGAAGATAACAAATCTCAAGAAGATTGCGTCTTTACCTATATTGTCAGGTCCTATATACTTTTTAGGACTTAAATTGAATTTTTCCATTTCAAAAGCATCTGAATCAAGTACTATAGGTAATGGTTGGATTACCTTTGCTGTTGTTGTGTGTCATGACGCTTCCAGGACTGGCCTTGAAGGCTTTACGTCACGTGAAGTTTTGGCATTTCGTACTGTACATTTGGCTGAAATTCTTCTATTGAGTGAAGGTTCTTATCTAGTACCTTATGGTCCATTGTCTCTTAATACGAAATACTTTTCGTATACACGTTTCGCCTGTTGCACGATATAGCCATCATCTGCTGCTGTAATTGACAGTGGTCCACCACCTCTTCTCCTTCTGGCGCAGTGCCATTGGTTTGTAAGACTCTGCAGGCACGCAAAAACAGTGCTGTGAGCAATAGTAAATCCCTAGGCTACAATTGTCACACTTCCTGCGTCTTTCACTTCCCCGACAATTCTTTCCCGTGTGAACTTGTTCAAAGGCTGTCTCTGGGCTATCTAGTATTAAAGAACAACAATATAACTGCTCGCTGGTTGATGCATGCTGTCTTTCAACTGCCTCATGGCGCGGACTAGCAATATTTGATCTAGTCACGCTGAGCTCACCCCATGCAACGTCCAACTTTCTGTGCACTATTGGATAACCTGTGGCAATATGTTCCCACACTTTCATTGATTTCCACTCAGTAGCTCATGTGTTACGTTACTTTATCTAGCTGTTTCTTAAGTTTTGCAGAGCAGTGTATTACAAGAACTATAAATGTATATTATTGATGTTTCAAGTAATTATTTGCTATCGAAACCTCATCTCTTAAGTGAAACTGTAAGTGGCAGTCAAATAAAATCCGAACACCAGCCACAGTGGGATCAGGGAAGAGATCCATTCAAAAGTATTCACCAAACGCGTTAAAAATTTATCCCACTGGAGGACGAGATGATCAACTCCTGTTTCGTAGAACGCAGTCTGTCGCTGAAGGATCCACAACTCCAGCCATGTTACACTTCCTCGTACGACTGTCAGTGTGGATGTTCAAATGGTTCAAATGGTTCTGAGCACTATGGGACTAAACATCTATGGTCAGCAGTGCCCTAGAACTTAGAACTACCTAAACCTAACTAACCTAAGGACATCACACAACACCCAGTCATCACGAGGCAGAGAAAATCCCTAACCCCGCCGGGAATCGAACCCGGGAACCCGGGCGTGGGAAGCGAGAACGCTACCGCACGACCACGAGCTGCGGACCAGTGTGGATGTGGGCGTTATCGTGCAACGGGATGAACCCGTCCGACAGAATTCCGAGGCGCTTTGAGCTTATGGTGCGCCACAGGTTTTGCAGATGTCATCATTGTGCTGCACATTGATGTGGGTCAACATTTCAGGACCCTGATGAGAAAAGGGCCCCGGCAATCGAAGAAGAAGGTCATGATGACATTACCTGAACTTCTGTGAACAGTTTTGGATCTCCTTGGTGGGGGAGATGTGGGACGTTTCCGATGCTGGCTTTGCCGTTCGCCCTCGGGCGGTCCGGAACGCTGTCGGATGGAATAATTCTGTTGCCCAGTAACGCCCACCCGCACAATCGAACGAAAGCTATGCTTCAGCGATTTTGTTCGGAAACTCCGGTCCTTTCAAATTGTGATTTTCACAACTTTGGCGACCTGAAGAACGACATGCGTTGACGTTGGTTTCAGTAGGTGCAAGAGTGGGTACAGTTGTGGATCCTTCAGCGGCAACTGCGTTCTACGAAACAGGAATTTATCATCTAGTGTCCGTGTGGGATAAATGTATTTATGCGCGTGGTGCTTACTTTTGAATGAAACCATTCCGTAGTCCCGTTGTGGTGGGTGTCCGGTTTTCAGTTGACAGCGCCTTGTGGTTTTATCAGAATATAGAAAATTTGACTTCGTGCTTCGATTGAAATCCCTTAATTACATCGAAAGGCTTTCCTAAGAATATATGCAATGTTCTCATATCAAGCTTCCCAGAATCAGTTTATGTAAACTATCACCGCCCTCCCCCCAAAAAATACATCACAGTGAATAAGAGGTATTTCTGCTTTGCAACACATGTTAGCAAAATTGGGGATAATTTATAAACAAGAAACCAAATGCTGAAACTTTAGACAATAACAAAGCGAATATATAAATAAAAAGGGCGACATGGAAAGAGACGGATAGTTTCAAGCAATTGCATTGGACGAAAGTGGTAGCATAATTACATCAGAATCAAGTTTTATTTCTTAGGGTTTTAGGTTATAGTTTACAAGCACTTTTCATCTGAAGCAGTCGATTTGGAATAGGTCGAGAGGTCGCAATCGATCTTTGGTTTATGAAATGACGGCGGGTTTAGTAGAATACCACCGCAAGTGGACGATGGAACACACTCATTGTGTCGTATATTACTGTGGTAGGAGCTGCAGAAAACAGTCACTATAGCAACTGGTACTGTAATTCCTTCCACAGTTTATCATTAAGTGTTCTGTGTAATCTTTGCTTCTTTCAAAATAGAGTAGCGTTCTCACGATCGTATACTACTGGCAACGAACTCCACCTGGTACAATTTGCATCTCCTGCTCAGTGTGTTGTCACGTTTCTGACAAAGCCAACAACAAGCGAACCTTAGTTATTCAGAGGTGTGCCCAACTGATGCACTACACTGATACACCTTGACGAAAGAAGCAGCGTGTGCATTAGCTGGTGAGAAACGTTTATGCATGTTGATTGGTGTAAGAGCATCTCCCACAAACTCTCGCTTCCCTTCCTTCTCTCAATAAGCAGTACGATCCGATCGATGTAAGATAGCGTTCTTTGCTCGCCAGTAATAATTTTGGATGAATGTAACGTACTGTGCTTGTCATTCCGAAGTTGATGTAGCGTAATTTCTTCTTCACTGTCTCAAGGATGGTAGGATCGTTCTAGTAATCTTTATTGGAGCTGTATCACCAGCAAATACGGGCTACCTAATAATTGTGTCATCACTTTATTCCTCGTCGAACGTAAAGTATTCTTACTAAGGACCTCCGCGTGATTGAACCAAATATCATTTCTTAGTCTTCTTGTTGTCGAATGAAGAACTACAGACATGTTTCGTTCTTTTATTTATTCGACACGATCATCGCCCAACTGTTTGAACCAAATAGCATTTCGTGATCCTCTTGTTGTGGAATGAAGAACTGCAAACGTGTTTCGTTCCTCTATTTATTCGATACAATCATCTCCGAACTACGAGGAGCGTAAACACTGACATCACTTCGTTTTAACAGTGAATGTCTGACATCCAACAGCTAGCATCTTGATGCTCCCAACTGCATCTTCGTTTTTTCCAACTGAATAATTATAATTTTCTTGGCAACTGGATACTGCAGAGACCCTAATAAAGTGAAAGTGTTGTTCATGTCGTGAAAGGGATAGCATATTTTTTTACATTTTTTATTGTCATTCGGCTTGCTTTTGGGGCATATTAGTTGGTCCGTGAATGTTCACTGTATAGGATGGGTAACAATATTGTGTTCTCCTTGTAATTAGAATATTAATTAACCCACATAGGACAAAATATAACAAAACAAATCGTAAGAAAGGGAGAGAAAGAAGAAAAAACAAACAATAAAAAGTTGTGGCAAGCGACTGTATAACCACCACCAAAATTACAGGACTGTGGTGTTGTGTGATCTCTCAACATCTCTACAAGCCTAGCCTAGTTCTGATCACCTTCTACATGGTAGTGTAAAATTCGAGCATTACAGATGGTCCTGACACGTTCATACGCAAAGTCAGTAGGTTCAGTGGACTTAATAGTTCGAAAGTCATAAAGGCGGAATGCCCTTGACCATCAAAGGCTATCGACGTTACTAACTAGAAGACTTTCAGCTCAGGTCTCCTAGTCCTGCCTCCGACATGCAATAACATTGTTCGCCCTTTGTCACAATTACTGTTGGTGTGCTACAACAGGTCGAGTGGTATGACATCTAGCAGTTTTGCAGGGTAGTGCCAGGTGCTCTCTGCGAAGCCAATATAATACAGTCAGGTAACCGACAGTTATCTCCACTGGACAGATTCCCATAATGACCAGAGGTCTTTCTTCTTGTGTAGTTCAGTAGGCCTCAGACTATTAAAGTAAGTTGCCCAGACATTTTTTAATATATAACTAACATGTTCACTTTGAAGATAACGTTATGATACGATGTATAATGATTCGATCTCCTGCGATAATGAGTTTTTGTCTTCTGAATATTAGATATTACATGCGTCATAAAGATCCTTTTATTATGTGGTATCCGTTAGTTTTGAGTCTTTGTCCGCGAAACATTCCTACAGCTCTTCAAACGCATCATTGGTTCTTCCTCTAAGCTACAGGTACCACGAATATCTTCGGCATATGCAAAATGGTCTCGCCCACTAACTTTAGCAAGGGTTCAGCAGCTATGTGCCAGAAAATGGGTCTTTATATAGAACCTTGTGGACAACCCATTTAGATTTTCTTCACTTCTTTTCTGCCATTCGATTACCTATCCTCCATGATGATAAAAAATATATTATAGTGGGGATTCTCATCAGTACGAAGCTGATGCTGACTGCACTATGAAGGCTGCACCTCCATTTTATTCTCTACCTTGTAACTCCTTGTTTAAAATTAATACGTGTACTACAAAAACTTTTAGCTTCAGTGCGCCAGTATTGAATCAGTGATGCGAAAAGTGTGAGTGTGGTCTGATATGAAGCTTCCCAGTTTGAAATCCGTCCTCGCAGCTTTACTTCTGTGAAGTTTGGAAGGTAGGACATGAGGTACTGGTGGAAGTAAAACAGTGAGGATGGGTCGTGAGTCGTCATTGAGTACCTCAGTAGATAGAACACTTGCCCATGAAAGGTAAAGGTCCAGAATTCGAGTCTTGGTCAGGCACACAGTTTTAATGTGCCTGGAAGTTTCACATCAGCTCACTCCCCGCTGCAGAGTGAAAATTCCATTCTGAAAAAAATTTTCCACAGGCTTTGCGAAAGCCATGTATTCGCAATACAATTTCTCCCAGAAGTGCTAGTCTTGTAAGTTTCGCAGGGGAGCTTATGTGAAGTCTGGAAGGCTGGAGGTGAGATACTAGCTGAAGAAAAGCTACGAGAACGGTACATGAGTCGTGCTTGGATAGCTCAGTGTCTCTCCCTCACAACCTGGTTTGCTAACACATATCGCTACAACATGAAAGTCCTGCCAGCAACGTCTTCCTCGGTGCCCCTCGAGGCTGCTGTGGTAGATCACTTGTGCAAAGCCAGCGGTCAAGAGGGAATTCGTTCAATGTGGCAGAGGTGTGACGGCGTGGCATCAGGATACCACACACTATTATTATACCGTCTTACGCGAACTTGATGCCCTCCCACCGCCGTGCGACGTCCATCGCAAACGCCAACGTATGAAAGCCAAACTTCTGTCCCTTCAACGCAACCAAACTGCGAGGCGTGGTAGTGCGGTCACGCCGCGAAGACACCACCTACGAGGAGCCTCCATCCATGCTTCGTCACCGACGACGTTCCCTCGCCTTTGGCCCTTACCAGCCAGCATGGCAACCGCATCAACACCCAATCAGTGGTCATCCCACACTTCGCTGGTCATCAGCGACGATTTTACGATGATTAACCGGCAGCGTTGGTGGCGGCGGTTTCGGATGGTGTTCTCCAATTCCTCACCCACACCCTTAACGATACGGAGGCAGCATTCTTGGGGACAGCGATCACCGCGGTGGCGGCCGCTATCGCTAAAGGCTCGAGGAATAAATTCTCAGGTCCACCGGCCTTCCGGTTGTATTTTATCGGATCTTCAGCACAGTGATCCTTCCACGTTGGACAGAGATGTTCCAGGAGTAGTTCAACTCTTCCTTCCCCGTACTACCAGACACTGTCAATGGTATTTTGATGCCGCTGCCAAAACCCACAGGAGGAACGCAGATCACCCACTTTCGCCCCCTCACATTACTCAACGCAGATTAAAAAATTTACAGACCTCTCTTGGTAGTGTCCATGAGTCCAGACAGCCACAGGTGAATGTCGGGACCTTATTGGCTGGCTTTGTCTTGTCGCCTCCGTGCGGCGCTGGTATCGACAGGCTTCAGCAGCGTCTTCTTCCGAGACCACCACCATGTATGGCTTTCACCCAACCCTTCATAGACGTCATTAGCCGCTTACTTTGCAACTTCACGTCCACTGTCCAGGTGAATGTATGCTTAGCTGGACCGATACCTTTCCGTCGTTCGGTCTGGTAGGGGTGCCCTTTGTCCACTATTTTGTATGTGGTGGCTCTCGAGCTTCTCATCAATGACCTCCTACCCCGTCTTACAGGACTTCCATCTCGCGGCCACACGTTCTGCTGCATGGCCTATGCGGAGGATCGTACGCTCGCCCACGGAAATACACGATGCCATAGTATGGATCCAACATTATGGGCAATCGTCCAGTAGTCACCTCAAAGTTACCATATCGATGATGATCAACGCTGGGCATGGACTCTAAGACGAGGTCCAACACCACTTCCCATTACAACAACGTTCCGTTACCTGGGTATCAACATTATCGGGTCGACTCTGCACACTGCGGCAAAAACGGTCCGCCAGTTGCTGCAGATCATCCATTACCGCGTTCGCCGCAACCTCCCACGCAACTTTACAGAGTGACTTCTGTCAACACATACGTGGCGCCTAAGTTGGTCCATGCTGCCTATGTACTCCCTCTATCGTTGATCCTGGGACGTCAACTCCAAGAGGCCCTTGGGTGCTCCATTCCGGTTAGCACTATCTATAAAATCCGGTACGAGGCCCTCACCCTCCCTTTTATAAAAGGTGGCCTGGAGCCATCATCATTCCTTATACACTGCATCTCGGAAAACCACATGCCAGTCTCACCTGCCCCACTGACCAACAAGGCACACATTGCTTGAGCGCTGTCTCACATTTTCATCTATTTTATGGAATTTCGTTACGTAAAAAATGTTCTTCCCACAACGCGCCCACGATGGGCGAAAGATTTTGAAAAGTAGTTATTGATAATGCGCACCACCTGAAAAGCGTTGGTGGCACAATGCCCGGACGTTCAACGATCGACGGCGTGGAAGATTGTCTATGCACCTTTCTTTCAGGACGTTTTGATACCACATTGTCAGCAGCAAGTCTCACAACAACCATGACTTCCATTTACAGAAGTTGCCTGTGGAGGCAGGGACACAGACGAGCACCGCCTTTCATGCACTATAAAATGCGAGATGTGATTCGTCATTCAATGCATAATGGCCTGTTACCTCTGCGTCCCGCCAGCAACGATCCACTCCCGTCTCCTACTCCTTCCACACACTTCTCATTGTGTCCCAGGGAAATACCCCACTATGACATAGTTTCGAGGCCACGCTATCTCCTACCTATTGCACGAACCCCCGCACTCTACACTTGATTCTTACAGTACCCCCGAACGTTCAGCCTAATATCGTTGCACATTTGCCAGCTATATGAGCAGTGTGATCAATAATCCTCCCGTAGACATGAAGCACCCAACAATCTGCTTTCTTCACGCACCAACATGTCCAGGTCGGCGACCTGAATATGTACAGAGAGAATTGCTCGGTAGACTGCTTATTTTTCAATTATTTTTTCCCTGTACATTTAAATTTTTGTTCATGTTGTAGCGGGAAGTGATTTATTGTTTCCAACTACAGTGCCACATTCCCCTCGGCCTGCGTCACCAGGCCCCACAAAGCTGAGGACGCCACCTCAGCAACCCGTCAAGCATTCTGCTAATGTGGCAGCCTTGTATGGCCATGGTGATATGACGACATTGGGGCTGAGCTGGCAGCAGACTCAGCAGCCTTCGTCCTGTGTTGGCTCAGCACCGCCTGCTGACAGCTGCAAGGTGGTGAGTGCCGTGCGTCCCCGCCGGTGTGGCTTGGGTCGCGGCGACAACAAGCACCTGCAATCCTTCAAATGAATCTGCGGCCCTCGCCCTGGATGACCTGGTGTGTGTTGGGAGCCAAGACAACTGCCTGCAATAGCGAGCTGTGGAGTGGCCCGCCACTGGCTGGCTATGCACACCACATTGGCCTCAGAGGGTCGAACCAGCGATCCACCGTGGACTGGAACGCTGGCAGCCCATCTGCTGCTATGTGTAGTCGGTGGTGTGACATCCCCCGCCACCCAAGAGAGCTGCCACACTTGAATGCTTTGTTAGTGAATCGGCACCTATTTATAAGCAGCTATGCGCCTCTGTTTTGCTAAACGCGCTGCTCTGCGTCACATACTCATAACACTAAATGCTGCGTGTACTTCTTCCAGCGGTTCTACGCCCCCGTGGCCTCTATTTTACTTCCCAACTGCTGGTAAGCGTAACGCACTGTAAACAGGCCCGCGCCTGGCTGTAACTTGCACGCTCAGAAATATTGCACCTAAACTGACTTTTCCTACCCCAAACGGTAGTGCTGCTACAATGAGTTTATCTGCCTGTAATGTCATGGGCCTCGTTTGGGACGTCTCTCCCTCCTCTCGCCCCTTCTCCCTAGCAATGGTTTGATACGCTGATGCATTCTTGTGTATATATATTCAAAAAAGTATAAAAATAATAAAAAAAACGCCAGTGTTCTCAGTTACCTTGATCTTCCTTCTCCATCACATTCGTCATAGATGGGGTGATAGGGGAGGGGGTACGTCGCGAACAGGCCTCAGGTTGCGACCCCTGACCGCTTCGCATTCTGTCCTCCATGTCACGAGTCAGCTTTGTGATCAGGTAAAAATGAAAAGTCGGTAGAGCACCTGTCTAAAGGCAATGGCCCCAGGTTCGAGTATATCTTTAAAAAAGTCGGTAAGCAGTTTTCCGTGAAAGACTATGGCTCCGAGTTCAAGCCTCGGTCAGGTACACAGTTTTAATATGACTGCAACTTTCGTTTGTACTTTCGTTCAGCTCTGAAGCAGTGAAGGCGCCATCGCGTAGAAATTATCTTTTTCAGCTCATTAGTCACAATACGAAATACTGATCTTAAGACATCCCTACAGCTTCATAAATTTCCTTACATGTTGTATTCTAATCTAATCTTCAAGACTTTCAGCCCCAAGGTCCAACCTGTGTTCATCTGTTGCTGTTTTCAGGTCTTGGGTCGTTGTTTATTTTCTGACGACCTTCACGAAAACCATTGGTCCAACATAAAACTATACAACGGTCCACAGTTTACTTGCCACAAATCAAGCACCACACATTTGGTTAAAACAAAGTAAATTTATGTCGAAAATTTGCCATGTAAAGTTTTGGTCTTAATGCACATAATCTTTGATCTCAACAGTTACAGTATCCGAGATCAGTGTGGC
Source organism: Schistocerca nitens (assembly GCF_023898315.1). Lineage (NCBI taxonomy): Eukaryota > Metazoa > Arthropoda > Insecta > Orthoptera > Acrididae > Schistocerca > Schistocerca nitens. The sequence continues at coordinate 502,900,488 of NC_064614.1, read as the reverse complement.
CGTCATTTCTAAAGTCCGTTATCTTAAAACAAAACACGGGCTAGGTCCACGAGCCTTGCTCTCAGCTGCACGTACACACACACACACACACACACACACACACACTCACTCACACACACACACATATTTAATCTTGAAAAGTGAAATATCATGCTGCTTGTTGTCTGACGTCACTTTTCGCAAACATAACTACGAAATGCCCTAAAATCTAGGAGGATGGCTACCGATAGAGAGCAGTATTATCTCCGTTACTGACGTCCTCGAACCAATGCGTTTGCTCTCACATTTCAATCATTTTCCCCTATTAACGCAAAAGATTTCGCCACAAACCACAAGCGTGCCTTCCATCAGTTGCTTCTCCTTTCAGGAGCACTGTTGTTCCATTTGAGAAAATCATATTTCTCTCAGGATAGAGGCATATCAGAAGGAGCACTATCCAGATTGCAAACCAATTGCTTAAGTTTGCACAGTGTCTTGTAGAAAGCTTTGTTATTGTAAAATAGTTTGGTAACACAGTATGTATGTTCGCGTCTACAGGGTGTTTCAGTAACGACGAGACTTTCAGGGGTAAGGAATCCTGGCTCGGAAACGTTTGAGTCTAAGGATGGAACGTGAGAGATGCCTCTGACAGTGGGATATTATAACTTACGAATCATTGCTTCTACAATGTGATGAACTGGTTTACCACGTACAGACTTGCTAGTATCCTACGGCAGGCAAACCCGACAAACTGCTTGTAGAGTTATAAATAATGAGAGATCCTCCTTCGTGGCGAGATCGTTCATTTTATCTGACACCATCCAATTTCTTTTTGTTCGGTAGTGGAAGTCTTGTGCGTGACAGACTTGAGAAGACTAAAGATCATTACCAAAAAGTCTCATAGCCTCTGTCATTGTGTCAAAACCACCGTACAGGGGTTGCTCAAATGGGTGCACTCGAAGATAGTTCGATGACGTCACGAGTGCATAAAACCTGGAAAACGCCAATTTCCAATAATTGTTGTGAATATACTAGTTCTCCAGATGTCTAAATTTAAAAAAGGTGTCTCATTAGATTAATAGCAACATCAGCTAGCTATTGTTGAATTTGAAATTTTCTCATTTCCGCTTATAATTTTCGACTCAGTCGTTTCATTATTTAAAATTGATAATTTTTCGTTCTCCATAATCCATATTGTCACCTGGGATTATAATCCAATCCATCCACTGGAGATTAATTGAAATACAAGGGCAGGTTCATAAATAATACACAAGTTTGCAACAAGACGCAGTGAATGATGTCTCCTTATTGCTGTTTGTTCACATCAGTTACTGGAAAGTGGCGTTTCCCAAGTCTTATGCACTCGTGACGTCATCCGACTACCTTCTAGTGCACCCATTTGAGCAATCCCTGCACTGTGGTGTTGACACAATGTCACAGGCTATTTGACTTTTTGCTAGTGATCTTTATTTAGACTTCTCAAGTCTGTCACGCACAAGACTTCCATTACCGAACAAAAAGAAATTGGGTGGTGTCAGATAAAATACACGAAGGAGGATCGCTCATTATTTATAACTCTACAAGAGTGTCGGGTTTGCCTACCGTAGTACACCAGTTCATCACATAGTAGAAGCAATGATTCGTAAGTTACAATATTCAACTGTCAGAAGCATCTCGCAATAGGTTTCACTTTCCATCCTTAGACTCAAACGTTTCCGAGCCAGGATTCCTTACCCCTGAAAGTCTCGTCGTTACTGAAACACCTTGTAGACGCGAACATACATACTTTGTTACCAAACTAATTTACATGAACAAAGCTTTCTACAAGACACTATGCAAACTTAAGCAATTGGTTTGCAATCTGGATAATGCTCCTTCTGATATGCCTTTATCTTGAGAGAAATATGATTTTTTCAAAAGGAACGACAATGCTCTTGAAAGTAGATGCTACTGATGGTAGGTACACTTGTTGTTTGTAGTGAAATCTTTTGCGTCAGTAGGGGAAAATTATTCAAATGTGAGAGCAAACGCATTGGTTCGAGGACGTTAGTAACGGAGATAATACTGCTCTCTATCGGTAGCCAACCTCCTAGATTTTAGGGCATTTCGCAGTTATGTTTGCGAAAAGTTACGTGAGACAACAAGCAGCATGATATTTCGCTTTTCAAGTCCTCATGATTATGATTAAATGTGTGTGTGTGTGTGTGTGTGTGTGTATGTGTGTGTGTGTGTGTGTGTGTGTGTGTGTGTGTGTGTGTACGCGCGTACAGCCGGTGAAACTCGTGAGCCGACGTCGAAGCTTATGAGTGCCACGAGCAGAAATTACGCATCTGCGCAGAAACACTCAAGATTAGATGACAGTAGCGTTCGTAGTACCACCTGACGTGAACCCTAGAGAGGTCTTCCGCACATACCCAGAGGGTAGTCAGGGTACTGTCGGACGCAGCTGTTCTTAAAAGCTACCGTAACTCTCTTCAGTGCACTGCGTCTGGTCTGACGTCAGGAGTGCTGGTTTCTCCTGTTTCGATTTATTTAATTTAATGGCAGCCAGTGCTGGATTCCAGGCAGTGTTTAGCTCAAATTCCGCATCCCTGTTGATAAGATTGTCTGCCGTACGGATATATATGGCCACTTTGGTAATACAATCCCAGAATAGTAATGCTGAGGATAAAACTTTAGTCTTCTCGTAAGGCATCCGATGCCTAGCGCTCAGTCATCAGGCTCATCCAGGCATGTTGTTGTTGTTGTGGTCTTCAGTCCTGAGACTGGTTTGATGCAGCTCTCCATGCTACTCTATCCTGTGCAAGCTTCTTCATCTCCCAGTACCTACTGCAACCTACATCCTTCTGAATCTGCTTAGTGTATTCATCTCTTGGTCTCCCCCTACGATTTTTACCCTCCACGCTGCCCTCCAATACTAAATTAGTGATCCCTTGATGCCTCAGAACATGTCCTACCAACCGATCCCTTCTTCTGGTCAAGTTGTGCCACAAACTTCTCTTCTCCCCAATCCTATTCAATACTTCCTCATTAGTTATGTGATCTACCCATCTAATCTTCAGCATTCTTCTGTAGCACCACATTTCGAAAGCTTCTATTCTCTTCTTGTCCAAACTATTTACCGTCCATGTTTCACTTCCATACATGGCTACACTCCATACAAATACTTTCAGAAATGACTTCCTGACACTTAAATCTATACTCGATGTTAACAAATTTCTCTTCTTCAGAAACGCTTTCCTTGCCATTGCCAGTCTACATTTTATATCCTCTATACTTCGACAATCATCAGTTATTTTGCTCCCCAAATATCAAAACTCCTTTACTACTTTAAGTGTCTCATTTCCTAATCTAATACCCTCAACATCACCCGACTTAATTCGACTACATTCCATTATCCTCGTTTTGTTTTTGTTGATGTTCATCTTATATCCTCCCTTCAAGACACCATCCATTCCATTCAACTGCTCTTCCAAGTCCTTTGCTGTCTCTGACAGAATTACAATGTCATCGGCGAACCTCAAAGCTTTTATTTCTTCTCCATGGATTTTAATACCTACTCCGAATTTTTCTTTTGTTTCCTTTACTGCTTACATCCAGGCATGTATATCGATAATACTCTTCACAACGTTCCTGTACTGTACAAAACGCCTGGACAGTGTAAGGTTTCTCACACTGGCTTGAGATCTTGTATACGTCGTGTTTTCCAGAATCAAAATCGTCTTCTGGTGAACATAACTAATTCCTCAGTTTTTCCGGTGAACGGAAAGTACATTTGATGTCGTGTCTCTTGAGGACCTTTTCGATTCTTGAATATCTCCATTCTTATAAATCACCAAGTAAACAAAACGTATTTGTGTAAATACGCAGATAGCAATATAGAGTTTCGAGTAGTAACCGTTTAAAAAAGAATGCTCCCATCTTGACACACTGAACAAAAACGTTAACTCTCCTTGAAATACAGTCTGAAGTAACCATGTTAAAGTAGGTGCTATCAGGGTTGCAAATGTCTCAATAAAATTAAAGACAATAGTAGATGCTTTAGTGTAACTTCAAATACAGTGTAAGACTTTCATAGTCTGGAGGGGTCTCTGATCTTTCTTGAGTGCTAGCTATTTGTATATATACGAAATACAATTTCTCGCATAGTAGCGTGCTTCAGAAAGACGACCAAATATTAGCCGTAGGATTCGAGCGTAACGTCGGTATTGGCCGGAGAGGGGCAGAGGTGGGGAGAGGAAAGTAACAGCGGGATGGTTGCGACGGGAGGTGGAGGGGGGGGGGCGGGAAACGAAGAAAATGGACAGGGCTGTCCGCTTTCAAAAGATTACAGCTTTTATGAGCTATATGCTTATCCGCGTCCTAGACAGATACTGCTGTTACGGAGCGCGGCAGATAAAAGGCGAACGGTGAGTCACCTTTCTTGCTTAACTTACACCACTTGCCTAATGGCAACATGAAAGAGAAATCGCCCTTTCTATCATAACAAACGTATATATGGAGAACTCTGGGCAGCTTACGCGGAAGTGGTTGCGCAACAATGCCATCTTCACATTTCAACGACATTTTTTTCGCTTATGCTTTATAAATTCCTTCTTTTAATTTGATTCCCAGAAATATTGGAAAAAGGTCTCTATTCTCGCAGCTACTCCAAGCAAGTATCTGTTAAATACTTGCAGGATTTTTATGTTCACGAAGTAAACGAACACTACTATGATTATGTAGGTACAATCTCTGAATGCACACGTTTATTTCGCTTTACATCTCAACACGTGAGAACTTCTCACAAAAAGCAAGAGCGCGCGATAAGCAAGAAGGTACCAAGAGAACAACACCAGTTTGACAGGATACTATTACGACACGCTTGCCAGGTCCCATTTGCTCATCTTGATGGTTGCACTAACACGATTCTTTAAACTTCCGCCCGAGGTAAATGACAGTTTTCTGAAGTCCATCCTGCACTGGTCTTCCCAGCCTTGCTCACAAATCTAAAGTGGAGATCGGTCAGTAGAAATGGTGATTAAAAACATATTCCCTCTCACTTTCAGGTATGTCTTTATCAGGTTCATATTACTACTAGTAACCGGGAACAAACCTGATATAGTTGTAATCAGAGCGGCCTGCTCTGTATTAATAGTCTGCGCCGTTTAGTGGTATTCAAACTTCATAAAAAATTGACTTAGCTGATCTCTCACAGGACTCTGCAACTGAGCCAACCACGGTTATTGATGGTCAAAGTGGATGTTTGAGGGATAATGCTCGTGGATTTCCTCCGCTGCCCACGCGCAGGGAAATTAACGCAGTCACTTCCGCGATGGCCGCGCCGCTTATTCAAAACAAGCGTCGCAGAAGGCAGGATGATGATACAGTTGCCGCAGCTTTTTCATTGGCTCGTCCGCCGGGTACCCTTCCACTGACTGTCTTCTCCGGCCTGAGTTGTGGACGAGGACACCAAGGGTATTTCTGCACCAGATTGGGTAGTTACTGATAACTTGGCAATTTTCCCTTCTTTCCCGAGGGTTTATGGGACAGCTGTCCCATGTGAAATAATCTTCACGAGACCAGTTAACAGTGCTGCTGTGTTTTGCAACACGAATTTTACTCGATTTAAGCACCGCCTGAAGATGACATAATGTGCTATTGAAACTGGTAGCCTAAAAATAAAACAAAGGTTATTGGTACGGTTTCTTTGGACCTCACGTTTTGTCTCAACTTCCCAAACTACTTCTGCGCTTTTTTTCGTGGCCACCACGACATAACCTCTTGATGAGCATAAACTAATGGATTCGCAAGGGCAGAAGGACCCAGTCGTTATTGAACAATTCTCCATACGTCAGCCCCTGTCCGTCGACTAACGGGGTTCAGAAGTCTCTCCCTCTCAGTCTGAAACGGATTTTTACCACGGCCTCCCCACACAACCGCATGAGGTAGCGGCAGTTACGGGGAGCCGCAGTAAACAAAGTATGCATCCCGAGGAAGAAGCATCACAGAAAAGAAAAAACAGTTGGAAAATGAGGGAGATGTTCACACTTCTTCTCCCACCGTTTCGCCACTAATTCTGCCATGGATAACTGTACATAGCTCCGTCAAATTATGATTTTGTAATTTTGTAGCTTTTCTTCCAGTTCCACTGTCATATACTGTACTATTGCTCCAGCTCGTCGTTTTGTGACAGTTTATATACGACTCTCATACACACGTTATTTTTTTACAGGAAGTATTACTTAAGTACCTTTCATTTCCTGGGTCCTCGATCTTTTTTCATGTCGCTTCCGAACATTCTACGGGCACTGCCTTATTTTAGAGGGAAGGAATTCCATTTCGCCAATTCGAAGTAATCGAAGATGGCACAGGACGCACATTTTCTGATCTCACTCTATGATCCTTCTAGTTCTTGTCGTTCTATGGGACATTCGACTTTCTGTAAACAGAAAATCATTGTCCTACTTCGTAAATCCCCGACACAGATTCTATTGGGTGGTGACTTTAATTGGTTCTCCGGCCAGTGGGTCACTTTCCTAATTTTAGTTTTAGTAAAGAACTCGATGAAATGGTGGGCCCCTTGCACCCACATGACGCATTGGTTTGTCATTATCCTACATTATATTTATTTTACCTCTGTCACTCAACTTGATTGATTCTTTCTTTTCTGATTCCTTGTGCGGGCAGCTTTTGGAAGTTGCCGTGATACCTGCCTGTTTCACTGATCACGTGCCGTAGCCGTTACATTTACTTGTGTGTAGCAGCTGATAAATTGTGTCTGGGTGCTCTGTGTAGCCTATTTAAAAGAAAAGTCCCGTGGTTTTGTCATTCAGGAAGTATGTGCCCGTTTGCTCCTGTGCTATAGAACGATACTCGTCTGTTGTGGAATTGTAGACACTGCATGCCAAACCACAAATTTGTAAAGCTCTCAGTCGTTTCGGTGCCCGTGAAGACGGCAGACGTCTGGCGGAGCCAAGAATTTTATTATACCGAGTTACGTCAATTTTACGATAGCATTATGCAAGTTTCTCCGCAGATTACGGATGTATAGAAAATACCCGATCTGCTACACGTTTTTATTAAAATCAGGTTGCAATAGTTGAAACAGTTTCAACTGGAAGGACTCCGGACGATATCTGAAATATGTTGCTTTTTACAAGATGAACTGTGTTCTTGATGGTATGCGGGCGCGTAGGAAACGCATTTGCACCGCTTCCCTCGCTGACGCCAATGGTCAAGTGTCAAACGTCCCACGGTGACATTGCAATTTAATTTTTAATTGCTTTGCTGAATTGTATGATGTCCACACTCCGGCTAAAAATTTTCCTTACGACTTTTCCCCGTTGCTGGACTGCGTTGTCACCAATGAATTAAATGACGTTTTGTTGAGTGATTTTCACGAGGGCGATATACATGATGTTTATACCAAATGTCAGTCACACAGGTCACCTGGATTGGATGCTGTTGTTGTGGTCTTCAGTCCTGAGACTGGTTTGATGCAGCTCCCCATGCTACTCTAACCTGTGCAAGCTTCTTCATCTCCCAGTACCTACTGCAGCCTACATCCTTCTGAATCTGCTTAGTGTATTCATCTCTTGGCCTCCCTCTACGATTTTTACCCTCCACGATGCCCTCCAATACTAAATTGGTGATCCCTCGATGTCTTAGAACATGTCCTACCAACCGATCCCTTCTTCTAGTCAAGTTGTGCCACAAGCTCCTCTTCTCCCCAATTCTATTCAATACCTGCTCATTAGTTATGTGATCTACCCATCTAATCTTCAGCATTCTTCTGTAGCACCACATTTCGAAAGTTTCTATTCTATTCTTGTCTAAACTATTTATCGTCCACGTTTCACTTCCATACATTGCTATACTCCATACAAATACTTTCAGAAACGACTTCCTGACATTTAAATCTATACAAGATGTTAACAAATTTTTCTTCTTCAGAAACGCTTTCCTTGTCATTGCCATTCTACATTTTATATCCTCTCACCTTCGACCATCATCAGTTATTTTGCTCTCCAAATAGCAAAACACCTTTACTACTTTAAGTGTCTCATTTCCTAATCTAATACCCTCAGCATCACCACATTTAATTCAACTACATTCCATTATCATCGTTTTGCTTTTGTTGATGTTCATCTTATGCCCTCCTTTCAAGACACTGTCCATTCCGTTCAGCTGCTCTTCCAAGTCCTTTGCTGTCTCTGACAGAATTGCAATGTCATCGGTGAACCTCAAAGTTTTTATTTCTTCTCCATGGATTTTAATACCTACTCCGAATTTTTCTTTTGTTTCCTTTACTGCTTGCTCAATATACAGATTGAATAACATCGGTGATAGGCTACAACCCTGTCTCACTCCCTTCCCAACCACGGCTTCCCTTTCATACCCCTCGACTCTTATGACTGCCATCTGCTTTCTGTACAAATTGTAAATAGCCTTTCGCTCCCTGTATTTTACCCCTGCCACCTTCAGAATTTCAAAGAGAGTATTCCAATCAACATGGTCAAAAGCTTTCTCTAAGTCTACAAATGCTATAACGTAGGATTGCCTTTCCTTAATCTTTCTTCTAAGATAAGCCGTAGGGTCAGTATTGCCTTACGTGTCCCAACATTTCTACGGAATCCAAACTGATCTTCCCCGAGGTTGGCTTCTACCAGTTTTTCCATTCGTCTGTAAAGAATTCGCGTTCGTATTTTGCAGCTGTGACTTATTAAACTGATAGTTCGGTAATTTTCACATCTGTCAACACCTGCTTTGGGATTGGAATTATTATATTCTTCTTTAAGTCTGAGGGTATTTCGCCTGTCTCATACATCTTGCTCACCAGATGGTAGAGTTTTGTCAGGACTGGCTCTCCCAAGGCCGTCAGTAGTTCTAATGGAATGTTGTCTACTCCGGGGGCCTTGTTTCGTCTCAGGTCTTTCAGTGCTCTGTCAAACTCTTCACGCAGTATCGTATATCCCATTTCAACTTCATCTACATCCTCTTCCAATTCCATAATATTGTCCTCAATTACATCGCCCTTGTATAGACCCTCTATATACTCCTTCCACATTTCTGCTTTCCCTTCTTTGCTTAGAACTGGGTTTCCATCTGAGCTCTTGATATTCATGCAGGTATATCTCTTTCTCCAAAGGTCTCTATAATTTAACCTGTACGCAGTATCTATCTTACCCCTAGTGAGATAAGCCTCTACATCCTTACATTTGTCCTCTAGCCATCCCTGCTTAGCCATTTTGCACTTCCTGGCGATATCATTTTCGAGACGTTTGTATTCCTTTTTGCCTGCTTCATTTACGGCGTTTCTATATTTTCTCCTTTCATCAATTAAATTCAATATTTCTTCTGTTACCCAAGGGTTTCTACTAGCCCTCGTCTTCTTACCTATTTGATCCTCTGCTGCCTTCACTGTTTCATCCCTCAAAGCTACCCATTCTTCTTCTACTGTATTTCTTTCCCCCATTCCTGTCAATTGTTCCCTTACGCTCCCCCTGAAACTCTGTACAACTCTTTCAGTTTATCCAGGTCACATCTCCATAAATTCCCACCTTTTTGCAGTTTCTTCAGTTTAAATCTACTGTTCATAACCAATATACCGTGGTCAGAGTCCACAACTGTCCCTGGAAATGTCTTACAATTTAAAACCTGGTTCCTAAATCTCTGTCTTACCATTATATAATCTATCTGATACCTGTTAGTATCTCCAGGGTTCTTCCATGTATACAACCTTCTTTCATGATTCTTGAACCAAGTTATGCTTAAGTTATGATTAAGTTATGCTCTGCGCAAAATTCTACAAGGCGGCTTCCTCTTTCATTTCTTAGCCCCAATCCATACTCACCTACTATGTTTCCTTCTCTCCCTTTTCCTACTCTCGAATCCCAGTCACCCATGACTATTAAATTTTCGTCTCCCTTCACTAACTGAATAATTTCTTTTATCTCCTCAAACATTTCATCAATTTCTTCATCATCTGCAGAGCTAGTTGGCATATAAACTTGTACTACTGTAGTAGACGTGGGCTTCATGTCTATCTTGGCCACAATGATGCGTTCACTATGCTGTTTGTAGTAGCTTACCCGTACTTCTATTTTTTTATTCATTATTAAAGCTACTCCTGCATTACCCCTATTTGATTTTGTATTTATAACCCTATATTCACCTGACCTAAAGTCTTGTTCCTCCTGCCACCGAACTTCACTAATTCCCACTATATCTAACTTCAACCTATCCATTTCCCTTTTTAAATTTTCTAACCAACCTGCCCGATTAAGGGATCTGACATTCCACACTCCGATCCGTAGAACGCCAGTATTCTTTCTCCTGATAACGACGTCCTCTTGAGTAGTCCCCACCCGGAGATCCGAATGGGGGACTATTTTACCTCCGGAATATTTTACCCAAGAGGACGCCATCATCATTTAATCATACAGTAAAGTTGCAAGCCCTCGGGAAAAATTACGGCTGTAGTTTCCCCTTTCTTTTAGCCATTCGCAGTACCATAACAGCAAGGCCATTTTGGTTAGTGTTACAAGGCCAGATCAGTCAATCATCCAGACTGTTGCCCCTGCAACTACTGAAAAGGCTGCTGCTCCTCTTCAGGAGCCTGTCTGGCATCTCAACAGATACCCCTCGGTTGTGGTTGCACCTACAGTATGGCTATCTGTATTGTTGAGGCACGCAAGCCTCCCCACCAATTCTTAATTTCATGATCATTTTTGTCCTCTCATATGTGACCCAATAACGTTAATGGTCAATGAAATGATGCGGGGTATCTCGCTTCCTGCTCCTTTCAAGGAAGGGAAAATGGTCGTAATCCGAAAACGAACGGTCGACTTGATCTTGAACTACTTCGACCGATTATTCTGATAAACTTCGATTATAAAACTGTCGCTCGAGCTATAAACATCCGTCTCTGGAAGTCGGTCGACAAAATCATTGCCGTTCACCAAAGTCGTGTGCCTGGACGTACGATACTGACTTCTGTTACCAAACATCAAGATGTCCTTTCGGTGGCTGCGGCCACTAATTTCTCGGGGGCCTTAATTTTTCTCGACTTCCACAACATATTTGACTGTGCCAGTCATAGTTTTTTAATGAGTGTGTTAACCGCCTTGATTTTACTCATGACATATCACAGGTCATTGCCATTCTTTGTAGTAGTATCCATGCCTCATTGGGTATGAACTGTCTCGTTACCCCTTCGAACCTCCTCCCCCTCCCCACGGATTTCGATCTGCCAACCCTCGCCTCGTCCTACTGCCATGCAGCTATGTCGCTGGGCTATGTTGGGGAAACGATTTTCTGTCTGCGCTTAGGCGGATGACGTCATGGCTTTATTACGATATGCCGACATTTGCGGGCTCAAGTATACTTTGGATTCCTTTTGTCGCCTTGCTGATGCCCAGATGGCAAATGTAATTTCCTGCCATTGTAGGGCTTTAACCAAGTGGTAATTCCTTGAGCAACGGTGTACGATTGCCACAGGACTTTAGGGATCATAGTGGATCTCAAGACAACCAAAATGAAGGCACTTCACTGGCAAGAGGTTACAACTCGCGTTCAGGGAGCTATTCTTGAAGACGAACGCCGTTCGCCTAACCTCCTTCAGCAAGTGCGGATCTTGCACCCCTTATATTTTCATTTAGTTGTATTACATTGCACAGATGTTCCCATTTCCCACGATGATGGCCCGCAAACTGAAACAGCTATTCCGTTGAGTCTTGTGACTACGAAACATCTTTCGAGTTGGATATGAAGTGGTGACGAGGCTGCACCAGCTCGGAGGATTAGGTCTTCCCGGAATTAGAGTGAACGCGTCCATCTTGTTTCTACGACGCAGTGTCGTAATATGTACACAAGCACCGTATTCCATCACAACTTGTTTATTTTCTTGTCTTCAGCTGGTCAGTCTAACTCCTCCCATCCATTCTGGACGGATGAACCCTATATTGTGACATATCCTCGAATATTTTATTGTTGTCAGTTTCTTAGGTGCTGATATCCTTCCAGAGACGTACTTCACTACCAGAGTCTTATAATCTCATTGGGGTGAACCATCTTGTCCCTCCCTTTCTGAAATAGCTTACCCATCAACATCCTGGAAACCTGTCTGGTCCCATCTTAGTTTTCTTATATTAGCGATCTAGATCGCTTCGTCGTGGTACAGGGTCATTCATCGTTTGATACCCACTGGCGACCGTCTTTTTAGCATAGGCCTTCACCAGACTGATCACCGTGACGAATATCATCACATTGATACATTACTTCACAGGCTGGTGACTGTGGACTCGTCTACAGTTTCTTTTCTTACCTGAGGGACTGACTCCGCTTTTTCAGATGAATTTCGTATCTTTCCATACATATCACTGTTTTTTCAGCTGAAAAAGAATGCGATGGTCTGGCTGCAGGGTCACTATGTTCACTACGTGTTGCAGGAGGGAACGATACTGATCTCCACGTCTTTCACCAGTATCTGGAAACTGCGCATTGGAAGTAGCAGCCACATTATCGAGCGTTTTTGCAAACATGCATTTTCTTGTCCTTTGTCGATATGATGTTGGTTTGGATCCCATGTGGTCTTTGATTCCTTCCTATTTCTGGTGCCCAATTACTTGAATCCTTATTTTGTTCACTTCTCTTCAATATATACAAATAAGAAAAGAAACAAAGAAATTGGCCAAGTGCGAGTAGGAGCTTGCTGAGGGCTCCGTACAAACTTACGTATGTATGTAAACAGTTCATCCATTCTGGGTATAGAGGACCTAGACTATTTTCTCTGTTTGCAAGTTACTGACCCACAGTACTCCAAGACATTTTTAGAATGTCTTAATTTCAAGCCCGAAGTTGGATAACAAATGATTATATGGTGAGAGATGCTGTCAGTTTCTTAGGTGCTGATATCCTTCCAAAGACGCTCTTCACCACCAGAGTCTTATAATCTCATTGAGGTGAACCATCTTGTCCCTCCCTTTCTGAAATAGCTTACCCATCAACCTCCTGGAAACCTGTGTGTTTCAATGAGTGAGTTTGTGAGTATCAATATATGTGACACAAATTGCATCATCTTTTGATTGCATTGAGTTTGACTTTTTACAACACCAAAAGACTGTTGACCTCTGTATGTGACAGACATTTCAACTTGATACATTTACCCATTTCAGATAAAAAAGGGGATTAACAGACGAACAGACAGACAGTCTGTCAGACAACAAATGACATCAAATAGCCGTGATATAATTAAAAATTCAGAATCTTTGGATCCTTTCCTTTGGTGGTAGTGTGAAACTTTACTTCTTGCCAAATTTCATAATACTACATTGAAGAGAAGTACCGTATAGCTTTTGATGAATGAGCTTGCGAGTGTCAAAATATATGACATAACTTGCCATATCTTTTGATTGTGCTGACTTAGAGGCTAAGGTCTCCTATATCGCCAAGGGACCAGAAACATTTGTATATGACATAAATTTGAATGTACTATACCTGTCTGTTCCTGAGAGAAAGGATTTGCAGAGTCAGACAGACAGACAGACAGGTAAGTTACAGACTGAGCTACAGAACTGTAAAAAATAAAATAAAAAACGGTTAGTTGTGAGATACTTTTCTATTCACTCATAACCTTTTTCTCTTGTTTTGTTACTGATAATTATTTTTCTCAATTTTGCAGCACATATTAGATGATGACATTGACTATGGTGGTCTGAATGTTCATGAATGTAACAAGTCAATCTGATAATAAATAAAAAAATACGGTAATGTGCTCGACTACTCTGCTAGTATTCTCGGTTTGATTCCAAGTCAATGTAAATTTCAAAACAAATATGCATGTTCTGTGAGTATTGCTATAAGCATGTAATATATAAAGATGGAAAAGACCAGTAACAAACCACAAAAATCCAGTTTTCATTGCAAGTATATATTTTGGTTGTCTGTGGGGCACTTGAGCATACTAGTGCTTGCTTTGCAAGCGATTACAAAAAACAATGACAATATATTTTTATGTTTTTATATTGAAATGCTAATGAACTTTGATTGTACTAGAGTAATGTTTATTTACATATATATACATATACAGTACTTGGTTTCAATTAATATCCATATGGAACTCTGCCATAATTTTCTAGAACTTCTCTTTTATGGTACTGATATGAGAAATTTTTTAATTTCTTTATTAACTACATTTTTACTATTTACATGTCAATTTATCTTATTGTACTCTTATTATATAATTTTTTCACTTTGTTTTCTATTAATCTTCACATAGATTTGCATTCAACTTTTGAATAGCTTAATGTAAGTCCTTTTATCGTTGTTACAGAGCTGTTATCATTTGTTACATAGTAGTAGCTTTTAGGACCTGTTGAAGCCCAATTTGCAATCCACTTATTATTTCCTAACTCATCTGTCCACTTACATAGCATACAACCTGTTTCTATAGCATTTTTACCATTATCAGTATATATTACAGAATCGGTATCAAAATAAATGACATCTTTTGCTAGTTTATCTACTGTTTCATATAATCTAAGTCTTGCATTTGATGTAGTAAATGCAGCTAAGAAAATATTTGCAGCTGTGTTATTTTCCACATAATAATCCTTGAAATTGTAGTTTATTTTCAACCATATTTTCATTAGTAATATTTATATCTATATTACCTAATTGATCATCCAATAGTATCTCATAAAATTGTTGTTAATCTGCAGCATATTCAGTTCTACTCATATTCTACCTTTGACCAAATTTCCCCCATAATGAATTAAGACATATATTAGAAACAGATCGTTTTCCTGGATTTTCTTCTATCTATTTTTATCCAACAGAGTACCTAATTTTTTCTTTTACTGACTTTATGTATTCATCTTTGATTTCATGATCTTCTTTCCAAGGACTGGTTTCTAATTTTATCTTCATGAGGTCTTTTACGTAATCTTTAAACAACATGTTACTTTTATTCCTAAAACTCCACACTTCATATACTTCTATAACTTATACCCTTTTTCTATTGCTTTACTTACGTTGTCAGTTGTCCAAATTCCAATAAAACTTTTCAGTATCACTGTGATTACATTTATTTACTATCTCTCCTGCATATTTTATGCACAATGGGAACAACAGTTTTTCATTTTCAATCATAATAGTGTACAGTAGGATAAAGACTACAAACATCAATATATCTTATCTCAGTATTAACACCATCTCCTTTAGCTCTTAATTTTACTGAATTTCTATGAGCACCATAAAAGGTATATCTTGGATACAAAGGTTCAATAATTTCAGGTAACTCTTTCAGTTTCTTAAGATTTTTATATTCAGCTGATTTAAGCCAATTACATTCCCACATCTCCAGCATTTTGTATCATTGAACTTCTTGCTAACGTCTTTTGATGTTAGTTATCCATTGATTCTCGATTTTTTCTTGTTTGTTGTTTCATTTTTAAAACATTTTTCACAACCATGCCAAAAACATCCATGATGTTGAAAACAGTGTTTATTTCTTTATCATAACCACCTACTTGTGCTCCAGCTACATTTATTTCACCACCATTAAGACCATGTTGAATACTACTGTTATTATTTAAACTAGTTGACCATGTTATAGAGTCTTTATTATAATTCTCTCTTTGATCTTTATTTGGTACTACAAATTTTCTACTAGGCAAATATTTTCATCCGTATATAGCCATACAAACTCCAGAAATGGTTAAATAACAGAAAGGATCAATATTAGCTATTTCTAGAAATTGTTTTCTTAATTCTGATCAACCTCTTCTCAAAATATCTACATCAGAATTACCATATGCATTAACCTCTTTCCTCATATTGAACACGTGATATTCTCTAACTTTTTGACTATGGCATTCGAGCAATTCTTTTCTGCCTTTTGGTTTCATTGTGTCAGTACAATAATAATCGATATCAGAAATAGGACCAATATAATTCTCATTTTTGTGTGTATTGAACAAATGTAGAAAGTACACTTTTTTTAATACTGTTAAACCAAATGTTTTGGAAAACAACTAAGTGGTCCTGCTACAAAATTACTACTTCTATTATTTACAAACCTAATTGTTTTATTATGAACAACACTACTTTAGTACCACTGCAGAATAAATTGTGCATCATAACTTATAGCATAATGAGCTATAAAAATATAATCTTTACGTTTATTAGAAATCATCCACTTACAAAATTCGTCATTTGTCTTAAATCTATAAACAGTACCATCATTATAATTGTGAATTATTATTAGATTAGCTTCATAATCAAACCACATATATTTTTCTGTATAAGAGCAATCGATTTTCAGTGGTTTACCAATTAACAACATTCAAATTCTACACCTCTTACTATATTAAAGAATTTGGAACTATGAAATACATGTTAATTTTTACTTTCATTATTAACAATACATCCATTTTACCTACAGTTCAAACATCTGTGGGCTTTATATTCATTACCTTCATTATCAATTATCTTTTATACACACTGACCATCTTTTCGATTTTTATATTGCATGTAACATTCATACTTTTTAATTTCTACTTCTTGTTTACTGTTTCTACATTTTTCAAATCTGCATTTGTGTTCTTCAGATCTTAAACAAATCTTTTTACATTATTTACATTTCTACACTGTATCACAAACAGAGTGATGATTGCTTAAACATTCTTCATTGTAACAGTATCCATTACAGTCTTTGCAATGTATCTTATTTTCTACTGTATCATGTTGTTTACTGTCACATAATACACACATTTTTCCTTCCTTTTTACATTTATATCCGTTTTAGTTTTATATGCTTTCTAACATATGACATAATGGTATGATGATCCAAAGAATGCTGACATACTGTTAATCACATCAAAATGTTTTTAATTTTTATACAAATATATCTTTATTTCTTTATCAGCTCCACAGTAGATAAATAAGTTATAATTTTCAGCAAATACAATATTTATTTGAATATCTACTAATTCTTCAACATGTGTAATATCCTCTAGTGTAAAACCTTCATTTTAATCACATAACTGGTTACATAATATGGGAGTTAACTTTTTGTAATTTATATTTATCACCTTCCTACCACCCTCCTTTATTTTCTTAATTTCAGCATTTGTAAGTTCTCTACCTAAGATAATATTTGTTTCATATGTTAATGCAACTATTATTGCTCTCAGACAACATAAGCATTATTATTAACTCCTTTAATAGACCATTTAGTTCTTCTAGATTTAGTAGTTTATATTTGATACACTTTTAGGACTAGTCTTTGGTGGGTGAAGTACATCATTCTGAAATAGAAATTCTTGTAACATAATTAAATTAATTAACTCTGATTTATTTAAATTGCTATAGCATTTAAGATCAAGTCTTTTAGCATCTCATATTATTTATTGTATTTCAAATTCCATTTTCAATAAACTGTATCTACATCTACATCCATACTCCACAAGCTAACTGACGGTGTGTGGCGGTGTGTACCTTGAGTACCACTATTGGGTATCCCTTCTATTCCAGTCTCGTATTATTCTTGGAAAGAAAGATTGTCAGTATGCCTCTGTGTGGGTTCTAATCTCTCTGATTTTATCCTCATGGTCTCTTCGTGACATATACGTAGGATGGAGCAATATACTGCTTGACTCCTCAGTGAAGGTATGTTCTCGAAACTTCAAGAGAAGCCCGTACCAAGCTACTGAGCACCTCTCTTGCACAGTCTTCCACTGGAGTTTATCTATCATCTCCATAATGCTTTCGCAATTACTAAATGATACTGTAACAAAGCATGCTATTCCACTGCTCTCTGTAGGATCTTCCCTATCTCTTCTATCAACCCTATCTGGTACAGATCCCACACCAGTGAGCAGTATTCAAGCAGTGGGCAAACAAATGTACTGTAACCTACTTCCTTTGTTTTCGGACTGCATTTCCTTAGGATTCTTCCAATGAACGTCAATCTGGAATCTGCTTTACCGATGATTAATTTTATATGGTCATTCCATTTTAAATCACTCCTAATGCCTGTTCTCAGATAATTTATGGAATTAATTGCTTCCAGTTGCTGACCTGCTATATTGTAGCTAAATGATAAAGGATCTTTCTTTCTATGTATTAGCAGCACATTACGCATGTCTAAATTGAGATTCAGTTGCCATACCCTGAACCATACGTCAATTCGTTGCATGTCCTCCTGCATTTCAGTACAATTTTCCATTGTTACAATCTACAGCATCATTTTCTGATATTATCCACAAGGTCATTTATATATATTTTGAATAGCAACAGTCCTACAACACTCCCCTGGAGCACACCTGATATCACTCTTACTTCAGAAGACTTCTCTCCATTGAGAATGACATGCTGCATGCTGTTATCTAGAAACTCTTCAGTCCAATCACACAACTGTTCTGATAGTCCATATGCTCTTACGTTGTTCATTAAATGATTGTGAGGAACTGTATGAAACGCCTTGCGGAAGTCAAGAAACACGGCATCTACCTGGGAACGTGTGTCTATGGCCCTCTGAGTCTCGTGGACGAATATCGGGAGCTGGGTTTCACACAATCGTCTTTTTCGAAACCCATGCTGATTCCTACAGAGTAGATTTCTAGTATCCAGAAAAGTCATTATACTCAAACATAATGTTCCAAAATTCTACAACTGATCGACGTTAGAGATATAGGTCTATAGTTCTGCACATCTGTTCAACGTCCCCTCTTGAAAACGGGGATAACCTGTGCCCTTTTCCAATCTTTCAGAATGCTTCGGTCTTCTAGAGACCTACGGTACAATGCTGCAAGAAGGGGGGCAGATTCCTTCGCATACTCTGTGTAAAATCGAACTAGTATCCTATCAGGTCCACCAGCCTTTCCTCTTTTGAGCGATTTTCATTGTTTTTATATCCCTCTGTCGTCTATTTCGATAGCTATCATTTGTCATCTGTGCTACAATCTAGAGAAGGAACTACAGTGCAGTTTTCCCCTGTGAAACAGCTTTGGAAAAAGACATTTAGTATTTTGGCCTTTAGTCTGTCATCCTCTGTTTCAGAGTGTCTGAACATTCTGTTTTGATCCACCAACTGTTTTGAAATAAGACCAAAATTTCTTAGGTTTTTCTGCCAAGTCAGTACATAGAACTTAACTTTCGAATTCGTTGAACACCTCTCGCATAGTCCTCCTCACACTACATTTCACTTCGTGTACTATTTGTTTGTCTGCAAACCTGTAATAAACTTTAAGATTTAAACTCTTAACTAAGCCCTTTAATTCAGGAACTTCTGTATTTTGTAGCTCCATTTCTGTAGGAAAAACTACTAAACAACGTTGTCTGTATTAGTTGTCTATCTATTTCTAATGTATATAGATAATTTTTATTGGGGAAAAATTGTTATTTAATATATTTAAAATTACTTTATTTTCGTACAGTGTTTACATATTATCCAACACTTACCTCTAGTTTGCTTATCATTCCAAAAGCAGTTAATACCTTCTGTCTCATTGCAGTTAGGACACGTTTTAGTTGAAAAATTTTCATTCATTTTATTGTGAGTTGAAGACTATAAATGTTTTTTGCAGTATACTGCACATACAGTTATACTACATTCGCAAGGTACTTTTTGAAGTAACTTATCTTTAATAGCTATATACTGCTTAGACTCATATACTTTTCCATATTCTTTGTAGCATTGTTTACACAAGTGTATGGGTTTATCTCTTGCATATGGATGTAGATGAGAATCATCAGAGCTTTTTTCGATATAGCATTTCATACATATCTTTTTACTATCCATTTATTATATATAAAATCATGATGTAAATTGTATATCATGTGTTTCATGCAAATCTGATATTCTAAAGATGTGTCATTTTCATTCCAATACTCAAGTTATTATCTTCAAAACTTAGCACATTGGCATAATTGTTGGGTCAGATGATTTAGATCTGAGTATCAAGCTCTAGCTGCAGTTTATGGCGGGTCTTGGCCCATTGAACATAGGCCGGTGTGAGGTGGAGGTTACACCATTAAGGGGCTCCGGAAAGGCTCAAAATCATGAAAAGTTCAATTTTTACTTTTTTGCGTTTTCTGAATCTGCAGACTATTACCTTTTAATAGATATATAATTTATTCAATTCCGAAGACTACAACTATTTTAAAATTTTTTTGAAATGTGTTCTACATGGGTGTGACCCACTGTGGCGCTGTTAAACTGCTGTCAAATGGTGTTATTATTAATGTCCGTGTTCATCAGGTACATTTTAGTGATATGAGATAAAGTATGTGTTGTGGCTAACCTGTGATGGTTCAATATATATCGCTGGTGTGATTGTCGATTGTTTCATGTTTATTTACTCTGTCGTTATCTCGAAAATATTCGTAATTAATTCTGTTTCTTTAGTCTCTGTTTTGTTGAAGTATAATAATGAGTAAAAGTAAAGTTATTAGAAATCCTCTGAAGGCTTTTAAAAAAAGGAGAAATGTTGGAAAGCCAAAGGTATTTAGAAATATGGGAATGAAGATAGGTTCTAACACGGTACGAGCGATGCTTGCTTTAGACAAGGAACGCCTTCGGGCTGCAGACAGGGCTGTAAAGAGTCTAGAAATACAAGCAAGAGTAAACAGGAGGAGGAACAAGAGGAAGCTGGAGGAGGAGTTTGCAGAGGATGAAGATAATCCATCCTATGGACCTGGAATGCACTAAAAAGTTAATCCAATCTTTGTCGCTCGATTCCCAAAACTTTTATTTTCTCATACTAATTACATGTTTTCTAAGGATCTTCCAAACATATTTGTTTCAAACTTTCAGTAAATGTTACACAGTACCTTCTGCATAATTTAACACAGCCTTTTTCCAAAAAACTGTATATTTTTGAATATATAAATAAAAAATTGCAAAAAATGTTGTGAATTTTCATTACAACTGAAAAAAAAATCATCTTTAATAACTGAACTAAAAATTTGTAAAATCCCTGTGTTAAGTTGTAGCCCATATTCCAATAAATAATCTGTAAAAAGTTCAACTTCCTACCTCAAATACTTTGTGAGGAAAGATGTAATTTATAAGCGTTATTTTAACATTGCAAGTATAGGGCGTTCCGGAGCCCCTTAACTTAAGTAGTGGTTTAGACTTTGTACATATGTACTGTTTGTGTTTTCCTTTTTTCCATTTATAAATGTATAGCTATGGTGTTCTTTTAATCATTGACAAAGGCCTTCTTAGACACTTGTGGGTTTAATTGTTCTGAAGAAGGTGTAGTTATCTACACTGAAACCTAGGTTAACACTAGGTGCTTTTTTCGCAATCGAGGAGGGTTTCTAGAATTCTAATATATTAACCAACGTTTGCTGACGCGCTGCAATGTTGAAGGTTCTAAAGATGTGTGTCATATATTGGAATATCATAACTCTAGAAAAGCTTTAGATGATATTGTTAGAAGGAAAGATATTAAAAATTACAAAGAATCAAGGTGTAACCATCAGTTACACTTAAATACATACACAAATTTTATTAATGAATCAGTATTATATGCTATCATCTGAAAGAGAATCTACATTGTTACATTTGCTTTTTATAGACAACAAACTTCAATAGTTTCTTTCCTATATAAGAGGAGCCAATTTCTAGTACCTGTATCATGAATAATGTTTGAATTTATTAACCACAACAACTATCAACTAAATGCACCCTCTTGTTTTAAAGATATTTGGGTTTCATTATTTGAAGAGAAAGATGTGTTGATTACACACGACATTTTATGTTTTTGTTTGGAATTCAACAGTCCAAATACTTGGATGCTGAACTTTAAGGAAAAATAAAAGTAATTACCTCAAATTTCTCAAACAAAACAATATTCCATGTACAGGAATAAAACACAATAATACACCTGATCTACAATTTGAGTACTTTCAAAATGTGATAAAAACCTTAAAACCATATAACATTGTTCAAAAGCAATGGATTTCAGTGTCAGCTGATGATTTTAGGGATTCAGAAATGACATTCAGTACAAAACAGTGTAAACATCTAAGAAAATCCTATAGAACTATAGAAAAAATATTATTTGATTATCTATACAGCAGAATATAAAGCCACTCATGCTCAACAACAAGCTATACAATTAGAAGAACAAAACCAAGAATTACAACAACAAATACAAGATAAAGATAAGGAATGCTTACAACCAAAACTATGATATGTGATGTAGTAGAAATGAAGAAAGAACAGATTATATACATCGATCCCTACATCCAAGCAACATGCTAAGAAAAACTATTTTTAAATTGTTGGAGTATTGTCTGCAAATCATCTTTCAGGAAGATTATCAACTTCTAACAGGAACACCTAAAGAAGATAAAATATTTTATGTGAGGACCTACGAGTGCACAGATTATAAATTAGTAGAACACAGGTTTCAGTTTACTTTGGTGAACACAGAGTAGATAAAAGTAAAGTAATGTAGAATATATACTTCAACAGTCTATCTTATTTTATTGAGAAATTATGTGATCAAAGCGATGATATGGCTAATGAAACAAATGAGAAGAGAAAAAATATTTATGAAGAAATTTTAGCTGAGCCTAGTTTAGACTTTGAACCTATTTTTAATTCTGGAAGAAACTCAGCCAATAGTACTAGATTTCTATATACAATGGTGGATAAAATGAATGTGGCTAGAAAATCTCTAGAAGAGCTACTTGAATCTAAAGAATATAAAATTAGGGCAATGAAAAGTATATGGAACTAGGCAAAATATTTGTTAAAAACCGTTAATTCACAAATAAACTTCAAGTACCAGTAGTCTGTTTCTTAAAGTATTCATAATCAATACAAATTTCTTCTCCTTTCAGATCATATATATAATTCAAAGTCTCATCATTTAACTCATTTATGAATATAGATACATCATCATCAGGATAATAAATGGATACAAAAACTGAAGTGCAAATTCCTTCATTTATATATACAAAAAAGGTTAATACAATTACATTACCTTCACTAACCCAACTATTATGTGAATTATCAAATCCCAATCATGTGACATAGAGTTTATCTCCTTTCTTTCCCAACATTTTTTCAATAAGATATAAATCTGGATATTGTGTTTTCTGTAGCCCATGCTCATAAAAATTTCCTTTAATATATTTCAATTTGTATGAAGTGGATCTGAACATATAACATCTTCAGCTTCAGATAATTCTGTAGAAAAGTTAGAAATGTAGTCTTTTGCAAATATTCCTTTCAGTTTGCTCATTCTCATTTTGTCATCAACATAATACTTTGCTTTCGTTGGATCCACCATACCCATTGCATTGGGTTTATAATAATTTTTTTCATTAACAACTATTGGTTTAATTTTGATTGTACTGTGCTTAGTGGTATTATATTCATCAAACAATTTTGAGACAAATGTCTATCCACTTGAATAGAAAACTTTTCCACATTTCTTATTTTAATCTCATGTTGCATCTTTCAACAACAGATTTTTTCAATATATGTTGAATAATGATTAATATTATATTTCTTCTTTAATTTATTAAAATCGTTATTTTAGAATTCTTTTCCATTACGGTTTGGAAATGTTTAGGTGACCTTTCTCTAAATATTTTTTTCAAAAGTATTGGCTACATTTTTACCTGTTTTATCTCTAACTGAAATAGCTCAAGCATATTTAGAAAATACACCATAATAGTTAATAAATATTTATATCCTTTATTTATTTTTTATATTTATTTTAAGTTTCCTGAATCCATTTCTACCAAATCTACTTGCTATAAATCAATTATCCCAAATGAATAAAACGTTGTCGGTTTTCAAGTCCTGTCAGTTCAAATAAAGTCCTCGAGCTTTCAATGACCATCTCCACTATCATTGTCAGGAGTTCACTGACTGCCAGGGCTGCCTATATAAGCAAAACCCTAGCAGCCCCTAGCAGCCTCTCTAATGATTCTTTATCAAAGTATTGTTTTATAACAGCATCATAGTTCACTAACTGCCAGGGCTGCCTATATAAGCGCGAAACCCTAGCAGCCCCAGCAGTCAGTGACCTGTCAATGATAGCAGGGATGGTCATCGAAAGCTCGAGAATTTTATTCGAATTGAAGTGGTTTGAAAACCGAGAAAGTTGTGTCATGTATGCCATTGTGAAAGACTCCAAGGACACATCTATCCCGCATGTTAACACATTTTCCTTTTATAAGTTTTTCTCATTGGTTTATGTAGTACATTACTTATTTCTTCACAAACATTAGACTGCAGCTTTAAGTCATCACCTAAGATTTTTGTATAAATTTTCTCTTTTTTGTTTTGTATATTGTATATATACCCTCAATTCTCTTCTGTTCATTTTCAGTTAAGCCACTCTCTGAGGATTATGCGTTTCAGTAATTTTTTTACACTTTAAACAGTAGATTTGATCCATTTACATAGCTTAAAAAATATCCATCTGAAAGCTTCAATATTTCTAGATCTCTATCAACTTTTTCATCTAATTTGGAAAATAACTTTAAGTACACTTTCTATCGAATTAATTTTCGGTTTCTTCTAATGAATCTCTTTATTAAGATGTGCCATGATCCCACCATAAATTCCAAATCCTTTCTTAATTGATTCATGAAGATGTGTTACAGTGTTATAGTTGTCATTATGAAGCTGTTCAGTTCTTTCATAAACTTGTGTTTTAGTGACATAATTACTAACTTGTGTCAAAATAGACATGTAATCAGGTTTTGCTACATATTCTTTATCTAAGTATAGTTTTGTAATAGCATCATAGTCATTTACTGCATCTTTTATATGTACTAATCATGTACCCTTAAAATCAATGTAACCTTTACTTATTTTAAAACTGCCTCCTAATACTCTATAGAATTGTTTGATTAAAATTTCTATTTTTGGTTCTAATTATATTTTTTAATTTTTTATTCCAATAATTGTATATCATATCGTTGTTTCTCATCAACTGTAACTTTATTTCCAAAAATGTACACTTATTAAATTTAAAATAACATTAATGCAGTAATTCATGGATGATACTTTTAAGACAAATCCACACAAATGACCACATATGACTTAATTAAAATTTTGTATTCTCCCATTATTGTAGTATAGATTTCCCCTACTTAGATAACAAGTACTTTTGGAATATTTCCTCCAAATGAATCAAAGACAAATTTATTCTCGTTATTCTTATAGTAACATATCCAATGTGTACAAGCAGTAGCAGACATATCTAAATTTGCGATTCCACATTCAACATTATTTGGTTTCTTAGGTAGTTCATGACTTTCATAGGTAGTTCATCTTCCCCCATGAACCATGGACCTTGCCGTTGGTGGGGAGGCTTGCGTGCCTCAGCGATACAGATGGCCGTACTGTAGGTGCAACCACAACGGAGGGGTATCTGTTGAGAGGCCAGACAAACATGTGGTTCCTGAAGAGGGGCAGCAGCCTTTTCAGTAGTTGCAGGGGCAACAGTCTGGATGATTGACTGATCTGGCCTTGTAACAATAACCAAAATGGCCTTGCTGTGCTGGTACTGCGAACGGCTGAAAGCAAGGGGAAACTACAGCTGTAATTTTTCCCGAGGACATACAGCTTTACTGTATGATTAAATGATGATGGCGTCCTCTTGGGTAAAATACTCCAGAGGTAAAATAGTCCCCCATTTCGATCTCCAAGCAGGGACTACTCAAGAGAATGTCGTTATCAGGAGAAAGAAAACTGGCATTCTACGGATCGGAGCGTGGAACGTCAGATCCCTTAATCGGGTAGGTAGGTTAGAAAATTTAAAAAGGGAAATGGATAGGTTAAAGTTAGATATAGTGGGAATTAGTGAAGTTCGGTGGCAGGAGGAACAAGACTTTTGGTCAGGTAATTACAGGGTTATAAATACAAAATCAAATAGAGGTAATGCACGAGTAGGTTTAATAATGAATAAAAAAATAGGAGTGCGGGTTAGCTACTACAAACAGCATAGTGAACGCATTATTGTGGCCAAGATAGACACAAAACCCATGCCTACTACAGTAGTACAAGTTTATATGCCAACTAGCTCTTCAGATGATGAACAAATTGATGAAATGTATGACAAGATAAATGAAATTATTCAGATAGTGAAGGGAGACGAAAAATTAATAGTCATGGGTGACTGGAATTCATCAGTAGGAAAAGGGAGAGAAGGAAACATAGTAGGTGAATATGGATTGGGGGGAAGAAATGAAAGAGGAAGCCGCCTTGTAGAATTTTGCACAGAGCATAACTTAATCATAGCTAACACTTGGTTCAAGAATCATAAAAGAAGGTTGCATACCTGGAAGAATCCTGGAGATACTAAAAGGTATCAGATAGATTACATAATGGCAAGACAGAGATTTAGGAACCAGGTTTTAAATTGTAAGACATTTCCAGGGGCAGATGTGGATTCTGACCACAATCTATTGGTTATGAACTGTAGATTCAAACTGAAGAAACTGCAAAAAGGTGGGAATTTAAGGAGATGGTACCTGGATAAACTGAAAGAACCAGAGGTTGTACAGAGTTTCAGGGAGAGCATAAGGGAACAATTGAAAGGAATGGGGGAAAGAAATACAGTAGAAGAAGAATGGGTAGCTCTGAGGGATGAAGTAGTGAAGGCAGCAGAGGATCAAGTAGGTAAAAAGACGAGCGCTAATAGAAATCCTTGGGTAACAGAAGAAATATTGAATTTAATTGATGAAAGGAGAAAATATAAAAATGCAGTAAATGAAGCAGGCAAAAAGGAATACAAACGTCTCAAAAATTAGATCGACAGGAAGTGCAAAATGGCTAAGCAGGGATGGCTAGAGGACAAATGTAAGGATGTAGAGGCTTATCTCACGAGGGGTAAGATAGATACTGCCTACAGGAAAATTAAAGAGACCTTTGGAGAGAAGAGAACCACTTGTATGAATATCAAGAGCTCAGATGGCAACCCAGTTCTAAGCAAAGAAGGGAAGGCAGAAAGGTGGAAGGAGTATATAGAGTGTTTATACAAGGGCGATGTACTTGAGGACAATATTATGGAAATGGAAGAGGATGTAGATGAAGACGAAATGGGAGATACGATACTGCGTGAAGAGTTTGACAGAGCACTGAAAGACCTGAGTCGAAACAAGGCCACGGGAGTAGACAACATTCCATTAGAACCACTGATGGCCTTGGGAGAGCCAGTCATGACAAAACTCTACCATCAGGTGAGCAAGATGTATGAGACTGGCGAAATACCCACAGACTTCAAGAAGAATATAATAATTCCAATCCCAAAGAAAGCAGGTGTTGACAGATGTGAAAATTACCGAACTATCAGTTTAATAAGTCACAGCTGCAAAATACTAACGCGAATTCTTTACAGACGAATGGAAAAACTGGTAGAAGCGGACCTCAGGGAAGATCAGTTTGGATTCCGTAGAAATGTTGGAACACGTGAGGCAATACTAACCTTACGACTTATCTTAGAAGAAAGATTAAGAAAAGGCAAACCTACGTTTCTAGCATTTGTAGACTTAGAGAAAGCGATTGACAATGTTAACTGGAATACTCTCTTTCAAATTCGGAAGGTGGCAGGGGTAAAATACAGGGAGCGAAAGACTATTTACAATTTGTACAGAAACCAGATGGCAGTTATAAGAGTCGAGGGGCAAGAAAGGGAAGCAGTGGTTGGGAAAGGAGTGAGATAGGGTTGTACCCTCTCCCTGATGATATTCAATCTGTATATTGAGCAAGCAGTAAAGGAAACAAAAGAAAAATTCGGAGTAGGTATTAAAATTCATGGAGAAGAAGTAAAAACTTTGAGGTTCACCGATGACATTGTAATTCTGTCAGAGACAGCAAAGGACTTGGAAGAGCAGTTGAACGGAATGGACAGTGTCTTGAAAGGAGGATATAAGATGAACATCAACAAAAGCAAAACGAGGATAATGGAATGTAGTCAAATTAAATCAGGTGATGCTGAGGGGATTAGATTAGGAAATGAGACACTTAAAGTAGTAAAGGAGTTTTGCTATTTAGGGAGTAAAATAACTGATGATAGTCGAAGTAGAGAGGATAGAAAATGTAGACTGGGAATGGCAAGGAAATCGTTTCTGAAGAAGAGAAATTTGTTAACATCGAGTATAGATTTAAGTGTCAGGAAGTCGTTTCTGAAAGTATTTGTATGGAGTGTAGTCATGTATGGAAGTGAAACATGGACGATAACCAGTTTGGACAAGAAGAGAATAGAAGCTTTCGAAATGTGGGGCTACAGAAGAATGCTGAAGATAAGGTGGGTAGATCACGTAACTAATGAGGAGGTATTGAATAGGATTGGGGAGAAGAGAAGTTTGTGGCACAACTTGACTAGAAGAAGGGATCGGTTGGTAGGACATGTTTTGAGGCATCAAGGGATCACAAATTTAGCATTGTAGGGCATCGTGGAGGGTAAAAATGGTAGAGGGAGACCAAGAGATCAATACACTAAACAGATTCAGAAGGATGTAGGTTGCAATTGGTACTGGGAGATGAAGAAGCTTGCACAGGATAGAGTAGCATGGAGAGCTGCATCAAACCAGTCTCAGGACTGAAGACCACAACAACAACAGGTAGTTCATCAATCATGTATACACCACAGAACTGTTTCATTTTCAATCGTTTGCCATGCTTTTCTATATCAAAATAACTTAATGTGTTAGGATACTCATCAACTGCTTTTTGCAACACCTTTTAACCGTTTGCCGGCCGCTGGTGGCCGAGTGGTTCTGGCGCTACAGTCTGGAACCGCGCGACCGCTACGGTCGCAGGTTCGAATCCTGCCTCGGGCATGGATGTGTGTGTCGTCCTTAGGTTATTTAGGTTTAAGTAGTTCTAAGTTCTAGGGGACTTATGACCTCAGCAGTTGAGTCCCATAGTGCTCAGAGCAATTTGAACCATTTTTTATTTTAACCTTTTACCTGTCTTTTCAGTTGCAAAATTATGTCTCATTTGTTCTTCCAATTCTTTATCACTCTTAATCTTATTTGTTATGCATTTGCAATACACCTGTTGCAAATGAACCAGCTGGAGTTAAATATGTTCATGCTGCCAACAGTTATGGTAGAAAATCACCTTCTTGTTGTGTTAATCCAGAACCTGTTTTTTTTTCTTTTTATGAAATATATTCATACACCCTTAGCGCTATGGGTATAGTTCATGTTAGAGGTACAAAACCACCTTTTTTATTTTAGCATCTTTCTACTTCTTTTTAGAGTAATTTAAAAATGGATTGAGAAAAATGTATTCTTTTATTTCTGCATTTAGAATCTTTACTTTGATTCCTTTTGCTTTAATTTGGCTAAAACTCTTCATTTATATACTCAAATATCATAAACACCATCCATCAACATGTAAACCCATTTACATGTATTTGCCATAAATTATTCCTCTGACAAGAGTTGCTGTTAATTTTTCACCAAGTGATGTATCAGAAGCATACATTCTTTCATTTCCAGCTAATTGAAGTTGTTTATCTGCTTCATGTCTTTTCTCTAAATATTTATGACCTCAGTATGCAATATCTTGTTGTTTACATTCATCATCCACTAATTTTCCCATTGATCACCTCTAGCTGATATTTCTTCTAGTTTAGTTCCTGGACCACAAAGTCTATAGCCAGGTAGATGCATTTCAAATGGAAGTTTGTTAATTAATGTGTTTACTAGAACTTTACCATATTTTTCATTTTCCCAAAATGTGTGAGGAAGATCATTCAAAAATCAAATCAAGTATGGAATTCCATTTGGATTATTGATGATGAAATAACTAAACTTATAGATTAACATATGTTTTATTCCTACTTTGTCATTGTGAATTATTGCTAATATATTAATTAATTAATGGACATTTTTCATCCAAACATCTTCGATTGGTTTTTCTTTAAATTTTTTAATTAAACCTTCACCAATTTTTTAATCTGTATCTGAATCTGTTGATAATTTTGGGAAATAGACATCAACAGTTTCCTTTATCAAAGAATTAGGTTTAACAACTCTACTGGGTCTTTATCAGAATATAATGCACTTGATTTATTTAGTACACCTGCATAATTTGATAAATCAACAGAATTGAATTTATCATTCAAATCACCTATAGTAATATGTTTCTTTGCTAAAAGTGTCATCAATCCATGTTACTCATCATATTCTATTTCACCGATTTTTAATTTATCTCCATTGAATTAAGGCTGGTAATGAGCCAACATACTAAAATGTACCAACAGGTCTTAATAAAAACCGAATCTTTACTATGATTGGTATATTCCCACATTCTTTTAGTTAAGTTTATTCTTTTAGCTTCCTTTTTTAGAGCTACTCTTTCTCTGCTTTTAACCTCTTCTTCATATTCATTCAAATCCTTTTCTATTTCTGATTCAGTTAATGGTGAAGACATTAGCTTATATAATTATGTATGGAAGCTAAACTACACATAGACTCACAACACACAATATTTGCTGAAGATTTTTAGATCGATAAATGAAAAAAATTAGGAATAACTATAGAAGTGTTGACAGCATGTTTACATTTCATTCTCAAGTATTTTAAGAAAGATGAAAGCAATAAAAATGGAAATATTTAGAATGTCACTTAGTAGATGATATCTGATTTTATTCTTTATTATATTTCTTGACAGCTCTTGATGAAGATTATTTTAGTATTTTGAATTTTTAAAATGGGTTAATATTTGGCAGAGATATTAAGAAAAAATATTTTGCCCATTGCCCCTGCGAGTTACGCAACTGGGCTTATTTCCATGCATTGTGGGTAGCGGTTTTAAGGGGAAATAGTGCTCTCCAAAAATGAAATCAGAATTCAACTATCTCTAAAAATAAAACAGTTATGATAACAAAATTTCATTTACCTTAAAGTAGCAACCCACAACACAAGTCTAATTTGTGAGAACTTTAACTGTAACATCAGGTGCTACAGTGGTGCCATTATGAACTGTAGTATGAATTAACATGTGTAAGTGCCATGTGGTAGCTAATTATGTAATTAAACTTTTTACTACACTTTCAGCTTTCCAGAAATTTATAATATTTTTTTGTATTGTGTTTCCTGTGATGAAGTAAGAAGAATGTTTGTTATTTATGATGATACATTAATTATTTTATAATTTCTTAAACGTTCTTATACCATCTTTAACGGTGAAAACTAACTATATATACAAGTTCCAAGATACCTTGCATCATCCAAACTGTGTATAGTGCGCTGACCGAAGGAAGTGGCAATACTGGAGGTTGTTAAAATGTTAATATGCAGAGAGCTAGCCAACTGGCTAAAACATCGAACTTCCTCGCCTGTGTACTTAATGACAGCCAAAAATATTGAGCACTGTGCTAATTATGAGGCAGCACTGTGTACATAGGGTCAGAGGAGTCCAGAAACACAAGTTGTGGTGAGGACAATGTGAGGGATGTTTTGCACTTTTTAATAAATACTTTCGTATTTTTGTAGTGAAAATAAATGAAAGAAAATATACAATTACAGTACAACCAGACAACTGGAGATGTAAAGCAAAAAAAATTACTTAGTAAATAAGTTAGAAAGTAATTCTCATTTCAGTACAATAACAGAGTAGTTTTAGAGAATTATGACACAGTTCCATATGGATAATAATTTAAAACAAGTAGTATATATGTATATATGTAAATAAACATTACTCTAGCATAAATATTTTATTATAATAAAACACAATGGATTACAGTGTTCTACAGAAGTTGATAAAACCCAATAGCTATCAGACCATCCTACAAATTATTACATTAATAAGAAACTTTTCTATTAAATTAAAAAACAATAAAATCAGGGGCAATATCGGTAAATATTAATATCCACGGCATGAACTGATTTTAAATTTTTCTTGTGGGACATATTCACTGTGTTATGTTGATGTATTTCATGAACTACTTTTAGATCTAAATTAAGGAAGACAATTTAAAAAATGTCGCAGAACTTGTTACACTTTTTTTTTTGGGGGGGGGGGGTTGTTGTCCCATTCCCATTCTTTCGAAAACAGTTTCCATACTTAGAGCCAGCGAGCCAGATTGCGCAATGGTTAGCACACTGGGCTCGCATTCGGGAGGACGACGGTTCAAACTCGCGTCTGGCCATCCAGATTTAGGTTTTCCTAAATAGCTCCAGGCAGTTGCCTAGACGGTTCCCACGAAAGGACATGGCCGATTTCCTTCTCCATCCTTCACATCATTCGAGCTTGTACTCCGTCTCTAATGACCACCATGTTGACGGGGCGTAAATGCAATCTTTCTTTCTTCATACTTAGAGCCACACGTAGTTCAAGAAACTGAGTTTTAGCTAGTGTTTTAAAGACGTTCAAGAAACTTCAAAGTCGTTTTTCTCGATAATTTTAGAGTAGCATCTGCCTGCTTTGAAGTGTTGATATTCGAGTTTCGAACTTCACGCATCATAAATACACGGAAAAAAAACGACAGCCATGCGGTCTGTTTGTTAGACGTCATCTTCATTAAGTCGACAGTCCATGTGACTTCACATTACGCACATTCTCTTGAACTCGCTGTTCACGCGTTCAATGGTTTCATTTGAGCCTTTCTTTTACCATCAAGAAAGAGAGCTTTGGTAAGCTTCTGCCTGTTTTCAGGATTTACTAAGTGATAACGCATCTATCTGAACATCCCAGATAGCCAGCCTGCATAGCTGTGGAACCTATTCTAAGTCGCTAGTTTAAAATTATTCGCTAAGAGACCTAACTCAGGAGAGAAAAAAATTTCTCTCGTGAAGGGAGTTACGGCTAGCTGTTTGCACTGCTCGCCCTATTATTAGCGGCCTATGATTCAGAGGGCTCGTATCTGAAGCGTTTAGTATAGAGATTTATCTTCAGAGTGACACTTGATATGATAGATTTAAACTCATATTTCTATAACTACATAGACTACTGCAGTTCACGCTTTTACATTAGGAAACAGGATAATGTCACAGGTCATCTTTCAAACAAATGTATTTAACCTGTCAGCCTTATAATATTCTTACGAGCGTAAGATCAAGCATTTCCGGCCTAGCAGTGATCAACCGTGTTTTCACGTCAAAAAGTACTTTATTCTAAGTAATCCCATATTAGACAAGTAGTCTTTGTCCAACGTTTTTCTAGTAACCTAGGTTCTTAGCATTTTTATTGTGTATGTTTTGCACCGTGTATTAGGACAATGCCATTGGACAGAAAAATGCAAGGAAATGATTTCCTATTTTAAGGAGGATCGTTGTGACATTAGTGACTCTCCACGTTCTGGAAGATTGGGGGTTTGATGAAGATCGTTTAAACGCATTAATTCACAATGATCCACGTCAGTGTACACGAGAATTTGCGATTGTGATGAACTGTGAAGATTCCACCATCGTACGAGATTTGTTTGCAGTGGCAAAAATCGGGTGCATGGGTACCTCTTGCTCTAAGTCAAAATCACAAAAATCGGCAGGTTTCCACATGTGCATCCGTGCTTCCTCGTCATCAATTGGCTCGTGAAAAAAACCTACTGCTCTTATCCTGTATCGTTACTGGTAACGAGAAATGGTCTTTTTATGCTAACGTGAGGAAAAGAAAGGAATGGTTGACCCAAACAAGGCAGCAACTGCCCGTACGAAGACCTGCGTGCACCCACAAAAGATAATGTTATGCAACCCCATACATGGATCAAAAGTTTCTTGCAGCCTCCGCTGGTGTCACCCCTCTATATAACTCAAACAGAAGACTATGTCAGAATGTCGGATATCTTCCGATTTCTCCACCTGCAACTCCGTTTTCTAGCGTCGACGGTGTGCTGTACTATGCAATGTTTCCCCAACGTTTAACCATCACTGCAGCATTTATTTTCAAAAACTGATACGTTTCGGAGACGCAGTCCAAGACAATGATCAGGCAGACTGAGTGAAGTGATGCTACTCCACGATAACGCCTGGCCGCATTCTGGTAAAGAGACAAAAAACGTTAACTGGAGTTGGGCTGGGAAATCATTGCGTACCTACCTTTGTCACCTGATTTTGCACCCTCAGATTTTCACATTTTCCTCTCTCTATTGAACTACTTCAAGAAACTTCATTTTTGGATAAGAATGCGCTACTAATATGGCTCGACGAGCTCTTCGTCTCGAAACCACGTTATTTCTACAGTCGCGGAATCGCAAAGCTACCCCATCATTGGCAGACTCTTGTAAATATGATGGAGATTATACAAGTTTAACTTGTCGTGAAATTGAAGTAGATACTTCGTGTGAATTAGTATGGGCAGAGGTCATTGTTGGCAACCGGAAGAAAATAATAATTGGATCGTTTTACCAACCTCCCAATTCAGAGATACAGTTGATGAAAGGTTCAAAGAAAATTTGAGTTTGATTTGAAACACGTACCCTACTCATACGATAATAGTTGGTGGTGACTTTAATTTACACTCGATATGTTGGCGGAGATACATGTTTAATCCCGGATGTACCCGTAAAACATCATCCGAAATTGTGATAAACGAATTCTCTTAAAATTATTTCGAGCAGTTAGTTCATGTGCCCACGCGAATAGTAAACGGTTGTGAAAACACACTTGACCTCTTAGCAATAAATAATCATGAGTTAATAACGAGCATCACAACCTATTCAGGGATTAGTGAACACAGAGTTGTCGTAGCGAGATTGAACATTGCAATCCCCAAATCCTCGAAAAATAAGCGAAAAATATACCTATTTAGAAAAAAAGCAGATAAAAATTCACTTGACGCCTTCTTGAGAGACAATCTCTACTCATTCCAAATTAATAATATAAGTGTAGACCAGATGTGGCTTAAATTCAAAGAAATACTATCGGCAGCAATTAAGAAATTTATACCAAATAAATTAACAAACAACGAAACCGATCCTCCTTGGTACACAATACGGGTTAGAACACAGTTGCAGAAACAACGAAACAAACATGCCAAATTTAAACAGACGCAAAATCCCCAAGATTGGCGATCTTCTACAGAAGCTCGAAATTTAGCGCGGACTCCAATGCGGGATGCCTATAACAGTTTCCACAACGAAACGTTTTCTCGAAACTCATTCACATGAGTGCAAAAAGGAACTCGTTAAAGTTCGGTTACACGATAAATCAGTCTAATCTAAAAGCCGTAAATTCAACTAAATACCTAGGTATTACAATTACGAACAACTTAAATTGGAAAGAACACATAGAAAATGTTGTGGGGAAGGCTAACCAAAGGCTGCGTTTTATTGGCAGGACACTTAGAAAATGTAACAGGCCTAATAAGGAGACTGCCTAGACTACGCTTGTCCGTCCTCTTTTAGAATACTGCTGCGCGGTGTGGGATCCTTACCAGATAGGACTGATGGAGTACATCGAAAAAGTTCAAAGAAAGGCAGCACGTTTTGTATTATCGCGAAATATGGAAGAGAGTGTCACAGAAATGATACAGGATTTGGGCTGGAAATCATTAAAAGAAAGGCGTTTTTCGTTGCGACAAAATCTTCTCACGAAATTCCAATCACCAACTTTCTCCTCCGAATGCCAAAATATTTTGTTGACACCGACCTACATAGGGAGGAACGATCACCACGATAGAATAAGGGAAATCAGAGCTCGTACAGAAAGATACAGGTGTTCATTCTTTCCACGCGCTATACGAGAATAATAGAGAATTGTGAAGCTGGTTCGTTGAACCTGTTGAGTGGTACTTAAGTAAATAAATTAGTGAAATCAAAGTGAACTAGAAATTAGAATATAAATGAAAAACTTGGTTTAGTTTAGAGAGTTACATACTCGCAAACAGCGGGCCGAACAGCAGAACAGAAGAAACAATGACCATGAAGTCAGCAACTTCCACATAAGCGGGCGCTGTCGATTCAGCCGTCAGGGCATCGCCCGACCGGCTCACGTGTTTCTCAGTTGTCGTATGTGAGCAAAGGCCCTCGCCTACATCCCAAGAGCCAATGACCGACGTAAAGAAGATTCTTCGAGAAGCTATTCAACGTGACAGAAGAGGCAATGACCGGCTCACGTGTTTCTCAGTCGTCACATGGGATCAAAAGCCCTCACCTACATTCCAAGAGCCAACGACCGACGTTAAGAAGATTCTTCGAGAAGCTTTTCAACGTGACAGACGAGGCAATGACCGTGAAGTCGTTCACCTCCAGTAAACTGAAGTGAATAAATACGCGAGACGCAGTGGGCCAGAGGGATGAAGTCAGAGGAAGTCAGATGAAGACGGAGACGGAGACGAAGACGGAGACGGAGAGAAGAGACGAAGAAGACGAAGAAGTTTTCAGTCAGTTTCGGTGCTGAAGACCGTCATGCAAGAAGAGACTGCATCATGCACAGACGCACCAAGTCCGCCGCTGTAATGGAATAGCAAACAGCAGCCGCAGCGCCAGAAGACAGAAGTTAAAAGGTATTTGAAGTCTGGTTTTTACATACCCGGGTGACTCGTGAGGACGGGAAGGAGACGGCCTCACATCAGTAGTCACCTGTGAGCTGGGATGAAGACCTGACAGCCGAAGACTGGCAAGCGGGAGTCCGTGGTTCGAGTCCGGGACACTGGCCTTCCCCCGCCGCGCCGCTCCGCTGGTCGACGCACAACACACGCGGCCGCATAGAGAAGAGAAACACTGGGACGCCACACCCAAGGTATCATCCGACGCACGACTTCGCTCGCAATAATTAAACCGGCCACCTCGCGCTGCGCGTCTCCCGTCAGCTGGGCGAGACAGCGACACGAGCTACACACCGCTACGCGTAATCAGACGCCGCCGCCGCCGCCGCCGCCGCCGCCGCCGCCGCTGCCGCAGCAGTAGACTTCACAAACGACACAGCTGCCGCTCTCCGGACCAGAACATCCCGTAAGATACAGTTGTACAAATCTTCAATAAAAGTTATCTTATGTAAAAATGATGTTTCATTCGACCTCATACCCGAGCCAAGGAAGAACCCACCCTGCCCACATGTTGTTAAGAGAGAAAAGTTAATTTATTTAATATTTTCACCCTGACAGAATGCCTAGAATGCTCATCCTGACAAGTGACCGAAAAGAGAAAACCCAGTTACATTTAGTGTCAGAAGTGTCACATTTAGTATCACAACTGTTACATTTGATGTCAGAAGCCGTTGTAGTTGTTACATTTGGTGTCAGAGAAAAAACCCTTGGCTCAATATGAGGTGTGAATGACAGTCACTAAAGGTTCACAGTATTGTTTAATGTGTGAAAGGATAGAGATTTGCATAGCAGTCGTAATATTTTCTTTATTTAGATGCGTATTCTCTCTCATAATTTTAAGAGTGTTATTTAAACATCTTTTGAATTCAGTGTGGTAATATTGTGTAACTACTAGTTTGTAAAATGATGACACGAAATCGTACAAAGTCAGAGTCAGCACCACAAGCGGTTTCTACTGATGGAGCTATTCAGATCTTAGTTAATCAGATAGCACAGCTTAAAAATGATAATAATGCATTATTTAAACAGTTGAGTGAGGTTAGGCAAGCCAGTTCAATCCCTCCCACCCTAGATTCCTCAGCAGCAGCCTTAGTAACTCCTTTTTTAGGTAAACCTGGCGAGGACATAACAGCCTTTTTTGATGATTTAGTAGCAGCTGCAAAGTTAGGATCATGGTCAGATGAACAGCTCTTACAAATGACAAAGTTAAGATTGACAGGAGAGGCTAAAGCACACGTCTTATACCATGAAGAATTACGGAATGCTCCAACATTTGAGGAATTGAAGAAAGGATTGCTTAAACGTTTTCAAAAACAGAACAGCTGTAGATTTTATAGGGAACAATTAAACACTATCACTCAGAGGCAAAACGAGTCGTTAGAAAGCTTTGTAGATAGGATTAGAAAAGTTAATATTAACACCTATCAGTTGACAACTAGTGATGAAGCAAATAAAGTTATTTTACAAGAGGCGGAAAATAGAGCTCTGGATACATTTTTACGTGGGTTACCTCCTGAAACGTCCCGTCGTGTCAGGGCAGAGTTTCCTAAAAATTTAGCGGAAGCTGTATCTGTGGCGACGGCTTTTGAAGAAATTGACATTGCCACCAGATACAAGGAGAAGCGAAATGTATTTTCAGCAGGAGTACGATGTTTTAGGTGCAATCGACAGGGACATATAGCAAAAAACTGCAGACAACCTCAATGCACTAATTGTCAAAGAATAGGTCACACATTCAAGGAATGTAGGTCTAAGAAAGTTTTTGGAAATAGAAATCAGTTAAACTCAAACGGGAATGCCGGAGCCGCCGTCAGGCATTCCCAATAAAATTTCATGCCATTAAGGCGAATGTGAAGGCGGAATGCTGGTTATCTGCTACCATACAGGATAAAGAGGCAAGGATACTAGTGGATACAGGTGCAAACGTATCAATAGTAAGTAATGAATGTATTGGAGAAAAGAAATATGACCCTCCAAGGTATAGATTGAGTGGAGTAGGAGGAGGTACAGTGAAGTC
Organism: Schistocerca nitens; assembly: GCF_023898315.1. Taxonomy (NCBI): domain Eukaryota; kingdom Metazoa; phylum Arthropoda; class Insecta; order Orthoptera; family Acrididae; genus Schistocerca; species Schistocerca nitens. Next base: position 502,862,029 of record NC_064614.1, on the reverse strand, counting down.
ATTAGGATGTACATCACTGATTTTCTATATTCACGGTGTACAATTTAAGGAAGATGTAGAAGTGGTAACAAAGGTAACTGACGGGTACGACGCGATCCTAGGACTGGATTTCCTGAATAAACATCACGCTAAAATCGACCTCAGACAGCAAACTGTAGAACTTAGCGGAATAGTGTTTCAGCTAGGTGACACCGCTGCAAAGGGCCCGCTGCCGCAAGATTTCCCTAACCGGAAGGCGAAATCAACTATACTGCGTGCAACGTCCTTGAAGGTTGATTCGCGGGATCAGATACCATCTGGCTCAGGAAAACTTGTCTGGATGACCGTTGAACCCGAAGTACCTACAGATACAGTATGTCTAATAGAGCCTTTAGAGGAAAATGAGGAATTAGATGTATCACATTGTTTTGTACGTAGAAGTGTTGTACGGGTTCAAGACGTTGAGGGAGAAAGAAAAGTACCGGTACATATTGACAATTTCGGAGTGGAGGACAAAGAGTTGCATAAGGGAATATTAGTAGCTACAGTCAGTACTTTTGAAGAAGAAGATTTCATTTGGTCACATATTAACGATGGTCAGAAACCAGACGCCTATAAAACCGCATTACGCCAGAAGATTGAGCATTTGAAAGGAAATGATAGAGACACGATAGAAGCAGTTTTAGTTGAGTTTCAAGATTTATTTAATGCAGAAGGTCCACTGCCAGCAACAGATATCACACAGCATAGGATCCCAACAGGAAATAGCCCCCCCGTTTATAGGAAGTCTTATAGAGTTGCGCATCACTTACAGCCAGTACTGGATGAATTTATAGAACAGCATCTAAAAGATGGAATTATAGAATATTCTAATTCGCCTTATAATTCAAATATCGTAATTATTCCAAAGAAGTCTCCCGACGGTACGAAACGATATAGGTTTTGTTGTGACTACAGACACCTTAACAAACAAACTATCTCAGATGTTTATCCTCTTCCAAACATTACAGACATCATTGACAGTTTGGGTAACAGTAAATACTTTTCAACAATCGATCTACGTAGCGGATATCATCAATTGGAAGTTGCACCTGAAGATAGGCATAAAACAGCATTTTCTACCCCTGGAGGCCACTGGCAATTTAAAAGAATGCCTTTCGGTTTGAAAAATGCACCAGCAACTTTTCAAAGACTACTCGATGGAGTATTGCGAGGACTCAAAACTCAACAATGTTGTGTATATCTAGACGATATTATTGTATTCTCCAAAGACATTAATGAACATGCTGTGCGTCTGCGTAATGTTTTTCAGAGACTTAGAAAAGCTAAATTAACATTAAATATGGAAAAATGTAGTTTTGCATTGACAGAGGTTACATACCTAGGGCATGTCATTAGTGAAAAAGGAATTAAAACAGATCCTCGATTAATTTCGGCAGTTAAGGACTTCCCAACACCACAACGCGTTAAGGAAGTACAAAGTTTCATTGGTCTCGCATCGTACTACCGAAAATATGTTCAAAATTTTGCTGAAATTGCCCGACCCTTAACCCAATTATTGAAAAAGGGTGCAAAATTTCATTGGTCTGAAGATTGTGAATCAGCATTTCAAACCCTTAAAGATAAGTTAACACACAGTCCAGTATTAGCCTACCCAGATTATAATAAAGAATTTATTTTATCTTGTGACGCAAGTGGTCATTCAGTAGGGGTTGTTTTGAGTCAGAATATTAATGGCGCGGAACACCCCATAGCCTACGCTTCGAGACAACTAACAACGGCAGAAAGAAATTATTCCACAACGGAGAAAGAATTGTTAAGTGTTATTTATGGCATCAAATACTTTAAATGCTACTTGTATGGTAGGAAATTCAAGGTCATTACAGACCACGCAGCTTTAAAATGGTTGCTTGGATTAAAGGATCCATCTAGTCGTCTTACGCGTTGGGCCCTATGTCTTTCCGAAATGGATTTCGAAGTTATCCATAAACCAGGCAAAAAACACACGAATGCAGATTGCCTAAGTCGGAAAATAGCACTTTTGGAAGCAACAGGCCGAGATACTGAGGACTGGAGAAAGGCACAAGATGAGGATACAGAATGCCAAAAATACGCAACTCAAAAACAATTTTGCTTTGAAGATGGTGTATTATGCCGTAAAACAAAACTTGGACCGCGAATTGTTGTTCCCCAACACCTTAGACAAGAAATAATGGCAGAGGCCCACGATCATATCCTTGCAGGACACGGTGGACAGCGGACAACCGAAAGACGTGTAGCAGAGCGATTTTGGTGGCAAACCAGAAAGCAGGATGTTGCGCAGTACGTTCGTAATTGCATTGCGTGCGCACAACGAGCAGAACTTTCTCGTTCAAAAATACCCTTACAGAGGCTCCCCGAAGCTTCATGTCCATTTCAAATCTGCGGAATCGATCTCTACGGGCCATTTCATAAAACACCGGCTGGTAATAAGTATGTCCTTACAATTATAGATCACTTTTCACGCTATCTAGCTATGGTGAGTCTCCCAGATCAGCAAGCAAATACAGTTGCCCAAGCTTTAGTTAACAACTGGATACTTAAATTTGGCGTACCTGAAGCTATTATCACAGATCAGGGATCTAATTTTATGTCTGAACTAATGAAACAGCTTTGTCACTTACTAAAAATACGTAAATTACGCACAACTCCGCTACACCCTCAGTGCAACGGACGCACAGAAAGAGTTCATCGGACAATTGGCAAGATGCTTAGTTATTATATTAACGAACAACATTCTAATTGGGATACGTATTTACCAATAATCGTGTCGGTATACAACGCCAAAACGCATGAAGCAACTGGCATGTCACCTTATGAAGTGGTCTATGGCAGAAAAATGCCGTCCCCTTTTGATGTAATCAGGCAGAAAAACAGAAAAGTCGGAGAAACAGTAAGAGATTTCAGTCGAATGATGAAGGATGTATGGAAAAAGGTTCAAAAATCTAATACAAAGGCTTTGGAACGACAGGAAAGATTAGGTAATGCCCAAGGTAAATATCCAAATTACAAAATCGGTCAGTGGGTTATGCTTTCGACTCCTTACATTGCTAAAGGAAAAACGAAGAAATTTGTAACAAACTACAGAGGTCCTTACCAAATTATTGAGATCACGTCACCAGTCAACGTTAAATTGCAACTGCCCACCCGAACTACTATTGTCCATGCAAGTCGTTTAAAACCTTTTAAGGGCGCTCCAGATGTGATTCCTTCAACAATAGTGTCTGCTTTTCCGAAGGGTGGAGGAAGTACCCGAAAAGGAAAAAGAGTGGCCACGCCAGCACAACATACAGACATGGCACCATACAATCTTCGACCAAGAGTACGAATGTCCTAGTTGAATCTTAGTAGACTGTAGTATACATATGTAAATAATTAATAAATGATAATGGTTTATTTTTTAAGAAAGAAAAGTTGATCGTAGAAACATGTAGATCTTGTAGTTAACAATGTATTCCTTCTTTTCTTTGTTTTCGTTTTTACTAGGTTGGTAGGTTCATAACCATGTTGTTTGCTTTTTTCAGAAAACGCCATGCAAGCATTTCCTACACAAAACCTGTCCTACCTCAATGACTCCCTTGACAGTTCCCTTCTGAAGTCATTAGATACGATCACAAACTCACAGCAAGGCAAAATTGATGCCAATGTTATGATGCAACATGTTTTAAAATTAAAAGGTGAACACAAAACTAAAATTATAATGCTAGGAACGGGTATATCTGGAACCTTTGTGTTGGTGTTTCTGCTTTGTACAGTTTTCTTTTATTTAAGACGAAAAAATAAGCCAAATAATAATATACCACTTCATCAAATCCCTGTTAACTGGATACCACACTCTTAACTGGTGTACTTCAGTGGTTACTTTGGAGCATTAGTGTATTAATCTTGTTTATTGTACTTCACTCTTTACTAAACAGTCTTATGTTAAAGTAAACAATACTGTAGAATAAATATTCTTGCATTCATATAGGGTTGATTAAACAGGTGTTGCTGTGTAACTTTCTAAGTGAATAATCTATTTTTGTTCATTCATTGTCATAAATATTTGTTACACTTATTCCAACCATTTATGTGTGAACTATGTGATTTATGAGCGTACAGTGCTTTAGTAAAGTGATAAAGTATTTTCAACATACTTAATGTGAAGCGTGTGTAATCTTCTAAGTCGAGAGTTTTCAATGCTTGTGCTCTTGCCGTGTGAAGAGTGGAGGAATGTTGAGTAGTAAATTCGAGGGCGAATTTCTCCGAAGGGTGGAGGAATGTTGAGTGGTACTTAAGTAAATAAATTAGTGAAATCAAAGTGAACTAGAAATTAGAATATAAATGAAAAACTTGGTTTAGTTTAGAGAGTTACATACTCGCAAACAGCGGGCCGAACAGCAGAACAGAAGAAACAATGACCATGAAGTCAGCAACTTCCACATAAGCGGGCGCTGTCGATTCAGCCGTCAGGGCATCGCCCGACCGGCTCACGTGTTTCTCAGTTGTCGTATGTGAGCAAAGGCCCTCGCCTACATCCCAAGAGCCAATGACCGACGTAAAGAAGATTCTTCGAGAAGCTATTCAACGTGACAGAAGAGGCAATGACCGGCTCACGTGTTTCTCAGTCGTCACATGGGATCAAAAGCCCTCACCTACATTCCAAGAGCCAACGACCGACGTTAAGAAGATTCTTCGAGAAGCTTTTCAACGTGACAGACGAGGCAATGACCGTGAAGTCGTTCACCTCCAGTAAACTGAAGTGAATAAATACGCGAGACGCAGTGGGCCAGAGGGATGAAGTCAGAGGAAGTCAGATGAAGACGGAGACGGAGACGAAGACGGAGACGGAGAGAAGAGACGAAGAAGACGAAGAAGTTTTCAGTCAGTTTCGGTGCTGAAGACCGTCATGCAAGAAGAGACTGCATCATGCACAGACGCACCAAGTCCGCCGCTGTAATGGAATAGCAAACAGCAGCCGCAGCGCCAGAAGACAGAAGTTAAAAGGTATTTGAAGTCTGGTTTTTACATACCCGGGTGACTCGTGAGGACGGGAAGGAGACGGCCTCACATCAGTAGTCACCTGTGAGCTGGGATGAAGACCTGACAGCCGAAGACTGGCAAGCGGGAGTCCGTGGTTCGAGTCCGGGACACTGGCCTTCCCCCGCCGCGCCGCTCCGCTGGTCGACGCACAACACACGCGGCCGCATAGAGAAGAGAAACACTGGGACGCCACACCCAAGGTATCATCCGACGCACGACTTCGCTCGCAATAATTAAACCGGCCACCTCGCGCTGCGCGTCTCCCGTCAGCTGGGCGAGACAGCGACACGAGCTACACACCGCTACGCGTAATCAGACGCCGCCGCCGCCGCCGCCGCCGCCGCTGCCGCAGCAGAAGACTTCACAAACGACACAGCTGCCGCTCTCCGGACCAGAACATCCCGTAAGATACAGTTGTACAAATCTTCAATAAAAGTTATCTTATGTAAAAATGATGTTTCATTCGACCTCATACCCGAGCCAAGGAAGAACCCACCCTGCCCACATGTTGTTAAGAGAGAAAAGTTAATTTATTTAATATTTTCACCCTGACAGAATGCCTAGAATGCTCATCCTGACAAGTGACCGAAAAGAGAAAACCCAGTTACATTTAGTGTCAGAAGTGTCACATTTAGTATCACAACTGTTACATTTGATGTCAGAAGCCGTTATAGTTGTTACAAACCCTCTGCCAGGCACTTAAATGTGATTTGCAGAGTATCCATGTAGATGTAGATTGACTACTAAACTCTCTGTTATGTGTATCTATTACATATGGAAAAACGCTAAGAACTTATGCACCAACCTAATATACGTATATTTGGGCTGAGGTTCTGGAAGGTCTGCCGTTACCTCTTCACTGCATTAAAACGTTTTTCCAACATAAATTTCCTTAGGTGTTGGTGCAGGAGGATGTTACTAGCTATCAAATCTGGTGACTCACCTGAATATTCCTTCTATTTGTACTTCAGATTTTTCAGTTTCCCAGAGCCACAAACGTCTTTGTAGTCATGTGCATTGCTCTGATGAAAGACTATGATGGATGCCCGACTGTTTGTTATCGGACTTTCTTATTGCAATTTACCTAATGTTACTTAAGCTAGGGTTCTATCACTCTATCCAATGAAACTCTGCATTTTTTTTTCTTTTGACTCGTGTTTCAGTCCCGGTGATGTACCAACAAGAATGGTGACTGATTAAGTTCTCCACGATTATTTAGATACGTTCAAGCCTCCTATTATGTTTCACACCCTCGTGTCTCTTGTCTATATTGTAACTCCCAGCAGACATCCTTTAAACCGCCGGTTGCCGGTCTGCCCAGGGCGGTAAGACGTAAAGTCGGTCAGGCAGGTCACTCTCACTTTCGTATAGGGCGGTACGGCACACCCCTGGCCACTGCTAATATTCGACAAATAACATGTTACTCAATATCCAGCATTTCCCATTTTCAACACTGTGACTGCATCTGACAGAAGAGCAACGCCAAAATACCAGTCTTAACTTCTCAGAAGAAGTCAGGCCCAAATTTATATAACACTAAACAAAATTACTAATAGCCTTTACTGAGTTTGGCCTGATAGAAAGACTTATGGGAGTAATACTGGCTCCAGCAACAAGCCACATCAGAAACGTAGCTACTTAAGTGAGCGAATATGACTATATTTACATATATTGCATTGTCCATTATTGTGGTATCGTCTTGAGTATGCAGCTCTTGATTCAGAGATATCAGGCCGTACCCTTCCTGCTCCTATATTGTACCTTTCTCACAGTTCAACAAGAATGGAGTAAAGTTCAGAGTCTAGAATACTTAATAATTCGTTGCAATGAAAATCAGTAGTTTAGGAAAACGATTCTGAATACCATATTCCCTATAAACAAACAATTCCAGTTCTGAACGAAGGCGTTACTTCGTTAATCGCCACTATTAGATAATTTCGCAACAAGTCCATGCAGTTACGATACTATCCCCAATAATGAAAACCGGCCGCGGTGGTCTATCGGTTCTAGGCGCTCAGTCCGGAACCGCGCGACTGCTACGGTCACAGGTTCGAATCCTGCCTCGGGCATGGATACAAGCCGATTTCTATCACGGTTCTTGCTGCAGCGTCCCAATCTGCCAGCTGAAATCTCGTCCATGCTGGCCACAGAGGATGGCATGCTGAGCCATGTGGTCGGATGCCGGGATGAAGTGTCCGCTGAAGTCTCCACCGCTGCCGCAAGTCACTTGTCTCGTACTGTGCCATCATCACAGGTCTGTCTTCAACCTGTTTCTCCTTCACGGCTCTCTCATTAGCGACGACCGTACCGTCGTTACCCACACGCCATCCCCCACCAACGGACGCTCCCGTCGGTCGGTTTTCCAGCCACTTTGTTTCTTTAATATATTTAAACCCCATTTGCTTCAGAAAATTGCGTTCAGTTAGTATGTACAATCTTTGATCGATTTCTACAACCTATCCTTTTTCTGCCTTAAATTTAACAGTGTAAGTGCCCCTTCGTTACTCCATAAGCGTGCATGGTCATGGAAATTCTCTCGCTACCTCTCCACCAATGATAGCCTCCTTGCTTGGTTCATGCGCCCATACTGTGTGGTGTTTCATGGGAGACGAAGGCTGGAATTTGCACTCCAGTACCTCAGCTGGACGTCCACTGAGTCACTGAGTGGCGACAGGTGGCCTTTTCAGATGGCAGATGGCCATTGGCGTGCACGGCGTGAAATGTCTGAAAGAGAATACCCTGCAAGAATCGTCGGAAGAGTGCAAGGAGGTCCTGGAAACGTTTTTGCGACATACCTTGGTGATCTCGTCATTCTCGAAGGCTCAGTCGATCAACGCAGTTATGTGTCTACCCTTGGGAACCATGTCCGCCACTACATGCAGTTTGTTGTCCTCGGAAAATGGCATCTACTACTAGAACAATGCAATAGATCACACAGATCGCAATGTACGTGTATATGTAAGGTGAGAAGAGCACCAAAATTATTTTCCTTACTCTCCTGGTCACCGAACTCCCCGCATTTGAATCAAATCAAGTATCTGTGGGACCAGCTCAATCGAGCTGTTCGGGCCATGGGTCGTCAACCGAGAAACCTGGCGCAGCTGGCCAAGGCACTGGAGTCGGTACGGCCCCACATCCCTGTCCGTACCTTCCAGAACCTCATTGACTGTCTTCCTGTTGGTCTCAAAGTGGTCCGCACTGCGAAAAGTGGTTATTCAGACTTCTGACAGGTGGTCGCATTAACGTGCATGGACGATGTCGAAGACGAAACTTCCTGGCAGATTAAAACTGTCTGACGACAGAGACCTTTGTCATTCACGAGCAAGTGCTCTACCATCTGAGCTACCCAAGTACGACTCACGACCCGTCCTCACAGCTTCAATTCCGCCAGTACCTTGTCTCCTACCTTCCAAACTTCACACGAGCTCTGCTGTCAAATTGCAGAACCAGCACTCCTGCAAGAAACAATATTGCAGAGACATGGCTTATGCACAGCCTGGAGGATATTTCCAGAATGAGATTTTCACTCCGCAGCTGAGTGTGCGCTGAAATGAAACTTCCTGGAATATTAAAACTGTGTGCCGGCCCGAGACTCGAACTGGGTACCTTTGCCTGTCGGGCAAGTGCTCTACCATCTGAGCTACCCAAGCACGACTCACGACCCCTCCTCACAGCTTCAGTTCTGCCAGTACCGCGTCTCCTACCTTCCAAACTTCACAGAAGCTCTTCTGCGAGTTTCAGTCCTGCACAGTTTTAATATGCCAGGATGTTCCATATCAGCACACACTCCGCTAGAATGAAAATCTTATTCTGTAACCATCCTCCAGGCTGTGGCTAAGCCATGTCTCCGCAATATCCTTTCTTCCAGGAGTGCTAGTTCTGCAAGGTTCGTGGATGAGCTTCTGTGAAGCTTGGAAGGTAGGACACGAGGTACTGGCAGACTTGAAGCTGTGAGGACGGGTCGTGATTCGTGCTTGGGTAGCTCAGATGGTGGAGCACTTACCCGCGAGAGGCAAAGATCCCGAGTTGGAGTCTCGGTCCGGCACACAGTTTTAATCTGCCAGGAAGCTTTATATCAGAGCACACTCCGCTGCAGAATGAGAATCTCATTCTGGTGTAGAAAGCTTCTGTAGTATTCTCCACATATAATTTTAGTGTTACAATTCAGTCAGAGCAAGCACCCCATTTTGATTTACCGTCAGATGTCATCAACCTCTCCATTCCTTCCGCAGGACTACAACTTTCCACCCACCTCTCACAATCTCGTGAAATTCTGGAAACACTTCCCATCCACAGCCACGAAATGGAGCACAAAATCAATTAAATTTTTTTTTATACCAGCATCATTATTGATGAATAATTCATTCTCGCATTTTCTTTTGGTCATCATTCAACATATTCAGCAACAACAAATATTTCTCTTTCGTATTATCAATTCCTTATGTAAAATGTACCGTTCTCTTTCATCTGATATGTCGTCAGCTATAACAAATACATTTAATCGCCGACTGTACTATGTTACATACTGCACCTTCTCGATGAACCAGTGGATGAGGTTTAGGAAGGCTTTCAGGCGGATTATCTACACGAAGAGTACGAGTACAGCTGAACTGAGCGTCACATTCTTAAATACTGAAAGTAAAGGAACAGATTTCTTGTCAACCTTCATCAACTACGAATGAATACTATTGGTGGTAACTAAATAGCCTTATGACAGTACGACTTTGTAGCTTTAGAGAAATACTACATAAATTCAATTTATATCAGTACCATCTCTTTGCCAGGCCAGAAACACTGGCCTCGTACAGAGGAGGAAGTCATGCACTGTAATCTCACCTGCTTCACTTACTAAACAAGAATAACACAACCTCTTACTCACAGCCTGTATAGACGATTGCACACGAGAGGGGTATCACTAACACAGAACTCGCGTGTCATAGGCAAAGCTTCCATTTGACGGCTGAATGGCTTCTAGAAAATTCCGGAATATAATGATACACAAACTGTTGGTTCCTTTGCCTGACTTTCTTTAATGTAAGAATATCCATAGTATACGAACTACTATAACAATCGCAGACCCAGCGATTTGCGGTCACAAATTACACTGTTTTATTTCTGGCAATCATTCGTAAACGCTCTCAGAGTCATATTATGGTAGAATGGACCCTGAAGGGTAGTATACTACAACTATGAAACAAGAAAGGGCTTCTTTCATTGTACATTAGCTGTGCGTGGAAATGTGCTGACGTAATTATTATTAGCGCGGCAGTTCCTTACACAGTTAACACTATTAAGCTATTTCTGAGCTTCCACAGAAACCAAACCAGTCTTGCGTATGTTCCCAGAAATAGTAACATGTATCGCTTTTGCTTTTTGAGTGCGACATGAATATACGGAGCAGTATACAATTCAGGCTTTCTGTCCCCATAGGTATCAGTCAACATACACTTGCAGGACGTTTTTAGTAACCAGCTGCTGTTTCGACAGCGTTTAGAGGACAGCACCCACTGTGACTCAATATATGACTTTATTGTACTGTAAAAAGTTCATATCTTATGCCTATTCACCTATTTGTGAAATTTTCGCTCTCCTATTGTTTTAAAATGCAAAAACGAAGTATAATTACTCAATCTTGGTCTTCTTCCTGTTGCAGCTTCCAGACGAGGAGGTTCTTTTTCTGTTATAACTGCTAATGAAACAATAACTAAATGATTAAAAACGCATTATATTTTATTTAAAGTAATCTAATCAGCACAGAGATCCACTAATCAAAAAACATTTATGTACTTTCAGTCTGTTAATTGGAAGTGTTCAGTTTGGTGACGCAAGGATTGCGTGTCATAAGCGCGCTACCGTTTAAAAATTTCGACGTACTTTATTCGAGTTAATGAAGTCCTACCATTATTACTATTCTCATGCAAACCATTCCCTGCGTTGAAACATGACATAAAACTACATCCTGTGTTACCAATCTTTTCCGATTTCTAACAACAACTTCTGCGCCTAATGATTCAGTTTCATAAAGGCAATAGGTATTTAATTAATTGAAAGGACTAGACGAAGCATGAGAGTTTTATTTCAACTCATTAACTGTAAAGCCTATAGTTTCACTATTATATTATTCTCTTGCAGACGTCAATGTGATGCGACCTTATCTCGTGAATGTTTTTACTTCTGATTCTAAAACATTTGAAAAATCCACACCAATCGGAAGAGCATACAACCCTTGAAGGCAGCATTACAGCCCTTAGAGAGACGAAAACGGATTAACTGAAATGTAATCTATCATACCATATCCAGTTGTCTGATGTAATAAACGATGAACAGACATTGACATTATTGGTTTCTGTGATTTAAACCTAAATAAAATCAATTTTTTCGGTAGTTCGAAAGTAAAATTATTGATTGATTGATTTATTGATGACCGATTAGGGGGAGGGGACCAAACAGCGAGGTTACGTTCCCACCAGATTAGGGAAGGATGGCGAAGGAAAAATTATTGATTGATTGATTTATTGATGACCGATTAGGGGGAGGGGACCAAACAGCGAGGTCACGGTCCCACCAGATTAGGGAAGGACGGCGAAGGAAGTCAGCAGCGCCCTTTCAAAGGAACTATCCCGGAATTTGCCACAAGCGATTAAGGGAAATCACGGAAAACCTAAACCAGGATGGCCGGACGCGGGTTTCAACCGTCGTCCTCCCGAATACGAGTCCAGTGTGCTAACCTCTACGGCATAATTTATTAAATGTATTAAATATACATCATTAACTATTTGTAGAATTCATTAAGTGCGAAATACCACGAACTAATCACGAGAAGTCAATGTAACAGAAAACACACAAGGTATGGATTAAGTGCACAGGTCCATAAAAAAAATGCACGGTGCACGGAACACTCTCGTTGGTAGGACCAGTAAGCATTCTGACATGAACTGATTGTTTGATGCATAATATAAGGACTGATTGCGGAGTAACGTCTCCTTAGGAAGTTGCAGATTTTTGTCTGTATTAAACGGTTCAAATGGCTCTGAGCACTATGGGACTTAACATCTGAGGTCATCATTCCTCTAGAACTTGTTGTTGTTGTTGTGGTCTTCAGTCCTGAGACTGGTTTGATGCAGCTCTCCATGCCACTCTATCCTGTGCAAGCTTCTTCATCTCCCAGTACCTACTGCAACCTACATCCTTCTGAATCTGCTTAGTGAATTCATCTCTTGGTCTCCCTCTACGATTTTTACCCTCCACAATGCCCTCCAATACTAAATTGGTGATCCCTTGATGCCTCAGAACATGTCCTACCAACCGATCCCGTCTTCTGGTCAAGTTGTGCCACAAACTTTTCTTCTCCCCAATCCTATTCAGTACTTCCTCATTAGTTATGTGATCTACCCATCTAATCTTCAGCATTCTTCTGTAGCACCACATTTCGAAAGCTTCTAATCTCTTCTTGTCCAAACTATTTATCGTCCATGTTTCACTTCCATACATGGCTACACTCCATACAAATACTTTCAGAAATGACTTCCTGACACTTAAATCTATACTCGATGTTAACAAATTTCTCTTCTTCAGAAACGCTTTCCTTGCCATTGCCAGTCTACATTTTATATCCTCTCTACTTCGACCATCATCAGTTATTTTGCTCCCCAAATAGCAAAACTGCTTTACTACTTTAAGTGTCTCATTTCCTAATCTTATTCCCTCAGCATCACCCGACTCAATTCGACTACATTCCATTATCCTCGTTTTGCTTTTGTTGATGTTCATCTTATATCCTCCCTTCAAGACACTGTCCATTCCATTCAACTGCTCTTCCAAGTCCTTTGCTGTCTCTGACAGAATTACAATGTCATCGGGTTTTATTTCTTCTCCATGGATTTTAATACCTACTCCGACTTTTTCTTTTGTTTCCTTTACTGCTTGCTCAATATACAGATTGAATAACATCGGGGAGAGGCTACAACCCTGTCTAACTCCCTTCCCAACCACTGCTTCCCTTTCATGTCCCTCGACTCTTATAACTGCCATCTGGTTTCTGTACAAATTGTAAATAGCCTTTCGCTCCCTGTATTTTACCCCTGCTACCTTTAGAATTTGAAAGAGAGTATTCCAGTCAACATTGTCAAAAGCTTTCTCTAAGTCTACAAATGCTAGAAACGTAGGTTTGCCTTTCCTTAATCTTTCTTCTAAGATAAGTCGTAAGGTCAGTATTGCCTCACGTGTTCCAGTGTTTCTACGGAATCCAAACTGATCATCCCCGAGGTTGGCTTCCATTAGTTTTTCCATTCGTGTTAGTATTTTGCAGCTGTGACTTTTTCACTGATGGTTCAGTAATTTTCACATCTGTCAACACCTGCTTTATTTGGGATTGGAATTATACATTCTTCTTGAAGTCTGAGGGTATTTCGCCTGTTTCATACATCTTGCTCACCAGATGGTAGAGTTTTGTCAGGACTGGCTCTCCCAAGGCCGTCACTAGTTCCAATGGAATGTTGTCTGCTCCGGGGGCCTTGTTTCGACACAGGTCTTTCAGTGCTCTGTCAAACTCTTCACGCAGTATCGTATCTCCCATTTCATCTTCATCTACATCCTCTTCCATTTCCATAATATTGTCATCAAGTACATCGCCCTTGTATAGACCCTCTATATACTCCTTCCACCTTTCTGCTTTCCCTTCCTTGCTTAGAACTGGGTTGCCATCTGAGCTCTTGATATTCATACAAGCCGTTCTCTTATCTCCAAAGGTCTCTTTAAATTTCCTGTAGGCAGTATCTATCTTACCCCTAGTGAGATAAGCCTCTACATCCTTACATTTGTCCTCTACCCATCCCTGCTTAGCCATTTTGCACTTCCTGTCGATCTCATTTTTGAGACGTTTGTATTCCTTTTTGCCTGCTTCATTTACTGCATTTTTATATTTTCTCCTTTCATCAATTAAATTCAATATTTCTTCTGTTACCCAAGGATTTCTACTAGACCTCGTCTTTTTACCTACTTGATCCTCTGCTGCCTTCACTACTTCATCCCTCAAAGCTACCCATTCTTCTTCTACTGTATTTCTTTCCCCCATTCCTGTCAATTGTTCCCTTATGCTCTCCCTGAAACTCTGTACAACCTCTGGTTCTTTCAGTTTATCCAGGTCCCATCTCATTAAATTCCCACCTTTTTGCAGTTTCTTCAGTTTGAATCTGCAGGTCATAACCAATAGATTGTGGTCAGAGTCCACATCTGCCCCTGGAAATGTCTTACAATTTAAAACCTGGTTCCTAAATCTCTGTCTTACCATTATATAATCTATCTGATACCTTTTAGTATCTCCAGGCTTCTTCCATGTATACAACCTTCTTTCATGATTCTTAAACCAAGTGTTATCTATGATTAAGTTATGCTCTGTGCAAAATTCTACCAGGCGGCTTCCTCTTCCATTTCTTAGCCCCAATCCATTTTCACCTACTATGTTTCCTTCTCTCCCTTTTCCTACACTCGAATTCCAGTTACCCATGACTATTAATTTTTCGTCTCCCTTCACTATCTGAATAATTTCTTTTATTTCATCATACATTTCTTCAATTTCTTCGTCATCTGCAGAGCTAGTTGGGATATAAACTTGTACTACTGTAGTAGGTGTGGGCTTCGTATCTATCTTGGCCACAATAATACGTTCACTATGCTGTTTGTAGTAGCTTACCCGCATTCCTATTTTCCTATTCATTATTAAACCTACTCCTGCATTACCCCTATTTGATTTTGTGTTTATAACCCTGTAGTCACCTGACAAGAAGTCTTGTTCCTCCTGCCACCGAACTTCACTAATTCCCACTGTATCTAACTTTAACCTATCCATTTCCCTTTTTAAATTTTCTAACCTACCTGCCCGATTAAGGGATCTGACATTCCACGCTCCGACCCGTAGAACGCCATCATCATTTAATCATACAGTAAAGCTGCACGGCCTCGGGAAAAATTACAGCTGTAGTTTCCCCTTGCTTTCAGCCGTTCGCAGTACCAGCACAGCAAGGCCGTTTTGGTTATTGTTACAAGGCCAGATCAGTCAATCATCCAGACTGTTGCCCTTGTAACTACTGAAACGGCTGCTGCCCCTCTTCAGGAACCACACGTTTGTCTGGCCTCTCAACAGATACCCCTCCGTTGTGGTTGCACCTACGGTACGGCTATCTGTATCGCTGAGGCACGCAAGCCTCCCCACCAACAGCAAGGTCCATGGTTCTAGAACTTAGAACTACTTAAACCTAACTAACCTAAGCACATCACACACATCCATGCCCGAGGTAGGATTCGAACCTGCGATTGTAGCGGTCGCGTGGTTCCAGACTGAAGCACCTAGAACCGCGCGGCCACATCGGCCTGCTTGTCTGAATTAGCTCTGCTGATGGAAATCGTGTGGCAGTCAACGTAACTTTCTTCTCTGGATTCTCAGACTGGTAAACTCCTACGTTCTAGTCGACTGAAATGTTTGGGGCATGGCGTACGACCTGCCAGTGGATGCACCACTCCTCTAATAAGATCGATGTTGTAATATTAAGTCCATTCTTAATTATAGGGAAAATATGCACAGGACACGCATCGTGCATTGCTTCTAAGATCCAGTCACTCATCCGTTACCCAGATTCTGAGATATCTCTTGCCAGGCGTCTGAGTTAAACTGGACTCACAACCTAAGCTAGACTTTATCATCCATTATCTTCTTCACTCATGTCGCTCCTGCATGTTTTCTAATTTCATACATCCATCCTCCATTATGTCGTCGCTTTGGTCTTCCCCAGTCTCTCTAAAGCCATCAAAGAGCTTCCATGATCTGTCTGACCTTACAACATGTTCCGTCCCCCTCCACTTCATTTCCAGTACTGTCATAATAACGTCTTCCACTCCAGCTCTTTTCCTGGTCAATTGGTTTGTTTTCCTCTCTCTTCTAGTACTTCAAAATGCATTTGATGTATAATTACATATTCAGTCCCAACCATGTAGACTGATGGGATTTCTAGTAAAATTCTTGTGGCGACTTGCTAGTATTACCTACGCATTAGTTTGGTTTTGTACATTATCTTAGGGCTAACCATCGCGAATGACAGAGGCTTTTGTGAGCACGACATGTGGAAATTTGCGGCTAAGAGAAAATTTCTTTGAATAAAAGGATTTATGAGAGCCACGAAGGCCATTAAAATTTCACTACATTGAGAATGTGAACCACGGTTGTGGTTTCGGATAGCAATGCCTGAATGGGCTCCAATCGAGATCTGCATTATTTAGCGGATTAACGTCACACGTAGAACACAGACTGTAAGTTGTGACACTGGTATCTGTGGATGAAAAGAGCCTACATCTGTAACTGGCAGTAACGAATTACGTGTAAATGGTTGAGAATATCCCTCACCGATTAATAAGAAAAAAACTGATTCGTTCGATCAGAGGGAAAGCGTCACTTATCCCCATGCAACTGCCGCATCAGATATTACGAGACAAACGACGGACGTCTCGTTCACAGATATTAGATTGATACCCTGTGTATCCATCTTTCAGGTAGAGTACATGAAATGTCGTCGAAATTAAACGAAGAAAAAACCCGAGCAGACGCAGATGCTAACTGAAGGTTCATTTTCTTGCCACCATTATTAGCTACAGAATAGAAGAGAGAAAGCTGGAAGAGAGGTGGGCAAAATACAGATTTCGAAATAAAAACTGTAGACATAGATACAAATTTAACGTATCGTAACAGAACAGATAGCGAAGTCTAATATCAACAACATCTACATCATTAACAAGTGGAGAGGACGTATGTCAGCACCGTTTCAACTTGCCGCTTCTTTCTACACTCCTGGAAATGGAAAAAAGAACACATTGACACCGGTGTGTCAGACCCACCATACTTGCTCCGGACACTGCGAGAGGGCTGTACAAGCAATGATCACACGCACGGCACAGCGGACACACCAGGAACCGCGGTGTTGGCCGTCGAATGGCGCTAGCTGCGCAGCATTTGTGCACCGCCGCCGTCAGTGTCAGCCAGTTTGCCGTGGCATACGGAGCTCCATCGCAGTCTTTAACACTGGTAGCATGCCGCGACAGCGTGGACGTGAACCGTATGTGCAGTTGACGGACTTTGAGCGAGGGCGTATAGTGGGCATGCGGGAGGCCGGGTGGACCTACCGCCGAATTGCTCAACACGTGGAGCGTGAGGTCTCCACAGTACATCGATGTTGTCGCCAGTGGTCGGCGGAAGGTGCACGTGCCCGTCGACCTGGGACCGGACCGCAGCGACGCACGGATGCACGCCAAGACCGTAGGATCCTACGCAGTGCCGTAGGGGACCGCACCGCCACTTCCCAGCAAATTAGGGACACTGTTGCTCCTGGGGTATCGGCGAGGACCATTCGCAACCGTCTCCATGAAGCTGGGCTACGGTCCCGCACACCGTTAGGCCGTCTTCCGCTCACGCCCCAACATCGTGCAGCCCGCCTCCAGTGGTGTCGCGACAGGCGTGAATGGAGGGACGAATGGAGACGTGTCGTCTTCAGCGATGAGAGTCGCTTCTGCCTTGGTGCCAATGATGGTCGTATGCGTGTTTGGCGCCATGCAGGTGAGCGCCACAATCAGGACTGCATACGACCGAGGCACACAGGGCCAACACCCGGCATCATGGTGTGGGGAGCGATCTCCTACACTGGCCGTACACCACTGGTGATCGTCGAGGGGACACTGAATAGTGCACGGTACATCCAAACCGTCATCGAACCCATCGTTCTACCATTCCTAGACCGGCAAGGGAACTTGCTGTTCCAACAGGACAATGCACGTCCGCATGTATCCCGTGCCACCCAACGTGCTCTAGAAGGTGTAAGTCAACTACCCTGGCCAGCAAGATCTCCGGATCTGTCCCCCATTGAGCATGTTTGGGACTGGATGAAGCGTCGTCTCACGCGGTCTGCACGTCCAGCACGAACGCTGGTCCATCTGAGGCGCCAGGTGGAAATGGCATGGCAAGCCGTTCCACAGGACTACATCCAGCATCTCTACGATCGTCTCCATGGGAGAATAGCAGCCTGCATTGCTGCGAAAGGTGGATATACACTGTACTAGTGCCGACATTGTGCATGCTCTGTTGCCTGTGTCTATGAGCCTGTGGTTCTGTCAGTGTGATCATGTGATGTATCTGACCCCAGGAATGTGTCAATAAAGTTTCCCCTTCCTGGGACAATGAATTCACGGTGTTCTTATTTTAATTTCCAGGAGTGTATTACATTTGCGGATGGCACACAGGAATAAATATTGCAGTTTCCCTTCCGTAAGGAGGCGATTTCTCTACTTACAGCTCTGCGGATATTAGGCAAAATATGTGTTGGAGGAAATAAAACGTTTTTTGATACAAAGTGGGGACGTGTACTCTTGGAATTTATTGAGTCAGGCTTTCCACTGTACATAGTACCTTTTCTGTAAAGTGCTCCTGCTGCCGTTCATCAAGCATTTCTGTGGCACTCTAACTGACTGCACAAACTTACAACAAATTGCACACTTTTACGGTGAATCTTTACTATCTCCTCCAGTAATTCTACATGGTATGGCGTCCAGACGACGAATACCACTCACGAATCGGTCGAACAAGGTTTTTATATGCATCCTCTTTCGTAAGAAAATTACGCTTCCTTAAGTTTCTTCCAAGAAACCTGTGTCTGCCACCAGCCTTTCCGAAGGCCGTTTCTTAAATCGCTTCAGACAGAATTTTATAAATACTGTAAGGACGGCTGTAGCGTGCAGGGTGGGTAAAGTGGACACTCCGTTTTATTCTCTCGGAGACGGCGGCAGCCTAATGGCGAACATTTGAATAGTGTTAAAGAGATTTATTTGGTTTTGGCAGCGAGTTTCGTGGTGATAGTTGCTCGCTCTCCTTTTCAGTGAAATGTTTTGTGTTTTATCTACATCTGATGTGAGGCAAGTATTAAATTCATTAAATGTATTGTGAAAGCTAATTGCCGTAATTCTGGTAAAATGTTATATTTTAGCCTTCGAAACCACCTGTTTGTGAATTGCCTAGATTATGCAGTTTCATATTCAGAAAACATGGCATCCTAACTGGCATAGCGGCCAGTCGCCTGATTTGCAGGGAGTGGCCAAGGCTCTACTTTGGCCGAAAGTCTGTAATGTATTTACCTGGTTTCAAGACAACAGAATTGATAGTAAAACAAAAGTATTTTCTAAAGTAGGTATATTAATCCATTATTATATTAACAGATTGGTAGAAAGCTATGTTCTCTTATTACAGTTGTAACCAAGCTATTTAATAAAATCACTTAAACAATCATGAGGTTCTATTTTTGTAATAAAAACTTTGTTTCATTATTCTTCGAGAAATATCATGAAAAGATGTTAATTTCAAACATAAAAAGTGCTCACTCAGGACAATGACTTCTCTGAATAAATTTTATGCGGCTGTGGAGCCACGTATACAAAAGAATCATGGGACCGTAAGCTTTGCAGCAGACAGTAGATGCTGTAAGAAATGAAAAGATACCGTTTGTTATAGCAGCCAAACTATTCAGTGTCTCAAGTAACGCACTTAAAAGAACACTTCTTAAAAAATGCAGGTTTCTAGTGAGGAGAAGACTATTGTTGGGACCTTCGGTACTGTATTAAACGAACAGCAAGAGGAACAACTCCTTAACCATATATTTGACAGGAAATTAAGATATTATGTCATATCAGTAACTGCTTTAAGCCACTTCACATTTCATCTTACTGAGTGAAATAATCTACTAAACCCATTCAACAAAAAGAAAAAAAGATGGCAAACAAGGATTGGGTAACACAGTTTAGGAAAAGACATCCAAACAGAAACTTTAGGAAACCAGATTCCACTTCATCTGAGCCTTATTTTTTTCTTTTTCTGTCTCTAGCCACTTTTCCCTAACTACCGGGAAGAGTTGCCAGCTGTCAGAATTTCTCTTAAGCAAACCTTTTTTAAAACAATAGGAGGATCTGAATAACAATACAGCTGTTTTATACTTACAGAATGTATACAGTTTTTATAGATATATTTCATATGCTGGTCTATGACAATATGTGAGAGAATAAACAACATTTTGCTTAGAGTGACCACTTAACCCAGGTTTTCCTCTAGTGGAAGGTTGTGACTCACTCCAAAGATTAATACCTGAAATTTGGTCAAATGATATCGGATCTATTTGCCCATTTGCTTAAATAGGATACATTTATTTATGTTTGAAGTCAGCTGTCATTCTTTCCATTATACACCGATCGTTTGGAAGTCTCTACAGTTCGTGAAGCATTTCCAAAGATGTCACCCCTTGAACATAACTGTATCGTCGGCGAATACCTTTATGTAGAGCTATTGAGTTTACCTCGAGGACATATTTATATGCTGCCACAGGAAACCTCAAGTACCCAGTGGAGCAGGAAATTGAACGAAACTTCACAGATTGAAAGAGTATGTGACACCATTTTGTAATAGCATCAAAGAACTTGGCAATATGAGACCACTTATCAGTATGACGTTGTACCGCCTCTAGCCTAGGCACTTGCACTGACTCAGCTGGGAACGGTGTGCTTCATAGGGCCGTTGTATCCTCTCCTGAAGCAAGCTGTTGTAACTCCTCCTTGATATCCTGGATGCTGGCACGGGGACTGAGTTGCAGTTCAAGCTGGACCTACACATGTTGTATTGGGGCAGACCTCTGGATCCTCCTGCCCAAGAGAGGACCACAACATCACGCAGACAGTCTGTAGAGACACGTGCTATGTGTGGATGAGAAATCTCTTGAGAAAGGACACCACGATACTGCCGCAGCACACTAGAACACAGCATGTCCGTAACACATAGTTGAATCTCTGTAGTTTCCTTAATCACTACCAGACGTGACCTGAAGTCATTCACGATGGTTCCCCAAAGTATAACTCCAGGAGTAACACCGCTGTTCATCTTCAAAAAACTGGTAGAGTGGGATCTCTCTCTAGGTCTCCATACTTGCTGAAGGTAGAGATCGGGAGCAATGTAGAGAGGTGATTCATCTCTGTACACAATGCGACGCCATTCATAAGCAGTCCATGCTTCCCAGTCACGGCACCACTCCAGTTGCGGGCTATTGTGTTTTGATGTTGTCTGGCCGCTCTGCGTCTCTGACCAATGCTGCGAGATGACATAGAACATTGCATCGAGTCAGTTACTTCCTCTTCGATGTCAAGCACAAGTGTGAACGGCTTATGCTGTGCTTGATGCACAATAAGGCAAGTTCCCTTATGATGGCCAGAAGCGGTCGTTCAGAACCTTGCCGACGAGTATGCGTGCCCTCACAAGCCCGTGGCAGTACAACATGGGGCCAGTGTCACATTCGAATGCCCTATAAATCAGCCACCAAATGGAGACTCACTGTGAACCACTTTCAAACTCTGTCACGTGCTGATAACGCTGTCTCACAAGAGTACGCGGTAGCTTTGTGTCCTTCGCAGTCATCGCTCAACATCTGATGCTGTTCACGCCCTTTACACCCCTTACCAGGTCTGGTAACAACACTAAACGCGAATACCACCAATGCTGTCTCGTAGCCTTTCTACCTATCTCAGAGAGTTGCCACTCTAATCGTTTACATACTTGCAGATGGCTTGTGCATGTACGAAGTTACATTGACATCCGCCCATCTCTTATGGGCTCTTAACGTTTTTGTCAGGCAGTGTATACAATGATTAACGAAGACATTATGATCACGTGCTTAATAGCTTCCTCTTTGGAACGAAATGCACCACTGAGTCTGCGAATCAGTGATCCGACAGTTTGTTGACAGGTTTGTGGAGGTATGTGGCATTAGATGTCTATGCACAGATCATGCAATTCACGTAAAAAACAGGCTGCTGATTTGCGTACGTGGTGATGGCGCCCGATAGCTCCCCAGACGGGTTCCATAGGATTTACATCAGGCAAATCTGGTGGCCGAGACATCAACCTGAGTTCTCTGTAATGTTCCTCAAACCACGGTAGCACGGTTCTGGCTCCGAGACACGATCAATTATACTGATGAAAGATGATATCGCCGTCGGGGAAATCAAGCATGATGGAATGCATGTGGTTCGCAAATGTCAGCGTATTTTCAGTTATTACTGCAAGCCCCATGAAAGTGCAGGAGAATGTCTCCTATAGCACAATAATGCTCACACCAGCCTGCGTCCCTGGTACGCTGCACGTTTAGAGTCGCCGTTCACCTCGATGACTGCGTTTGTGGAGACGACCAGCGATCCAGTGTAGTAACATGTAATTCGTCCGGAGAGCCGACACATTTCCATGGATCGACGTCGAATCTCGATGGTCCCGTACTCACTGCAGTCGTAATTGACGGTGCCGTTGGGTCAACGTGTAAACACATAGGGGTGATCTGTCGCCGAGTTCCAAGTTCAACAATGTATGATGAACGGTGTGCTCCGAAACACTTGTGGTTGCACCAACATTGTGCTCTTTCGGCAGAAACGCCACAGATCACCATTTATCTACTTTACACAGCAGACAAGCCTCCGAAACACATGTTCTGTGAAGAGTCGTGGACGTCCAACCATTTAGCGCCTAGTGGCAGTTTCACTGTTCCTCTATCTCTTTTCGTAGATACTCACGGCAGTAGCACGTGAACATTCGACCAACTTCGCAGTTTTCGAGATACTCGTTCACAGGTTTACGTAATAATAATCTGTCCTTTGTCAGCATCACTTATCTCATGGGATTTCCCTATTTGTGGTCCATATCTTCGCTAGCGTGATACACCGTTCGTGTCTGCTCCTCTTAAATTCTTTTGCTACCGCGTCACGTACCTCCAGCGCCACCAGGTGGCATCCAACTTTGCGATGACCAGTGGTCATAATGTTTGGGTTTATCAGGGTATCCTGAACAATAGCAGCACTTTTATACAACCCCAGACGCTACCTATGCTTTTGACCATTTCCCTCCATTAAGGACAGTGCACATTCTGTTCTCGGTGAAGTCTTCAATCCAACAGCCTCTCTGTTCTTCTATTCTGTATGCAAAAATTTGTTTACTTGGTCATGGTGCGGAAACAGTTCGAGAGCTTTCTTGTATTCAAGATACACGGCATCAGTTATGGCTCTGGTACCTACTGCTTTCTGGATCAGAGCATAAATAGAAAAAGCAGTGTTCCATACTATCTGTTTTTGCAGTTTGATTCGTCAGTATGAGTTGTTCGGTCCCCAGGAAATGTCATGGTACACGACGACTATACATGGTACATAATTCTTAAAAGAATGTATGTCAATCGAATACACCTACAACTCTGCGCGTGGGTCTTATGGCCCTTACTACAGTGCGCAATATCGGCTCCTTTTTCCACTCACATGGCAAACTCCATTGATCCAGTGTGGTAAATATGGCGACAGATTCAAGTGTTCGTAATATTCCTGTGCGCGAAAATTACAGCTCCGTAGTGAAAAACAGTCGTTATGTGAATGATAATGGTGTTACAACAAAATTAAATGAACGTATTATCAGCCTACAGAAAATTGTCGAAGTGCTTCGTAAAGAAATTTCATGGCTCAAGAAAGAAAATTATGATCTCCGATCAAAACAAGGTACGTGCTACACGCGGGACTCGGTGCAAAACATTTCGCCTGCTTCCAAAAACTGGAACAAAGCTACGTTTAAAAATAACCAAGCTACGTTTAAAAATAACAAACAAGAAGTGTTACATCGTGTGAACAATGACCGCAACGTTAATTTCGTGCATGAAAACTCGTTTGAAGTACTCGCAATTGTAGACAGCGAGGGTAAAACGAGCCGTTACGAGTCGCTTGGGAAGAAAAGCATTCAAGATAGTAGGCCTAAAACCACTAGTGAACAGTCTAAACACATCAAAAAATCTCGAAACAGCGATAAAGTGTCGTATGAACTTCATGAGACAATACTGGTACAAAATGACCTTGAATTACGTCACAAAATACCGATACAAACAGACACTCAAACGAAAAACATTGTAACAGATATCTCGCATAATAAAATACTCATGCTTTCAGATAGTCATGGCCGTGGACTCGCAAAGAAAATTAAAGAGAAAACTAATAAAAGTTTGTGTAGCATAGTAAAACCGGGAGCCCCACTAGCGGAAATAATAAAAACGACTGAATCTAGAGAGGTTAAAAATCTACACGATAAAGACTGTGTAATACTCATCGGAGGTTCAAACGATATATATAAAAATGAAACTGCAAATGCTACACGTTATCTTAAACAGTGTCTGACGAACCTGACGCATACAAATGTGATAATAGTGAATACACCACATCGGCACGATCTGGATAACCAATCATGTGTAAATACAGAAATACAAAAAGCCAACTATCAGTTTGCCAAAATCTGTAGACGTTTTAAAAATGTTAAATGTGTTAATATAAATAATATAGGTCGTAGATTCCATACACAACATGGACTACACTTAAACAGTATTGGGAAAGAATATCTGGCGAACATGATAATGAAGGAATTAAAACTACTTCAAAACACCTTCAACACAAACACAACTGTTATACCACTATCAGTAATAGAACATTCCACAGTACAAGTAAAATCAACAAAGGCAGTCATCTCGTCAGCAGCAGAGCTGACATCAGCAGAACCTTCCCCACCACCACTAACAATAAGAACAGGAGACACAGCAACAGTGGGACAGACAACAGCAAAGCCAACAACAGCAGTAGCACCAGAAACGACAGTACCAATGGAGAAGCCACCAGCTAAACCACACCCCATCAGAAGGAGCCAGAGGACAAGAAAGTACATCACTCCAAAGCAGGATTTTTTATGGTTCAGCACCAAGAGGAGAAAAAAACTGGGACAAACTGGCGCAAAGCATCAGTCACTGTCAACACAATGCAAACAAAAGATACAGGCAAGGTAAGCTGTGCTCGTTTCTCAGTCTTTCATCAAAATATACAATCTATCAGAAACAAAGTGCAACAATTAGAAGTGGAACTGTTGTTGTTGTTGTTGTTGTTGTTGTGGTCTTCAGTCCTGAGACTGGTTTGATGCAGCTCTCCATGAGAAGTGGAACTACAAACTTTAAACAGTTCAGTCACTTGCATTACTGAACATTGGTGTAGAAGAACTGAAATAACATTAATAAATTTAAACTCATATCTACTAGCATGTCATTATAGTAGAACCACCATTAGAGGTGGTGGATCATGTATATATGTTAAGCAAGGAATTGCCTATAAAATCAGAAATGATATTAATTCTGTAAGTGAGGAAAAACACATAGAAATATCAGCCATAGAGATAAGCAAGACAGATGAGGCACAAAGGTTAACTATAATATGTATTTACCGTTCACCCAGTGGTGATATAGATACTTTCACTGCAAAACTAATCCAGATTCTAGACATGGCTTCGAATCCTAAAGGGAAGGTTCTCATTTGTGGAGACTTAAATATAAACACACAAAACCCAGATAGATTCTGTAACTCATTCTTGAATATATTGCGCTGTTATAAGTTATCACCATTAGTTAACAGAGCCACGAGGATAGCCAAAAACTCATCATCAACAATTGATCACATCATCACAGACATAGATAAAGAAAGTTGTGAAATTATTGTAGATAACCTTGGCCTTTCTGATCACTCCTGTCAAATCCTAAAATTAAACATAAATATAGACAATACAACTAAAACATACACATACAGAAGGGTTTTCTCCAAACCAAACAGATCAGAATTTGCCAAGCAAATAAACAGTAAAACTTGGGAAGAAGTGTATGCTGAAACTAGTGTAAATAAGAAATTTTCTAAATTCATGTCACTATTTAAACTTAGATTTGATGAAGCATTCCCAAAGGTGCAAACTGCAGTACACTCACACAAAAGAAATACCTGGGTGACCAAAGGAATAAGGAAATCCTCTGCAACACTCAAACAACTGAACAGGTTAAAAAACTATCATAGTGATCCTGGTTTCCTAAACTACTACCACACATACAAAAGAATATACAGAAGAGTATTACGAGATGCAAAAAAAGCCCACAATGACAGTATTATAGAAAAAGCAGAAAATAAAATTAAAGCAGCCTGGACTGTTACCAAACAGGAAACAAACAGTAATAAATTAAAAACAGTAAACATTCAAATTAAACATAATGGTGCTATTATACGTAACCCAAATACACTAGTAAATACTGTAAATGAGTACTTCAGCAGTGTTGCTACCAAGCTACAGCAAAAGCTTGGCAAAAAACAGCCTGAACAAAAATTGAACTATATGGATAACTCAATGTTACTGTTACTGACTTCTACAGAAGAAGTAAGGATGGTTGTGAAGAATCTAAAGAATAAAACATCAGCAGGTTTAGATGAAGTGCCAGTGTGCTTACTGAAGGACTGCATTGACAGCATACAACATCCTTTGGCACACATCATAAATGAATCTTTCACTGCAGGCTGCTTCCCAGAATACTTAAAATGTGCAAAAGTCCTGCCTCTATTTAAGAAAGGCGATCCAGAAAATATAGAAAACTATAGGCCCATCTCATTACTCTCATCCTTTTCCAAGGTAATAGAAAATATAATGAAAAAGAGACTAATGGATTTCCTAAACAAATACAACCTACTCTGTAAAGAACAGTTTGGTTTCAGGCCAGGAAGAAGCACAGGTTCAGCAGTAGCTCACTTCACAAATTTTGTCTTAGAAGCACTTGACGAAGGTGAACATGTAACAGGAATATTCCTTGACCTTAGCAAAGCATTTGACACGGTAGACCACAAAATACTACTAAACAAAATGGAGGCACTAGGAATAAGGGGAACAGTAAATAATTGGTTTCAATCGTACTTGGAAAATAGGGTACAGTGTGTAGAGATCTCACAAACGAAGTTCAGCAGATTGACAAAACACATTTCCAAACCAGAACATATTAACATAGGAGTCCCTCAGGGGAGTGTGTTAGGGCCAATACTCTTCCTAATATATATCAATGATTTTCCCCAGAGTGTCAAATACGGGGAAGCAATACTATTTGCAGATGATAGCAGCATCCTTATCAGTGACGAGTCACCAGACAAATTGAGAGACAAAGCTGAAGAAACTCTCGATCATGTGTGCAAGTGGGTAGTAAGCAACAAATTAACCCTCAATATTAAAAAAACAAACATTATTAATTTCCACATAAATAAAAAACATAATAGCATAGGCCTAAAAGTTAAAGATGAACTTATAGATTGTGTCACAAACACAAAATTCCTAGGAATGCATGTTGACTCACAGCTTAACTGGACTGACCATATTGCAGCACTAGAAAAGAAAATTGCTACTGCTTGCTATGCACTCAGGATAATTATGTCAGTATGTAATAGTTCATGTGCTAAGACGACATACTTTGCATATGTACATTCAATAATTAGTTATGGCATAACCTTCTGGGGTACAAATGTGCAGAACATACAAGCAATTTTCAAGCTGCAAAAGAGGGCAGTACGAATAATAACAAAAAGCAGCAAGAGAGCTCACTGTACTGATTTATTCAAAACCATGGGAATCTTGACAGTACCATGTGAATACATCTTTCAGACTGTGATATATATATAAAGAAACACATTGACCAGTACACACAAAACAAATCTATACACCAACACTGGACTAGATCCTGCCACCATTTGCATCTCACACGAAAAAACAAAACAAAAACCCAAAATAGTTTATTATTTAATGGATTAAAAATGTATAATAAACTTCCAGAGGAGATCAAAGCTGAAACTGGAATACATGCCTTTAGGAAAGCTGCAAAAAATTATTTAGCAGATAAATGTTACTATACTGTCAAAGAATACTGTAAATGACATGTGTTCACCTCAATTCATGCAAGAGTACCTTTGTAAATTTATATTTATCTTTAATTAAGACTGGTATGTATTTTTTTAGTGTAATCCATGCAAGAATACATTTGTAAATTTATATTTATTTGTAACTAAGATTGGTCTGTATTTGTTTTGTGTACAAACGATTAAGTTTCACCATAGAAATATGTACTACCAGAAGTACTATTATGTATATACTCATACCATGTATACAGTTGACGACATCCATACAACACAAGTTGTCTACGGATGAATAAATAAATAAATAAATAAATAAACAAGGTAAACTGTTGCTAGAAGAGGGGTCATTTCATCCTCATGTTCGATAAAGAATGTGACGGGCAAACCATCACGTTCTACGACCCCCCTCCCTTGGTCGTGAGATTTGAACAGAATTTTCTGTTCCGCGATCATTTCTTGCTATATATCTCATTTTCGCAGTTTTGAAAATTTTAAAGACAGCATCACCATTCTTCTTGGCAAAACAGCTTTCAGCGTGGTAAGGATCTGAGAATGAAGATTATGTGATGCAACTCATTTCTTAGTAGCGTTCCGAATATTATCTGTTAAATAAGGTTCGGGAAAAAGAGGTAGCCGCACCATGAACTGAATTGTTTCCCTTCAAAGATACTCGGCGACAATTCACGCCTATTCGAGTTTTGGTGTAAGTTTCGGCGAAATTATTTTGACCTTAAAAGGGAGATATCACCTCTGCAGATCTATAAAGTCATAGTTCCACGTGGAAAGACATGCAGATGAATGAGGTCACCTAAAAGTACAGAAACAATGGAAATCCAAGGTCATTCCCTCCACGTACATTTTACGATTATCACTCTTTCTGGCTTCTTCGCATATGAATACATATCTGCTGCATTTTTGGAACCAAAAAGGGTTACACCCGTGAAAAGAATAGTCTTTCACATAAAAGTAGATCAGAGGAAATGTTGGCTATCCACTGTGAATACCCCCCCCCCCCATGTGAAACGAAGTGAGACGTACACAGTTGGTACACACACCACGTTCATGAAGCCGTGTCTACAGACCACTACATTTTGTCACCTCCCAGAGCCTTCTTCAACTACATAACGGCAAATATTGGTCACAGCCGGTCGCTGTGGCCGAGCGGTTCTGGGCGCTTCAGTCCGGAACCGCGCTGCTGCTACGGTCGCAGGCTAGAATCCTGCCTAGGCCATGGATGTGTGTGATGTCCTTAGGCTAGTTAGGTTTAAGTAGTTCTAAGTCTAGGGGACTGATGACCTCAGATGTTAAGTCCCATAGTGCTTAGAGCCACACAGGCGCACATCGGCGAACTTGACTGTCCTTGGACGTTTCATCGAGATGTCGAGGGTGTCATTAACAACTGATGCTAGAGATAATGAACAAAAAAACTTTCTGGTGATCGTCTTTTCTGCCAATGATCCTCTATCATATTTGATGTGGTTCTTCATGACTAAAGCACTTGAGATGTACTAGTAGTTGTCCATCCCTGCTGACTTCCCTGTCTCTCTCGACACGCAGTACTACCACATACTCAAGAATCCTCTTGCCTGTAACACTCGATTATTGTCTCAACTGCATTATGTTTTCCAAAGTTATAGTTAGTTCTCTGCTGTTTCTCTAATTCGTGAAAATTTGTGTAGTAACAGATGGTGTCTATATTTAAATGTGAGGGTCATACTTATAATTCACATACACTACCTGGTCAAAAGTATCCGGACTTCTATTAGTGAACATTAACATAGAGTGTGTCCACCATACGCCTTTACTACATCTCTGCAGCAGACACTTTCAATAACGTGTGTGAATTTCTGTGTATGAATGGCACCCCGCTTTTGTTCAAGAGCCGAAACCAAAGAAGGTATGATATCGGACGCCCTGGGAACAGATCGATGTCGATGTTCTGACTCACCCCAGAGGTGTTCCATTTGATTGAAATTGGGACTCTGGGCAAGCCAGTCCATTTCGAGAATGTTATTGTCCACAAACAGACAGGATGCATTGTCATACTGAGACAATCAGTCATCCTCTGCGAAGAGTTCCTCTACTGTATGCACACAGAATGCTATAAAATGTGTTAATATCCGTCGAATTTAGAACTTTCTTAAGCTCAAGAAGGGGGTGGCATGCTCTCTACAAAAACACCCCCGTATCATAACACTACCTCCTCCGTTCTTCACGGTTGACACAACATATGATGGAAGGTAACTTTCTCCAGGCATTAACCAAACGCGAACCCCTCCATCGAATTGCCACAGTATGGAGTTGATTCAGCACTCCAAAGCACTCTTTTTCAGTTATCCAGTGTCCAGTGGCATCGCTCCTTATAGCATCTCAAGCGTCGCCAGCTCAGACTACAGAAACGTGCTGCTTATAAAAAGCTACGCAACCATTGCACCCCATTCTTGTTAACTCTCTACTCACACTCCTGGACTACCACTAGCATTTTGCAGCACGCGATTGACTTCTTCCCCTCATTATATCCTAGTTTTTACGACCACCCTCTGTTGTAAACGCGACCGGAACGGTCGCGGGGTTGCCGATAACGAAAGCGCGGCGGGACCAAACTGGAGCGGCCCGCGAACAAACAAAACGAACAGGGAAGGACGGACACGAACAACGACGGACGACAGAGCAAGACCTAACGAACAACAACACGCAAATAGCAACGGGGTCACAAGCGAAACCTCACGAATCCACAACGTCCACTCGTACACGTAAACCAAGTAAACAGGCTGTCTGCAGGCGATATGTCGATAGACTAACGCGAATGTCAGACTGCCTGCTGAGCGAGAGGCAGGCGCTTTAATACCTGATACAGTACGTTGCTATTGGCCGCTGGGACGACCACGTGCTCCACCGTGGCGCCCCCACATTATACGCGGGCCAGGCGCGCGCGCACAGCCGCGGCTTACGCCTGGAGAGACCTCTAGTGGTAATCGAGGTCCATGCATGGATTCGAAACCCGCTGCGTTCGGTACCAGACCCTCCGCAATGCACGACGGTCACTGTCTGACTATAGATGAGGTCTGTCTGGTTTTGATTTGGCTGCGGTTGTTCCTTCACAGTCATCCACAGTAGACTTTGGCAGCTTTAGAAGACTTGAAATGTCCCTGATCGATTTGTTGTTTAGGTGGCATCTAGTGACTAGTCCACGTTCAAAGTCACAGAGCTCTCCTGGCCGAACCATTCTGCCACCTTCCCTTCTCTACGGACAGCATAGACCTCCCCGCCTCCTCTTATACGGGTGGATCAGCCTCTCGTGACATCAGGTGACTATCAGTGATGCATGCGTGTGCTGCTATCCTTTCACGTTCGCAAAATTCACTAAAATTCATTTCTTTCAACTGAACAGGATCCAAAAGTACATTTCTCTATGCGTACCCACCAATTAAATTCTGATTACGTATGACTATTTGAGTGTGTGTCTGCTGAGCATTTTGACTGCTTGTAGGGTGGTCCGTATGGACTGGGAGGTTCGGTTTTACATGTGACACAAAGAAACGAAGCCGATGTTGAATTGAAGCGTATCTCGTTGTATGAGTCAAAATGGTTCAAATGGCTCTGAGCACTATGGGACTCAACTGCTGTGGTCATACGTCCCCTAGAACTTAGAACTACTTAAACCTAACTAACCTCAGGACATCACACACATCCATGCCCGAGGCAGGATTCGAACCTGCGACCGTAGCGGTCGTGCGGTTCCAGACTGTAGCGCCTTTAACCGCTCGGCCACTCCGGCCGGCGTTGTATGAGTCAGTAAAATACTAAAAATGTCTTTCAGTCACGCCCAAATGCTTCAGCAAGCACATAGTCGAAGGGTGGTAAAAGTAACTTGTAATCGTCAACCAATCGGTCTCTTCATTTCTACGCAACCTGCGCGAGCAACGTATTCTGGAAATTCATCGTATTTCCTATCGTTTGGCAGCTAACACAATTTTCCACGCTACTCGCCTGCCACAGACCTATCAAATTAACCGGGATGCCTTACTGTGCATACCACCGACCTATCTCCTCCGATTGCGAGGTTTTTCCATAGACACTTTCCTAATCTACTCCGCAGACTCTTTGTATAACCCGTGCCGTATTTGTCCACCGGGTTTTTAAAATGCTTCTGAAACACTGTATTTCAAATACTTCCAGTTTAGAGGCTTGCTGCTATCAGTATTTCTTTGTATTCAAAGCTGACTCCTAGCGAGCGACATCATAAAAATCTTTCTCAATCTGCAGCTGACATTTGGTCTTTCACTACAAAAATTATGTTCGCCCGTACAGTAAATCTTTCACATTCTCTTCTGTATCGCTAACTGTAATTGGTGTTATACAGGTTTCGGGAACCCAGTCTTCTTTGCTTATACTTAACTCAAATTATAAGCCTAACAGACTTTTCATTCGATTTAATAGCTTCACGATCGGTTTCAGCGCTCTGTCACGCAGTTCTAATATGCATTGAAGTTAGAAAATAGCGCACACGCCGCTGCAGAATAAAAGATTTGTTCTGGAAATAGTCCCTTAGGAGTACAATGTATGCAAGAGAACTCCTGGGACGTGCAGAAGACAGTAGAGATGTTCTGGCAGAAGCTGTCTGTGCTTCACGCTTGGATAGCTCAGTCGCTAGAGGATTTGTTCAGTTTCGAGTCCCTGTCTGGCGCAGTTCAAATCTGTCGTGTAGTTTCACACTCCTCTCCAGAGTGAAAGGTTCTAGTAATAACTTTTCTCTACATTTTATCTATGTTTTCTCAGATTTCAGGAACCACAATCCAAACCACTTTATCGAAGCTCTTATAAAACACAAATGAACAAATTGGTCGTAGTTTTTTCTGCAGTCTCCTCCCATACGGAGTAAAGGAAAATTTAATTCCAATGTATTTTTACCGTGTCTGTATTCTAGCTGATCTCCTCTCGTGCGCTTACTTTCTTTATTCTTCATTTAGTGTCTTAATACACAGCTTCATTCTTGAAACACAGTGTTAGTTACATTGCCGTACTCTCACTTATGGAGTAGTTGTTTCGTCAGAAGGTGGTTTACTGAAAGTCAACTAGTACAGAATTAGTTCTGTTTTGTTTCCGAAGTTAAAACAGTGTAATGTGGAATCAGGTCTGTATTATCTCTATAAATGAAATCATTGTTAATGAAAGGCCTGCTCTCGATTAATAGGGTGTTGTTCTGACACCCAAGCCTCCAGATGTAAGATACTCAAAGCGGTACTAAACGTTGTATGTAGACAGAGTATCAACCAAACTACGATTTAGTTCGTACTGTGTGCTTTCGTCCAGCAGGACAGGCGTAAACGTTAACTAAAAGTAACATCAGAACCACGGAGCACAGGAAAAGCATAACTGTAACTACACTGAAGAGCCAAAGAATCTGGTAGACATGACAAATATCATGCAGGACCCCCTCGAACAAGCAGAAGTTCAAATGGTTCAAATGGCTCTGAGTACTAGGGGACTTAACTTCTGAGGTGATCAGTCCCCTAGAACTTAGAACTACTTAAACCTAACTAACCTAAGAACATCACACACATACATGCCCGAGGCAGGATTCGAACCTGCGACCGTAGCGGTCGCGCGGTTCCAGACTGTAGCGCCTAGAACAGCTCGGCCACCCCAGCCGGCGAAACATAAGTGCCGTTACACGTCTTGACATGGACTCGACTAATGTCTGAAGTTGTGCTGGAGGGAACTGAGACAGTGAGTTCTGCAGGGCTGTCCACAAATCCGTAACAACACGAGGGGGTGGAGATCTCTTCTGAACAGCACGTTGCAATGCATTCCCGATATGATCAATAATGTTCATGTCTGGGGATTTTGGAGGCCAGCGGAAGTGTTTAAACTTAGAATAGAGGCCCTGGAACAAATTTGTAGTATTTCTGGATGTGCGGGGTGTCGTATTGTCCTGCACGAATTGCTCAAGTCCCTCGGAATGGATATGAATGGATGCAGATGATCAGACGGGATGCTTGCGTACGTCTTACGTCTCAGAGACGTATCTAGACGTATCGGGGGTCCCATATCAACCCAACCACACACGCTCCACACCATTACAACTGTCAACTGTCGAAGCTGCGTTGGTAAAGTACCGGAACTTCAAGCGCTGATAGAAAGCACCGAAGCTGAAATCGTTATAGGTACAGAAAGCTGGTTGAAGTCAGAGATAAATTCAGCCGAAATTTTTACAAAGGTACAGACGGTGTTTAGAAAGGATAGATTGCATGCAACCGGTGGTGGAGTGTTCGTCGCTGTTAGTAGTAGTTTATCCTGTAGTGAAGTAGAAGTGGATAGTTCCTGTGAATTATTATGGGTGGAGGTTACACTCAACAACCGAGCTAGGTTAATAATTGGCTCCTTTTACCGACCTCCCGACTCAGCAGCATTAGTGGCAGAACAACCGAGAGAAAATTTGGAATATATTTCACATAAATTTTCTCAGCATGTTATAGTCTTAGGTGGAGATTTCAATTTACCAGATATAGACTGGCTCACTCAGATGTTTACGACGGGTGGTAGGGACAGAGCATCGAGTGACATTATACTGGGTGCACTATCCGAAAATTACCTCGAGCAATTAAACAGAGAACCGACTCGTGGAGATAACATCTTGGACCTACTGATAACAAACAGACCCGAACTTTTCGACTCTGTATGTGCAGAACAGGGAATCAGTGATCATAAGGCCGTTGCAGCATCCCTGAATATGGAAGTTAATAGGAATATAAAAAAAGGGAGGAAGGTTTATCTGTTTAGCAAGAGTAATAGAAGGCAGATTTCATCCTACCTAACAGATCAAAACGAAAATTTCTGTTCCGACACTGACAATGTTGAGTGTTTATGGAAAAAGTTCAACGCAATCGTAAAATGTGTTTTAGACAGGTACGTTCCGAGTAAAACTGTGAGGGACGGGAAAAACCCACCGTGGTACAACAACAAAGTTCGGAAACTACTGCGAAAGCAAAGAGAGCTTCACTCCAATTTTAAACGCAGCCAAAACCTCTCAGACAAACAGAAGCTAAACGATGTCAAAGTTAGCGTAAGGAGGGCTATGCGTGAAGCGTTCAGTGAATTCGAAAGTAAAATTCTATGTACCGACTTGACAGAAAATCCTAGGAAGTTCTGGTCTTACGTTAAATCTGTAAGTGGCTCGAAACAGTATATCCAGACACTCCGGGATGATGATGGCATTGAAACAGAGGATGACACGCGTAAAGCTGAAATACTAAATACCTTTTTCCAAAGCTGTTTCACAGAGGATGACCGCACTGCAGTTCTTTCTCTAAATCCTCGCACAACGAAAAAATGGCTGACATAGAAATAAGTGTCCAAGGAATAGAAAAGCAACTGGAATCACTCAACAGAGGAAAGTCCACTGGACCTGACGGGATACCAATTCGATTCTACACAGAGTACGCGAAAGAACTTGCCCCCCTTCTAACAGCCGTGTACCGCAAGTCTCTAGAGGAACGGAGGGTTCCAAAAGATTGGAAAAGAGCACAGGTAGTGCCAGTCTTCAAGAAGGGTCGTCGAGCAGATGCGCAAAACTATAAACCTATATCTCTGACGTCGATCTGTTGTAGAATTTTAGAACATGTTTTTTGCTCGAGTATCATGTCGTTTTTGGAAACCCAGAATCTACTATGTACGAATCAACATGGATTCCGGAAACAGCGATCGTGTGAGACCCAACTCGCTTTATGGAAAAAGTTCAACGCAATCGTAAAATGTGTTTTAGACAGGTACGTTCCGAGTAAAACTGTGAGGGCCGGGAAAAACCCACCGTGGTACAACAACAAAGTTCGGAAACTACTGCGAAAGCAAAGAGAGCTTCACTCCAATTTTAAACGCAGCCAAAACCTCTCAGACAAACAGAAGCTAAACGATGTCAAAGTTAGCGTAAGGAGGGCTATGCGTGAAGCGTTCAGTGAATTCGAAAGTAAAATTCTATGTACCGACTTGACAGAAAATCCTAGGAAGTTCTGGTCTTACGTTAAATCTGTAAGTGGCTCGAAACAGTATATCCAGACACTCCGGGATGATGATGGCATTGAAACAGAGGATGACACGCGTAAAGCTGAAATACTAAATACCTTTTTCCAAAGCTGTTTCACAGAGGAAGACCGCACTGCAGTTCTTTCTCTAAATCCTCGCACAACGAAAAAATGGCTGACATAGAAATAAGTGTCCAAGGAATAGAAAAGCAACTGGAATCACTCAACAGAGGAAAGTCCACTGGACCTGACGGGATACCAATTCGATTCTACACAGAGTACGCGAAAGAACTTGCCCCCCTTCTAACAGCCGTGTACCGCAAGTCTCTAGAGGAACGGAGGGTTCCAAAAGATTGGAAAAGAGCACAGGTAGTGCCAGTCTTCAAGAAGGGTCGTCGAGCAGATGCGCAAAACTATAAACCTATATCTCTGACGTCGATCTGTTGTAGAATTTTAGAACATGTTTTTTGCTCGAGTATCATGTCGTTTTTGGAAACCCAGAATCTACTATGTACGAATCAACATGGATTCCGGAAACAGCGATCGTGTGAGACCCAACTCGCTTTATGGAAAAAGTTCAACGCAATCGTAAAATGTGTTTTAGACAGGTACGTTCCGAGTAAAACTGTGAGGGCCGGGAAAAACCCACCGTGGTACAACAACAAAGTTCGGAAACTACTGCGAAAGCAAAGAGAGCTTCACTCCAATTTTAAACGCAGCCAAAACCTCTCAGACAAACAGAAGCTAAACGATGTCAAAGTTAGCGTAAGGAGGGCTATGCGTGAAGCGTTCAGTGAATTCGAAAGTAAAATTCTATGTACCGACTTGACAGAAAATCCTAGGAAGTTCTGGTCTTACGTTAAATCTGTAAGTGGCTCGAAACAGTATATCCAGACACTCCGGGATGATGATGGCATTGAAACAGAGGATGACACGCGTAAAGCTGAAATACTAAATACCTTTTTCCAAAGCTGTTTCACAGAGGAAGACCGCACTGCAGTTCTTTCTCTAAATCCTCGCACAACGAAAAAATGGCTGACATAGAAATAAGTGTCCAAGGAATAGAAAAGCAACTGGAATCACTCAACAGAGGAAAGTCCACTGGACCTGACGGGATACCAATTCGATTCTACACAGAGTACGCGAAAGAACTTGCCCCCCTTCTAACAGCCGTGTACCGCAAGTCTCTAGAGGAACGGAGGGTTCCAAAAGATTGGAAAAGAGCACAGGTAGTGCCAGTCTTCAAGAAGGGTCGTCGAGCAGATGCGCAAAACTATAGACCTATATCTCTGACGTCGATCTGTTGTAGAATTTTAGAACATGTTTTTTGCTCGAGTATCATGTCGTTTTTGGAAACCCAGAATCTACTATGTACGAATCAACATGGATTCCGGAAACAGCGATCGTGTGAGAACCAACTCGCTTTATTTGTTCATGAGACCCAGAAAATATTAGATACAGGCTCCCAGGTAGATGCTATTTTTCTTGACTTCCGGAAGGCGTTCGACACAGTTCCGCACTGTCGCCTGATAGACAAAGTAAGAGCCTACGGAATATCAGACCAGCTGTGTGGCTGGATTGAAGAGTTTTTAGCAAACATAACACAGCATGTTGTTATCAATGGAGAGACGTCTACAGACGTTAAAGTAACCTCTGGCGTGCCACAGGGGAGTGTTATGGGACCATTGCTTTTCACAATATATATAAATGACCTAGTAGATATCGTCGGAAGTTCCATGCGGCTTTTCGCGGATGATGCTGTAGTATACAGAGAAGTTGCAGCATTAGAAAACTGTAGCGAAATGCAGGAAGATCTGCAGCGGATAGGCACTTGGTGCAGGGATTGGCAACTGTCCCTTAACATAGACAAATGTAATGTATTGCGAATACATAGAAAGAAGGATCCGTTATTGTATGATTATATGATAGCGGAACAAACACTGGTAGCAGTTACTTCTGTAAAATATCTGGGAGTATGCGTGCGGAACGATTTGAAGTGGAATGATCATATAAAATTAATTGTTGGTAAGGCGGGTACCAGGTTGAGATTCATTGGGAGAGTGCTTAGAAAATGTAGTCCATCAACAAAGGAGGTGGCTTTCAAAACACTCGTTCGACCTATACTTGAGTATTGCTCATCAGTGTGGGATCCATACCAGATCGGGTTGACGGAGGAGATAGAGAAGATCCAAAGAAGAGCGACGCGTTTCGTCACAGGGTTATTTGGTAACCGTGATAGCGTTACGGAGATGTTTAGCAAACTCAAGTGGCAGACTCTGCAAGAGAGGCGCTCTGCATCGCGGTGTAGCTTGCTCGCCAGGTTTCGAGAGGGTGCGTTTCTGGATGAGGTATCGAATATATTGCTTCCCCCTACTTATACCTCCCGAGGAGATCACGAATGTAAAATTAGAGAGATTCGAGCGCGCACGGAGGCTTTCAGACAGTCGTTCTTCCCGCAAACCATACGCGACTGGAACAGGAAAGGGAGGTAATGACAGTGGCACGTAAAGTGCCCTCCGCCACACACCGTTGGGTGGCTTGCGGAGTATAAATGTAGATGTAAATGTAGATGTAGATGTAGATTACAGACAATCCAGCAGGCTGAACAGTTCCCTGCTGACGTGGAGGGCCCACGGATTCATGAGGTTATCTCCATACCTGTAGACGTCCATCGGCTAGATACAATTTTAAACGAGACTCGTCCGACCAGGGAACATGTTTCCAGTCATCAACAGTCCAATGTCGGTGTTGACTGGCTCAGGCGAGGCGGAAAGCTCCGTGTCGTGCAGTCATCAAGGGTACACGAGCGGCCCTTCGGCCCCGAAGGCCCATATCGATGATGTTTCGTTGAATGGTTGGTACGCTGACACTTTTTGATGGCCCACCGCTGAAATCTGCAGCAATTTTCGGGAAGTTTGCATTTCTGCCACGTTGAAGGTTTCTCTCCAGTCATCGTTGATCCAGTTCTTGCAGGATTTTTTTTTTTTTTTTTTTCTGGCTGCAGCGATGTGGGGGGATTTGATGTTGCACAGTCGAGAAATGGTCACACGGCAAAATCCCCACTTCATCGCTACCTCGGAGATGCTGTGTCCCATCGCTTGTGCGCCGACTGTGACACCACGTTCAAACCCACTTAAATCTTGATTACCTGCCACTGTAGCAGCAGTAACCGATCTAACAACTGCCCCAGACACTTGCCTTATATAGGTGTTGCCGACCGCAGCGCAGTGTTCTGCCTGTTTACATATCTCTGTATTTGAAT
The DNA here is from genome assembly GCF_023898315.1 of Schistocerca nitens. Classification (NCBI taxonomy): domain Eukaryota; kingdom Metazoa; phylum Arthropoda; class Insecta; order Orthoptera; family Acrididae; genus Schistocerca; species Schistocerca nitens. Next base: position 502,822,879 of record NC_064614.1, on the reverse strand, counting down.
ACACATGCCTATGCCATTTTCTTTGGCGCTTCAGTGTAATACATTGGGCTTCCGCGGGGAAGTTTGTAGAACGTTAGATCGTCGTACCAACGGTCCTGGCTTCAAATCCCAACGATGACAATTTTTCGTTTTTACTGTATTACGCTTGAAAATGTATGGGCCTATTAAAACTTCCGCATTGGTGATGCAGTCCTTTCTTTACTCTACAGTTCCGACTGTTTATGTTTATTCTGTGAAACTACAAATGCACTAGCTGCCCCATCACGAGTGGTGTCTGTTCTGTCGTACATGTCCGACAGAACATCTCTCCTATCTATACAAATGTGTTCGATAGGTTTGCTACTTTCAGCTAACGAAGCGAAAGCAGACTACCAAAAGAACATTGCTACAGACTCCGAATAGTCCTTTTACATGCCAGGAAAATGATGCCCCATATAACAATTTCGTACGCAAATAGTGCAAAAAAAATTGTTAGTTGTGGGGTTTTAACGCAAGACATACAACGATCTCACGTTCTATCATCTCACACACGCGACATTTACAAAGAAATCATTCCCAGATACGCATTTCCTCTGCTCTGTAGTTCTGGAGTCAGTCTTAATTACCGTTTACGCATGTTCTACTGGATGACAGCACATAGCAAGAACTAAATCGGTGTTTTGGTTGATAACTCTATCGAGAAACAACGTTTGATACCGATATGAGTGTCTGACATCTGGAGGTTTGGGTGTAAGCCTCAATAAAAGAACAGTGAAAATATTTTAGTATAGTTTACGTACCGCAAATATTTGCATAAAAAGGACAAATGTTAAAAATCTAATGCTCAGAGTATAACAAACACTAAGATAAAAGTAGAGGCTACAGAATATCTTTACCATTTTTCTTGTAAGAGTGATACGTGTGACCCATGATGTAATAAACTTCGTCATTTCCTTAAAGAAATGAGTGTAAATAGCAATCGTCTTCTTCATCTTTTCTGTAGCTTGTATTCATTGATGTAAGACTAAATGATTTTGTGCTTAAGCTAGTTTCTAATAATCATCCTAGTTTTATCAGATATTGAGTTTATTATCATTTTATCCATATATTCCGTATGAATATTTGTGTCCCAGCAGCTTCTGTTTCAGATTTAATTTTCCGCTGTGAAGGATAAGTTCGGTGATGTGACTACTACGTGGCATTCGCTCACTTTCACATGAATAATTACTTTTTTTCATTTTAAAACCTACAGTTTTATTTGCTTTTAAAACGAAGTCCGAAGATTCATTGCCCTACACTGCCATATTTTCGTCGCATTGTACTGCAATTTTACACTGTCCCACGCACCCGAGTTACTGCTGTTCGACAGCGTACTCCTCGTCACCATATAAATCATCAAACACAAAAGATAACACGACAACCGCATGACTATCTGTGAAGGGAGAAGGGGTATAAACAACTATCTAATTTTTTTTTAATCTTTCATCAGCCATTTTCACTCCCGAAGCAGCTCTTGTAACTTGCTCCATAGCTAACAAATTAACAATTATCTTGACATTTTAAACTTATACAGCCTATGCAAAAAACTACAAGGAGTAAATATAGGAAGTATTAAAAACGTGATGCAACAGAATAGATAAGAAATGTACTCGACAAACTACAAAATAGAATATTACTAGGAAGTATATAACAGGAATACTGAAGCATTCGGAAATGATTAATCGATTAAGGCCCAAAGTTGCTCTAACGCAACATGTCATTCGTAATTTCTTTATGCAGGGTGTTACAAAAAGGTACGGTCAAACTTTCAGGAAACATTCCTCACACACAGAGAAAGAAAATATGTTCTGTGGACATGTGTCCGGAAACGCTTACTTTTCATGTTAGAGCTCATTTTCTTACTTCTCTTCAAATCACGTTAATCATGGAATGGAAACACACAGCAACAGAACATACCAGCGTGACTTCGTACAATTTGTTACAGGATATGTTCAAAATGTCCTCCGTTAGCGAGGATACATGCATCCACCCTCAGTCGCATGGACTCCCTGATGCGCTGATGCAGCCCTGGAGAATGGCGTATTGTATCACAGCCGTCCACAATACCCGCACGAGGAGTCTCTACATTTGGTACCGGGGTTGCGTAGACAAGAGTTTTCAAATGCCCCCATAAATGAAAGTCAAGAGGGTTGAGGTCAGGAGAGCGTGGAGGCCATGGAATTGGTCCGCCTCTACCAATCCATCGGTCACCGAATCTGTTGTTCAGAAGCGTACGAACACTTCGACTGAAATGTGCAGGAGCTCCATCGTGCATGAAACAAATGTTGTGTCGTACTTGTAAAGGCACATATTCTAGTAGCACAGGTAGAGTATCCCGTATGAAATCATGATAACGTGCTCCATTGAGCGTAGGTGGAAGAACATGGGGCCCAATCAAGACATCACCAACAATGCCTGCCCAAACGTTCACAGAAAATTTGTGTTGATGACGTGATTGCACAATTGCGTGCGGATTCTCGTCAGCCCACACATGTTGATTGCGAAAATTTACAATTTGATCACGTTGGAATGAAGCCTCATCCGTAAAGAGAACATTTGCACTGTAATGAGGATTGACACATTGTTGGATGAACCATTCGCAGAAGTGTACCCGTGGAGGCCAATCAGCTGCTGATAGTGCCTGCACACGCTGTACATGGTACGGAAACAACTGGTTCTCCCGTAGCACTCTCCATACAGTGACGTGGTCAACGTTACCTTGTGCAGCAGCAACTTCTCTGACGCTCACATTAGGGATATCGTCAACTGCACGAAGAATTGCCTCGTCCATTGCAGGTGTCCTCGTCGTTCTAGGTCTTCCCCGGTCGCGAGTCATAGGCTGGAATGTTCCGTGCTCCCTAAGACGCCGATCAATTGCTTCGAACGTCTTCCTGTCGGGACACCTTCGTTCTGGAAATCTGTCTCGATACAAACGTACCGCGCCACGGTTATTGCCCCGTGCTAATCCATACATCAAATGGGCATCTGCCAACTCCGCATTTGTAAACATTGCACTGACTGCAAAACCACGTTCGTGATGAACACTAACCTGTTGATGCTACGTACTGATGTGCTTGATGCTAATACTGTAGAGCAATGAGTCGCATGTTAACACAAGCACCGAAGTCAACATTACCTTCCTTCAATTGGGCCAACTGGCGGTGAATCGAGGAAGTACAGTACATACTGACGAAACTAAAATGAGCTCTAACATGGAAATTAAGCGTTTCCGGACACATGTCCACATAACATGTTTTCTTCATTTGTGTGTGAGGAATGTTTTCTGAAAGTTTGGCCGTACCTTTTTGTAACACCCTGTATAAAATGAGTTGCACAAATTTCTAATTTCTTTACTAAAACATTAAGATGACATCTGAAAAAACTAATTTAGGCACTTTGATTAGATCAGTGACCGTAATGTTGATCACCATGAATTTTCAAGCTTTCAGATAAATTTGTGTATTTCAATGCGGAAGTTTTTATTTTCTTTTGTAATTTGCATGTGATCATTTTTAAACGAATTTTACACAGTGAACATCTTTCAAACTTTTTTTATTTTACTACACTACTGTTTAGAGACTTCAGTTAGAATTCGAACAATTTTTTTGCTATTTACTATAATGTTGTGTTTACGCAACTTTGGGACTGCCGAGTATATTTGTGAAACACGGTTCCTTCATTCTACCATAACAATATATCGGTATTCCATTGCTGACCGAACAGATTATTACTGTTAGCCTTCATCTGAAAGATATTTATTCAGTGTGGTTCAGTTTCAGTGTGTTTTCAGATTGAACTATAACTCTGGTCAAATTTTCGCTGCCGGTAAGTCAGTTTTATTGAAGTTTTGCATTTTATTTACTTTTGCGTATTACGAATTTAATCGTAATTTACCACAGCTCTGCTGTAAATACTCCAGTATTTCCATGCCTACGGAACACGTTAGTTGGAATTACATCCTTTTACGAGGTTATTTTCAGTATTTTTAGCATAGGACAAGTCCATTCCTACAGATGAAGAATGCTATGAGTACATACAGGTAGTAGCTATTGGGTGTGCCTAACGTTACTGGAACTCTTCAGATGGGTGTCGAAATACAGAATGTTCATAGGACGTGCACATTAAGCTTCTCGCATCATTTGGATTTTGAGAAAGGTCGAACCAATTCCGTGATGGACATGGGAGCATCAATCGGACAGCTGCCGTGCAGTGACTGTAGAATGAATGCTGACGAGATGGATTTAAGACAACCGTGTGGTCTGTCCAGAAAAACTGCACCACCTGAGGATCGTCCAAGCTGCTTAAATCCGGGCAGAGGCTTCAGGTAGAGTGTGCATTTAATTCTATTATTTCTAATTAAGTGTCTCATTGTATCTTAAGTTCCATACAGATTACATATTTTGCAAGGTCTTTTACATATTTTTAGATCTTCTCACAAATGTTTTCCTAACTGCCCACTTCTAGCTCTTGACTAGTGCGTAACCTATAGCCCACACATCGAACAAGGAAGTAACAGAGGAATGATGCCCGTAACGTTGTCAATACAAGGTAAAGATTGTTTCACTTTGCGTCCAACATTATCAAATCATATCATATCATGAGAGATGAATCGAACCTCTGAGCACAGAATTTACGTCAGGTGACACCTTCCATGGCAATAAGAAGAATACAAAAAGAATATTGATCTGCCATGTTTTGATGACTTCAGAACATCTCCAATTGATGGTTTACATATTATAATGAGGCTATGACCACTTGTCCCAATAATTCGCCATTGTTTGGCTGAAAAAAGAGTAAACACACTGTTTTGGGGAAATAATTGGTGGCATATGTTTAAGAGTCAGTGAGATAAAAGGCCTAACCGTTTCGTGACGACAGAAAGAAAGGAATGCACTGTAACGGATAAATTAGCTTCTAGCTTCTCTTTAAAACTATCAACAGGTTGAAAATGAGATTTTGACATCTAAAGGACTTGCAAGTTTTCTCACTAGTCTGGTCTGTATCTGGTGCATTCACATCTGATAGGTGGTTGGATGAAAGTTGAATGTGAGTGTGGTGCAAGAGACAGGACATCGGAGTTTTCAAGCGCTCCAAGTAGAGGTAAGTGTTCTGTGCATGACGACAGATATTCCAAATTAATGAATCTCTGAATATTTTCAGTGTGAATACAGAGTGCAAAACAATAAAATTAAAAGGATTGCTGGGGAAGTAGTCGGCGGCGGTGGAAAACTGATAGTTTGATGATGTTCCAAGTAGATATCACAGCGACATCGACTGCACGTGGTCTGCCACTCATGGGTTGGCCTACCAATGGTATAGACTTGTCGTGTGGAGTGGCCCGTGCCTTTCCTGTTCCAGAAATGACCAGAAGGTAATGAAGGCGAGGATGGGTGGTTGGTGACAACCTCCACCATTTGAAAGTAGATGGGGTGATCAAAGGAAGGTTTCAAGTGGAACGTTTGTTCCTTCACTCTTGATGTAAAAATCTAATCTTATACACTCCTGGAAATTGAAATAAGAACACCGTGAATTCATTGTCCCAGGAAGGGGAAACTTTATTGACACATTCCTGGGGTCAGATACATCACATGATCACACTGACAGAACCACAGGCACATAGACACAGGCAACAGAGCATGCACAATGTCGGCACTAGTACAGTGTATATCCACCTTTCGCAGCAATGCAGGCTGCTATTCTCCCATGGAGACGATCGTAGAGATGCTGGATGTAGTCCTGTGGAACGGCTTGCCATGCCATTTCCACCTGGCGCCTCAGTTGGACCAGCGTTCGTGCTGGACGTGCAGACCGCGTGAGACGACGCTTCATCCAGTCCCAAACATGCTCAATGGGGGACAGATCCGGAGATCTTGCTGGCCAGGGTAGTTGACTTACACCTTCTAGAGCACGTTGGGTGGCACGGGATACATGCGGACGTGCATTGTCCTGTTGGAACAGCAAGTTCCCTTGCCGGTCTAGGAATGGTAGAACGATGGGTTCGATGACGATTTGGATGTACCGTGCACTATTCAGTGTCCCCTCGACGATCACCAGTGGTGTACGGCCAGTGTAGGAGATCGCTCCCCACACCATGATGCCGGGTGTTGGCCCTGTGTGCCTCGGTCGTATGCAGTCCTGATTGTGGCGCTCACCTGCACGGCGCCAAACACGCATACGACCATCATTGGCACCAAGGCAGAAGCGACTCTCATCGCTGAAGACGACACGTCTCCATTCGTCCCTCCATCCACGCCTGTCGCGACACCACTGGAGGCGGGCTGCACGATGTTGGGGCGTGAGCGGAAGACGGCCTAACGGTGTGCGGGACCGTAGCCCAGCTTCATGGAGACGGTTGCGAATGGTCCTCGCCGATACCCCAGGAGCAACAGTGTCCCTAATTTGCTGGGAAGTGGCGGTGCGGTCCCCTACGGCACTGCGTAGGATCCTACGGTCTTGGCGTGCATCCGTGCGTCGCTGCGGTCCGGTCCCAGGTCGACGGGCACGTGCACCTTCCGCCGACCACTGGCGACAACATCGATGTACCGTGGAGACCTCACGCCCCACGTGTGAGCAATTCGGCGGTACGTCCACCCGGCCTCCCGCATGCCCACTATACGCCCTCGCTCAAAGTCCGTCAACTGCACATATGGTTCACGTCCACGCTGTCGCGGCATGCTACCAGTGTTAAAGACTGCGATGGAGCTCCGTATGCCACGGCAAACTGGCTGACACTGACGGCGGCGGTGCACAAATGCTGCGCAGCTAGCGCCATTCGACGGCCAACACCGCGGTTCCTGGTGTGTCCGCTGTGCCGTGCGTGTGATCATTGCTTGTACAGCCCTCTCGCAGTGTCCGGAGCAAGTATGGTGGGTCTGACACACCGGTGTCAATGTGTTCTTTTTTCCATTTCCAGGAGTGTATTAGCAGAATGCAAAAAATTAATCACCCCATGAAACATGACATTAATACCGTGTAACACCGTCAGTAATTTTAATAACAACCTCGGTTCGGAGAGGAAGAGAATCCACTCGTTGATGGTTCGATTCCTCAGGCAGGCCGTTTGTGAGAGATTAAGATCGGGTCATACAGCGGGCCAGTCGACGTTCCTCAGTCTCGTCATATCAGGCACGTATCCGTACAGCCCTGTGAACACGGTAATCTCGGAATACGAGAGATTCCATAGCATGTTCACTACGAAGATGTAGCAGAAAGAGCAACACCTGGTCACCAAGAATGTCGGAATTAATGTTCACAGCGACATGACGAGTAGACCCAAGTCATGGAACGAAAATCACCTCTAAAACATCATAGAACTGCGTCAGGGCTAAACTGCACTGCAGGTTAACGCTTCATTGAGTAGCTGGTGCATTCGAAGCCTTGCAGTATTTGAAAAGGTTCAAATGGCTCTGAGCACTATGGGACTTAACACCTGAGATCATCACTTAGAACTACTTAAACCTAACTAACCTAAGGACATCACACATGTCCATGCCCGAGGCAGGATTCGAACCTGCGACTGTAGCAGCAGCGTGGTTCCGGACTGAAGCGCCTAGAACCGCTTGGCCACAGCGGCCGGCAGTATTTGAAAAAGCGAAATTACAACTTGTCGGAAGTAATTCCACGCCTTCAGTCAGCTTCCTATGCAGTTTGTTTTGTTTGATCCATTGAAGACTTGTAGCTTTATGTGGCATTGCGAGCAATGGCCCTTCTCGGGTGGCACTCACTGCAATGTTCGCGCGTAACTAGCTGAGATGGATCTATATTCACTTATAGTAATTCTTTTTTTTTTTTTTTCAATTCGATTTCCTGTATGTCTCTGATCCCTGTGGTTTCGTACGAGGGCGTTCAGGAAGTTATGCAACACGTTCTTTTTTTTCTATAAGAAGGTTGGTTTCATTCAGGATTCCAATACACCACATTATTCCCCAAGCTTTTGGCTACAAAATCCTGTTTTTCAACATAATCTCCGCTAAATTCGACAGCCTTACGCTACCTTGCTGGGAGGGTCTTTATCCCCCCCATGTTAGCGTTCTACTGTCCGCCCATATAGCTGAGAGGTAAGCGTGATGGATTGCCGTCCTACGGGCCCGGGTTCGATTCCCGGCTGTCTTGATCGTCATTTCATCCCCATCCGGCGCGCAGGTAGCCCAATCCAATGTGGCGTCGAATGTAATAAGACCTGCACCAAAGCGGCCGGACCTGTCCCACAAGCGACCTCCCGGCCAATGACGCCAAACGTTCATTTCCATTTCCACCACTCTACTAGTCGACGTCGGAGCCACTCATTGTCTTGCTGCATTAATAACCTCTCAATCTTCCACGTACTGCTTACAGCGGGGTATATTCTTCATTGGTACAAGAAGATGGAAGTAAAAGATGGGAGATCTGGACTGTAGAGCTGATGAGGAAGAGCAGTCCAATTAAGTTTTGTGCGAAGGCTTATGTGAGACCTTGTGTTGGCATGGAGAAGGAGAAGGTCGTTTGCAGTTTTGTGGCGACGAACACTCACAGGTCGTTTCTTCAGTTTCCTGACAGTAGCACAATACACTTCAGAGTTGATCGTTGCACCATGGGGGAGGACATGAAACACAATATTTCCATCAGAGTCAAAGACCTACGCCATGACTTTACCGGTTGAGGGTGCGACTCTGAACTTTCTCTTCGGAGGAGGGGTGGTCTGACGCCATTCCATGTATTGCCGTTTTGTTTCCGGTTTGTAGTGAGGAACCCATGTTTCATCACGTGAGACGATATTCGACAAAAGGATGAGCACCATTAGTCCCGTAGCACCCAAACAATTCCGCACAAATGGTCCTCCGTTGCTCTTTGTTGTCTTCTGTTAGGCAGCGGGGAAACCAGCAGGCACAAACCTTTGAGTACTCTAACTGGTGGACGAGTGTATCAGTTCTACCAACAGAGACGTCAATTTGAGCAACGAAATATCTGATTGTGATTCATCGATCACCTCAAATGAGAGTGTCCACACGTTCTAACACTGCTGGAGCCACAGCTGTTCAAAATGGCTCTGAGCGCTATAGGACTTAACATCTGAGGTCAACAGTCCCCTAGAACTTAGAACTACTTAAACCTAACTAACCTAAGGACGACACACGCATCCATGCCCGAGGCAGGATTCGAACCTGCGATCGTAGCTGTCGCGTGGTTCCAGACTGAAGCGCTTAGAGCCGCTCGGCCATTACGGCCGGCGAGCCACAGCTGTGTGAGGCTGGCAGGTACCCAGGAGAACGGTCGGGTTTGCGCGACCCTGCTGCGATGATAACAGATGCTTCTTCCAACGCCTCACCGTACTTTTTGTTAACTGCCACGTCTCTGTAGACATTCTGCGATCATCTGTCAATAACAGTGATGCTCTGGTTTTCCGCCAAAAAACTCAATAATGGCTCTCTGCTTGGAAAGCACTTTCGCCACAGACAATTTTGAAGGCTACTTATAGCACCACCATCTATCGGAACTTCATGAAACTACAGGGATGAAGCGGGACTATTTCACCATGTCCCACAACAAATACCGCATTTTTTTCAACCGAAACTGGCAGAGGAAAAAATTGTGTTGCATTGCTTACTGATCGTGATGACTGGGTGTTGTGTGCTGTCCTTAGGTTAGTTAGGTTTAAGTAGTTCTAAGTTCTAGGGGACTGATGACCATAGATGTTAAGTCCCATAGTGCTCAGAGCCATTTGAACCATTGCTTACTGAATGCCCCAGGTATCTGTCGAAACAGCGGTTCTTACGCCGTGTCACTTGGTTGCTAGTGGTACGCAATTCCCTGTAAACACGTTTCACATTCAGCGTTGACACACTAATAAATTGGGCGACCATATTCACGGTGTGATCATGGGTATGTCTCAGCAGGACAGATTCTTTCTGCCATTCTGACACGTCTCCACGTTTATCCATCTAATCGCTCGGATTCCACACAGCTGACTGCTGTACACATGCCACTTCACTGCACTGACTTTTGTCATCGGTAGAGAGAGCTATTACTGTTTGCTACAACTTCTATAACGTCTATAGCGCTCCAAAGCGAGCATTGTGCTCTTTTAAGGTGCTGACTAATATTTTTTCCGATGGTCTTAGTAAATCGCAAACACAGCGCTATCTCGACAGTAATATTTGGTTTTTTATTAATTCTGTAAAGTATTAAATTGTGTACGTTATACAGTAGTTTTATTATTATTAAGGGAGTATTGTAATGGTTTTGTTTACTTAATAGACTACCCACTTCCCCATGTCAGGGATGAAATCTCGTCCTCTGTAGCGTACCAAGAGGCGGAGAATATATGTTGTGCGTTCCGAGAATAAACCGCTCGGCTGTCTAATGATTGTACAGAAACAAAATAAACGTAAGCGTTCAAATACTGATACAGAACAGAAAAAAATATTTCTTAAACTTTATATGCAAACGTGTACCATAGGCAAGCGAAAAATTTGATATTCTAAGTCTCTAAAATTTATTGACACCCAAAATTATTGAAAATCAAATGAAAATATAAGAAACGAAGAAATAATGGAAAGAATGTATGACGAAATGAATCTATGAATATTTTCCAGAAGGAGGACTAGGTCAATGAGGCATGAGATAATGCATCTGTGAGTTAATTGTGTGGAATGAGATATGTCTCTAGGATAAAAAACTGTATTATTTTATTTCCATTACTGCACAATGATGGTGACAGAAGGAAAGGGGAATCGAGTCGTAGGAACTAGGAGCAGCGCAAAATGTCAGTTATTCAAAAAAAGTGGGAAAAATTCGTCTTAAAACTTTTCAGATAAAGTTTGACGGTTTGTAGTTAACATCAATGATATAATTTACACGGTAATATTTACGTTACTCGTAAGAAATAATAATGACGGTTGTTGGTACTGCTATCTTTGTCCTGTAAAAGACCTTATCAATGGGAAGAGACTTCAGAAGGAAACAATGGTGTAGGGTGAATAGGGGGTAGGAGATGGAAGAGACGGGGGAAGATGTGAACCAAGGCATATTGAGAGAACGACACAGATCCAGGAGAATGAGGGTGACTCTTTTGACTTCGAATGCTGAACGTAAGTTTACGTATTGCATGTTCTGTTACACCACCTCGGATACGCATTTAGTGAGGTAGAACAGAGAGGAAGAAGTTACGAGAAGATGGAAAGAGATAGAGGACGATATATCAGACTAACCAACTCTTATGCCACTAGAGCTCGGTGAAATGTAGCTATCACACACTTGATAGAATCCACTGCAGAAGTGGAGTTTGAGGCATTATTCTGTGTACTCGCTGAATGTTAATCTGCAAGAATGCAGCCAGGGGTAACTTTGCCACCAGTCTTACTTGTAAGTGCAGGTACTAATAACAAATGCAGCACGCTCTCTTTCTTCTTTCACTTTTGTTCTGAATTCGGTTTTAATATTCCTATCAACAGTGTAGAACGATTTTTTTTTCTATTTCACAACATGTTCTGTAACATTATGCTGTTGCGCTTTCCAGTAGCAACTTCACAGATATTTCTCGTAATCTAAAGCACTTTGCACTCACTGGCTGTTTTCAACGAAACAGCATGGGCATATTAACAGAGATCAGTTCGCCCATCCACGTTCACACTGGGACAATTACAGACAGACACACACATACATACACACACACGCACACACACACACACACACACACACACACACACACACACACACACGGAGGCGTCCATTGTGTCCTGCGCCATGGCGTAACGAACCGGCACGAGAAGCAATCTGCGTGTCCGATATATCGACGTCCCTGTGTTTCGTTCCTGTACCAGCAAATGGAAATCATGCGACCAGTCTAGCATGGCTCAAACATTGTAATACCGCCGTAGTGTGCTGCTCCGTATTTTTATTCCTGCTGCCACCTCCTGCGTAGCTCAATTTGCGTTTGCAACGTGGCGACATTACAGAGCTACTCCAGTTTCCATCCCATTACGCCAACCGAACGCGCCTCCGTAAACACCAGAATAAGCAAGCAGCAGGAATCCGGTAACACCGTAGCAGCTTGGAAGGAGGGTTTATAGCCGAAACCGCTGGGTACTAAGACGCTCTGTTACCAAACACGCTCCTCTCAAAACAAACTTCTCATTGCCGAGCAGCAAAAAAGGGAAAAATAAGCTCCCTTCGCTATCGTACTCCAGTACGATTGTAACGATTCTAAAATTCAGCAGAATCAATCAACTGCAAAATTGTTACTAATGTTCGGAGGACACTGTATGCATAATTACATTGCCTTGTCCCTTATATCCAGTCATATTCAGTACACTGGGAATACCTATTTGCAAGAATCCGCCTTCTCTGCAGAGACCACATTTCGGACTGCTCGTAAGAATATCTGTTTTCCTGTGGCAGTTCCCCGCCATTCCTGAGGAAGGAAGCACTTTGGCTTTTTCTCGGCTTCCTCTTTGCCGCTGCAAACGCAGTCTTGTAAGTTAGTGTGTTATATGACCTCTGCTGAGGAAAAGGGCGGAGTACTTTACTTAGTTTGAACAAATTAAGCGCAAGAATTTTACAAATAAGATAAATTTGTAAATGAATTTAATTACTTGTATAAAAGTAAGTGCTCAGAATCTGACAGCGTCCCAAAACCAATAAAATTTCTCTGTCACGGTGTTCTTAATTTGTCTGGCGCTCTGTAGTGTTGGAAAAAATATCAAATTACTTGTTCCTCAAAGCGTGGAGTGAAATCCAGTGGTCGGCAAACTATCAGTATATTTTATAGATTAATAGTTTCTCATTCGGCAACTTAATTATAAATGTTTCTACTACACAGTATTAAAAAGATGAAGATAAAGATAATAAGCATGATATTAAAGTTTCTGTCATATGTGTTTTACAACTTTTAAAGTTGTAAACCAAATTTGTAACACCTGTGGTCTACACTTAGTGTAACTGGCTAACAGTCAAAATATCCTGGCTCCCGAGTTCTATCCCAGCCATAGCTTTAATTCTGAATGAAAATCATCAGCAATGACGTCCGAAGACTTCCAGCGTAACAAGTCATCGTCGTTCTGCCAAATGCCTTGTCAAAGGGGCCGGAAGAGCGGACAAAGGTATGGGGCAGTCTCTTGCCCCAAAAGGAGGACGAACAGGCAATGATCAACTACATGAGGATGAAGAAGGAATTGAAAACCAACGCATCAAAGACACTTCGTGCGTATCCACAAGCTCTGTGGCTTGTAATTAAAAAGGGTTATGATGATGTCTGCGTTGGAAAAGGATTTCGGATTAGTCAGACATTCGGATCTCCAGGAGGAGCTCCCAAAGGAGAGATAACCATGATAAAAAGTCTGGATAACTAACGAGAGGGTAACATTCTACGAATTTGAGTATAGATTGTCAGAAGTATGAATGTGGTGAGAGAGATAGAAAATCTTTTTTAAAAAGAAAGGGACGGTCAGAGGAGAAATAGTGATGATCAGTGAAATGATGTGGAAAGAAAATCAGAGTGTCTAGTCAGACGAATACAGGGAAATACCCACAGCAGCAAGAAATGGTAAGATTCGTCATGAGTAGGAACGGCAGAAAGTGAGATACTGTGAACTGTTCAGTGACAGGGTTGTTCTCAGCTGAACCAACAGAAAAGCAATGACAGTAACAATACTTTTGGTATGTATTTCGACTTCACAAGTAGATAATGAAGAGTAGAAAAGTATTAGGATACTGAACAGATGGTTCAGTGTACAAATGGCAACGATAATCAGGGGCGATCACATATGGTTGACGGATAAACATAGGTGCAAGGAAGGTAGGTGCGAAAAGAATGTGGAACACTGTGGGGAGTCGGTTTAGAGCCCAAGTATAACTGAACTTCGAAAGACATGCCGTCTAATGAGTCAGAAGGGATAGATAATATTCCTTCCGAATTTCTAAAATCCTTTAGGGAAGTGGCAACGAAAGGACTAATTAGTCTTGATCAGGACCATCCGAACACCTTGTGTAATGGGAAATTCACCGCTAGATGTCACAAGAAGCGAACCGGCCAACGTATAAGGTGGCAGGGGGCATTACGATGTCAGTAGAGAAACAGTAACCACAGAATGGATCAGCCAGGGAACGTCACTGATTTCAAACGAGTATTGCTTATTACATGTCACCTGAGTAACAAATCTATCAGGGACATTTAAACCCTTCTAAAGCTGTCCAAGTCGGCTGTTGGTAATGTGATTGTGAAATGAAAAGTGAAGAAACAGCCACAGATAGCCCAAGACGAAACAGAATCACGTACTGACGAACAGGCGGCATCAAGCACTGCAAAGGATGGTTGTAAAACATCACATGAAATCAGCGGAAGGAATCACTCCTGAGTTCTGAAGTACTACCAGCAATCCAACTAGCTCAACAACTGTGCGTAGTTCGTTAACAAGAATAGGGAAAAATGGTGGAACATCTCCTCATAAGCCGCACATTTCTATTGTCAGTGCTAAGCGATGTGTGAAGTGATGCAGAGAGCTGCGCCACTGGACTGTGGATGACTGGAAAAGAGTGATTTGTAGTGATGGATACGCTGTACCCTGTGACAGTCCGATGAAGGGTTTAGGTTTGGAGAATGCCTGGAGAACGTTAGCTGCTATCATGTGTAGTCTCACCACTGACGTAGAGAGGAGGTGGTGTTACAGTATGGTGGTGTTTTTCGTCATTAGGGTGTGGAGGCCGCCTTATTATCTGTAAGTAAAACATTGCGCTGGCTGTTATTATGGGGAGGCTAACCTGTTGACCTGTCCGAATTTTGATTTATGCCCTAAGTGCTGGCTATTGCGAATGGCATTAGTGTTTACGATTGTTGATTTGGTTACACATAAAATAAAGGGAAGCGAAAGGCTAATTATAACTTGCACAGAAACCAGATAGCAGTTATAAGAGTCGAGGACTATCAAAGGGAGGCAGTGGTTGAAAAGGGAGTGAGACAGTTTTTGTCTATCCCCGACGTTATTCAATATGTACACTGAACAAGCAGTAAAGGAAACCAAAGAAAATTTTGTAACATGATTTAAGGTTCAGGGTGAAAAAATAAAAGCTTTGAAGTTTGCCGATGGCACTGTGATTGTGTCAGAGACAGCAAAGGACTTAGAAGAGTAGTTGAACGGAATGAACAATGTGTTAAAAGAAGGGCATTCGATAAACATCAACAAAAGCAAAACAAATATTACGGAATGTAGTGGAATTAAATCAGGTGATGATAAGGAAACCAAATTAGGAATCGTGACGCTTGAAGTAGTACATGAGTTTGCTATTTGGGGGGCAAAAGAACTGATGATGCCAAAGTAGAGAGTAAGAAAAGCATTTCCGAAGAAGAGAAATTTGTTAACATCAGATATAGACGTAAGTGTTAGAAAGTCTTTTCTTGATGTGTTTGTCTGGGGCGTAGCCATGTATGGAAGTGAAACGTGGACGATAACAGTTTAGATAAAAATAAAATAAAAGCTTTTGAAATGTGCTACTACAGTAAAATATGAAAATTAGGTGGGTCGATGACGTAACTAATGAGGACTTACTTAATAGAATAAGGGAGACAAATTTGTGGCACAACTTGACAAGAAGAAGGGGTCGATTGATAGGACACATTCTGAGACATTAGGGGATCGCCAGTTTATGTATGTATGTGTGTGTGTGTGGGGGGGGGGAGGGGGTAAAAATCGTAGAGGGAGACGCAGAGATGAATGCAGAAAGGAGATTCAGAAAGATGTAGGTTGCAGTAGTTATTCGGAGATGAAGAGGCTCGCACAGGATAGAGTAGCAGGGAGAGCTGCATCAAACCAGGTCACCACAGCAACAATGAAGCGCCAGCTTTCTCGTTCCTTATGTAAGCTACAAGTAACGTGGCCATTGAGTGAGTTCTATAGTTCTATGCTAAGATTAATAATTATCAGTGTAAGATGTAATTAGTGGATAGGGCTAGCACCTGATCACTAATTAAGGAATTTGAGGCGTTTTCGCCTTAGGCTAGGCACGTTACTACCTCTTAAGTTATTATTAATACCAAGGCTAGTACCAAAAACCTAGAGCTACCTAGCATTAAGTTATTTGTAAGGCGCGGTATCTCGTATAAGTAGTGCTTTTACGATGTAGCCACATTGGTAAATGTGATAGCTAGACACTGGGCGTCTTTTGAGTGGTTGGTATAATTCGTTCCCTATTTATGTGTGCGGTCACGAGTGTGCTACGTCGTGGTGATAACCTGTATCTGTCTTTGTGGCCAATGGTGGTCAACTGGGGCCGAACGGCACACTAACCCTGGGTTCGGTGTGGTGCGGCATGGGAGGGGGGGGGTGCGGCATGCGGGGGGGGGGGGGGGGGGGGGTTGTGATGCAGTGGCCTGTCGTGGGGTTGTGAACCACTGAGGGCTACGGCGGGACGAAGCCTCTCCGTCGTTTCTAGGTCCCCGGTTCAATACACAATACACAAAGGCGACATTTCGCTATACCACAACTGGCCACCTCCGAACAACCCCTTCTGCGTGGGTGGGGTCAACTTCATGTTTTCTAATTGGATTCTCCCATTCTATTGTATATTCGGAGTCTACGCCAGACAATACGAACGGTTTTTAAACCAATGTTTTCCATTAATGATAGACAAATATCAAGTGTGCCTTTTTTGCGATTAAAAACCGACGCTTCTACAGTTGCTTCTACAGTTCATTTAAAATGTAAATGTAAACCATTGAGCATTTGTTGTGAAAGGCAAAGGGACTCACCGACATTAATAATTCCGATGGGAACAGGAGACTTATTACATTCACAACGTTGTTCCTGGATCACGCTAAATGTTGTCTCAAACAAGATATAGAAATGGCTAACTTTATTGTACAACAAAAACACATTTTCAACACTAAAGACAATTTCGAAGGTAAATATCGACCGTTAGAACACAAAGGTTTACAAATGTTTTTTATTCCAGTCTCTGATCGCAATATCAATTCTTTAGACGATGACCGGTTTCAGTCCGTAATGACCATCCTCAGATCTTTTTTACACCGTGTCCTAAAGTGGTAAGGCCATAATGGCATCGCCAAAACATATAAATATAATCAGCACAGCATCGTCATATGGTTCTAAAATAAGGTGTAGAATAGGCCACATCGTCCACACAGCGATTATTGCAACTGCTTGGAGTAGCCAGTTGCAATAATCGCTGTGTGGACGATGTGGCCTATTCTACACCTTATTTTAGAACCATATGATGATGCTGTGCTGATTATATTTATATGTTTTGGCGATGCCATTATGGCCTTACCACTTTAGGACACGGTGTAAAAAAGATCTGAGGATGGTCATTACGGATTGAAACCGGTCATCGTCTAAAGAATTGATATTGTGATCAGACTGGAATAAAAAACATTTGACAGTATTGGGTCACTGTTTGTATACGAGACTATGTCGCAGCTGGTGAAACAAAGGTTTACAACTACATCGTAGCCGAAGAGGGTAGTTGCGCGGTCTGAAGGCGCCTTGCCATGGGTCGCGCAGCTCCCCCCCGTCGGAGGTTCGAGTCCTACCACGGGCATGGGTGTGTGTGTATTGTCCTTAGCGTATGTTATTTTAAGTTGGATTAAGTAATGCGTAAGCCGAGGGACCAATGACCTTGCCACAAATTTCCAATTGACATCGCAAATGAATGTATAATGAAATGCTTAGGTTCTTAATTGCAAAAACAGGTACACTTGCTATTTGTCGATTACAGCGCTATCTACCACGAACGGGAAACGACGTCCACTATACTAATGTTAACTTTGACCTACAACATTTTTATTCGTACCAAGAAACCATTTCGAGATACTGAGTTGTCTCATGTCAAGACCAATACCAGTCTAGAATAGAACACCGACAAAGTTTATGGACAAGTTACTTACGCAGGAATCACTAAAAAATGTCTAGGAGACATGGGCTCTAAAATGCATACGTTAAGAGTCATGACAACTTGTTAATCTTCGATATTCGCTAGTTTGAAACACATCTCTTCTGCTGAAGAAGTGCTGACAGTTCTTAAGGTATGCATTTTAGGTGCCACCTTTACCAGATATTTTTCTCTTGTTTTGCTCCATACTACTTACTCCCAAAATACGACAAGCAAAGAGCTTTCTGTAAAAGAGACGTATTTCATAGTATAGAAGATGAAGAAGTGCTCATATCTCTCAAGGTATGCGCTTCAGAGCCCTTGTTTACGTGACTTTTTTTCTTGTTTTGGTGTGAGGAACCTGACCCTAAAGTTTGTCGACCTTTTTTGGGACATCTTGTATATATAATCTTTTAAGTCGTTATATATTATTAATTTGTTTTGCTTGTCAGTTTTGAGGCAGTTAAAATCGTTTGGAGATCTTCTTATTACGTGCCTTCAAGCCATAGAATTCTTTTAAATTACGGAAACATTTTCGTTGTAATGTAATAAATTTTTTTTAGAGTCCAAAAATTCAGACTTAAATATCTCAATCTTCTGAAGTTTCATAATTGTAATACTGAGCTCTTTTAAGATGAGGAGAGAATCGTAGCTAAATATCCGAGAGTTTGTAAATCACAACGCCTTTGGTAGACGACTTTAGCTTGCCTGCGGCCTTCTGTGTCAGGCGCCAGAAAATAAACTGTTGTCGGCGGTGCCAGTTAAGGGCCCGTGACGTGAGCGGATCTCTCCTTCAGAATACACTGCTGCTCGTTGTTGCGCGGGTCTATTACAACTGGCTTCATATGGTGCAGTCACGCCTAAAAGAGAATCCAAATGATTTTAACAGGTTATGGAAAAAATGTAGATGGATAAGCCCACAGTTGGTTATTACTCTGAAGGCGACCAACTCTACCCGAACATGTACACGACATCCTCTTGCGGAGGGTGAAAAAATAGACGTAGTAAACATGCTCTCCACTGCGATTGTATTCACAGATTTTCACGACACTCTTGGGAATGTGAAGATGCAGCTCAAAGTCAAGAAACAGTCGCACACTAACACGTACCGATAAATACAGTGACGGAAATAGAAACTATTGCTCCATAAAGCATCACTCTGATATCTACAAAAATATGTGAAGACGTTCATCATATAACCTACATTAAACTATTCGTGGTGGTTCATCATATAACTTGTATTAACTCTTTCGTGATTGATGGGATACGTAAGTCTCACTAAAGTAACACGCAATTTTTATTTTTCAGGCATCTGTATCCTGTATCTGTCTAGTACTAGCATGTAGAGTGATGCTTTCGGAACCTGGAGAAAAATACTACTAACTATGGGGTGGGTGTATACAAGGCTGTGAGCGATCAAATGGGGCGGCCTGTGTTTATACACACATCCAAAAAAAAAAAAAAATTCATCACCTCGGTTCGGAGAGTTCTGGAACCTGTACAGAAAATTGGAATAGTGATCAACATAAACATCATTTCCGCCCTTTTTATTCCTCATGAAAACCACACATTGCATGTTGTACCACCATACAGCGGCACCTTGAGAGGTGGTGGTCCAGATTGTTGAACACATCGGTACCTCTAACACCCAGTAGCACGTCCTCTTGCACTGATGCATGCCTGTATTCGTCGTGGCATACTATCCACAAGTTCATCAAGGCACTGTTGGTCCAGATTGTCCCAATCCTCAACGGCGATTCGGCGTAGATCCCTCAGAGTGGTTGGTGGGTCACGTCGTGAATAAACAGCCCTTTTCAATCTATCCCAGGCATGTTCGGTAGGGTTCATGTCTGGAGAACATGCTGGCCACTCTAGTCAATCGATGTCGTTATCCTGAATGAAGTCATTCACAAGATATGCACGATGGTGGCGCGAAGTGTCCTCCATGAAGACGAATGCCTCGCCAGTATGCTGCCGATATGGTTGGACTATCGGTCGGAGGAGGGCATTAACGTATCGTACAGCCGTTACGGCGCCTTGCATGACCACCAGCAACGTACGTCGGCCCCACATAATGCCACCCCAAAACAGTAGAGAACCGGCACTCGCTGGACAGAGTGTCTAAGGCATACAGCCTGATCCGGTTGCCTCCAAACACCTCTCCGACGATTGTCTGGTTGAAGGCATATGCGGCACTCATCGTGAAGAGAACGTGATGCCAATCCTGAGCGGTCCATTCGGCATGTTATTCGGCCCATCTGTACCGCGCTGCATGGTGTCGTGGTTGCAAAGATGGACCTCGCCATAGACGTCGGGAGTGAAGTTGCGCATTATGTAGCCTATTGCGCACAGTTTGAGTCGTAACATGACGTCCTGTGGCTGCACGAAAAGTATTATTCGACATTGTGGCGTTGCTGTCAGGCTTCCTTCGAGCCATATTCCGTAGGTAGCGGTCATCCACTGCGGTAGTAGCCCTCGGACGGCCTGAGCGAGGCACGTCATCGACAATTCCCGTCTCTTTCTTTATCTCCTCCATGTCCGAACAACATCGCTTTGGTTCACTCTGAGACGCCTGGACACTTCCCTTGTTGAGAGCGCTTCCTGGCACAAAGTAACATTACGGACGTGATCGAACCGCGGTATTGACCGTCTAGGCATGGTTGAACTACAGACAACACGAGTCGTGTACCTCCTTCCTGGTGGAATGACTGGAACTGATTGGGTGTCGGACCACTCCGTCTCATAGACGCTGCTCATGTATGGTTGTTTACATCTTTGGGCAGGTTTAGTGACATCTCTGAACAAAGGGACTGTGTCAACGTCTATCTTCAGGTGCTCTGGGAACTGGGGTGATGCAGAACTTTTTTGATGTTTGTAGTTGACACAGTGCACCTGTTTCAAGAAAATCAGATCGAATCACCCTCTACTGTAGCTGATTGTAGTTGCTTATACATTATAGACATCGTTTTGATACGTTACTACAAACCTCACTAAATCTGCTGGATTGTACATAATTTATATGTAGTGAGACGTATATACCCCAGAAAACTTCATAGAATATAGAAAATATTGGTGTGTGGTATGTCAAAGACATTTTCAAACGCCGTGTTGAAATCTTGTGAATGATATTTCACGTTTTTCGTTGTCAGGCTGATTTCTTACATTTTTCTCCGAAATTGTCGTCCTGATGAATCCATTCTAAAATTAACAATTTTACTCTGAAAATCCTAGGTTGACATGAAAACATGGATCTAGCAAGGTTCTTGGGACACTTGTGTCCCACCCCACCGATTTCAAATTGGTAAGCTCAGAAGTTACTTGGTAGTGAAAGTGTACTATGTATCATAAAGGAAGACAGCTTCCGATCCTTTATTTTTGAGATGCAACAAAAAAATAAACTTTAACCATGAAAGGATTAAATGACTAAACTTTCATTCCGTATATCATCTTTAATGTGACAAGTGACCCCCACCGACGACGAATACACTCTTTTATTCGGTGTGGCATGGAAGCATGAATCTCCGAAAGTAATCTTGAGTAATTTTTTGTTAGACCCGAAACAAATACATAGATATTGCCGATCGGAGGCTGGGATGAAAGTATACATCTTCCATTCAGATCCCAAACATACTTTACGGGTGCGAAATCAGAGGACTTTGCAGGCAAGCCAAGATCCGTACATTCCTCAAAGAGTTTTCGGGGAGACCTACAGTGTAGGGCGTTGCATTATCCCATTGGAATATGCCATTTGGTACACTGGTCACCAAAGGTAAGACAGGGGGGTTCAAAATTCTTGCCTCATACTGAAGAGTATTCAGCCTGCCTTCAACAGTAACCACATCAGTTCTGTCAGGTCCCCAGACCAGGATTTGGAGAGACACACTGAGGTGACAGTCATGGGATAGCTATATGCCCAGTTGCCCAGTTGAGTTGGGGCAGCCTCATGTACACAAGGTATTGGCAGAGCTGTCGTCTGTACTCAGATGATTCATGTGAGAAGGTGTCCAATGTGATTATGGCCGCAAGACGAGAACTAACAGATTTTGAATGGAGAATGGTAATTGGAACTAGACGCATAGGACATTCCATTTCGGAAATCGTTAGAGAATTCAGTATTCCGATATTCAAAATGTCAAGTGAGTGCCAAAAATACCAAATTTCAGGCATTACCCCTCACCATGGACAACGCAGTGGCCGAAGTCCTTCACTTAAAGGCCGAGAGCAGCGGCATCTACTTAGAGTTGTCACTGCTAACAGAAAAGTAACACTGCGTGAAATAACCGCAGAAACCAATGTGGGACGTACGACGAACGAATCAGTTAGGACGGTGTGGCGAAATTTTGCGTTAATGAACTATGGCAGCCGACGGCCGATGCGTACCCCTTAGCTAACAGTACGACATTGCCTGCAGCGCCTCTTCTGGGCTCGTAACCAAACAGGTGCACCCTAGACGACTGGAAAACCATGGCCTGGTCAAATGAGACCAGATTTTAGTTGGTAAGAGCTGATGGTAGGGTTTGAGTGTGGTGCAGACCTCACAAAGGCATGGACTTATTTTGGCAACAAGTCACAGTACAAGCTTGTGGTGACCCCATAATGGTGTGGGCTGTGTTTAAAGGAATGGACTGGTTCCTCTGGGCCAAGTGAACCCATCATTGATAGGATATGGGTATTTTCAGATACCTGGAGACCATTTTTAGCCATTCAGGGACTTCATGGTCCCAAATAACGAAGGAATTTTTATGGATGAAAATGCTCCGTGTCACGGGCCGTATTTGTTCGCAGTTGGTTTGAAGAATATTTTGGACAATTCCAGCGAATGATTTGGCACCCAGATCGCCTGACATGAGTCCCATCGAACAATTATGTAACTAAATCGAGAGGTCATTCCGAACACAAAATACTGTGCCAGCAATACTTTCACCATTATGGATGGCTGTAGAGACAGCATACTCGATATTTCTGCAAGTGACTTCCAAGGACTTGTTGAGCCCATGTCATATGGCGTTGGTGCACTATGTTGGGCAAAGGAGGCCCGAAACGATATTATGAGGTCTCCAATGACTTTTATCACCTTAGTGTACGTATCTCTGGACTCAGTGCTTACAGTGATCTTTCGCCACTTCGTCTAAGGACATTGATCTGACATTAGTCTGACCGCCACAAACAGAAAAGTGACGCATCACTGAAGACCACTGAATGCCACTTGGTGTCCCAGTTCACTCTCGTTCTACCTAATACAAGTCTCCATTATGTGTGACATGGTGTCAGTGGCAAACAATGCATATAAGTTTAAGATCTCAACCCCACTTTCAGAAATGTGTTCATGACGGTTCGTGGTGACATTCTGCCTGTAACGCCTTTCCGGATTTCTGCTATGGTCAGCCACCTATTCTCTTCACCAGGTGAAGTACCATGACATATTCTCGTGGAATATTGCTTCAGACGGGTCCCCTATGTCCTCTTCTTGCCAAGCTGTTTTTTTTAATCTATCTCGTTACCACTCATTCTGCAGTCAGTGCATTACAGCCAACTGTGTAAGTGATCTGGCCTCTGTATGCTCTCACGTCCCATGGAAGAGTATGTCCCCTGGGCATGCCGTGTTCTGATCTCCACCTAAAAAGTTCGTGTAACATTAGACACACCCAGTAGCCGTCATGTTCTCACATCATTCCCCATCTGTAGAAAAGGCTTTTCTCTGTACTAAAAATACTGAAACTAGGCTTACATCAAGATGAAATTGTAATCAACATACCCTAAACCTTAACTCTCGATGTGACGTTTGGGTGTAACTTATACTACAAGGTGTGGTCTCTAGGACCCCTATATTTAAACCAAGATCTGAAATTTTTAATGTAAGTTACATAACATTTATTTTAAAACAATGTTGTTAAAATACTTTTTATTGATTTTGTTGTACTAAATAACACCTGCAGTATTTTACTTTTTATCACACAAAATCTCATACATCAGTGCTTTTTATTTTTTAATAGTGCACATAGACAAACTACTAGAGAACTGAATTACATTCTAAAAAATTATAGTATCTCTATAGCAAGTAAACTCCAGGTTTCAAACTTGCACATAACAATCGAGCTCGATAGGTACAAAAAAAATCTGTAAAATTGACATTCAATGCTGGGATCTGCATTTCTCTGTATCAGCGCTCACAACACATTTGATTTTAAATAACACTTCCAGGATTTTTTTGAAGAAACAGATAGGTCCCCATCACAATTGTCCTGAAGTTTTTCCTCAGAATGATGAACTGTGATCACTGGCTATGGTAAAATCGTCGTCTTTTTTGTCTATTTCTTGATCTATATCACTGTCATCTTTCTCTATCCGATGACTAAAAATTTCAGCAGACGTAGCATCGTTAAATCTGACATGTTCGTGCGAACGCAGTTTGTACTGTACTACAGAAAACAGGTACATAGTTCACGATTCGCGATCTAGGAGACTCCACACACATGTCAGTGACACGCATGTGTCAACAACGAACAAAGAAGGCCATAAAGCAAACAATAATAAAACACTGTAGGGTCGGCGATTTAAGGAGAGTAGTGTGGGTATAGAAGCAATCCATCAGAACTGACATTCGAGAACGAGTTAGCAAGTTTTCGCTCAATCTCAGAGACTGCCCCTCGTGAGTTAAGGGCTAGAGCCATGGCACTACTACAGAATCAGTTTTTTATTGTAAGCTCAAGGTCTAACACTTCCCTTTTCCGTCAGTATACTTCTTCAGTAAAGCGAGCAGCATGTATTGTTTTAGTCTATGTTATTTATTAATATTACGTACCAAGATCCATACATCATAAATTCTAAAATGAAAAGAAGTTCTCGCACAGATCATACTATCACATTTAGGAGGTGAAGTCAAATATTACACAAACTTCACATAGATTATTAAGTATTGGCGACCAACTTATTCCAGTCGGTCAATAAATTTCGTGACACAGATAATTAATATATTCAAAATTATTACATCAATTAGCTACGTCAAGAAATTTTCTGATGGAATGGAAGAAGATCATTGGCAATAAATCCTTCATATTCCTCTTAAATTTTACTTTGTTGCTACCAATACTATCAAATTATTGAAGATGTGTGCTTCTGAATAATGGATGTGTTTCCAGAAAAAGAAAGTGGCTGCGAGTCTATACTAAGTCGTTCTAGTGCTTAGCACTATTTTGTCAGTTAAGCTGTTGGTTGAGAAAACGGTTTACTTTGAACGACAATCGTCGTTACTAGTAAATGAAGTAAAAGACCATAATTAACGTACACAACTCTTCACACAGGCTTCGTATTCTACAAATATTGGACTAGCGACATGATGACCAATCAAAAGAGTTCTCAGAGTACATTTGAGAAAATATACTGAGATATTTGCTTAGATACGTGTCGTAATAATCTTCCCTGTGTAATCAAACCCACTGATGCCACGTGTGACCGATACGCGTTCGTATTTTAAAAGTCCGAATCGCGTGTAATCGAAACTTTTTTGACGTTATGTAGCATGGAACGGAATGCTTTTTAACTATCAACGTGGCAACATTTAACTTTATGACCCGCTAATATTGCTTAAAATGGGAGTAATAAGCCGCAGAATAAGTTCTGTATTTTCCCAGAAGTGAAAAACGGCGTTGGCCACACTACGGAAAGTGAATCCGGTTAGTGGTCGGATTTACGGCAGCCCGCGCGTTTACTGTACCTGCCGCGACTGCCTTATAAAGAATAACCTTCGTCCCTCCCGCACTCACTACGCGTCGCTTCTCAGAAAAATAAGCTTTCAGTTCGCCCAATATAGCATTTTCATTAAAACTGCACACATTACACTTTTTTTACTAACATTAACAACACTCTCTAACACAAATTTTGACATGTGTTACCTTAACAGAGTATTATTATTAGCATGGCTCCTGTTTGTGATTTAAACCTCTCCAAAGTGAGGTGTGGGTAGTGGGGTTCGATTTTGGACATACAACACTTTATATGGCCTATGAGGATTTGGTTTTATCATCACCCTTGCAGCAAACAGCTTGCAGCTATGTAGCCTTAACTTAGGGCAGATTCAGTCGAAGAAAGCTATATCTAAGAAGACAGTCTTGGTCGCCAGCTCTGAAGGAGTAATTTCAATACTTTTTTTCAGTTTATATTTCTTAAAATATGCCAGAAATAAAATTGACTTTTTGGCAACAATTTTACTCGGAAACAAGGTAGAGTCAGCGTGAGATATTCTTATGTGGCTTAATGCCTACTATCTTTACTTTCAATAATTATGTAAAGTTAATAGTCTGATCATGCACATTTAAAACCAAGAAATCTAGTAAAACTGAACTTTACAATGACATAGGAAAGCTAATGCACTTCTTGTCTCTTCAGTATGGAAGTAAACAAGTATTCTTGGAAGTTACTTTTGTATGAGACTGCAAGATTGTCATATCACCAAAATTAATTATCTATGATGTGTTATCTACATAGAATAACACAAAATTTATATTTGACAAAATTCCAGAGAACTCTTAATCGGTATATCACTTTGCGACAATGATTCTAACAAATACTTTTAACAAAACTATATCAGAACTTTGGAAAACTGTGGGGATGATTGTAACATTCCCAAACGTTGCTAACAACCGTTAGAACGAAAATGGCTTGCCATATCGATGTTAAAGTTGTTGCTTGCTCTATGAAAATTTGGATAGGCTCTTGTGCGGTAACCATGTTAACTTGTGTCATTGGCTCCATATTCCATGATATAAAACCAGTCGGATATTCTTGCTTTCCGACGCAAAACAAACTCGAAACGGCTTCAGGAACTATAAGCCACTGCCACACCAAATATCAAATACTTTCAGACCAAATTTTACTGTTTAATGCTCACATTGACAGACATAGCAGCCACGATAGGAACACAGCCAGGGATCGACTGCAGTTTCCTCTGGTTTTCCGTTCTCGTCGTCCCTTGCGGTGCTCTCACCAAGGTCATCCAGAAGACTGGCTGCCAGAAACCTAAAGTGGATTCCCTACCTTTTCGATTCCATTATATTTAAATGAATTACTTGTTCTAAAAACCTTAGAATGTTATGATCTGTACATTTATAACTTATATTCATTCCTATATTTTATCTTTCATGAAATTATTAATGTTTCACAAAATACTCTCTTCTTCCAGCGAACATTTATCACAGACATTATTACACTTGTGCTTATTGACAAAGTTATAGAGGTTCCCTTAACTCTAACCTTTTGTATGAAATCGATCATTTTACCCAGTCAATCTTTGCTCGATACTGTTTAAATAAATACAAAAATTTTAGACATTACGATTTGAATTTAAATGTATCATCACCCGTGGAGGTTTCATGTATTTTCTACTTTTGTAAAATTATTGATCTTTTAACAACTTAATACAACATATTAGTGTTCCACAATAATTATTGTGGAACACTAATACGTCTTATTCAAGTTATTAATAAGTCTGTGTTCCTCCAAGAGCCGACGGAATAGTCCAAAAATATTATTGATTTCTGTTCTCTAATCTCGGCTCCAAAGGGGACCAGCTTCACTGAATCGGATTATGTTTGCCTGTAGCACCCAACTATTAATTGAAATCTTGCTTATTGTCAATACGTTAGGTTCATTGCTATCTATAAATTAGTTTTAGCTGCATATTTCCGATTACGAAACAATGTTTTACTCGCATTTATGATACCTGAAAATGATAGCGATTTTCTCAATTTTAAGACCACAAAAACAAAACTAAATGTTAAGAAATGTCGTAGCCGATGTCTTGAAATTACACTTTGTTTCATTTCGTAGAAAAGTAAAATTCTGGATCTTCAGAAGTAGACAAAATTACATTTTCCAGAAGAGTATGGAAGGCAATGATGATACGGGTATGTAGTCTCTCGTTGTTTGGGCAAGGAGATGAAATTCCAGGAAATTAATGTACAGTTGTAACTACGGGTAAGAATGATGTGTCGGCAGCTGGGCCAACACCTTGTAGATAGAGGTGGCTTAAAAGGCACGCGAGACTAACGCAGACGGGCGTGAAGTACTGGAACAAGATACGTAATTAATGCTATGAAGAAAAGTACGTAGCTGGTATAATACTTATCTTTAATATTCATTGTGGTACATCGCACAAAGGAGACTTTAATTACAATCACTGTAAGGCGAATGGCGCCTTGCTAGTTCGTAGCCATTAACTTAGCTGAAGGCTATTCTGTCTCTCGGCTAATGAGAGAGAAAGGCTTCGTACGTCTAGTCGCTAGCTCTGTCGTCCGTACAACTGGGGTGAGTTCGAGTCAGTCTCTCGAGACCTGCCTTGTGGTGGCGCTAGGTTTGCGATCACACAGTGGCGACACGCGGGTCCGACATGTACTACAGGACCGCGGCTGATTTAAGCTACCACCTAGCACGTGTGGTGTCTGGCTGTGACACCACATTCCTCCCCCGCAAATCGGCGAACGGTCGTGAGATAAGGCTTCCGCCCGCCGTGGGGAGGACCCCATGTTGACGTATGCGATGAGGTGGGGAGCCTAACAACAGGCAAGGCTGTGCCACCCGCACCCGGCCATTTGGTCCGAGGGGAGCTAGGAAACACCTGAAAACCTAGTCCAGGGTGCACGTCAACATGCGGTGTATGCGCCCGTAAAGAGACAGGAGGGGCCGAAGGGTCGACCTCCATGTGGTCGGAGAATCCGACGCGCGATGACGACACCTGGTCCGGAGCGGGCAAGAGTTCCATGGCGGAGGACAGCTGGTCACGGGAAGCGATCGGCGGCGCGTGACCCAGGGAGGCGCGTGGCGGCTGCAGCGAAGCGTCCACTGCGGGCGGCGCCGGAGGCGGCTGCAGCGGCGGCGCGACGCCATGAGGCAAAATGGAAGGCAGCGTCGGTAACACCTGGGGATGAGGCGAGCCAGTAGATGGGTCCCCAGGGTGCTGACCTGACAGCTCCGTCGCTGAAAGCAGACGGGGAGCGGCAGAACCCGGGCGACGACAGAGGCGCAGCTGATTGAGATGCCGACGCACCTCACCAGAGGCCCCCAAAACCAAATACATCGCGCGGCCGAGGCAGCGAAGAATGCGCCCTGCGAGCCAACGCCGTGAACCGCGATAGGTGCGATAGAAGACAACGTCGCCAGGAGCAAAAGCAGGAGTCTGCCGCTGCACAGGAACCTGATGCGGCGGATGCAGCAAAGACATCAAGGTTCGATGAGAACGACCATGGAGCAACTCAGCCGGCGAGCGACCATCGCGGGGCTGAGAGCGATACGAGGACAAAAAGAGCAATAATGCGTCCTCCCGAGAATGCGACTCTTTCAATTTCAACATCTGTGACTTGAAAGTCCGGACCAAACGTTCCGCGGCACCGTTTGACTGAGGCGAAAACGGCGCGGACGTCAGATGTTGAATACCATTGGCCTTGCAGAAGGACTGAAATTCTGCGGACATGAATTGTGGGCCATTGTCGGAAACAATAGTCTGCGGAAGACCTTCAATGCAAAAGATAGCAGACAAGGCTTGGATTGTGGCAGAAGACGTCGTGGAAGACATCCGGACAACAAAAGGAAAATTACTGAAAGCATTGACCACAACCAACCAACGAGCATTCCAGAATGGACCAGCAAAATCGATGTGCAAGCGTTGCCAAGGGGAAGTGGCTTTCGGCCATGCAAAGAATTTCCGCAGCGGTGCGGATTGTTGTTCGGCACACGCCACGCAAGAGGAGCACATATTCGTAATCGCAGCATCGATTCCGAACCAAGTACAGTGCTGACGAGCAAGTTGTTTCGTACGCACTATACCCCAATGTCCGTGGTGAAGAAGCCGTAAGACAGAGGACTGTAACGAACGTGGGACCACGACTCGGGACTGATCATTATCAGAACGCAACAACAAAACACCACGTCGTACAAAAAGTCTCGACTTGTGAGCAAAAAATCGGCGAACCAGCGGATCCTCGATCCGTGACTTGGACAAGGGCCATTGCGTAACAACAAAACGCAAAACGGGAGCAAGGACAGGGTCAGCAGCTGTGGCCGTAGCTACACGACGAAAATCAATCGGAAACGATTCGACCACGTCATCGGTTTCCGCATCAATGAACATGCAAGCAAGTTCGGAAGAATCGAATGCTTTATCCTCAGCAACAGGCAAACGGGACAACGCATCAGCGTTTCCGTGCTTAGCAGTGGACCGATACAAGATATCGTAGCGGTACTGCGAGAGAAAAAGAGACCAGCGAATGAATTTCTGCGCCGTACGCGGAGGTACCGGCTTGTTCGGATGAAAAAGCGATGTCAAAGGTTTGTGGTCCGTGATGATGGTAAAGTGACGACCATACAAGAAATCGTGTAACTTAGTAACACCAAACACGAGAGCTAAAGCCTCTTTCTCTATCTGTGAATAATTTCTTTGCGCAGATGAGAGCAATTTTGACGCAAAGGCAATAGGGCGATCATGCGATCCATCTTTGTGCGCAAGCACAGCACCGATCCCGAAATCCGATGCATCTACCATCAACAAAAGGGGTTTGCGGGGATCAAATGGCGTAAGGCAAGTATGTGAAAGCAACGCCGATTTCAACTGGCCAAAGGCGCGTTCGCATTCCGTCGTCCAGACGAACGGAACACCTTTACGGCGTAAGCGATGAAGCGGAGCTGAAATGGAAGAAGCATTGCGCAGAAATTTATGATAATAATTGATTTTACCCAGCACACTCTGCAGCTGTTTCAAATTCTGCGGTGACGGCAAATCCTGTGTGGCACGGAGGTGCTCTGGACTCAGATGTATTCCTTGGCCATTGAGGACATGGCCCAGGTAGGGTAAATCCCGAGCAAAAAACACACATTTGTCCTTCCTCAAGCGAAGACCATTTTGTCGCAAGACCTGAAATAATGTTCGGAGATTTTGCAAATGTTCGGCTTCTGTCTTTCTGGAGATCACAATATCGTCCAAATAGTTCGCAGCAGTAGGGACCGACGCACAAACAGTTTGTAAATATTGCTGAAACAATGCAGGTGCGGACGCACACCCGAATGGCAGTCTTTTGAAGTGATACAAACCAAGATGCGTGTTTACCACCAAGACGCGCTGGGATTCTTCGTCCACCGGTATTTGCAAGTACACATCTGCTAGGTCCAACTTTGAAAAATATGTTCCCGGGCACAGTTTGTCAAAAAGATCTTCCGGGCGGGGCAAAGGAAAAGTTGCAGTCACAAGTTGTGGATTCACAGTTGCCTTGAAGTCCACACAAAGTCTCAATTTTCCGGAAGGTTTTGGCAAAATTACTAAGGGTGAGGCCCAGAGAGAAGCCTGCACACGTTCAATTACACCTTGAGATTCTAAATCGTTTAATGTTCTTGCGACCTCATCACGCAATGCGTGGGGAACATTGCGCGCTCGGAAAACCTTCGGTTGCGCGTTTGCTTTCAGTTCCAAATGCGCTGCATAATTCTTAGCGCAACCAAGGCCCGGTGCAAAAACGTCTGCAAATTCTTCACATAGACTAGAAACACTGGCGGAAGGCACAGTCTGAATCACTGAGAGGACCTGATTTACTATATTAAACAACTGAAATAAATCTAAACCAAACAAGTTCACTGCAGTAGAAGAACGAAGAACGAAGAACGTAAAATGACACAAGTTTTGTTTGTCCCTTGTATGTTGCAAGAAGGCTGCACTGTCCTAACACTGGTATTTTCTGGCCTGAGTAACTATTGAGCTGAACATTTGCGGCACGCAACGGAGGTCTGCCCAGTTGGTTGTACGTGTCGTGATTGAGCAATGAAACTGCAGCTCCGGTATCGAGCTGGAATGGTATCACTTTGCCTGCAAAGTCTAAGTCGACAAAAAGTTTATTGTCCTGCCGACGACAAAAGCGACTGTGTTGTGCAACTGGAACAGACACTGTGACAGAATCACGTGCGACGTGACGGGACTTCCGTCGACGTCGACGCACACTTTTTGTGGAATGAACACTGTCACCGGACGGGGTGTAATGAACTACATGAATATCCATGGGCGAGGGTTCACGAGCCTGAGTTTCCTTGGTTCGATTCCGGCGCGAAGCAAAGGGCCTGGAATTGGTGTGAGTGTCTGATCTGAGCTTTTTCTGGCAAACACTTTGGACATGTCCTTTCTTATGACAGTAAAAGCAAATAGCTTGGCGTGACGGGCAATTTTCACGCGAATGTCTAGTTGCACACCGCGGGCATGATTTCACTGCATTAGCTTGCTTACGCGGCGCACGTGTTTGCGAGCTAGGCTGTCGCTGCGCTGACGGGCGCGAGGGCTGCCTAGCATCCCGTGCAGCGGGCCCGGCGGGCCGGTTAATGTGACACACTGCTGGCGAAGTTTCAAACGAGTCCTGAGTAAAGTCAAGTGTGTCTTGCCTGTCCAAGATGTCTATCACTTGTTGAAGGGAGGGATTAACTAGTTTCAAAATCTGTTCCCGTATGCAAACATCAGAAACGTTCTGTGCAATGGCATCACGCACCATAGTATCTGAATAAGGGAGGCCACATTCGCATTCAAACGCACACTCCCTAGTAAGTCCTTGCAATGTCGCAACCCACTCCCTATTAGTCTGACCGGCCGTACGTTTTGTACGAAAGAACGTATACCTTTGTGCAACGACATTTACTGTTTCCTTGAAATAGGCATCTAAAGCAGACAAAAGTTCTTCGTAGGACAGAGTTGCTACGTCGCGCCGGGGAAACAACTTCACTATCACTCGGTAGGTGGACACACCGACACAAGAAAGCAAAAACGGCTGCCGCTCATTACCTTGAATTCTGTAGGCGGCGAGGTGGAAGGTGAATTGACGGGACCACTCTTGCCAGGACTCGTGGGTTGCATCAAAGGGTCTGAATTGAGGTGCAACAGCATGTTGTGGCGGCGGTAGCGATGAAGCGGCGGCGGCCGCATCGGTGTGCAGCGCACGTTGACCCTGGATGAGCTGTCCAAGAGCATCCAATAACGCCTGCGTCTGCTGATTCTGCAAGCGATAAAATTCGGACAGTACATCTGGAGATTGTGGCGAAGCCATGACACAAAGAAATTAGGGCAAAGTAAAACACAAGATCCTTTGTAGACTCGTCGCCATGTGATGTGTCGGCAGCTGGGCCAACACCTTGTAGATAGAGGTGGCTTAAAAGGCACGCGAGACTAACGCAGACGGGCGTGAAGTACTGGAACAAGATACGTAATTAATGCTATGAAGAAAAGTACGTAGCTGGTATAATACTTATCTTTAATATTCATTGTGGTACATCACACAAAGGAGACTTTAATTACAATCACTGTAAGGCTAATGGCGCCTTGCTAGTTCGTAGCCATTAACTTAGCTGAAGGCTATTCTGTCTCTCGGCTAATGAGAGAGAAAGGCTTCGTACGTCTAGTCGCTAGCTCTGTCGTCCGTACAACTGGGGTGAGTTCGAGTCAGTCTCTCGAGACCTGCCTTGTGGTGGCGCTAGGTTTGCGATCACACAGTGGCGACACGCGGGTCCGACATGTACTACAGGACCGCGGCCGATTTAAGCTACCACCTAGCACGTGTGGTGTCTGGCTGTGACACCACAAAGAATTTGTCCAGTCTCTCTCCAAATATAGACTTCGTGCCGCTACAAGAGAGCACACTAAAACGAGAAACTGCGTCTACAGGTGGCCAGTCGCTACAAGGCAAATACAAGAGCAATAAGGGGTGCTATGAAGAGGCGGAATGAAATTTCAGCCACATTTAGGTTACCTGTACTCGCACTTGGAACGACACATAGGTACGCGCAATCGACTCATACCACTTTCTGGCTAGTGCGAGTGAGAGGGCAGTTTTTACTACTCTGACACGGGCTGGTGTTGGCTTGCACTAGTGCTAGGGTGGCCGACTAGCAATCAAAATGCTCTATGGCCCAGTTACTGGGGACGTATGTTGAAACCGACAGTCCTTGCTTAAGTGCTAACCGTGGGTTGCAGCATAATATCTGAAATCTAGGAAACACAAAATGAGATTATACCTTACATATTATGATATCTCTAGTCGCGAACACCTATAACATACAGAACTCGCTGCTGGAATTCTATATAAATAAATATGTAAATGTTCCTTTTTTCAAAAATCTCAAATCTCTGAAAATTGTTCGATATGGCTTTGACATTTTGACACAACATTGCATTCGAACACTCACGCGTTTTTGTACACCTACTGGAACGCCATCTGGTATATATGAAATATATATGCAACAAAAGGGGAAAAGTTATAAAAATGTAAATGTTGGTTTGTTCAAAATCGTTAATCTCCGATAGTTCTATACAGACTGCTTTGAAATATTGACAAAACGCTGACTTCCGATACGGACATGTTTTAGGTACCTAATTCTTTAATTTACGATGTATAATATATGTAAATGTAACTTCGAGATTTTTGTAACAACGTTTCCCTGTTATTAAATTTATATAAACTTATGTATTACATATATTTAAATATAGGTAAATGAAAGCACGAGCGTAAGCAAGTGTAACATTGTGTCAAAATTTCAAAGCAATCGGTCAAAAACTTCAATAGATTTCAATTAGAAACATCTATATTTTCTATTCCTTCACAATATCATATCTCCGAAAGAGTCTTCATGGACTGCTTTGAAATTCAGCTTGCATTCTAATACTCAAGTGTTTCTACATACTTAATGGAATGCACTACTAGAGACTCTGAATATGCACTAACAATAAAGAAAGCTTAAGCTCAGAGAGAGGGGGAAGAAGAGGTAGATTCTCCAGAGGGACGGTCTGCCTCTGCGATCTTCCGTCAGTCGGATTTGTCTGAGCACACTAGAAGCGTCTACGCCCCCTAGTCACTGTGTCCTACAGTGGTGCCTTGTTGGGGTAAACTTTCAAAAACCAAGCATGGGTTATTCCACTGTTATTCCCCTTCAAACTCAGACAACAGATTGCCGCACGATACTCCATCTGTGATCTACGCAGTTTTATTTAAGTTCCTCTGGCGGCGTGTTGTAAATACTCTGGCGCGAGTTTTTCTCTGTGTACCTTGACTGCAGACTAGTTCCTTTAAAAAATTAAATCATTAGTTACGTCCTGCTTGAGGAACATCAGCAGCTAAGTATTATAGGCAGTGGTTGAAAATACCGCTTCAGTTGTAAGGCTTTTTTTATTTTTCCGTAGTAGCGCTCTCACTTGCGATACACCGTATCCTGTACTCGCCCACTGCGGTGCTCGGGGTCACATCACAAAGTTATAACACCTAATGAGGGTGTTATAACTATTGTTTTAACTATTGAAAAATTAAAAAGAAGCTTACATCTGAAGCAGTATTCGCAGTATTCTCAACCTTTTCTATTAGTTACGCAGTTTATTTTTTAGAGGTGATAATTTAATTTTATAACGAACCCTATACGACTAAGTGCGTCCCTTACACTACTTTCTTATGAATGTGACTTTATTGTTTTAGACGTTTGTTGCAACATGGGCTGTGTTTTACAAGCAAGGCTCCAAAAGAAGTGCCATTCATTTTTATGACTTTTTTATTTTCGATTTATTTATGTAAAGATGTTATTTCAGACTGTTTCTTCATACTGAGTGAAATGCTGAAAATAGTTACTGCAAATCACATCAAGTTAGGATCAACGTTAGAAAAAGGTTCTGCTTGTGAAAGATTTTGGTGGAGAAACCACCACATATGTGCAATTCTTATGAGGTTCTTGCGGTGTGGACCGAGATCTATGGTGGAAGAGAACGGGCTCGCGAGTGAATGCCAGATGCAATATGCGGTGCTTATGAGTTAATCAGTACTCACGATGAAGGCACTGCGTGCGTGGCAAGCAAGGCGTCGTTATGGAGGAGTGTGCCTAACGAGTTCGCCTCACATCGTCACGTAAGTGGCCAAAAGGCCCTGCAGCCGGGTCCAACTTCTGTCGCCGATAACCGCCGGTACAACAGTACACAACCGTCATCATCATCATCATCTTAGATTGTATGAGAGACGAAAATCAGTCATATAATATTGTCTACAAGAGAGTCCCAGGGCCTGTTTTGGGTATTTTTAGTAATTTTGCTTATAACTGGTAACTTTTATAGTTGAGTATTGCCACTGCAAGCCCTAAAAGGGATCATGTTTACCTAATTTAATTTCTGATTACGATTAAACATTAAATATTGAGTACCCGTCTAACATATCAAGTACATAAAAATATTTTTTGAGAAACTTTCATAAGTGAAGTTTTAAAATCAGATTTGGTTCAAAACTGCTCTGAATGATTAAGGGTACTTGAGCTTAAAGATTATTAAAGAAAAGTCAACTATTTTTATGACAATTTAATGGTATTTTCTGCGTCTGCTGTTCCGTCTGTTTCGGTCTGGAATCTAATGGCCTGGAATAGAACTGTCTTCAGTGATGATTGCTACTTCCAATTGAGCCTCCATGATCAGCGAAGACGTGTCTGAACATGCCCTAGACAGCGGTAGGAGACCAACGTGTCGCCCTCCATACGACCCGACAAGCAGGAATGATGGTCTGAAGTGGCTTTTATTTCATAGCAAGGTCCCATTGTCATCCGCGGTACCCTTACAGCACAGCAATAGGTCGACGATATTCTACAAAATGGTTCAAATGGCTCTGAGCGCTATGGGACTTAACATCTGAGGTCATCAGTCTTCTAGAACTTAGAACCACGTAAACCTAGCTAACCTAAGAACATCTCACACAGCTATGCCCGAGGCAGGATTCGAACCTGCGACCGTAGCGGTCGCGTGGTTCCAAACTGAAGCTCCTAGAACTGCTCGGCCTCACCGGCCGGCGATATTCTACACTCCGTTTCGTTGTGCTTCATGAAATCTTTCTTGGGCTTACATTTTAGCGAGATAATTCCCACCCGCACACGACGAGTGTTTCTATTGCTTGTCTTCGTGCACACCAAACGCTTCCTTGGCCAGCTAGATCGCCGGATCTCTCCCCATATGAGACAGTTTGGAACATTATGGGTAGGGCCCTCCAACTGGCAAGGTATTTTGACGATCTAAAGCACCAGTTGGACAGACTCTGGCACCATACCCGTCAGCAGGACAACCAACAATTCCATCAGTCAATGCCAAGCCGAATAACAGCTTGCATAAGGACCAGCGGTTAACCAACGTTGTTGATTTCTTCAGTTTGTGAAGCTCTTTCTTTTGAATAAAGAATCTAATTTTTCTGAAATCATAATCGCTTGTTTGTCTGCATGTGTACGTCATATCTACCGATTTCAGTTCCACTCGGATAATCGCTTCGTTGTGCGTCGCTTCTGTTTTGTCTTAAAACTTATTTTGAAGTCAATACACTGTTTTCAAAACGTTCGTCACATTATCAGAAGCTCGTAAGTAATTAATTCGATCTGATCAGGGAGTATGCTATTTACAACCTCATCTCAGAAGAATTATGTCTTCTGGGATAACAAATAGTAGTAGGTGGCTGGTTTGTTTAGTCATCTTTATGGAAGCAAGGTTCTCCACCAAGAAACGTCTCCAGTGGTCAAAACACACTGGTGGAACAGAAGAAATTTCCTGTTACACCACTATATCATAAGCTCTCCATCCCATAACAGGATTCCTGTTGTGACTATACACTACGCAGCTGGTCATGTGAACATATACGTTTCATGCAACTGCAGCTGCTGTTTCACATAATAATTAAGCATTGTTATCATTCTATGGTTTCTGGGATAAAAGTAGTATATGTACGCAACACCAGGTCTTGCATAAAAGCATACACACTAAGAATATTTTAAGCATCGAAGTCACAATTATTGTACTAAAAGTCATCTTTATGTGAAACACATATACTTAAAATGGTTTTTTACTTACTATCATCTGTCCTCATACACAAAATAGCCAAACCATTTCGGTTTATTCGTTTAGTTACTAGTACAAATATGATAAATTATTGACCTCGTACGTCGACAAAAACCAGCTCTACTTTGCGTTGTTTGACGTTCAACTTGTATCTCACTGTGGTCGTCGGTTTTCAGAGGCTCATGTTCATCAATCTTTCAGCAACGCGCAGCAGCTCAGTCGTCTGTACCTCGCGCTCGTAAAATCGTCCACTCCGCATCGTGTGTATCTACATCTACATCTACATCTATACTCCGCGAGCCACCTTACGGTGTGTGGCGGAGGGTACTTATTGTACCACTATCTGATCCCCCCTTCCCTGTTCCATTCACGAATTGTGCGTGGGAAGAACGACTGCTTGTAAGTCTCCGTATTTGCTCTAATTTCTCGGATCTTTTCGTTGTGATCATTACGCGAGATATATGTGGGCGGTAGTAATATGTTGCCCATCTCTTCCCGGAATGTGCTCTCTCGTAATTTCGATAATAAACCTCTCCGTATTGCGTAACGCCTTTCTTGAAGTGTCCGCCACTGGAGCTTGTTCAGCATCTCCGTAACGCTCTCGCGCTGACTAAATGTCCCCATGACGAATCGCGCTGCTTTTCGCTGGATCATGTCTATCTCTTCTATTAATCCAACCTGGTAAGGGTCCCATACTGATGAGCAATACTCAAGAATCGGACGAACAAGCGTTTTGTAAGCTACTTCTTTCGTCGATGAGTCACATTTTCTTAGAATTCTTCCTATGAACCTCAACCTGGCGCCTGCTTTTCCCACTATTTGTTTTATGTGATCATTCCACTTCAGATCGCTCCGGATAGTAACTCCTAAGTATTTTACGGTCGTTACCGCTTCCAATGATTTACCACCTATGGCATAATCGTACTGGAATGGATTTCTGCCCCTATGTATGCGCATTATATTACATTTATCTACGTTTAGGGAAAGCTGCCAGCTGTCGCACCATTCATTAATCCTCTGCAGGTCTTCCTGGAGTACGTACGAGTCTTCTGATGTTGCTACTTTCTTGTAGACAACCGTGTCATCTGCAAATAGCCTCACGAAGCTACCGATGTTGTCAACTAAGTCATTTATGTATATTGTAAACAATAAAGGTCCTATCACGCTTCCTTGCGGTACTCCCGAAATTACCTCTACATCTGCAGATTTTGAACCGTTAAGAATGACATGTTGTGTTCTTTCTTCTAGGA
Source organism: Schistocerca nitens (assembly GCF_023898315.1). NCBI lineage: Eukaryota > Metazoa > Arthropoda > Insecta > Orthoptera > Acrididae > Schistocerca > Schistocerca nitens. Next base: position 502,783,906 of record NC_064614.1, on the reverse strand, counting down.
AATCCTGAATCCAATCACAAACCTGGTCCGATATTCCGTAAGCTCGTATTTTTTTCACTAAACGTAAGTGCGGAACCGTATCAAATGCCTTCCTGAAGTCCAGGAATACGGCATCAATCTGCTCGCCAGTGTCTACGGCACTGTGAATTTCTTGGACAAATAGGGCGAGCTGAGTTTCACATGATCTCTGTTTGCGGAATCCATGTTGGTTATGATGAAGGAGATTTGTATTATCTAAGAACGTCATAATACGAGAACATAAAACATGTTCCATTATTCTACAACAGATTGACGTAAGCGAAATAGGCCTATAATTATTCGCATCTGATTTATGACCCTTCTTGAAAATGGGAACGACCTGCGCTTTCTTCCAGTCGCTAGGTACTTTACGTTCTTCCAGAGATCTACGATAAATTGCTGATAGAAAGGGGGCAAGTTCTTTAGCATAATCACTGTAGAATCTTACGGGTATCTCGTCTGGTCCGGATGCTTTTCCGCTACTAAGTGATAGCAGTTGTTTTTCAATTCCGATATCGTTTATTTCAATATTTTCCATTTTGGCGTCCGTGCGACGGCTGAAGTCAGGGACCGTGTTACGATTTTCCACAGTGAAACAGTTTCGGAACACTGAATTCAGTATTTCTGCCTTTCTTCGGTCGTCGTCTGTTTCGGTGCCATCGTGGTCAACGAGTGACTGAATAGGGGATTTAGATCCGCTTACCGATTTTACATATGACCAAAACTTTTTAGGGTTCTTGTTTAGATTGTTTGCCAATGTTTTATGTTCGAATTCGTTGAATGCTTCTCTCATTGCTCTCTTTACGCTCTTTTTCGCTTCGTTCAGCTTTTCCTTATCAGCTATGATTCGACTACTCTTAAACCTATGATGAAGCTTTCTTTGTTTCCGTAGTACCTTTCGTACATGATTGTTATACCACGGTGGATCTTTCCCCTCGCTTTGGACCTTAGTCGGTACGAACTTATCTAAGGCGTACTGGACGATGTTTCTGAATTTTTTCCATTTTTGTTCCACATCCTCTTCCTCAGAAATGAACGTTTGATGGTGGTCACTCAGATATTCTGCGATTTGTGCCCTATCACTCTTGTTAAGCAAATATATTTTCCTTTCTTTCTTGGCATTTCTTATTACACTTGTAGTCATTGATGCAACCACTGACTTATGATCACTGATACCCTCTTCTACATTCACGGAGTCGAAAAGTTCCGGTCTATTTGTTGCTATGAGGTCTAAAACGTTAGCTTCACGAGTTGGTTCTCTAACTATCTGCTCGAAGTAATTCTCGGACAAGGCAGTCAGGATAATGTCACAAGAGTCTCTGTCCCTGGCTCCAGTTCTGATTGTGTGACTATCCCATTCTATACCTGGTAGATTGAAGTCTCCCCCTATTACAATAGTATGATCACGAAACTTCTTCACGACGTTCTGCAGGTTCTCTCTGAGGCGCTCAACTACTACGGTTGCTGATGCAGGTGGTCTATAGAAGCATCCGACTATCATATCTGACCCACCTTTGATACTTAACTTAACCCAGATTATTTCACATTCGCATTCGCTAATAACTTCACTGGATATTACTGAATTCTTTACTGCTATAAATACTCCTCCACCATTGGCGTTTATCCTATCCTTGCGGTATATATTCCATTCTGTGTCTAGGATTTCGTTACTGTTCACTTCCGGTTTTAACCAACTTTCCGTTCCTAATACTATATGCGCACTATTTCCTTCAATAAGCGATACTAATTCAGGAACCTTGCCCTGGATACTCCTGCAGTTTACCAATATTACGTTAACTTTTCCTGTTTTTGGTCTCTGAGGACGGACGTTCTTTATCAACGATGCTGATGTTCTCTCTGGTAAGCCGTCAGGTATTTTATCGTTTCGCCCAAGGGGGGGTCCCTCTAACCTAAAAAACCCCCGTGTGCACGCCACACGTACTCTGCTACCCTAGTAGCTGCTTCCGGTGTGTAGTGCACGCCTGACCTGTCTAGGGGGGCCCTACAGTTCTCCACCCAATAACGGAGGTCGATGAATTTGCAACCATTATAGTCGCAGAGTCGTCTGAGCCTCTGGTTTAGACCCTCCACACGGCTCCAAACCAGAGGACCGCGATCGACTCTGGGGACTATGCTGCAGATATTAAGCTCAGCTTGCACTCCGCGTGCGATGCTGGTTGTCTTCACCAAATCAGCCAGCCGCCGGAAGGAACCAAGGATGGCCTCAGAACCCAAGCGGCAGGCGTCATTCGTTCCGACATGTGCTACTATCTGCAGCCGGTCACACCCAGTGCGTTCAATAGCTGCCGGAAGGGCCTCCTCCACATTACGGACGAGACCCCCCGGCAAGCACACCGAGTGCACACTGGCATTCTTCCCCGACCTACCCGCTATTTTCCTGAGGGGCTCCATAACCCGCCTAACGTTGGAGCTCCCTATAACTAATAGGCCCGCCCTCTGTGACTGTCGGGACCTTGCCGGAGAATCGGCCACTGGCCCAACAGGCGAGGCATCCTGCGGTGGCTCGGAAACGATGTCATCACCACTAGGAAGCACCCCGTACCTGTTGGAAAGGGGTAAGGCAGCTGCCACGCGGCCAGATCCCACCTTCGCCTTTCGGCCAGGCACGCGCGAGCCCACCACTGTCCGCCATTCACCCTGGAGTGATGGCTGACCGGTAAGATGCTCACTGCCGGAAGACGCAGCGACATCAGGGGTTCCATGTGATTCCAAGGCCACCGAAGTAGGCATAGGTCTCACCACAGTTGCCCCAACGCCACTACGAGCCGACGCCTGCGCCTCGAGCTCGATGAGCCTAACAGACAAAGCCTCCACCTGCCCCCGAAGAGTGGCCAATTCTCCTTGCGTCCGCTCACAACAACCACAGTCCCTACACATGACTATTTTTACCCTACTCTATACGGTGACAAATTCCCAAGATAATCTTCTGATGAGCTACTCTGATAATCAAGAAACACTCACTGAAATACGAGACGCGAAAACTACGCTAGGTTTTCCCAGAAAAACTATTTAAAAGCTAAGCGCAGCAAATAGGTACAAAATATATTTCTCTCCTAACGATCAAGAACTGTTAGTTTCTATGCAGAGCAGATAAACACAAATAGAATCCCTTCCTTAGTGGAAGGTCGTAAACAAAATGCAAAATAAACGCTTTATACAAACAGTACTCGCTGCTGCTGGTGCTCTCGCTCTGGCTGTCACAAGACAACTGCTGATTCAAGTGACTAGTGGCTAACGGCCGCGAAACAAACAAAAGACGGTTTTAGGGCGCTTTCTGTTCTAAACGATCAAGAAAACACTAAGAAATCTAACACGAAAACTACGTAAAGTTTTATCAAGAACTGTTAGTTACTATGCAGAGCAGATAAACACTAATAGAATCCCTTCCTTAGTGGAAGGTCGTAAACAAAATGCAAAATAAACGCTTTATACAAACAGTACTCGCTGCTGCTGGTGCTCTCGCTCTGGCTGTCACAAGACAACTGCTGATTCAAGTGACTAGTGGCTAACGGCCGCGAAACAAACAAAAGACGGTTTTAGGGCGCTTTCTGTTCTAAACGATCAAGAAAACACTAAGAAATCTAACACGAAAACTACGTAAAGTTTTATCAAGAACTGTTAGTTACTATGCAGAGCAGATAAACACTAATAGAATCCCTTCCTTAGTGGAAGGTCGTAAACAAAATGCAAAATAAACGCTTTATACAAACAGTACTCGCTGCTGCTGGTGCTTTCGCTCTGGCTGTCACAAGACAACTGCTGATTCAAGTGACTAGTGGCTAACGGCCGCGAAACAAACAAAAGACGGTTTTAGGAAGCTTTCTGTTCTAAACGATCAAGAAAACACTAAGAAATCTAACACGAAAACTACGTAAAGTTTTATCAAGAACTGTTAGTTACTATGCAGAGCAGATAAACACTAATAGAATCCCTTCCTTAGTGGAAGGTCGTAAACAAAATGCAAAATAAACGCTTTATACAAACAGTACTCGCTGCTGCTGGTGCTCTCGCTCTGGCTGTCACAAGACAACAGCACTTCCAGTCCAGCAAAACAACCATAACAGTAATTATTTCCACACAGTCCACAGCTAAACGGAAGCGGAATATTTTGGAAGCCAAATTTCTGCAAGGCACAAGTGTCCATTGTTAGCAGCCACGCAGTGTCGCCAGGGACACCCCACACATAACTGGAAAACGCAACAATATTAATAATGATAATAAACAGGAAATTAGCATTTTATAAATATGAACATCAGTTATAATGGGACACATCCATTCTATGGCTGATTATAGGGAGGATTCATGTGAACAGAACAGAAGGCAGTTTACTATTGGTCAGTATGAAACGAAGTTACATTACATAAAAACACACACACACACACACACATTGCGTAACCAAAAAAGAGAAGTACCCGAAAGACTTGGTCGATGGTCGATGTAACTTCGTGCAAGTGGGTGTGTAAATAATTAGAGTTGCAATTCTCTATGTCAGTTAGAAAGGCTACACAGTGAAAGGCTACATTAGTGATGTTCGTGTTTAGTGATGTTAACATGTCTGGTAGGGTATATAAGTAGTGTGAACAGCGTCAGATGTGTAAATCACAGATGAAGTCGAGTATTGTGCGGTAATCTGTTGTCTGCGTTTGAAGGGCAACAACACTGCAGTAACCCATGCTTGGTTGGTGAAAGTAGATGTCGCGTACCCGTATGGAAGAGCATTATTAGCCCGTTACAGAGTTTCAAAGGAGCCCCATTGTGGGTCTCCATTTTGCCGGCAGATCGAATCGTGCAGTATTCAGATTTCTGTGGAATTTACATGTGATAGTGGCCCATTGTTGGATTGCATTGGACTGTGAGGGTACACGTAGTCGTCGTTAAGATTGCAGTCGACCTCATCTAACTGCCACAAGAGAGAATCGCTGTATTGCACACCAAGTTCATCGTCACTCTTTCACATCTGCACCTACCTCCTGCGGCAGGTAGTGGACTTCGACAACATTCCGCGTCATCCATTGATGGGAGAGTAGCCACAGCCAGACCAGAGAATTAACACTCAATCCATATGCAGTCGTTCACACCACAACACGAACGGCTCCATATGGAATGGCGTCATGATCAGGAAGCATGAACGGATGATGTACGGCGTCACATTGTGTTCAGCGATGAGTTGCGGTACTGCACTACACTGAATGACTATTGTTGGCGATTATGACAATCACCAGGGGAGAGGTCCTATTCTTGAAATGTTTTGTGGAGACACAGCGTTGTTATTCCTAATGTCATGATGTGGGGAGCCATCGGGTATGATTCCAGGTCCAGGTCACAGTTGTCAGTGACTGAAGAAGCTCTAACTACACACGGTAAGTAACGTAAATCCTTCATACACATGTTTTATCTCTCATGCGACAGTACTGTGGTGCATTTTTCAACAGGACAATGTTCGTCCTCACATAGTATGTGTTTCTGTGAAATGTCTGCATGAAACTGAGCCAGCAAGAGCCCTAGATCTCTCTCCAACCGACCATATGTGAGACCAGTTCGGACATCAACCCCAACCCAGTGGAAGTATCCAGGATATCAAAAACCAGCTACAACAGTTTTCGACCAGATTACCTCAGGAGAGAATGCAACAGCTTTATGATAACTCTTTTCATTCGATTAGTAATAAGAACATCCTTGGCCCTGTGTTAGAACCCTGCCACTGCTTCAATTTTGAATAAAAATCATCACCAATGGCGGCCAAAGACTTGCGGCGTAAGAAGTCACACAGATTCTGCCAGCAGCCCTGTCAAAGAGGACAGAGGAGCGGTCAGGGGTTCAGGGCACTCTCTTGCCATTGTGTTGAGAAACTCTCCCTAAAATGTGGAAGAATCAGTAATAATCAATGGCCTGATGATGGCGAAGCGAATGGAAACCATTGCATTAATGACACATAACGGGTAGCAAGAGGACATCTTTTAACTGAAAAAGTGTTACGATGGTCTCTCCATTGACAGAAGATTCCAGACTAGTCCCCAATTCGGATCTCTGGGAAGGGACTGCGAAGAGTTAGATGATCATGAGGAAAAAAAAATAACCATCTAAGCTATAACGTTCTACGAGTTGAGGCATGGACTTTCGGAAGTCTGAACGTGGTAGCGAAGCTAGAAAATTTGAAAAGGGAAATGCTAAGGCTCACTATAGATGTAGTGGGGGTCAGTGAAGTGAAGTAGAAGATCAGGATTTCTGATCAGATGAGTATAAACTAATATAACAACAGAAGAATATGGTATAACAGGAGCAAGTTTTGTTATGAATAGGAAGGTAGAGCAGAAGAAACCAACACCAACAACAATGTTTCAGGTATACATGGCGACGTCGCAATCAGAATAAAAAAGAGATAGAGAAATTGTATGTGGATATTGAAAGAGAAGTTCAGTATGTAAAGGAAGATGAGAATCTAATTGTCATGAGGAATACGAATGCAGCTGTAGGTAAAGGAGTAGAAGAAAGGGTTATGGGAGCATATGGGCTTGGTAGTAGGAATGACAGAGCAGAAAAACTAATTGAGTACTGCAATAATTTCGGATGGTAATAGCGAATCTCTGTTCAGGAATCACAAGAGAAGGAGGCGTACTAGGAAAAGGCTGGGAGATACAGGAAGATTTCAGTTAGATTACATCATGGTTAGGCAGAAATTCCGAACTCAGATATTGGATTGTAAGGAATACTCAGGAGTGAATATAGAGTCAGATCACAAATTAGTAATGATGAAGAGTGGGCTAAAGTTTAAGAGACAAGTCAGGAAAAATGAATGCGCAAAGAAGTTGGATATGGAAGTACTAAGGAATGAAAAGGTATGCTTTGATATCAAATTGATAGGCAAATCAATTAAATTGTGAGAGCTGATTTATTTATTACCTTGACCTATTGTTCTGCTGCGCGGTTTTCCAAGTAACCCCACCCCTTGTCAGTCCAGAGGTCCTTTAATCTATTATTCTGCTAATTGGTTTATGACCCCTTGGGAATACTCCATCCTTCTGAGAAACCCCCTACCCTATCTCCTTCCCACTCCCCCCCCCCCCCATCATCTGGAAACTGTTGGGAAAAAGACTCAGTCTGTGCTGGGGAGGAAAGATCCCACAACCCGAAATTCAAATCAGTCTCAATAATATACTGCTGTATATTCTTTATTTATTCATTTAATCAGTTTGTGGGCTCCTCCTTGGTGGGAAATAACTCATTGCAGTACGTCTAACCTTATGACATCATCTTACAGCCATCTAGTGGATACTGGTGCTACCAAGTCAAAACCCTTAATGCATCGATCCCACAACCAATCAGTTTCCCTAAAATATTGAGGAACTTTTCATTGATGGCTTACATATTGGGCGGGAAATGTATTGATTGACTTTATGGGATATTGCAATTTGCAGGAAAAACATTAGTCATATATCTGATGTCTTGTATGCCCCAACATGTGAGGACACAACACGCTCCTGTACCACCACAACCCACATCTGGCGAAAAAAACCTTCCGATCGCGTCTTCACACCAACCTCAGAGCGGATGCGTGGGGAACCGCAGCTGCACCAGCCACCTCAAGTATTCTCATCCAAGCAGATCAAGGGAGATACCCACATACAGGGCTGCCCCACAATGAGGGAGACAGCTTCATCCCATTCCACCACTCCAGAGAGATGTTCACTTTGGTGTATTGGCCCAACTGAGCTAGTTCAAAAAACTGCACAGAGGCATCAGGAAGATTTTTTCCTCCCTCACCACTTCCCATGGGGCCCAATAGGAAGACGACATTCACCCTCTCCCCCACTTTAAAATTGGCTTTAATCCATAGGAATGTGGGAACACTCCATCTAGTCACTTGATCATGACATCAGGGGATTAAGACGGATGCGTTATCAGTTACAGTCAGCCAGTAGAAGAACTATGAAGTGTCTAAAGTAGCCGAAATCCTAATCTGCCTCCACATCACAGAAGTGGAAAAGTAAGTACTCATAACATGTCTTTGCTATTATTACTGCATGTGGCGGTTCTTCCTCTTCTTTGTCAAGTTCCATTTCGTTGTTCAGCTCTGTGTCTTTGTCTGTGGATGCTTATTGTTTCTTCTTCTTGCTGAGCGGCCTCCAGCATGTCCAGACTGGTAGTAACCTCCAGTGTGTCTGATGAGCAGCAGCCACCACTGGCTCGGCAGGACCGCAGCGACCTCCAGTATGTTGGGGTCAGCAGTGGCAGCAGCTCAATGGGTTCTTGTAGTGCACCTGACCATCATGTCGGAGTAGGAAGATGAGCTGCTATTGTCCACCTCATTCATTGATTTGTTTAATGAAGATACCCAGCTAGTCCTTGACTCTCAGAGGAACCGTGCTGGAGGTCCTACGCCACACGGTGCAGCTCAGTACTGGTTTCCAATATATACACCATCCCAGAACATTCCAGTATTGCTGCAAGGAAGTTTATGTTGATGTGGTGGATGACAAGCTACCGATTCTTCCCAATTCTCTACTGCTTTTCGCTTCAGCTAATAAGTTAAAAGCATACAGTCCAATGAAGCATACAGTCCAATGTGCTTAAATATTGGTATCGAAGCATCAGTGGACACTGACTGGTTTTTTGTTTAAAGATTGAAAATGTAGTTAGAAGTGTTAAAATGCTGTTTATGGATTGGAATACGATGAATGGAATACGATGAACTGTGTAATATAGAACCCTACATCAATCAACAGATGACATTCGAGTGTTCTGCATCTCCGAACATTTACTGTGCTGACCTGATGCTATCTGTAAAATCATTGTACGATGGCGTGACACTCATGGTGAAATCTGGAGGTCGATCCATTTATCTGGAACATTCCACCATTACAAACTTGTTTGGCCTACAGAAGGTTCTATTCCTTATGTTGGAGAGACTGGACCATGAGCTGCTGCGCGAACAAACTGTGTAAAACGACTTTGTGAACTATCTCCGTGTGTGTAGTGTTGATGCAGACGATTTAGAACACGGCATCAGTACAGTGTAAAAAGAAGCTAAAAGAACACCCACCAGTTTGAGAGAAACACACGCTGAATTCTGTGCATACAAGAAATCTTTATTTGCAAAATACTGTGCTGTTGGGTAGACTGAACCAGTGAATTCTTACTGATATATTGTGCTGCTAATGCGTAAATCATCCCCCATGAACCACGGACCTGGCCGTTGGTGGGGAGGCTTGCGTGCCTCAGCGATACAGATGGCCGTACCGTAGGTGCAACCACAACGGAGGGGTATCTGTTGAGAGGCCATACAAACATGTGGTTCCTGAAGAGGGGCAGCAGCCTTTTCAGTAGTTGCAGGGGCAACAGTCTGGATGATTGACTGATCTGGCCTTGTAACATTAACCAAAACGGCCTTGCTGTGCTGGTACTGCGAACGGCTGAAAGCAAGGGGAAACTACAGCCCTAATTTTTCCCGAGGACATGCAGCTTTACTGTATGATCAAATGATGATGGCGTCCTCTTGGGTAAAATATTCCGGAGGTAAAATAGTCCCCCATTCGGATCTCCGGGCGGGGACTACTCAAGAGGACGTCGTTATCAGGAGAAAGAAAACTGGCATTCTACGGATCGGAGCATGGAATGTCAGATCCCTTAATCGGGCAGGTAGTTTAGAAAATTTAAAAAGGGAAAGGGATAGGTTAAAGTTAGATATAGTGGGAATTAGTGAAGTTCGGTGGCAGGAGAAACAAGACTTTTGGTCAGGTGATTACAGGGTTATAAATACAAAATCAAATAGGGGTAATGCAGGAGTAGGTTTAATAATGAATAAAAAAATAGGAGTGCGGGTTAGCTACTACAAACAGCATAGTGAACGCATTATTGTGGCCAAGACATACACAAAGCCCATGCCTACTACAGTAGTACAAGTTTATATGTCAACTAGCTCTGCAGATGATGAAGAAATTGATGAAATGTATGACGAGATAAAAGAAATTATTCAGGTACTGAAGGGAGACGAAAATTTAATAGTCATGTGTGACTGGAATTCGTCAGTAGGAAAAGGGAGAGAAGGAAACATAGTAGGTGAATATGGATTGGGGGGAAGAAATGAAAGAGGAAGTCGCCTTGTAGAATTTTGCACAGAGCATAACTTAATCATAGCTAACACTTGGTTCAAGAATCATAAAAGAAGGTTATATACCTGGAAGAATCCTGGAGATACTAATAGGTATCAGATAGATTATATAATGGTAAGACAGAGATTTAGGAACCAGGTTTTAAATTGTAAGACATTTCCAGGGGCAGATGTGGATTCTGACCACAATCTATTGGTTATGAACTGCAGATTGAAACTGAAGAAACTGCAAAAAGGTGGGAATTTAAGGAGATGGGACCTGGATAAACTGAAAGAACCAGAGGTTGTAGAGAGTTTCAGGGAGAGCATAAGGGAACAATTGACAGGAATGGGGAAAGAAATACAGTAGAAGAAGAATGGGTAGCTCTGAGGGATGAAGTAGTGAAGGCAGCAGAGGATCAAGTAGGTAAAAAGACGAGGGCTAATAGAAATCCTTGGGTAACAGAAGAAATATAGAATTTAATTGATGAAAGGAGAAAATATAAAAATGCAGTAAATGAAGCAGGCAAAAGGGAATACAAACGTCTCAAAAATGAGATCGACAGAAAGTGCAAAATGGCTAAGCAGGGCCATTAGAGGACAAATGTAAGGATGTAGAGGCTTGTCTCACTAGGGGTAAGATAGATACTGCCTACAGGAAAATTAAAGAGACCTTTGGAGAGAAGAAAACCACTTGTATGAATATCAAGAGCTCAGATGGCCACCCAGTTCTAAGCAAAGAAGGGAAAGCAGAAAGGTGGAAGGAGTATATAGAGGGTTTATACAAGGGCGATGTACTTGAGGACAATATTATGGAAATGGAAGAGGCTGTAGATGAAGATGAAATGGGAGATAAGATACTGCGTGAAGAGTTTGACAGAGCACTGAAAGACCTTAGTCGAAACAAGGCCCCGGGAGTAGACAACATTCCATTAGAACTACTGATGGCCTTGGGAGAGCCAGTCCTGACAAAACTCTACCATCTGGTGAGCAAGATGTATGAGACAGGCGAAATACCCACAGACTTCAAGAAGAATATAATAATTCCAATACCAAAGAAAGCAGGTGTTGACAGATGTGAAAATTACCGAACAATCAGTTTAATAAGTCACAGCTGCAAAATACTAACGCGAATTCTTTACAGACGAATGGAAAAACTGGTAGAAGCGGACCTCGGGGAAGATCAGTTTGGATTCCGTAGAAATGATGGAACACGTGAGGCAATACTAACCTTACGACTTATCTTAGAAGAAAGATTAAGAAAAGGCAAACCTACGTTTCTAGCATTGCAGACTTAGAGAAAGCTTTTGACAACGTTAACTGGAATACTCTCTTTCAAATTCTGAAGGTGGCAGGGGTAAAATACAGGGAGCGAAAGGCTATTTACAATTTGTACAGAAACCAGATGGCAGTTATAAGAGTCGAGGGGCATGAAAGGGAAGCAGTGGTTGGGAAAGGAGTGAGACAGGGTTGTAGCCTCTCCCCGATGTTATTCAATCTGTATATTGAGCAAGCAGTAAAGGAAACAAAAGAAAAATTCGGAGTAGGTATTAAAATTCATGGAGAAGAAGTAAAAACTTTGAGGTTCGCCGATGACATTGTAATTCTGTCAGAGACAGCAAAGGACTTGGAAGAGCAGTTGAACGGAATGGACAGTGTCTTGAAAGGAGGATATAAGATGAACATCAACAAAAGCAAAACGAGGATAATGGAATGTAGTCAAATTAAATCGGGTGATGCTGAGGGGATTAGATTAGGAAATGAGACACTTAAAGTAGTAAAGGAGTTTTGCTATTTAGGGAGTAAAATAACTGATGATGGTCGAAGTAGAGAGGACATAAAATGTAGACTGGCAATGGCAAGGAAATCGTTTCTGAAGAAGAGAAATTTGTTAACATCGAGTATAGATTTAAGTGTCAGGAAGTCGTTTCTGAAAGCATTTGTATGGAGTGTAGCCATGTATGGAAGTGAAACATGGACGATAACCAGTTTGGACAAGAAGAGAATAGAAGCTTTCGAAATGTGGTGCTACAGAAGAATGCTAAAGATAAGGTGGGTAGATCACGTAACTAATGAGGAGGTATTGAATAGGATTGGGGAGAAGAGAAGTTTGTGGCACAACTTGACTAGAAGAAGGGATCGCTTGGTAGGACATGTTTTGAGGCATCAAGGGATCACAAATTTAGCATTCGAGGGCAGCGTGGAGGGTAAAAATCGTAGAGGGAGACCAAGAGATCAATACACTAAGCAGATTCAGAAGGATGTAGGTTGCAGTAGGTACTGGGAGATGAAGAAGCTTGTACAGGATAGAGTATCATGGAGAGCTGCATCAAACCAGTCTCAGGACTGAAGACCACAACAACAACAATGCGTAAATAAAAAATATATTCACAAATCTTTGTTGTTTTTCTTATATATCTACTCCTTCATTGTATAATGTAAGTTGCGACCATTGTAGCTCAGTTGGTAAAATTATTGCGCCATAGTGGCTACATAGATTATTCATATTATTATTATTATTATTATTATTGTTATTGCAAGTGCTGATTTTTCTATAAAAGCATATTGCATACCAAAACCTGATGCAGTCAGTATCATGCCAGGGTGGATAAAGCATCAGGACTTGGTTGTAAGTGACTGGTCCTGTGATGGTGCGGAAGAAGAGTGAAAGAAGAAGATGAAGAAGAATGGGATACTCCTACCTGATAATATATGAGTGATAATTGTAGCTCCATCCACTTACATCGATTCAAACGTTCTAATACCACTACTAACATACCTGGATGGAGTCCACTTTGAGTATGCATGTATATTTTAAAAAACGCTGGTAAGTACCAGCTACTGCAAAAGATACTGCAGGGTATAGATGGTGTAACATGCACGACATTTAGTCAAATCCCCCGCCAATATGTACAGCCAAACACAGCATTCATATTTGACGATGTTGTTCTGGAATACCAGGACCAAATTCTGCAATATTTCTGTTTTGGTCGTCATTGGGTGTTGAAGTATTTTATTTCAGTCAGATATATTCTAGCAATAGTTGGTGAGAGATAGTGCAACTCTCATCATTGATTTCAAGTCAGACAGTTTGAATTTAAAACACATTTAAAAGGTGCATGTGGGAACCGACGTGTTATTCAATTATTTTGTAAAGATATGTGCAGATTGCTAGAATCACACGAAGTATGGGTTTCTCGTTATCGATGATTAACGTAAACTGAATTATGGTAGGTATAGATGGAATTTCCAGCAGTTTCTTTACGTATAGCTATGAAAAAAGTTATGAGTATATTAATATACTTCATACTACGGACAAGCTCACATGTATGTAAGGCTCTCAGCCCGAGAGGATAGGTGTGCATAGACAGGGAATGCATCTGTACACAAATGGAAAAATTTCAGTCTGACGGACTTAAAGTTAAGAAGCTATAGGCATAAGCCGAGACCCTTCTGAGACTGATCAACGAATTAAATGTCAGAGTTAAGGAACTCGAGACATACATCCAGTTCATTCTGAGAAAGAAAGTATATGGCTTACATGTAAAGGTTGATGGAACTGGAAAGAAAGTACATGACTTAACTGTAAAGTTTGAGCAAAACGTATATAAGGTGCAGTTTCTGCATCAGCCCACTTAGTATATAACAAGATGTCGACTAAGCATACTAAGCCTACAAGGAAGGGTGTTGGAAGAAGCTATCGCTGCTCCGGTGAGGACATTTGGATCAAGAGCAGACGCTGAGAGAAACACTTAAACCTGTTGTAAACTATCAGCCAAATCACTCACGACAACGATGATGCTATTGCCAGTTTCATTAACTGTCACAGTAGTGCTAGGACAGACAAAACATTCGGTATCATTGCTGCAAATTTGTACATGTTGCACTCGAAGCCTTTAAGTTTATATGGAAGGACAGTATAGACAGGCGACAGGGAAGTTCAAAGAACACTGGATCTACTGAACCTCATTTTTCTTAAAGCCTCAAAAACAGTAAAATTTTCATCCAAAGATTGGGAGATGTATGGTCAAATGCTACAGTTGACTGGTGGCACAGGAAATCAGTAAACCAACACAGTGCGGAACACAGAAATATTATAAACCATTATTATTAGAGGCTCGGTATATCAGTGGTGTGGGTATTGAAATTCAGTATAAAGGAGTCAGCAATCAACCCCCTCAGGATATATACTATGACGACCCCAATCAGCTAATAGATCGACTATGAGTGCTCATGGCATCAGCTGCTGTGGGCAATACCGCTCATTCGAATGAGGTTATCTCAGTGATTTCAGAGCATAGCAATATAGCTTTAATCGAATAAGTATGGAGCAGTAATTCGAGAACTGCACAAACCAGCATGCAAAACATAGCCTCTTAGGCATATTATGATTAAACGTTTGGATGAATTATAGTAGGCTGATCTTGTAGGTATGAAGGAATATTCACATGAGAATAATCGATTCAATTTTATTTTAATGGTTATTGATGAACCCTAAATTTGTCTAGGCATTACCTGTTAAAACAAAAACGGTGAGAGACGTCACAGGGGTGTCTGAGCGTTTATTTCAGACAGGGATGAAAACCTCCACACCGATCACAATCTAGAGTTTTAAAATACGTATTTCAAGGCTGTTGTGCAGCGGAATAGAGTACATCACTACTCAGCATCACCCATCTGAAGGCGAGTATCGCGGAATATCTGAACAGAACAATAAAAGGTCAAACATGGACGCATTTTAATCTTCACAGCTCATACAATTGGACAGACATTCTATCCGAAATAACTCCACAGTATAATCGAACCAAGCATAGCAAATAAAAATGAGACCAATCGAAGTTCGTGATAATGGACTCTTGCATACAATGTACTATCGTATTAAAATGCTGGCTCCAATCAAACAGAAATTTAATGTGAGTGATTTGGTACATATCTGAAAACACAACACAGCATTTAAGAAGTTATACCTCCCAAACTGGTCGAGTGAGATATTTCTAGTTTCCAAAGTACAGAGAACATACCCTAGAACTTGCCTCTTAAAAGATAGCAGTGGCACTGAAATTTCGGGATGCTTTTACACCAAAAATATGCAGAAGAGCTCAGAAGCACACGTGTTTCTCATAGAACGCGCAGTAGATTGAGGGAATATGGCATTAGTTAAATGGTTTGGTTTTACAGCAACAAAAAATAGGTACATCAAGGCACCATTGGTACAGATTATCCCAATCCTCAACAGCGATTCGGCGTAGATCCATCAGAGTGGTTGATGGGTCACATAGTCCATAAACAATTCTTTTCAATCTATCCCAGGAATGATCAATAGGGTTCATGTCTGGAGAATATGATGGCCACTGTAGTCGAGCGATGTTATCCTGAAGGAAGTCATTCACAAGATGTGCACGATGGGGGCGCGAATTGTCGTCCATGAAGACGAATGCCTCTCCAATATGCTGCCAATATGGTTGCACTATCGGTCGGAGGATGGGATTCACGTATCGTGCAGCCGCTGCGGCGCCTTCCATGACCACCAGCGGCGTATGTCGGCCCCACATTATGCCACCCAAAACAGCAGGGAACCTCCACCTTGCTCCACTCGCTGGACAGTGAGTCTGAGGCGTTCGGCCTGACCGGGTTCCCTCCAAACACGTTTCCGACGATTGTCTGGTTGAAGGAATATGCGACAATCATCGGTGAAGAGAACGTGATGCCAATTCTGAGCGGTCCATTCGGCTGTTGTTGGGCCCATCTGTACCGTGCTGCATGTTGTCGTGGTCGCAAATATGGACCTCGCCATGGACGTTCGGAGTGAAGTTGCGCATTATGTAGCCTATTGCGCACAGTTTGAGTCGTAACATGACGTCCTGTGGCTGCACGAAAAGCATTGTTCGACATTGTGGCGTTGCTGTCAGGCTTCCATCGAGCCATATTCCGTAGGTAGCGGTCATCCACTGCGGTAGTAGCCCTAGGGCGGCCTGAGCGAGGCACGTCATCGACAATTCCCGTCTCTCTCTTTATCTCCTCCATGTCCGAATAACATCGCTTTGGTTCACTCTGAGACGCCTGGACACTTCTCTTGTTGAGAGCCCTCCCTGGCACAATGTAACAATGCAGACGCAATCGAACTGCGGTATTGACTGTGTAGGCATGGTTGAACTGCAGACAACACGAACCGTGCACCTCCTTCCTGTTGGGATGACTGGAACTGATCGGCTCTCGGACTCCCTCCGTCTAACAGGCGCTGCTCATGCGTTGTTGTTTACATCTTTGGGCGGGTTTAGTGACATCTCTGAACAGTCAAAGGGACTGTGTCTGTGATACAATATCCACAGTCATCATCTATCTTCAAGAGTTTTGGGAACTGGAGTGATGCAAAATGGTTTTTGATGTGTGTATAAAGATTTGTAGCTGATAAAGCCATGAGTGGTAAATTTTAGATGGACTTGGTGTCAATTTCATGCAAGTTACGAACGTTGCAAGTTTCGCACTGAAGAAGAAGCTGTGTCTCAATAATTGTTTCCTGGCAGTGATGTATGGAACTAAAAGTGACCTGAAGCACGAAAGCACCAGTTAAAGCAACAGCGTTTCTGCCATTACCCAAGACATCAGGAGGAATCATCCCCTTCTTCATTCCTGCCTTTGCAGGTCTCTCAGAGATAGGTTCGCTGGCTGGTGGTGCTGTAGCTATTTCCAAAACAACCAAGAACGCACAGAACTTCCAGGAGCAGCTAGAGGAAGCAGAAAGGCATAATCGAAAGATGCAAGCAGCAGACATAAGGAAACGACTATATCTGAAACCATACAAGAAAGGACTAAGTCTCTTCATAAATTAAAAAACCCTTATAGCTCTCCTACGTGACAGACAGCTTACAAATACAGGTCTGCTCAAGTCCGTAAGTCTGTTAGAAAAAATTTAGCATTCCAAGATTCTATGGTGTGTTTATGCAGGATATTTCAGCGAAGGCTATGTGGAAATACGGAGAATGCGGAATTGTGGACTTAGGTGTTGCTGGGGGGATGAGGAACCCATAGGGAGGCATACGTTAAGAAAAATCTACTATTTCGATTAATTTGGAGTCCTGCAGCCACCAGATGATTTACAATGGTACTCCACCAGAAGAAGAAGTGTGTTCTACAATTTCCATCACTACGTAGACTTTAATACCCACTTATGTGGGCATCTGTGCATCGTATTCCTCCGAACATTTACGAAGAAAGATATATAATGAGGTGCATTAAGCATTCACCCATCTGTCGAGGTTCGGATGCAATGTCGTATACACTGACTTCAATAGTATTGTCAGTATTATTCGACAATTACTTCCTGCCGACTGATTTAAGCAATGGTAAGAGGAGTATCGTGCTGATTGGACTAGAGACAAACAACAGCATTCCGTATCTCACAGAAGCTAACAATAAACGTCATCTAGAAATTAATGGTGCAAAAGAAATTGTGGAAACAGAACCTGGTACAATCGATATTAATGACTTAAACGAAGTTTTAAAATGGTCTGGAGAAGGGAATGCTCTTCGTACAAACATCAGTACACTTAGATGTGAAATAAAGATGAGTGCGACAACTGACTTTAACTAGAAAGGTTCAATAGGATGGCTACTGGGTTTCACAAAACGGCAGGTTTTGAAGTCTGATCCTAATACATGTTACAGATCTGACCACTTAGTGAATACACTATCTTTGCTACAATCCGTGTCGAGTGTAACATTGCAACAAACTATTATCTCAACATTAGATTGATTCATACAATTTACGGATTCTTTCCAAGGATGGGAACAGGGTATAAGTATACTGAGACCCCTAGCAACACTATTTACCTCCTAGTAGTAGTTCAGACATTGAACTATCTGGAGTTGCATATTGTGTACCAGGATAATCAACTTGTCGACTTTCGTGGTGAGGAAAACACTGTACGTCTACATCTAAAGTAGAACCATCAGTGACCTCTGGCATTCAGAGACTCAGAAGCGGCAGTGGCGACCTACAACAAACCAGGTCCCGTCGGAGGCCGAAGCGACGACATTTAACTTATCGGACTGGAAGCATCGCCGACAAGTTGCAAACAGTCAGGTATCGCAGTGGCCCAGCATTGTCAACGAAGACAGGACGGACGTAAGGTATAAAACCAACAGCGCGACACTTCGCAACAGAAATGCAAGCCGATAATACGTGCACACTACGAGTTTCTTAAATCAGTTGGTCTGAAGCCCCACAGTGACGTCGTTCTATACAACGAGTCCCGTGGAATATGACGAGTTTATTATAAACCAAGAATACTTCTCGCATAAATCTCATCCATCAACCATATTTAACACAAAAAAAAGGTTCAGATGGCTTTGACCACTATGGGACTTAACATCTGAGGTCATCAGTCCCGTAGAAGTTAGAACTACTTAAACCGAACTAACCTAAGGTCACCACACACAACCATGCCCGAGGCAGGATTCGAACCTGAGACCATAGCGGTCACGCGGTTTCGGACTGAAGCGCGTAGAGCCGCTCGGCTACAGCGACCGGCATATTTAACAAGGACGATGAAATTATAATTATAATCCAGCACCAAGACGCCTTAACCCTCCCATGCATGGGTCTCATAAATCTTGATGTATGCTTATGAAAGGAATGGAGCTGCTAAAGTGGCATCAAACCTTACACATAATGCTTTATCTATCCTGTTTCATGAGGTACGATATGAATTTAAGGGGATCGAGAGTGACTGTACACACAATGTAGGTATAACATCAACGTATGTCTCTGCTCCTCCCTCTGATCTGACGGATTTAGAAAATGATGGATGATTCATTGACGAGCAAGGCGATAGAATGGTGGAAGAGTACCAGGGATTTACTGCATGTATACCTTTAAAACTGATTATGGGATACTTTGAGGACATGTGGCGAACTGTTCTGAATGCTAAACAGGAACTTAGTATGATACAGAGTGCAACAGATGACAACTCATAAGTTCAAGGAGGTCAAGAGGAGAACGACATCACCGTCAATAAAATAATATGGAAAAAGTCACACATCATTGTATCTTCAAAAGTTCTGAACGCCAGTGTATTCCTACTGTTATCTTTCCACCATTAGAGGTTTTCGAGTACCCAGTGCTACCGACAGCAAGCAGATAGACGTGGTCTACTAAAACCTCTGCTCAACTGGAGACGCCCAGTTCCATTACACTTGCATTTCAGACCAATAGAGGAGGGAATATAGCAAATGATTCCACCCAATTTAGCAGTTGTGGGCTAACTAGTGCCATAGTCTACCTGAATTCCGAATTCTATCCGTACGATAACTTATTCCTGAAGTGAAATGAAAATATATCAAGTCTAACATGCGATTGGTATGTGTCATTCAACACTTCTAACTACAAAGAGGGCAAAGAGTGTCTACTAAGCCCACGGAAATTCAAGGAGCCAATCATTGTAATAGACTGTTCAAAACAGAACGAGATAATTAAATCTGGACCTATGGATGTACGAATTGGATCTGAATCTTCAGAAAATTTCCCAGAACACACTGCAGCATATTCTCTAGTTCTGCTTGACCGAATTATTAACCATTGCCCGCTCACTGGTGTTACGCAACGAGCTGTATAAATTAACAAGTGCGGTGCAAAACACAGAGGATTTCAGAATGGTATCCCAAGGAGTGAACGTCATTGCAGACGCTCAGGGTTCTAATGATGATGAGCATAGATAGTTCATATTTTAAAAGTTGCGTTCAGACTATACTACACAAAATGCCAGAATAGCAGCGACATTATCAGCAAGCATCGCAAGCCGAGGTGTTTCAAAGATGTAAAGTGTACTAAAACATGGAGGAGAGCAAAGTGTTAACACATTTCTACCATCGAATTCACTGGGATGATGCTGGTTTACTCTGCAAAGATATGGTGACATTGCTTCGATTATTCGAACACACAGATACCAACATATACGTTAAAGGTCAGGGGAAGATCATATGGACGCGTGGAATCTCCAAGTTTTCTGCCATTTAAGAGCTGGAATTCTGCGGGCGTCCTGCTCTCTATTGATTCAAGAAGATGAAGAAGATGTGTGAAAATAGTGTTGCGTTTTCTTATAAGAAATGTAAAATGACTTTTACGTTGAATGGGAAATAAATGAATTTTTGCCTTACATTCTCTGTACTTTTCTTACTGATTTCACCATTTTCCCACTTTGATAGTTATATATTATGCAACTTTGCCAACATATTAGGTCTATGGTTTTCTTGAAGTACTGGTGATATAATTTGAGACATGTTTGCTATATGTGTTTGGAACGGGACATTGTCGTGTGCCTCCTGCTCCCATAAGCCAATTCATACTGCACGATAGGTACAATCCCATGCAACTATTCTACACTGAAGCGCCAAAGAAACTAGTACAGGTATGCGTATTCAAATATAGAGATGTGTAAACTGGCAGAATTCGGCGCTGCGGTCGGCAATGCCTTTATAAAAGTGTCTGGTGCAGTTGTTATATCGGTTACTGCTGCTACAATGGCAGGCTATTAAGATTTAAGTGAGATTGAACGTAGTGTTATAGTTGGCGTACGAGCGATGGGACACAGCATCTCCGAGGTAGCGATGAAGTGGGGATTTTCCCATACGACCATTTTACGAGTATACCATGAATATCAGGAATCCGGTAAAATATCAGATCTCTGACGTCGCTGCTGCCAGAGAACGATCCTGTAAGAACAGGACAAACGACGGCTGAAGAGATTCGTTCAATGTGACAGAAGTGCAACCCTTCCTCAAATTGCTGCATATTTCAATGCTGGGTCATGAATAAGTGTCAGCGTGCGAACCATTCAACATCGTCGATATGGACTTTCGGAGCCTACTCGTGTACCCTTGGCGACTGCACAATACGAAGCTTTACGCCTCACCTGGGCCCATCAGCACGGACATTAGACTGTTGATAGTTGGAAGCATGTTGCCTGGTGGGACGAGTCTCGTTTTAAATTCTATCGAGTGGATGGACGTTTACGGGTATGGAGACAACCTCATGAATCCATGGACTCTGCATGTCAGTAGGGGACTGTTCAAGCTGGTGGAGGCTCTGTAATGGTGTGGAGCCTTTGCAATTGGAGTGATATGGGACTCCTGATACGTCTAGATACGACTCTGACAAGTGACGCGTACCTAAGCATCGTTTCGGATCACCTGCATTCATTCATGTCCATCATGCATTCCAAGGGACTTGGGCAATTCCAGCAGGACAACGCGACAACCCTCGCGTCCAGAATTGTTACAAAGTGGCTCCGAAAACACTCTTCTGAGTTTAAACTCTTCCGCTGAATGCCACACTCCCCAGAGATGAACATTATTGAGCATATCTGGGATGCATTGCAACGTGCTGTTCAGAAGAGATCTCTACCGTTTCGTACTCTTAGGGATTTATGGACAGCCCTGCAGGATTCATGGTATCAGTTCCCTTCAGCACTACTTCAGACATTATTTGAGTCTATGCCACGTCGTGTTGCGGCACTTCTGCGTGCTCGTGGGGGCCCTACACGATATTAGGCGGGTGTACCAGTTTCTTTGGCTCTTCAGTGTATGACCTGCTACATTAATAATACACTCCTGGAAATTGAAATAAGAACACCGTGAATGCATTGTCCCAGGAAGGGGAAACTTTATTGACACATTCCTGGGGTCAGATACATCACATGATCACACTGACAGAACCACAGGCACATAGACACAGGCAACAGAGCATGCACAATGTCGGCACTAGTACAGTGTATATCCACCTTTCGCAGCAATGCAGGCTGCTATTCTCCCATGGAGACGATCGTAGAGATGCTGGATGTAGTCCTGTGGAACGGCTTGCCATGCCATTTCCACCTGGCGCCTCAGTTGGACCAGCGTTCGTGCTGGACGTGCAGACCGCGTGAGACGACGCTTCATCCAGTCCCAAACATGCTCAATGGGGGACAGATCCGGAGATCTTGCTGGCCAGGGTAGTTGACTTACACCTTCTAGAGCACGTTGGGTGGCACGGGATACATGCGGACGTGCATTGTCCTGTTGGAACAGCAAGTTCCCTTGCCGGTCTAGGAATGGTAGAACGATGGGTTCGATGACGGTTTGGATGTACCGTGCACTATTCAGTGTCCCCTCGACGATCACCAGTGGTGTACGGCCAGTGTAGGAGATCGCTCCCCACACCATGATGTCGGGTGTTGGCCCTGTGTGCCTCGGTCGTATGCAGTCCTGATTGTGGCGCTCACCTGCACGGCGCCAAACACGCATACGACCATCATTGGCACCAAGGCAGAAGCGACTCTCATCGCTGAAGACGACACGTCTCCATTCGTCCCACCATTCACGCCTGTCGCGACACCACTGGAGGCGGGCTGCACGATGTTGGGGCGTGAGCGGAAGACGGCCTAACGGTGTGCGGGACCGTAGCCCAGCTTCATGGAGACGGTTGCGAATGGTCCTCGCCGATACCCCAGGAGCAACAGTGTCCCTAATTTGCTGGGAAGTGGCGGTGCGGTCCCCTACGGCACTGCGTAGGATCCTACGGTCTTGGCGTGCATCCGTGCGTCGCTGCGGTCCGGTCCCAGGTCGACGGGCACGTGCACCTTCCGCCGACCACTGGCGACAACATCGATGTACTGTGGAGACCTCACGCCCCACGTGTTGAGCAATTCGGCGGTACGTCCACCCGGCCTCCCGCATGCCCACTATACGCCCTCGCCCAAAGTCCGTCAACTGCACATACGGTTCACGTCCACGCTGTCGCGGCATGCTACCAGTGTTAAAGACTGCGATGGAGCTCCGTATGCCACGGCAAACTGGCTGACACTGACGGCGGCGGTGCACAAATGCTGCGCAGCTAGCGCCATTCGACGGCCAACACCGCGGTTCCTGGTGTGTCCGCTGTGCCGTGCGTGTGATCATTGCTTGTACAGCCCTCTCGCAGTGTCCGGAGCAAGTATGGTGGGTCTGACACACCGGTGTCAATGTGTTCTTTTTTCCATTTCCAGGAGTGTACATTGTTAAATTACAAATATGAACACAAACATAGGCCTATATTACAGACGTAGTACAACAATGCAGTATGATTACAATGTTGCGACAAAGAAGTCTTTCGACTTAGAAGGCATAAAGGTACTATATTCACATAAGGGAAGAAATACTGAAATGACATGTAGAAAGGTAGCAGACGAATGAATTATGTGGCCCTCAACACCGCATAAGGAACCTTGTTTACGCTAGATGGCATAAGAGTGGTGGCGCC
Source organism: Schistocerca nitens (assembly GCF_023898315.1). NCBI lineage: Eukaryota > Metazoa > Arthropoda > Insecta > Orthoptera > Acrididae > Schistocerca > Schistocerca nitens. The sequence goes on along the minus strand of NC_064614.1, from coordinate 502,760,507 downwards.
TGTGATAACCCTTTTTCTAAAGTAACCGGACAACCCAGCGCCCCGCAGGTTTGTTATCTTACATGTTGAACCACACCTTCATGTTCAAAACTAATGTAATTTATGTCTTGCACATCCTTTAGATATACAATAGGGATAGGTTTGTTTGTAAATAACAACAAAGGTGTATGGTAACGAATGTTTTCATTTATTCACTTCTCTGAGATACAATTTCATTCTTGAGAAACAGTTTGATTCTTGAGGTACACTTTGATTGTACTATTGAGTGTAGAAATACTTTTCTTACACAATAACAAAAAAATTCACTGGTGAAATATTTACAATTTTCAGATGTATAAATCTATGCTGAAAACTAGTGTGGAGATACTTTTAATCTTGCACTACAACAGTCGCAATAGTAGTAGTTACATGGATGTTATACAAAAATAATTTTGATAAACTGTGAACTATATATACATTTACATCTACACTAAAAAACTAATGAGACATGGATGGCTAGCAGCAGGTGAAACTTAAAAAGACTGTTCTGTTTACATGTTGTGCAAACACACACACACAAATAAGTATACTACGATAAATGGGTCATACTCTTTTACAAGATTTACGCCTAGTTTTATTCTCTCCCTCTTACTCAAGCAGAGTCCTCCCACCCCTCTCTCTTACAGTATAGTTTCAGTTCTGTCATCGCAAATGACCCCTTAACTGTCGTGCAGCACATAGTCCCCCTAGTGTCCTCTCGATCGAATACTAGCTTACAGCAACATATGCTGCGGCTGCAGCAGAACCCCGTGATCTCTGTTGTACAGACACTGCAGATAGTCTTCAATAGAGAGGACTCTCGATGCTGCACGACGCACGCCCTTAGCCTTTCTCAGGGTTGCATCTTCCAACTTACGGCCCACACACATCTCTCGCTCAAAGAAAGGAAGCATGCAAGCATCGGTAAATAGTTCGACGCTACGATTCGTTTTCTTGAGAATAGCGTCTCAGGACAACCCAGGTGCCTTGTAATAAAAGGTGGGATCCTGAGAGTATGTGGTCATGCACAGACTCCAGAATTTCTCCAAAACATCAGCCAGCAAACACACGTCTCTGTCCATGTAAAGCTGCGAGTACTCTCCTGATGTGGAGATGTTGGATTCCAAGCAGACATGCGCAGCAAACTCATACTCTGCATCCTTTATGGTATTGCCTGTAAGGTTGCTGTAGAACACAGTTATGTTGTGTAGCCTGGTTTCTTTGAGTTTTTCCATACAATCCAGGTACTTATATGGAAAAAAACCCTTCCTAGTCACGAGCAGAAACTTTTCCTCGTCGGGAAATGCAGCTCGAGTGATGTGCATATCCTTCAGGGGTAGAGTTTCAACAGGTTTCTGGAGTGTTGCCTGCATAAAACGAAGCGAGTCAGGAAAGCGGAGAGTAATTCTTGGTGTCATTCGTGTAGTGAATAAAATATATTTCGCAGCACACTCAGGCAGGACACTAAAGCGATTTTTGTCTATGCCGATATCAGCCAAGTGCTCAAAAACAAATGGTGCGTCATACCCGCTTAAATTATGAAAGAAAACGGGTATGTGTCGCGGTAATTGATACTTAAAATTGTATGTATTGTGAGCTGCGCCACGGAACTTCCCCGTAAGATGGCAGTGGTCTCTATGAGGAGTTTCCACGTTTGTATCTAACGACTGCCTACAAATATGCCTGTCAACCTCATTATTGTCCAGATCGTCATTCTCCTTCCATTTGGTCATTAAAGCATTGTCGCTGTAAAGCTTATCAACCTCCCATGAAAGCTTTTCAAGCTCAGTGAGAAGCCAAACTGTAGGATTATCCCTGATGTAATATTTGTATTCCACGTGTTTTTCTAAGAAGGTAGTATGCAAGGCTGTATGGCTACCTTCATGGCTGGTCACATGAGCGACAGTCTTTTCCCATCAATTTCCAGATTATGGGAGGAGGAGGGGGATGGGGTGGGGGTCATAAACCACTGAACAGAACAACAGGTTAAGGGACCCCTGGGTCGAGGAGGGGTGGGGCTTACATGGAAAACCGCTTAGCAGAATAGGTTAAGGTCATAAATCAATCAGATGTCACAATTTAATTAATTTGCATTTCATTTTTATATCAAAGGTGTTGTGCAAATAACTTCACCCTAAAATCGCTTGAAGTTCTCTGAGGCTATAGAGATTTCAACAATCAGTAGCTCAATAGGCCATTCAGTTGAAGAGGAATGGACATCTCTAAAAAGGGCAACCACAGAAGTTGGAAAGAAAAACGTATGATCAAGAAAGTAACTGTGAAGAAACCATGGATAGCAGAAGAAATACTTCAGCTGATCAGAGAAAGAAGGAAGTAAAAAATGTTCCAGGAAATTCAGGAATACAGAAATACAAGTCACTTAGTAATGAAATAAGTAGCAAGTGCAGAGAAGCTAAGGGGAAATGGCTTCATCAAAAATGTGACGAAATCGGAAAAAAAATGATTTCTGAAAGACTGACTCAGCATATAGAAAATTCAAAACAATCTTCGGTGAAATTAAAAGCAAGGATGGTAACATTAAGAGTGCAAAGGGAATTCCAGTGTTAAATGAAGTAGAAACAGCAGATGGGTGGAATAAGTGTATTCAGGGCATCTATGACGGGGAAGGTATCAGATAGATTATATAATGGTAAGACAGAGATTTAGGAACCAGGTATTAAATTGTAAGACATTTCCAGGGGCAGATGTGGACTCTGACCACAATCTATTGGTTATGAGCTGTAGATTAAAACTGAAGAAACTGCAAAAAGGTGGGAATTTAAGGAGATGGGACCTGGATAAACTGAAAGAACCAGAGGTTGTACAGAGTTTCAGGGAGAGCATAAGGGAACAACTGTCACAAATGGGGGAAAGAAATACAGTAGAAGAACAATGGGTAGCTCTAAGGGATGAAGTAGTGAAGGCAGCAGAGGATCAAGTAGGTAAAAAGACGAGGGCTAGTAGAAATCCTTGGGTAACAGAAGAAATATTGAATTTAATTGATGAAAGGAGAAAATATAAAAATGCCGTAAATGAAGCAGGCAAAAAGGAATACAAATGTCTCAAAAATGAGATCGACAGGAAGTGCAAAATGGCTAAGCAGGGATGGCTAGAGGACAAATGTAAGGATGTAGAGGCTTATCTCACTAGGGGTAAGATACATACTGCCTACAGGAAAATTAAAGAGACCTTTGGAGAAAACAGAACCACTTGTATTAATATCAAGAGCTCAAATGGAAACCCAGTTCTAAGCAAAGAAGGGAAAGCAGAAAGGTGGAAGGAGTATATAGAGGGTCTATACAAGGGCGACGTACTTGAGGGCAATATTCTGGAAATGGAGGAGAATGTAGATGAAGACGAAATGGGAGATACAATACTGCGTGAAGAGTTTGACAGAGCACTGAAAGACCTGAGTCGAAACAAGGCCCCGGGAGTAGACAACATTCCATTAGAACTACTGATGGCCTTGGGAGAGCCAGTCCTGACAAAACTCTACCATCTGGTGAGCAAGATGTATGAGACTGGCGAAATACCCTCAGACTTCAAGAAGAATATAATAATTGCAATCCCAAAGAAAGCAGGTGTTGACAGATGTGAAAATTACCGAACAATCAGTTTAATAAGCCACAGCTGCAAAATACTAACGCGAATTCTTTACAGACGAATGGAAAAACTAGTAGAAGCCAACCTTGGGGAAGATCAGTTTGGATTCCGTAGAAATATTGGAACACGTGAGGCAATACTGACCCTAAGACTTATCTTAGAAGAAAGAATAAGGAAAGGCAAACCTACGTTTCTAGCATTTGTAGACTTAGAGAAAGCTTTCGACAATGTTGACTGGAATACTCTCTTTCAAATTCTAAAGGTGGCAGGGGTAAAATACAGGGAGCGAAAGGCTATTTACAATTTGTACAGAAACCAGATGGCAGTTATAAGAGTCGAAGGACATGAAAGGGAAGCAGCGTTTGGGAAGGGAGTGAGACAGGGTTGTAGCCTCTCCCCGATGTTATTCAATCTGTGTATTGAGCAAGCAGTAAAGGAAATAAAAGAAAAATTCGGAGTAGGTATTAAAATCCATAGAGAAGAAATAAAAACTTTGAGGTTCGCCGATGACATTGTAATTCTGTCAGAGACAGCAAAGGACTTGGAAGAGCAGTTGAACGGAATGGACAGTGTCTTGAAAGGAGGATATAAGATGAACATCAACAAAAGCAAAACGAGGATAATGGAATGTAGTCGAATTAAGTCTGGTGAGGCTGAGGGAATTAGATTAGGAAATGAGACACTTAAAGTAGTAAAGGTGTTTTGCTGTTTGGAGAGCAAAATAACTGATGATGGTCGAAGGTGAGAGGATATAAAAGGTAGACTGGCAATGGCAAGAAAAGCGTTTCTGAAGAAGAGAAATTTGTTAACATCGGGTATAGATTTAAGTGTCAGGAAGTCGTTTCTGAAAGTATTTGTATGGAGTGTAGCCATGTATGGAAGTGAAACATGGACGATAAATAGTTTAGACAAGAAGAGAATAGAAGCTTTCGAAATGTGGTGCTACAGAAGAATGCTGAAGATGAGATGGGTAGATCACATAACTAATGAGGAGGTATTGAATAGAATTGGGGAGAAGAGGAGTTTGTGGCACAACTTGACAAGAAAAAGGGACCGGTTGGTAGGACATGTTCTGAGGCATCAAGGGATCACAAAGTTAGCATTGGAGGGTGGTGTGGAGGGTAAAAATCATAGAGGGAGACCAAGAGATGAATACACTAAGCAAATTCAGAAGGATGTAGGCTGCAGCAGGTACTGGGAGATGAAGAAGCTTGCACAGGATAGGGTAGCATGGAGAGCTGCATCAAACCAGTCTCAGGACTGAAGACCACAACAACAACATGACGGGGATGACTGGTCTGACCTGACGACGTGATAGCAGAAGAACCAGCAGTCGATAGGGAAGAGATAGTCGATAGTGGATCCAGTATTAAAATCAGAATTTAGCTTTTGAAGACGTAAAATGAAATAAGGCAGAAGGGACAGCTAACATTGCATCAGAATTTCGAAAATCATTAGGTGACGTGGCTACAAAACGATTATTCATTCACGTTGATGTTGTGACGATGGGTGGGGTGGAAAGGGGTCACGTGGGGGGGGGGGGCGCTGAGGAGCTCACGGCGGTGCCAGCTTTGAAGTTCCACCGCTAGATGTCGGCACTCTTTGAGCCTCTACTATTGGGGTGTTCTGGAAGTATGAAAAATCCTGGTGACCATCAGACGTTCAGGATGTTTTGGAAAAAGGTGACTGGAATATCCCTTGCTCGCTGGCCGTTGGGGGCAAACAAGAGGCCCCATGATTAGGTAGAGGGAGCAAGGGACCAACTAAAGTGCTGAATATAAGATATTTTAATAAAAAAGTGAGCCCATGACTATACTGGAAAGCCAGTACCTCAGATAAAAGGAGAAAATTATTACGAGTGCGAGGGTTTAGACGCGCCCTCGCTGCGACGTATAGTTTCTCAGTAAGTTTATTTTAAATATTTTGTGAACAGTATAAATTTCAATACTAGTAACTTGACGACATCTTCACCGACTTTTATAATCGAAGTGGTTTTGAATAGCTCTTGTAGAGATCTTCAAAGAATCAAAACAGAATTCTTATAAGCATTAGCAGTTTTGAAATAAAGAGTGGGATGTGTATTGTGCTTGGGGAAATAGTGAATTTTATCCATAAGACTAATTAATATGTTGAAATTAGTGGCAGTATTGTAAAATAAACGTAGTTAGGGAAGTATGAGTATGCCCACTGTTAAAACAACAACAACATTTTCCATGATACAATTGGAATTTGCGATAAAATTAGTGAATGTAACTAAAAACTAAAGGCAACAATAAAGAACTGAAAACATTTGCATGCAAATTCATGTATATTATATGTATACAGCTATGTATTTATTGTTTTCGTATGTTCCCGAAGAAAGTATGTTCTGATTCATGATACAGTGCGAGGATGTAGCCTAAACACCCGGCAGCCACCTTGGCACAGCAAGACTGATTTCGGCTTCGCTTAGGAGGTGGATAGTCTCATTCTGGCGGTATTCGCAGGTAGTCGTTATGGTGAATTTTGTATGCGCGACTCCGCGAAAGCGTTGAAATTTTCTTAAGCGTCTAAACGTGCACTTATAAAATTTACTCGTCTGTTGCTAGCAAATACAAATATTTTTGAACTGTGAACTTTGAAGGTTTCTCATCAGGAAATCATTCCGAACGATGAAATTTCACCGCTGACCTTAGCGAGAGGTTTTTGGAACTTGTAATTTCACCAGCTTGCAACTGAGGAGGCTTAACTTAAATTTTAACGGAACGAGACATAGAATCGTTGCAAGATTTGGGAGTGCGCGAGATATTGCCTGGGTTTATTTAAGTTCTCAGACTGACATAATAAAATTCAGTACTGACAATTCATTTACTTCTTACTATGAAAAAACAGGACATAAATCCTGTTTCTTTGATAAACTTTAACCCGTGAGTGTACTGACATCTCCTTTCGCAAATTCCTGGCTGCCTGAAATTGACAGTTTCCTTTTGTTTTAGCTGAGAATCTTAGGGCGAATACGACAAGTGATTGGTTGGTCGCTAGAGTTAAACGCAGCCAAATTATATATAAAAAAATTATTCCAACCATTCACTGTGACCCTTGTTAGAGTGCTACTGACTGGAACATTAATACACTGATAATCTGTACAGTAGTGCTGGGTGGGGAGGGGTGGCGAGGGGGGGGGGGGCAAGGCTCCGAGCTAATTCAGTTATTTTGTGAACATAAATTTTAAGGGACAATTTCAGTTATTTTTTATTATTATTTTAAAAGTTAGTGTCTACCTGAAATAAACATTGAAGTCGCATTGTGTAGAATGTACAGACTGGCAATACTCCATCAGACTTTCGGAAAAGCATCCTCCACACAGTTCCCAAGATCGCAAGAGCCGATAAGTGTGAGAATTATCGTAGAATCAGCTTAACAGCCCACTCATCCTGGCAAGAATAATATACAGAAGAATGGAAAAGAGAATTGAGGATCTGTTAAATGACGATCAGCTTCGCTTTAGGAAAGGTCAAGGCACCAGAGAGGATGTTCTGACGTTGCCGTTGATAATGGAAACAATTCTGAAGAAAAATCAAGAACCTTGTTAGGATCTGTTTACTTGGAAAAAGCGTTCGTCAGCGTAAAATTGTACAAGATATTCGACATTCTGATAAAATAAGGGTAGGAAAAGACGGGCAATATACAATACGTATAAGACCCAAGAGGGAACAATAGAACTGGAAGATCAAGATCGAGGTGCTGGGATTAAAAAAGGTGTAATACGCTGTTGTTCAGCAAGTACATCGAAAAAACTCTGGCAGAAATAAGAGCGCCTGAAGAATCGGATTCATTCTCAAGGGAAAAAAAAAGGATGAGATTGACTAATGACATTACTGTCCTCAGTCAAACTGGAGAAGAATTACAGCATCTGCTGAGTGGAATGAACATTCTAAGACTACATAATATAGACTGAGGGTAGACCGAAGAAAGACGAAAGTAGCGCGAAGTAGTAGAAATGTGACAGCGAAAAACTTAACACCATAATTGGTGATCACGAAGTAGATGAAGTTAAGGGATTGGGCTCCCTAGGCAGCAAAATAACCCATCACGGATGGAGCAAGCAGGACACAAAAAGCAGACTAACGCTGGCGAAAAGGGCATTCCTGGCCAACAGCAGTCTACTAGTGTCAAACACAGGCCTTAATCCGAAGAAGAAATTTCTGAGAATGTGCATCTAGAGCACAGCACTGTATGGTAGTGGGATATGTACTGTGGGAAAACCGGAAAGGAAGATGTTAAAATGTGTGTGAAATCTTATGAGACTTAACTGCTAAGGTCATCTGTCCCTAAGCTTACACACTACTTAACCTAAATTACCCTAAGGACAAACACACACACCCAAGCCCGAGGGAGGATTCGAACCTCCGCCGGGACCAGACGCACAGTCCATGACTGCAGCGACTAGACGGCTCGGCTAATCCCGCGCGGCGGAAAGGAAGAGAATAGAAGAATTTGACATCTGGTGCTACAGAAGAAAGTTGAAAATCAGGTGGACTGATAAGGTAAGGAATGAGGGGGCTCTGCGCAGAACCGGCGAGGAAAGGAATATGTGGAAAACATTGACAATAAGAAGGGGCGTAACGATAGGACATCTGTTAAGACAACACGAAATACGAGGGTTGTTTTTTAAGTAAGGGCCGTTTTTATTTTTTAAAAAAGATACAAATACTTTTGTAAAAAAACTTTTATTTTCTGATTCTACACACTTTTACCTATTTTTCTACATAGTTGCCTTGTTTATTTAAGCACTTGTCATACCGTACATCTAAGTTTTTAATTCCCTCTTCAAAGAATTTGGGCGCCTGCTCCGGCAGCCAAGAGTTCACGGCCGCTTTCACTTCATCGCCCGCCAAGATTGTGTTTCAGGTACCGGAAAAGGTGAAAATCGCTAGGAGTAAGGTCGGGGCTGTATGGTGCATGGTGCAAAACTTCCCAGCCAAAAGAATCAATCAAATCCCGAGTCTTTTGAGAGGTGTGAGGCCTAGCGTTATCGTGCAGGAGCAAAACTCCTTTTGTCAGCATGCCGCGCCTTTTGTTTTGAATTGCTCTGCGGAGCTTCTATAGAGTTGCACAGTAGGTATCTGAGTTGATTGTCGTTCCTCGTGGCATAAAGTCCACTAGGTAAACACCGCGCCAGTCCCAGAACACAGTTGCCATAATCTTGCGATTTGACAGCGTCTGTTTGGCTTTGACCTTGACGGGTGAGGTTGTGTGTCGCCATTCCACCGATTGTCGCTTGCTTTCGGGAGTGATATGGGATACCCATGTTTCATCTCCAGTGACAATTTGACTCAACATCTCATCCCCCTCTTCCTCGTAACGAATCAAAAAGTCCAATGAAGTGGCAAATCTCTTCCCTTTGTGGTCCTCTGTGAGGAGTCTGGGTACCCACCGAGAACACAGTTTCTTAAAGTTTAGGTTTTCAGACACAATTTTGTACAAAACCGATCTTGAAACTTCTGGAAATTCCAAAGAAAGTGTGGAAATTGTAAATCTTCTGTCCTCACGAATCTTTGTTTCGACTGCAGCCACCAAATCATCAGTGATCACAGAGGGCCGGCCTGAGCGTTCTTCGTCATGGACGTTTGACGGCCATTTTTAAACTCTCTAACCCATTGACGCACTTTACCTTCACTCATTGCATTCAAGCCATAAACTTCTGTTAACTAACGATGAATTTCTGCAGCTGATAGGCTTCTCGCGGTCAAAAAACGTATCACTGACCGTATCTCACACGCGGCGGGCGATTCAATAATCGTAAACATTATAAAGTAGCACAGCGATGCGTACACGTCAGCTACAGAGCTGCAACTTGCATTAGTGTGAACGGGAAGAATGCCCGCAAATGGCGCGGTGGCTTGTTGCGGCGTCCGCGCGAACTACGGGACTATACGCGCAAACGGCCCTTACTTAAAAAACAACCCTCGTAACTTCCATGGTACTAGAGGGAGCTGTAGAGAGTAAAAACTGTAGAGGAAGACAGAGATTAGAGTATATCCAGCAAATAATTGATGACATATGGTGTAACCGTTACTCTGAGATGAAAAGTTTGGCAAGCAGAGGAATTCGTGCGGGCCACATCAAACCTGTCAGAAGACTGATGACTCAAAAAATAAAGTAATTAATTAATTACTTAAAATAAAAATGATAATCATTCCAACCTGACGTCATCCTAATAAATGGGGTCATACCACTTAGTTCATTCTAAATATGTTCTCTGAGATAAAACCACATACCTTCTCAACCAACGAAGTTTCATTTCGTTTTCTGTCCCCCTTATGTGTACTTTACTTTTTTGTCAGACAGTGCAAATTTCTTGTATTTCAGTTTGAAGATGAAAAATGACATGGTTCAAATGGCACTGAGCACTATGGGACTTAACTTCTGAGGTCATCAGTCCCCTAGAACGTAGAACTACTTAAACCTAACTGACCTAAGGACATCACACACATTCATTCCCGAGGCAGGATTCGAACCTTGCGACCTTAGCGGTCGCGCGGTTCCAGACTGTTGCGCCTAGAACCACTCGGCCACTCCGGCCGGCTGAAAAATGACATGCCGAAGTTAAATGTAAATGTTACCTCTATAGACTTCATGACAAACACAAAATGCTTAGGAGTGGATATCAATACTCGAAGTGGTGATAACATACAAAAATATTAGTAAACTGAATGCCATCACCATTAACGCCTTAGAATTCAGCCATCAATGTGTAAGAGCCAGTGTCTTTTAGTTACGTAGTGTAATGGCCGCAAGCCAGCTCTTGCAGGTCACTACTTAATGACCGTAAAACCGCTACGGATTGCAGCAGGCAGCTGATTCAGCATTATGCCATCCTGTGCAGCCCCAGTACTCCAGTACGATAACCCATTTGACAACTAATTGTGTTCCTAAAACTCGGGATGGCAGTTCAGCATTACGCAACAACCCGGTGGGTCTGGACGCGAATGAACAGCACCCGTCCAGCCACCGAAAGGAGTCCAGTCGGCGACTGCAGAACAGTCGACTACTGCTGTGTGGTCCAAAGAAGCTCAGTTGCAGTCCACTGACGCAGGCATCAATGCTAGTCAGCATCGTCCTACGTGACCGCTTGCCATACGGACCTCCAATTACCGTCAATGGCCACAAAGGTAGTACGGGAACCCTACTAGCCACCGACCCATTTGGCGACTGCTGTCGCTGGATGCCACCAACCAACTGTTGGTGTCTGGAGTTGGCTCCCTGGATGGCATCTCCGCTAGAATCCGCTGCTGGGCAGGCTGTGAGGACAAGTGGTCAGTGTCAGTTAGACCGTCAGCGAGAGCGCATCGCTAGCTCCTGCTACTACTAAGGCGAGTACACCGTTTGCTTCTTACATATTTTACAAACAGCAGCGACTTATTTTCAGTTATCTGTGTAATTACTAGTTTATTTTTGTAATTTCTTGCGTGTTCGAGTGCTTACTAGGTAGAACCTTTTATTTCAATAACAGTGTTTTTGTACTTATTTGCTGCGCTTAGCTTTTAAATAGTTTTTCTGGGAAAACCTAGCGTAGTTTTCGCGTCTCGTATTTCAGTGAGTGTTTCTTGATTATCAGAGTAGCTCATCAGAAGATTATCTTGGGAATTTGTCACCGTATAGAGTAGGGTAAACATAGTCATGTGTAGGGACTGTGGTTGTTGTGAGCGGACGCAAGGAGAATTGGCCACTCTTCGGGGACAGGTGGAGGCTTTGTCTGTTAGGCTCATCGAGCTCGAGGCGCAGGCGTCGGCTCGTAGTGGCGTTGGGGCAACTGTGGTGAGACCTATGCCTACTTCGGTGGCCTTGGAATCACATGGAACCCCTGATGTCGCTGCGTCTTCCGGCAGTGAGCATCTTACCGGTCAGCCATCACTCCAGGGTGAATGGCGGACAGTGGTGGGCTCGCGCGTGCCTGGCCGAAAGGCGAAGGTGGGATCTGGCCGCGTGGCGGCTGCCTTACCCCTTTCCAACAGGTACGGGGTGCTTCCTAGTGGTGATGACATCGTTTCCGAGCCACCACAGGATGCCTCGCCTGTTGGGCCAGTGGCCGATTCTCCGGCAAGGTCCCGACAGTCACAGAGGGCGGGCCTATTAGTTATAGGGAGCTCCAACGTTAGGCGGGTTATGGAGCCCCTCAGGAAAATAGCGGGTAGGTCGGGGAAGAATGCCAGTGTGCACTCGGTGTGCTTGCCGGGGGGTCTCGTCCGTAATGTGGAGGAGGCCCTTCCGGCAGCTATTGAACGCACTGGGTGTGACCGGCTGCAGATAGTAGCACATGTCGGAACGAATGACGCCTGCCGCTTGGGTTCTGAGGCCATCCTTGGTTCCTTCCGGCGGCTGGCTGATTTGGTGAAGACAACCAGCATCGCACGCGGAGTGCAAGCTGAGCTTAATATCTGCAGCATAGTCCCCAGAGTCGATCGCGGTCCTCTGGTTTGGAGCCGTGTGGAGGGTCTAAACCAGAGGCTCAGACGACTCTGCGACTATAATGGTTGCAAATTCATCGACCTCCGTTATTGGGTGGAGAACTGTAGGGCCCCCCTAGACAGGTCAGGCGTGCACTACACACCGGAAGCAGCTACTAGGGTAGCAGAGTACGTGTGGCGTGCACACGGGGGTTTTTTAGGTTAGAGGGACCCCCCCTTGGGCGAAACGATAAAATACCTGACGGCTTACCAGAGAGAACAGTATCATCGTTGATAAAGAACGTCCGTCCTCAGAGACCAAAAACAGGAAAAGTTAACGTAATATTGGTAAACTGCAGGAGTATCCAGGGCAAGGTTCCTGAATTAGTATCTCTTATTGAAGGAAATAGTGCGCATATAGTATTAGGAACGGAAAGTTGGTTAAAACCGGAAGTGAACAGTAACGAAATCCTAGACACAGAATGGAATATATACCGCAAGGATAGGATAAACGCCAATGGTGGAGGAGTATTTATAGCAGTAAAGAATTCAATAATATCCAGTGAAGTTATTAGCGAATGCGAATGTGAAATAATCTGGGTTAAGTTAAGTATCAAAGGTGGGTCAGATATGATAGTCGGATGCTTCTATAGGCCACCTGCATCAGCAACCGTAGTAGTTGAGCGCCTCAGAGAGAACCTGCAGAACGTCGTGAAGAAGTTTCGTGATCATACTATTGTAATAGGGGGAGACTTCAATCTACCAGGTATAGAATGGGATAGTCACACAATCAGAACTGGAGCCAGGGACAGAGACTCTTGTGACATTATCCTGACTGCCTTGTCCGAGAATTACTTCGAGCAGATAGTTAGAGAACCAACTCGTGAAGCTAACGTTTTAGACCTCATAGCAACAAATAGACCGGAACTTTTCGACTCCGTGAATGTAGAAGAGGGTATCAGTGATCATAAGTCAGTGGTTGCATCAATGACTACAAGTGTAATAAGAAATGCCAAGAAAGGAAGGAAAATCTATTTGCTTAACAAGAGTGATAGGGCACAAATCGCAGAATATCTGAGTGACCACCATCAAACGTTCATTTCTGAGGAAGAGGATGTGGAACAAAAATGGAAAAAATTCAGAAACATCGTCCAGTACGCCTTAGATAAGTTCGTACCGACTAAGGTCCAAAGCGAGGGGAAAGATCCACCGTGGTATAACAATCATGTACGAAAGGTACTACGGAAACAAAGAAAGCTTCACCATAGGTTTAAGAGTAGTCGAATCATAGCTGATAAGGAAAAGCTGAACGAAGCGAAAAAGAGCGTAAAGAGAGCAATGAGAGAAGCATTCAACGAATTCGAACATAAAACATTGGCAAACAATCTAAACAAGAACCCTAAAAAGTTTTGGTCATATGTAAAATCGGTAAGCGGATCTAAATCCCCTATTCAGTCACTCGTTGACCACGATGGCACCGAAACAGAGGACGACCGAAGAAAGGCAGAAATACTGAATTCAGTGTTCCGAAACTGTTTCACTGCGGAAAATCGTAACACGGTCCCTGACTTCAGCCGTCGCACGGACGCCAAAATGGAAAATATTGAAATAAACGATATCGGAATTGAAAAACAACTGCTATCACTTAGTAGCGGAAAAGCATCCGGACCAGACGAGATACCCTTAAGATTCTACAGTGATTATGCTAAAGAACTTGCCCCCTTTCTATCAGCAATTTATCGTAGATCTCTGGAAGAACGTAAAGTACCTAGCGACTGGAAGAAAGCACAGGTCGTTCCCATTTTCAAGAAGGGTCATAAATCAGATGCGAATAATTATAGGCCTATTTCACTTACGTCAATCTGTTGTAGAATAATGGAACATGTTTTGTGTTCTCGTATTATGACGTTCTTAGATAATACAAATCTCCTTCATCATAACCAACATGGATTCCGCAAACAGAGATCATGTGAAACCCAGCTCGCCCTATTTGCCCAAGAAATTCACAGTGCCGTAGACACTGGCGAGCAGATTGATGCCGTATTCCTGGACTTCAGGAAGGCATTTGATACGGTTCCGCACTTACGTTTAGTGAAAAAAATACGTGCTTACGGAATATCGGACCAGGTTTGTGATTGGATTCAGGATTTCCTAGAAGAAAGAACACAACATGTCATTCTTAACGGTTCAAAATCTGCAGATGTAGAGGTAATTTCGGGAGTACCGCAAGGAAGCGTGATAGGACCTTTATTGTTTACAATATACATAAATGACTTAGTTGACAACATCGGTAGCTCCGTGAGGCTATTTGCAGATGACACGGTTGTCTACAAGAAAGTAGCAACATCAGAAGACTCGTACGTACTCCAGGAAGACCTGCAGAGGATTAATGAATGGTGCGACAGCTGGCAGCTTTCCCTAAATGTAGATAAATGTAATATAATGCGCATACATAGGGGCAGAAATCCATTCCAGTACGATTATGCCATAGGTGGTAAATCATTGGAAGCGGTAACGACCGTAAAATACTTAGGAGTTACTATCCGGAGCGATCTGAAGTGGAATGATCACATAAAACAAATAGTGGGAAAAGCAGGCGCCAGGTTGAGATTCATAGGAAGAATTCTAAGAAAATGTGACTCATCGACGAAAGAAGTAGCTTACAAAACGCTTGTTCGTCCGATTCTTGAGTATTGCTCATCAGTATGGGACCCTTACCAGGTTGGATTAATAGAAGAGATAGACATGATCCAGCGAAAAGCAGCGCGATTCGTCATGGGGACATTTAGTCAGCGCGAGAGCGTTACGGAGATGCTGAACAAGCTCCAGTGGCAGACACTTCAAGAAAGGCGTTACGCAATACGGAGAGGTTTATTATCGAAATTACGAGAGAGCACATTCCGGGAAGAGATGGGCAACATATTACTACCGCCCACATATATCTCGCGTAATGATCACAACGAAAAGATCCGAGAAATTAGAGCAAATACGGAGACTTACAAGCAGTCGTTCTTCCCACGCACAATTCGTGAATGGAACAGGGAAGGGGGGATCAGATAGTGGTACAATACGTACCCTCCGCCACACACCGTAAGGTGGCTCGCGGAGTATAGATGTAGATGTAGATGTAGAACCCACTCCAAGGTTGTCATGGAGTAACGCTGCACTGCCAGTACTGACTCAGCACCAACTGGCCGCTGAGATGCCTTCTCAGTCCGGAGTCACACTATGCTGTTATGGCTATGGTGTTCACAATGTTCTGTAAAATCGATGAACCCTCGTCCCCTACCTGCTGAACTTGAGCCTGGAGCATTGATAAATAGCGTACTTTACTAAGCCAGTAAACGAGCCAAGTTACAGTATGAACAATGCTGAATCTTCTCCTGCTCCCCACTAGCGAACCCACATGCCCAACGTGATGAGATCAGAAGCTGCTGTCACCAGTGTACTCACACAAAACGGTTCAAATGGCTCTGAGCACTATGGGACTTAACGTCTGAGGTCTACAGTCCCCTAGAACTAAGAACTACTTAAACCTAACTAACCTAAGGACATCACACACATCCATGCCCGAGGCAGGATTCTAACCTGCGACCGTAGCGGTCGCGCGGTTCCAGACTCAAGCGCGTAGAACCGCTCGGCCACACTGGCCGGCAGTACTCACACATATACTCTGTCATTACCTGTGGAATTCTTTCCTGAACGACAAATGCACGCAATATAAACAACAGTTTTCAAGCAATAAAAAATGTAATAAGAATAATAACCAAAACTAGTAGTTGTGCTCCTTGTAATGATATCAAAAGACAGGATATTAACTTCACCATGTATGAGTAGTTCTCAGTCTGTTATGAACATAATCTTGATAATTACTGGACAAAGACCTCAATGACCATGCAACAAGATCTAGATTGACGAACAGTATCCAGAAAAGGATAAACAAACAACTCAAAATAGTATATTCTACCAAGGAATAACACTGTACAAAAAACAGCCTAAGGAGTTTACGGAGATCATTAAAACTAACGTATTTGAAAAGTCAGTTATAAAGTTCCTGCTAAGCAATACGCACTGAGCACTAGATAACACACAGCAGGTGTATGATAAAAACGTAAGACATGCAAATAATTAACTGGAGATCATTTGACAAATAGATTGGTGAGTATCAAGCCGCTTTCAGGAAATGAAGTCCTTGCCCAGAGCAAATTTTCAACCTGGCAAACATCATCATGTATTAGACGACTCGCAGGTACAACATTGTGGTTATATACATTCATCTAAAAAGTGTACGACTCTGTTCAGCGTGAGTCATTTCTGAACATTCTAATACTAAACGTTTTATCCAAAATTGTTTCACAGAGGAAGATTGCACTCTGAGCGGTGTAAGGTGCTGCAGTCATGGACTGTGCGGCTGTTCCCGGCGGAGGTTCGAGTCCTCCCTCGGGTATGGGTGTGTATGTGTTGTAACGCCGGAAATGAATATCCTCCTAATTCCAGCTATTGTACTATAAAATTTTTCCTTATTTTGTTACTTGAATATATGACATTTCTGTGACTTTATATATTGTAATTGTTTTACTATTTGTATATATATATATATATATATATATATATATATATATATATATATTTATGCTTCTATGTCGATGTATAATTGGTTTGTTTTGTAAATATTATTTGTATTTTACGCTGGGTCTTGCCTAGGGAAAACTATGCTGTCGAACGAATACATCGATAGGTCGTGGGGAGAAGCAAAGTGTTTAGGATCTCTGGTAGTGTAACTCTGTCGCGTGGAGCGCGGGCAGGGCAGAGCGAGTCTGGCTGGAGGAGGGCAGTGGAGCAGGTGTGTTGTGTGACGCTCCCGCGAGTTGCCGCGCTTTCGGGGTTGGGCAGCATGTAATTGCGCTCGACTTGCTATGATAGTTTCTGACGCAGTGTCGCGGACGGGAAGCATTAGTTGGCGTACATCAAGAGCCCGTTTCGCCTGGTGACCGTGTCGAGAAGAAGGCGCGCCAGCATCCAACTTCTGCAACAGCGACGGCCGACAATGAGTGACTGTCGCCACCTCCTCGATCGACGACTTCAAACCTTCAATCAGCCAACAAGGAAGACTAAAAGTACGTAAAGTTTCAGAACTGTATGGCAGACCTCAGCTTTTAAAATTGTTTCATCACAAAATTACAGCAACGTAGCATGAACGTTTGTTGCTCATTGTCCCAATTGCATTACCAAGCAGGGTCCCCTCCTTTTCCGGAATGAACCCGAGTGTCGTTGAAATTCAAACGCCAGCATTAAAGTAATAGCATTCGATTTCACTGCTTTAATTTCAAAGTTCAGTTAAGGTATTCATAGCTGGCTACAATATTTAGATTACACAAGCACAAATTAAGAGTGCGAGTTTTGTTAGCATATTTTAGCTTACCTGTGACTGCAGCTCAGCTTGGTACGTACTAAATTTTACTATTGTTAATTGTTCAGAATCATTTAGTTCAAGTTCAAAGTTAAATCTCTTATTTCTAAATTGCGTGGATTCAAGTAGCTTTTGAAATGATTGTTGAGGTAGCCCAAGACTAACCGTATTTTACTGAATTTCGATGTGCTTCAGAAACAAAGCTCATTATTAATTTCAGTCACTAAATTAACTTTCAATTTTCCGGTTTTATTAATTCTTTTGCTAAATTAAGTCAGAGTGTAGCGAAATTTATTACTTCTGACAAACTTTCAGTTTTCACACTACACGTGTCGACCTTCAGTTGCCACGCTTCTAGTACTAATTATATGTGGAATAACCTTTCTACTATAGTAATTGTCCATAGGACTGGCGACCGTAATTTCACCCAAATCTCAAATATCTAATTACCGTTAGTTAATTGTTAACGTAACGGCCGCACATTTACTTTCTTTATTAACTTTACCCCTTTTCAAAATTAATTTCCACCAGTTTCATCTGCATTTTTCCTTTCTTTTAGATGTAACCCTTTCCTCCCTCCTTACCGACAGATTAACTTCGGTGACGATTGCTTTTCCCAAATTTCCATTAGGTACACGTCGTTTAATTTTTCATGTCATTAAGGTCGATAAGTGAGGGGGAGGTTACACTGTGTTTGTCGTTAGAATAATTTAGGTTAAGTAGTGTGTAAGCTTAGGGACTGATGACCTTAGCAGTTAAGTCCCGTAAGATTTCACACACATTTGAACATTTGAAGATCGCACTCTAGTGACTCCTGTAAACTGTCACACTAACGACAAAATGGCTGATACCGAACTAACTGACCATTGGATAGAAAAGCAACTGAAATAGCTCAATAGAGGGAGGGTCACTGGACCTAACGGAAAACCGATACTGTTCTACGTAGAGTATGCGAAAGAACTTGTGCCTCTTCTACAGGGTCCAGTCACATTAACGTGACCACTCAAAGACGGCAGATTTCGGCGTTAGAGAGTATATAAAGTGAGTCAACGGGACGTGCAAAACAGTGCAGCCGTTGTAGTACTGCGATTTATCTGATGTCCAAGTTTGTAAGAGCAAATAGACGTGCAACTGTTGAGCAGTTGACCGCCCATATGAGCCAAAAGGCTACCAAAGTGTCTCCTCAACGAATATTGAGCGAACGTTGCTGGATATGGGTCTCCACAGCAGGCGCCTAATTCATGCACCCATTCTGACTGCCGTTCATCGACGAAAGGGCTAGAATTTGCACGCCACTATCTTAACTGGACAGCCACTGAGTAGCAACAGGTGGTCTTTTCAAATGAATCACGTTTTGTGTTCCATCGCACAGGTGATCACTGGCGTGTACGGCGAGAAACCTCTGAGAGGAAGCACTCTACAACGATCGTCTCAAGGGTCCAGGCAGGACGAGGGAGAGTTACGGTCTGCGGAGTGTTTTTGTGGCATTCCCTGGATAATATCGTCATTATGGAAGGAACAATGGATCAACACAATGTATATATCCGTCAGGACCATATCCACCCGTACGTGCAAATTATTTTTCCTCGACACGATGGCACCTGCCAGCAGGACAATGCAACGTGTCACACATCTCGCGGTGATCGTGCGTGGGTCGAAAAGCACCAGACTGTGGTTACCGTACTCTCCTGGCTAGCGAACTTTCCGTATTTAAACCCAATCGAAAATTTGTGTAACCACCTCGCTCTGGCTGTTCACGCCATGGATCCTCAACCGAGAAATCTAGCGTACCTGGTCATGGCACTCAAACCGACATGGCTTCACATCCCTGTCGGTACGTTACACAACCTCACTGACTGTCTTCCTGCACGTCTCGCAGAGGACCGCACTCCAAAAGGTGGTTAAAGCTTTTGACGCTTGTCCATATTAATGAGATTACACGGTGTAGCAGCATTGTACCGTATGTCTTCGGAGGAGCGAAGTGTACCTGATGATTGGAAAGAACTGCAGTCGTTTCCATTTTCAAGAAAAATCTTCGAACACGCGCGCAACACTGTAGGCCTATTTCTCTGACGTCGATCACCTGTAGAATTTTGTAACACCTTTTATGCCTGCGTTGTATGTTTTTTTGGAGGCTGAAAATCTCCTCTGTAAGAGCCAGCATGGATTCCTAAGAAAATGATCGCATGAAACCCAGCTCGCTCCGTTCGTCCACGAGACGCAGAAAGCAGTAGATACAGGTGCACAGGTAGATGCCGTTATCGTTGACTTCCGGAAGGCATTCGATACAGTTCCGCACTTCCGCCTAAGGAACAAAATACCAGCGTACGGAATATCAGAACAACCGTGTGATCGGACTGAAGTGTTTCTAGGGAACAGAACACCGCATGTCATTCTGAACGGAGGTAAGTCTTCAGACGTAAAATTGACTTCGGGAGTACCCCAGTACAGTGATATAGAACCATTACTTGCCACAATAAATATAAATGATTCAGTAGATGACGCCGGATATTCCATGAGGCTTTTCGTGGATGATACTGTTGTTCACAGCAAAGTCGTCACACTAGAAAATTTTATCGAAATTCAGGAAGACCTGCAGAAGATCGACGGTTGCTGCAAGGAGTGGCAATTGAATAGACAGAAAGACCATTTATTGTGTGGTTACACTATTGCAGGTCACTCATTGGAAGCAGTTTCTTCCTTAAAATATCTAGTAGTATGAGCACGGAGCGATCCGAACTGGAACGACCACATAAAATTAATCACGAGTAAGGCAGAAGCCAGGCAGTTTCATCAGAAAAATCCTTGGAAAATGTAGTCTACCAACAAAGGAAGTAGCTTGCAAAACATTTGTTTTACCAGTAGTTGAATACTGCTCGTCAGTACAGAATCAGTAGCGGATAGGATTGTATGAGGAAATAGAGAAGATCGAAAGAAAAGCAACACTTTTCGTTACAGGTTCATGGACATACTCAGCCGACGCTAATGGCAGACGCTGCAAGAAAGGCGTTCTCCATCACTGTTTGGTTTATTGTTAAAGTTTCCAGACAATACGTTCCTGGAACAATCAAAGAATATATTGCTTCCATCCACATATATTTCGCGCAAGGATCATGAAGATAAAATTAGAGATACCCGAGGCCACACAGAGGCTTAATGACAATCTTTCTTTCCGCAAGCTATCCGCCACTGGAACACGGAATGGGGGAAGTGACAGTGGTAAACGAAGTATCCTCCTCCACACACCGCAAGGTGGGCTGAGAAGTACAGATGTAGATGTAGAAGAATGGTGTACGTACCGGTCGATAGTATGGGAGGAGCACAGTAAGATTGGTCGACATAGATGAGCCGAGTCACGAATCGACCTTTCGCGCCAGGCATTCGTGTGCACTTATCTTTGGATACAGAGCGTCCAGGGGCAGCTTCTAAGAGATCTTTGCCGAGTTCGCCTTCTCGCAGACAATCCGCCGAAGAGGCGTGTGGTGCGTAGCTGGAAAACTCGTGGGGCCTGTGGAGCGCATGTCGTCCCGGGGTTGGCGGCTGTGGTCTAGACAGCGGGCGCGTGGACCGCATTCAGCCGCAGCTGGTGGTATAGCGGGAGGAGGGGACTTTGCCACCGCGGCCTAAGGACTACTCCTGCAAACCGCCGTCTGTGCCAGAGTTCCACTCTCCCTGCCGCCTTGGGGATCGCAAGCTGCATGTTTACGTCTCCTTTAATACCGGGTGAGAAGCTTTGAAGTGGTTGCTTACATTTAGCACTGCAGCAGCGCTGTTCTAACTGCAATTACGGCACGTTATACCAGCTGAATGTGTTGCACGGTGCGCTAATTTGGATAATGCTCGCTAATTGGGCGGACCTGTGAGAGAATGCGATACGTGCTAATTATCATCTCGCAATTTAAATCACTTCATTTATTTGACGAAGTTCAGCTTCCCGTTATAAGGTTTGCTTGCTGTTTATTTCGTTGGTCCTTTGATGTGAGAAGTGGATAAGGACGTATAACCTCACATTCAGTAAATTTTACCGTTCCGAACAGTGTAAGTTTTTGCTCTGACTTAACTCCCCAGCTGTGTTCTTTCCGGGTGCTCCTTATAGAGTTGGTCCAGCCCGGGCCCCCTAAACTATTAATGGAATTGTTTATTTACGTCCAAAAGTGAGGGTTTTGTTACCAAAAATTGTATACTTCTTGCCAATACAGCAAAATTATGTTAACTTATTGTAACACTCTGTTAAATTTCCTGGTATCGGAATTTTTACTTGCCCGTTCTTATAGTGCAAAACAGAGTGGTATTGAAGGAAGGGGGTAGCTAATTGCTAAATCCAATCCCCGGAGTGTGAGATTTAACTATTTGTTGTCACGCTATATTGCGTGTGTTAATTTTATTGAGGTTATAACAATAGCCTTGTGTATGTTTTGGAACCAGTTAATGAGGGCTACATGGCCGCGTCCTTGTGGAATGTCGCGGGTTCTGCCGCCCGCTGCGAACCGGCTGCAAAACCAGGAGATGTGCACAGTATTTTACCGTTCTGAACAGTGTAAGGTTTTGATCAGACTTAACTCTCCAACTGTGTTCTTTCCGGGCTCTCCTTATGGAGCTGGTCCAGCCCGGGCCCCCTAAACTATTTCACCTTCAAATTTAGTTTACAGTTATTGTATATGTCTTTTCTTAACACGTTCTTTAAATTGATTTAAATGTCATAGGATGTGCGCAATTACGATTCACTATGGTGCTAATGTGAGTTTGTGTACAGTTCCCGAGTTCGATTCCCGGCGGGGTCAGGGATTTTCTCTGCCTCGTGATGACTGGGTGTTGTGTGATGTCCTTAGGTTAGTTAGATTTAAGTAGTTCTAAGTTCTAGGGGACTGATGACGATAGATGTTAAGTCCCATAGTGCTCAGAGCCATTTGAACCATATTGTACATTATTTCCCGCACCGCTAAAAGATTTTAAGTGTTGTTTGATTTCATTTAAAGCCTATACCATTAAGATTGTGTAACTCTACTCTCACGTGCTCACTGGTGTAAAGAATATATTGTAAAATTCATCATACCTAAGTCTTTGCGATACAGTCGTCTCAGTTTGGAAGTTGGTAACTATACCATTTGGTTTTGGAGGCCATCTTTTAAATCTGCTGATTTGGTCAGTTATGTGGAATCTTGTAATTTTAATAAACTGCATTCAAATGTGCATTAACGAATTATGTTCAATCCCCGTTCCCCAGTTTTTCCTCGTCGTTCCTAGTAGAAGCGTATCGAAGCGTCTCAACAGGCAAGTGACAAATGGTAGTAAAGAGCTATTTTATTTGGACGTGAATCACACTGTGAATGAAGATTCCCGATGTGTTATGGTATCAGTTTGGAATGTCAAAATGGCTCTGAGCACTATGGGACTTAACATATATGGTCATCAGTCCCCTAGAACTTAGAACTACTTAAACCTAACTAACCTAAGGACATCGCACAACACCCAGTCATCACGAGGCAGAGAAAATTCCTGACCCCATCGGGAATCGAACCCGGGAACCCGGGCGCGGGAAGCGAGAACACTACCGCATTTGGAATGTCCAACACGTCTACAAGGAAGGGCTTACCACATATAGCTATGTGTCACGGCATACGAACAGTGCTCGTAAAAAGATCGTAGTTGACACAGACCAGAGACGAGTGTCACACCTCGTCAAAGACTGTTAGTTTCAAAACAGATATTGTTACTGTGAGTAAATTCGGGGCAAATTTAATCAGTCCCTTTGGCGAAGGGAACTGCATGCAACGAACGTTTGTATTCTGGTATCTCACAAAAGGGCATTCGTCAATTGACCAAATAACATAGAAACGAGAAAGAAGGTGACGTTACGCGTATAGTGTGCTCCACAAGTCGGGATTTCACCTCTTTTCAAGTGGTGTAAGGCGTCGAGTCCACCTACAACCCAAAGCTGCGCTTACCCCCAGTGTAGTTTAGACTGGAGGTGGTTCTAAGACATTTTGGAGGTGATTTAGGTACCACGACTTGGGCTCACTCTTTCAGATTACCGTGAACATGAACCAATTTGTTCGCTTCAACATTCTTGGTCACCAACTGCTGGCCTTTCTTTATATCTTCATGATGAATATGCTGTGGACACGCCAGTCTTTCAAGATGGCTACAAAAGTGCAAACACATGTTTCAGGTTTGACGAACACTTAGGCACACTATCGCACTTCGACTGGCCCCCTCAATAGCCCGATCTTAGACTGAGGTGACAAAAGGCAAGGAATACCTCCTAATATCGTGTCGGACCACTTCCGCCAAGCCTAGTGCAGCAACTCGACGTGGCGTCGACTCAACGAGTCGTTCGAAATCCCCAGCAGAAATATTTAGCCATGCTGCCTCTATTGCCATCCATAACTGCAAAAGTGTTGCAGGTGCATGATTTTGTGCATGAAATGACTGCTCAATTACCTCGCATAAGTGTGAATTGGGATTCATGTCTGGCGATCTGGATGTCCAGTCATTCACTCGAATTGTCTAGAATGTTCTTCATACTAATTGCGATTAATTGTGGGCCGGTGCGACGGTGCAACGTTGTTTGTGTTTTTGTTGGCAGGAGAGCCAACACCGTGTTACTAGAAGGAGGCCGAAAGGCACGCGTTTTAGCTCACGCAGGCTGGCGTGAGGTCTGGAACAGGACAAGGAAATTAGAATTTAGAAAAACGTACGTAGCTGGTGGAATACTTAATTTTAATCCATTAATGGTGAACGTCGGTCTGACGGTACATGAATCAATATCAATAGTAACTGATAATGGCACCTTACTAGGTCGTAGCAAATGACGTAGCTGAAGGCTATGTTAAACTATCGTCTCGGCAAATGGGAGCGTATTTTGTCAGTGAACCATCGCTAGCAAAGTCGGCTGTACAACAGGGGCGAGTGCTAGGAAGTCTCTCTAGACCTGCCGTGTGGCGGCGCTCGGTCTGCAATCACTGATAGTGGCGACACGCGGGTCCGACGTATACTAACGGACCGCGGCCGATTTAAAGGCTACCACCTAGCAAGTGTGGTGTCTGGCGGTGACACCACAGTTTGGTAACATTCAGAGGACACAGTCCATTCCACGTAAACACAGCCCACACCATCATCGAACCAGCTCCAGCCTATAAAATGCCTTCTTGACAACTTGAGGCCTTGGCTTTGTATGGTCCGCGCCACACTCTAACCCTACCATCAGCTCTTACCAACATAAATTGGGACTCATCTGGCCAGGCCACGGTTTTCCAGTCTTCTAAGGTCCAGTCGATAGGGTCACGAGCCCAGTAGAGGTGCTGCAGGCGATGTCGTGCTGGTAGTAAACGGATACTTTCGTCGTACGTCCCACATTTATTTCTGCTGTTATTTCACGCAGTTTTCCTCCTCTATCACCAATGACAACTCTACGCAAACGCTGCTGCTCTCTGCCGTTAAGTGAAAGTTGTCGGCCACTGTGCTGTCTGTGGTGAGAAGTAATGGCCTCAAATTTGGAACCCTCGGCGCACTCTTTACACTGTGGATCTCGGAATATTGAATTCCCTAACCATTTACGATGATGATGATGATGATTGCGGTTGAGGGGACGCTCGACATCGTGGTCATCAGCACCCTGACGAAAAGTCAGCATGCAAATCTCAAGGGTGGGGACGAAGTCTGTCCACACATGCAGAGCAGTTTATGACGTTTTAAAGGCTGCCACTCTTCCCCACCAGTTTAGGGATAAGGTCGGACAGGTCACAAAATTTCACAACTCTTGTAACACTGGTATCGGTATTTGCGAGGATGGTGGGCAGATCTCCATTATATAAGACAAACGCAGCCACAATATGCTGAACTGAAAGTGGCACGCCACGAACTTCACAGAATGGTGAATCTCCAGCCGGATGAGGAAGCCGTGCGTGAAAGGGCTATGCCGAATCTGCAGTCTGGTAAGCAAAACCTCCTTCCAGCGGAGAGACTGACACGAGGTCCTCCATGCTTTTGTGATCGATTTGAGCGACCGCAGTTTGTTGTCAGTCACCTGGAACCATTCAGTCTCCCACTGATGCATGATGCATCTGTCAGAAAATGCAATGATCGCGTGCAACGGGATGGGACATTGATGGACAGCACTATCCCAACACGCTTCCTTGGCAGCTTTGTCGGCCATGTCGTTACCCTGTATCCCAATGTGGCCAGGTACCCAGCAAAAGATCACCTCCTTGCCACGGTGTTGGAGCCGCTGTAAGGTGTCATGGATGAGCTGAATCAGCGAGTCTACCGGATACATTTGGTGAAGTGCTTGCAGTGCACTAAGAGAGTCGAAACAGACAAGAAATCTCGTACAATGATGTCTGTGATATCTCCAGTGCCATCAGTATGCCTTATAACTACGCATCATAATTTGTAAATTGTTCAGGAAGACGCACTTTAAAAACCCTATCAGAGAATATAGCAGAACAACCGAGAGCATTCACCCGCTGGGATCCATCTGTGTAAATAACGATAAAACTATGGTTCGTACTTAAAATAGACCAAAACAAAGTTGTAAAAACAAAATCTGGAGTACGAGCTTTCTTGTACTGTGTCAAGCTTAAAATCACTTTGTGCATCTGAAGACGCCAAGGTAGCAGTGCATTCCATCCCTGGGTGTGTATTTTCATGCCTGAGAGACCCAATTCCGTGAGACAGTCTGTAACTTGTATACCAAATGGCTTGGTCGCTTGAGGCCGATTCCTGAACGGTTGTTTGAAGGTGGGTTGGATCAGTGAACTAAATGCCATTGACTGAGGTGACGCTAAGATTTTCAGCGCCTGTCGAGCCAAAAGGATACGTCGCCAAATCCAGAGTCGTGGTTCACCAGCCTCTGGACACAGACTCTGGACTGGTCTGGTCCGAAAGGCTCTGTTCGATATCCGAATTTCCTCATGGTGGACAGCATCTAACATCCATAGGTAGGAAGGACGGGCCGATCCGTAGACCACACTACCCTAATCTAAGCGTGATCGAACAAATGCCCTATAAAACTGTAGGAGGCGGGACCTGTCAGCTCCCCATGTTTTTCCGACAAGGCATTTCAAAATATTCAAAGACTGGAAGCCCTTTGTTCGTAGGTCTTGCAGATGTGGGAGCCAAGGTAATTTCGAGTCAAATAATAAACCCAAAAAGCTCACAGTGTCTTGAAAACGTAAAATATTGTCCCCCATTGTGAGCACTAGTTGGGTAAAACTCCGACGAGCACGGTTAAAATTGACACATGTAGTCTTCTCTGGTGAGAACCGAAAATCAGTTGTCCGGGCCCAGGTTTCCAGACTCTTAATGGTCATCTGTAGCTGCCTTGTCGTCGTCGCAAGATCAGAGGAAGAGTAGAGGATTTTAAAGTCATCCACAAACAAAGAGCATTTGACAGGGCTCCTGACTGTGGAGGAAATGCCGTCCATTGATAGCGATGGCAGACAATGTGACACTGAGGACACTGCCCTGGGGCACACCATTCTATTGAACACAGCAATAAAACATGGCATCGTCAATAGGATAACGAAAGCGACGGTCCTCTAGAAAGGATTGGATTAGAAGCGGCAGCCGTCCACATAGTCCCCATTCATGAAGTTGGTGAAACCTCCAAGTAGTGTCATATGCTTTTTTGAGGTCAAAAAAAAACACAAATCAAATAGTTTGAGCCTAAGAAGGGCTCCTGTATCACCGTCTCCAGGAGAATTAAGTTGTCAAGGGTGGAATGGTAGCGCCTGAAACCGAACTGGGAACGGCTCAGGTGACCTTGGTACTCGAGCAGCCAGACAATGCTGCAGTTGAACATGCATTCAAGAGTCTTACCCATACAACGGGTAAGGGCGATACTCCGATAACTGTTAGGGGCGCTATGGTCCTTGCCTGGTTTCCAGAATGGAATTCCAGAAGGGAATTGCCACCTTCCAAGTTGTGGGGTACTGTCCATCAAATCAGATCTGATTGAAACAAGTGAGGAGCTGTCCTTTTGCTTCAGGGCACAGATGACGAAGCATGGCATAATGGATCTCACCAGGTCCTGTATCAGTGTCTCTGGCTGCAGACAAAGCTGATTCCAGTTCCCACATGAAGAATGGAAGGTTGTAGACTTACTCATTACGCAAGAAGGTAGTGATTGTCCTCATCTCTGCAGTCCTACAGAATACCTGAACAGCGGAAGCATGTCTGGATGACGTAGTAACAGTAAAGTAGTGTTCAGCTAAAATGTGAGATGTCTTCTGGCGTGTTAACCAAGACCCCAGTATTTGACAGGGCTGTAAGGGAACGTGTACTACCCTTGACTGAAATCCGTCTTATTGATTCCCAAACTTGCACAGTGGAAGTGGACCAATTAATGACAGTCCTGAATTCCCTCCAGGAAGCACTCTTCTGTTCTATGATCACTCGCTCGCATGTGCTCTCGCAGACCTAAAGGCGTGAAGATTGAAGTTGGACAGTGTTTGAAGTTCTGTAGAGCTGTTCATCTGACCCTGATTGCCAATCGACAGTCGTCATTCCACCAACGTACAGGCCATCGTCTGAGATGGTTGCTAGATCTGGGGATGGACGCTGTGGCAGCCCTTTGGATCTCACAAGTGATATGGGTCACCGCCTCCTGTGCACAGTCCTTTCGTTCAAAACTAGCCTGTCGACTGTACTGTAACCAATCCACCTGCGTGGTCTCCTGTTGGCCACCGTCCTAGTTGGCAGACGGATCCACAGTGGGAAGTGGTCACTAGAATGTAATTCTGGACCCACTTCCCACTGAACTGAGTCTGCAATAGCTGGGGAACGAAATCAAAGGTCAATGGCTGAAAAAGACCATGTAGCTGAGGAAAAGTAAGTCATCTGATCCGCATTCAGAAGGCAGATATTCTCAGAATGGACGAGCCGCTAGATCAGCCTACGCCTGCAGCAAGTGGTACCCGAGCCCCACACCACATTGTGGGCACTGAAGTCCACAAGGAGGAATGGGCGTGGGAGTGCTCGGACGGTTTCTGCCAGTGCGTCTGCATCCAAAGCAAAGAACACACTGTGATATTAAACGGTGCGAGAACTTTCACAGCAATTGCTTGCATGGTCGTGGTAAGAGGGACAGGAGAGGAGTGGCCTCTGTCATCAAGGAAAATAGCCACTCCACCTTTAGCCCTGCCTCCAGTAGTGTCATCCTTCCTGTATGGGTGGAAGCCCCGTAATGCAGGTGTTTCGGTGACTTTAAGATGAGTTTCTTGTAAGCAGATGCAGAAAGGTTTATATTGGACCAGCAGCTGCAATTCTTCCGAATGTGAGCGATATCCATTCAAATTCCACATTTTGGCCGTGCTGGTTCTAGGCGCTTCAGTCTGGAACCGCGTGACCGCTACGGTCGCAGATTCGAATCCTGCCTCGGGCATGGATGTGTGTGCTGTCCTTAGGTTAGTTAAGTTTAAGAAGTTCTAAGTTATAGGGGACTGATGACCACAGATGTTAAGTCCCATAGTGCTCAGAGCCATTTGAACCATTTTTTGAAATTCTACTTTAACACAGAATACCTTGTGGAAGCCTTCGGTTAGCGATGGTTGTTCCTTTCTTTCTCTCTCGGAGGTGGTGATTTTGCAGGGAGGTCAGGAGGAACGTTAGCCGGTTCCTTGCTCTCCATTTCCTCCGACTGGAAGTCCATGTCCTCAACAGCATAGTGCCTATCAGAAAGGGGGAGAGCTCGCCGATCTGAAGATTTAACTACCGCTTTCTTGGCCTTAGAACTACTTTTCGAAGGACGTTTTTCTTTACTGACAAAAGGAGGTGGTTGCCTCGGTTACGGGGGTGGCGTGGTTGGCTTTTGATATTGAGTAGTGGTATGTGGCTTGGGTGGTAAGCCTATTGCTGACGGCTTCCGACCGATATCGGTTGCAAGTGGAGCGTTTTCTCCGCAGGTACATCGACAAGTGCATGTGCTCGTACTTGAATTTGTGATCGAGTTTGTGTCGAGGCATCACTCTTCGATATTGGTGCCTTAAAGACTGATGCAAAAGAAGTAGCAAAAACTGGTGGTTGCATAGCTTTGAAAGCTTTTTTTAGCTGCACCATAGGATATGGGTCACTTTACTTTCCTGAATTTTGCTTTCCTCGTTATAAACCTCACATTTTCAGCTTCACACTGTATGATCCCGAGAGTAGTTTACACATTCCGAAGGAAGTGTACAAGAAGTGCCTGACCCGTGAGCTGAGCCTCCACAATTGCCACACGTAGCCTTCCTGTTACATCCCATAGTGGTATGGCCAGTTCTTTGACATTTTTAGCATTGCATGGGATTAGGAACAAACGGGCGAACCTTAAGACGGGTATAGCGTGCAAGGATATGTTCAGGTAATTCTGGAGTACTAAACGTTACAATAAATGTTGCCGATTTAACATTGAATCTCCTCGTATAATTCTGCACTTCTGTGACGCCCATTTTTTCCATTGTTCACTTAATTCCGCGGAGTCCACCTCCATTATATCGGAACGGGTAACCACGCCCTTACTAAAGTTAAGGGTGTTATGCAATTCAGCCTCGACTGGGTATTCACATAAGGCCTTACATCCCAGAAGCTTAGATATTTGTTTGGAATGAGCAGTTTCAACTAAAAGTGTTCCATTACGAAGTCGTTTGACACTTTTCAGAGACCCAGCAATACCTTCCAAAGCCTTGTGAGTATAGAAAGGGGATATCTTCTCAAAGGTTCCCCCTGTTCACTGGATTACAATGAAAGTGTTACTATGATTCTGAGACTTCTTTTCAGGAGGACTGACCAACCAAGCTCTCTTTAAGGAGTGGGTGTAGGTGCTGCCTGGCGGTACATCCGTCCTGTAAGGTGTAGAAGTTTCATGAGACAGTTCCATAGGGGTCGCACGAGACGCTATGGAAACAACCGTCGACCCAAGCAGAGCCCTACATGCTTGAGCAAGCCTTATACAACTGGGGGGGGGGGGGGGGGGGGGGCACGTGCCCCAGATGTTGCCCCCTATAGACTGTTTTACCTCAACAGCCATTCTCCTCCTCAGCACGGTGCACTCCTTGAGGTTGAGGGTTTTTTTTTTTTTATAGAGACCTTCCTCAAGGTCCAGGTGGTGAAACCAAGACCCCCGTTCTCCGAAACACACAACATTCCACCGCTGCGCCGCACGGTGGTCTCTGAAGTATGACCAGAGCTTTCGGTGACTGAGGACTGGTGGGGCTTAGCTGTCTCCAGCTCAGGAAACCCAGGGTCGTCAAACCTGTACTCAACAAACGAATGCTGAGCCCCTGAGTGGACCATTTACGAAATGGAATGTCTCATTCGTCTAGGTCCAACTACCATTCCACGTTCAGTGTATGCTAATTCCCGTCGTGAGGCCATAATCGCGTCGGAAACTTTCTCACATGAATCGCCTGAGCACAAATGACAGGACCGACAATGCGCTGGCCTTTTATGTCTTGTATACCCGATACTACCGTAACCTGCACGCGTGCATATCGGTATACAATGATGACATCAGTGTATTACCTTAGAATATGGCTGGTGTTGTATTGGAACAGATAGTGAAACGTAGATACGTATCAACATCGCCGCAATTTAGTAGCTCTACGGTATGTTATTAATGAGTGGTTTCAGCTGGGTATGCAAAACCTGAGGAAACTTGTGGGCTCTTTACCTGGCCGAACTGAGGCCTGCATCAAGGTTAGAGCCAGTGTTACTCGGTGTTAGTGTGATATTCCTCGTGGTGGCAGATTTTTTTTATTCAATTTGCTTATTACAAGATCTATTAATCGTAAACTTCGAATGTGCACCGGATAACCTGCCAGGGCCTGGGGCGCGATGCTGAGAGTGGCGCCACACTGAGGAAACAAAAGTCATGGGATAGCGATACACGCATATGCAGACTGGGGCAGTGTCGAGTGCAAAAGGTATAATAGGGCAGTCCACTGGCTGAGCTATTATTTGTACTCAGGTGATACCGTGTAAAGGTTTGCCCCGTCATTATGCATGCACGACGGAAATTAACAGACTTTGAACGCGGAACGGTAGCTCGAGCTTGACGCATGGGTCATTCCATTTCGGAAATGGTTAGGGAATTCAGTATTCCGATATCCACAGTGTGAAGACTGTGCCGAGAAAACCAAATTTCAGGCATTACCCTTCACCACGGACAACTAAGTTTGCGTAGAGTTGTCAATGCTAACAGACAAGCAGTACTACGTGAAATAACCGCGGAAATGAATGTGGGACTTACGACGAACTTATCCATTAGAACAGTGCGGTGAGATTTTGAACTGATGGGCTATAGCAACAGACGACTGACGTGAGCGCCTTTGCTAACAGCGCGATATCGCCTGCAGCGCCTCTCTTTTGCTCGTGACCACATCGGTTGGACCTAGACGACTGGAAAACCGTGGCCTGGTCAGATGAGTCCCGATTTCTGTTGGTAAGAGCTGAGGGTAGGGTTCAAGTATGACGCAGACCCCATGAAGCCACGGACCCAAGTTGTAAAGAAGGCGCTGTACATGCTGGTGGTGCTGGTGTGCGCTGTGGTTTCGTTGAATTGACTCGGTGCTGTGGTCCAACTGAACCGACCACTGCCAGCAAATTGTTATTTTCAATTACTTGGAGACCATTTGCAGCCCTTCATGGATTGCAAGTTCCTATGACAATACGCCATGTCCCGGTCCACAATTGTTCTTGATTGGTTTGAAGACCATTCTGGACAATTTGAGAAAATGATATGGGCACCCAGATCACCCGACATGAGACCCGCGGAACATTTTATGGGACATAATCGAGACGACAGTTCTTGCACAAAATCCTGCGCCGCCAACACTTTCGCAATAATGACGGCAATAGAGGCAGCCATGGCCCAGGATTTCTGTTGGGTACTTCGAACGACGTGTTGAGTAAATGCCACGTCGAACTGCTGTATTACGCCGAGCAAAAGGAGGTCCGACACGATATCAGGAAGTATTCCATGATTTTGTCAACTCAGTGTATATCGTGCATTTCATAGTTAGCAGCGAAAACTGGCACGGGTCAAAGGGCACGAGGGAAAAGGGGAAGGGAAGGAGACACCAAATGACAAATCGATTGTGTGGAAAAATGTTGTCGAACCGGCCATGCAACCTGCACCTTGAGTCGCTCGATATATGGTGCAATATCGTGTTTAAGGATCGCTTCAATTACAACAACGTCATCGCTTTCTTGAAGTCGCTAAACAAGTAAATGTTTCCGAACATAAAATATTTTGCCAAAGATGTGATAGTGATCTTTGTACCTACCTATTTATGTGAAGACTATTTTTCTAATCATGAAGCAGAGAATTTGTGTTAAGTGATCGCATGTGACGTACTTTCATGTTGCCGCTGTTGGCACGGGCCGAAAGCGAGGAATCGTTGCCTATCGCGTATCACTTGCCGCAAGCTACTGGCGAAGTATTACGCCAGGCGACTTGCCTAAGAGTCACAGCTTGACCGTCCGGTCACTGCCTGCGAGGTTACCATACTCTGGGACACTTGCGACTGCCATTCAACAGCGTACGCGTCCTGGCACATACAGTATAAATACCGGCCGACCGGCCAGGCTGGGCGTTTGAATCGGCGAGCCATCGAGTCAGCTTCTGCTGCAGTATGGGATTCCTCCAAGAGGCCGCTTTTGCTCAGCCATCTTCATGTCAGGATCACCTGCCTGGGAGTTCATCCGCAGCGTTGATGGATGAAAGGTCGAACTGAGGCCTTCCCAGCCACCGAGCCCCTTGGAGCCTGGGCACCCGCCAGCTCTAGAGACCGCCAGCCAGGCAGAAGTATGGAGTTCGTCCCCAGATGCCACTGATATCACCGCCAGTTAGTCTCACTGCTACCAAAACGATCCACCTTAAAACGAGAAAACCATTTTCTTGACGTGCTCTGTCCAATGGCATTATCCCCATATACAGCGCAAAATGTTTCTGGCTGCTAAGGCCAAACCTGGCCAAGCTGCCTTACCCCGCAGCTGGGCGAGCACACCTGGCCGTCCGAGAACGCACATGTTGCCAAGTCGCCTCCACGCCGTACTGAGCCGGATGTAGCAACATCTCTTCTACACATCGTACAACGAGGTCCATCGGCTAGACCTCCACTGTCCAACACCCACCTGCATGGTCACGAAATTACTATTATTAGGTTGTGCATTAGTTCGTAGCGTTCTTGTTTTGCATGTTGGTACTCCGGTTGCTATGAATTTATTTACCGATTGTCATTTTTTATTTGTAATTCACTGTTGTTACTTTAATTTACACATTGTCACTTTTTCATTTGGAGATCATGTGTGGAGCTGTGTACACTAGAAAATGGAGTGTAAAGTGGAGAAATCTGAGCTTTTCTGATGTATTCTCCTGTTTGAGTTTAGTTCAGGAGTGACAGCAGCGAAGGAAGCGAGAAACATTTGCGCCGTATATCGGGATAATGCCATTGGACAGAGCCCAGCAATAAAATGATTTTCTCATTTTAAGGAGGATCTTTTAGACATCAGTGACACTCCACGTTCAGGAAGACCTTCAGGGTTGATGCAGAGCGTTTAAGTGCATTACTCCACAATGATCAGTGTCATTGTACTCGAGAACTAGCAAATGTGGTAAACTGTGATCTTTCCACCATCGTGTGAATTTGCATGCAATAGGAAAGGTTCAAAACTAGGATTTATGGGTACATCACCAACCATTCCTATTCTGTGTTGTTACTGGTGGCCAGAAATGGTGTCTTTATGCTACCAAAAGGAAATGAAAGAAATGGTATAGCCCAAATGAAGCAGAAATTTCCAGTACGAAGTCTTGCACTCATCCACGATAGATAACACAGGCCAACGAAGGAAAAACTTTTTTGCTGAAAATACTTTATTCTTAGGTTTTTTTAGGGTGGGGAATCCAAGTATGATACTTAAAAACCTGTATCACCCACCATTTCTTCACATTTTACATTTAAATTTATTAAGTGAAGAGATTTTTAAAGAATTTAACAGCTTTTATATAGTTAAAATAATTTAAAAAGGAGGTGTAGTGGATGAAGATGACGTTGTTAGCACTGCTGAAAAACATTTTTTGGCAAAAAAGGTCGATTCTATTTTTATGTTAACAGATGGTGTTTTGTTTACTGTCTACCTAACCTCTTTTTCTTGTTTCCTCTACATGTGCTCAGTACAGTGTCTAATCGTGGTTGTAAAAACTCTGCTGACAGCTTTTGTTATATTTGTGGTGAATTTGTGATTAAAAAACACCAAAGGAACATTACAGACTTTGTGAAAAAAGTTTATCTATCATACTTTGGATCTAAACAAGGTGATCAAGATAAATCTTGGGCGCCGCTTAAGGTATGTTATGTGTGTGTTGAAGTTCTGAGAAAATGGTCCAAAAAGGAGAAAAAGGCCTTTAGATATCCTGTTCCTTTGATATGCAGAGAGCCAAGAAATTATTCCAATGCCTGCTACTTTTGTAGTGTTGATTTAAATTCTATTCCAATAGAAGTATTTTCTGATGATATGCAGAGAGCCAATAAATCATTCCAATGTCTGCTACTTTTTTAGTGTTGATTTAAATTCTATTCCAATAGAAGTATTTACTGATGTAAAATCTGATTTACATGAACCAGATGACGATGAATTCAATTGTAATACAGAAAGTCTAGAGGCCAAATTGTTTACTCAGACCGAGCTTAACGATCTGGTTAGGGATCTGGGCTTAACGAAAGAAAAAGTTGAAATGCTTGGCTCTAGATTAAAATAAAAGAACTAATTGGTAGTTGTAACCAGCATATACATGTATAGAAAAAGGGAGCTGCAATTTTCGAAGTTTTTTTTTTCAACAAGAAGGTGATTTAGTGTACTGCTCAGACATTCCTTGTCTGATGAATCAGTTTGGTACCGAATACAAAAAGGAAGACTGGAGGCTGTTTATTGATTCATCCAAAACTAGTTTAAAGGATGTTTTATCACACAATTGTAACATGTATGCATGTATACCTGTTAGACCTTCTGTACATACGAAAGAAAGCTATGAAAACCTGGAAATAGTGCTAAATGAAATAGGCTGTTCTGCTCATCGTTGGATGATATGTGGCGATCTAAAAGTAACATGCATGCTCCTTGGTCAGCAAGGTGCCTTTATCAAATTTCCAAGTTTCTTGTGTAAATGGAACAGTAGGGCTGGGGATCAACACTAGTGCAGAAAGAACTGGCCTGTGAGGGAATCGTTAAAACCTGGTGAGAAGAACATTCTACGCAAAAACCATGTAGATCCAAAAACCCTACTCCTGCCACCTCTACACATAAAGTTAGGCCTAATGAAACAGTTTGTAAATGCTTTGCCTAAAGATGGACCGTGTTTTAAGTATCTCTGCCAAAATTTTCCACACCTTTGGTTCAAATCTGAGGTCATCAGTCCCCTAGAACTTAGAACTACTTAAACCTAACTAACCTAAGGACATCACACACATCCATGCTCGAGGCAGGATTCGAACCTGCGACCGTAGAAGTCGCGCGGTTCCGGACTGCAGCGCCTAGAACCGCGTGGCCACCGAGATCGGCTTTTCCACACCTTTCAGAAGCTAAACTAAAAGAAGGCGTCTTTGTCGGACCTGATATTAGAAAATTGATGTTTGATGTTAACTTTGAATCCACAATGACCTTAAGTGAGAAAGAAGTATGGGTATCATTTAAGCGAGTCGTTACGAAGTTCTTAGGACATGAAAAAGACCTAGAATATGTTTCTATTATAGCTACAATGTTAAAGAAGTTTAAAACTTTAGGATGTATAATGAGCCTGAAAGTTCACTTTTTGAACAGTCACCTTGATTACTTCCCGGACAGAATGAGAGATGTTAGTGAGGAGCAAGGAGAGCGTTTTCACCAGGACATTAAAGTGATGGAAAAACACTACCAAGGCCGCTGGAACACCAGCATGATGGGGGATTCCTGTTGGTCACTACACCGAGAAGTTCAGCAAGCGACTCATCGTAGAAAAAGCTACACAAGAAGCTTCAAAGAAAAATGAGAAATAAAATACAAACAAATTCCAGCTGACAAGTGGAACCTCTATTAACACATATTATTGTTTTAAGTTGCTCATTGTAAATACAAACCATGCTTATGTTGTAACAAAGCGTTACATTAATTTCCCCGTTTACCGTATAGCATAGGATTTTTATACTATCTACTATATAATAAAAAGCATATTGCTAGAAAACTATGGGTGATACAAAAAAACTAAGGCTAGATTTGGATTCAGGTCATAAAAATCTATAAAGATCAGCTATCAAAGTAAAAAAAAGTTTTTCAAAAAGAATTTTTCGTTGGCCTGTGTAATGTTATTCATTTGGTGGGACAGCGATGATGTGCTACACTACAAGTTGCTTCCCTGAAATGTAACCATAACTGCTGACATTTATTGTCACAACTGAGACTTCTTGCAGATGCAGTCCAAGAACGACCAGGAAGACTGCGTGAACAGATGATACTCCACGATAACGCAAGCCTGCGGTCTGGTAGACTGACAAAAACCACTATACAGGAGTTGGGCTGTGAAGTAATTCCGCACCGACCTTATTCAACTGATCTTGCGCCTTCAGATTTCACATTTTCCTCTCTCTGTCAACAATATTCAACGAACATCCTTTCCTGATGAAATTGCGCTCCTAATATGGCTTAACGAGCTCTTCATCTCAAAAGCAAGTGATTTCTACTGTTACTGAATTGTGTTACTCCATTGTGTGGCACACTTTTCCAAATAGTGAACAGAATATAACATTGATGACTGAAGTCTGTTATGAGCATCTTTTGCATTTATTAAACTTATGGAAAATGGAAAGGCACCAATCCCATATAAATTGTTGAGAAGTAAATAGAGGTCTGAACTGTCTTCAGGATGTCCTTGACTTCCCTGCCCACTAGAGAACACTTGTGGCCCTGCAGTGAGCACTACTGTTTATAAGTATACTTCTGTGTTCTGCGTTCACTTGGTGTGGCATTTTGGTAAGCTGAACAACACGGACGCACTCAGTATGCTGCCCTTCTCAAAATGACTACTCAACAATTCAATGAACTGTGGGTAAAGCCCGATCAACAGGGACTTACATGCTTTGAGGAAAAAGAATATTGCATCGAGAATGGCTACCTTCTAGCTGAAATCTAGATCTGTATAGTAAAATTTAAGCAAGGATGACTGATTGCTGCAATCTATAATTTATATTTCACAGGTTGTTAACCCCGTGTTAATGCTATTTCTAAGAATGGAAGATGGTGTGCTTTTTCAGCAGGACAGTGCGTGTCCACATACGCCTGCTGCTACGCAACTCGCGCTCCATAGTATAGAGTAACTGTCTTGACTAGTAACGTCACGAGATCTCTCGCCAACTGAACACATGTGGGACTTAGTGAAGTGGGACCTTCCTGATTTCCTATAGCCTGCAAGAACCATATCCGATTGCAACAAAAGGTGCAAGGTGCTTGGGAAAATCTATCGCAGGGTACCACCTGCACCTTTACAATCGCTTGCATGCGAGAATACACGTCTCCATTGGCGGTAGAGGGGGGCGAGGATGGGGCCGGTACACTGTGGATTGAAGAGGGCTGTTTGGAGACGCCTTACTGTGAAATGTGTGTGATCTGGTCTGAATTTGTTATATACTCCTGCACTCATAAACTACCGGTCACCAGCACTTGTCAAATAAATGGACCGGTCCTTGAAGGAGCTGCATTTTTTTATCCGGCAATGTAGAAACACAATCAGGTGCGTGCAGCGACTGACATGTGGCGACTTTGGAGAGACATCTTCCTCAAACCGCGACACTCTCCATATACCATCTTCCTTAGCTTTCCAAAATATTTTGACCCCGTTTCTCTCTACAATCCCGCCCCAATTTTCCGTCCTTTGGTTCAGGAGCAAAAAATATCCAATCCTAAAGTTTCTTGCTTTCTGTGACCGATTTAATAGCGTAGTTCTGGGAATCCAATACCGATTTGCTCCCTTTAATTTTGAAACTTCGCTTTTATTCGTTGTTGACTGGTTACAGGACGGATTTCCCAAGCACCATGTTGTCAAACGTAGACATAGGCACATTATAAAATCTCTAAATTCGCATGACGCATAGCGTGCTACCCTTCAGTGACTCAAGACGGTTCACCAAGGGAGTCTGTTTCCCGTGACAAGAATCCCGACCTACCGAAAATATTCATTATTGCTCTAACAGGATCCCTCAGGGCCTCATTCTGCCTGGTAGATTAAAACTGTGTTGCGGATTGGGACCCGAGCTCGGAATCTTGCAGGTCTTGGCAGAGGCACTGGCTGAACTACAGCTCTGTGGGTGGGTAGTGAGTCGTGCATAGATAGCTCAGTCAATAAGAGCAAAACGTGCGAAAGGCAAGGCTCCGAGTTCGAGTCCCGGCCCGGCACACAGTTGTAACCGACCAAGAGATTACAAACCAGCGTTCACTCCACTGCAGAATGCAGGATTCATTCTGACACTTAAAATTTTTCCTACAACATCCTCCGTTTCTTCACACCGAGTGAACTTGTACATCATAGTTATGGAGGACAGAGGTTGAAATAACTGTGCTGTCACACTGATGCAAGTTTCAACTGTTGTTTTTCTAACCGTTACGTGCTCAGTCTCTAACGACCTAGTTACTGCCCAGACGTTAAACACTCATCTTTCTCCCTTTAGTTTCTGCAAAATTGATACATCGTCATCTCCAGTAAGTCAAATAAATAAGGCGTTAGTACGTGTCATATTACAACGTCTTCCGAACCGCTGTTTGTGGTTAAAAATCTTGCACTTCGGATCAGCGTAACAGTCCCATTATTGAGATGAAACTGCAAGTTCTGAAAAGAAAGTTACAATGCACCTAGTTAAATACTAACTCCAAGGACGGGAATTTGTAGTCCCTCATACTTTCACCAATCACTCTTCCTCTACTGTAGATCACACTGCTCTGCAAAGCTTAAGGACGAGGTAGGTGACGTACCGTAACATATTAACTATTCGGTAAAAATGATTCATGTTGTGGTAGCATGTTACCAGAGGTCACCCAGTCGTGCACAGAAAGTTGGACGTCACAAGGCGTGACGCTAGCGTGACCTCAGCCCCAAATGGGGCTGGCACCGCAACACGAGGCAGCTGAAGGAACTGGTAAAGGCAGTGAGTGTCACTCAGAGAGCAGTTGCTGTGCACCGCGAATGGACTGGCCTGTCCGTTCCCCCTGACTGTTTGCAGAATGGAATGCCCTATCACAGGAACTTCTTACCAACATTGTAGCCAGCACTGGAGCGCGTTGTAGAGTAATGTATTACTTTCCGTGGCAATCATACACCATATTATAACCATTACTCACCTTTTTTAATGTCCAGGAATCACCATAAAACGTGTTGATTTCAGTTTGGTTACTGTGTTTGAGTAAAAGTATTACTATTGTTTGTCTCATTGTATATTTCTCTCAGTTATCTTTCGTCCTATATTGTAGCAGTTCTTTCTATGAACTGTTCAAGCTTCATGGACCTATGTTACTTGACAGCAAGACTGCTTTCGAAAGCTACTTTCGTCCTTACGTTTTGCACACCAGTGAATTAAAAGTAGGAACTCCTGAAACCTTATTTTACTGCAGATTAGTGACTAGTATTTGTCTTCGTTCCCATGATGTGTTAACAGACGCTCTAATAATTTACGTCAAAACATTGATGGTGAATTGGAATGTTTCGATAGGAGCTTCATCTAAAGACCAGTTATCTACAATTTCTCTTTTCTTATATTGTTCTTCTAACACTCAGTACGAATTTAAAATCGTCAGTCCACCACCGCCCCCGCCCCATTGACCCATTAAATATCTAAAGCGGCCATCGGTGAAGAGATGAAAGTAGACAGACTTCTTTTTGCATTAAGAGAAAAGATTCGGTCTGAGCCGCCCTGTGAACAGAATCGTTAAATAGAACGTAATTAGTGACCTCGGGACATTTAATTTAGCGACAGACTAGTTCAGAGATTACAAATGTCAGTGGAATATTCTTGAGCAGGAGTTTGGTCATCCTGTGACAGTTTGCTGACAAAGAATGAAGAAATCATTTAGAAACACAGAAACATGTTTCTCGTCTGTCATATTCTCAGTTTATGTGTAGAAAGAGCAGTAACATAAATCATGAGGCAACGAATAAACAAATACCGAGAACGCTGTGCCTGCGAGTCAGAGCCCCTGACTTCCTTATCAATAACCGGTATATTAATTTTATGAATGAAGATTAAACGGAACTTATCTCTGAGTTACGCGTTGCACTTAATGGAATGTTGTAATTGAGGAATTCCGCAAATTCCTCCGAAGAAGTATCTCTACAGATAGCGCAGCATAATATTTTATTACATGCTGTTTCTGTTTAATGAATTTTATGGACTCTGTAAACATAACATTCTTTCGGACACCACATTTACACAGTAGAACCGCATTTGTGTACTGGCTTTCCTTGTATAGCTTACGACCACGTTGCAATAAAATCTGTAAGATTTTAATGTGTTTAAGTATGTTACGTCTTTATGTTTCGTTTCGAAAAGCATTAGCGTCTTCGGTTATCATCTGGTGAAAATAAAGAAGAATATCACGGTCCAAGAAGCAATGGCTACTCAGGAAATCATCACATACGATTAGTCTACAAACACAGTGCAAATTAAGACAGAGTTAATATGGGTAACTACTCAGGTTATTTCGTAAACTGAAAGAGAACAGCATTGGTATTAAGCTCCAAAGAAGTGGCTCTACGAAATGGAGATGGTTACCACACAACAGCTGTAATGATATCGCTTTTGTAGCTTCAAACGAGATTAAGTGTTAGAACTACTCCGCCAAATGACAGCCCTGCCTGAACACACTCATATGAACACCGTTTTCTCACATATTTTTTCCTGGTTGGCCCCATCTTAGTTTCTTTGCTGTCCTACAATCAAGCAATTAATGAAGCCATTTTTTTTTTTTTACAAAACTCTGATTTGTTGCTGCAGCCTGTCCATGAGACATGCAATGCTCTCGGAGTTTGAAGATTTTGTCTCTACAAATATTATTTCTTATGAGAAAAGATATCAAGCTAATAAGCAAACTATTTCATGATTCTTTCTTTATCAATACAACGATTTTAATGTTTCATACTTATTCACGATACGTACTACAAGATCCGTCTTGTCCTTCTGATTATATGCCTTCAGTCACAGAGGTAAATGAATGACTCGTATGAGAAGGTAAGACATTTTGCAGACTGCCATTTTAATTGCTTTAATTTCTGTTTTATTTAGGATTAGATGTTTTCGTCGTCATTTTCCTTAGTGTTGTATATTCTAAGTTCCTAAAATCATGATATGCTTTTCACGAAAAGTAATTTTTATGAAAGAGGACATAACTGTATTTTTGCCTAGTAAACAGATGGAATATCAGAGGACTGTCTAATTTAAAATTGATCCACCCTCCGTCTGTAGGTATCATCATTTCACAGTGTAACCGCTAATTTCTCTTCTTCTTGCAAAGTTATCGAATTGAAGAACGTATTAACAAAAAACCTGGGCAAAGCGGAAGGCAAAGTAACTCTTTAAGAAATTCGTTTAACAGCAGCATTCGGGAAAACTTGCGACGGTTGATCCTGTTCCTAGAAATGCAGAGACAACTGCATTCTAGCGCAAGTATAACCTTTCCAGTAAAATTAATGGCGGCCGCTGTGGCCGAGGGGTTCTAGGCGCTTCAGTACGGAACCGCGCTGCTGCTGCGGTCGCAGGTTCGAATCCTGCCTCGGACATGGATGTGTGTGATGTCCTTAGGTTAGTTAGGTTTAAGTAGTTCTAAGTCTAGGGGACTGATGACCTCAGATGTTAAGTCGCATAGTGCTTAGAGCCATTTGAACCGTTAGTAAAATTAATGTTAAGTTTGATGAAAGAAAGTGTAAAGTTATACAAGTTCAAACAGTCTTACAAACAACTGCGGCAGTTATCAATCGTAAAGAAAATATTCTGAGAGCAACTAAAACATATTGTTGTCAGTTCCAATTGGGTCAGTTCTCTCTGCTAATATTAAATACTTTCGACGACGTTTACACTGTAAATGGTTGATTGAGGAAATATTTTTTTTCGTGGGCCAAATTTTGCTAACAACGTGACACAGCGCCAAGTCCCAGACTACCCAGAATTAGGTCTTGTGTGGTTTCACTAAATCGTTTAGGGCAGATGTAGGAACGATCTTTTATAGAGCAGATTTCCTTCTGTATCACTCCCCTGTCCGAGCTTGTGCTTGGTCTCTAATGACCTCATCGCTAACGGGACGTTAAGCCCTAATCCTTCTTTCTTACTTACTTCCTTCTTTCCTAGCTAGCTATTAACTAAAAACACCAAACAATTCATTAATTGTAGTACCAGATGCTTATAATTAAACTTACGGTGTTCAGAGAACTTCAATGCGGGCTGTATACACCGCAGAACACTGAAACATCGCATGTATGTTCTTTAATCGGTGCTCTCGAGGAGTATGCTGAAATGAATAATAGTTCCACTTTCTGCCACCAGATCAAAATATGGCGCAGTAAGCATTCAGAATGTCAAATTTCTCCTGCTTTGAGGACAGTATTCTGTTTGTCGCTTGGTGACGCATGTTGATTCCTTAGGTGAAGTGACTGTTGATGTGAAGCAGGTATGGGCAACCTTTGGTGACCCGCGGGCCTGATTCACGTGCTTGTTTAGGCTCGTGGGCCACCTCACATGACGGGACAGTAGCCCTCTTAGCGCATGGACTCAAAACTATACCGGTCGTGACGATGTTTGTGGGGTAACTCACCGATATGAACGGCACACTTTCCCGACACGACATGCCAACAAATTATGTCTCAAAACGCCCATTTTTGAGAGTACATTCATTTTACGTTCAGCCCATCTTCAGATGTTTAGATTTATGTATGTGTCGTCAACAGTGCTTCTTTACTTACGATGTTTTACAATAACTGTCTTAAATACTTTCGTTGCAAAAATCTTTCCCTCCCACGAATTTCTTCCACGGTCAAACATTCGGTTACACTCAGATCATTTACAATAACCATAAATAATAGTTGGTTCATATATAATCAAGCCAGGATTCTTATGCAAGTGTGCTCACAGTGAATGACAACAGATTGTCTTCAAGTATTGTTTAAATAGTTATTTATGCCTTCCTGACAGAAGTTTCTTTTGCTTCTCTTTTCAGGCGTGGTGTCTGTTAACACATGTGACTGATCTCTTATAAATTAGCACAATTTTTAACAGCGCTTGCAATCAACATTTAAATTAAGTTACTGGAAAAATAGTGAAATGTTTATTAATTAACTACAGAAGCATGACAATATGAGGTACTGATGCTATGTTCATTTACTATGTAGGAACTTTGTTACAGCGTTTAGGCGAACATTTTCATAATGAAACAGACTTAAAAGACGTCGTAAATCAATAAATAAAATAGGTACAGGTGCGATACGTAGCTTTCAGGGATGGTTCTACAGCGCAGTGCTATCATCTGAGATATCGTTTGCTGAAATCTCATGAAGAGATTAAAAGTTGTTAATTCAGAAGATAATTATGAAAATGTTTAGTCAGTGTAAATATTAACTTTTGGTTTTCTAAAGTTATTGAAATTACTATTGTGTCATTGGCTGTGCTTCATTTATCTGCGAACGTCGATGTATTCAGATTTTCTACAGAATTGGATGTAAATTATTATAGACCGTGAGCTGTAAGAAGCCATATTTCAGTTTGTCTCAAAGTTGACCATTATTTGGTACATTGTCTGTCCTCTTAAGCGACTGTCTGTCGCCAACATTCCGTGTACTGGGATTTACCCATATCCGGTTCTTTGCTGCTAGTCTTTGTACCTGGTCCCGGCCGGCCGCGGTAGCCGAGCGGTTCTTGGCGCTACAGTCTGGAACCGCGCGACCGCTACGGCCGCAGGTTCGAATCCTGCCTCGGGCATAGATGTGTGTGTGACGTCCTTAGGTTAGTTAGGTTTAAGTAGTTCTAAGTTCTAGGGGACTGATGACCTTAGAAGTTAAGTCCCATAGTGCTCAGAGCCATTTGAACCATTTGAACCAACCTGGTCCCGCTGTTATCGGTCACTTAGCCAGAAGCCGGAATTGCCGCGGACTGCCCTGAGATC
This sequence comes from Schistocerca nitens, assembly GCF_023898315.1. NCBI lineage: Eukaryota > Metazoa > Arthropoda > Insecta > Orthoptera > Acrididae > Schistocerca > Schistocerca nitens. Next base: position 502,715,909 of record NC_064614.1, on the reverse strand, counting down.
TGGGCCCACCGGTGTGTAGCCGTACCTTGTACCAATTCCAGGCGGCCGATCAACTCGCGTACATACATGTAACGCTGCAACTATCTCTACGCCTAGCTCACTTATTACAAAGCCCGTGCCCACTATAATAGCAGAAACCCAATGCGAAAGGATTTAATACTAATACCAAAGCTACACATCTTGTTACAGACACTTTTAATCCCCATGTCTCACAAGGAAATATCGCCAACTTTACGTAATATTTTGAGAAGAAAAAAGCTAACTAGCGATATAACACTCCAGCAATCGAGGCCGCTCTAATATTTGGCCTTTATTATGATAGTAAACAGCTATGATCTCGGTGTGGCCGAGCGGTTCTAGGAGCTACAGTCTGGAACCGCGCGACCGCTACGGTCGCAGGTTCGAATCCTGCCTCGGGCATGGATGTGTGTGATGTCCTTAGGTTAGTTAGGTTTAAGTAGTTCTAAGTTCTAGGGGACTTATGACGTCAGCAATTGAGTCCCATAGTGCTCAGAGCCATTTGAACCATTTTTACAACTTTTATGCTTTGCGCGTTTGCCACCTGCTACGCACCGCTGCAGCCGCTTAATGCCTGAGCGTGAGGTACTGAGTAAGAAGTTTGTGAAATAGTGTTCTGATATCGGTAACATACTTCGTTCACTGTGTCAAAGTGCACGGTTGCTGATCTGTAGCTGGTGCCAGACATCTCTTTTTACTTTGAACATTTTTTATATTGCAATTCACAAATGCAATGTAAATGAATGAAACGAACGAGTGTGTCATTAAAGAAGTAGCGGAGCGTTATTTAATTATAATTACTGTTGTCCGTCACCTTTTCTCGATTTTAAATCTGTCATAGTTACCGTGAAGTACGTTTGCATGGCATGCACTATTCTTCAAAGTGATTGGCATGATTAAATTGCGTATCTAAAATCATTAACTACGTTTCATAATAATTCTTTAGTTGCTTAAATTTATTCATTTCGATTTATCTGCAGAATGTTAATACGACAACATTTTTTAAATAATATTGAACGCATATGTTTGTGAGGTGGACATGTGCTCATGCTAACCAGTTACACATTTTTCCCGCAAAATAGCATGTTTCTCGAACAAGATATGAAAACAAGTTGGGCAGATATGTATCTCCCCCTTCCTCTTCCCTCGCTTTCAACAGGCCGCAAATAAAAGGAGGATGAGGAGACTGGTGTTTAACACCACGTCGGCAACGAGGTCATTCGAGCACAAGCTCGGATTAGGGAAAGATGGAGAAGGAAAGCAGCTGAGCCCTTTCGAAAGAACCATCCCAGCATTTGCCTTAAGTGGTTTACGGAAATAACGAGAAACCTAAATCAAGACGGCCAGACGCGGGTCTGAACCATCATCCACCGAATACGAATCCAATGTACTAACCAATCCTCTACTCCACTTGGTCCACGGATGAGAGGGTTCTGGTTCTCCCTCCAGCGTACAGTACTTCATGGATACAGTGGGGTGGAGAGAGTGAAAACTAAATGGTGCGAAAAAATTAGAAACGGTACTGCCAGAAGGTCATAGCTGCATACTATCAGAATAATGGATCAAATTTTTGTGCAGGAGAGATTGGTGGTGTTCATATCTTGCAAGTGTGCTTTTCTCGCCTTAAAATATAATGAGCAATCAAAAAGTTTTGATTCGAAGGCCACGCTAACTCTTTGCCTCCAAGTCAGTGATTACATACCCGCATCGGAGTAGTGCTGGGTAGCATATGCTGCAGCAACACCCTCAAACGGAAACTTTTTGATCGCCACTTATATGAAGTTATGTTGGTGATGTTGGCTTGTGAGCGTCAACCTCGTGCATTCTCTCCATACTCTTGTTTAATGACCAAGCTTAAAATAAATTACTGCTGGTGACTGGGCACATGGAGCACCATGCTCCAACATGAAACTTCCTGACAGATGAAAACTGTGTGCTGGGCCGAGACTCGAACTCGGGACCTTTGCCTTTCGCGGGCAAGTTTGGAAGGTAGGAAAGGAGGTACTGGCAGAAGTAAAGCTGTGAGGACGGGCTGTGAGTCGTGCTTGGTTAGCTCAGCTGGTAGAGCACTTGCCCGCGAAAGGCAAAGATCCCGAGTTCGAGTCTCGGCCCGGCACACAGTTTTAATCTGTCAGGAAGTTTCATATCAGCGCACACTCCGCTGCAGAGTGAAAATCTCATCCATGCTCCAACATGTTACACAGCCCACATTCAGCTGGATGCAAACCACCAGCTATTTAATTAGTGTGTCCCTAAAATCGCTTAAATCAAGTAAATGGTCCACTTTCACGAATCTAATCTTCCATCCACTCATCCAATTCAAGAAATTAGGCGTTTTTACTGTAATTACGCTGAAACGATGTTGTTGATCGCTCTCCCACGACGTCCTGCTTTCTTTTGACAGCAGTTGTAATGGCGTCAGCAATGCACATACCATTATAAGCCAGAACCGTTGCTGCTGCCCCAAAGTTGTGTGTGCGGAAAGGTGGGGGTGCGTTCTACAAGTAATGTGGTGACAGCAGATTCAGGAGAGCTCAGTTAGCAACAACATTCTTTGTTCTGCAAGACTTCCATACACTGGTCGTTGATTGCGTCATGGTAGGTGTATGGTCACCTAGGCAGTTGTTGCTACCTCAGCATAACTCTCAGCTGTGTGCACGGCTCGCAGCAATGCGCGTCACTACTAGGCGGCAGTGCTGACTTAAAAGGAGGCGCCTAAGGGGGCGATGGGCTCGCGCGACAGCTGTCATTGACATCAGGCGCGATAAAACGACTCCCAGCGCAAGACCTTTGACTCCTGGAGTTGGCTGTAGTGCCGGACAAAGACACGCTACAGGTGGTCTTCCCTTGGTAGCACCCCTTCCAGGCCTGAAACCATCTGGCCTAGTGGCGGCTTCTAAACCAGCAGTCAGGCTGATGACGCAGCTAGGCAGAGTCGAAGCTACTGAGCCCACAAGGGACCATCTTATGTGCAGATTGTTGTGGTAGCAGCTGTAGCCAGGAAACCAGGGCCAGTTGTAGTATGAATTCCAGTGTTGCTGCTACGGACTGAATGGCCAGTATTTATAGTCCCTACGCCGAGCTATATTATGACAGGAGACCGCCCCTGGTGCCATAGGTGGCCACGGAAACATGGCACATGGAAATCCGCCCCGCTACTGCGACTGTGCCAGCAATATTTTAGCAACAGCCAACAGGATTTCTCATGCAGCTCGCCGGTACGTTTCTGAACAGGTTGTCAAATCTAAACTGCAGTTGTTGCCTCAACAGCTCAGATACACTAAGTGATCAAAAGTATGCGGACACTCCCAAAAATATACTTTATTTCATATTAGGTGCATTATACTGCCACCTACTGGCTGGTGCTCCACTATCGGTTACCTCAGTAGTCGTTAGACATCATGAGAGAGCAGAATAGGGCACAGCGCGGAACTCACGAACGTCGAACGTGGTCAGGTGATTATGTGTGTGTGTCACTTATGTCATAGTCTGTACGCGAAATTTTCACACTCCTAAACATCCCTACTACAGAAGAATGCTGAAGATTAGATGGGTAGATCACATAACTAATGAGGAAGTATTCAATAGGATTGGGGAGAAGAGAAGTTTGTGGCACAACTTGACTAGAAGAAGGGATCGGTTGGTAGGACATGTTCTGAGGCATCAGGGGATCACCAATTTAGTGTTGGAGGGCAGCGTGGAGGGTAAAAATCGTAGAGGGAGACCAAGAGATGAATAAACTAAGCAGATTCAGAAGGATGTAGGTTGCGGTAGGTACTGGGAGATGAAGAAGCTTGCACGGGATAGAGTAGCATGGAGAACTGCATCAAACCAGTCTCAGGACTGAAGACCACAACAACAACAAACATCCCTAGGTCCACTGTTTCCGATGTGACAGTGAAATGGAAACGTGAAGCGACACGTACAACACAAAAGCGTACAGGCCGATCTCGTCTGTTAACTAACAGAGCCAGCCGCTGTGGCCAAGCGGTTCTAGGCGCCTCAGTCCGGAACCACGCGGTTGTTACGATCGCGGGTTCGAATCCTGCCTCGGGCATGGATGTGTGTGATGTCCTTAGGTTAGTTAGGTATAAGTAGTTCTAAGTCTAGGGGACTGATGACCTCAGATGTTAAGTCCCTTTGTGTTTAGAGCCATTTGAACTATTTTGATTGACAGAGACCGCCGACAGTTGAAGGGTGTCGTAATATGCAATAGGCAGACATCTATCCAGACCGTCACACAGGAATTCCAAATTGCATCAGAATCCACTGCAAGTACTAATGACAGTTAGGCGGTAGGTGAGAAAACTGGGATTTCATGTATTCAGCTGTCGTATAAAGTTTCTGTAATGGAGTTAATTAATTCTTTATTAGATACCTGTGAGTGAATGAACCTCCGTAGCCGAGTTTGCCAATGCACGCTTACATGACGACGCTCGACTCGTAGCTTATCCGCTTTGAATCCCGGCGGTGAAAAATTCTTACCGGTCGTATTTAGCTAGCAAGTGGAGGAGAAATGATGGCGTAAAGTTCCTGACCAGACTTCGCGCCAATGTTGTGGATTCAGTTCCAGATACCTCCAGAGTGTCTCATGAAGTGAAGGCATGTGACACTGTTGATGATGATTAGTCCATCAGGCAAGGACGTTAAGCCGGGTGGGCCCCTTGGTCCTATGTGGAAGGAGTAAGCAGTGTGCTTACACAGGGTCACCCCTCCACTCCCTTTATCAGTGGCAACGTGAACCTGATACGACACTGTACAAGCACTCATCGCACTCATCCACACGACACAGATACACACTCGACACTTCGTACCACGTGTGTGAGAGGTAACGAGAAACCACCTCCACTAGCACCTCACCTAGAACAGCGATATAGGGTTCCATCATATGCACCACCCCCTCTTCCTCTCTCCTCCTTCACTTATTTCCTGAGTACGGAACTACTTCGAGTTATGAGTGAAAGCAAGGAGTTACTATTTTTTGGATGTGTTCATTAGTTCTAATTGATTTCTTGTCTTTGTCCTTGCTACAGCCATAGTCACGTATAGCTTTCGCCAGAGGATACGGATAAGGATTGAGACCACTGCTAGTTGAATGCCGTCTGCGATGAGCTAGGAGATGCTATGGTGACCGCCTTCCTTCGGCCGCTGCAAACTGCGTCAGTGGTGGAGCAGCATGGCTGTCTCCTCCTGTCTACCACACCAACTACTGACTGCTGGAAACACTCAATGACATATTAAAAGAAGCATGTCCAGCAGTGAAAAATAATTGAAAAAAAATTAAATGTGACAATGTATTCACTGCCGACTCAGCCAGTTTCTCAGCTTAGATATATCGAGAATATCTCGCGTGGTGAACAGTCCCGCTTCCTCTCCCGCCCCCCTTCCAGCGCTCCTCCCCGCTCATCACTCCCTTCCTTGCTTGGTTCACAAACTGAGTAAAAGAATACGTGCATAGAGTACAGTCCAGTACTGCTAACATTTGTTTGTTACACGGTTATGGAGCATTTTCTAGGTTCCTATGTCATGACGTTCCTGGATGAAGCGAAGTTTCCCTCAAAACTCAATACAGGTACACGAAAAACCACTCTTATGAAATGAAGCTAGCTTTACTTCCCACAAGAATCTTGGAAACAGTATATTCAGTAGCACAGCTACATTCCATGTTTCCAGATGCCTTTGTGATCCTATGATGCTATGATGTTCTCGTAACTAGTGTGTGTGTGATTCATCTGTTTTTCTTTTGTTTACGTTCAGTTGCCAGTAACTGCACGTAAATAACAAGATGGTTGAAAACAAGTGCTTGGAGCAATGAAATTGAGTTTTAAAGTGTTATTGGAAATGTGAAAACATAAAAGACGTGCAGAGGTGATGGCGGGCAGAGTTTTATACTTCGGCACGGCCACGTGTTAAGAGTAACGAAATTACGCAACAAATTTGAGTTGGGAGGAAGTGCGCATGATCTGAAGAAGGGACTGTGTGGCAGGAGGAAATCAGTAGCGGACGAAAGAGGGAGGAGGAGGGGGGGGGGGGCAGCTTTCACATGTATCTCAAAGAAGTCCATATGGCAAGCTGTGCTTGAACCAGGTGTAAGCAAATGAATGTTCACCGCATTTCAGAGCAAGCGAACTGGAGACCTTAGATTCCCAAATCAAATGGTTCAAATGGCTCTGAGCACTATGGGACTCAACATATGTGGTCATCAGTCCCCTAGAACTTAGAACTACTTAAACCTAACTAACCTAAGGACATCACACACATCCATGCCCGAGGCAGGATTCGAACCTGCGACCATAGCAGTCATGCGGTTCCAGACTGACGCGCCTAGAACCGCAAGGCCACACCGGCCGGCTTAGATTCCCAAATTGCTTCTCGTGATGTATAAGGACGATCCGGGTACGCGCCTCCAATTTTACGAGTGGATTTGCAATAATGAACAGTTGACTCATATCACTGTTTCGTCTGATGAGATGACGTTTAAATCGAATAGAAGCATCAATCGCCATTATTGTGTGTACTGGGTAAGAGATAATCCCCATCTTACGGAAGATGAAGCTGTTATCTTCCTGGGTTATCGGTGTGGTGTGGTGTGGTACATTTGTCAGAAGACTTGTAGGCCATTCTTTTTTGAAGGGACAGTGACAGGCGGAAAGTACCTTACAGAGTTTCGGGAACAAATTGTATTAGCTGTTCACCAACTGTACCGACGTGGAGGTTGTATATTTCAACAACACAGCACCGTCACATTACCATCGCGATGTGCGGCAACTCCTGGATTAAAACATTTGTTGAGAGGTGTTGAGTTTCCACCCAGATCTCCCGATCTAACGCTGTTAGACTCTTTTAGGAAACCGTCTACGCTGCAAAGCCAAGTACATTTGATGACACGTCAGAGGCGATTGTGACTGCCTCTGAACACAGTCAACACAGTCGAGTGATAGCGTAATAGACGTATGTCGATCCATTACGCTGCGTTGCAGACGTGGTACTGCTGCCGATGGTGTCGCGACCATCTACGTGACTTCAAAATTCACAGTTTTTGTTATTTTCGTTCGAATTATTGAATTCAAAAAATTGTAAACCCCTTTGTGCGCATCCATTATATAAGCGAATCGACAGCAAGCATTTCAAGTTATTCGCTGATGTTGTTGCATAAAGAACAGTTCCATCAAGGGCAAACGATTATACACCCTGCTACCATTCTAATCTGGTGTACTGATTGACAACTTTCGTTAAATGTTGGGAAACGCTGGGTAATGCCTATAACAATGGAAGGACCCGATAGTTTTCCGATTCTGGGACGTGTCACAAGATTTCAATATGTAGATTAATTACGAATGAAAGACAACACTGATGTAATATTTTACATTGACTGATTGTTACACGAACCGGTTTTCGGCTGATAGGCCATAGTCAGATACGAAGATAAGTACATGGTACAGTGAAATTATGTCGGATCAACGATTTTAAACTACTGTGTGTACAGAGCATCTCCATTTTCGGAGACTGAAATGTTAATGTTAGAAGTAGGAATAAAACAAGTGGGATTATTTCAGAGTAAGTGTGATCTAAGATTATTTAACTTAGAGAAAATATGTCTGTAATGGTGTGGGGCGTGTGCAGTTGCAGTGATATGGGACCCCTGATACGTCTAGATACGGCTCTGACAGGTGACACGTGCGTAAGCATCCTGTCTGCATCCATTCATGTCCATTGCGCATCCCGAACACTTCCGCTGCCCACCAAACTCCCCATACATGAACATTATTGTGCACATCCGGGATGCCTTGCAACGTGCTGTTCAGAAGAGATCTCCGCCCCCTCGTACTGTTACGGATTTGTGGACTGCCCTGCACGATTCATGATGTCACTTCTCTCCAGCACTACTTCAGACATTAGTCGAGTCCATGCCACGTCGTGTTGCGTGCTCGCGGGGGTCCTACACGATATTAGATAGGTGTACCAGTTTCTTTGGCTTTCCAATGTATAATACTGACATTAAGAAGGGTGAATGAAGCAGCTATGATTATACAAAGCAAAAATTTAAGCCAACGAGAGAAATTACAGTAACTGTAATAAATAAGATGGGGCAAGTGAGTAGTGGGATTATGAGTAGTATCTGCAGTTAGAAGTGATGAGTAAGGGAACTGTGTCTGGGCATTCAGTACTAAGCTTGGCTGATGGACATGTGTTGATTAATTTCCGTTATTTCAAGATAGTTCATTTTCCCTTTATGGATATGGTAGCATTAGAATACGATGTAAAATGGAAGGAACATGTTAAATCAGCAGTAGATGAAGGGAAGACTGATTTGAAGGAGAGTTCTGCAAAAGACTGGAGCATGTGTAAAGAAAACTTCTAGTGCAACAAATTTTAGAAACAGAAAAAAAGCAAAATTTCGAAATAAAGATAAATTTTAAAAATTCATTATCATGGAGCAACATAAAATTTAAAAAGAGACGAAATTAAATTCAGTTAAAACTAAGTAGTAGAATGGAACACCGATCGTTTGTCTTCCCCAAGTTTCACCAGTATGACTACAGCGCTTGTTGTCTTAAACCACAACATTTAGTTTCAAGATACATCCTGGTACAGTCATACCACAGTCGACCCTGAAGATATGAGAAATTACCCGAGCTTCTAGCACCAGTCCATGAGACCGGCAAGCTAAGTGCAATTTTAAGGTCATCACAGCTGTCTACGCAATTTTCAATGTGAAGATTAGATATGCTATACGAGGGATTATGCGGGATATTGTCTGTCATAAGCCAACATATTTTGAAATAATGTAACTTCCTTTAATAATCATACGTGTTCAGATCAACTGTTTACTGTGTCAACATTTTTGAGTATTGAATAATTTTCTGCTCCTAATTATTCATCATGCCATAAAGCAGCAGTATTCATAAGATTGATTCAAAAGTATTACCCCGCTGCTCTGCTCCTAAAATGGTATGAACAGTGAAAGTAAAGGGGTTTGATTGTAACGACACATTTATGTAACATAGTAACATACACCTAAAGTCACTCGCTTTTAGAGCATAAAAGTTACAACATAAATTTTAGTTGTGGGTTTATTAATTTCAATTCATAATACGATTTGGAATGTTTCAAAGCATGTACCACTGTTCTGAGACTGCAAACGGTAACACCAACTGTTAGTAGTGTAAGGAATTGCTTGCATAATTTTTTTCATTTCTGCCTGCGCACTGAAGTGTTTGCGCATTATATTATTTGTGTTATCAATTATTTCAAAAATTAAACTATACTGAAAAGTAGAGTGTGTGTTAAAAAGAATCAAAGAATGTAAAACGTTTATTGTCTTTCAATGAGAAACTGCGCTGCTTAGGCACTCTCTTTATCGGAACAACTTTGAGAGTAATAGTCTGCGGCAGTTGGTTCGCCGTGGCAGTGGGTCTGCCCTGAGTACAACTGCGAGTTTTCTGTGATGATCGGTGAAATGCTTATGGAAGAATATTTATAACTTGGCTATTCATGGAGATACTACGTACAATAAGATGTGCCACTATGTAATAAATAACATAACATGACAGTAAAAGGAACGACGAAGGATATGAAGTTTATTTATCTACCGCTGAACAGCGGCTTCACAACAACAGTTCAGCTGAGAGATATTTACTTTTAAAGTGTAGTTTCTCATTAATGTTTTGCGTTCACCTCCTGAATCTAAAGAATTGAAAACATTGTACACAACTGATTTTTACTAACTTTCTCGCAACCCTTCATTACAAATTTTTTGGCACTAAGGTATAAAGTTTCAATACGAGCGTGCTGTTTCTGCGATTGCAACGAATTATTCAATTTGCCAACAGCACTTTATTACCTGTATAAGTAGCTACATTGATTAGTCCATAAACCGTATTTTAATGTGCGTGCAAGATGGTGTAAATTATTACTGGAGCTATTACGTTAGGAAACTATTATGTAATTCAGTGATGCATTATAACACGTCGTTAGCTATTCCATGTCAACCTTTCATCCGTCATAGCTGTTTTGCGTCATTTTAATTACAAATTGTCAGTATGTGTACATAGAAGTGGGATATTATGGGATAATATTACTAGCGCGAACTGAAATTTGTTTTATACTCGGTGTCGGGTAGACCACGTCTTCACGGTCACATTGTCAGTAGCTCAACATCTTTTGTAGTAGATCTCGACGGCCTCGTTGTACAGTTTGCCGAAGATCTGACCTGAGGAACGTAGCTGCTATGTCTGTTATAAAACAAATCTCTCGTATAATACGAGCGACGCAATGTTTGTTCTTTTCTCTGAATTCCTAACATAATTAATCGCTGGGTTTGGCCACTGTACACCCAGTAAACACTGCCACAGTGAGAACAACAAATTGAGTGTACAAAAGGCTATATTTTGTTTTCCATGGGTCACTTACTCACGAAAAAGTCGTAGGATCGTAAGGGACCTTTAAATCTGAGTCAAGACTGAGATTAATAGTTATTTACTTCCCCTAATGAGTGGCAAAAATCACAGTAAAGTTAACAGAGAGCAAAGTTCCTCAAAACGCAAATCAAATTACAAAATGAGTCTCACACTGTGGGGAGGTATCAAAAAGTGTGTAAGACTATATGCAGAAAGAGCAACAAGATCTCTTCATATGGGCAGCTCACAAAATCAAAGTTAATGGAAGATAAAGATGCTTCAAATTATAGGCAAATTAAGCAATGTAAGTTCCGTAGCAAAGTAAGGAAACCAGCTGCTGATGTAGATCGCGCTGCGCAATTTGAGACGCTTACGTTCCTCTATATCAATTAGCGTGCACCGGTCAGCACCTGACGGCGCCCAAGAACGACTCCCTCTCAGTGACGGACCGGAGACGAATGCCAGAGTTTAAGTCCACAGCCCTCTACTCTTTTCTTTCAAAAAAATCTACAGGGGCGGGGAACCTTTCCTTACGAGGTGCATTCAAGTTCTAAGGCCTCCGATTTTTTTTCTCCGGACTGGAAAGAGATAGAAACATGCGCATTGTTTTAAAATGAGGCCGTGTTCATTGTCAATACGTCCCAGAGATGGCAGCACCGTACGGCAGATGGAATTTTACCGCCAGCGGCGAGAATGAGAACTGTTTTAAATACTTAAAATGGCGACGTTTTCCTTACTTGAACAGCGTGCAATCATTCGTTTTCTGAATTTGCGTGGTGTGAAACCAATCGAAATTCATCGACAGTTGAAGGAGACATGTGGTGATGGAGTTATGGATGTGTGGAAAGTGCATTCGTGGGTGCGACTGTTTAATGAAGGCAGAACATCGTGTGACAACAAACCGAAAAGACCTCAGGCTCGCACAAACCGGTCTGACGACATGATCGAGAAAGTGGAGAGAATTGTTTTGGGGGATCGCCGAATGACTGTTGAACAGATCGCCTCCAGAGTTGGCATTTCTGTGGGTTCTGTACACACAATCCTGCATGACGACCTGAAAATGCGAAAAGTGTCATCCAGGTGGGTGTCACGAATGCTGACGGACGACCACATGGCTGCCCGTGTGGCATGTTGCCAAGCAATGTTGACGCGCAACGACAGCATGAATGGGACTTCCTTTTCGTCGGTTGTGACAATGGATGAGACGTGGATGCCATTTTTCAATCCAGAAACAAAGCGCCAGTCAGCTCAATGGAAGCACACAGATTCACCGCCACCAAAAAAATTTCGGGTAACCGCCAGTGCTGAAAAAATGATGGTGTCCATGTTCTAGGACAGCGAGGGCGTAATCCTTACCCATTGCGTTCCAAAGGGCACTACGGTAACAGGTGCATCCTACGAAAATGTTTTGAAGAACAAATTCCTTCCTGCACTGCAACAAAACCGTCCGGGAAGGGCTGTGCGTGTGCTGCTTCACCAAGACAACGCACCCGCACATCGAGCTAACGTTACGCAACAGTTTCTTCGTGATAACAACTTTGAAGTGATTCCTCATGCTCCCTACTCACCTGAGCTGGCTCCTACTGACTTTTGGCTTTTTCCAACAATGAAAGACACTCTCCGTGGCCGCACATTCACCAGCCGTGCTGCTATTGCCGAAGCGATTTTCTAGTGGTCAAAACAGACTCCTAAAGAAGCCTTCGCCGCTGCCATGGAATCATGGCGTCAGCGTTGTGAAAAATGTGTACGTCTGCAGGGCGATTACGCCGAGAAGTAACGCCAATTTCATCGATTTCGGGTGAGTAGTTAATTAGAAAAAAAATCGGAGGCCTTAGAACTTGAATGCACCTCGTACATAGCCTACCATGCCTGGGAACAACACGAAACACAAGCAACAATAATGGTCTCAGGCGGATGTTCTACCTGTCACAGAGAGTTGCAAATCAAATCGTTTGCATACCCGCCGATCGTGAGTGTGCTATCCGACCACGACATTATTGCGCTTGGCCTCCCGTGGCCATTATAGGAAACACGCGGTGACGTTACAGTAAATAAGAGCAGTGGTGAGTAACAAAAGCGCATAACACTAAATGATTTTAGGACAGTTGTGCACATAGTATCAAGTGTGTGCTGGCATACAGCGGTCGGCACTAGGAAACATTGTATACAAGGCGCTAAATTAGGCGCACCTAAGACAAGAGAAGACCAAGACACAGCCCCAGGATACGCGCCAATAACGCCCCCTGGGCAGCGTGCGTATAGGATGCCACCACCGACCGAGCTGTCTCAGTCTGTCTATCTCAGTACCTCAGTACGTCGCATCGGGACTCAGTTCGCGTTGTCCCTCAATACGTAGCACTGTGCTCTAGTCTTCCACAGTGATAGTCGTCGCCTCGCACCTTATCTAGCTGTGAGGGAATGTTAGTCATTGTATATAGTTGTGACATGGACACGGACAAGATTCAAGAATTAGTACTTGTTATTTGATTGCTGTTAACCGCAGAACCACAGATTGCACATCATTGAAGTTAAGTTCTCAATTGGTTCCTGGAATAAAGTGTATTTTAACCATGTGTGCATTTTCTGTGGTAGTGAGAGGAAATTTTACTAAATCGAATAAATGAAAAGATAGAAAAGGAGCTGCGTGAAGAACAGCATGGGTTTAGGAAAGGAAGAAGCACGATCGACCTGATATTTTCTATCCGTCAACTGATGGAAAAAAGTTGGGAGTATAACAAAAGGGTGATAATGGTTTTTATAGACATAGAAAAGGCATATGACTCAGTTGACAGGGAAAGAGTCTGGGAAGAAATGAAGAAGATGAATATAGAAGATGGATACATTAATGTTATAAAGGGGGGCAATGTACAGAGGACACAATTGTAGAATTAGAACACCATTGGGGAACTCTGAATACTTCGAAATAAGACAAGGACTTAAGCAAGGAAGTATTCTATCTCCTGCACTTTTTAATGTTGTGATGGAGGGAATGAATAGGGCAGTTAAAGATATAGTAAAAGAAAAAGACAAAAAGGTGATTTTTGCAGATGATATGGTAATATGGGGTGATAAAGAGGTAGATGTACAGGTACAGCTTGATGTGTGGAAGGAAATAATGAAAAGGTATGGATCAAAAATAAATAAAGATAAGAGTGAAGTAATGGTATTTGGAAAAGAGAAAGGAGTCAACAGAAATATTACTTTGAATGGAGAACCCCTCAAAGTGGTAGAAAGTTTTACTTATTTAGGGAGTGAAATATCTAGGGATGGAAGAATAACGAACGAAACTAATAGGAGGTTACAGAAGGGGGGCAATTTCTATCAAACAATAAAACACCTGACTTGGAATAATGAAGTTTCAGAAAGAGCAAAACTCCTTATGTATAAGAATTATTACATCCCTATTGTCACCTATGGTGCAGAAACATGGACATTGACAGAAAGGGGCTGGAGCAGACTGCAAGCAGGGGAAATGAAATTTCTCAGACCAGTTAAGGGAAGAACAGGAATGGACAGAGTAAGGAATGTAGAGATTAGAAAGGCCCTCAAACAAGAAAGTATGAGTGAAGAAATTGAAAGAAAGAGATTAAGATGGTATGGGCATGTTAAGAGGATGCATGGGCTGAGACTCCCCAAAATTATGGAAGAACTAAAGATGGGTGGGAAAAGACCTAGAGGGCGCCCAAGAACACGGTGGAAAATGGGAGTGAGAATATCTGTAGAAAGGAGAGGTGTGACCTGGCAGCAAGTGGAGGAAGAAAATTGGTGGGAGGACTCATCAGCACCCAGACCCGGCAGTAGTTGGAGCGGGATTCGGATATAGATAGATAGTGAGAGGAAACCGGTCACCCACCTATCATACCACCCTCTCCTCATCCAGCCAGCAACCTCAAATCATTACAACAAAATGGTTCAGTTTGTCCTCGTAAAATGTCACGATAAGAACTCACGTTAAGCCGACCGAAGCTCATTCCTAGATGCAACAATATTGTGGTCAACTAATATGTGCACGAACTTACACTAATATCTGAAAGTGTATTTTGAGTGCTTCACTTTTATCAGGCAGTGTATCCCATTGTTAACAAACTACCACCTCGGATGCATGGAAAGTTATGCGGAATCTGGAGTAAGAAGTGAGTGTGAGAACGTTTAAAAATCTCGTGGTTTTTGCCCAGGGAAACGTACTTAGCAAAGAAATAGCCGTGATGGCGATGCCGAGCTTTCACCCTTCCGTGCTGAGCCGGGTTGTGTGCTGTTCCGGTGGTGAACCACCTGCCATATGAGAAACCAGCGCCGGAAATGACGTGAAGCTGCACAGTTCCGGTTTGGCAAGCCGCCCGCGCGCCTCCCACACCAAGGCTCCCCTCTCCACGACATCCACCACGCGGTTTGGAGGGAACGGCTAATGGCTGGTGAATGATTAATTCGGCCCGCTGCTTTCCTAAATAACGCTTCACGCCCATTTTTTCCCTTTCTGAAAATGCAGGAAAACTTTTTCGTTTTGGAGCTTCACGTTTAAAATCGTCTGCAATTTTTCTGAGATTCTTTATTCCCTAAATCTGACAGTTTACTTATGATATAAATTCTTACATCGGACAGATTTATATGAAATTTAAGTTGGGCTGCTTAATAAATATTGACATTTTAGTAGAACAGATTTATATCTACATCTGTTGACATACAGTGGAAACCTCTGCGAAGTTTGACAGAGGGTAGTTCGCACTGATGGCTTGTTAGGATTTCTTCCTGTTCCAGTCACTTATGAAACGCGAAAAGAACGACTGCATGAATGCCTACTTATGCGCTTTATTAAGTCTCGTCTTCCCGGTCCCTATGGGGGAATGTTCAGCTACTAAGGTAAATAGATACATATGTTTCTAAAACAGACGCTTTGTAAAAGCACTTTCACGGCTTATTATTCCGTTTCTCCTGTGTGAAGTTCTAGTTGGCGTACCTACTGACTCAACTTTCTCAATAATTCCTTGTGGCGTGGGCAAGGAGCCCGAGAGCCAGCGGGCGGGGAGGGGGGGAAGGGGGGGGGGCAGGGCGACATAGGAACTTCTAAGGCTAACTGGCACTTTTAGCAATGTACCAGTCGATTCGCTACTAGTCACCTAGGGGACGCAATACTTTGATATCTTTGTCAGATATCTAGCCACCCTTTACTGGCAAAAAGAAAATGTGTCGTGAAAAGATTTGAAAGAATATCCAGCAGTAGAACTTCAAAAATCCAGCTTTTAAGAACATGTCAAACTGTTTGGTTTTTCATTTTACTGTAGTTAAGAAGTATTGTTCCGACGACGACCGTAAAAGGCTCTGTTAGTTGCGCACTCGTCTGCGTATTGATGAGGAGATTATTGTAACACATTTTCAGGTGTTGATATAAAAAATATTAATACAGCTTCATGATGTTTGTGAAGATTGTGTCACTCTTAAAATACTCCTTTACTGTGTTTCCCCTTATCTACATTGCTTTTGCTTTTTCATACTGTTTGTTCTTACATTGGACTCCAAAAGTTATACATAATCTCGAGAAAGAGAGAGAAAGAGAGAGAGAGAGAGAGAGAGAGAAATGGGGTATGAAGTCACTCCAGATAAACGCCTAGGGTCCCACACAAATAGGAATCATGCTGTCTGTATAGGGAAGAAGCAGTCCTTACTTCAAGTGATTTAAAGATTATGAAAAGTTGTATTCAATAATAATAACGACTCAGTCATGTTTGACCATGTTTTTTGGTGAGCAGATTGAATTCTTTTGCTGTCACATTGTTTGACTCCATAAAGCCCCTGTATGGAGGGTAGAATCCTCGAAAGGTTTGAAGGATCACACACAAATCGTACCATTACTAACGTGGAACGTACGGCACAAGTGTCGTTTGGAAACCTTCGTGAGATCCTGACTGACAGCAACGCTTTTTGTACTATGCATGTACAAGGAAGATCAAAATTAGTGAGTCCATACCAGTAGATTTATCTGGTCTCAACTGCACGATAATAACAAGTAATATCTGTAAGAAAACTGTTTGCCGATATTGCAGCGGCCTCAGGAGCTGAAGTGTCCCGACGAACTGTGAGAGTAAGGTTCAGCGCAAGTATCCACACGCCAGCTGTCCGGAATTAAGTGTTCGTAAGCACCAGTGCAGGTACGGGTCGACTGACTGTTCGTCCTGCTACTTCGACTTTGGCTATCAAATATTGGGGAAATGTGGTCTTAGCAGCCACGCTCCCATCTCAGCAAATTACGAGTGTTCAAATGGTTCAAATGGCTCTGAGCACTATGGGACTTAACATCTGAGGTCATCAGTCCCCTAGACTTAGAACTACTTAAACCTACTCTGCCTCGTGATAACTGGGTGTTGTGTGATGTCCTTAGGTTAGTTAGGTTTAAGTAGTTCTAAGTTCTAGGGGACTGATGACCATAGCTGTTAAGTCCCATAGTGCTCAGAGCCATTTGAACCATTTGAACTTAAACCTAACTAACCTAAGGACATCACACACATCCATGCCCGAGGCAGGATTCGAACCTGCGACCGCAGCAGCAGTGCGGTTCCGGACTGAAGCGTCAGAACCGCTCGGCCACAACGGCCGGCTAACGATTGTTCATGCAAACTAATGAACACTTTTACGCCACGACATTTACCCTCAGAAAGTGAATGTCATCCGATGATAAAGCGATCGACCTTTTAACGAAGGAGAGGGAAAGCTCACACAAAGCGGGACGAAGACAAGGATACTTACATGAAGTAACAGTTCAGTATTGACAACGTGCATGAAACTATTAAACATATGCAACCCGATCTTCAACCCATACATCTTTCAGGCCCGATTTGTGCAGGAACAAATATCTTTATCGTCTCTTAGCTGCTTTGCCTAATAACCTATAAAAATTTAGCCCTTGTGGGGAATGAAATAATCACCAGTCACACACTCTCAATAGCTGAATATCTCGGAGTAATTGCATCAGCTTCAACGAACTTTGTTTTCTGAAAGCATTAATCAAACAAAAAAGTTCAACACGGAATGCCTGTGCGATATAACACTGAATTCAAGGCTAGCTAAAGCAAGAAGCACAGCACCTGATGAAAGTACATGAAAATTCTAACAGGGACGCAAATACACATGACTGAAATTGGTAACACAAGGAAAGGTGTGAGGTAATGAACGCACAAAATCTAAATGCAATAAATAAAAAAGATAATTTACCAGTAGGTTAGTAGTACAATTTCGTCAGGGTGGAGACTGGTAAACATCAGTTGAGAAATGGTAATATTCTTTCCCAAGCACATCTGAGATTCACAAGAGATGTATTTCACATCCTCTGAAAATCTCGAACTGAATGTAAAATGCTAGTTCTAAGTCACTCGAGCTTACAGATCTCTAATATGGAGACAGATATAGATCAATACGTGTCAAGGAAAAGACGAACAAAGACACTACATTCTGCAAGTGAAATCTGCACACAAAAACATTTTATATGAAAATGATAGTATGCTTGCAGCTGGCTGCGATCCGAACATATCACCGTTGTCTGCTGGTCAAATGCCTTCATACTCACGGTAGACGACACTACCGCCAAACTGGTTGCTCCAGCGTACTGCCCTGGATCACGAAGAAGGAAGAAGTAGTTCTCTCTCGCAAAGCGCCATTGAACAGAAGGGAATCCTGCAGCCTAGCGTTCTCATTTGCCGCAGCTAGACAATGCCCTTAGCTCGCGGTAAGAAAGACCTGCGGTTTTCGGTTGGCAACGATACCTCTTTCTAGCAGAAAGAGTCGACGCGTGACTGAATGTCTGTCATGATGATGATGATGATGATGATTGGTTTTTGGGGCGCTCAACTGCGCGGTCATCAGCGCCCGTACAAAGTCCAAATTTTTGCAGTCCAGGCGTTTACGCAGTCCAGTCTTGCCACTGTCACGAATGATGATGATGATGATGATGATGATGATGATGAAATGATGAGTACAACACAAACACCCAGTCCCCGGCCAGAGAAAATCCCCGACCCGGCCGGGAATTGAACCCGGGACCCGCGTAGCAATGCTAGCCACTAGACCACGAGCTGCGGACGACTGTATGTGATCAAACAAGTGACAGACGTCCAGCATATACCAACTCTGCGATAAATGTAAGGCGCTCGTTCCCAAAATGGGCGTCTTTCACAGAGGAATTTCATTTCAAATCGTAGAATGATTATCGTCGCACAACATGTGGCTTTAGCAGAAAATTGTGGCTATTAAAATCAGTGAACCTTAGTGCAATGGATACAGTTTAACGGCATTTGAGTTTGGTATGAGTAGGCGTCATGCTGGTGAGCGTAGAGAGCTTCACATCTTAGTTGGTGACCGGAAGAATGACAGCTGTCACCTGTCACCTAGACCAACTTTCGGAGGGTTTAAAACAAGAAAGGATCATCTACTTCTACATCTAAAGCTACATGATTATTCCGCAGTTCACAATTAGGTGCCTGGCAGGGGGGGGGGGGGTCCTTGAACCACCTTTAAACCTTTCAGACCCACTAGCTACAATTGTGTACTTTAATTTTTCCTTTGTTTTAGCTGCAACAGAAATATTTTTCATCAAGGAAAACTCATATACACACGTGTGAGTGTTCAGTTTTTTCACCATGCACAAGCGCTATCACTTGTCGAGCATCACAATAAAAATATCAACAAGTGAATGTACTAGTGTGCAGCAGCTTGTGGCCACCAGAGTACATGAAAATGGTTGATTAATTATATTTCACTGTATAAACGAATGTTGTTATTGTTCTTTTGCATGGCAATTATTAACTGATCAGATACTTTATTAGAACAGTGAATATCTCAAAATTAATTATTTTGGCCCACAAAATGAAGCCAAGGGTGCAAAGTATATTTTTAAAATGAGTACACACAGTTGTATAAATCTGGCTTTTAAAATGACTAACAAGTCACCTATGAGCATTAGAGTATAAATAAAAATTTTCCTTCTTCCAGAAAAAATTCAGGTCTGAAAGAGATAAACTATTTCTCTATCTTTCCAGTCTCGGACAGCGCGCGGGAAAAACGAACATTTAAATCTCTCCATGCGAGCTCTGATTTCTCTTATTTTATCACGATGATCATTTCCCCCTATGCAGGTGCGTGCCAACAAAATATTTTCACATTTCGAGGAGAAAGTTGGTGATTGAAATTTCACGAGAAGGTCGTGCCGCAGCGAAAAATGGTTCAAATGGCTCTGAGCACTATGGGACTCAACTGCTGAGGTCATTAGTCCCCTAGAACTTAGAACTAGTTAAACCTAACTAACCTAAGGACATCACAAACATCCATGCCCGAGGCAGGATTCGAACCTGCGACCGTAGCGGTCTTGCGGTTCCGGACTGCAGCGCCTTTAACCGCACGGCCACTTCGGCCGGCGCGCAGCGAAAAACGCCTTTTTTAATGACTGCCACTCCAATTCGTGTGTCATATCATTGACACTCTCTCCCCTATTTCGCAGTAACACAGAATGAGCTGCCGTTCTTTGAACTTTTTCGATGTCGTCCGTCAATGCTATCTGATGCGGATCCCACACGTCACGGCAATACTCCAGAAGAGGACTGACAGACGTAGTTTAAACAGTCTCTTTAGCAAATCTGTTACAATTCCTAAGTGTTCTGCCAATAAATCGCAGTCTTCGATTTGCTTTTCTCATAACATTATTGTATGTGACCGTTCCAGTTCAAGTTGTTCGTAATTGTAATCGTAAGTATTTGGCTGAGTTTACAGCCTTTAGATGTGTGTGATTTATCGCGTGACTGAAATTTAGCAGATTCCTTTTAGTGCTTATGTGGATGAGATCCCATTTTTCATTACTTGGAGTCAATTGCCACTTTTTGCATCACACAGATATCTTGTCTAAATCATTTTGAAATTCGTTTTGATCGCCTGATGACTTTACAAGACGGTAATCTGCAAAAATACTAAGAGGACTGCTCAGATTGTCTCCTCAATCGTTTAATCAGATCAGGAACAACAGGGGGCCTTATAACAATTTCCTACGAAACGCGAGATATTACTTTTGTTCTAGTGACAATTTTATAGTATCTATTATCACTACTTGTTCGCTCCGATAGCTGAGTGGTCAGCGCGGCGGTCTGTCACACCAAGGGGCCCGGGTTCGATTCCCGGCTGGGTCGGAGATTTTCTCCGCTCAGGGACTGGGTGTTGTGTTGTTCTCATTATCATTTGATCATCATCCGTGGAAGGCAACGGGAAACCGCCACTGGAATCACTTCCCTAGCCGCTCATGCAGTGGACCTCTCTGACGGGGCTTCCCCTATGACCAGACCTGCCGGAAGGCAGACCACAAAGTTTAAGTTGTCACTACGTTTGTATTCCCTAATTTTAATACATCACTGTTATCACTATCCATTTGACAGGCACTCCTGTATAAAGGCATTCCATGCATTCTGATCTTCAATGACACGTGACCGAGCGGTTCTAGGCGCTTCAGTCCGGAAGTGTGCTCCCTGCCGCCGTTGGATAAGCAGCTGCAGCAGCAAGTCGTATACTCCTAGCTCACTCATTTGTTACATAGTTTAATTCTTAATTTCTTTGCGTGTTTTTGGTACTTGTATTGTTTAATTCATAAATTTCGGGCGTATTATAGTATTTGAGAGTTGTAGCATCGCGTTTTAGTACCTGAATAGTGTAAATTCGCGTAGTCGTTTGTCTTCTGTTTTTGTTTTGAACGGCCAGTGTCGGTTGGTCACAGTCAGTGTGCTCCCTGCCGCCGTTGGATAAGCAGCTGCAGCAGCAAGTCGTATACTCCTAGCTCACTCATTTGTTACATAGTTTAATTCTTAATTTCTTTGCGTGTTTTTGGTACTTGCATTGTTTAATTCATAAATTTCGGGCGTATTATAGTATTTGAGCGTTGCAGCATCGCGTTTTAGTACCTGAATAGCGTAAAATCGCGTAGTCTACTTCCGCCGCCGAGCAGTGTGTCAGCAGTGCGCAAGTAGCAGCATTACTGCATTTACTAGGCAATCTTGTATTTTAATAACCGTTTAAATTTTGTCGATTTATTTGCGCTCTCTGTAGATTAGTTCAGACATTCTCTGCACAACAGTTTTTAGCATGGATAGGGACTGCAACTGCTGTGTTCGGATGCAGGCTGAGTTGGCATCCCTTCGCTCCCAGCTTCAGGCAGTGTTGGCTTCGGTCACACAGCTTGAGGCTGTTGCCAATGGGCATCACTGTGGGGGTCCGGATGGGGGTTTGTCGGGGACGGCCAGCTCGTCCCACGCATCCCCCGATCGGACTAAGACTGTGGTTGCCCGGGATACTGCCCGCATTGAGGCTGATCCCTCACCTGTGGTAGAGTGGGAGGTCGTCTCAAGGTGTGGCAGGGGGCGAAAGACATTCCGGAGGGCTGAACGGAAGGCCTCTCCAGTTTGTCTGACGAACCGGTTTCAGGCTCTGTCTCAGGCTGATACTGATCTATGGCCGACATGGCTGCTTGTCCTGTTCCAGAGGTTGCCCCTCAGTCTGCAAGATCCGGGCGGTCGCAGAGGGTGGGCTTACTGGTAGTTGGGAGCTCCAACGTCAGGCGCGTAATGGGGCCCCTTAGGGAAATGGCAGCAAGAGAGGGGAAGAAAACCACTGTGCACTCCGTGTGCATACCGGGGGGAGTCATTCCAGATGTGGAAAGGGTCCTTCCAGATGCCATGAAGGGTACAGAGTGCACCCATCTGCAGGTGGTCGCTCATGTCGGCACCAAAGATGTGTGTCACTATGGATCGGAGGAAATCTTCTCTGGCATCCGGCGGCTATCTGATTTGGTGAAGACTGCCAGTCTCGCTAGCGGGATGAAAGCAGAGCTCACCATCTGCAGCATCGTCGACAGGACTGACTGCGGACCTTTGTTACAGAGCCGAGTGGAGGGTCTGAATCAGAGGCTGAGACGGTTCTGCGACCATGTGGGCTGCGGATTCCTCGACTTGCGCCATAGGGTGGTGGGGTTTCGGGTTCCGCCGGATAGGTCAGGAGTCCACTACACGCAACAAGCGGCTACACGGATAGCAGGGGTTGTGTGGCGTGGGCTGGGCGGTTTTTTACGTTAGATGGCCTTGGGCAAGTACAGAAAGGGCAACAGCCTCAATGGGTGCGGGGCAAAGTCAGGACATGCGGGGACCAAGCAGCAATCGGTATTGTAATTGTCAACTGTCGAAGCTGCGTTGGTAAAGTACCAGAACTTCAAGCGCTGATAGAAAGCACCGAAGCTGAAATCGTTATAGGTACAGAAAGCTGGCTGAAGCCAGAGATAAATTCTGCCGAAATTTTTACAAAGGTACAGACGGTGTTTAGAAAGGATAGATTGCATGCAACCGGTGGTGGAGTGTTCGTCGCGGTTAGTAGTAGTTTATCCTGTAGTGAAGTAGAAGTGGATAGTTCCTGTGAATTATTATGGGTGGAGGTTACACTCAACAACCGAGCTAGGTTAATAATTGGCTCCTTTTACCGACCTCCCGACTCAGCAGCATTAGTGGCAGAACAACTGAGAGAAAATTTGGAATACATTTCACATAAATTTTCTCAGCATGTTATAGTCTTAGGTGGAGATTTCAATTTACCAGATAGAGACTGGGACACTCAGATGTTTAGGACAGGTGGTAGGGACAGAGCATCGAGTGACATTATACTGAGTGCACTATCCGAAAATTACCTCGAGCAATTAAACAGAGAACCGACTCGTGGAGATAACATCTTGGACCTACTGATAACAAACAGACCCGGACTTTTCGACTCTGTATGTGCAGAACAGGGAATCAGTGATCATAAGGCCGTTGCAGCATCCCTGAATACGGAAGTTAATAGGAATATAAAAAAAGGGAGGAAGGTTTATCTGTTAGCAAGAGTAATAGAAGGCAGATTTCAGACTACCTAACAGATCAAAACGAAAATTTCTGTTCCGACACTGACAATGTTGAGTGTTTATGGAAAAAGTTCAAGACAATCGTAAAATGCGTTTTAGACAGGTACGTGCCGAGTAAAACTGTGAGGGACGGGAAAAACCCACCGTGGTACAACAACAAAGTTAGGAAACTAATGCGAAAGCAAAGAGAGCTTCACTCCAAGTTTAAACGCAGCCAAAACCTCTCAGACAAACAGAAGCTAAACGATGTCAAAGTTAGCGTAAGGAAGGCTATGCGTGAAGCATTCAGTGAATTCGAAAGTAAAATTCTATGTACAGACTTGACAGAAAATCCTAGGAAGTTCTGGTCTTACGTTAAATCAGTAAGTGGCTCGAAACAGCATATCCAGACACTCCGGGATGATGATGGCATTGAAACAGAGGATGACACGCGTAAAGCTGAAATACTAAACACCTTTTTACAAAGCTGTTTCACAGAGGAAGACCGCACTGCAGTTCCTTCTCTAAATCCTCGCACAAACGAAAAAAATGGCTGACATCGAAATAAGTGTCCAAGGAATAGAAAAGCAACTGGAATCACTCAACAGAGGAAAGTCCACTGGACCTGACGGGATAACAATTCGATTCTACACAGAGTACGCGAAAGAACTTGCCCCCCTTCTAACAGCCGTGTACCGCAAGTCTCTAGAGGAACGGAGGGTTCCAAATGATTGGAAAAGAGCACAGGTAGTCCCAGTCTTCAAGAAGGGTCGTCGAGCAGATGCGCAAAACTGACGTCGATCTGTTGTAGAATTTTAGAACATGTTTTTTGCTCGAGTATCATGTCGTTTTTGGAAACCCAGAATCTACTATGTAGGAATCAATATGGATTCCGGAAACAGCGATCGTGTGAGACCCAACTCGCTTTATTTGTTCATGAGACCCAGAAAATATTAGATACAGGCTCCCAGGTAGATGCTATTTTTCTTGACTTCCGGAAAGCGTTCGATACAGTTCCGCACTGTCGCCTGATAAACAAAGTAAGAGCCTACGGAATATCAGACCAGCTGTGTGGCTGGATTGAAGAGTTTTTAGCAAACAGAACACAGCATGTTGTTATCAATTGAGAGACGTCTACAGACGTTAAAGTAACCTCTGGCGTGCCACAGGGGAGTGTTATGGGACCATTGCTTTTCACAATATATATAAATGACCTGGTAGATAGTGTCGGAAGTTCCATGCGGCTTTTCGCGGATGATGCTGTAGTATACAGAGAAGTTGCAGCATTAGAAAATTGTAGCGAAATGCAGGAAGATCTGCAGCGGATAGGCACTTGGTGCAGGGAGTGGCAACTGTCCCTTAACATAGACAAATGTAATGTATTGCGATTACATAGAAAGAAGGATCCGTTATTGTATGATTATATGATAGCGAAACAAACACTGGTAGCAGTTACTTCTGTAAAATATCTGGGAGTATGCGTGCGGAACGATTTGAAGTGGAATGATCATATAAAATTAACTGTTGGTAAGGCGGGTGTCAGGTTGAGATTCATTGGGAGAGTGCTTAGAAAATGTAGTCCATCAACAAAGGAGGTGGCCTACAAAACACTCGTTCAACCTATACTTGAGTATTGCTCATCAGTGTGGGATCCGTACCAGATCGGGTTGACGGAGGAGATACAGAAGATCCAAAGAAGAGCGGCGCGTTTCGTCACAGGGTTATTTGGTAACCGTGATAGCGTTACGGAGATGTTTAATAAACTCAAGTGGCAGACTCTGCAAGAGAGGCGCTCTGCATCGCGGTGTAGCTTGCTCGCCAGGTTTCGAGAGGGTGCGTTTCTGGATGAGGTATCGAATATATTGCTTCCCCCTACTTATACCTCCCGAGGAGATCACGAATGTAAAATTAGATTAGAGCGCGCACGGAGGCTTTCAGACAGTCGTTCTTCCCGCGAACCATACGCGACTGGAACAGGAAAGGGAGGTAATGACAGTGGCAAGTAAAGTGCCCTCCGCCACACACCGTTGGGTGGCTTGCGGAGTATAAATGTAGATGTAGATGTAGATGTAGAACCGCGCGACCGCTACGGTCGCAGGTTCGAATCCTGCCTCGGGCTTGGATGTGTGTGATGTCCTTAGGTTAGTTAGGTTTAAGTAGTTCTAAGTTCTAGGGGACTGACGACCTGAGATGTTATGTCCCATAGTGCTCATAGCCATTTGAACCATTTTTTAATGACACTCATCATTACCGCTCGTGTACGTTTTCCAATGCTGCCCACCCACCTTAAATCAGGTCGTCGTCTCGGACTTTCCAGCAAACTTCCTCATTCCAGCCTTTCCCTGGATACGTGTGTCGCTCATTTGCTTCCCATTTCATTTGCAGTCATAATTACCTCTTCCTTGATACATTTCTCTGTTTCTCACGTCTCTCCTGCTTATTCGCAACATGCATCTCTCCACTGGGTGCTGAACAACCCTCAGTTTCTGAATAATTTTTGTGGTGTCACTGCTAGACACCACACTTGCTAGGTGGTAACTTAAATCGGCCGCGGTCCTGTAGTACATGTCGGACCCGCGTGTCGCCACTGTGTAATCGCAATCCTAGCGCCACCACATGGCAGGTCACAAGACACGGACTTGACCTCGCCCCAGTTGTACGGACGACATAGCTTGCGACAAGACGTATCACGTCTTCCTCTCATTTGCCGAGAGACAGATTAAATAGCCTTCAGCTAGTCCATCGCTACTACCTAGCAAGGCGCCATGTGTATCATTGCTAATTGCTTACTACTATGCAAGAGATGTATTTCAACAAGAACAAGACTACATTAAAGTTAAGTATATTAAAATCTCTCTTCTTTTCTTTATAGTTTTTCATCCAGTCTCCTGTTTCAGAATTTACGCCCGTCTGCGTTAGTTTCGCGTGCACCTAGCCACTCATTGTGTCGAGACCTTAGGGAATCGACACAACAATATTTTGGCGCCGAGGAGTGGTGCCGCGCCCACGTTGCAGTCTTTGTGTTATACTTGCTCTAATTTGCTTGTGTCATGGCTTCGCCGCATTCTCCAGATGTACTGTCCGAATTTTTTCGCTTGCAGAATCAGCAGACGCAGGCGTTATTGGAAGCCCTTGGACAGCTCGTCCAGGGTCAACGTGCGCTGCAAACCGATGCGGCGGCAGCCGCTTCTTCGCTACCGCAGCCACACAACGCTGTCGCACCGCCATTTAGGCCCTTTGAGGCCACCACCGAAAGCTGGACTGAGTGGGCCGATCAGTTCAACTTCCACCTCACTGCTTATGGAATTCAAGGTAAAGAGCGGCAGCCGTTTTTGCTTTCTTGTGTCGGTGTGTCTACCTACCGTGTGATAGTGAAATTGTTTCCCCGACGCGACGTAGCAACTCTGACCTACGAGGAAATTTTGTCGGCTTTAGATGCCTATTTCAAAGAAACAGTTAATGTTGTTGCAAAACGGTATACGTTTTTTCGTACAAAACGTACGGCCGGTCAGACTAACAGGGAGTGGGTAGCAACTTTGCAAGGACTTACTAGAGACTGCGCGTTTGCCTGTGAATGTGGCCTCCCATATTCAGATACTATGGTGCGTGATGCAATTGCACAGAACGTTTCTGATGTTCGCATAAAGGTACAGATTTTGAAGCTAGTTAATCCCTCCCTGCAACAAGTGATAGACATATTGGACAGGCAAGACACACTTGACTTTGCTCAGGCATCATTTGAAACTTCGCCAGCAGTGTGTCACATTAATCGGCCCGCCCGGCCTGCTGCACGGGACGCTAAGCGGCCCTCGCGCCCGACTTCGCAGCGGCCGCCTAGCTTGCAACCACGTGCGCCGCGTAAGCAAGCAACTGCAGTGAAATCTTGCCCGCGGTGTGCAACTAGACATTCGCGTGAAAATTGCCCGTCACGCCAAGCTATTTGCTTTTACTGTCACAAGAAAGGACATGTACAAAGTGTTTGCCGGAAAAAGTTAAGATCAGACAATCACGCAAATTCCAGGCCCTTTGCTTCGCGCCGGAATCGAACCCAGGACAATCAGGCTCGTGGACCTTCGCCCATGGACATTCATGTGGTTCATTCCCACCTGTCCAGTGACACTTTAGCTAACAGTGACTGTGTTCGTCCCACCCAAAGTGTGCGTCGACGTCGCCGGAAATCCCGTAAAGTTGCAAGTGCTTCTGGACCTGTATCAGTTCAAATTGCACGTGACAGTCGCTCTTGTCGTCAACAAGACAATAAACTTTTTGTGGACTTAGACTTTGCAGGAAAAGTGATACCATTCCAGCTCGATACCGGAGCTGCAGTTTCATTGCTTAATCACGACACGTACAAACAACTGGGCCAACCGCCATTGCGTGCCGCAAATGTTACGTTAACTAGTTACTCAGGACAGCATATACCTGTGTTAGGACAGTGCAGCCTTATTGCAACATACAAGGGACAGACAAAACTTGTGTCATTTTACGTTCTTCGTTCCTCTAGTGCAGTGAACTTGTTTGGTTTAGATTTGTTTCAATTGTTTAATTTGTCTATTGTAAATCAGGTCCTATCTGTGAATCAGACTGTGCCTTCCGCCAGCGTTTCTAGTCTTTGTGAAGAATTTGCAGACATTTTTGCACCGGGCCTTGGTTGCGCTAAGAACTATGAAGCGCATTTGGCACTGAAAGACAACGCGCAACCGAAATTTTTCAGAGCGCGCAATGTTCCCCACGCATTGCGTGATGAGGTCGCACGAACATTAGCCGAATTAGAATCTCAAGGTGTCATTGAACGAGTGCAGGCTTCTCTCTGGGCCTCGCCCTTAGTAATTTTGCCCAAACCTTCCGGAAAATTGAGACTTTGCGTGGACTTCAAGGCAACTGTGAATCCACAACTTGTGACTGCTACTTTTCCTTTGCCCCGCCCGGAAGATCTTTTTGACAAACTGTGCCCGGGAAAATATTTTTCAAAATTGGACCTAGCAGATGCGTACTTGCAAATACCTGTGGACGCAGAATCCCAGCGCGTCTTAGTGGTAAACACGCATCTTGGCTTGTATCGCTTCAAAAGACTGCCATTCGGGTGTGCATCCGCCCCTGCTTTGTTTCAGCAATATTTACAAACTATTTGTGCGTCGGTCCCTACTGCTGCGAACTATCTGGACGATATTGTGATCTCAGGAAAGACAGAAGCCGAACATTTGCAGAATCTCCGGACCTTATTTCAGGTCTTGCGTCAGAATGGTCTTCGCTTGAGGAAGGACAAATGTGTGTTTTTTGCTCGTGACTTACCGTACCTGGGCCATGTCCTTAACGCCCAAGGTATACATCCGAGTCCAGAGCACCTTCGTGCCATTCAGGACTTGCCGTCACCGCAGAACTTAAAACAGCTACAGAGTGTGCTGGGTAAGGTAAATTATTATCATCGGTTTGTGCGCAATGCTTCTTCTATTTCAGCTCCGCTTCATCGCTTACGCCGTACAGGTGTTCCGTTCGTCTGGACGACGGAATGCGAACGCGCCTTTCGCCAGTTGAAATCGGCGTTACTTTCAAATACTTGCCTTACGCCATTCGATCCTCGAAAACCCCTTTTGTTGATGGTAGATGCATCGGATTTCGGGATCGGTGCTGTGCTTGCGCACAAGGATGGCTCGCATGATCGCCCTATTGCCTTTGCGTCCAAATTGCTCTCATCTGCGCAAAGCCATTATTCACAAATAGAGAAAGAAGCTTTAGCTCTAGTGTTTGGTGTTACCAAGTTCCATGACTTCTTGTATGGTCGTCACTTTACAATCATCACGGACCACAAACCTTTGACATCGCTTTTTCATCCGAACAAACCTGTACCTCCACGTACAGCGCAGAAATTCATTCGCTGGTCTCTTTTTCTCTCGCAGTACCGCTACGATATCTTGTATCGGTCCACTGCTAAGCACGGAAACGCTGATGCGTTGTCCCGTTTGCCTGTTGCTGAGGATAAAGCATTCGATTCTTCCGAACTTGCTTGCATGTTCATTGATTCGGAAGCCGATAACGTGGTCGCATCGTTTCCGATTGATTTTCGTCGTGTAGCTACAGCCACAGCTGCTGACCCTGTCCTTGCTCCTGTTTTGCGTTTTGTTGCTACGCAATGGCCCTTGTCAAAGTCACGGATCGAGGATCCTTTGGTTCGCCGTTTTTTTGCTCACAAGGAGAGACTTTTTGTCCGACGTGGTGTTTTGTTGTTGCGTTCCGATACTGATCAATCCCGAGTCGTGGTCCCACGTTCGTTACAGTCCTCTGTCTTAAAGCTTCTTCACCAAGGACATTGGGGTATAGTGCGAACGAAACAGCTTGCTCGTCAGCACTGTACTTGGTTCGGAATCGATGCTGCGATTACGAATATGTGCTCCTCTTGCGTGGCGTGTGCCGAACAACAATCCGCACCGCCGCGGAAATTCTTTGCATGGCCGAAAGCCACTTCCCCTTGGCAACGCTTGCACATCGATTTTGCTGGTCCATTCTGGAATGCTCGATGGTTGGTTGTGGTCGATGCTTTCAGTAATTTTCCTTTTGTTGTCCGGATGTCTTCCACGACGTCTTCTGCCACAATCCAAGCCTTGTCTGCTATCTTTTGCATTGAAGGTCTTCCGCAGACTATTGTTTCCGACAATGGCCCACAATTCATGTCCGCAGAATTTCAGTCATTCTGCCAGGCCAATGGTATTCAACATCTGACATCCGCGCCGTTTTCGCCTCAGTCAAACGGTGCCGCTGAACGATTGGTCCGGACTTTCAAGTCACAGATGTTGAAGTTGAAAGAGTCGCATTCTCGGGAGGACGCTTTGTTGCTCTTTTTGTCTTCATATCGCTCTCAGCCTCGCGATGGTCGCTCGCCGGCTGAGTTGCTTCATGGTCGTTCTCATCGTACTTTGATGTCTTTGCTGCATCCGCCACATCAGGTTCCTGTGCTGCGGCAGTCTCCTGCTTTTGCTCCTGGCGACGTTGTCTATTATCGCAACTATCGCGGTTCACGGCGTTGGCTCGCAGGGCGCATTCTTCGCTGCCTCGGCCGCGCGATGTATTTGGTTTTGGGGGCCTCTGGTGAGGTGCGTCGGCATCTCAATCAGCTGCGCCTCTGTCGTCGCCTGGGTTCTGCCGCTCCCCGTCTGCTTTCAGCGACGGAGCCGTCCGGTCAGCGCCTTGGGGACCCATCTACTGGCTCGCCTCATCCCCAGGTGTTACCGACGATGCCTTCCATTTTGCCTCATGGCGTCGCGCCGCCGCAGCCGCCTCCGGCGCCGCCCGCAGCGGACGCTTCGCTGCAACCGCATGGCGCCTCCCTGGGTCACGCGCCGCCGCTTGCTTCCCGTGACCAGCCGTCCTCCGCCATGGACTTCTTGCCCGCTCCGGACCAGATGTCGTCTTCGCCCGTCGGGTGCTCCGACCACATGGAGGTCGACCCTTCTGTCTCATTACGTGCGCATACACCTCATGTTGACGTGCACCCTGGACTAGGTTTGCAGGCGTTTCCTAGCTCCCCTCGGACCGAATGGCCGGGTGCGGGTGGCACAGCCTCGCCTGTTGTTAGGCTCCCCACCTCATCGCATACGTCAACATGGGGTCCTCCCCACGGCGGGCGGAAGCCTTATCTCACGACCGTTCGCCGATTTGCGGGGGAGGAATGTGGTGTCACTGCTAGACACCACACTTGCTAGGTGGTAACTTAAATCGGCCGCGGTCCTGTAGTACATGTCGGACCCGCGTGTCGCCACTGTGTAATCGCAATCCTAGCGCCACCACATGGCAGGTCACAAGACACGGACTTGACCTCGCCCCAGTTGTACGGACGACATAGCTTGCGACAAGACGTATCACGTCTTCCTCTCATTTGCCGAGAGACAGATTAAATAGCCTTCAGCTAGTCCATCGCTACTACCTAGCAAGGCGCCATGTGTATCATTGCTAATTGCTTACTACTATGCAAGAGATGTATTTCAACAAGAACAAGACTACATTAAAGTTAAGTATATTAAAATCTCTCTTCTTTTCTTTATAGTTTTTCATCCAGTCTCCTGTTTCAGAATTTACGCCCGTCTGCGTTAGTTTCGCGTGCACCTAGCCACTCATTGTGTCGAGACCTTAGGGAATCGACACAACAATTTTCACCTTCAAAGTCCATTTCTCGTTACCATAAGTCACAACTGGCAGTACACATTGTTCATAAATTCCCAATTTCAGACGAGTTTATGCAGTTTACTAAGAGCACTCCAGGCTATATTTGCTCTTCTGTTTATTTCTTTTGTTGTCATCCGGTGGTAGGCCACATCATTGGTCGTTAGTAGTAAATTCAAACAGCAAAGATTTGTTATTTAAAACATCGACCATGTAGTGTCTAGGAAGCCTGCATTCTCGGTTCCTAGACAAACAATCAAACCAGTCGTATTAATGAGTTTTATTACAATAAGAAAATTATAATAAACAAAGGGCGACATACTTTCTTCCGTATAGACAATCCCAAGTCTGTGCTACATAGAGAATACCAACGAAGTGATCTAGCGTTGACACTGCTGTCCAAGTCGCTAATCTTGAAGCTGCTATTGAACTGCGCCGTCACCAGTCGGTCGATGCGCTTATGTCCTCTTCACAAAGGGGTTGCTGCTGTCACATTGTCGTCATGGACGGAGGTACAGTCAGCATGCGATTGGCTGGCTTCTTCTCACAGCCTTCTCTTCCCTGTCGTTCTCGACTGCCGTGCCGGTGCTTGATTTTACGCCGTAACAGACCAGTAAACGCTCGGATTCCAAGAACATTTTCAGTTAATGAACACATACTTTCAGATACTGGAATTACATCCACAATACAACGCCTAGCACTCTGCAAAGATAATACAAAAAAAGCCAATTCTTGTAAAACAAAAGTAGCAATATTTTGGCAAAGGGGCGGTGCACGATGCGCATTATTATCGAACAATCTCTTAAAACTGTAGATTCCATTCACTTTAACACACTGGTGAGAAAGTGGTTGTTCGACTAGAGTGTCAATGAACTCAAAAGCAAGAAATCGAGTGAACTTAAAGCATGACTCATTACATGTGTTGCACGACACAAAAGGAAATATAAAAAATTATTTTGAAATAAGCCAAACTAATCGTGTAATTGAATAATTATTGCTTGATTTAATAAAAAAACTCTAAAAATGTCACGTGAGTTTCATTTTTTGGACGTTAACAAATTATCATTTATCATTCGTTATTTTAAAAATATTAATTCTTTTCTCAATCTATAATGTAGTTATGGAACAAATTTTGTTTGAGTATTTAATGACTTTTGATCTTGCTCAGGGGAAACGGTCTCAGCAAGTTTGGGAGCCGCTGACGAAGGTGTCCAGAGATGAAGTTCTGTAATTACAACTGCGACTTTCAGAGGTACCGTTGGTTCACTCTTACTCTTGACGGACGATCATTCAAGTTTGTATCTAGCTGCTCTGTCGCTTGTTTTGTTGATGTTCAGAAGATTTTGCCGTTTTGTTAGTCTCATCATAAGTACCAAGAACTTTGCATTTTATTGCAACTAGATCTTCTGAAGACCCTTTCAGGTGAAATGTCTTGTGAATAACCATTACCTCGTTCCGAGAATGTTCTATTATGTTTACGAAATTTTTTGACATTAGGGTCTAAACAGCTTCTGAATTAGACGTCAGTGTAAAACAGTTTTCTTGTCCAATCCACCTGTCTAGGAGAAGAACATTTTCTTTGCCTGACATAATCTAATTTCTGTGTTTGTGCACCTTCTATAATTTTACTACTTAAATGCTATAAATCCATAATTTCTGATTAGGTGCCCAATTTTTTTCCCAATTTTTTATTGTGATGTAATTATACCTCTACTTATATACACTGATTTGTATCACCAATAGAATGTAGGATAATTAAGGGGAAACGCCAGTATCTGAAATAAAGTTTGACAGGTAATTAGATTAGTGGCATGAGAAGGATGTTTGAAAAAATCTAATGATATCAGAGGAAGGAATTACTCTTGATTTCCAAAGTGGTACCAGCATTCCAGTTAGCACAATGACTGTGCTTGGCAAGTTAAAAAGAATGAGGTACAGTGATCGGTCGGCTCCTCATAAACCATACATGTCTGTAGTCAGTGCTAAGTGATACTTGAGGTGGTGCAAAGAGCGGCGTGACTGTACAGTAGACGAATGGAAACGAGTGATTTTGGAGGGATGGATCGCGCTATACCTGTGGCAATCCGATGGAAGGGTCTGGCTTTGGCGAATGCCTCGAGATCTTTACCTCCCATGGAGTATATTGCCAACAGTGAAATACGAAGGAGGCAGTGTTAGTTATGGGGATGTTTTTTATGGTTAGTGTGAAGTCCCCTTATTGTGCTTGAGAAAACGCTAAATTCTGAAGGATTTGAAAATATTGGACAGCACTGCGTACTGCGTAAGTAGAGGAACAGAGTGGAGACAATGGCTGTTTATATTAATATGACAACGCACCCTGTCATAAATCAGTATCTGTAAGGCAATGTTGTGCACACAATAACATTCCTGAAGAGGACTGGGCTGCTCAGAGCCCATACCCAGTGACACATCTCTGAGATGAGTTATAACGTCGACTTCGCTCCAGACCCCATCATCCAAAATCACTACCTTCTCTGGTTTAACGCTTGAGATACAGTGGACTGCCATTCTTCCACAGATATTCTGAAATCTCATTGAAAGTATCTCAAGCAGAGTTCAAGCCGTCATAAAGACGATAGGTGGCCATACCAGATAGCAATGTCCACTAATATGTGTCCAGACACTTTTGCTCAGATGGTGTAGCTTCTAGTAAGCTTAAAGTGAGAAATTCCGCTTTGCTTCTGTTAAATAATCTGAACTTCAAACATAAGATCCACTATGACGTTCTTAATGTTTTCGCTTCAGGTGTGAATGGTCTCCCACTTACCCATGCCACCACTTCGGAAGTGTTAATGTGTCTGCCATGCCACTACACTAGGTTCAATGAGAGTGCTATCAGTAATTGCTAGCCTTCAGAAAGGATAAGTTTATGGAGCGACATTTATCAGTTTATTTTTATCAACTGTTGTTTTTCTAAATTTTGGTGTTAGTTAGCCTAACAAAAGCCATAAGTGCCTTGATGTCATTATGTTTCCGAGGCTGCTTCAAAGAGAAAAGGTGAAGCACTTCTTAAATATGAAATACTGTTCGATTCTAATAGTTGCTCCAGTTTCGTTGGATACTTGACTGTAAGGAAACAGTGCTCCTAAAACACGGAACTACTTAAAACGCTTTCGAAGTGCTTTCGAAGTATGTTAAAGTTGTTGTTTGCCGCTAAACAGTTACCTGAAACACAAGGTTCAAATGAATTGCCTGAAGTACGTTTTTTTTTTTTATTTATGCTTTTAAGAATACTGTTCCCAAACCACTCAAACATAAAATATTTACACTGCATATAAAACAGTGAAGACGGGTCCAAATTGTGTCTCCTGAAATAGTACTTCCCCTTCGAACCTTTCTCAGCGGCATTACACTTTTCTCAAGTATCTGATTATCTTCCGCAGTCCAGCAACAACTTTTTAACAACTTAAGTGCGTTTCGGTACAGGGAAACTGCCATAGTTGCTCCAGACATTCTTTGTCCTTACACAGTGAAGTAGCAAGTTTCCACGTAAATTCAGAAGGCCATGAAACATGCAGACCTGTCAAAGTTTCACACAGATTTAAGGCTGCCTGAAAGACTGATTTATTCAGTGAGTAATTCTAGCTGACAACGAGGTTCTCCAGATGCTTAGAAAGGGATCCTGTTTATTATTTTATTGCAGCGAGAAAAGTTTGTAACACAACCTTCAGAGACGCGTAAAGAGCGTGAGCAATGAGCGCCATTGTCATACCCATGTGCCACCGGAGAGTTCAGGCTGCACAAACGATCGTATACATCACCTACAGGATTATTCCGCAATTCATACTGAGGCGCAGAGGGTTCGCAGAAGCACTTCCAGTTTATTTCTCTACCATGACACTTCTGGTATTTCTTATTTTATTAAGATGGTCATTTCTAAATACACAGCGCGAGGTGGTGCAATGGTTAAAACACTGGACTCGCACTCGGGAGGGCTACGGTTCAAATTCCAGTCAGATCACCCAGATTTAGGTTTCCATGATATTCGTAAATCGCTCCAGGCAAACGCCTTGTTGGTTCCGTTGAAAAGCGCACGTCCGGTTTCGTTCGCCATCCTTTCGTAATCAAAGCTTGTGCTCCGTCTCGAATAATCGCACTGCCGCCGGGACGTTAAACTCCTGAACTTCCTTCCTTCTTTATTTCTCTCTCTGTAGGCGGCACTTAATATCATCGCATTTGGAGGCGAGATCTCGCAACAATGAAACACGCTTTTGTTTCAACAACTGCCACCCCAAAGCGCTTATCATACCCCTGAGACTCTTTCCCCAATTTCGTGAAAATACAAACCCATCTGCTTTTCTTTGAACTTCTTCGACGTCCTCCGTCGAACTTATCTGATAACGATCCTATGCCGCACAGCAGTACTCTAGAAGAGGACGGAGAAGCGTAGTATAGACAATATCTTTAATAGATCTTGTGTTCCTTCTTAGTGCTCTTCCAGTAAAACACAGTCTCCAGTTCGCCCTCCCCCACAACAGTTGCTATACGATGGTTCCAATTTAAGTTATGCGTAATTGTAATACCTACGTATACAGTTGAATCGAAAACATCCTGATTCGTGTGATTTATTGTATAACCGAAATTTAACGGATTTGCTCCACCAATGCGAGTGTACACATGGAAATACACTTCCCGGCCATCAAGAGGCACCCGTGGACATCTACGAGAGCTATTCAGAAAGTATGGTCCGATCGCTCTCGAAATGAAAACCACTGCGAAAATCAAAAATGTTTTATTTACAACCATTAGCTACACCTTCCGCTACTTCCGTACATAGTCGCCGCTCCAGCTCACACATTTGTCGCAGTGTTGTGCCAATTTTTAAATGCCCTCGTCACAGAAAGCAGCCGCCTGTTCTCTCCACCAATTCTCTACGGTAGTCTACAGCTCCTTCTGTGTATCAGAATGTTGTCTTCATGGCCAGCGGTTCATGGGAGCCGAGACAAAATACAGGGGCACCAGTTACGGGCTGTGTTGTGGGCAATCAGACGTTTCCTATCTTCATGTCCCTGCAGAGTGTGGCCGAGAATATCATGCAAAAGGAAACGCGTGACAGTTATGTTATGTGGGCTGCATGACATCAGACGAAATCTCTCACCAGACCCTCATACTTGGCAGG
Source organism: Schistocerca nitens (assembly GCF_023898315.1). NCBI lineage: Eukaryota > Metazoa > Arthropoda > Insecta > Orthoptera > Acrididae > Schistocerca > Schistocerca nitens. The sequence goes on along the minus strand of NC_064614.1, from coordinate 502,679,317 downwards.
GCACACTATTTTCTAGGTATCTTTACGAGCTCACTGTGCGTTCAGAACTGAAAACAGCGACGTGACGCGATCGACGGTCATGCTAGAGACACCGGGCAACACATCTTTGCAAAGCTGCATCGTATTTTCATTGTGGTCTCCATTTCGCGACCAATCAGACCTTACTTTCCGAATAGACCTCGTACATCCATAATCCACAAACCACCTTACGGTGTGTGGCGTAGGTTACTTCTGGTATAGTCACTTCCCTCCTTTCCTGTTGCAGTCATAAATAGTGCGCGGATGAACTGTTGTTTGTAAATCTATGTATGAGCTCTAATGTTGCTAATTTTACCTTCATGGTCTGTTAGAGAGATATGCCTAGGAGAAAGCGATATATCCACTGACACTTCTAGGAGCTTACGCTGTCGGAACTTAACTTTAACTACACACTGATACACAACGCCCCTCTTGTACCGTCTGCCACTAGAATGAAGGGGAACCTCCATGACACTTCTGCGCATACTAAACAAACTTGTGATGAAACACACTACTCTTGTTTGTACGAGGGGCGTTTGAAAAGTCCGTGCAAAGTCCGAGAGATGGCACCATCGGCGCGTATCGAGGTCATGTTTAGTTAGGAGTATCTTTGGAAAGAACGCACACCAAGTTTCAGCCGTATTGGTCTATTTCTTTGCGTTTGGCATTCGTGTGAATCAAGGAAGTCGAGTGATTGCCAAAAAATGGACGAAAAAGAATTTCGTGTGGGGATTAAACATTACTTTATGAAGGACAAAACGACTAAAGGGAAGCTTGGTAAACATTACAGTGACTCTGCACCTTCGATTAGAACAGTTTAGAAGTGGTTTCAAAATTTTCGGAGTGGCCATATGGGCACAAGTGTTGCTGAACGTTCTGTACGCCCTGTGTGGATTACGACTCCAGAAATCGTTGATAAAATCCACGATATGGTGATGGATGACAGAAGAGTTAAGGTGCGTGAGATTGCTAGTGCTGTGGGCATCTAGAATGAACGGGTACATAATATTTTGCATAAACATTTGGACATGAGAAAGCTATCCGCAGGATGGGTTCCACGATTGCTCACGCTTGAGCAAAACCGGAATCGTGTGAAACGTTGCAAGGGTGGTTTGTAGCTGTTCAGGAAGAATCCGCAGGTCTTTAAGCGCCGTTTCGTCATTGTGGATGAAACATGGATACATTACTATACTCCTGAGACCAAACAACAATCTAAACAATGGGTTACCATTCCTTCCGCCGGAAAGGTTATGGCGTCTGTCTTTTGGGATTCGCAAGGGATAATCCTCATCTACTATCTGGAAAAGGGTAACACTATTAAAGGTGAATATAATTCATCGTTATTGGACCGTTTGGAAACCGATCTGCAAGGAAAACGCCGGCGATTGAACCGCAAAAAAGTTCTTTTCCATCACGACAATGCACCAGCACACACCTCAGCAGTTGTGGTCGCAAAATTAATGGAAATAGGATCCCAGCTCGTTTCACATCCCCCCTATTCTCCAGACTTGTCTCCCTCGGACTTCTATTTGTTCCCCGATTTGAAGAAATGGCTGGCGGGACAAAGATTTTATTCAAACAAGGAAGTGGTTGTAGCAACTAATAGCTATTTTGCAGACTTGGGCAATTCCTATTATTCGGAAGTGATCAACAAATTAGAAAAGTGTTTGACAAATTGCCTAAGTCTAAAAGGAGACTATGTCGAAAAATAAAAAATGTTTACCCCAAACCGTAAGTAGTTTTTATTTTTCCATGGACTTTTCAAACGCCCCTAGTACATCCTCTGTTTTATCTATCTCTCCTATCTGGTAAGGAGAAATATTCGAATATCTGTCAAAGGAGGTATGTGTAAGATACCTTCTTCACGATGGACTAAGCTTCAAGAGTACCTGTCTGGCATCTGCCTATCCTACAATTAGTTTTATGTGGTCGTCCCGCCGGCCGAAGTGGCCGTGCGGTTAAAGACGCTGCAGTCTGGAACCGCAAGACCGCTACGGTCGCAGGTTCGAATCCTGCCTCGGGCATGGATGTTTGTGATGTCCTTAGGTTAGTTAGGTTTAACTAGTTCTAAGTTCTAGGGGACTAATGACCTCAGCAGTTGAGTCCCATAGTGCTCAGAGCCATTTTTTTGTGGTCGTCCCGTTTTAAATCACTCCTACGTGTATTCACGCATACACTGAGGTGACAAAAGTCATAGGATGACTCCTAATGTAGCGTCGGACCTCCTTTTGCGTGGCGTATTGCCCGCTGTAGTATAGAAACTCGACGTGCCATAGACTCAACAAACTGTTGGAAGTCCCCTGCAGAAATATTGAGCCAAGCTGCCTCTATAGTCGTCAATAATTGCGAAAGTGTAGCGAGTGCAGGATGTTGTGCACGAACTGACCTTTCAGTTACATCCCATAAATGTTCGATGTGATTTATGTCCAGCTATCTGGGTGGTAAAATCATTCGCTCGAATTATCTAGAATGTTCTTCAAACCAATCGACAAAAATTGCGGGCCGGTGACAGGGCGCATTGTCACGCATAAAAATTCCATCACCGTTTGAGAACATGAAATCAATGAATGGTTGGAAATGGTCTCGAAGTAGCCAAACAATCATTTGCAGCCAGTGATAGGTTGATTATGACCAGAAGATCCAGTCCATTCCATGTAAACACAGCCAACGCCATTATGGAGCCACCACCAGCTTGAACACTGCCTTGTTGACAACTTGGTTCCAAGGCTTAGTGGGATCTGCGCCACACTCGAACCCTGCCATCAGCTCTTAGCCTACCAACTGAAATCAGTGCTCATGTGACCAGGCCGCAGTCTTCCAGTCTCCTAGTGTCCAACCGAAATGACAGTGAGGCGAAGAGAGGCGCTGCAGACGATGTCGTGCTGTTAGCAAAGGCATTCGCATTAGTCGTGTAATAGATAGATATAGATATTGAGCGATCACAGGCTCTGCAGACCACGCGCTGCTTCCACAAACTGCATCCATACCTTCCTGTTTTGGGCCCTGTTCCTCCAGGTGTCTTCAGTTCTCAGGGCTGCTAGGTACTTCGTCAGGTCGTCCATCCAGCGATGCCTTGGTCGTCCAATGGGGCGTTTGGTGTTTGATTTCTCCGCTAGTGCCACCTTCGTCCGTCTTCAATCTGGCATACGGGCTACACTGCCCACCCATTGCATTCTTTTGCTCTTTATCTTCTGTAGGATAGCTGGTTGTCGCACCAGAAGGTAGATTTCCTCGTTTTTCCTCCTCCTCCATTCTCATTTATCTAAACCTTGTCCCCATATATTCCTCATTACTCTTCTTTCAAATATTAATAGTTTTTCCCTTTCTCGCTTAGTCATGCTCCATGTTTCTGCGCGGTACCTTACTGCTGGGCATATCACTGTGTTGTAGATTTTCATCTTAGAGTTCACTGAGATCGATTTAGATCCGAGCGTCTCTCTGAGGGAATGCATGCATTTCATTCCCACTGCTATTGCCGCTTCTAGGCGCTTCAGTTTGGAACCGCGTGACCGCTACGGTCGCAGGTTCGAATCCTGCCTCGGGCATGGTTGTGTGTGATGTCCTTAGGTTAGTTAGGTTTAAGCAGTTCTAAGTTATAGGGGACTGATGACCTCAGGTGTTAAGTCCCATAGTGGTCAGAGCCATTTGAACCATTTTGAACCCACTGCTATTCTTTCCTTGATGTCCATTTTTATGTTGTTGTCCGTGGTAAACCAAGAGCCCAAGTATTTGAACTGATGTACTCTCTTGAACCTCTTACCATCTATCTCAAGAAATTCTTCCTGCTCTTGTCTTCTTCCTAATTGCATGAACTCTGTTTTGTCTCGATTCACTTCGAGCCCTACCTTCTGAGCATAATTGTCCATTTTCTGGTACATTTCTTTCAACTCGTGCTTTGATACACTTAGTAGTACTATGTCATCTGCATATGCGAGACAGTTGAAGTTACCGTCCATCTCTACTCTAGCCCACTCCTGTTGCCTACACTCTTTTATTACTTTCTCTAAGACACCATAGCCCATTAATGATAAATTTCGCCGCATTGTCCTAGCGGATACGTTTGTCGTGCGTACCAAATTGATTTTTGTGATTATTTCACGCAGTATTACTTGTCTGTTAGCACTGACAGGTGTACGCAAACACCGCTGCTGTCGATCGTTAAATGAAGGCCGCCGGCCACTGCGTTGTCCGCGGTGAGAGGTAATGCTTGAAATTTGGTATTCTCGGCCCCCTCTTGACACTGTGGATCTCGGTTTATTGAATTCGTCATCAATTTCCGAAATAAAATGTCCCATATCTCTAATTCCAACTATAGATCCGCGTTCAAAGTCTCTTAGTTCTCGTTGAGACGCCATAATCACGTCGGAAACCATTTCACATGAATCACTTGACCATAAATGACAGCTCCTCTAATACGCTGTTCTTATATATGTTGTGTACGTGGTACTGCCGCTCCGATATGTACGTATCGCTATCCCATGACTTTTATAACCTCAGTGTATTTAATGGCTGTGAATGCTGGCAGTGATTTCTTAACCGAAGTAATTTTCCTGTACAGGTTGATGTTTTGTTTTGAGATAACCACTTTATTTCATTATTTAGCAACTGGCCTGACATTGGTTATTCTTAAGCTTCGTCACAATACAAATTACACTACTGGCCATTAAAATTGCTACACCAAGAAGAAATGCAGATGATAAACGTGTATTCATTGGGCAAATATATTATACTAGAACTGACATGTGATTACATTTTCACGCAATTCGGGTGCATAGATTCTGAGAAATCAGTACCCAGAACAACCACCTCTGGCCATAATAACGGCCTTGATACGCCTGGGCATTGAGTCAAACTGAGCTTGGATGGCGTGTACAGGTGCAGCTGCCCATGCAGCTTCAACAAGATACCACAGGTCATCAAGAGTAGTGACTGGCGTATTGTGACGAGCCAGTTGCTCGGCCACAATTCACCAGACGTTTTCAATTGGTGCGAGATCTGGAGAATGTGCTAGCCAGGGCAGCAGTCGAACATTTTCTGTATCCAGAAAGGCTCGTACAGGACCTGCGACATGCGATCGTGCATTATCCTGCTGAAATGTAGGGTTTCGCAGGGATCGAATGAAGGGTAGAGCCACAGGTCGTAACACATCTGAAATGTAACTTCCACTGTACAAAGTGCCGTCAATGCGAACAAGAGGTGACCGGGACGTGTAACCAATGGCACCCCATACCAACACGCCGGGTGACACGCCAGTATGGCGATGACGAAGACACGCTTCCAATGTGCGTTCACCGCGATGTCGCCAAACACGGATGCGAGCATCATGATGCTGTAAATAGAACCTGGATTCATCCGAAAAAATGACGTTTTGCCATTCGTACACCCAGGTTCGTCGTTGAGTATACTATCACAGGCGCTCCTGTCTGTGACGCAGCGTCGAGGGTAACCGCAACCATGGTCTGCGACCTGATAGTCCATGCTGCTGCAAACGTCATCGACCTGTTCGTGCAGATGGTTGATGTCTTGCAAACGTTCCCGTCTGTTGACTCAGGGATCGAGACGTGGCTGCACGATCCATTACAGCCATGCAGATAAGATGCCTGTCATCTCGACTGCTAGTGATACGAGGCCGTTGGGATCCAGCACGGCGTTCCGTATTACCCTCCTGAACCCACCGATTGCATATTCTGCTAACAGTCATTGGATCTCGACCAACATGAGCAGCAATGTCGCGATACGATAAACCGCAATCGCGATCGCGATAGGCTACAATCCGACCTTTATCAAAGTCGGAAACGTGATGGTACGCATTTCTCCTCCTTACACGAGGCGTCACAACAACGTTCCACCATTCAACGCCGGTCAACTGCTGTTTGTGTATGAGAAATCGGTTGGAAACTTCCCTCATGTCAGCACGTTGTAGGTGTCGCCACCGGCGCCAACCTTGTGTGAATGCTCTGAAAAGCTAATCATTTGCATATCACAGCATCTTCTTGCTGTCAGTTAAATTTCGCGTCTGTAGTACGTCATCTTCGTGGTTTAGCAATTTTAATGGCCAGTAGTGCACTATGCTCAAAGCATGTTATATTCCTCACATCTTTGTGAGGCAAAGGTGACGTATGTAGGCCTCTCTAGTAAGTCTTCTGCACATCCAAATGGACGTTATCACAGGCTGCTTTCTCACTCTCACCCTCTACGCCACACCGCTATGTGGGATATGAAACACCGTAAGCTTAACAGTGCTGTGCCGCACCATGATAACGGCCAAGGGAGTGAAATTGTTTGAAAAGAACAGGCTACAAAGGAAAATGAGTGCCTTTAAGAAATTTACTGCCATTGTGAACCCAGGCGTAAAAAAAGTCTTCCAATAATTGTTCAGTAATCGTATAATCAATCATACATTATATAAACGGTATACATTGTAGTTGTTCAAGTTGAGGGCCAGTTCCCAAACCGTCCCTGCACCAAGCATAGATGCGCTGCTGATCTTCCTACATTTCGCTGTAATTTTTTAGCTCTGAGACTTATTCAGCAGCAGCATCCACCATCACCTTCATGGAGCTTTGAATGTTATACACCACTGTGGACAGTAATGATCCTGTAACACTCCCTTGGAGTACACACTAAGTTACTCATATGTCTAAAGTTTTTTCTCCGTTACTTGTTGATTATCCGCGGTAGTGTAATGGAACGGGTTTTATATGACTGATAAAACTTGTTTCCAAACTCTGGAATTCTAGAAGTGACTGAGAAGTGAAAGGAACTCTCGAACAGTGGGTGTCGATATCTTCCGCGATTCTTAATCAAGTCGGTCTATTGGGAGACCTCCACGTCACTAGCGGGTCACTGCATCTTTGTACTGCAATGTAGAAACACGCTGTACTGCTGGAATTAACAAATAATTACGTTTAAAAACACACCGTTTTCCTATCTGAATTGAGTGAGGTTATTACTGATACAGGAATGGCCTAACAGTATGTCCCACAGGTTCATATTGACCATGCACACAGAAAACCAGGATTTCCACAGAATATCACAATTAAACACTTCACAGACTTTAATAACACTTCATGTAAATAAAAACAGTGCTGCAGGGAACATGCATATATGGAAAATACTGCATTGGTAACGCAAATTCGTGAAAACGCCATTAACAACATCAATTCAGTCTCGTAGCTGGAAAAATCATATAAAGGAACAAAGCGCTCTCACGAACACATCAATCCATACAATAATACACACGCACACAAATAAATCGCACACATAATATTTTTAAATTTTGTATGGTACAGTATCGGATCTGGTGCCCTATCTCATTTATTACCCGTTTGGAACCCACATCTGTCACACAATTAGTTCGCCTGGAGTTCGGCTGTAAAAAACTGCGACTCCATAATGGGCCAGATCTCCAACAGGTCATGTCATATCATCTTCATACATAAGCAAGGAACAATATCTTTGACTATGGGTGAAGTACAGTTTAGCATGAAACACAATAATGTTAGCAAACTCGTACCTAGCAGGGCACAAGAACGGCAGCTGCAACCAACCCCCCCCCCCATTTCCCTCCCCACTCCCCACAAACGTTCAGGAAAGGCAGAAAGTGAAGGGATGTTAGCTAGTAATTAGAGCACTCAGAGTCGTTTGTTGTGAAATCTCCAAACTGTTTCGCCGTTCGCCGCTGTTCTCCCTGCTAACGAAAATACGATGTGGCTCCGAGCTCCAGTAGATTTGTACCTTCAGTTCACAATATTTTTGTTTCGCTTGCTAGCAACCAATGTCAAAAAATACTGGAGATGTGAATATACGAAGGAATACCATGGGTCTGGGCATTACCTGCCTGACAGCAAAATATGAACATATCTCATACAAACTATACTCTCCCAGTTACTTTCATTGTGGTCAGTATGTACCTATTGCAAAGTGGTAACTTAACTACGTTTGGTGATTAACAAACACATTTTTTCCACAGTACTGAGTTTAATTTTGCGAGAAATTGAGCTCCAACAAAACTCGTAAAATTTTGAGGGTAAAGAAGCTGTACCAGTACGAGCACAGTTATGCAGAGTGTAAGCTTTTTAGCTAATTTGGTAATCAGGGAAAATGACGTAACCTCTGTTTCCTTTCGATGTGTCATGTTGCGCATGTGTATACTGGATATCTGTCAAATAGTAGTCTTCAATAGTCGATATGTTAAGCCACAGAAGTTCCGAGCACAAGCAGTCTGATCTGTGGTTGTCAGTGGCATTGTTGTTGCAATACAAGAGCAGCTAGCGAAAGAGTCGTTGGCAATACTACTGAGTGGATGCCAATAGCTCGGAGAACACAGATATAAAGATACAGAGAAACATGAGTTCTAAAGTATGATTCGGAAAAGATTAATCAGACAAGTGAAGATTTTTTGAGGTAATGTGTTGCTACACTGCTTGCTTGCGCGTAATTATGATCTATGTGGATAACTGAAGGTTTTAGTTGGTGTTAATTCATTGTTCAGACGAATAAAGTAAGTTTCTTATTCACATGGCTTGCACTCAGAGACTATAGATTTACCACTTCTCCACCATTTCAAAAAAAATTTTGGCAGAGTAAAATTTGTTGTAAAGGATACGTTTTGCGAAGATGACTGCAATAGTGAGATAATGAGTTTGTTTACAATACTGTTTTTTAAAGGTCGGTTTTAATTTAGACATTTAAAAAGTTCAAATTCCAGAATTGTCTACTCACGAAATAATTCAGTTTTCTGATTGTGTGTGTCGCCGCACCGCACGGAGCGGAACACAGCTGCACAAAGTAAAAGCTAATCACGAGATGTTCTTAGAATAGTTGCCCGTCCTTGCGCTGCACTTGCGCAAGGTTTTTTTTTTTTCTTGGTGCTGATGCATATTTTTTGTTCATCACTTCGAAGAGTATCAGCTTCTTTGGTAGAGACCATACAACATTTGTTAGGACCAATTTCACACTAGAGTCAAGATTGTTAGATCATGCAGAGTTAGACTCGCTTTTCACAAATCATTATTGGGTCAGTTTAGGCAAGGTTCAGTTCACATAACATTTCACTTGCCGGCAATTTTGTTTTCACAGTGCAGTATTACATCTGCGTGCGCATTATTCAGTGTTTGGAATTTTGTTCACTCGGATTGAGTACGTAAAGTTGCAGTTGTAGAAACATTTTTGTTCGTTATTCTTTCAAAATTCGGTTGGGAATTTTACTAGCTTTTCATTCTGTTACTTTTGTATGCTGGAATCGCAAGCCACGCATTGTGACGTGACGTATTGTAGCACTGCTCAATCCTGAACAATACGTAGTTTCACAGGATGTCTTATTTATTTCATTGTCTGGGTTTTCTATTGCTTTGTGAATTAAAACCACAGTAACACAGTTTTATTTTGGTGACTCATTTATCAGATAGCCTTTCTGTAGTTACATCACTTGTGCTGTTCACGACAACACACATACACAAATATAACGAATAGCAGCAAACAAGCAGAAAAGTTAGGTCACTGATAAGATTTCCAGGGAATCATGTTAGACCTAGGTCACCCCCCACCATCCGTCCCCCGGGGCCGCCCGCCCTGCCCGAGTAGCTGGGACAATTGTATATGGTACACTCAAGGCCAACTTCCTCCTTCCCTCTCCCCCCCCCCCCCCCCCCCACTCCCGCACCAACAAAAATTAAGCTACGCCAACCCCTTCCCCTTTCATTACTAAACCAAATGCGTTGTGCTCGTCATTCATGTTATGTGTGCTGCACTAAGAGGAAGGCTCAGGGAGAGCCAGCAACAGAGTTATTCCATTTAAACAATTGTGGAAAATATTACTCTAATTTAGGAGGCAACACACTAAATACAGACTCTAAGTACAAGACTGAGTAACTACCACAGTGCAACAAATAAACTATTGCTGGAAGAAAATTCGTCCCCAAATTCTTCCGGGTTGTTTTTCACTGCCTATTCCCGTCCTTCTGTGCGCATCTCCTTGGTAACTTAGCCTCGAGGAAATGAAACCAGCCCTTTCCTTAAAACATGCAATTCGAGATTGCACTGAACACATCCTTTTCCATGACAGATCTAGGACCTGCTGCAGTTCGCACTGTGCCTTCAGCTCAGACATGCAATATTTGTCTACGACTTCCAAGAACTATGGTGCTGTGCTGCAAAGCTGTAGAGCGCAGTCCTTGTACCTGAACATCAGAAGTTGTTGCAGCACTTTTGTCTCAACGTCTGCAGTGATGATGCTACCACGTCATAGCTTCTTAAAAACAATGGCATAAGCACTCCACCTCCTATCACTAGTCACAGTTTTTGAATGATTTTGCCGCCAATACCCGTGTTTATGTTCTAGATATAAATACAGTATCATGGCATATTCTACAAAATGACAGAAAGTGACTGTCCATCTACTCCTTTAGGCGTGTTGTGTATAACAGGGTGTTATCCTACTCAAAAATGCTATCCCATATTACCATAATTAACAGCTCAAAATAGCACCTTTAAGTTTCACATCTTAATTAACACATTTAGCAGCAAAACACTGAGCGTATTCTGTAAACAGGCCGCCTCTCGTCGCTACTTACTATTTTAGCCGATTCCTCTACAAATATCTACTCTAAATAGGAGACTGAGAAACTACCACAGTACAACATTTAAACAAATTACATCATTATCCCACATTAAACAACAAGCATAGTGTGATATTCTAACAAAAAGCTGCATCTGTATCCTGAGTTTCAAAAATTTCCACAGTGCATTATTTAACAACAAGTATGCATTTTCTGAGTACCAAGTCTACATTATGCCTGCATTATTGGTGTGTGACATCATTATAAGAGCGTCCATAGTAGTTTTACAAATAACAAAGAAAATATACACACACACATTGCTAAATTCACCCTGTAAAAACAGTTACCCTGACCACAGGAATAACAGTGACACTGCTAAGTACCAGTTCTACATGTCCCTAAATTAGTAGTGTTTGACATAACTACTAGACAGCCCCTAGTAGACTCGTAGGTAGCTATGGAAAAATCCGAGTATGTAGACTCACGACACATTACTAAATGTAGACTGTAAGTAATTACAGCCACCGTTATTAAATATGACTTCATATGGGTAACAAATGAGGGTCACTGCATTTGGGACTACAGTTACACTACTTCACTCAGTTATCCCCCACCCCTCCCTGTGCCTCATCCGAAAGACACACGTGTAGCTCATTGTAAATGGGAGATTGTTTTAGGATTTTTTGCAGAACTTACACAAAAACTTTTGTTAATTTTGCACACGTATTTCCTCATAAACAATTATTTCTTCAGTTTTATTTGGTATAGTTTTAATAACACTCAGTTTAATCTCTAACTTATAGTTTAAATCTACATCTGAATCATCTGTTTCTTTCCCTAACAGTAATTTGACAAATATGGTAATTCTTCCACATTTTTGTGGAATTTCCGTACAGATCTCTAAGTTTACAAGTTTTGCAAACGAGTTACCATTGAATGTTGTCCATTAATTTTAAACTGTACAAATGGCTGTTTGTTGCTAGATGCGCAACAACTGCATCACCTCATTTAGGTACAATGTAACCATTCCTCTTAAGCAGACGCACATACGAATGAAGCATTATAGACAGATTTCTTATGTGTCGTATAATGTAGTTAACATTCTCGATTCCGACATTTTTGGCCATTCCTTCAACGTATGTTCACTTACTACTGTCGTTTCCAGTAAATACTGATACCTTATATTCCTCAGTTGCATCCATATTTTGCCAAACACTGTGTTTCAAGCAATATGTAGACCTTGCCTGCACTTCTCCAATGGCCTTCTCTTTCTCCAGTAACAGCTTATAATTCTCTTTTGTGACAATTGTTTTAGACATATACTCCAGTTTTCGTTTTGGGTTGTGGTCTCTTCCATTTCCAGTTTTCTTTTCTGTGCACGTTAACACATTAGCTGCACATAAAGGAGTAATTTCTTTAGTGGGGAATGATTTATGTCTGTTCGATACATCGGTTTTTCTCTTAAGACCAGTGGAAAAACATTATTCATGGAAATCGTTCAAAATTTAGAAACATCTACATGTGATGGTACAGCACAGAAAGGTGTCCTGTATTGAGAAAAATATGTTTCTTCTGCTTATGTCTCATGCTTACGTAGTCTCTGTAAGAGTATGTTTTAAGACTTTCCATATAGTTTTTAGATAAATAATTAAAACATATGTAGACTGAATATAGTTAATAATCTTTTCTCAGTCTTGATTGTCTGGAAGGTTTACCTGTATGCCAGTCAATTTTTGGGTATCCTTATTGCCCCAGGAGACAAACTGCAGAACACTGCTGAACACACGTAACATCTGTTCTGTAATGTATTCATTAGCTGAGAACACATAGAAGGAATTAGGGCAGACTACAATGGCGCACATTGTAAAAAACATTTGTTGGTATTTAATACACTTACAGAGTCTTACACGGGATCAAGTACACAGTCCATTCTGCAGTTGTAAATTGTAGCCTCATGTCTGGTAAGACCATATTCTGTAGCCATGGAAGATGTAAAAGTTCACGTAGGCGCCTATCAAGGTTCTTCATTGAAATGGTAAGGTTGTTACCGATAAATTTGTTACTCCTGGCTTATGATTTGACATAAATTCACTATATATCCGTATTCTACAATTGGAGCTTATCCACATTAAACAGTCAATCCCAACTGTCTTATCGTTGTTTACAGTCACATTGATGTTACCCTGGCTATATTGTGTAGGATAGGTTCAGGATAGGATTCGTAAGTGAATCCATCTGCATTAATGCCGGGGCAACGTCTGGAGGAGAGCAGATCTGCGTTAGGTCTATGATACTGTTCGGTGTGGATCCACCAGCATTATGCCAGGAATATTGTCTAGATTGGATCCAAGAGTCTTATATCCTATATATCGCTGGGGTTGGATGCACACATGTTACATCCACGGAGGCAGACCCACGTGCATTACATTTAGGAAATGTGTCGTTTTATCGGGGATAGTGTCTGGATTTCAACCCACCAGCGGTAAATTCAGGGGGTAGAGTGAGGGGGGTCCCTGCAGGAAACTGACACATCTACACGCGGAAACAGTGCAACTGACCTACGAGTTTATAGTTGAATTGCAAGCATAGGCAAATTTAAAAGGATTGATTAGAAGGTCATGTCACCAGAAGTGCCACCATCTTGGATCTTTTGAGTATAAACGAAGATCTGATACCCGCAACTGATCAGTCTTCCGTGGTAGTGAAAAGTGTCAACATCCCTCGGCTATTTGAGACAAGGACAAGACAAACTGACGAACGATTTGGTTTGTGGTTATGAGTGTAGAACCTGGACGATCTTGTTACTGATATCGGTAACGCAAATTACATATAAAGTAGTATTCTTCTTATCAAGAAGAGTTTAAATATGCATACACACATTCCATAACTGGACTGTCAGAAGCAATTAGAGAAGGGAAGGTTTTTAATGTTAAAGATGAAGAGTGTGGATCCCCCGGAACTTTAAACTCCTTCTCCAAATTTTTCTGTGGTTTCCTTTACTGTTTGTTAAATGCACAGACTGCTCTTTGACTCTTACAACTGCAGTCTGCTTTCTAGATAAACTGCAGCTAACTTTTCGTTTCATATATTTTACCCCTGCTACCTTCAGAATTTCGATGAGTGAATTGCAGTCAGCATTGTCGAAACCTTTCTTTACATCTATAAGTGCTATAAATGTAAGTTTGTATTTCTACAGCCTGTCGTCTAAGACATGTTCGAACATTTCTTCGCATACCAAATACATCTTCCCCGACGTCGGCTTCTACAAGCTTTTCCGTTCTTCTGTCAATAATTCGTGTCATTATGACTTATTACACTGATGATTTGGTAATATTCATACCTGTCAGCACCTGACGTCTTTGTGGATTTATACTCTTTTCGAATTTCGATGGTATTTCGGTTATCTCATATGTTTTGTACACAAGGCAGAAAGAACTTGTCATGGCTGGCTTGGCCAAGGCTTTGTTACACCCACCGATAGATTTGACGTGGTAGCTAGGACACTGGACTCGTATTTTTGATGAAGATGGTTCATATCAGCGCCCAGCCATTGAGATTTAGGTTGTCCGTGATTTCCCTAAATCGTTCCAGGCAAATGTTTTTAATGGGCACGGCCCATTTCTTTCCCAGTCTTTAACTCATTCCGAGCTTTGCTCCGTCACTAATGACTTGGAATCTTAGACCCTTATCGTACTTCCTTCCTTTTTTACGCCCAGGAATTTCTAGGAGTTGACTGATTCCAACTGTGACTCATTGACTCTGTAGTGATGTGAAGAGCACAGTTTCTCGTTACTGAATATTTAACGTAAGTCTGTACCACTCTGAAATCTTCCCAGTATCTGACAGTATTTGTGTAGGTTCTTTCCCAGACAGTCATAGTATCTGACAAATATCTCAGACTAAATTAATATTGTCTGCAAGGCCTTTAACATACAAAACGAACAGCAAGGGTTCCAACGTACTTTCCTAGGGAACACCGGAATTTACTTATATATCTATCGATGACTCTCCAGCCAAGATAACATAATGCGCCCTTCCTACCAAGAAATCCTCAATCCAGTCACAAATTTCGCCTGGTACTCCATACGATGGTATTTTCGACAATAATCGTAGATGTCACAAGGAGTAAAGTGATCTTCCTAAGTCAAAAAATAATGCATCTACTTGCTTGCCTTGATACGTGTCTTTCAGGAAGTTATGTGAGAAATGCACGAGCTACACATGATCGACATTTTCGCGATCCATTCTAGCTGACATGGCCGTCATTCTGTTCGAGATACCACGATACATTTGAGCTCTGAATATTTTCTAAGATTTTACTGTAAATGGATGTCAGTGACAGTTGACAGTGGCTTTTGAATCACTTCTGCTACTCATCTTGTAGACGTGTGTGACTTGTGATATCAACAACACCTTCATTGAACACTCGCTTACAGTACTCTTAAATATGTGCAAAATCTTGCAGTGTGATATTTATTTCAGTTCATAGCCATAAACAATGTGATATTTTTTATGTAACACCTCCAACATTTTTTCATCAGAAATGAAATAGCAATACGATGGCAGTAGGGAGTTTCCAAGTACTTCCTGTAAAGCGTTTACACGGTGCCTGATCGTTAACGAAGGTTCGAGCATACGGGTAAGTTCACAGATATGTGAGTGGCTCGAAGACTTCTTAAATGAAGAACCCAATAAGTTGTCCTGCACGACGAGTGTTCGTCAGTGTCAAGGGTGCCCTCAGGAGTGGCGCAGGGAAGCGTGACAGGAGCGCTCTTGTTCTCAGTACACATAAATTACCTGAAGGACAGGGTAAACCCCAATCTGTGACTGTTTTTTGGGTGATTCTGTAATATATGGTAATGTATCATCGCTGAGAGTCTGTAGAAGGATGCAGTATGAGTTACACAGAATTTCTATTTGGTACTGTGAATGGCAGTTTGCTCTAAATGTACAAAAATGTAAGTGTGAGAGTGGAAAAAATAACCCTGTAGGGTTCGAGTTCACTATTGGTGGAGTGCTACCTGACATATTCACGTCGATTAAATATCTAATGGCAACGCTGCCAACCGATATGAAATGGAACTAGCACGTAAGGATGGAAGAAGGGAGGGTGAACGGTCGACTTCTGTTTATAGGGAGAAATTTTGGAAAGTGTAGCCCACATATAAAGGAGAGCGTATATAGATCGCTAGAGCGACCCGTTTTTGAGTACTGCTCGAGTGTTTCGGATCCCCATGACGTCTGATTAAAGGAATACATTGAAGTAATTCATAGGCGTGCAGCTTGATTTCATTACTGATAGGTTCGCTCAATACGCGAGTTTGACGGAGATGTTATGTGAAATCAAATAAGAATCCCTGCACAGACAACGACGTTCTTTTCACGAAAAACTATTGAGAAAATTTAAAGAACCACCATCTGCAGTTGTAGTGTCCGCGATGATAAGAAACAGGGGATGGACAGAAATATGGAAAAACCAGAAACACAAGACCTTACCACGCTTAATACGGTGTAGAAAATCCGTTGGCATGGAAAACAGTTTTCAATCAGATCGGAATGGATAAATACAAGTCGGCCACAGTGGCCGAGCGGTTCTAGACGCTCAGTCCGGAACCGCGCGACTGCTGCGGTCGCCGGTTCGAATCCTGCCTTGGGCATGGATCTGTGTGATGTCCTTAGGGTAGTTAGGTTTAAGGGTCTCCGGAAAGGCTCAAAATCATGAAAAGTTCAATTTTTACTTTTTTGCGTTTCTGAATCTGCAGACTATTACCTTTTAATAGACATATAATTTATTCAATTCCGAAGACTACAACTATTTTTAAATTTTTTTTGAAATGTGTTCTACATGGGCGTGACCCACTGTGGCGCTGTTAAACTGCTGTCAAATGGTGTTATTATTAACGTCCGTGTTCATCAGGTACATTTTAGTGATGTGAGATAAAGTATGTGTTGTGGCTAACCTGTGATGGTTCAATATATATCGCTGGTGTGATTGTCGATTGTTTCATGTTTATTTACTCTGTCGTTATCTCGAAAATATTCGTAATTAATTCTGTTTCTTGAGTCTCTGTTTTGTTGAAGTATAATAATGAGTAAAAATAAAGTTATTAGAAATCCTCTGAAGGCTTTTAAGAAAAGGAGAAATGTTGGAAAGCCAAAGGTATGTGTTATTACTGTAAACAATAAAGACGATGAAAATCTCCAACATAGCTTGTGTCCCAAAGAAGAAGACAGTTGGTGTAAATATAACAAAGGATTGCTAACTGGTGAAGTGTACACTCATAAGCATAGTCTGCCTCATGCAATAATGGAGGTGATAAAACCTATTTTCAGAGACTTAGCAGCACCTGAACTGTTGAAAAAGTGTATTCACGGAAAAACTCAAAACCCCAATGAAAGTGTAAATAGTGTTATATGCTCGAGAATCCCCAAGAATGTATTTGTTGGAATAGAAACACTTCACTTTGGTGTGTATGATGCTGTTGCGACTTTCAATGATGGCAACATTGTAAGGTGCAAGGTATTTAGAAATATGGGAATGAAGATAGTTTCTAACATGGTACGAGCGATGCTTGCTTTAGACAAGGAACGCCTTCGGGCTGCAGACAGGGCTGTAAAGAGTCTAGAAATACAAGCAAGAGTAAACAGGAGGAGGAACAAGAGGAAGCTGGAGGAGGAGTTTGCAGAGGATGAAGATAATCCATCCTATGGACCTGGAATGCACAAAAAGTTAATCCAATCTTTGTCGCTCGATTCCCAAAACTTTTATTTTCTCATACTAATTACATGTTTTCTAAGGATCTTCCAAACATATTTGTTTCAAACTTTCAGTAAATGTTACACAGTACCTTCTGCATAATTTAACACAGCCTTTTTCCAAAAAACTGTATATTTTGGAATATATAAATAAAAAATTGCAAAAAAATGTTGTGATTTTTCATTACAATTGAAAAAAAATCATCTTTAATAACTGAACTAAAATTTTGTAAAATCCCTGTGTTAAGTTGTAGCCCATATTCCAATAAATAATATGTAAAAATTTCAACTTCCTACCTCAAATACTTTGTGAGGAAAGATGTAATTTATAAGCGTTATTTCAACATTGCAAGTATAGGGCGTTCCGGAGCCCCTTAAGTAGTTCTAAGTTCTAGGGGACTGATGACCTCATATGTTAAGTCCCATAGTGCTCAGAGCCATTTGAACCATTTGATACTGCACAAGTACCGTTGTGGTGAAATACAGCAGCGAAACCTTTCGACTCGGCTAGCATCTGCACTTATGTTCAAGCGAGCATTTCTCGAAATGTTTCCATATTTTTGTTCAACTCCCACAAGAGAAGTTAGGGCTCATAAGAAGGCAAGCAAACAGTTGCTTTCCTCTCACTACAGTTGCGAGTGGAACAGAAAAAGGAAACGAGTGGTAGTGATGGAACGTACCCTCCGCCATGCTCCACGCGCTAGCTTGCGGAGTATGTTTGTAAACGTAGACGTTATTACAAGAGTTCAATTGTGTTCACAGAAGGGAGTAATGAACTGAAGAGTAAATCATTAAAAAGATACTGACATGTAACTGACCATATGGAAAGAAAAGTTTGGATATCGATGGATTTAATTGAGTAGTCACAGTAAGATACTGCTGTTGGCACAATTTAGCTTACAATTGCAAGGATTTCCATAATCAACGTTCCTAACAATATAGTCTAGTGGGCAGCGCTCGATCCAGAAGTATCCGGTTAGAATCCTGGTACTGGAATAAATTTACATCGCCAGTATTTGCTCAGGAAATGGGGAGAGGTAAAAGAACAAAGTTTTAGCCAGTCGGTCATGCGCCAATGTACTTAGTTAAATCGTAGACCTCTGCTTAGTTCCTCGTGGAGTAGGACTCAGCGAGATGATATCGTGGTTAAGAGATTGGATTTTCAGTGGTAGCGGGGTTTAAACGCTTGTCTGATCATCCAGATGTAGGTTTTGCATGGTTTATCTCAATCGATTGAAGTGAATGCTGACAGACTACCTTTAAAAGGACACGCCCCATTTGCTCCTCCATTCTTGTTCCGTGAGTGCTTGTGCTCTTTATATAATAAATTTTGCGTCGACGAAAAGGTTGTTTCTGAAGGAGCGGGACTTCTCACTCCGTCGATGAGGGCGTGTTCATCGAGTGTTGGTGACCACCCTAGTACCACTGTAGAATAGTAAGAAATGTGTCGCCTTCGGATTTCATCCGCTCCTCTCTCCCAACGTCTTCCACAAAAATGACGTATGGAATTACACCCTACATGCTGTCGCGTGACTGACATGAATCAGTTACATTTAGGAGCGAGTACACGTAAAGGAGGATTAATGAGATGGCGAAGTTCATGAAAACCATTTAAACTTAGGTCTTTAGGCCCAGTCAACTATGTTGTTTATCATTTATTGTTACGTTTCAGGCCGGCCGCGGTGGCCGTGCGGTTCTAGGCGCTCCAGTCCGGAGCCGCGCTGCTGCTACGGTCGCAGGTTCGAATCCTGCCTCGGGCATGGGTGTGTGTGATGTCCTTAGGTTAGTTAGGTTTAAGTAGTTTTAAGTTCTAGGGGACTGATGACCACAGCAGTTGAGTCCCATAGTGCTCAGAGCCATTTGAACCATTTTGTTACGTTTCAGCAACACTTATTTCGCAGTATATTGTTTATTGCGATACTTTTTTACTTTCTTGCTTGTACATAAATAGCAGAAAGATGGAAGGAGTATATAGAGGGTCTATACAAGGGCGATGTACTTGAGGACAATATTATGGAAATGGAAGAGGATGTAGATGAAGATGAAATGGGAGATACGATACTGCGTGAAGAGTTTGACAGAGCACTGAAAGACCTGAGTCGAAACAAGGCCCCCGGAGTAGACAACATTCCATTGGAACCACTGACGGCCTTGGGAGAGCCAGTCCTGACAAAACTCTACCATCTGGTGAGCAAGATGTATGAAACAGGCGAAATACCCTCAGACTTCAAGAAAGCAGGTGTTGACAGATGTGAAAATTACCGAACCATCAGTTTAATAAGTCACAGCTGCAAAATACTAACACGAATTCTTTACAGACGAATGGAAAAACTAATAGAAGCCGACCTCGGGGAAGATCAGTTTGGATTCCGTAGAAACACTGGAACACGTGAGGCAATACTGACCTTACGACTTATCTTAGAAGAAAGATTAAGGAAAGGCAAACCTACGTTTCTAGCATTTGTAGACTTAGAGAAAGCTTTTGACAATGTCGACTGGAATACCCTCTTTCAAATTCTAAAGGTGGCAGGGGTAAAATACAGGGAGCGAAAGGCTATTTACAATTTGTACAGAAACCAGATGGCAGTTATAGGAGTCGAGGGACATGAAAGGGAAGCAGTGGTTGGGAAGGGTGTAAGACAGGGTTGCAGCCTCTCCCCGATGTTATTCAATCTGTATATTGAGCAAGCAGTAAAGGAAACAAAAGAAAAATTCGGTGTAGGTATTAAAATCCATGGAGAAGAAATAAAAACTTTGAGGTTCGCCGATGACATTGTAATTCTGTCAGAGACAGCAAAGGACTTGGAAGAGCAGTTGAATGGAATGGACAGTGTCTTGAAAGGAGGATATAAGATGAACATCAACAAAAGCAAAACGAGGATAATGGAATCTAGTCGAATTAAGTCGGGTGATGCTGATGGAATTAGATTAGGAAATGAGACACTTAAAGTAGTAAAGGAGTTTTGCTATTTGGGGAGCAAAATAACTGACGATGGTCGAAGTAGAGAGGACATAAAATGTAGACTGGCAATGGGAAGGAAAGCGTTTCTGAAGAAGAGAAATTTGTTAACATCAAGTATAGATTTAAGTGTCAGGTAGTCATTTCTGAAAGTATTTGTATGGAGTGTAGCCATGTATGGAAATGAAACATGGACGATAAATAGTTTGGACTAGAAGAGAATAGAAGCTTTCGAAATGTGGTGCTACAGAAGAATGCTGAAGATTAGATGGGTAGATCACATAACTAATGAGGAAGTACTGAATAGGATTGGGGAGAAGAGAAGTTTGTGGCACAACTTGACCAGAAGACGGTATCGGTTGGTAGGACATGTTCTGAGGCATCAAGGGATCACCAATTTAGTATTGGAGGGCAGCGTGGAGGGTAAAAATCGTAGAGGGAGACCAAGAGATGAATACACTAAGCAGATTCAGAAGGATGTAGGTTGCAGTAGGTACTGGGAGATGAAGAAGCTTGCACAGGATAGAGTAGCATGGAGAGCTGCATCAAACCAGTCTCAGGACTGAAGACCACAACAACATAAATAGGTAACAATTCGTAATGTTGCATTGTATACGTGATCCCATGAAACCAATAATTACTCGTAAAATATGTAAATGCACTACAATTTCTCTATCTAGCTGCAGTGGGCCACGGACCTAAAGTTATAATTGTAGAACAGTTTTGTGCCTTATGCTATGTATTTCGATACAAATTAAAATCCTATAGCTGCATTAGTGCTACTGTGAAATGCAAGACTCTCACGATATAGTTAACTACCAAATTTTTAATAATCAAATTTTAAAGTTTCCAGCCAGTTCTCATTTGAAGTGTAGACTCTATAAGCACAAAATCTTCTTGACATCGCAATATACTGCGAAACGAATACTGTCCTACTAATAACTTCTGTGAGTGGAGGGCGCCCCACCTGCTCCTGTTCGCCCAGGCCCTGCCACGCACTCCCGGACTGACGGCTGCTCAGCTGTGTCGTTGATCCAGCTCCCTGGTCGATCCTGTCAGCAGTCGTGTGCTTGTCGCAAAGATTAAGCCGTGCATATCTCAATGCAAGCCGCATTAAGTTGAAACTGTAAATGGCTCATTAAATCAGTTATGTTTCCTTGGATTACTTGAATAACTGTGGTAATTCTAGAGGTAATACATGCAAAAAGAGTCCCCATCAGATATGGGAGGGGCGATTTTATTAGATCGAAACCAATCGGTTGGCTCGACGGATCCGTTTGCCTTGGTGACCCTGAATAGCTTTGGGCTGATCGCAGGCCTCCACACCAGCGACGCACCTTTCAAATGTCTGCCTGGTAACAGGGAATCAGGGTTCGATTCCTAGAGGGAGTCTGAGAAACGGCTACCACATCCAAGGAAAATTACGCGTTCCCAGCAAAGGGAGGCAGTGACGAAAAATAACGACACGGGACTCATCCGAGGTGCCATAATCAGAATGAATAGACTTTAAATCCTTTAACGAATATCTACTGGATGGCATGTCTGGTGCCAGCAGCCGCGGTACTTCCAACTCCAATACCGTATATTAAATGGCTAGTGCACCTGCCTAGTACGTAAGGAGACCCCGGTTCAAGTTCCCACTGTGGCGCAGATTTTAATTCATTGTTGCAACTTCTGTCATTATCATAGGTAAAGATGAGACTCAAATGTCTCAAGGAAAATTTAATTATATCAGATCTGTAGATCACCTATACCGAAGCACAGGAAAGATTTCTCTATTATGTCCAACGCTAGGATACTATTTCAATACCAGAGAGTCTTGGCAGTAGGGACGACCTAAGGAAGGGAGAATAAGCTGAAGACATGAATTGAAGTTTGTGGTAGGCGGGGCACTATACTAGAGTAGTCTGTGCAGGGCTCTGAGTTGTACTGCTGCGGTGGTGTAATGGCTAACACACGTGGATGGTAAATAAGAAGACACCAGTTCAAATACCGCCCATAGTACAAATTTTAATTTATATCTTCAGCGTCTATCATTACCGAATATTAAAGCTGTTGAAGGTAAAAAGCTCGAAGCTGTATTTGATCCCACACTGTTGGTACACCACCAGTCGGTGTTTAACTGACACGTATCCTTTGTCATCCGGCCTGTGGGGCAAACCAAAGGTGCATGGCCGCCTCATGCCTGTCCGGGGGTCCCAGCGTGGACTCGTTTGAAATCCTACCGTGGTGCTCTTTACCAAGTGTCGAGGTGGATTGACATATTTAGTTTGAACAAATGAGAGTATATAAAGCAGGCAAGCATGCCTGAATGCTGCATGCATGGAATAATGGAATATGACCTCGATTCTGTTTTGTTGGTTCTCAGAACCAGAAGTGTAGCTAGGGCCTCTCGTCGGGTAGACGATTCGCCTGGTCCAAGTCTTTAGAGTTGACGCCACTTCAGAGACTTGCGTGTCGATGGGGATGAAATGATGATGATAAGGACAACACAAGGCCCAGTCCCTGAGCGGAGAAAATCTCCGACCCAGCCGGGACCCGAGGTAATGATTCATCGGGAAAGGCAGGCGTATTTGTATTGCGACGTTAGAGGTGAAATTCTTGGATCGTCGAAAGATGAACGGAAGCGAAAGCATTTGCCAAATATGTTTTCATTAATCAAGAAAGAAAGTTAGAGGTTTCAACGCGATCAGGTACCACCCTAGTTCTAACTATAAACAATGCCAGCCAGTGATCCACCACAGTTCCGGTGGGCAGCCTGTGGGAAATGAAGCTTTTGGTTTCCGGGGGGAAGTATGGCTGAAAGCTTAAAGGAATTGACAGGAGGGCACTACCACGAGTGGCGCCTGCAGCTTAATTTGACTCTACACTGGAAACCTCACCAGGCCCAGACACTGAAAGGTTTGAAAGATTGACAGCTCTTTCTTGATTCTGTGAGTGGTGGAAACCAATAATTACTCTTAAAGTAAGTAGACGCACTACAACTTCTCTCTTTAGCTGCAGTGGGCCACGGACCAAAAGTTATAATTGTACAACAGTTTTGTGCCATATGCCGTGTATCTCGATACAAATCGAAATCCTGTCACACCGTTAGCGTTACTGTGAAATTTGATGTTCTCATAACATCAGCCACTTCTCATTTCAAGTGTACGTTCTATAAGCATAAAATATTCTTGATATCTCTATGGTGCTGCGAAACAAATGCTGTTCTATTAATAATTTCTCTCAGTGCCTAAATCTCATGTTTCAAATCTGGCACATTTAATTGCAAAATACATTGATCATAACAAGCAGCAGAGCTCACCCAAAATCTCTGAGTTCCATAGAAGCACTGATATAATTATTAACTTAATAGAAACATGCCAAGGAATATATCACAAACATATTTCTTGTTCAGGTGAGGCAAATAGTTAATGTAGGCTGTATTCAGCAAACTACGAGTACTTCCCCACAATTTGTAGCAATTTTTGTCTTTATAAGACACAGGGGAAAACACTTGTATAGTCTTTTATAACTGGTTTTGGAAAAACGTGGAATGTGTACAAACAATAAAATGTAGTGGTTAATAACATTTCCCGAAAATTCTTATACAGCATTTCAGTAACAGGAAAACCAAGGTTTTACAAAAGCGGAATTCTATCTCGTCGCATCTTACTGACAATATGATAATATTGTGTAAAGTAACATTCACTGTGATTGCGATTATCCATAAGCTTTTATAGAATCTGCTGTTTTGTCTAAAACTGACATTATAAGGCCGTGGCTGTATTCAAAATACAGTTTGGTTCTTGCAGAGAACATAGCAGCAACCAGCCACTTTTTATAACGCTATTTATTTATATAAATAGCTCCGTTACGGTTTCTAACCGACGGTTTTATCATCAGACGGCTTGTTCACGTTAAGACACTTTTTTTGTAATTTATCTTAGTTTTCAGCTTTTATTCCCCCACACTGTGAAAATTCCTTGGTGTGGTGGTGCTGTAAAACCAAAACATGATGTGAGAAACTGTCCATTTGACTGTAATTGCCTCTCATAACGATTTCAAGCTATGTAAACAAATTATTAAAGTGAAAATGTATGAGGTATGTAGCTAAAACATTTTCACTTTAGTCATTTTCTTAGATAATTTGAAATCGTTGTGAGGCACAATTAAAGTTAAATAGGTAGTTTCTCAAATCATGTTTTGGTTGTAGGGCACCACCACCGCAAGTAATTTTGACCATATGAGGCAATAAAAGTGAAAAAATTTAACTATAACAAAAATCTATCTTGATGTGAACAAGCCGTTTGATGATGTAACGGCCGGTTCGAAACCGGTAACAGCGCTATTTACGTAAATAAATAGCATTGTAAAACGTGATTAGTTGCTACTACCTTGACTGCAAGAATCAACCTGTATTTTATAGAATCACTGTTAGGGTGTTTATATTACAAACCGTATTATAAACAGTGTTTATATTACAAACCGTATTATAAACAGTGAGATATATTTTGTTTCCGCTTCTTGACGTCAAACAGTGCTACGAAAACACTACACACAAAGAAAATATGTATGCTCTAAAAACAGTTACCAACCGCTACTTTAAAGGATCTGCTTTTCAATTCCACTACTGGTTTCGAACTTCAGTTCATTCTCAGATGGCTGCGTTACAAGATGCAATGCTAATCAGACGTTGTTCTGTTTACCATGGGGATAGTGAACGCTGTAAACAAAACTGCCAACGTCTGATTAGCAGTGCATCTTATGATGCAGGTACCTGTAGATGAAAGAAGGTTGGAAACAGGTAATGGACTGTAAAAATAAAATGTGGTGAAAAAAAGGCCTTCAAATTAGTGATTGCTAGCTGTTTTTACAACATAGTTTTCACACTAGACTCTCGCTAATCCGGCCCTCAGTAGTCCGGCCTCTCAGTAATCTGGCGCACATCCAAAAACACGTGCACAATGAATTATCGTGCGCAACAATGCTTAGTTAAACAATGCTTTATACACTGTATTTTAAATTGTAGCTTTCTTTAGTGTTCGGAATCATGCCTTCTAAAAGGAAACACGTTACGCTAGACCCCAAGCAGAAACTCGAAATTTTAGATAAGTTAAATCGAAGTTCTACGCAGAAAGCCATTGCTGCTGAGTTCAATGTTGGACTATCAACTATTTATGACATCAAAAAGAAAGAAGATGTTATTCGACAGTACTCAAGAGAAATGGATAGAATTGGAAAACTGTAGGTTATGCGAAACAGTGAGAATGAAGAACTGGACGTAGCTGTTTATAGATAGTTCATACAACAACAAGTAAATCAATTCCGGTCAGAGGTCCGATTATAAAGGAAAAAGCAGCTGCATTTAACAAACAACTTGGCGGTAATAACTTGTTTGCAGCGAGCGAATGTTGGGTATCAAACTGGAAAACATGACATGGCATCCGGCAGCTGACAGTCAACGGTGAAAGTCGCTCAGCTAACGATAAGGATGCTGATGAGTTTGTAAGCCAGATACGGAAGATAACAGAGGAAAAAGATTTAACTGCTGATGCCTTGTATAATGCTGATGAAACAGGACTGTTTTACAAGATGCTTCCTTCAAAAACATTAGCTGCCAAGAACGAGAAGGAACTTCGTGGTTACAAGCAACAGAAACAGCGCGTAACATTAGTGGCGTCTTGTAATGCAAATGGAAGTCATAAACTACCACTTATGGTGACTGAAAAGTCCCAACATCCACGTTGTTTTCAACATACTAACATAGATACTCTACCAGAGGAGCACTATTGCGATCAGAAGAAAGCGTGGGTGGACATACCAATATTCTCTCGGTGGTTCCATAAAACGTTTGTACCAGCAGTGAGAAAAGAGCTAAAGAAGAAAAAGCTTCCACTGAAAGCTATCCTTATAGCTGACAATGCTCCCAGTCATCCTTCAGATGTTCCTTTAAAGTCTGATGGTATACAAGCACTCTTTCTCCCACCTGATGTAACAACCCTAATTCAGCCCATGGACCAGGGAATTTTGGAATCAATTAAACGTCATCATCGACATTCACTTCTCGTCTCCTTGCTGAACGAAAGTGAAAACGACTCTTTCGAGACTATGCTGAAGGCGTGGAAAGCAATTAACATACGTGATGTTGTTTTCCAAGCAGCCGAAGAATGCGATAAAGTGGAGAGCGCTACCATAATGAAGAGCTGGAGAAAACTGTGTCCATCGATTGATGCCGAGTTGCGTCCATAGTGAGTGACAGCGATGAACCAGTCAATTCGGAATTATCAATTACTTTGAACACTGACATGTTCCACAACCTTCCAGGAGGAGAAGAAATTAACGATGAAGAGGGATATCCTCTATGTTTTAAAACTGTATCACTCGGCTTAATAAAGTACAGTATACTATATCCCCTGTGTTTTCAAAATAAATGAATAAAATTAATTTCAGACACCAAATAATCCGGCACTTCCGCTAATCTGGCAACCACGCGTGCCAGGAATGACCGGAATAGCGAGAGTCTAGTGTAATACAACCACAAAACCCTCACAGTGTCTATCACTGACAAAATACACTCCTGGAAATGGAAAAAAGAACACATTGACACCGGTGTGTCAGACCCACCATACCTGCTCCGGACACTGCGAGAGGGCTGTACAAGCAATGATCACACGCACGGCACAGCGGACACACCAGGAACCGCGGTGTTGGCCGTCGAATGGCGCTAGCTGCGCAGCATTTGTGCACCGCCGCCGTCAGTGTCAGCCAGTTTGCCGTGGCATACGGAGCTCCATCGCAGTCTTTAACACTGGTAGCATGCCGCGACAGCGTGGACGTGAACCGTATGTGCAGTTGACGTACTTTGAGCGAGGGCGTATAGTGGGCATGCGGGAGGCCGGGTGGACGTACCGCCGAATTGCTCAACACGTGGGGCGTGAGGTCTCCACAGTACATCGATGTTGTCGCCAGTGGTCGGCGGAAGGTGCACGTGCCCGTCGACCTGGGACCGGACCGCAGCGACGCACGGATGCACGCCAAGACCGTAGGATCCTACGCAGTGCCGTAGGGGACCGCACCGCCACTTCCCAGCAAATTAGGGACACTGTTGCTCCTGGGGTATCGGCGAGAACCATTCGCAACCGTCTCCATGAGGCTGGGCTACGGTCCCGCACACCGTTAGGCCGTCTTCCGCTCACGCCCCAACATCGTGCAGCCCGCCTCCAGTGGTGTCGCGACAGGCGTGAATGGAGGGACGAATGGAGACGTGTCGTCTTCAGCGATGAGAGTCGCTTCAACCTTGGTGCCAATGATGGTTGTATGCGTGTTTGGCGCCGTGCAGGTGAGCGCCACAATCAGGACTGCATACGACCGAGGCACACAGGGCCAACACCCGGCATCATGGTGTGGAGAGCGATCTGCTACACTGGCCGTACACCACTGGTGATCGTCGAGGGGACACTGAATAGTGCACGGTACATCCAAACCATCATCGAACCCATCGTTCTACCATTCCTAGACCGGCAAGGGAACTTGCTGTTCCAACAGGACAATGCACGTCCGCATGTATCCCGTGCCACCCAACGTGCTCTAGAAGGTGTAAGTCAACTACCCTGGCCAGCAAGATCTCCGGATCTGTCCCCCATTGAGCATGTTTGGGACTGGATGAAGCGTCGTCTCACGCGGTCTGCACGTCCAGCACGAACGCTGGTCCAACTGAGGCGCCAGGTGGAAATGGCATGGCAAGCCGTTCCACAGGACTACATCCAGCATCTCTACGATCGTCTCCATGGGAGAATAGCAGCCTGAATTGCTGCGAAAGGTGGATATACACTGTACTAGTGCCGACATTGTGCATGCTCTGTTGCCTGTGTCTATGTGCCTGTGGTTCTGTCAGTGTGATCATGTGATGTATCTGACCCCAGGAATGTGTCAATAAAGTTTCCCCTTCCTGGGACAATGAATTCACGGTGTTCTTATTTCAATTTCCAGGAGTGTAGTTACACAATATCTACGTTAGGTTGATTTTATCTGAACTCAGTTGATCATAGCGCTATAATATTGCGAAGGACTTAGCGGACAATTTGATGGATTATGTTAAAAATACTTGTACAATTCAGTTAATACTAACAAAAACAGTAAAACGTAAGCGGATATATTTACACTTGAATTTAATTAGCACAACTGAGAATCAAGACCATTTTAAGAAAAGACGTGTAAAAATTTTGCTCGGCAGAGTTTTGAAGCACAGTAGTCAAACACCAGTAGACCAAAAGAACTTGGATAATCTTATTGTTAGTTTTGATACAGATCTGAGTTATCGCTGTTCAGCAGAGCTAAAGGATAGTCGAAAGTTTCTGAGACAAAGAACTTAACTCCAGAATGCAAGAAGAAACAAGAACAGCTTAAACATAAATAATAAGCTAGATGTACATACTGCAGCAATTGTAAAAGCTGACAGCGGAAATTTGGCTGAAGTTGTGAATAAAAGTTAGTTCATAGAGAAAACCTAGTATATTTTTCCTAACAAAATTACAGAAATTTGCGAAGGTCCAACAAGTAAACCCAAAAATAAATTTCAAACCAAACAAATCTCTTCCTCATACATTTAACCATATATATGGATGACATGAATTTCTAGTTACCCTCCCTCAGATCACAATCCACAATTCGTAATTTCTATTAAAAAATATTGAATTACATGAAGACAAAGAAACTCTTCAAAATCATAGCAGATGCATACACATTCAATGATGCAGAATAATAAGAAATACCTGAGAATTTACACACGTCAAAGGAATGAAAATTCCAGACGATGCCACTCTTTATTCATTCCAAATCCAGAACTTCAATTGTCTGGGCAATAAGAACCATCCATGCAAATTAAATGCCATTGCATGCAAATACGAAACTAGCAATTTTCAAATCACATCATGGAACTGATGGATATCTCACACGGAATTACTTTACAGTCACTGACATATTTTACAAGGAAACATATTACTTGACAATCCACCTAGATAAGATTGCTAGCTGACATTACAAAATCGCTACAATATAACGAACCCACTAAATAGTGAAAGTGCTTACACACAAATTTCAATAATCAAGCTCTAACTTTCAGACAGGCAGTTTGTTCAGAAACAAATTTAAAGAACATGTGGTAGGGAAAAGAACACCATAGGTCAGAAGTAGCACAGATCTATATGAAACACAAAATGATAACAGATATACCAGTATTACGAATGTTCAGCATCAACTCCTGTGCACTAAAGAGACCTTCCAGAATAACAAATACAAAAGGAAGCACACTTATTGAATTTTAAGATCACGAAAACCTTAGCATTTACGTGGTGACAATTATTGAACTATAAGAAAAAACTAAATTAGTTACAAACTACAGCATGCACGCATTTTTTTTCAATATGTAAACGTCACTACAGATATTCGGATTGAGGTTATGACATATTTGATATGTTTGCCGTCATTGGCGATGATGTGGCGCAGACGGATAGCAAAATTCTGCATGACCCACTGAAGTGTCGGAACATCGATGCTGTCGATGACTTCCTGAAAGACTGTTTTCAGCTCAACGATGGTTTTGGAGTTACTGCTGTGCACCTTGCTTTTCATATAGCCCCACAAAAAGGAGTAGGATGTGTTCAGATCCGAAGAACTTGGCGGCCAATCGAGGGTCATGCCAGTGGACTCTGGGTACCCCAGAACCGGATGCGGTCCCCACTGTGGTCCTTAAGGACACTAAACACTCTCCTGCTGCGGTGGGATCGAGCTCCATCTTGCATGACCACATCTTGTCCAAAACAGGGTCACTTTGTATACTGAGGACACAAAGCAGTAGCATGTGTTCAGATCCAGAGAATGTGGTGGTCAATCGAGGCTCATGCCAGTGGCCTCTAGATGCCCCAATGCCAGAATGCGGTCCCCACAGTGATCCTCGAGGACATTAAACACTCTCTTGCTTCGATGGGCTCGAGCTCCTTCTTGCATGAACCACATCTTGTCCAAATCAGGGTCACTTCATATACTGAGGACACAAAGCAGTAGCATGTGTTCAGATCCGGAGAACGTGATGGTCAATCGAGGCTCATGCCAGTGGCCTCTAGATGCCCCAATGCCAGAATGCGGTCCCCACAGTGGTCCTCGAGGACAGTAAACACTCTCTTGCTTCGATGGGCTCGAGCTCCGTCTTGCATGAACCACATCTTGTCCAAATCAGGGTCACTTCGTATACTTAGGACATAAAGCAGTAGCATGTGTTCAGATCCGGAGAATGTGGTGGTCAATCGAGGCTCGTGCCAGTGGCCTCTAGATGCCCCAATGCCAGAATGCGGTCCCCACAGTGATCCTCGAGGACATTAAACACTCTCTTGTTTCGATGGGCTGGAGCTCCGTCTTGCATGAACCACATCTTGTCCAAATCAGGGTCGCTTTGTACAATGAGGATAAAATCAGCCTCCAAAACCTTCACGTGCCGTTCGTTAGTCACCGTGCCATCAAGGAATACCGCACCGATTATTCCATGACTGGACATTGCACACCACATAGTCACCTGTTAAAGATGAACAGACTTCCCGATCGCGAAATGCGATTTATCGGCCCCTCAAATACGCCAGTTTTGCTTTTTGACGAATCCATGCAAATGATAGTGGACTACGTCGTTAAACCAAACTATACATGCACATACTAAATCCCATCACGTCGCGCTGTCAACCGTGGAGTTTGAACGCTCTAACGCAAACCATTCAGAAGTTATGATGATTTTATTTCATATAGTTCAATAATTGTCACCCTGTACGATAGCAGTATTTGTATTTTCAACAGCTGACTAAATTTTTACAACGGTTCACACACTACTCTTCTGCTACCCACTTATTTCCACCATTCTGCTAATGGACTGCTTGTACTGTACATCATCGCTCAAACGCCTCTCACATAACCCAGTGACTCCTATACAGTATTTCCTTGACTCCTTAGGAACACAATGAGAGGGATAGTGGTGGTACACTGAGAGGTAAATACTGGGTGATCAAAAAGTCAGTATAAATTTGAAAACTGAGTAAATCACGGAATAATGTAGATAGAGAGATACAAATTGACACACATACTTGGAATGACATGGGGTTTTATTAGACCAAAAAAAAAAATACCAAAGTTCAAAAAATGTCCGACAGATGGCGCTTCATCTGATCAGAATAGTAATAATTAGGATAACAAAGAAAGATAAATCAAAGATGATGTTCTTTACAGGAAATGCTCAATATGTCCACCATCATTCCTCAACAATAGCTGTAGTCGAGGAATAATATTGCGAACAGCACTGTAAGGCATGTCCGGAGTTATGGTGAGGCATTGGCGTCGGATGTTGTCTTTCAGCATCCCTAGAGATGTCGGTCGATCACGATACACTTACGACTTCAGGTAACCCCAAAGCAAATAATCGCACGGAATGAGGTCTGGGGACCTGGGAGGCGAAGCATGACGGAAGTGGCGGCTGAGCACACGATCATCACCAAACGACGCGCGCAAGAGATCTTTCACGCGTCTAGCAATATGGGGTGGGGCGCCATCCTGCATAAACATCGTACGTTCCAGCAGGTGTTTATCAACCAGGCTGGGGATGATGCAATTCTGTAACGTATCGGAG
Organism: Schistocerca nitens; assembly: GCF_023898315.1. Lineage (NCBI taxonomy): Eukaryota > Metazoa > Arthropoda > Insecta > Orthoptera > Acrididae > Schistocerca > Schistocerca nitens. The sequence goes on along the minus strand of NC_064614.1, from coordinate 502,647,381 downwards.
TACCTCTCACCCGTCACGGTAGCAGTTACAAAACCAGAATAACGCATTTCCTCGAAGAAAAAAGCCTCGATAACGGTAGATGTGATAAATCCAACCCATACTGTGACTTTCTCGTCGTGCAATGGCGTTTCCACGACAGTTCTAGGATTTTAGGTAGCTCAAATTCTGTGGTTGTGGGCGTTGACAGACCCTCGGAGCGTGAAATGAGCTTCGTCGGTCCACAACACGTTACTCAACCAATCGTCATCTTCCGCCATCTTTTGAAACGCCCACACCACAAATGCCCTCCACTTCACTAAGTTGCCAGAAAACAGTTCATGATGCCGATGGATTTTGTACGGATAGCATCGGGGGGTACGCCTAAGTGCCAACCAAACAGTAGTGTATGGAATGCCGGTGAGACGTGCGACGTGTGACTGCACGAGCGCTGACTTCCCCGTGCATAGACGAACCCGCTACAGTCTCCATTTCTTCCTGCACAGTCTCAGCAGCATTACGCCTTGTGCTCGGTCGGCCACTACGGGGTCTATCGTCTAAACAACCCGTGGCTTCGAACTTCGAAATCATTCTCGCCACAGCTGCATTTCTCAAAGGACCTTTACCTGTTCGAATCCACTTCCTATGGCGGTAGGATCGTAACGCTGAACTAGCACATTCCCCATTCTGATAATACAGCTTTACTACAAGCGCCTTTTCAGGTAACGTCAAGATGCTGCGACTGCTGGCGCATCTGATTCTCTCTCTCATTACAGCTACTTTTATACACGATTGTCATGCGCAGTCATTGACGTTTTGGTGTCTAGCGCCATCTGTCGGACATTTTGTGAACTTTGTTTTTTTTTTGTTCTAATAAAACCCCATGTCATTCCAAGCATGTGTCTCAGTTTTTATCTCTCTATCTACATTATTCCGTGATTTATTAAGTTTTCAAATTTATACTGACTTTTTGATCACCCGGTATTTTCAAATATTCTGCTGCTGCAAAGAACTGGATCAGTACCGCAGTAAAAAACATGCATCTGAAATTGTGTGCCTTTCTCGAGGGCTTTCTGGATGTTGTCGTTCTCGTGGATTCTGAGGTGTTTTTATAATTTATTACTGTATTTCAACATCTCCATGTCAGTGTTTCAATTTGTCGGATGATGGTTACGTTCTATTATGCGGCCAGCAAACGTGGAATGTGAGCAGTCATTTCTCAAACCCGTAATGGTGTTCCGTGTATTGAGTCCAGATATTTTAGTATTTGTGACCTATGAATATTGAGTTTCAGTTGTTTCAAGTTCAATGCTAGTTCCTAATTATGAAGAATTTGTCAGATGTGTTGGTATTTGGTCTGACTTCTATGAAGCAAATTATTGTCATGAAATCGGCTTTATTTCCGCATCTTTTAAATGTTACGTGTGCTGCTTGGTTGTTATTACTGAATGTGTGACATCTCATTCTTTCTTTATGTTCACGCGCATAGTGTGCTTTTTTGTGTGTTTGTTCTTGGTGCTCAACATGGTCGTAATACTTACTTCTACAATATCGAAATGTTGCGCAGGCTAACTCATAAGTACTACTTTCGTTAACTATTTCTTCCGACTTGTTGTAGGCCTTGACATATATTATTGTGTTGATTGCACAGTATGGAATTTAAAGTACCTTATTTTCCATTATGTGCATTCTCTGGTTTGGTTTTGTTCTTGTTTTCCTGATTCTTTGTCACATCATATTCAGTCCTGTGCTCCGTTCTTTACTCGAGAGAGTTCAGTTTCTTTAAGTAAAATAATTGTGCCACATCTACACAGATAACGTCAATCATTTTGCATCATCCGGCCGCAGTGGCCGTCTACGCGCTTCAGTCTGGAACCGCGCGACCCCTACGGTCGGTATGAATGAGTGTGATGTCCTTAGGTTAGTTAGGTTTAAGTAGTTCTAAGTTCTAGGGGACTGATGACGTCAGCTGTTAAGTCCCATAGTGCTCAGAGCCATTTGAACCATTTTGCATCAGTAAATACACTAAAGTGCAAAACTCAAGGACAAAACGACGTTTCGCATGATATGTTACTACCAAGTAACACAGTTCGATGAGACTTGGACCATACAAAGAAAGAACTGCGATAACGTAGTATAGAAGGTAACTGAAAGAAATACACAATGAAACGAACAGAAATGATACTTTAATACAATGACAATAATTACAACGAACTTACTGCTACCTATGATTTATTATAAAAGGCGGTACATGGGTCTTAATAGCGTGTGTGATCACTATGGATAGTAATGCATCCTCTGCAATGTTCTCCCAAGGTTGGTAAGTTCTTATAGCAGAGCGTTCCATTCCTCCACCACCGTGGTTGTGCTGGGTGGTTGGTGGTGCGTGTGGACATACTGCAACAAATCCCCCCAACAAATTCCACATATGCTCGACAGGATTAAAGTCGGGGTTACAGGCAGACCAGTTCATTCGCCGAATGTCCTCTAATTCCAAGAATACTTTCACCTGCGCAGTTCGAAGTACCCACGCATTGTCATCCATAAAAATGAAGGCAGTGCCGAATGTAAGCCTTAAAAGACGAACATGGGGAAGGAATACAGTACCACAGTAAGTGACCGTGTTCAAAGATTTCGACGTCAATACGCCCGTGCAATGTTACCACTCCCCATAACGTAACACCTGTACCAGCAAAACGATCATGCTCAACAGTATTCCTGGACGCATTACGTGTTCCCACCTCTCACCATACTTGAGTACCCCCAGCACTGAGGAACGTTATCGTTTTAGTGGTCCAAGCGCTATCGTATGGGGAGGCGTAATATAGCATGGGTGTACTTAACAAATATCTCAACTCAGTAAACACACCAGTCAATGTGTGTTATTGTGACACTGCACTCCTTTCCCGCGTGCGTCTACATCTACATGACTAATCTGGAATTCACATTTAAGTGCTTGGCAGAGGGTTCGTCGAACCACAATCATACTATCTCTCTACCATTCCACTCCCGAACAGCGCGCGGGAATAACGAACACCTAAACCTTTCTGTTCGAGCTCTGATTTCTCTTATTTTATTTTGATGATCATTCCTACCTATGTAGGTTGGGCTCAACAAAATATTTTCACATTCGGAAGAGAAAGTTGGTGACTGAAATTTCGTAAATAGATCTCGCCGCGACGAAAAACGTCTTTGCTGTAATGACTTCCATCCCAATTCGCGTATCATATCTGCCACACTCTCTCCCCTACTAAGTGATAATACAAAACGAGCTGCCCTTTTTTGCACCCTTTCGATGTCCTCCGTCAATCCCACCTGGTAAGGATCCCACACCGCGCAGCAATATTCTAACAGAGGACGAACGAGTGTAGTGTAAGCTGTCTCTTTAGTGGACATGTTGCATCTTCTAAGTGTCCTGCCAATGAAACGCAACCTTTGGCTCGCCTTCCCCAAAATATTATATATGTGGTCTTTCCAACTGAAGTTGTTCGTAATTTTTACACCCAGGTACTTAGTTGAATTGATAGCCTTGAGAATTGTACTATTTATCGAGTAATCGAATTCTAACGGATTTCTTTCGGAACTCATGTGGATCACCTCACACTTTTCGTTATTTAGCGTCAACTGCCACCTGCCACACCATACAGCAATCTTTTCTAAATCGCTTTGCAACTGATACTGGTCTTCGGATGACCTTACTAGACGGTAAATTACAGCATCATCTGCGAACAACCTAAGAGAACTGCTCAGATTCTCACCCAGGTCATTTATATTGATCAGGAACAGCAGAGGTCCCAGGACGCTTCCCTGGGGAACACCTGATATCACTTCAGTTTTACTCGGTGATTTGCCGTCTATTACTACGAACTGCGACCTTCCTGACAGGAAATCACGAATCCAGTCGCACAACTGAGACGATACCCCATAGGCCCACAGCTTGATTAGAAGTCGCTTGTGAGGAACGGTGTCAAAAGCTTTCCGGAAACCTAGAACTACGGGATCAACTTGAGATCCCCTGTCGATAGCGGCCATTACTTCGTGCGAATAAAGAGCTAGCTGCGTTGCACAAGAACGATGTTTTCTGAAACCATGCTGATTACGTATCAATAGATCGTTCCCTTCGAGGTGATTCATAATGTTTGAATACAGTATATGTTCCAGAACCCTACCGCAAACCGACGTCAATGATATAGGTCTGTAGTTCGATGGATTACTCCTACTACCCTTCTTAAACACTGGTGCGACCTGCGCAATTTTCCGATCTGTAGGTACAGATCTATCGGTGAGCGAACGGTTGTATATGAGTGCTAAGTAGGGAGCTATTGTATCAGCGTAATCTGAAAGGAACCTAATCGGTATACAATCTGGACCTGAAGACTTGCCCGTATCAAGCGATTTGAGTTGCTTCGCAACCCCTAAGGTATCTACTTCTAAGAAACTCATGCTAGCAGCTGTTCGTGTTTCAAATTCTGGAATATTCCATTCGTCTTCCCTGGTGAAGGAATTTCGGAAAACTGCGGTCAATAACTCCGCTTTAGCGGCACAGTCGTCGGTAACAGTACCGTCGGCACTGCGCAGCGAAGGTATTGACTGCGTCTTGCCGCTTGTGTACTTTACATACGACCAGAATTTCTTCGGATTTTCTACCAAATTTCGAGACAATGTTTCGTTGTGGAACCTATTAAAGGCACCTCGCATTGAAGTCCGTGCCAAATTTCGCGCGTCTGTAAATTTTAGCCAATCTTCGGGATTTCGCGTTCTTCTGAACTTCGCATGCTTTTTCCGTTGCCTCTGCGTCTCTTCACATGTGCATTCGAGTTTGACTTCATTATTATTATGGGTGACAACGTGCGACCCAACTGACAGGTCGGTGGTGGAGCTTTTGGAACGATAGGACACTCGGCGACTTAAATCCGGCACGTGTCAGATGCGTTGAGGAGACGTATAGCATCATGTCCTCATGCACCAACGACTGTCCAAAAACCGCGCTGGTGGACGGATGGAACGCTCTACTGCAAGATCTTCTTACCCAGGGCCGGTTTTAGGAATTTTGGAGCCCCCTGCGAAGTCTGAGTTTGGGGCCCCTATTCTCTTTGTGAAATGTAATTTTGTTTACACTTTTATGTTTTTCGTGATTATGTAATTATGCTATGAGTATATGTGTGTGTGTGTGTGTGTGTGTGTGTTGTGTGTGTGTGTTGTGTGTGTGTGTTGTGTGTGTGTGTTTGTGTGTGTGTGTGTGTGTGCCCGCGCGCTCGTGCAAGTGTGTGTTAACTACTAGCTCACCTGCAACTTAGTATGGTAATTCCATGGGAAGTCGTAAGTAAGTTACTACTTTTTGGTGAAAAACGCATTCAGTTATTTCGTATATGGAGTGTAGCGTGTTAACCTCGAATTATAAGAATATCATATTATGTACAGTTCACAATATCTCCGTTCATCTTCTCTTTAAATGTAAACAGACGGTACTGCCACTCCGGATACGTCGCCAATCGGTTTTGCCATGTTAGATGTAAGAACTTTTGCGTTAAAATATGCACATAACTACCCGAAATACACACTAAAACAAGGAAAATATGCACCAGAAATATACCAACATGCACTTAAAATTATCTGCACCTAAAACCAAATCCAAATTTAATAGGAAATATAGGAATATAAAAATTTATTAAGTGTTTCTGACATTACAATAATACTGAACCAATTCTGAATTGATTTCGGTTGTGTCTATTCTACTAAATTATTAAATATTTTTTCAAGTATTTCAAGAAGCACATCTTTACATCTGTCAAAATATTTTTCTCATTTGGAAGAGTCCCCTCTGTGTCACATTGCGGTACGAAGGAGAACTTCATTGTTGTAATACCGCTTGCAAAATAATCCTCGAAAAGTACGTCCGGAATCATAATGCCTGATATGTTCTTCTTTAACTTACAAACTTAACAGCAAACAGGTATATGGCGATTCTGAAATATACAAAAAAACTTACTTATAGTATTTCATATAAATTGAGGGAATCACATATTGCCGATCGGTGTGGCCGAGCGGTTCTAGGCGCTACAGCCTAGAACCGCGTTACTGCTACGGTCACAGGTCGAATCCTGCCTCGGGCATGGATGTGTGTGATGTCCTTAGGTTAGTTAGGTTTAAGTAGTTCTAAGTTCTAGGGGACTGATGACCTCATAAGTTAAGTCCCATAGTGCTCAGACCCATTTGAACCATTTTTTAAATCACATATTACCACAAATATTGCAGCAGCTGTAACGACTGCTCGTTTTATCGTAATTTTTACTTTATAATAAGCAACAGCGGCTGATTCAACGCTGGATTGCCACATTGTTTGAAGCGTTGATCTGTTTTTACATTCAAGACAAGCTAACGCCGAGAGCTGTCGTAGAAATAAACTGTACTTCAACGCATTCTTAAACTATGTTTTCGTGATCCTTCATCACTCACGACGACATACTCGTAATAGTTCACAATAGTTACGAGCGAAGCCCGACTGGCCTGGTAGTAATACGTTGCCCAAAAAGTTAAGCACTGCTTTTTTTTTCTTCAACAATTCTTTATTGAACATAATGAGAAATACACACCGAAAGAATGGTGTTTCATCTACACACCATATTTTTGCACGTAGTCTCCATCCCGTTATATGGCCTTCCTCCAGCGCGAAACAAGGGTGTGTATGCTCTGTCGGTACCAAACCTTGTCCTGGTGGTGCAGCCAGTGCTTCACTGTGTGAATTACCTCCTCATCGTCCTCAAAATGTCTTCCACAAATGGCATCCTCTAATGGCGCAAACAAGAGAAAGTCCGAGGGGGCTAGGTCAGGGCTGTAGGGTGGGTGGGGTAATACTGTCCAACCCTGTTTTGCGATGTGTTCAGCAGTCTTCAAACTAGAGTGGGGCCGAGCGTGCAGCTGTGTTGCAGCAAAACATCTGTGTTGCTGTGGCGCCGATGTCGCCGGAAGCGCGTCTTGAGTTTTGTTAATGCTTCTGAATTAATCGTACCGCCACTTGGCATCACATCAATGAGAATCACACCTTCACAGTTCCAGAACACGGTGGTCATGACCGTACTGGCGGAAGCAGTTGCTTTGAATTTTTTCTTCTGTGGGGTGTGGCAATGGCGCTATTCCATCGACTGTAGTTTTGTTTCGGGTTCGGAATGGTCAACCCAGTTTTCATCACCTGTCACAATCCGGGAAAAGATGTCATTCCCCTCGGCTTCAAAACGTTGCAATAAATCAAAACAAGTGTATTTCCTGTGCGATTTGTAATCCACCGTTAGACACGGCGGGATCCATCTTGCACACACTTTTGAATATCCAAGAGTGAGGATAACTGCATCCACACTTCGTCTGCTGACTGACAGATGCAACATCAACTGCTGAGTTGTAATGTGTCTGTCCTCGCGGATGACATCTGCTCGCTGCAACACGTTAGGCTAGGCGCAAATTGAGACGCGTATAGCGCGTGTGGCGCGACGCAGCTCAGCGCGCGTTTTTGTGACATCACAGGTTCAAATGGGACCGCGCAAATTGCGACGCGACGCGACTGGGACGCGACACGCGCCTGCGCCAGGTCGCGCGGCGTTGTGGTTGAGGCAGTTTCTCGCGCCGCGCGTAACGCTTGCCTCGCTAGCACCGTGGGAAATTTGAGGCGGGGAGCGGAAAAGTAGCCCGGCCATATGCTCACATCGGAACGGCGCATATCAGCAGTGGTAGTATTGCCAATACGATAAATTTTGCCTTACTGTGTAGTGAACTTTACTGCCTTTGGGTAGTGCTTCGCTTTTCGCCATTTAAACGCTCCAGCTTTCTTCGTTAGCACGTTATACTTTTCTGTTATTTATATCTGCACAGTTTTGTTTTGTTTTTCTTCTGTCAAGAAAAATGTATACTTCAGTAACTGATGAGCCATTGGCCGCTGGAATTGCACCATATGCCTCCGTGATGTTTTCAGATCGCAAGAAGGGACAGAGGGTAGTGAATAAAGAAGCAAGGAATATTATAAAATCATGTGGTTAAGAATCAAGGCAGGAAAGTAAAGCAAGGTTATATTCTCGCTGCCTAGTAAGCTAGCGTATCTGTACGATCTGTTACAAAAATTTAGAAAGGGATAATCTCCACAGGTGTGATCCCTTTGTGCTTGTGGTAAAAAGCGTCCAAGATCTGAAGTACAGAAGTTTCACTGTGATTACTCTGATATGGATGTAATAATGTAATACGACTCACTGCACTACATGCATGTGAACAACATATTTCCAAAATGGTTCAAATGGCTCTGAGCACTATGGGACTCAACTTCTGAGGTCATTAGTCCCCTAGAATTTAGAACTAGTTAAACCTAACTAACCTAAGGACATCACAAACATCCATGCCCGAGGCAGGATTCGAACCTGCGACCGTAGCGGTCTTGCGGTTCCAGACTGCAGCGCCTTTAACCGCACGGCCACTTCGGCCGGCAACATATTTCCACTGCAAGCTAGAAACAGTCGAAAAGCAGTCTCAAATGACGTTTTAATTGGTTCGCCGTAATGAGAAAAAGCATTTCAATTGTTGCATGGACATTATCAGCATTAATAAACTAATTATGCAACAACAGGCTACACAAATGAAGAAAATGGTCGGTATTATTACGAAAGTAGGAATATCCTAAAAGAGTGTTATGATTAGATATATTTAATTTGTTGAGCTACGGTCGCAGGTTCGAATCCTGCCTCGGGCATAGATGTGTGTGATGTCCTTGGGTTAGTTACGTTTAAGTAGTTCTAAGTTCTAGGGGACTGATGACCACAGATGTTAAGTCCCATAGTGCTCAGAGCCATTTGAACCATTTAATTTGTTGAAATGTGCTGCTGACAAACGCAGATCTACTTTCATGACAATGTTTTTCGAACTCCATCTCACAAGGCACACAAGGCTAGCTTGTGCATTCCTGTCGCGCGCATATCCTTCGCTGCTGACAATACACTGACCATTGTGTTGTGCGACAGATCATTTGTTTATTTTTATCAATAACAACTATTTTATTCGCGATCACGCATTGTTAGTTTGGCAAGCCCTAGGTGAGTAAACAGTATATGGCATGTGCCTATAATTTCACCTGAAGGAACGCTCGTCATTATTTACTGCTCAGATCAAGAGAAAGAATAAAATCCTTCGGTAAATTTCCATTCCAGTCGCTCAGTGTTAAAAATACGATGGGTTACGGGGATTCCACCAAAATTCCAACAGAATTGCCAATCAGTTTTTGTTTGAGTTGTTAACCTTTTCTCATTCGAAGAAGCATCACTATTTATGAGTAAAGGCCACATTTTTCTTGGTGACTGGTTTAATTGTACTTCCTTTGTCACAATGTAATTTGCCAAACTCATCTCACAGCAGCTATTGAGACAGAATTCCGAAACGGAGGGCCTCATTAAACAAGTAATTGGCAATCACAGAGCTCAATAGCTTACGAAAAACCTCATAATATCGGTAGATAAGAAAGTTCCGTGTGTTTAATAATTGGCAAAACACTCTCCTCCTTGTGTGCTGTCATTCGCCAAACTTTCGTTTTGATGTCTCAAGCGGTTTAGGAGATAAGAGAGATGTTGCGAGTATTTCATTCTCGCGGGCGTGAGATCGGAAGTGAGCGCGCTACATGCGATCCATTTCCTCGAGATCGGAGGCAGATAGAGATCTCCTCCCAAGTCTAAACAAAAATTCAGCATGTTAGCTAAATATCATACGCAGCAACATATGGTGTAATACGCACCAAACGCAAAATCATAGCGACCCCTAATTTTCGTTGCAAACTTTTTGAGTTTTGCGTAGTGTCTTACTAAAATGTGTAGATCACAATAAGAATGGTCATTAGCGAGGTGATGGGCACTTCGTCACGAAGCTGACATACACTCCTGGAAATTGAAATAAGAACACCGTGAATTCATTGTCCCAGGAAGGGGAAACTTTATTGACACATTCCTGGGGTCAGATACATCACATGATCACACTGACAGAACCACAGGCACATAGACACAGGCAACAGAGCATGCACAATGTCGGCGCTAGTACAGTGTATATCCACCTTTCGCAGCAATGCAGGCTGCTATTCTCCCATGGAGACGATCGTAGAGATGCTGGATGTAGTCCTGTGGAACGGCTTGCCATGCCATTTCCACCTGGCGCCTCAGTTGGACCAGCGTTCGTGCTGGACGTGCAGACCGCGTGAGACGACGCTTCATCCAGTCCCAAACATGCTCAATGGGGGACTGATCCGGAGATCTTGCTGGCCAGGGTAGTTGACTTACACCTTCTAGAGCACGTTGGGTGGCACGGGATACATGCGGACGTGCATTGTCCTGCTCGAACAGCAAGTTCCCTTGCCGGTCTAGGAATGGTAGAACGATGGGTTCGACGACGGTTTGGATGTACCGTGCACTATTCAGTGCCCCCTCGACGATCACCAGTGGTGTACGGCCAGTGTAGGAGATCGCTCCCCACACCATGATGCCGGGTGTTGGCCCTGTGTGCCTCGGTCGTATGCAGTCCTGATTGTGGCGCTCACCTGCACGGCGCCAAACACGCATACGACCATCATTGGCACCAAGGCAGAAGCGACTCTCATCGCTGAAGACGACACGTCTCCATTCGTCCCTCCATTCACGCCTGTCGCGACACCACTGGAGGCGGGCTGCACGATGTTGGGGCGTGAGCGGAAGACGGCCTAACGGTGTGCGGGACCGTAGCCCAGCTTCATGGAGACGGTTGCGAATGGTCCTCGCCGATACCCCAGGAGCAACAGTGTCCCTAATTTGCTGGGAAGTGGCGGTGCGGTCCCCTACGGCACTGCGTAGGATCCTACGGTCTTGGCGTGCATCCGTGCGTCGCTGCGGTCCGGTCCCAGGTCGACGGGCACGTGCACCTTCCGCCGACCACTGGCGACAACATCGATGTACTGTGGAGACCTCACGCCCCACGTGTTGAGCAATTCGGCGGTACGTCCACCCGGCCTCCCGCATGCCCACTATACGCCCTCGCTCAAAGTCTGTCAACTGCACATACGGTTCACGTTCACGCTGTCGCGGCATGCTACCAGTGTTAAAGACTGCGATGGATCTCCGTATGCCACGGCAAACTGGCTGACACTGACGGCGGCGGTGCACAAATGCTGCACAGCTAGCGCCATTCGACGGCCAACACCGCGGTTCCTGGTGTGTCCGCTGTGCCGTGCGTGTGATCATTGCTTGTACAGCCCTCTCGCAGTGTCCGGAGCAAGTATGGTGGGTCTGACACACCGGTGTCAATGTGTTCTTTTTTCCATTTCCAGGAGTGTATAACGCTACAAGTAAGGCAAAAATCATATATTTTCAGAGAATAGTTTCTGTAAAATCGTTTGAGAAAGATAAGAGGCTGCGCACGCTTCGGTTCAGTCAACGCAGAGCGTCGCCAGTCGGCGCGTGCGAAGTGTGGTGTACGCGGCGCAATATGCGCTGGAGCCGCGCGACCTGTGCGGCACGTGCGTGTCGCGCTGTAGTGTCGTGTCACGTCACACGTGCTATACGCTTCTCAATTTGCGCCTAGCCTTAGGCTAGGCGCAAATTGAGACGCGAATAGCGCGTGTGGCGCGACGCAGCACAGCACGTGTTTTTGTAACATCACAGGTTGAAATGGGTCCGCGCAAATTGCGACGCGACGCGACTGGGACGCGACACGCGCCTGCGCCAGGTCGCGCGGCGTTGTGGTTGAGGCAGTTTCTCGCGCCGCGCGTAACGCTTGCCTCGCTAGCACCGTGGGAAATTTGAGGCGGGGAGCGGAAAAGTAGCCCGGCCATATGCTCACATCGGAACGGCGCATATGAGCAGTGGTAGTATTGCCCATACGATAAATATTGCCTTACTGTGTACTGAACTTTATTGCCTTTTGGTAGTGTTTCGTTTTTCACCATTTAAACGCTCCAGCTTTCTTCGTTAGCACGTTGTACTTTTCTGTTATTTATATCTGCACAGTTTTGTTTTGTTTTTCTTCTGTCAAGAAAAATGTATACTTCAGTAACTGATGAGCCATTGGCCCTTGGAATTGCACCATATGCCTCCGCGATGTTTTCAGATCACAAGAAGGGACAGAGGGTTGAATAAGGAAGTAAAGAATACTATAAAATCATGTGATTAAGAATCAAGGCAGGGAAGTAAGGCAAGGTTATATTCTCGCTGCCTTGTAAACTAGCGTATCTGTACGATCTGTTACTAAAATTTAGAAAGGGATAATCTCCACAGGCGTGATCTCTTTGTGCTTGTGGTAAAAAGAGTCCAAGATCTGAAGTATAGAAGTTTCACTGTGATTACTCTGATATGGATGTAATAATGTAATACGACACACTGTACTACATGCATGTGAACAACATATTTCCACTGCAAGCTAGAAACAGTCGAAAAGCAGTCAGAAATAACAATGTTTTAATTGGTTCGTCTTGATGAGAAAAAGCATTTCAATTGTTGCATGGACATTATCAGCATTAACAAACTAATTATACAACAACAGGCTACACAAATGAAGAAAATGGTCGGTATTATTACGAAAGTAGGAATATCCTAAAAGAGTGTTATAATTAAATATATTTAATTTGTTGAAATGTGCTGCTGACAAAGGCAGATCTACTTTCATGGCAATGTTTTTCTAACTCCATCTCACAAGGCACACATGGCTAGCTTGTGCATTCCTGTCGGGCGCATTATCCTTCGCTGCTGACAATACACTGACCATTGTGTTGTGCGACAGACCAATTGTTTATTTTTCTCAATAACAACTATTTTATTCGCGATCACGTGTCAGTTTGGCAAGCCCTAGGTGAGTAAACAGTATCTGGCATGTGCCTATCATTCCGCCTGAAGGAACGCTCGTCATTATTTTAATACTGCTCAGATCAAGAGAAGGAATAAAATCCTTTGGTAAATTTCCATTCCAGTCGCTCAGTGTTAAAAATACGATGGGTTACGGGGATTCCACCAAAATTCCAACAGAATTGCCAATCTGTTTTTGTGTGAGTTGTTAACCTTTTATCATTCGAAGAAGCATCACCATTTATGAGTAAAGGCCACATTTCTCTTGGTGACTGGTTTAATTGTACTTCCTTTGTCACAATGTAATTTGCCCAACTCATCTCACTGCAGCTATTGAGACAGAATTCCGAAACGGAGGGCCTCATTAAACAAGTAATTGGCAATCACAGAGTTCAATAGCTTACGAAAAACCTCATAGTATCGGTTTGCAGTAACATAAAAGAAGAAATTTCATGTTTATCTTCGTACTAGGAAGCTCTTGTTTCGCTAGCTGTCGATAACTCTTAAAAAATTTGTCACTGGAGATAAGAAAGCTCCGTGTGTTTAATAATTGGCAAAACATTCTCCTCCTTCTGTGCTATCATTCGCCACACTTTCGTTTCGATGTCTCGAGCGGTTTAGGAGATACGAGAGATGTTGCGAGTTTTCATTCTCGCGGGCGTGAGATCGGAAGTGAGCGAGCTACATGGGATCCATTTTCTCGAGATCGGAGGCAGATAGAGATCTCCTCCCAAGTCTAAACGAAAATTCAGCATGTTAGCTAAAATTCATACGCAGCAACATATGATGTAATATGCACCAAACGCAAAATCATAGCGACCCCTAATTTCCGTTCCAAACTTTTTGAGTTTTGCGTAGTGTCTTACTAAAATGTGTACATCACAATAAGAATGGTCATTAGCGAGGTGATCAGCACTTCGTCACGAAGCTGACATATAACGCTACAAGTAAGGCAAGAATCATATGTTTTCAGTGAATAGTTTCTGTAAAATCGTTTGAGAAAGATAAGAGGTTGCGCGCGCTTCGATTCTGTCAGCGCAGAGCGTCGCCAGTCAGCGCGTGCGAAGTATGGTGTACGCGTCACAATATGCGCTGGACCTGCGCGACCCGTGCGGCACGTGCGTGTCGCGCTGTAGTGTCTTGTCATGTACCACGTGCTATACGCTTCTCAATTTGCGCCTAGCCTTAGGTGTGACAGCCGTGGATGGTCTCCCCGACCGCTGCAAATCGTGGAGCTCCGCCGCACCGGCCACTGATGACCTGACCTCACCCTCCGTGCCCAGTGACTGACTGTACTTCTGTCGACAGCAGGTGCTTCATAGGCTTTGCACAAGTGTTTTTGAATATTCCCCACAGTTGCTTCCTCTGTAGTGAGAAATTCAATGACGGCACGTTGCTTGTAACGTACATCACCTACATACGCCATTTTGAAACTGTCCTGCAGCTACGCTATCTGTCGGAAGTGACGGAAACTTGGCGCGCTCACTCAGGAGACCTCAAATAATACTTACGTAACGTTTCGTATTCGTAGAATTGTTTTCGGCTGAGAAAAAAAATGCCTAAGTTTTACATGCATCGCTCTAACCATGCAAAATTAGGCATATAATTTAATAGATGCTGTCTAACGATAAATAAAACGGGGAGAAGTCTCCTAAATTGTAAAAACATTACTTTAAAAATTACTCACCTAAATCTTCATTTTTCTTACTTTTTGAGCGAACGAACATGCAGTCTCTCTTTCCACGGCTATTTATGGCTACAGACACTTGTATGCACAATCACATTCGGAATAGAATTGTGAAATTTGGGAAAACGACTTGCAAGTTTATTTCGAAAATGTAGTGAAGTACTCCTAAACATGTGTTTGCAGTTTGTGAAAGCATAGCAGATAACAGCCCCAATTCTTTTAAAGATACTGCGAATTTATGTTTCCTGAATGCATTTTAGGGTATCCCAAATGTTCAGCAAGATTTCTGCGTCTTCTGTTAACATCGTATTTCTTTGTCGCCAAGTTCTTAATGTTAAAGTAACACTGAACAAGTCACAGTAATTAGTGAGCTGCTGGAACCTTTCCTTCAGAGACATAATAGTGGTGTTTGCCACAGCATAGAAGATGTTTACCCTTAAGCAGTTCTCTTCCCCTGGAATGAGTTCACCCTTACTTTCGTAAGAAAACTGCCTTTTAATAGTTGCAAATCTGTTATCTCAGCAACATTTTCTAAAAATTAAACCAATTCCTGTTCTTCTTTCTTAACCTTTTCAAAACTTTTGTCTCTATGTTCTGTTGACTTCATAAATTTTACTGTAGTGACTAATTGCATACCTTCTTGCCGAACTGCTTTATTGACTCTATTAACATTGCAAATGACGTTATGCCACACCACACCACACAAAGGAAACTTAAATTTTGAGTTTTCTTTCTGGAGACTAGATAGTTCACTGAAACACATTGGATCATTTTTGCATGTGTTCTTTAACTCTGTTAATGCAAGTCTTACTTTATTAAGCTCAGATCTTACAACCCCAACACATTCAGTTTTAGACTCTCATCTTGAATCGTACAGCGGCGACAGAATCCGGTTTACGTGATGCACGAGTTCTTCTCAGCTCTTCTCGGAGGCAGAAAATAATATAAACAATCTTTGAATTACACAAAAAATGTAGCGTGATTGTAGATGATTTAACTGCATCACTAACAACCAAGTTCAAACGACGAGCACAGCAAGAGATATAAAAAGCTCTTGGATTTTCTTCGATGATACGAGCTTGAGTACCACTCGTCTTACCATTCATGTTGCTCCCGTTGTCGTAAGATCGTCCCTTACGATCTGCATGCGATATGGATGTAACAATTCCGTAAGACATTTTCCAGTAGTGTTCCTTACTTCAAAAAAGCCAAAAAAATATTCATCGATTGCAGCTGGTTTGGAAAACCCATCTACCACTCTTAATTGTTCCCTGTGACTTAAATCTGGTGCCTGTATTATTCTTGAGAATGGTATCCTTCATGATAGAATCTCATCAGAAATTATTGTAATGATTTCATTTTCTGTGTCCTTACTTAAAAAAGGAACCAAGCTTCCAGATTTCGCCACACAATTAATAGGATCATTTAATACACTGTCGAACTTGGCTATTAATTCTACTTAGCCTAAAAAGTTTCCATTATCTGGACTTACCAACATTTCATGGTCGCGTCTTAATAGAAAATTTCTTTCAGTAAGGAAACATACTGTGGAAAATAAACCGATCTGCTGAACCAAGATATCAGAAACATCAGAACCCTTAACTCGCACGCGCCCGCCCGTAGGTTAGCAGTAGAAATCCCAAACCGCTTCCTGGTCAGATGGCGCATTTTATCTAGCAGGCACGGCGGACTACGCCGGTCGGCGATCTCGAATGTTTCTGGTATTACCGCACAGGCCAGCGGCTGACTGGTACAGAAATGTAAATCTCTCTTTTCGTCGGTTCACTGGCAGAACGACTGCCGCAGTATTCATCAAAGCTGCCTGGTTCAACAAAGAATAGAATCAATAAAGAAGGTGCTCTTGACAGCGGGACTAGCATGAAAGAACGCTATTAAAATACTAAATTCGAATTTTTTTTTCTTTTGACAGGAAACCATACTTACCGTGCAGAGGATGCACTGCCGTTCGTGGTGATCACAAACCCTATTTTAACAGCCACATTCTGCCATTTATAATAAATCATAAATCGCATTTACTTCACTGTAATTATTCTCTTTAAGTAAAAATATCACTTTGGCTTGTTGCACTGAGTATTTCTTTCAGTTTCTTCTGTATTACACTGTATTAGTTCTTTCTGTCTGTAGTCCAACTTTCATCGAGCTGTGTTACTTGACCGGCCGGGGTGGCCGAGCGGTTCTAGGCGCTACAGTCTCGAACCGCGCGACCGCTACGGTCGCAGGTTCGAATCCTGCTTGGGCATGAATGTGTGTGATGTCTTTAGGTTAGTTAGGTTTAAGTAGTTCTAAGTTCAGATCAATGTAGTTGAAACTGAATAAATAACAGTACCAATGGTCAGGGGAAATGACATGGCTTAGATATAGATGTACCGACATGTGATTTGGAGAGTCTAACACAGTTTGTTGGATGTCGAAAACCCTAATGTGTTAATCTGATGTGACTGCCTTAAAAAAATTTCTCTCCCAATTTTAAGTAGGACAGAGTTCAACATCACTGTCATCACTGTCATCGCTGACACATGAGCGGAAATGACTTCACCTTCACTACTTTTAGAAAAGTACCCAGGCTGGGTCTCAGGACAAGCATCTGCACACAGAAAAGCTAGATGTTCTAGAATCGGTATTGCTCTTCTACTGGAGCGTATACTGAAACATGTAACACTGATTACCATATACTGATGACTACGTTCTCGTAAGAGACACGGAGTATAAATTACAGGTAGCGCGCTTGTGTTTAAGTTTTATGCTCTCATTGCAAATCAAACGTATGATCTAACAAAACAAAAATATTGTTTTTTCTGTGTACCGAACGTGAGTGTTACATACGGCAGAGGACTTCTTTCATGTGTGATATAAAAGTTAAAACACGTATAGCATTGCGTAACAGAATACTTCATTTCTGAGCGACAGAAAATAACAGCATGTACTGGCGCTGCTGGGAGAGTTATGGGATAAACACTTCATACAGACGACTCATAGCTCACCGTATATGACGAACAACTTGACAGATTCAAAGAACGACGAATTTCTAAAACTGAGGCAGGCAAACGCATCTGCGATACAAAAATTTTTGACAGACATATAAATAAATCCAGATTAATAAAGGATGCCAAGCACTTGATTCATAAAGTTTTTTCCACCTTACGAATGCATGAAATTGCGTTTCCTCGTAACAGTGCGTAGGCTCAGAAAATTTACCATTTTTAGCGAAACGTTTGACAGCAGCAGTTAGGAGCCTACGATACCTATTAAGTAGTCATAGTAGTTTGATTTTATTGTCTTAAAAGCCCTCGCTGTAGTCGTAGTAGTTTGATCTTATTGTCTTAAAAGCCCTCGCTGTGGGATTCCTCAAACATTGATTATGATGTCAGACGTCAATATTTGGAGTGAGGAGGTAAGGCATTAAAAAATACACGTTGTTTTACTGCAGTTTCGTTGGAATACTTTTGTAATACAATTGCCTATCGACGTATTCGTATATTCCGTCCAGTCATTCCTCATCAGCGGGTAATTCTGGACTAAATAAATGATGGATGAGGCATTGCGTCTGTAAAGTCAAAAGCTATTTCCCGCAGCGCAACCGTTAACAATGCAATCATAACGACTTTTTGGATAGAACATCTAAACTACTGAGCTGGCGAAAATTCCTGAATATCAGTCACGGCTTGCAATAGTCAGTGCCCCCAAACTTCGTTTTACTAAAAATTTCACTACTGTGCTCACATCTCCTTGTGCATATACTGTCGTTCTCCAGTTTCCCCAATTTTTTTTATGCACACAAAAATGTACGCTTCTCTTTATAGTTCAGATATTTGCAGCCTCAGCTCATCTGATAATTTTTTACCGATGGTGATTCCCGAGTTAAAATGGTGCATGAATATCCTCCGGGAAAAAGTAATGCTAAAATCGAATGCCAGTTAACTGCTGCTTATAAACTTCTCTATGGTTGCTATGAACAAAGCTGACACAGAAATATCCTGACAGGTTAAACCGATTGCCGAAGCAGGAACATTACCTTTCGCGGACAATGCTCATAACAAGTGAGCTACCCACGAAAGAATCACGACCCACAATCGCAGCTTTACTGTCGCCAGTGCCAATCCCCAACCTTCCAAACCAATAAAAATTCAGTTGCCTACCTACCGGAATTAATACTCTTGACAGAAAGGGTATTGTGGAGACCTGGCTTAACCACAGCGTAGGGGACTTTTTCCGGAATAAATCTTTGACTCTGCTCCCGGTATATGGTTTTAATTTGTCAATACATTTCATATGAGCGCACACTCGGCTACAGAGTGAAAGAGCGAAAGATTCATTCTAGGGAAACATGTTTCTTATTTCTACAATACAATTAATTATTTAAAAACGAAATGTGAAGTTCAAATGCGACCAACATTCGTAGACATGCACGTAATGTGAAGACTCTGACGTTGAAACTCTTGCGAGGACATTCTAGTAGTTTTCAAATCCCTATTTTAGAAGGTGGAAGTCAGCGGGAGATAGTCTTACCTAGAAAACAATATTCTTATTCTCCTGACGTATCTGCAATAATGTATCACCAAACATTTGTTCATTATATAGGCATACGCAGTATCCTGAATTCCGTGGTACATTTCTAATTATAACGAGAGAGTTACGATATCTTTCCTTTTATAAACTTAGTAAATTTACAAAATTTGCTTTCCTGATTGTATTACTACGCCTACTTATACAAAGTGATATCGGAATTAAGTACATACCAGACGATATTTTCGATTCTGCCATTACCATGTCCATAGATTCCGTCATGCCTTTTGCAGACAATCCCATGTTTGAATTGTTACAGGAATTTCCGCCGATATTCTCCTTCACAGGGTCGACTCTTCGTGTGTCTTTGCTCATATTTTACCCACCACTTCTACATGTAGATCGCGCAACAACGTTTTCGTAATACACTGGGGTGACAAAAGTCTTTGATGCTTCCCAATATAGTGTCGAAGGTCCTTTTGACTCGACGTGGCATGGACTCAACAAGTTGTTAGAAGTCCCATGCATACAGGTAAAGATTTAGCCAGTGTAGGAAGTTGTGCACGAACTGACCTCTCGGTTATGTACCATAAATTTTGGATGGGATCCATGGTGGGCGATCTGGGTGGTCACCTTATTCGCTCGCATTGTCCAGAATGTTCTTCAAACCAATGGCAAACAACTGCAGCGCGGTACCGTGGCGCATTGGAATCCGTAAAAAGTCCATCGTTGTATGGGAATATGAAGTCCATGAATGGCTGCTAATGGTCTCCAGCTAGTCGAACAAGCCAGAAGATCTAGTCTATTCCGTCTAAACATATTCCACACCATTATGGAACCACCACCACCTTGCACAGTGCCTTTTTGACAACTTGGGTCCGTGGCTTCGTGGAGTCTGCCCCACACTCTAGCTCTTACCAACTGTAATCAGTACTCATCTGACCAGCCCAAAGTTTTCCTGTTGTCTAGGGTCCAACCGATTTGGTTCCCAGCCCAGGAGAGACATTGCAGGTGACGTCGTCCTGTTAGCAAAGGCAGTCTCGTCGGCGATATGCTCCCATGTGTGTTGCTTAGAAGAAGGCCAGATGACGGCCAACTACCAACCCGTCTGTGTGCTAGACGTACTGGACCTACACCTGTAGCTATAGTCTGGGTTGCGCTTCCGTATGTGGTTATCACATGCATCCTGGCTGGATGTTTCTGGTGATTCGACCGGTTCTGCTGCCATTCATAAAAAGCATTCCAGGCGGTGTTTTCCATTAGGATAACACTCGACCACATACCGCTGTTGTAACCCAACATTCTCTACAGAATGTCGACATATTGCTTTGGCCTGCTCGATCACCAGATTTGTCTCCAGTCGAGCACGTATGGGACATCATCGGATGACAATGCAATCGTTATCTACAAACAGCATTCACCGTCCCTGTATTGGCCGACCAATTCCATCAGGCATGGAACTTGATCTACAAACTGACACCCGACACCTGCACAACACAATGCTGCACGTTTGCATGCTTGCATGCATCTGGCGGTTACACCGATTATTAATATACGAGTATTTCACATTTGCAATGGCTTCTCTTACTCTTACATTAACATCTGTAGCTTGCAATGTTAATCACTTAAATATGTTACCTAGAGAAAAGTGTTCCCGAAATTTCATTATTGTACATTAACTAATTTTTGTTTGTCAGTGTAAAACACTAATTGACAACTTTTGGTGGCTCAGTTTCCTAATTTAATTCTATCAGCATCACCTGATTTAATTAGACTACATTCCGTTATCCTTGTTTTACCTTTTTTGGTATCTATCTTCCAAATTCTTTTCAAGGTATTATTCCCTTTCGAATTTGGTTAAAGGTGAATCATGGCAGGATGGCACAGAAATGTGTGAGGCTCCTTGCAATTTCCTCAGAAACGTACACTGAAACAGTGCTGCTGGCAATAGCATTGAAACTTTTCCAAGGTCGATACCTTTACTTTCTAGTGGGGGACCCGAAGGAGTAAAATGTAAAACAAAAGCAACAAATCATTCCAGACTTCTATGAACACATCACACACAGATGTACTGAGTTCTCTACTGCGGACGAACATTTAGCTGTTATATTGCTTGACATCTTAGCCAGTGCTTTGGCTCTGTATCAATATAAACCGTACACAATGTTGCTGATGCAACTAATGCACCCAGGACCCTCTAACAAGGCTACGCGCTGCGCGACCGATACTTCCTGTTTCACGTGCTGAAATTTAGAGTGTCAACCCAGAGGTTGACAGTTATCTGCTGAATCTTTTACACCCGTACTTCCGGCATAATTTAAGAGGAAAACGGCATCCAGTTGTCCATCGCTTCCTTTTCATACAGAATACTAATACTGGGAAGACGATCGTAACCGTTTGACAACAATACCGGTCTAGGGTTAACCACCGACAGTCTGCCTATGCTGGGTCCTAGAAAATAGAACTCTATCTGATTGTTAAAAGAAACATCTTGGCGTTCACTTGAGATGTTGTAGGGGAACGGCGGAGACTCCAGAACATGGGGCCAGAGGAGGATTTCCTAACTGCTCCCCAAAACTGTGAGTCCAGCTTCACATTAACGCGTTGTGTCACATGTTTACCATACCCCTGTAAACAAAATATTTTTCCGATGATTTGCTTGTTGTAAAATTGAAATTTATAAATAACTATGTAAATGAGTCTTTTAATGATTACTGAAATTCGTGTGGATGCGTTGTATGAATATTGTCTCACAAACTGAAAATGACAGATTCATGTATATGGTCGATTTATTGTAAAGACGTTGTGGCACTGGAGTAAGAAAAGCAAGCGGAAAGTACCTCTGAGATATATGCACACACAGACGGATGGGAGGTATCGAAGAATCGGCATTCCGTCAGGGTGAGACTTCCTGGCGTGGGAAAGATTATCTAAAAAGACAGATAAGTGACAAAATTCGGTGTAAGGTATAAGAAGAAGACAAAATGGGCTCCACAGCACATTGTAGGACGTTGCACAGAAATGAAGATTTGAGACGTGGTCCCAAAAAGTGATATGTGTGAGATATATACGCGCAAAGGGGCTGTTTGGATTATGTAACCGATGTATCCAGCTCAACGCATCGTTTCACAGACTTCAAGTAGAGTACCAACTAATTTTTTAAATGCACGGATCAGTATTTTACGTGCAGAGTATGAGTATACTTGTGTTATTTCGAATGTGTGCGTAGGCTTTAATTAACGCAATTCACAGTCCGTGGAACCTGTCCTCACCAAAAACGAAATACACTGTCGCAGAAAAATAGTACACCTGGAAAAACAACATCAATTTTGATCCCATGACGATATATCCCACCTGGGGGATAGTAGATGTACTGATAATGTACTGATAATGTCCGACACCAAGTCCGATCACTTGGGAGACGGAATGGTGCACCGTGGCCTTCAGCTATGATAGCAGATTCTGCCTGCATGCAAGTGGCGGTCGTTTGCGCATACGGTGCACACACGGCAAAATGACCACTTTAGGTGGCAAAAAATCGATTTTCACCCTTATAGATTAGTTCTAAACGTCCTTTTATTCTTCACCTCAGGTAACTGGTCTATCGCACTGCCGTAAAATATCCCTAGTTATGTTGATAATAAAGGCGTGTGAGGGTCTGACAGGCAAATTGCATTCGAAACTCGAAAGTATTATAACGTGAATTTTTTGATCATCTCATGCGAAAATCTCAATATTTATCATGGAGGTGGAAGCCACAGGTGTGTTCATTAAATAGACAACGTTACAATTCATTTTTTACCCTTTTTAATAGTAAATTACGATTTTATAAAAAATATTTTTCCTTAGACTTTCAAAAAAAGTTCCGCTTAGCACCGCTTTCTGTCATAAATATTTACACTTGTGCGTGTGTTGACTATTACAATTGTAAATTCTAGGAACTCAAACCAACGCATTGTGACACCAAACTCTTTTCTTTACAGGTAGTCGGAGTGGACCAAGTCACTCGGAATTAAATATGAGGAAAATGGATCTAGTTTTAGTGTTAAAAAAAGAGAACTTTTACAATCACAGTCTAAGTGTATAGAACGATTAACAACTCACATATTGGATAAGTTTAGTGAACATAAACAGTCAAAACACAGTGTACGTAAAATTAAGTCAATTTTAAAAGTGTTTGTCTCAAAATTGCTACAAAAGTGAAAAAAATCCAATTGGAATATGGAAAGATTTACCAAATCCAATTCAGAATGGTTAAAAAACACTTGGCCTTGCCATCTCTAAGCACTACAACCACAAACGAAGATTTACACGTGAAAAAAAACAGACGAAGAGCTGCAAAATCTTTTGAAGAGAGCTCTCAACGATCAAAACGAAGAATAGTGCAGCCAATTATTGCTGAGTCAACCCCAGAGCTTTTGTGTACTGCTGCTCAAAGCAGCCTTAATAAGAGTGGAAAAAGAGCAGCTGCACAAGTAGTAAACTTAGCCCTAATCACAAGCTCTCGAAGATACAAAAGCATGAAACACATTCACGAAAAGCCATCATATTCGGTTATAAAGCCTTACTCACCCGACGAACCCTTAGCGCTCATTCTTGACTCTGACATGGGAAAAGAAGATTATATTCATTGGCAAAAAGGGGCGAAATCTCGAGGCGCGAACATCTATCCACCTTATAATGTCATAGCATAAACAAAGAAGCAACGTTACCCGAGTAACATAGCAATTACTGAGACCGAAGTGCAAATTGCAGTTCAAGATATTTTGGACCACACAATCAAAAGACTTGCTCATGTACAGCAGGATGTACTTCTGTTACACCACGATCACACTGCAAACTCAGCGACTGGAGTCATCTACAAGTGGGGCCTTGACGGTAGTGGTGGACATTCCATTTACAAACAGTGTGTTGCCAACAACTCACTGTAGGGAGATACCAACATAATTCTATGTACTATAGTTCCATTGCAAATGTCAGAGGTCACAACGAATGGTAAACAGATTTTCTGGCAAAACCCGAGTCCTTCTTCGTCGAGATATAATCGCATCATTCGCCTGCAGATTGAAAAGGAGACAAAGGAATCAGTAAAACTCCATTACGAAGCAATTGAACAAATATCAAGTATGCAGCCTACTGAGGTGACCCTTGGGGATAAATCTTACACATTTAAACATCGTGCTGTACGTACAATGATGGACGGAAAAACGTGTAATGTGCTCACAGACACTTCGTCAACACAAGCGTGTAATGTGTGCAAGGCAACACCCAAAGAACTCAACAACCTTGACTTACTTTTGCAAAAACAATATTCTACGACTAGTTGATTTAAGTTTGGGATATCTGTTTTACACTCATACCTTAGATGTTACGAGTACTTGTTACTGAAGCAGTGGCAAGCAAGAGGTAAAGAAGCCAAAGAAAATATAAAAAGAAGAAAAGAAGAAATAACCACTAACTTCTATCGTGAAGCGGGATTAGTGGTAGACCAGCCCATGCAAGGAGGAGGTAACTCCAATGACGGGAATACTGCAAGCAAATTTTTTGCAGAGCCCACGAAATCTGCGACTATAACAGGTCTAGAGCCCAAAATTATACAAAGATTTGCAAACATCCTAAGCGTTTTGTCTTGCGGATTTAATGTTAATTACAGTAATTTTAAAAATTATTGCCTCGAAACAGCAAAAATCTGTTTAGAAACGTACAAGTGGTACAGAATGAGTGCATCTGTGCACAAGCTGCTAATACATGGTGCAGACATAATAAACGAACTAGCTTTGACTGTGGGGCTTTTTTCAGATGTTGTCTTGGAATCTAGTCAGAAAGAATATAAAGGTTTAAGACTTTTCCATGCAAGGAAAACTTCAAGAATACATACCAATACGGATATTGTCCACTAAATGCTGATAGCTTCATAGCTATCATTGCGTCCAAGAGGAGGAGGCACATTAAAAAAAGAAAACACTTTCCTAAGGAGGTACTGTTAATGTTAGAAGAACCTGTTGTGAAAATGCTTGAAGATAATGGTGACGAAGAAACAATGGATGATGATGATGATGATGATGATGATGATGATGATGATGATGACGACGACGACAACGACAGAACAATGGGTGATTATGATGAGAGATACTAACTGTCTTACTGTCTGTAAACTTTAAGTAAAATATGCTGCTGTGGTCTTCAGTCCTGAGACTGGTTTGATGCAGCTCTCCATGCTACTCTATCCTGTGCAAGCTTCTTCATCTCCCAGTACCTACCGCAACCTACATCCTTCTGAATCTGCTTAGTGTCTTCATCTCTTGGTCTCCCTCTACGAATTTTACCCTCCACGCTGCCCTCCAATGCTAAATTTGTGATCCCTTGATGCCTCAAAAGATGTCCTACCAACCGATCCCTTCTTCTAGTCATTTGATATAATCCATTATGGAGTCGAGGTAGCAGTTGTCGTTATACTGGTTATCACATTTAGCATTCAACCGCGATTTTTATATATATTTTAACAACGCGTTTCGAGAGACAATGCTCTCATCATCAGGTTGTAAAATCTATGTCGCGAAATTAAACGTACTAAAAATGGTATTTTGTCTTTTTAGTACGTTTAATTTCGCGACATAGATTTTACAACCTGATGATGAGAGCATTGTCTCTCGAAACGCGTTGTTAAAATATATATAAAAATCGCGGTTGAATGCTAAATGTGATAACCAGTATCTTCTAGTCAAGTTGTGCCACAAACTTCTCTTCTCCCCAATCCTATTCAATACCTCCTCATTAGTTATGTGATCTACCCACCTTATCTTCAGCATTCTTCTGTAGCACCACATTTCGAAAGCTTCTATTCTCTTTTTGTCCAAACTATTTATCGTCCATGTTTCACTTCCATACATGGCTACACTCCATACAAATACTTTCAGAAACGACTTCCTGACACTTAAATCTATACTCGATATTAAAAAATTTCTCTTCTTCAGAAACGATTTCCTTGCCATTGCCAGTCTACATTTTATATCCTCTCTACTTCTACCATCATCAGTTATTTTACCCCCAAAATAGCAAAACTCCTTTACTACTTTAAGTGTCTCATTTCCTAATCTAATTCCCTCAGCATCACCCGATTTAATTTAACTACATTCCATTATCCTTGTTTTGCTTTTGTTGATGTTCATCTTATATCCTCCTTTCAAGACACTGTCCATTCCGTTCAACTGCTCTTCCAAGTCCTTTGCTGTCTCTGACAGAATTACAATGTCATCGGCGAACCTCAAAGTTTTTATTTCTTCTCTATGGATTTTAATACCTACTCCGAAGTTTTCTTTTGTTTCCTTCACTGCTTGCTCAATATACAGATTCAATAACATCGGGGAGAGGCTACAACCCTGTCTCACTCCTTTCCCAACCAATGCTTCCCTTTCATGCCCTTCGACTCTTATAACTGCCATCTGGTTTCTGTACAAATTGTAAATAGCCTTTCGCTCCCTGTATTTTACCCCTGCGACCTGTAGAATGTGAAAGAGAGTATTCTAGTCAACATTGTCGAAAGCTTTCTCTAAGTCTACAAATGCTAGAAACGTAGGTTTGCCTTTTCTTAATCTTTTTTCTAAGATAAGTCGTAAGGTTAGTATTGCCTCACGTGTTCCAACATTTCTACGGAATCCAAACTGATCTTCCCCTAGGTCCGCTTCTACTAGTTTTTCCATTCGTCTGTAAAGAATTCGCGTTAGTATTTTGCAGCTGTGACTTATTAAACTGATAGTTCGGTAATTTTCACATCTGTCAACACCTGCTTTCTTTGGGATTGGAATTATTATATTCTTCTTGAAGTCTGAGGGTATTTCGCCTGTCTCATACATCTTGCTCACCAGATCGTAGAGTTTTGTCAGGACTGGCTCTCCCAAGGCCATCAGTAGTTCTAATGGAATGTTGTCTACTCCCGGGGCCTTGTTTCGACTCAGGTCTTTCAGTGCTCTGTCAAACTCTTCACGCAGTATCGTATCTCCCATTTCATCTTCATCTACATCCTCTTCCATTTCCATAATATTGTCCTCAAGTACATCGCCCTTGTATAAACCCTCTATATACTCCTTCCACCTTTCTGCCTTCCCTTCTTTGCTTAGAACTGGGTTGCCATCTGAGCTCTTGATATTCATACAAGTGGTTCTCTGTTCTCCAAAGGTCTCTTTAAATTTCCTGTAGGCAGTATCTATCTTACCCCTAGTGAGACAAGCCTCTACATCCTTACATTTGTCCTCTACCCATCCCTGCTTAGCCATTTTGCACTTCCTGTCGATCTCATTTTTGAGACGTTTGTATTCCTTTTTGCCTGCTTCATTTACTGCATTTTTATATTTTCTCCTTTCATCAATTTAACTCAACATTTCGTCTGTTACCCAAGGATTTCTATTACCCCTCGTCTTTTTACCTACTTGATCGTCTGCTGCTTTCACTACTTCATCCCTCAGAGCTACCCATTCTTCTTCTACTGTATTTCTTTCCCCCATTCCTGTCAATTGTTCCCTTATGCTCTCCCTGAAACTCTCTACAACCTCTAGTTCTTTCAGTTTATCCAGGTCCCATCTCCTTAAATTCCCACCTTTTTGCAGTTTCTTCAGTTTCAATCTGCAGTTCATAACCAAGAGATTGTGGTCAGAATCCATATCTGCCCCTGGAAATGTCTTACAATTTAAAACCTGGTTCCTAAATCTCTGTCTTACCATTATATAATCTATCTGATACCTTTTAGTATCTCCAGGATTCTTCCAGGTATACAACCTTCTTTTATGATTCTTGAACCAAGTGTTAGCTATGATTAAGTTATGCTCTGTGCAAAATTCTACAAGGCGGCTTCCCCTTTCATTTCTTCCCCCCAATCCATATTCACCTACTATGTTTCCTTCTCTCTGTTTTCCTACTGACGAATTCCAGTCACCCCCCCATGAACCATGGACCTTGCCGTTGGTGGGGAGGCTTGCGTGCCTCAGCGATACAGATGGCCGTACCGTAGGTGCAACCACAACGGAGGGGTATCTGTTGAGAGGCCAGACAAACATGTGGTTCCTGAAGAGGGGCAGCAGCCTTTTCAGTAGTTGCAGGGGCAACAGTCTGGATGATTGACTGATCTGGCCTTGTAACATTAACCAAAACGGCCTTGCTGTGCTGGTACTGCGAACGGCTGAAAGCAAGGGGAAACTACAGCTGTAATTTTTCCCGAGGACATGCAGCTTTACTGTATGATTAAATGATGATGGCGTCCTCTTGGGTAAAATATTCCGGAGGTAAAGTAGTCCCCCATTCGGATCTCCGGGAGGGGACTACTCAAGAGGATGTCGTTATCAGGAGAAAGAAAACTGGCATTCTACGGATCGGAGCGTGGAATGTCAGATCCCTTAATCGGGCAGGTAGGTTAGAAAATTTAAAAAGGGAAATGGATAGGTTAAAGTTAGATATAGTGGGAATTAGTGAAGTTCGGTGGCAAGTAAAATATACTAATTTGATTTTAATTCTACTTTTTCATTTTTAGCTACCTATAAATCACCTTTTAGGTTGGTAGGTACTTTTAGAATCTTGTAAAGTCTGAATACACATCAACCCTAAGGTCAGAAGCCTTTCTAAGTGTAAATGCACATATTATTTAACATATTTGAATTTTGGCCGCCTAAAGTGGTCATTTTGCAGTGTGGGCGGCGTAGGCCTGGTGAGCGCTGTCTCGCAGAGTGCATTAGTCCAAGACACACTGACTCACCACAGGCCTTATGGTCTGGGGTCCGATAAGCACAACTCTCGTTCTCCTTCGGTGTTTCTACAAGAGACGCTAACCAGTGCTTGGCACTTGCAGAGTGTTTTAGACCCGTTGTTTTGCCGTTCTTGTAACAGCAAGGTGATGTGTTGTTCCAATAGGATAATGCTCGCCCACACACTGCGGGCAAAACTCGATGTGCTCTACAAGAGGTGCAGCGACTTCTTGGCTTGCACGATCTCCGGACTTGTCTCCAATCTAGCACGTGTGGGATATGATGGGTCGAGAGGTGACTCGTGCGACTTGTCAACCAACAACTCTTACAGAACTACGTGAACAGGTCGAGCAGGCGTTGCATAACGTTTCCCAGGAGAGTTTTCGCCACCTGTACGATCAACTGGTTGTCAGAATCAGCTCCTGCATTGCCGCCCGTGCAAATTGCATCATACTAATATGGGTGTTTCAGCATGGGTCAATACCTCATAACTCAGGTAAGTAGCCTGTTTGTAAGTTTGTACGTTGGCAGCACTATAGACTGGATTAGTGTCGCTGACAGCGTTCTCCGCCCTCGGTAAGAGACTGTGGTTGGACAGACTAGCAGTTAGCAGTTAGTGAGTGGACGGCTTGGACATGTGTCCCTCGTGGAGACTCAGTGTTGGTAGGACATGCATTGTAAAATGAGGATGGATGTAGTTGGTAATGTTTGGGTAGTGGAATTATTGACAACTATATAATTTGTGGTATTGGATGTCACATGAATAAGGTAAAATATGCTAAATACATTGTTTCCTCTTCAACAAAATCTTTCTTTTGCTAACCATATTCCCCCTAGTAGTCAGAGCCTACAGTAGTTAGAATGCTTTTATTTAGCTGGCTGTAGTTGCTGCTTGCTGTAATTGCTGTACTTCGTGTTATGAAGATTTTCTGTGAGGTAAGTGACATGAAAAGTATGGGTTGTTGTCAGTATTTCTTCCAATTCAGGGCCATTCTTTTGTATTAATTATCTGAAGCCATGTTGTCACTGTATAGCAGTCAGATTGCGTTGGACTTGTATATTGCGTGTAACAAATGAATAGGTTAAGTTTGAATTGCCTTTGTCGGGGAAAATTCTATAGGTCAGTGTTTGAAATGATAAAAATAAGTAAACACTAAGAAGTTTCACTCAGAACTGTTTGTGCTACTGATATGTACATGTAATTATATCATGTACTCCATATGCACTGTTGCAGTAATAAATCTTTATTAAATTGGAAACCTCTAAAAGGGTGTACTAATTTTTTTTCTGGCTATGTAATTTGAACCATAGTGTTACTGATGCGAAAAATAGTACCAGAATGAACTGAAGAACGCTTGTCAAACATCTAAAGTAATTCTTTTCCGTTCACCATACGTGAGAAGTTCCATCGTGAACTATGTAATTGGTAATTCTAAAATTTTATTTCACTACGTGTTTATGTGCTATTTAGCGTGTCATTCATCATTGTTGTTATTATGTAGTTAATAACGCATTTGTAAAGTTAGTGCGAAAAGCATATTACTAAAAGATTAACGAATTACAGTAGTACCCACTGATTCACTAATGAATTTCATTTCTGCAAATGCACTTCTCAGGTTTGCCGCAGAATCGTATTGTCTAACTCGCACAATATTTCATCGATGCAACTGCTCGAGATCATCAGGTGGTGGTAGCTGCTGCTGTCACTGCTGCAAGGCGCGACCGATGATAATCACGCGGCGGTGTCGAATTTTATCATGCCGGGAGCAGGCAATACGCGTCCAAGGGAAGACGCTAGTAGATGGAGGAAAGCAGCGTTACTGATGCCCCCTGCTGGGAGCCGCAGAAAGGTCATCCGCGCCTGCGCTATGGGCAATGATTGTGCTGCCGGGCGCTACTGTGGTTAAAGGCTGAATTCAATCTCGGTGGTGCGTTGCGTCGCGTGGTGAATCGGAAGTTCCTGTTTTCCCTATTTTGATTTAATGGCAGCCAGTGCTGGATACCAGGCGGCGCATAGTTGGAAACCCGCATCCCTGTTGATAAGACTGTCCGCCGTACGGATATGTATGGCAACCTTAACAACACAGTCCTAGGAAGATGACGCTGAGGATAAAATTTCAGTATTTTTGTAAAACATACGATGTCCCATGTCGAGGCAATGCTCCAATACAGCAGATTTATCAGGTTTCCCCAGGCGTGTATGACGATGGCGTTCGACAGAACGTTCTTGCACGGTTCGGTATGTCCGCCCAATATAAAAATTTCCACATTGGCATGGGATTTTATACATGCTACGTTTCCTAAGGCCAAGGTCGTCTTTGACCGAGCACAATAATTTCCTTAATTTTGCTGGTCGCCGAAAAAACACACTTGATATCGTGCGTTTTGAGGATTCTTTCTATTCTTGAAGACATTCCGCCAAAACAGGGAAAGAACGCTGTTGCAGCGGGTGCCACCGCATCTTCATTTACACCCCTACTTCGAATTTGCTTACAACGGAATGGATGGGCGTATCTGCCTATAGGAATAGCCATTCTGTAGGAATACCTTTCTTAGGTGTGTAGCTCACCAGGTGGGCTGCCGGCATCTGAGACCACATGTGCACCGGCCGGTGTGGTCGAGCGGTTCTAGGCGCTTCAGTCTGGAACCGCGCGACCGCTACGGTCGCAGGTTCGAATCTTGCCTCGGGCATGGATGTGTGTGATGTCCTTAGGATAGTTAGGTTTAAGTAGTTCTAAGTTCTAGGGGACTGATGACCTCATCTACATCTACATCTACATTCATACTCCGCAAGCCACCTGACGGTGTGTGGTGGAGGGTACTTTGGGTACCTCTATCGGTTCTTCCTTCTTAACCTCAGGTGTTAAGTCCCATAGTGCTCCGAGCTATTTGAACCATTTTGAACCACATGTGCGCTAAGCACCAACGAGGTAAGATACTACCACGTTGCGCAGGATGATGACTATTTGTGGCCAGCAAATATAGTTCCGTAAGAGTCTATTTCCGACAGACGCTATGTCCCAGTGAACCATCAGCTTTTCTTCTGACTATGACATCCAGGAATGGTAAAATGCCATCGTTTTCCACTTCCATTGTGAATTGTATATTAGGATGGAGCGAGTTCAGATGCCAGAGAAGCACAGATAATGTCTCTATTCCATGGAGCCACACCACAAAAGTATCACATACATATCGCCAGGAGGAGGAACGTTTGAGACTTGCCGACTGCAGTGCTTTTTCCTCAAAGTCTTCCACAAAATAGTTGGACACCATGGGAGACAGAGGACTTCCGTTGGTGACGCCGTCCACTTACTCAAAATTCCGTTGGGAAAGCATTAAAAGTCACATGAATTTGTAACTCCCTGGTAGATTAAAATTGTGTGCCGGACTGAGACTGGAACTCGGGACCTTTGCCTTTTGCGGGCAAGTGCTCTACCATCTGAGATACCCAAGCATGACTCACGGCCCGTCCTCACAGCTTTGCTTCTGCCAGTACCTCGTCTCCTACGTTCCAAACTTTACAGAATCTCTCCTGCGAACCTTGCAGAACTAGCACTCCTGAAAGAAAGGAAGTTTCATATCAGCGCACACTCCGCTGCAGAGTGAAAAATCTCATTCTGGAAACATCCCCCAGGCTGTGGCCAAGCCATGTCTCCGCAATATCCTTTCTTTCAGGAGTGCTAGTTCTGCAAGGTTCGCAGGAGAGCTTCCGTAAAGTTTGGAAGGTAGGAGACGAGGTACTGGCAGATGTAAAGCTGTGAGGAGGGGGCGTGAGTCGTGCTTGGGTAGCTCAGCTGGTAGTGCACTTGCCCGCGAAAGGCAAAGTTCCCGAGTTCGAGTCTCGGTCCGGCACACAGTTTTAATCTGCCAGGAAGTTTCATATCAGCGCACACTCCGCTGCAGAGTGAAAATCTCATTCCAGTCACATGAATTTCATTACTGCTAAAACTGCTTGAAGAGCGATTCTCGCGTAAGACATGTACGGCACGTGTTGGATTACTTCCATTTCGTGGCATAAAAAGAGAAGTTTGTAAAAAATTTTGAGATCAATGAAAGGGCAGGTCCAAACCGGACTTGTGAACGTCTGTTAAATTACCAATACAACTGTATTGTCTGTCTTAAACATTCTACACTCCCTATCGTCCCTATTCATAATGGTACTGTACTTAAAACCACTTTTGTAACCTCGTGACAACAAAGAGAATCCTGTGATACTTGTTTATGAAGTGTGATTACATATCTACACTTTAGGTAACAATTTCACATTCATAATTTCTTTTTTCCATAATGAGAAGGCGAGATGTACAATCTTAAACAGACTTAGCACAATTCACAAGACTATTGTAAGCCGTGCAATTAGACAGTTCTATAGCAAACATTTCCCACCGAGGGGTATTACTCATTGTTTTGACAAAAATGCTAAAGGCTAACGACATATTATTACGATAACTAGACACTGCTGACACTGTTCAAAAGCTAGATGGGTCGGCTGTACTCAGTCAAGTGGGGATTAGATTATCGCAGGTGGTGGGAGTGACGCCACCAGCAGTGTATCCCACTGCTGCCGGAGGCTCCATGGCGGGGTACTCAGTGAAACAATAGGAAGAGGTCATTAGTACTCTGAAAACTCACTGATTCACGCCATGGCAGGTGATTAAGAAGAAATGAAGAAGAGGGCGGTGGGAGAAAGATAGAGAAAAATTTGAAGTGCCAAGCAGCTATAAATTTCTGAGAAAGTACATTGTCTCTTCTGCTAGATTCCATTCCATTTCAAGGTGATAATCAATTAATATAGTTCAACAGGGTATGGAATAGATTCTACATCCACTCACTTGGAGTAAGTTCTCCCTGAGGTATCAAGTATAGGTTATGTGGTACCGCGCGCCGCGGAATCTGAATTCCCAACAGACGTCATGGACGTCGAAGACCCCTAGAGGTCTCTGCATCATCGCGCCGTAAGCTGTGATGGCGCGCGCCTCCTCGTCTACATTTAGAGTGAGGGCGCCACAGAGGAAGACGTGGTTGCAGCGGCCAATAGCGGCGTCCCCGATAGAGTACTTAAGCGCCTGACTCTCGCTCAGCCCGATCCCTCCAAAACCCAGGCGATCATTGTAGGCAAAACCACCCCTTCCTTCCGCCTCCTTGATTTCTACATCACCATCTATGGCCGTCCTATCGCCCTCACTCCCACCCTTAAGTACCTTGGCGTCACCCTCGACCGTCGCCTCTCCTGAACTCCCCACCTCCGGACAATCCAAGCCAAGGCACGCTCCCGACTCAATCTCCTAAAGCTCCTCTCTGGCCGTACGTGGGGTCTGGACCCCTCCACCATCCTCCACACCTATAAATCCCTCATCCGCCCTATCCTTTGTTATGTCCATCCGGCTTGGATCTCCGCCCCCCCTCCCTTTTATAAATCCCTCCAAATCCTTGAACGCCATGCTCTCCGCCTCGCCTATCGCATCCGTCTCCCCTCCCCCACGCGGATCCTGTATGATCTCATCCCCTTCCCCCACCTCCTGCTTTTCCTTGAAAGGATACGGATCCTGTACACCTCCCGTAAACTCGACCCTCCTCACCCGCTCGTCTCCCCGATCCTCTCCCACCCCCGCCCGCTGCCGCGCCTGTATGCCCACGTCCCACCTGGTCTCCATCTCTCCACCCTCCTTACCCTCTCCCAAGGTGGCTTCCGCCAGCTCCCCCTCCCTGATGATGTCCTTCTCCCCTCCATCTACCCCTCCTATCAACTTTGACCCTGCCCCCCCCACTTCCTGTGTCCTTTCCTTTAGGCACCCTCCCTCCCTTCTCTTCCCTTCCCTTCCCTTCCCTTCTCTTTCCTTTTTCCCCGTCACCTCCCTCCACCGCTCTTCCCCCGGGCTTCCCCTCCCCCTTCCTCCCTCCCCCCTTTCTCCCCTGCCCGTGGCATCTCTGCTCTCCCCTCTCGCTCTCCCACTCCCCTTCCTCCTCCTCCTCTCTTGGCAGGTCCCCGGACTCGCACACGCATAGTGAACATTCGCGCGCCGGAGATCATCGCCATTAGTGTCTCGTGTGTGTGTCTTCGTTTGTGTTTAGTGTTTGTTCGCTGGAACGCCGCCACTGTTCACGTGTACCATCGCCATCGTCCCTGTTTTGTGCGCCATGTCCACTAGTGTCAGTGGTGCTTTCTCATCAGGCGTGAACGGCTCCGTGTTTTTTGTTTTTTGGTGTCTACATTGTTTTGCCCGCCATTTTTGATTGTATTCTCTGTGTCCCCTCTCTTTCTTACTTATTGTAAATCTCAAGGCTGAAGAGCGGCGCACTCAGCTGCTGCCAGCCCGCCTTATGTAAGGTGATAAAAATTACAATAAAGGAAAAAAAAAAAAGCTCAGCCCGTTTCCCCCCTTCCATCCTGTTTTCTCCCCGCCAAACCTCTCCCTACCTCCCTTCTCCCCCCCCCCCCCCGAGTCCTTTGGTATTCCCCTCCTCTGCCTTCCCCACTCCCTGTCGCGTCTGCCCAGCACCCCCCACCCCTCTTATGGGTCTTCATCCTCCATCGGCTCCTTTCCCTCCTCCGCCCATGGCTTTTCCTCTTCTTCCCCCCCTTTTTTACTTTTCCAAAAAATGGTTCAAATGGCTCTGAGCACTATGGGACTCAACTGCTGAGGTCATTAGTCCCCTAGAACTTAGAACTAGTTAAACCTAACTAACCTAAGGACATCACAAACATCCATGCCCGAGGCAGGATTCGAACCTGCGACCGTAGCGGTCTTGCGGTTCCAGACTGCAGCGCCTTTAACCGCACGGCCACTTCGGCCGGCCTACTTTTCCATCATCTGTCCAGTTTCCCCCCACATGCTCTCGGCTGTGGTACAGTTTTTTGTCAGATTTAAAATTCTCTTCGAACAGCTAGAATTTCGGAATTGTAACTTCTAGTTTCATGTCAAAAAGCGATCGTAATGCAGCAGCCCTATAGCTGTTAATCCACACTCCGACGATGCAATAACTTCTCCGTTATCCTGAAAAAGTATTGCGATAAATTCAGACATTTTTGCAAGTTATTATCATTCATCCCTCAAAGCTTTTGACAAAACAGATCTGACTACTTAATTGAAATCTCGAGCGACGCTGAATGGTGTTTACTAGCTGTAACTACTGGTCAACCACTCACACACGATGTTTCTGATCTTGAATGTACGTATATGTAGCCTCCTACTCACTAACCGCCCTTAGCAGTACACTGTAACAAAATTTCTGTTAGTTCTTTGAGTGTAAATATTCCTGCTGATATTAGCATCAAATTAGTCAGGAAATGTCAAGTCTACTAAAATATTTATTGCTTCCTATTTGTTTTGCAATGATTGAAACGTGTGGTTCCTGAAGAGGGGCAGGAGCCTTTTCAGCAGTTGCAGGGGCAACAGTCTGGATGGTTGACTGATCTGGCCTTGTAACACTAACCAAAACGGCCTTTCAGTGCTGGTACTGCAACGGCTGAAAGCAAGGGGAAACTACAGCCGTAATTTTTCCCGAGGGCATGCAGCTTTACTGTATGGTTAAATTATGATGGCGTCCTCTTGGGTAAAATATTCCGGAGGTGAAATAGTCCCCCATTCAGATCTCCGGGCGGGGACTACTCAGGAGGACATCGTTATCAGGAGAAAGAAAACTGGCGTTCTACGGCTCGGAGTGTGGAATGTCAGATCCCTTAATCAGGCAGGTCGGTTAGAAAATTTAAAAGGGGAAATGGATACGTTAAAGTTAGATATAGTGGGGATTAGTGAAGTTCGGTGGCAGGAGGAACAAGACTTCTGGTCAGGTGAATACAGGATTATAAATAACAAATCAAATAGGGGTAATGCAGGAGTAGGTATAATAATAAATAAAAAATAGGAGTGCCAGTAAGCTACTACAAACAGCATAGTGAAGCATTATTGTGGCCAAGATTGACATGAAGCCCACGCCTACCACTGTAGTACAAGATTATGTGCCAACTAGCTCGGTAGATGACGAAGAAATTGATGAAATGAACGATGAGTTAAAAGAAATTATTGAGATAGTGAAGGGAGACGAAAATTTAATAGTCATCGGTGACTGGAATTCAATAATAGGAAAAGGAAGAGAAGGAAACATAGTAGGTGAATATTGAATGGTGGTAAGAAATGAAAGAGGAAACCGCCTGGTAAAATTTTGCACAGAGCATAACTTAATCATAGCTAACACTTGGTTCAAGAATCATAAAAGAAGGTTGTATACCTGGAAGAATCCTGGAGATACTAAAAGGTATCAGATAGATTATATAATGGTAAGACAGAGATTTAGGAACCAGGTTTTAAATTGTAAGACATTTCCAGGGGCAGATATGGATTCTGACCACAATCTCTTGGTTATGAACTGCAGATTGAAACTGAAGAAACTGCAAAAAGGTGGGAATTTAAGGAGATGGGACCTGGATAAACTGAAAGAACTAGAGGTTGTAGAGAGTTTCAGGGAGAGCATAAGGGAACAATTGACAGGAATGGGGGAAAGAAATACAGTAGAAGAAGAATGGGTAGCTCTGAGGGATGAAGTAGTGAAAGCAGCAGACGATCAAGTAGGTAAAAAGACGAGGGGTAATAGAAATCCTTGGGTAACAGACGAAATGTTGAGTTAAATTGATGAAAGGAGAAAATATAAAAATGCAGTAAATGAAGCAGGCAAAAAGGAATACAAACGTCTCAAAAATGAGATCGACAGGAAGTGCAAAATGGCTAAGCAGGGATGGGTAGAGGACAAATGTAAGGATGTAGAGGCATATCCGAGTAGGGGTAGCATAGATACTGCCTAAAGAAAATTAAAGAATCCTTTGGAGAAAAGAGAACCCCTTGTATGAATATCAAGAGCTCAGATGGCAACCCAGTTCCAAGCAAAGAAGGGAAAGCAGAAAGGTGGAAGGAGTATATAAAGGGTCTGTACAACGATAATGTACTTGAGGACAATATAATGGAAATGGAAGAGGATGTAGATGAAGATGAAATGGGAGGTATAATACTGCGTAAAGAGTTTGACAGAGCACTGAAAGACCTAAGCTGAAACAAGGACCCGAGAGTAGACAACATTCCATTAGAACTACTGATAGCCTTGGGAGAGCCAGCCCTGACAAAACTCTACCATCTGGTGAGCAAGATGTATGAGACAGGCGAAATACCCTCAGACTTCAAGAAAAATATAATAATTCCAACCCCAAATAAAGCAGGTGTTCGCAGATGTGAAAATTACCGAACTATCAGTTTAATAAGCCATGGCTGCAAAATACTAACACGAATTCTTTACAGACGAATGGAAAAAATGGTAGTAGCCGATCTCGAGGAAGATCAGTTTGGATTCCGTAGAAATGTTGGAACACGTGAGGCAATACTGACCCTACGACTTATCTTAGAAAAT
The DNA here is from genome assembly GCF_023898315.1 of Schistocerca nitens. Taxonomy (NCBI): domain Eukaryota; kingdom Metazoa; phylum Arthropoda; class Insecta; order Orthoptera; family Acrididae; genus Schistocerca; species Schistocerca nitens. The sequence continues at coordinate 502,609,243 of NC_064614.1, read as the reverse complement.
AGATTAAGGAAAGGCAAACCTACGTTTCTAGCATTTGTAGACTTACATAAAGCTTTTGACAATGTTGACTGGAATACTCCCTTTCAAATTCTGAAGGTGGCAGGGGTAAAATACAGGGAGCGAAAGGCTATTTACAATTTGTTCAGAAACCAGATGGCAGTTGTAAGAGTCGAGGGGCACGAAAGGGAAGCAGCGACTGGGAAGGGAGTGAGACAGGGTTGTAGCCTATTCCCGATGTTATTCATCTGTATATTGAGCAAGCAGTAAAGGAAACAAAAGAAAACTTCGGAGTAGGTATTAAAATCCATGGAGAAGAAATAAAAACTTTGAGGTTCGCCGATAACGTTGTAAGTCTGTCAGAGACAGCAAAGGACCTGGAAGAGCATCTGAACGGAATGGACAGAATCTTGAAAGGAGGATATACGATGAACATCAAGAAAAGCAAAACGAGGATAATGAAATGTAGTCGAATTAATTCGGGTTGATGCTGAGGGTATTAGATTAGGAAATGAGACACTTAAAGTAGTAAAGGAGTATTGCTATTTGGGGAGCAAAATAACTGATGATGATAGAAGTAGAGAGGATATAAAATGTAGACTGGCAATAGCAAGGAAAGCGTTTCTGAAGAAGAAAAATTTGTTAACATCGAGTATAGATTTAAGTATCAGGATGTCGTTTCTGAAAGTATTTGTATGGAGTGTGGCCATGTATGGAAATCAAACGTGGACGATAAGTAGTTTGGACAAGAAGAGAATAGAAGCTCTCGAAATGTGGTGCTACAGAAGAATGCTGAAGATTAGATGGGTATATCACGTAACTAATGAGGAGGTATTGAATAGAATTGGGGAGAAGAGGAGTTTGTGGCACACCTTAACTAGAAGAACGGATCGGTTGGTAGGACATGTTCTGAGGTATCAAGGGATCACCAATTTAGTATTGGAGGGCAGCGTGGAGGGTAAAAATCGTAGAGGGAGACCAAGAAATGAATACACTAAGCAGATTCAGAAGGATGTAGGTTGCAGCAGGTTCTGGGAGATGAAGAAGCTTGCACAGGATAGAGTAGCATGGAGAGTTGCATCAAACCAGTCTCTGGACTGAAGACCACAACAACACCAATAATTACATTGTTTCCTTTCAAATACTAGTATTAACACATGTGCCAATGTACTGGAAGTTATAGCTTGTAAACCGTATGTCTGAACATCATCTTCTCATAGTCCACCCACTATACACATTCTTTGTACCATGCATCTATGACGCTGAAATTGAGACATACATGTCATTCATACTTAAATATCTCATGAAAATACCTTCTCCAAGTTGTAGGTTATCTCAATAATAGACCATAAATTGGTTCATTATTCACTATGCAACAATAAACTTATTTATTGACAGCATAGCAATAATTATGCAGTGGGTACTACACTTTTGTAAGAACTACACAGTATTATTATTATTATTATTATTAGTGGCTGTGAGAAGACACAAAGCAACAACAACCTGAAGTCTTCCAGTTTCTGCCACTTCAAAAGTAGGGAGTCCAGTACTCAAGTGAGTGCTGTGCTTATATTTTAGCTTAGTTAATTTTAAATGGGGATACACGGTGCGGGTGAAGCAAGTTTAGGTACAGAGAGGAGTAGTTAAGAGGAAGTATGTTTTGCAAGGAGTGTCTACTCTTTTTTCTGAGTATGAATGTTAAGTAGCACTCATTGAGAATCACCTTGTTAGAAATAATCAGTTCCAACTGTCTCAATGAGTCATTAGCTTGTGGTTTAATAAAACACTTATAAAAACAAAATATTCAAAATTTTAAAAATTAAAGTGTTGAAAGAAAATTATTTTTCGTCATATAGTTTAGTTAGTCACAAATGCTGGTGATGTAAGCGAGAAGGTGGGGGAGGCTAGAAGCAATTATCTGATTTCATTCAGGGGCAATGGTCTCAGAAATGTCGCTAACTGTTGCAGCGGACAGTTCGGCACCAGTCACCAAATCCTTCCTTTTTACAGAGAATTACCAACACAGATTAAATATTCACCACTTTTCAATCGTCACAGCCGGCTGCAACAACTCTTTAGTGCATTACTGTGGGCGTCGGCCGCCACAAGACATTGTGTTCACCAACCCACATCGTCCTCCTCGTGAAATTGGTATCAACGTGGTGCTAAATTCATGAAAGTGTTGTACGATTCGTGTACCTAGGCTGACTCATTAACACAGACGAACATTGCCTTCTTAATCTCATACATACCACCGAACTGTATTTCAGATTCATATCTTTAATTCCACAAGTGCATAATGCCTGTTCCGGTCAGCCTTCATGCCTCCACAACCAGTGTTTACATTCTGAATCAATGGCACGTGGTTCCCCACAGCTCGCAATTCGATTGCCCGTAGGGGTGTGATTAGTGTATTCACGATCTTTTTCACTAATGCATAAAGTATCGTCATCAATGGTGCTATAGCCGCCACTTTATATTCGTCTGTTGTGCATTCAATGTAATGTCTTCTTTCGCTTATGATGACGAATGATATTTCAAGTACCTCACTGATGTATGTGGCATATCTTCTCAGAATTGACTGCCTTCTTCCTGCTATATTAGCTGCCAATGACAGTGATCTCGCAGTGTAGAGTTTAAGAGTATGATGCTTGTTTCATTCCATCATCTAGATACCAACTTGTCACTCGTGACGATAACTGAGTGACATCAAGGTAACATTGTCGAATTGCTACGCTTTTAATAACTCTAGTTTTTCTCGCAACAGTACACCGTCCAAGACACAGATATACCACAATATGACTTAAGCATTCTCATAACTACTGAGAATTATACTTTGCCATAATTTCACGACTTCATAAATCTTATGATTTCGGAGGGCTGAAAACATTTTACTTTCCTGAAACCTACGTCATGTGAAACCGAGAAAGTTTTATATTCATCTCAGTGAGAGAAAATACCTTTTTGCTTCGATTTTTTTTTCACTCATGACACACATAAGTGTATCCATCTTCTAATAAGATATGCAAACAGTGCCACAATGACAACCAAGAGATCAATGAAACGAGGTGGTTAGAAACAGTTTGAAAAGCTTGTCAGGGTATTGTTCTGATAAATAATTGTTAAGAAAAACATTCGATAGGTCGTGCCGTTCCCGAGTTATTTAGCATTGAAGTTAGCCAATTAGGTCGCTGCACGCGCGAATTCTACCACTCTCACGTCCTAAAATGCGGTAATGCACAGACATCTGTGGGTCCGTGAGTTACCAATTGTTGAAATGCTCATTACCAGTTAAAATTTGACTTTTTGGGAGGTGATAAATTTAAGCTAGGTGAGCAAAAGCACGTTTGTTAACAGTCTGAGGAAACTAAACGAAGTATATGTTTGGCGACACCGCCTCTGGCAGGCTGCTTGAACCTGCACGCGCAACGAGCTCATCAGCTAACTTCTATGCCAAGCGAATCCGGATAAGCGGAGCATTTCGAATTTTTGGCTGAATAATCATTCCTCAGCGCAACATCCCTTGCAACACCCTTAAAAGCTTTTCAGATTGTTTCTATCTACCATGTATTCCAATTCGCGTGTATTTGTATATTTGTTTCAGCATCTTCCTCAAAAATTGTGTTCCAAATACTCATTAGATTGCCTGTTGCGAATTTTTATCCCACAATCAGTTGTTCGTGCCTTTGTCAAATATTCGCAACACTTTGTAGGACGAAACAACATCAGAACGACGAAATATGAAGGCCTTAATCACGTGCTGCCAAGTAAAACTCATGTTTTCCTGTTTCGCCAACGGCCGTGCCGCAGTGGCAACACCGGCTTCCATCAGATCACCGAAGTGCTCTCGGGCTTGACTAGTACTTGGGTGGATCACTGTCCGGGTCTGCCGACTGCTGTTCACAATTGCAGTGCACTCAGTCCCTGTGAGGCCAACTGAGGCCCTACTTGATTGAGAAGTAGCGACACCGGTCGCGAAAGTCGACAACGGCCGGGAGAGCAGTGTGCTGACCACATATCCCTCTGTATCCGCATCCGGTGATGCCTACGGGTTGAGGATGACAGGGCGGCCGTTCGGTACTGTAGCTCCTTCAAGGACTGTTCAGACGGTGTTTGTTTTTTTTATTCTTGTTTCACGACAGTGCTAACGGAATGCTTTGCACATTGTCCGTCCCAGAAACACTAAAATAGATCGACAGAAAGTAACAGCTTTTCTCTTTTCTGCAGTCAAATCAAATCTGTGACAAATCACTCCATTAACTCCGTTAGCTTCCTGCAGCTAGCAAGACAAAGGCTTAGAGTTCCGACTAATGAAGGTCCACTGTTTTAAAGAAACGTCGTGAATTAACAATATGAACTACGTAGACTTTTCCGCATTTTTTTAAAATTTTGCTTTTCAGCAGCTTTTCTATCAAATCGATGTGACAGCAGCCTTTACCAAACTCTGGACTTTGGTTTCCCTATTTAATTCTGTTTCTCTCGAACCACCTTGACTCACAGAACGCCTTAAGTGTTTTAGATTTCCCATGGCAATACCGTTAGCTGCGTTATCGGTTAACGTTGGTTATAGACTATCTGACATTTTCCTCTAGCCGTTCTTTTTTCTGTGCACTTTATTTTCTTCCCCTGATTGTTCACGTATTTCATTTAGCACGACGAGAGAACAGCCGTCAGGCGGTCTCCTAAACCAATGCAAATTGGGTGATGTGGCACATTAGTGGGGGTTCACTCAAATCCACTTCTAGCCATCCATGCTTGAGTTTTAGTGGCTTCTTCAGATCACTAAAGCAGGCAACTTTTTAAACAAGGCCACATTAGTCTTCTTTCCCCAGTCTTGTCAATGTCTGAATACCTGTTGCATCCCTCAATATCTCGACGTCGACAAGACGTAAAATTTTGACCATTCTTCATTTCAGTGAAAGTTTAAAACTTGTACATGTTAGAAAGTCACGTGGTTTCAGAATCTTCTCGTTTCTGATAAATAAACACCACTAAACTAGTCGTGTATAATCACTGCGGTAATAATGACGACAAAATAGCTGATTTCGAAACAACTGACCATGGGATAGAAAAGCAGTTGAAATCGCTCAAGAGAGGGAAGGCCACTGGACGTGGCGGGATCTGCCTAGAGTACGGGAAAGAACTCGCCCTCTTCTAGCAGCAGTGGACCATAGGGCTTTGGAGGAGTGAAGTGCTACTGATAATTGGATCATTACCATTTTCAAGAATGCTCGTCGAACAGACGCACAAAACTATTGTCCGGTCCCTCTGATATCGGTCAGTTCTAGAGTTTTGGAACGTGTTTACGCTCGCTGACATTTCTGGAAGAAACCAAAACCTGTTCCGAAAACAACGATCGTGTGAAACTCAGATCGTTCTGTTCGCCCACGAAACCCAGGACTCACCATATAAAGGTGCCAAGGTAGACGCCATATTCCTTGACTTCCGGAAGGAATTCTATACAGTACTAAAATGCCACCTACTGAACAAAATACGAGCTTATGGGAATATCAGACAAACTGTGTGGCTGGATTTAAGAGTTTCTTCAAGGAAGACCTGCTGAGGATCGACGCCTGGTCTAGAAGTTGCAATTCACCATCAGCTTCAACAAATTCAACACACTGCAAATACATAGACAGAAAAACCATTTATTGTATGATTAAAAAATTGCAGAACAGTCACTGGAAGCAGTTACTTCCATAAAACATCAAGAAGTATGCGTACGGAGCGATATATGTGGAACGGGCACATAAAATTAATCGCGAGTAAGGAAGATGCCAGACAGAGTCATCGTTAGACTTCTCAGGAAATGCAGTCCATCAAAAAAGGAAATGACTTACTAATCACTCGTTCGACCAATACTTGAACATCGCTGGTAATGCAAGATCCGTACCAGATCAGCCTGGTAAAGGAAATAGAGAAAATCCAAAGAAGAGTGCGCTTTTCGCTACAACTCCGTTTAGTAAACTCGAAAGTGTTACATAGATGATCAACGAACTGCAGAAGCAGACGCTGCGAAAGAGTCATGCCGCGTCACGGTGTGGATTATTCTTAAATTTGAGATAGCGTACGTCCCTAGATGAGTGAACAAATATATTGCTTCCTCCTGCATATATCTGGCGAATAGGTCACGAAAATAAAATTAGAGAGACTCGAGGGGCTGGGGTTGGGTTGTTTGGGGTAGGAGACCAGACAGCGAGGTCATCGGTCTCATCGAATTAGGGAAGGACGAGGAAAGAAGTCGGCCGTGCCCTTTCAAAGGAGCCATCCCGGCATTTGCCTGGGGCGACTTAGGGAAATCACGGAAAACCTAAATCAGGATGGCCGGACGCGGGATTAAACAGTCGTTCTCCCGAATGCGAGTCCAGTGTGCTAACCACTGCGCCACCTCGCTCGGTAGAGAGACTCGAGCTCACACGGAGGCTTAATGACGGTTGTTCTTCCTGCGAACATTCGCGACTGCAACAAGAAAGGGGGAAAATGACAGTGGTAGACAAAGTACCCTCCGTCATACACCAGAAGGGGACTTGCGAAGTATAGATATACACGTATATACGTTACAAGTAACCATTTTCCACAACTGGAGCTAAATGCTGCTCAAAATACCAAGTGGAGCCGTAACAAACTTTTTGTTGGAAAACATTTTGACTATTATGAACGATCGTCAAGCAACATCAAGCACATGTTCATTCAACTACTAGAGAAACGGCGTTCCTCTACCTGAACGTGTGGTTGTTGATCCTTTTATAATGGCCTCATACAAGCTGGAAACCGGTTGTGATTTTTGACGAAAATCTATCACAAGTGGAACCACTATTTTCCCTTCAATATACATAACACAGGAACGACAATGTTAGTGACGGAAAAGGGAACAGACTATTTGACTAAGGCACCTTGTGCATAAAAATTCCGAGAGTAAAATTTAGAGTAAATAGATTGTTAAAAACTACTTTCTTGATAAGGGATACAAATATTATCCCCCCCACCATCACATTTTCGGATAGTTCATTTCAGAGACGGATTCCTTGAAAAGCGAATATTTTCACAGAAATTGTTGCTCTGTCTGAGTAAAAGTAAGCCAAGAACGCTTCAAAATTTGAGCACATGTAGCAGTTAACAGGGAGTGTTGTAGTCTCTGTGCTTGTCTACACATAGCCAACGTTAATGCAAGTAGGATGGCCTAATGTGGTCTAGAAGATTGTGGGCTCCCTCCAATTTCTCGGCCCTCGCTGCTCGCAGCCGCAATAGGTAAACTCATTTAATCTAGTTGATATTCATTCTTGGTCTGAAAGGTTAGAGGAGGGGCAGCAGGCACAGTAGCAGATTATATTTGGGGTCACAGGTGCACTTTTACAAACTGAGTCATTTTATACATCATTAACAGCAAAAACTCTATTTATACACTCATCACACCCCACAAGCGCAAACTGCAAGGTAGTGAAATTATAATTTCAACTACTTTCGAAGTATACAGGTATAAATTTAATAAAGTAGCTGAAATTATACTTTCAGCTTCTTTAGAAGTAAAGTAATGCATAGGCAGATTCAGAGTAAAAATTCCACGTCATGAAATTCCTTATTATTATTATTATTATTATTTTTATTCTTTTCATAGAATAAAATTTTATTAAGCTTTCCGATTCTCAAAAATACAAAACTTTCAGCACCATCTGAAGGAAACCCTAGAGGGATTTTTCTTCTCTCTTTCTCTCATCTCTTCCCTCCAGGGCTTTTGCGAAGTCCACATGAAGTCTGGACCCATCTGGTCCTATCTTCTTTGAGGGGACAGAGCTCGGACACAGCGACTTGATGATCGATAATCCCCACTGCTTGGATCACCAGCTCGCTCCTGGCCTGGGACACTCAGAGAGCAAATGTATTCAGTCGAAATTTGTATATATAGCTGGAATCTGAATAACGAAATACACAAGATATGAAATCAAGATGGGCACCGAGTGAGATCACAAGTATTTTCTTCGTCCGCTAAAATAACTTATTTAAGAGGAAATAGTGTCAAATTAAAGTTCTCTTTGTTTTGTATACTTGCTGTAGTGTCCTAGTGTCCGTTCTTGTCTCACAACTGAATATTAGCGACCCAACAGCGATTGTTCTGGAAAAAACTTGTTCTTTAGCTGAAGTCCCGATAATCGCGACATAATCCGAAATTTTGCGTGACATAAACACAAAAAATTCTATTCAGGTGTTCTTGATAGTGCAAAATTCGTTTAAAAAAGACTGCTACTAGTTTCATCAGTGTCTATTGTCGCAACAAGAGTGTAATTAAACGTTTCTAAATCGTACTTAACTAACACATTTCGTATTGTTTACTAGTTAGACAGACGCGATCTAGGCCTAAATTTTCCGAGTTATAAATGTTTAAAAACCTGAGCAAACACGCCTGTAACGTATATTGTCTAAAAGCAAATTAATTGCAACTTCATTCTTCTGTCTAAAGCAGTACAACAGAAAACAACCAACGCACATAAGACCTTTGAGTCGTTGTTTGTTTACACACAGCCAACCTCGCGTCCTTGACAAATTTAAAATATCCTTTAAACTTAATTATTCTTTCGAAACTGACCATGAGTGAGAAATGTTGGAGCTGGTATAGGGTAGTGAGTAGAGGGACTTGATGCCAATCTTGTAGGAAATATTTTCACTGGGGGGCATGCAGTGGGGAGAATGCTGGGAGAACAGAAGAGGCTCTCTCCTGAAACTGCAGAGTATGCAGTAGGAACATTTTCATTGGGTACAGGAAAGGAAAATCTGTGCCCTTCAGGCACAGTTGGAGGAAGCAAGGAAGAAACTCGTAAGGATCAAGAGAGAGGAGGGTGGTTGGGAACTGGCAGCTGGTAGGAGGATAGGAAGAAAGAGAAAGGGATCTGTTTTATCATAAACACAAAAAACAGGTATCTACCACTGCCAGAGTTAAGTGGAGAAGAGCCTCAGGTATAACGAGGAGTAGGAAATGTGCAGCACACTTCAACCGAGGCTAAGAAGCCTAGGAATGCGCAAAGTGTTAGGAAGAAGAAAGTGCTGCTGCTAGGTAGTAGCCATGGGCGAGGTGTAGGTCGTTAGTTACAAGAAAGTTTAGGGGCAGCGTTCCAGGCCACCAGTATCTTCAAGCCAAATTCAGGGCTAAGTAATGTGATAGACGACCTAGGGTCTTTATGTAAGAACTTTACAAAAGAGGACCATGTAGTGATAGTGGGTGTGGCGGGAAACAGTCTGGACAGGGATTGGGCGTATGACAGAGGTGGTGACCTGGACAAGATAGCTTCCCTGACTCATGGCACCAACGTACACTTTGTTGAGCTGTTCTGGCGCCATGATCGACCACACCGTGATGGAGCTGTAACGCGAATCAGTGTGCAGCCAACTTTGCTCATGTTTCTCTGGTGTCTGTCGGGACTATCAACAGATGGGGTTTCACTAGGCATGGCCTACACCTAAACAGGACTGGGGAGGGAAGATTGGTACAGCTGATTCATGAAAGTATAGGGAGTGGATCTCGGGCCACACATGGTCAAATACCTGTTGTCATAGGTAGGGAAAGTAGGTCTTTTTTTGGATAAATGCAGACAACGGGTTTCCTGCCAAAAGAGTATCTCCAGCACTTTAAAATATACTGAAACAATCACTCATAAGACAGATTTTAACACCTCAAACATCACATGTCACAAAGAAAAACAAACATTGGAAAGATTAACATGGGGCATTTCACAGACAGCAATCCTCCATCAAAACATGCAATCAATAAAAAATAAAATGCAACTATTAGAAGTTGAGATCCAATCTTTGAACTGCAAAGTAGTTTGTATGACTGAGCACTGGTGTGGAGACACAGAAATCCAACATGTAGTATTATCATTGTATGAAAAGACAAACTGTTGCTGCAGAACTACTTCAAGGGGTGGAGGATCATGCATTTATATCATAAAAGGAACATAGTTCAAATCAAGACATGACCTTAGTACCGTAAATGAAGAGAAACACTTTGAAATATCAGCTACTGAATTAACAGGGCTTGATATCACCAAGAAATTAATCATTTTGTGTGTGTATAGATCTCCCAGTGGTAGCGTGGACACTTTTTTGAATAAATTAACAGACGTTCTAGATAAAGTCTCAAGTACAAACGTCAGCATAATTCTGTGTGGGGACATTAACATCAACACTAACATCACAAATGAATCCAGCAGCACCTTCATAAACATCCTTCAAAGTTTTGGCATTTCCCTATTGGTCAATAGTGCAACAAGGGTTACCACAACTTCGTCAGTAATTGACCATGTGGTCACAAATATGGACAGGGAAAAATGTGATGCAGCTGTAGGAGATCTTGAACTATCAGACAACAGTAAACTCAGGCATCGAATCATTCACTAAACCACGAGCCTACAAATGACATCTGTCAGAAATCAAAATAAAAGATTTTTCAAAAGAACTAGAAAAACAAAATTGGGATGAAGTGTGTAAGGAAACCAATGTGAATATCAAATTCTCTAAACTCTCCATGTTGCAGTTCTGTATCAACATCTCACAAAAACAGATGGATAACAGCAGGTATTAAGAAGACCTCCCAAACACTTAAACACCTCAGTCCCATGAAAAAGATTCGCAATGATCTGGAATTCTTAAATTTCTATCATAGATACAAAAAGATCTATAGGAAGGTGCTGATTGCCGCAAAAAATTCATTTAAGGACGAAATAATACATAATACAGAGAATAAAAGCAAAGCAGTCTGGGATGTTACAAAAAAGGAAATGGGGAGAGGCAAACAAATGCAGAATAACATACTGCTAAGGTAGGGGGATAAAGTAATAAATCATCCACAGCACTTAGCAAACTATGTAAGTGAGCATTTTTCAAGTATTACAGAGAAGTTACAGCAAAAATTCCCCCAAACAAATATAACACCTGTAAATAATATTGCACTAAATACAATGATGTTCCTTCCAACCACAGAGAATGAAGTCAGTAAAACAATTCAAAAACTAAATAATAAAAAGTCAGTATGCTTAGATAAAGTACCAATGTTTCTACTGAAACAATGCATAGGGATTATACAAGGCCCCATAACAAATATAATAAATGAATCCTTCACATCAGGACTTTACCAGAGCAGTTAAAACAGGCAAGAGTTGTACCTTTGCTTAACAAAGGTAATGTGGAAGACATAGGAAATTACCGGCCCATTTCCCTGCTGGCAGCATTCTCAAAAGTAATAGAAGCAGTTATGAAAGCCAGATTAATGAATTACCTGAATAAATACAATATTTTAAGACAATCACAGTTTGGTTTCCAAAGTGTCAAAAATACGGAGTCAGCCATAGTAGAATTCACAAAAGTTGTTCTTGATGCTCTTGATGAAGACGAGTGTCTCACAGGCATATTTTTGGATTTTTCAAAGGCGTTTGATACAGTCAACCACAAGATTCTATTAAATAAATTAGAAGCATTAGGAATAGGGGGGATAGCTAATGACTGATTTAGATCATACGTAACAGATAGGGTTCAAAGAGTAAAGATAACACATACTTCAAATAGAGCTAAACATTTAGTAAACCACTTATCAGAACCAAAATACATTAATATAGGGGTTCCGCAAGGTAGCATATTAGGACCAATACTGTTCCTAATATTCATCAATGACTTTCCCAGTAGTGTTACTCATAGTGAAAAAAATCCTCTTCGCTGATGACAGCAATTTTATAGTCACTGAGAAAACAAGAGAACTCCTTGCCGAGAAAGCAAATGAAACTCTCAAGTAAGTTTATGATTGGCCAATAAGTAATAAAGTTTCATTGAACATAAAAAACCTGATGCCATGAACTTCAGTTTGAAGAGGAAAAGTAACAATGTTAAATTAAATGCAGATGGCACCTCTATAGACTGTGTAACAAATGCAAAATTTCTAGGAATTAATACTGATTCTCAGATGAAGTGGTGTGAACACACAAAGGTACTTGCAAACAGAATGTCATCAGCATTTTATGCCCTTAGAATCCTATCGTCATTGGGTAACATGTAGTGTCTTTTAGTTAAATATTATTTATATGTACACTCAATTCTTAGCTATGGAATTGTTTTTTGGGGAAAAAATGCACAAAATATGAACACAATTTTAAAACTCCAGAAAAGAGCCATAAGAATAACAACCAAAAATACTAGTCGAGATCATTATAATGATCTGTTCAGAACACGAGATTGTAACTGCTCGATGTGAATACATTTACCAGTCAGTTGTACACATCAAAAATAACATTGGTAATTACTGCACAAACAGCTCCGTCCATGACCATGCAGCAAGAGACAGACTCAACTTACATTTACCAAGAAAAAATAAACATAACACTCAAAACAGTATTTTCTGCCAAGGAATAAAACTGTACAATAAATTACCAAAAGAGATTAAAGAAATTGCCAAGATACGCTTATTTAAAAAGGCAGCTAAAAGGTACTTGTTATGCAATACATTTTATACATTGAAGGATTACTTAGCTAAAACAGAGTAGGGGTTTGGTAAAGAATGTTATACGAATGCATAGGAATAATAATTATTATAACATATACAACATTCCACATAACACCTTCACTTTATGTTTTCTTCCTTCTTTTTTCCTTTCTAGAAATACTTAGCTATGCATAGCACAATACTAGCACCTCTTCCTCTTTCTGAGCTCGACATCTCACTCATTATGGAGGGATGCTCACTCAGTTTTTCAGGATAGCAAATGTGAAGTTGTGGTACAGAAAATGGCCCAGAGATCACCAGTGTGTGTGTGTGTGTGTGTGTGTGTGTGTGTGTGTGTGTGTGTGTGTGTGTGTGTGTGTGGTGTTACAAAACAATGTGTGTATAGTGTGTGTAGTGACTGATAGTGAGATATGAGTGAACAATGTGGCATTACATTATTTATTTGTAAAAAAAGTATTGTATACTAGGAGTCTCTAACTAGAAGTCTGTAACTATATGAATGTACGAATTAGCTTATTTTAAATTGATCTAAATTTGTAAATAGTTTGACATGTCCTATATCCTTGTAAAAAGAGATCTGTGGATGACTAAAGCTACAACAACTACAACTACATTCTAAGAAAGCTATTTTTGTCAGTTTATTTGGGGACGAAAATAAATTATTTTCTTCACATCACTGTATTTAGTTGAAGAGACGAATTGTAAACTACTTGTAAGTGTGAATAAGAATATGCAAATTAAAATAAAAAATAAATAATTAATGTATAAGGTAAATGTCGTTCCCATACGAATTTCAATGGTAACTGCACCAGTGCCATCTTCTGACAGACGTATGAATCGAATTAGTTTCAGTAACACAGATGGCACACAAGTACGTAGAGTGAAACATATGAAAGATGACATAACTGTACTGTTTCATTCATGTATAGATACATCATTCGTATTGTTTGATGCACAAAACACGTTTCACATATACTTGAAACTTTATGACAGTCTCTGAAAATTTGTTTTTGTCAAGATTTTTTTTTTATTTTTAGAGAAAACTGAATTCTGATTGCATTTTTGCTCTGAAAAACTGCTACTCACAACACATGGAGGTAAGTTGGGTTGCAGAGCTCGCAGGGTCAAGGGACAAAATTTGTTGTTAATTTCTCAGACCTATTTTAACCGACTTTGAAAATTCAAAATGCTAACATAGTCTATATAACATGAGCTATCTGAAAATTATAGTGAAAACAATAGATATCATCTTCCTTTTGGCATACAAAATTTTTCAATTTTTATTTCTTCTATCTTTCTTAAAAGGTATATAAGCATGAAGTTAACCCTTCCATAAATTTTTAAATAATTTATTCTCTGATGCAATTTATAATTTTCAACCAAAATTCTGTACTGTAAATTGTATGCCAAATTCTTTTTCCCACACATTACTACATACATAAGTGTGTCATCCAGCATTTTATCTTTAAAAAGTGCAACTAATTTCATTGTAGTTTTCTGTGTGGCTAACACATTCGTTCTCCTAGATATATTTATTAAATAGATAGGATAATACTCAATAAAACTGATTGAGCTTACAGTAACATCACTATTCAATTGTGTAGTTCTTTCGAACTCTAGGGAAGTGTCTTATTCCTTTAGGTAATTATTTGATGGATCTAGATTCCACATTTATTGAGGAAAATTTTCGTTTCTTCCATTTTTATGTAGATATTCTGTAATTTAACACGATCGTATACAGAAGAGTGAACTTATTATTTTTTTTCCTTTTTCCCTGGAAAACAACGAAGATGAAATAAAGTATATGCACAGTCATAGAAATTTGTATTAAGTAACTCGAAATTTCTCATTCCACCCAATCCAGCAATCTCTACAGTTTGTGGTTCCCTTAAAGATTTCTGAGTTCAAGTGAACATTCCAATTCAAATTTATCCATAGAAGCACAGATTTCCATCGATTCTATGACAATTTTACCTTATTTTGGAAGTGTGGTCACATCTTTCAGCTTGATTATAGTCAGCCCATCAAAGTATTTGCATCTCTTCCAGCTGGACTCCAAGATAAAACTACAGTTACATCTCCTTCCCATATTACAAAAAATCCACTGAATAATTCTAATGGATAAATTACTTCATTTTTCTTACTTCTTATCTTTCCATTATTAAGGATATGACCTTCCATGGTTAACTCATTAGCTAGAGTCAATGCAATCGAATAAGAACCCATGAAGAAATAAATGGATATTCCATTCTAGACAACATAATTGTTTCCTTTCTTTATGGTGATAGCATCAAAAATTTTGATACATAATTGTTAATTAATTTTTTATTGAATTTTCCATCATAAGTCGGATAATCCGATTCTCATCCATCAGAATTAGCTATTACATTTGTAAAGTTCATGTATAAATGCACATGTTTAGGATGCGACCAGCCATCGCCAATATTTGTATTAGTCTCCAAGTTCATGTTGGAGAGATAAAATTATTTTTAGTCTTCTCATTCACAGGGAATGAATAGACAAAACAACTCTCAACTGTGTCATGATTTATTAATGATAAAATTTATGAAAACATTTCTAAAATAACTGTCACAGTAGCACCAATAATAACAATTTATTTGTCATTTTCATCAGTTATGTTTACTTCTAATTTCTGTACAGGATCAAAAATTGAGATACATACAGGATAATGTGGTTCACGAATTACTGGCCCACCAAACTCAATATTTAGTTTGAATGAAGTAATAATATTAATTTCTCTGTGAAAATGATCACAATGTTTCACAAACAATCCATCAGCCACATTAAAATTTATATATATTAATTCAAATGGAATAATTTTAGGAGCATCATTAGCAACTGTTTTTGTATTAACTTCAATAATTTGCCCACTAAGTCCTAGTACATTTCCAATAGTGTCTTCTGTATCCATATATATTTTAACATTACTTTCAATAATAATTCTGCATAAAATTTCGCTGTAATGATTATAATGGGCTTTCATGTATAAATAAATTTTTCTAAGTTTTTAAACTATACTGAATTTCTTTCATTTCTCCTTCAGTATATAATTTATTATTTTTTGATGTAATATTTGGAGTTAGAAGATCTTTATAAAAACCAACTAGTGCAACACTTGAAACGCCCCCTTAGAAAAATTGTACATGACTGTGCTAAACTGACACACAATATTTTTGGCGCAACGCTGGGTGGCATTGTTGTAATATTCGCTATTGTAGTGTTGGGCTGTTGGCTGTTAACAGCACATAGCATTGCGCAGTTTGAGGTGAGCCACCAGCAGTGGTGGATGTGGGGAAATGAGATGGCGCATTTTTGAGAGCGGATGATCTGGACGTGTGTCCATCAGAAACAGTAGATTTGTAAGAATGGATCTCAAAAACTGCTGTGTGTGTGTGTGTGTGTGTGTGTGTGTGTGTGTGTGTGTGTGTGTGTGTAGCAGTTCATGAGATCCATTCTTACAAATCTACTGTTTCTGATGGACACACGTCCAGATCATCCGCTCTCAAAAATGCGCCATCTCATTTCCCCACATCCACCACTGCTGGTGGCTCACCTCCAACTGCGCAACGCTATGTGCTGTTAACAGCCAACAGCCCAACACTACAATAGCGAATATTACAACAATGCCACCCAGCCACAGACTGTACACAGCACAGCCAGTGATTTTCATACAGAGTGCTATGTGGCGGTGGTGTTACCAATATAAGAACCTAAACAGCCTACTTACATAGCCCCCATGCTCCCACAAAAAATTTTACAAATTGTTTTGGGCAATGGCCAATACATATTTGTTAAAAATTTTTTCAAAATTACAATAACAAAGAAATCAAATGCACACACTTATTGATGCACTGTTGGTCAAAAGCTAAAATTTTCTCACTGTCCATAAAGACAGTCCTGATTATTCATCACAGTAAAATTGCAGTGTTTTTCTCAACGTCTGAGCAGTAAAAGAAAGTGCACACGGAAGTAATGGATTTCCATGCAGTCTTGAAGAAGTAGTGTTGTCCTTCAAACGGAAAGACAGTGCTGACTCTTGACATGCAGACAGGTAGTGGGCCACAACAGAGCAAACCCACAGCACAGTCAGTCGAAGTTTTGAAGAATACTGGTACGTAGGTCATCACAGAGCAGACCCACTGTAGTCCTGGTAGAGATTATGGTGCTGGTGGACCACCAGAGGTGCACACCCACTGCAGTCCTTGTAGAAATAATGGTATTGGTGGGCCATCAAAGATGCAGACCCACTGTAGTCCTTGTAGAGATGTCTAGCAGCCATCCGTTGCGACTGTGCAGGTGCATAACCACCATATAAAAGTCCATAAACCACCACTTGTGCACTCACAAAGGTTTTTTTCTAATTGGCTTAGAACTAGCAATGCTGTTAACCAGTCCCTTGCTGAATTATTAACACATGTGCAAACAGTATCAGTCCCTACTTCTCACATATTGTCCATATACTATGAGCAACAGAAACGTGTGCAGTGAAATGTAACTTACAAGTTACTTAATTTGATGAACTGGTGTCAATTACAATTTTATAACATAAGAATACAATAACAAAGGTACAAAATACATCATTAAAGAACATAATAGTACAGATAACATTTGTAATAATACAGACTTCACAAAAGAATAGAAATAGACATATACACCAGTGTTACAGGAATTACGACATAAGTAAATATACAAAATAATGAGAATAGTTTTGAAACATTACTTTCACACATGAGCATTGAAACAGAACGGAATTAATAATGTCTATAAACATCTTTACAAAGAAAATAACATATTATTAATGCAAATTATATTTGAGGATAACAGTATTCCTCCTCATAGTGAACGTAGCTTAGTTCTAGAAAACTTCTACAACATAAATCGTATTAGCTAAACACATAAAGACAGGAAAAACACATATACACAAGAGTACACAAACACATAGCAGAATAACACAGGAGGAAAGGACAGGGTTTGTTTTCAGTGTAACATTTGGTACTGCAGTCCAACCCAAAACTTCATTCCATAGACCTTTCGCCTTATTTCAACATTTGTTTCCACCAAAAAAATCCTATCCAAGCATGCTTTCTGTATTTATATGTTCACATATTTCTTACATCATTATTTATTTTCCATTATCTTACTTCATCATTTATTTCCAAAAAAGATCCTACCTGAACCTGTTGTCCCTAAACCGCAACTTTTGTTCATATCCTATTTCAAAATCCTTTTTTGGCCAAACCATTTTCTTATAGCTTCTCAATGCATTTCATCCAATTCATCACAATTCGTTCTCATATATAGCCTACCCCATCTTAAGCTAACTTAAATCTACTGAGCTCAGATATATACTAAGGGGCGAGGCAATGCAGCAGTACAAAACAATTAACACAAACAGCAATGACAAAAAATTCAAATTGGCAAAGCAAGCAGCAATATTACAACTAATATAAGGCAATGAGCAGCAAACAAGAAAAATAAATCAGTAGTAAAACTGGAATAACAGAGTAATGCAAAGTGAAATTTAGTAGCACTATGCCTGGCAAACAGCAGCAGCAAATGCAATAACTTATATCTAAACATGACATAGCTCAAACAGAAAAAATAGTACACTAAAGACAACAATGTAGATAAGGGAAATGTATATTCACATCTTAATATCTATGTCATTAAAGTGGTGCGCCACAACTTATTCTACAAAATAAATTACCAAGTACTTGAAAAGGAAATTATGTATGCAGTTCCTGTGAAGGGAAATGTCGTTTTGTGCACCCTCGTTTTTTTTGGAAGTAGATCATAAAATTTTACACTCCTGGAAATGGAAAAAAGAACACATTGACACCGGTGTGTCAGACCCACCATACTTGCTCCGGACACTGCGAGAGGGCTGCACAAGCAATGATCACACGCACGGCACAGCGGACACACCAGGAACCGCGGTGTTGGCCGTCGAATGGCGCTAGCTGCGCAGCATTTGTGCACCGCCGCCGTCAGTGTCAGCCAGTTTGCCATGGCATACGGAGCTCCATCGCAGTCCTTAACACTGGTAGCATGCCGCGACAGCGTGGACGTGAACCGTATGTGCAGTTGACGGACTTTGAGCGAGGGCGTATAGTGGGCATGCGGGAGGCCGGGTGGACGTACCGCCGAATTGCTCAACACGTGGGGCGTGAGGTCTCCACAGTATATCGATGTTGTCGCCAGTGGTCGGCGGAAGGTGCACGTGCCCGTCGACCTGGGACCGGACCGCAGCGACGCACGGATGCACGCCAAGACCGTAGGATCCTACGCAGTGCCGTAGGGGACCGCACCGCCACTTCCCAGCAAATTAGGGACACTGTTGCTCCTGGGGTATCGGCGAGGACCATTCGCAACCGTCTCCATGAAGCTGGGCTACGGTCCCGCACACCGTTAGGCCGTCTTCCGCTCACGCCCCAACATCGTGCAGCCCGCCTCCAGTGGTGTCGCGACAGGCGTGAATGGAGGGACGAATGGAGACGTGTCGTCTTCAGCGATGAGAGTCGCTTCTGCCTTGGTGCCAATGATGGTCGTATGCGTGTTTGGCGCCGTGCAGGTGAGCGCCACAATCAGGACTGCATACGACCGAGGCACACAGGGCCAACACCCGGCATCATGGTGTGGGGAGCGATCTCCTACACTGGCCGTACACCACTGGTGATCGTCGAGGGGACGCTGAATAGTGCACGGTACATCCAAACTGTCATCGAACCCATCGTTCTACCATTCGTAGACCGGAAAGGGAACTTGCTGTTCCAACAGGACAATGCACGTCCGCATGTATCCCGTGCCACCCAACGTGCTCTAGAAGGTGTAAGTCAACTACCCTGGCCAGCAAGATCTCCGGATCTGTCCCCCATTGAGCATGTTTGGGACTGGATGAGGCGTCGTCTCATGCGGTCTGCACATCCAGCACGAACGCTGGTCCAACTGAGGCGCCAGGTGGAAATGGCATGGCAAGCCGTTCCACAGGACTACATCCAGCATCTCTACGATCGTCTCCATGGGAGAATAGCAGCCTGCATTGCTGCGAAAGGTGGATATACACTGTACTAGTGCCGACATTGTGCATGCTCTGTTGCCTGTGTCTATGTGCCTGTGGTTCTGTCAGTGTGATCATGTGATGTATCTGACCCCAGGAATGTGTCAATAAAGTTTCCCCTTCCTGGGTCAATGAATTCACGGTGTTCTTATTTCAATTTCCAGGAGTGTATTTACTGGAACTGTAGGCATGAAATATCTATATTAGTACATCTATTAAATTTTATTTTAACCAATGCTGCAGTGCAGCTAGAAACTAGATATTAAACGAAATCAGCAAATATATACCAAGCAATGTGTGGAACGTCATTCACCAGGCAAATGGCGTCTCCAAAGGCAGTAAAAAATCTCTCAACTAGAAAGACAATAGATGTAAAAATGTTTCTTGTCATTTCATTAGGCAATTTAGTAAATATCATAAATTAAGAGCTCCACAGTGTAATCATACGTTTTCAAGTTCGAGCATGTCGTATTTGCGATGCTTTCTACACAGGAATGTCAATAGCGAGGATAATTGCCTCTTTTTTTCTCCACCTAATGGCTTTCTTTTGTCAGACGACTATCTCCCAGCTGGGCGCCCAAAACGCATTACGTCAAGGTCACTTACCTTTCTTACCGAAATATTTACGACACCAGTTTGCACTACAGCGACAGTTTGATACAAATAAAATTTCACAGGTCGAAGTATTTGCGTTACAAATCTGTATAAACAAAATCCTATAAATATAAAAGTGTCCAAAAAATGTTCACCGGCATTGTGATGCATTCACGCGTTTACACACATTTCATAACTCTTAAAAGTACGATTCTTGGTTTCCAACATACTTTTTCACAAGTCAGAGTCCCTAACCACTACTCATTATTCCTTACCTTATTACACATATACATATTCATCGACACTTCTTCAATATTTCATCATAACAGATACGTAGCATAATCAAATTCCTCATATAGCATCAGCTTATTGATCATAAACATACCTCAGCTGTATATTACACATCGTCATCGTAATAATAACATCATAACACCGCAGTCAAATCTCAAAATCGATGTAGCTTCCCCCAATAATTTCAAAACTGAAAAAATTCTCTGCTCATTTAAATAGTGTCATCTACCTCAAACATACTTCAAAAATCATGATCCCATACCAAATATATCATTCAAAGCTCTCATAGTATCACATGGTTCCGAAAAAATATGAACAGTTCACACAGTACAGATAAAATACAGTTTCATAAGTGTGAAGTTATCCAACTCTGTAATTGTGTAAACATGTGTCACTGGTGTAGTAAAAAAAATGTTTATCTCTCAGTTAAATGATCAGATAGCTGTGTAATTTATGTGTTAGAGAAATATGGTACCGATGTGTAAAGTTGTATAAGCAAATACCATATTAGCTAGAGCTCCTTGTGCTTGCCAGACATATGGTACACAAAGTAGGCGTGTACTCCCTGAGAATTAATGTAATTATACCCTCAGGTGTTACAGATTATAGCAATGGAATGAAATGTATCACGGAAAACTTTCTTTGTAATTCAAAAATATTTAAAAATAAATGTTTTAAGTAAATAATTAATCACTCAAATGCGTGTCCTGTAGCGCTAATTTGTGCGTCTTGTTGTAACATAATATCTGTCATTACTTAAGGGTTAAAAATGTGCCAAGTGTCGTAATTATCGTCGTCCGTAAGCAAAGTTCTGTGGAAGTCAATGTACTTACCTAGTAATAAACTAAAGCGAAATGCTATGTGTACAGATATCGTAGATATTACGTACAGTACCGATTTCAAGAAAGTACTACACTGTAACGTATTGTTGTGCTACAAAAAAGGCTGTCTTATTGTAGCTATACCACAAAGTTACTACTAAAACAAGCGGGACTGCTACGGTCGCAGGTTCGAGTCCTGCCTCGGGCATGGGTGTGTGTGATGTCCTTAGGTTAGTTAGGTTTAAGTAGTTCTAAGTTCTAGGGGACTTATGACCTACGATGTTGAGTCCCATAGTGCTCAGAGCCATTTGAACCATTTGAACTAAAACATGTTTTACTTTCCAGAAGAAATCAGAAAAACTGTGCAGATATAAAGCAGATACAGCACAAAAGCAACAATGTAAATTGTGTCAAACATTAGTAGCGTCGTGATATAATTGTGTAGCTGTCAAAGAAACCAAATGCTAAGTCATCTTTAATCCCACAGAAAGTACTTCAAATAACGAATGTCTTTTCAAGTAAACCAAAATGTTGCATGAAAATCTCATTAGCAGTATGTTATTGTTGTTGTGGTCTTCAGTCCTGAGACTGGTTTGATGCAGCTCTCCATGCTGCTCTATCCTGTGCAAGCTTCTTCATCTCCCAGTACCTACTGCAACCTACATCCTTCTGAATCTGCTTAGTGTATTCATCTCTTCGTCTCCCTCTACGATTTTTGCCCTCCACGCTGCTCTCCAATGCTAAATTTGTGATCCCTTGATGTATCAAAACATGTCCTACCAACCGATCCCTTCTTCTAGTCAAGTTGTGCCACCAACTCCTCTTCTCTCCAATCCTATTCAATATCTCCTCATTAGTTACGTGATCTACCCACCTTATCTTCAGCATTCTTCTGTAGCACCACATTTCGAAAGCTTCTATTCTCTTCCTGTCCAAACTATTTATCATCCATGTTTCACTTCCATACATGGCTACATTCCATACAAATACTTTCAGAAACGACTTCCTGACACTTAAATCCATACTCGACGTTAACAAATTTCTCTTCTTCAGAAACGATTTCCTTGCCATTGCCAGTCTACATTTTATATCCTCTCTACTTCGACCATCGTCAGTTATTTTACTCCCTAAATAGCAAAACTCCTTTACTACTTTAAGTGTCTCATTTCCTAATCTAATTCCCGCAGCATCACCTGATTTAATTTAACTACATTCCATTATCCTCGTTCTGCTTTTGTTGATGTTCATCTTATATCCTCCTTTCAAGACGCTGTCCATTCCATTCAACTGCTCTTCCAAGTCCTTTTCTGTCTCTGATAGAATTACAATGTCATCGGCGAACCTCAAAGTTTTTTATCTTCTCCATGAATTTTAATACCTACTCCGAATTTTTCTTTTGTTTCCTTCACTGCTTGCTCAATATACAGATTGAATAACATCGGGGAGAGGCTACAACCCTGTCTCACTCCTTTCCCAACCACTGCTTCCCTTTCATGCCCCTCGACTCTTATAACTGCCATCTGGTTTCTGTACAAATTGTAAATAGCCTTTCGCTCCCTTTATTTTACCCCTGCCACTTTCAGAATTGGAAAGAGAGTATTCCAGTTAACATTGTCAAAAGCTTTCTCTAAGTCTACAAATGCTAGAAACGTAGGTTTGCCTTTTCTTAATCTTTCTTCTAAGATAAGTCGTAAGGTTAGTATTGCCTCACGTGTTCCAACATTTCTACGGAATCCAAACTGATCTTCCCCGAGGTCCGCTTCTACCAGTTTTTCCATTCGTCTGTAAAGAATTCGCGTTAGTATTTTGCAGCTGTGACTTATTAAACTGATAGATCGGTAATTTTCACATCTGTCAACAGCTGCTTTCTTTGGGATTGGTATTATTATATTCTTCTTGAAGTCTGAGGGTATTTCGTCTGTCTCATACATCTTACTCACCAGATGGTAGAGTTTGGTCAGGACTGGCTCTCCCAAGGCCATCAGTAGTTCTAATGGAATGTTGTCTACTCCTGGGACCTTGTTTCGACTCAGGTCTTTCAGTGCTCTGTCAAACTCTTCATGCAGTATCTTATCTCCCATTTCGTCTTCATCTACATCCTCTTCCATTTCCATAATATTGTCCTCACGCACATCGCCCTTGTATAAACCCTCTATATACTCCTTCCACCTTTCTGCCTTCACTTCTTTACTTAGAACTGGGTTGCCATCTGAGTTCTTCTCTCCAAAGGTCTCTTTAATTTTCCTGTAGGCAGTATCTATCTTACCCCTAGTGAGATAGGCCTCAACATCCTTACATTTGTCCTCTACCCATCCCTGCTTAGCCATTTTGCACTTCCTGTCGATCTCATTTTTGAGACGTTTGTATTCCTTTTTGCCTGCTTCATTTACTGCATTTTTATATTTTCTCCTTTAATCAATTAAATTCAATATTTCTTCTGTTACCCAAGGATTTCTATTAGCCCTCGCCTTTTTACCTACTTGATCGTCTGCTGCCTTCACTACTTCATCCCTCAGAGCTACCCATTCTTCTTCTACTGTATTTCTTTCCCCTATTCCTGTCAATTGTTCCCTTATGCTCTCCCTGAAATTCTCTACAACCTCTGGTTCTTTCAGTTTATCCAGGTCCCATCTCCTTAAATTCCCACCTTATAGCAGTTTCTTCAGTTTCAATCTACAGTTCATAACCAATAGATTGTGGTCAGAATCCACATCTGCCCCTGGAAATGTCTTACAATTTAAAACCTGGTTCCTAAATCTCTGTCTTACCATTATATAATCTATCTGATACCTTTTAGTATCTCCAGGATTCTTCCAGGTATACAACCTTCTTTTATGATTCTTGAACCAAGTGTTAGCTATGATTAAGTCATGCTCTGTGCAAAATTCTACAAGGCGGCTTCCTCTTTCATATCTTCGCCCCAATCCATATTCACCTACTATGTTTCCTTCTCTCCCTTTTCTTACTGACGAATTCCAGTCACCCATGACTATTAAATTTTCGTCTCCCTTCACTACCTGAATAATTTCTTTTATCTCGTCATACATTTCTTCTATTTCTTCATCATCTGCAGAGCTAGTTGGCATATAAACTTGTACTACTGTAGTAGGCATGGGCTTTGTGTCTATCGTGGCCACAATAATGCGTTCACTATGCTGTTTGTAGTAGCTAACCCGCACTCCTATTTTTTATTCATTATTAAACCTACTCCTGCATTACCCCTATTAGATTTTGTATTTATGATCCTGTATTCGCCTGACCAAAAGTCTTGTTCCTCCTGCCACCGAACTTCACTAATTCCCACTATATCTAACTTTAACCTATCCATTTCCCTTTTTAAATTTTCTAACCTACCTGCCCGATTAAGGGATCTGACATTCCACGCTCCGATCCGTAGAACGCCAGTTTTCTTTCTCCTGATAACGATGCCCTCTTGAGTAGTCCCTGCCCGGAGATCCGAATTGGGGACTATTTTACCTCCGGAATATTTTACCCAAGAGGACGCCATCATCATTTAATCATACAGTAAAGCTGCATTTCCTCAGGAAAAATTAGGCTGTAGTTTCCCCTTGCTTTCAGCCGTTCGCAGTACCAGCACAGCAAGGCCGTTTTGGTTAATGTTACAAGGCCAGATCAGTCAATCATCCAGACTGTTTCCACCGCAACTACTGAAAAGGCTGCTGCCCCTCTTCAGGAACCACATGTTTGTCTGGCCTCTCAACAGATACCGCTCCGTTGTGGTTGCACCTACGGTACGGCTAATTGTATCGCTGAGGCACGCAAGCCTCACCAACAACGGCAAGGTCCATGGTTCATGGGGGGGGTGACTGGAATTCGTCAGTAGGATAAGAAGAGAAGGAAACATAGTAGGTGAATATGGATTGGGGGGAAGAAATGAAAGAGGAAGCCGCCTTGTAGAATTTTGCACAGAGCATAACTTAATCATAGCTAACACTTGGTTCAAGAATCATAAAAGAAGGTTGTAAACCTGGAAGAATCCTGGAGATACTAAAAGGTATCAGATAGATTATATAATGACAAGACAGAGATTTAGGAACCAGGTTTTAAATTGTAAGACATTTCCAGGGGCAGATGTGGATTCTGACCACAATCTATAGGTTATGAACTGCAGATTGAAACTGAAGAAACTACAAAAAGGTGGGAATTTAAGGAGATGGGACCTGGATAAACTGAAAGAACTAGAGGTTGTAGAGAGCTTCAGGGAGAGCATAAGGGAACAATTGACAGGAATGGGGGAAAGAAATACAGTAGAAGAAGAATGGGTAGCTCTGAGGGATGAAGTAGTGAAAGCAGCAGACGATCAAGTAGGTAAAAAGACGAGGGCTAATAGAAATCCTGGGTAACAGAAGAAATATTGAATTTAATTGATGAAAGGAGAAAATATAAAAATGCAGTTAATGAAGCAGGCAAAAAGGAATACAAACGTCTCAAAAATGAGATCGACAGGAAGTGCAAAATGGCTAAGCAGGGATGGGTAGAGGACAAATGTAAGGATGTAGAGGCTTTTCTCACTAGGGGTAAGATAGATACTGCCTACAGGAAATTTAAAGAGACCTTTGGAGAACAGAGAACCACTGGTATGAATATCAAGAGCTCAGATCGCAACCCAGTTCTAAGCAAAGAAGGGAAGGCAGAAAGGTGGAAGGAGTATATAGAGGTTTTATACAATGGCGATGTACTTGAGGACAATATTATGGAAATGGAAGAGGATGTAGATGAAGATGAAATGGGAGATACGATACTGCGTGAAGAGTTTGACAGAGCACTGAAAGACCTCAGTCGAAACAAGGTCCCGCGAGTAGACAACATTCCATTAGAACTACTGACGGCCTCGGGAGAGCCAGTCCTGACCAAACTCTACCATCTGGTGAGCAAGATGTATGAGACAGGCGAAATACCCTCAGACTTCAAGAAGAATATAATAATTCCAATCCCAAAGAAAGCAGCTGTTGACAGATGTGAAAATTACCGAACTATCAGTTTAATAAGTCACAGCTGCAAAATACTAACGCGAATTCTTTACAGACGAATGGAAAAACTAGTAGAAGCGGACCTCGGGGAAGATCAGTTTGGATTCCGTAGAAATGTTGGAACATGTGAGGCAATACTAACCTTACGACTTATCTTAGAAGAAAGATTAAGAAAAGGCAAACCGACGTTTCTAGCATTTGTAGACTTAGAGAAAGCTTTCGACAATGTTGACTGGAATACTCTCTTTCACATTCTAAAGGTGGCAGGGGTGAAATACAGGGAGCGAAAGGCTATTTACAATTTGTACAGAAACCAGATGGCAGTTATAAGAGTCGAAGGGCATGAAAGGGAAGCATTGGTTGGGAAAGGAGTGCGACAGGGTTGTAGCCTCTCCCCGATGTTATTCAATCTGTATATTGAGCAAGCAGTGAAGGAAACAAAAGAAAAATTCGGAGTAGGTATTAAAATCCATAGAGAAGAAATAAAAAGTTTGAGGTTCGCCGATGACATTGTAATTCTGTTAGAGACAGCAAAGGACTTGGAAGAGCAGTTGAATGGAATGGACAGTGTCTTGCGAGGAGGATATAAGATGAACATCAACAAAAGCAAAACAAGGATAATGGAATGTAGTTAAATTAAATCAGGTGATGCTGCGGGAATTAGATTAGGAAATGAGACACTTAAAGTAGTAAAGGAGTTTTGCTATTTTGTGGGTAAAATAACTGATGATGGTCGAAGTAGAGAGGATATAAAATGTAGACTGGCAATGGCAAGGAAAGCGTTTCTGAAGAAGAGAAATTTGTCAATATCGAGTATAGATTTAAGTGTCAGGAAGTCATTTCTGAAAGTATTTGTATGGAGTGTAGCCATGTATGGAAGTGAAAAATGGAAGATAAATAGTTTGGACAAGAAGAGAATAGAAGCTTTCGAAATGTGGTGCTACAGAAGAATGCAGAAAATAAGGTGGGTAGATCACATAACTAATGAGGAGGTATTGAATAGGATTGGGGAGAAGAGAAGTTTGTGTCTCAACTTGACTAGAAGAAGGGATCAGTTGGTAGGACATGTTTTGAGGCATCAAGGGATCACAAATTTAGTATTGGAGGGCAGCGTGGAGGGTAAAAATCGTAGAGGGAGACCAAGAGATGAATACACTAAGCAGATTCAGAAGGATGTAGGTTGCAGTAGGTACTGGGAGATGAAGAAGCTTGCACAGGATAGAGTAGCATGGAGAGCTGCATCAAACCAGTCTCAGGACTGAAGACCACAGCAGCATATTTTACTTAAAGTTTACAGACAGTAAGACAGTTAGTATCTCTCATCATAATCACCCATTGTTCCGTCGTTGTCGTCGTCATCATCATCATCATCATCATCATCATCATCACCATTATCATCATCATCCATTGTTTCTTCGTCACCATTATCTTCAAGCATTTTCATAACAGGTTCTTCTAACATTAACAGTTCCTCCTTAAGAAAGTGTTTTCTTTTTTTAATGTGCCTCCTCCTCTTGGACGCAATGATAGCTATGAAGCTATCAGCATTTAGTGGACAATATCCGTATTGGTATGTATTCTTGAAGTTTTCCTTGCATGGAAAAGTCTTAAACCTTTATATTCTTTCTGACTAGATTCCAAGACATCATCTGAAAAAAGCCCCACAGTCAAAGCTAGTTCCTTTATTATGTCTGCACCATGTATTAGCAGCTTGTGCACAGATGCACTCATTCTGTACCACTTGTACGTTTCTAAACTGATTTTTGCGGTTTCGAGGCAATAATTTTTAAAATTACTGTAATTAACATTAAATCCGCAATACAAAACGCTTGGGATGTTTGCAAATCTTTGTATAATTTTGGGCTCTAGACCTGTTATAGTCGCAGATTTCGTGGGCTCTGCAAAAAATTTGCTTGCGGTATTCCCGTCATTGGAGTTACCTCCTCCTTGAATGGGCTGGTCTACCACTAATCCCGCTTCACGATGGAAGTTAGTGGTTATTTCTTGTTTTCTTCTTTTTATATTTTCTTTGGCTTCTTTACCTCTTGCTTGCCACTGCTTCAGTTCCAATTTATATGATATATGTAACAAGTACTCGTAACATCTAAGGTATGAGTGTAAAACAGATATCCCAAACTTAAATCAACTAGTCGTAGAATATTGTTTTTGCAAAAGTAAGTCAAGGTTGTTGAGTTCTTTGGGTGTTGCCTTGCACACATTACACGCTTGTGTTGACGAAGTGTCTGTGAGCACATTACACGTTTTTCCGTCCATCATTGTACGTACAGCACGATGTTTAAATGTGTAAGATTTATCCCCAAGGGTCACCTCAGTAGGCTGCAAACTTGATATTTGTTCCTCAATTGCTTCGTAATGGAGTTTTACTGATTCCTTTGTCTCCTTTTCAATCTGCAGGCGAATGATGCGATTATATCGCGACGAAGAAGGACTCGGGTTTTGCCAGAAAATCTGTTTACCATTCGTTGTACTTGCAATGGAACTATAGTACATAGAATTATGTTGGTATCTCCCTACAGTGAGTTGTTGGCAACACACTGTTTGTAAATGGAATGTCCACCACTACCGTCAAGGCCCCACTTGTAGATGACTCCAGTCGCTGAGTTTGCAGTGTGATCGTGGTGTAACAGAAGTACATCCTGCTGTACATGAGCAAGTCTTTAGATTGTGTGGTCCAAAATATCTTGAACTACAATTTGCACTTCGGTCTCCGTAATTGCTATGTTTCTCGGGTAACGTTGCTTCTTTGTTTATGCTATGACATTATAAGGTGGATAGATGTTCGCGCCTCGAGATTTCGCCCCTTTTTGCCAATGAATATAATCTTCTTTTCCCATGTCAGAGTCAATAATTAGCGCTAAGGCTTCTTCAGGTGAGTAAGGCTTTATAACCGAATATGATGGCTTTTCGTGAATGTGTTTCATGCTTTTGTATCTTCGAGGGCTTGTGGTGAGGGCTAAGTTTACTACTT
This sequence comes from Schistocerca nitens, assembly GCF_023898315.1. Taxonomy (NCBI): domain Eukaryota; kingdom Metazoa; phylum Arthropoda; class Insecta; order Orthoptera; family Acrididae; genus Schistocerca; species Schistocerca nitens. Next base: position 502,580,001 of record NC_064614.1, on the reverse strand, counting down.
GTGCAGCTGTTCTTTTTCCACTCTTATTAAGGCTGCTTTGAGCAGCAGTACACAAAAGCTCTGGGGTTGACTCAGCAATAATTGGCTGCACTATTCTTCGTTTTGATCGTTGAGAGCTCTCTTCAAAAGATTTTGCAGCTCTTCGTCTGGTTTTTTTCACGTGTAAATTTTCGTTTGTGGTTGTAGTGCTTAGAGATGGCAAGGCCAAGTCGTTTTTTAACCATTCTGAATTGGATTTGGTAAATCTTTCCATATTCCAAGTGGATTTTTTTTCAATTTTGTAGCAATTTTGAGACAAACACTTTTAAAATTGACTTAATTTTACATACACTGTGTTTTGACTGTTTATGTTCACTAAACTTATCCAATATGTGAGTTGTTAATCGTTCTATACACTTAGACTGTGATTGTTTGTAAAAGTTCTCTTTTTTTAACACTAAAACTAGATCCATTTTCCTCATATTTAATTCCGAGTGACTTGGTCCACTCCGACTACCTGTAAAGAAAAGTTTGGTGTCACAATGCGTTGGTTTGAGTTCCTAGAATTTACAATTGTAATAGACAACAAACGCCCAAGTGTAAATATTTATGACAGAAAGCGGTGCTAAGCGGAACTTTTTTTGAAAGTCAAAGGAAAAATATTTTTTATAAAATCGTAATTTACTATTAAAAAGGGTAAAAAATGAATTGTAACGTTGTCTATTTAATGAACACACCTGTGGCTTCCACCTCCATGATAAATATTGAGATTTTCACATGAGATGATCAACAAATTCACGTTATAATCCTTTCGAGTTTCGAATGCAATTTGCCTGTCAGACCCTCACACGCCTTTATTATCAACATAACTAGGGATATTTTACGGCAGTGCGATAGACCAGTTACCTGAGGTGAAGAATAAAAGGACGTTTAGACCTAATCTATAAGGGTGAAAATCGATTTTTTGCCACCTAAAGTGGTCATTTTGCCGTGTGTGCACCGTATGCGCAAACGACCGCCACTTGCATGCATGCAGAATCTGCTTTCATAGCTGAAGGCCACGGTGCACCATTCCATCTCCAAAGTGATCGGACTTGGTGTCCGACATTATCAGCACATTATCAGTACATCTAATATCCCCCAGGTGGCATATATCGTCATGGGATCGAAATTGATGTTGTTTTTCCAGGTGTACTATTTTTCTGCGGCAGTGTATTTCGTTTTTGGTGAGGACAGGTTCCACGGACTGTGAAGTGCGTTAATTAAAGCCTACGCACACATTCGAAATAACACAAGTATACTCATACTCTGCACGTAAAATACTGATCCGTGCATTTAAAAAATTAGTTGGTAGTCTACTTGAAGTCTGTGAAACGATGCGTTGAGCTGGATACATCGGTTACATAATCCAAACAGCCCCTTTGCGCGTATATATCTCACACATATCACATTTTGGGACCGCGTCTCAAATCTTCATTTCTGTGCAACGTCCTACAATGTGCTGTGGAGCCCATTTTGTCTTCTTCTTATACCGTAGACCGAATTTTGTCACTTATCTGTCTTTTTAGATAATCTTTCCCACGCCAGGAAGTCTCAACCTGACGGAATGCCGATTCTTCGATATCTCCCATCCGTCTGTGTGTGCATATATCTCAGAGGTATTTTCCATTTGCTTTTCTTACTCCAGTGCCACAACGTCTTTACAATAAATCGACCATATACATGAATCTGTCATTTTCAGTTTGTGAGACAATATTCATACAACACATCCACATGAATTTCAGTAATCATTAAAAAACTTATTTACATAGTTATTTATAAATTTCAATTTTACAACAAGCAAATCATCGGAAAAATATTTTGTTTACAGGGGTATGGTAAACATGTGACACAACGCGTTAATGTGAAGCTGGACTCACAGTTTTGGGGAGCAGTTAGGAAATCCTCCTCTGGCCCCATGTTCTGGAGTCTCCGCCGTTCCCCTACAACATCTCAAGAGAACGCCAAGATGTTTCTTTTAACAATCAGATAGAATTCTATTTTCTAGGACCCAGCATAGGCAGACTGTCGGTGGTTAACGCTAGACCGGTATTGTTGTCAAACGGTTATGATCGTCTTCCCAGTACTAGTATTCTGTATGAAAAGGAAGCGATGGACAACTGGATGCTGTTTTCCTCTTAAATTATGCCGGAAGTACGGGTGTAAAAGATTCAGCAGATAACTGTCAATCCCTGTGTTGACACTCTAAATTTCAGCACGTGAAACAGGAAGTATCGGTCGCGCAGCGCGTAGCCTTGTTAGAGGGTCCTGGGTGCAATAGTTGCATCAGCAGCATTGTGTACGGTTTATATTGATACAGAGCCAAAGCACTGGCTAAGATGTCAAGCAATATAACAGCTAAATGTTCGTCCGCAGTAGAGAACTCAGTACATCTGTGTGTGATGTGTTCATAGAAGTCTGGAATGATTTGTTGCTTTTGTTTTACATTTTACTCCTTCGGGTCCCCCACTAGAAAGTAAAGGTATCGACCTTGGAAAAGTTTCAATGCTATTACCAGCAGCACTGTTTCAGTGTACGTTTCTGAGGAAATTGCAACAGCAAGGAGCCTCACACATTTCTGTGCCATCCTGCCATGATTCACCTTTAACTAAATTCGAAAGGGAATAATACCTTGAAAAGAATTTGGAAGATAGATATCAAAAAAGGTAAAACAAGGATAACGGAATGTAGTCTAATTAAATCAGGTGATGCTGATAGATCATCATGTGGTATATGTCGGTAAAGAATATTGGAATTTTTTTCAAGGATAGCATCTATGTTATTTTTCTCTGAGCCAGCCGGCGCACGTGGCTGCCTGCGGTGCGAGTCATTGTCTGCTATCTCTTTGTTGGCGCGCGTCGTTATTAGGATTTGGAGACCTAACGTCTACAAATTCACCTTGTCAAGAGGGCCCTGCCCTGTTTGAATCCCGCCAGTTCTGACGGAATTCAGGTCTGTCGTTTCGTCGGTAGTTTACATTGTTTCTTGTTTGTCGGTCACATGGTGGAAAATTTCTCCCTGAATCGTAACTGCGCGCTGGACCGTTGCATCTACAGTTATTCTGTCTCCCTTGATAATAATTACTTTGGTTCCCATATTGTCTGTTTCTCTGATTGTCTCTGTGATAGTCACTACCGTGGAGAGGTGATCTTTCCCTGTAATTATTACTACTCTGCGAATGGTTGTCATACGGGTGACGTCTGTTTTGGTCACGATTTGTGTTGTGAGAATAGGCTTGTCATGTCCAGTTATTATTTCTTTCATTGCGGAATTGCGACGGATGTGACCTGTAATTGTTGTGTTCCTGTTTCCGCGTTCCGCGATTGTCAGCGTCAATTTCTAATTCTTGTAAGAGTCCCGGAAAAGCTTCAATGTCGTCTTTGGAACGTCCTGCCAAAATAATATGTCGTAAATGTTCAGGTAATTTGATTAAGCAAATGCGCATGAGTTCTGAGGGGCTGCATGGGATTGACAGGTACTGATTCTTGTGCAACATGTCTTCAAAATATTTCACAAGGCTGGAAAATTCAGATTGTTCGAAATGTTTCATCATTATGATGCTATGTTTTACTCGGTCTTGTGTAGCTTGAGACCAATGTGCTGAAAGGAAGGTATGATAAAATTCTCCTTCACTGTGGCCATCGTGAATGACCGATCGCATTCTTACAGCTGGTTCATTCTCTAAATAGCCACACATAAATTCTAATCTGTGCTCTAATGACCAGTTGGGGGGGAAACAATGAGAGAATTCATGAAGCCATGCTTGTGGATGAATGTCGTTGTCAGAATTCTTAAATGTTTTGAATTTGCGTGTAGTAATGAACAGCTTATAGTCAAAATCATCGTGCCGGCGAGTCGCATGTCGGTCATTGTTACGTTGTTTCGGCGGTTCCATTTCAAAATTCGGTGCACCTTGCCAATTTCTTTAATAATTTCCGAAATGCGCTGTGTTATTATTTAGTGGCTGCTCCGTATTTCTATGTCCTTCTTCCCGTATTGTAGCGCGAGTGTCCTCTAAAATATGTAATTCTTGTATTACCTATGTCAACTGATCTTGTACTTCCCGGATTTCTCTTTGGTGTTGCGTATTAATTTGATTCTGATTTTGTTTGAGCTTCCTAATTTGTTCACACTCTTCTGTATCATTAAACACTACCGGTTTTGTGTCATTCAGATAATCATCTACCTTCGTAGATAAATTATTTAGCTGATCCGAAAGTTCAACTACTTTCTCTGATAATGAACTAATTTCCTCCATGTGTCTTTCAGAACCAATTATCAGAGTATCTACTGTGTCCTTTAAGTTTTCCTGAGTTTTTGCAAGTTGCGTAACAAAATCGGTAGATGCAACTGAGTCACTTTTGCAAGGTCTCATGATTTTCATGAACAATAGTTTGCAGTTCTCTTATGGCTGCTTCGTGATTCTGTAATGCATTTTCATGCCGCGAAAAAATTGGTTGAAAATGCTCACAAATTTGTGTTTTTACGTCACTACAGACTTTTTGACATTTCGATTTAATGTTATGTAACTCAGTAGTTAAATCTTCACGTGTTTGTTCAAGTGTGGTGTCTAATTTTTGAAGATTTTGTTCCATGATGTCTAACTTTTGAAGCTTTTGCTGTGTTTGTCTCTGATTTTGTTCCATTGTATCTAACTGTTGCTGTGTTTATCTCTGATTTTGTTCCATTGTGTCTAACTGTTGCTGTGTTTGTCTCTGATTTTGTTCCATTGTGTCTAACGTTTGAAGCTTTTGCTGTGTTTGTCTCTGACTTTGTTCCATTTGTTGCATTAATTGCAATAATAATGTATTAGTGTCTGGAAACTGTTTCTCTATGCCTCTTTGCAGTGCATTTTCACCGGCAACATTCACATTTTGATAAGCAGAAAATGTGTCTTGACTCATTTGAGAAAACGGTGAGGACCCAAAACCTCAGTCTACAGTATTTGCAATATTGTGTTCTGTCATTTCAGATTCCTGAGGCGAGCTATTGCCGACCGATCGATCGATAATGCTTCCCTGTTCACTAATTGTTTCACTGCCTACACCATTATTTGCAGCCCGCTCCATTTCCCTATGCACAATTACCAAATTACTACTTTGAACATTAATTAATTCATTACTCGGCGGCGCTAACACACTGCTTTCGTCTTCACTGTCATTTCTCAGTTTACTTTGAAGCCTAGTATTACGTTTTTCACACGCCATTATTGTCACAATATTTCACACGACAACACAGAAAAGAACAATTTGAAGAGCAAAATAACATAGCATTGAAAATAATATCTAGTTAATTGCAAGCGCAGCTGCGAAATACTTGGTGCAAATCTACATGCATGCCACAACTGTTTTATTTTACAACATTGAAAAACTACAACTACAAAGGAAATTCTCTCTATAATTACGTGCTAGCAATAAACAAAGGCTACACTAATTACACAAACTACAAGAAAAAATCAGAATATTCTAGTGAGGTATTCTCGACTAAGGATCGGCATATGAAACGTCCCCTTAGAAAAATTATTGAATTACTCTGCTGATAAATCTCTTACATTATTAGATTTTCAAACAGCTGAGCAAAACTGAATGTACTCAGACATTTCGCTCTTTACCTATTCTGATCAACACTGCACTGACACACAATATTTTTTAGCGCAATGCAATCTAACTTTCAGTAATCCCTACAAAAGAATGCCCCTGACTAACATTAACCTATACGTTTCACAAATCAGTTACCTCATAAAAATCTTCATTAGTCGAACTACTGCAATACAGCGAGCGCCACTACTGCCAGCTAAATAAAAGATTCAAACTACTGAAGGCACTAACTACTGATAGGCATAGTTATCAAATTAAAGATTTTGACAGAGAACAAACAATGTATTTACCTTAATAGTGTTCAAAAATGATTATATATATATATATATATATTTATATTTATATATATATAGCAGTTCATGAGATCCATTCTTACAAATGTACTGTTTGTGATGGACGTGCGTCCAGATCAACCGCTCTCAAAAATGCGCCATCTCATTTCCCCACATCCACCACTGCTGGTGGCTCACCTCCAACTGTGCAACACTACACGCTGTTAACAGCCAACAGCCCAACACTACAATAGCGAATATTACAGCAATGCCACCCAGCCACAGACTGCACTCAGCACAGCCAGTGATTTTCATACTGAGTGCTACGTGGTGGTGGCGTTACCAGTATAAGAACCTAAACAGCCTACTTACACGCTGTTATAACTTTCTTGTATAGACACAGTCAATTTTTTTTGAGAAGAGATGACTTATCACCCAATTGAAATAGGCAAATCATTTACTATTAAAAATTTAATTAACACAATGAAAAAGGGTGGGAACCAAAAATTAGAATTGTAGAGATGAAATTAAAAATAAAAATGGAAAGCTTTAACCAAATTCTATTAGATGTACAATAATAGGACTGAGTGGTTGTGAAAAAACAGTACTAATGATCAATAATTGTATTCTAACTCCAAGATGGTTGAACTGGAATAAAATTAATCATTTGTATGTTTATTCAAACAGTTTAGAACAACCAAAACAATCAGAATTTATAAAAAGGTCTTAAAAATTTAAGATAAGCACAATGAAAAAATTTCTACTTTTACTGAAAATATGATGAAGTTATTCCATTATATCAGTGTCTAGATAATTTAGTTGTAGTATTCTATAGATTTCATTCTTGAAAATTAGGATTTAGTTAGAGAATATTTTACTAGAGGTGGACATAAAGGAATATAATGTTTTTATTTAGCTCTGACATATTCAAAACTATCAAAACAAATAGTCAGAGATGATCTTAATATTTTAAATATTTTCAAACAAAATGACACAAATTTAAATCATATCTATCCTGAGTTTGTAGGTGGAGGTTTAAAGCTTGATAATTTTAAATAAATGGGTGGTAAATGTTGCACTGCCCAGACTGGAGTCCTTAAAGTAGACATGACTAGAAAACCAAGTGAATGGAAATTCAACAGCTGAAACAACATTTCATACATGTTAAAATTAAACATTAAATAAGAAGGTTAAACATAAATCCTTAAAATAATTTGTTAATGTTTTTTTCATCTCTAACAAATGTTTGCAAAATATGACTTCTTAAGTAATAGAAACCAGTACGTTGTCCTCGATGCTGAGTGTTCATCGGAGGTGAGGGTATCATCTGGAGTGCCCCAGGGAAGTGTGGTAGGTCTGCTGTTGTTTTCTATCTACAAAAATGAACTTTTGGATTGGGTGGATAGCAATGTACAGTTGTTTGCAGATGATGCTGTGGTGTATGGGAAGGTGTCGTCGTTGCGTGACTGTAGAAGGGTACAAGATGACTTGGACAGGATTCGTGATTGGTGTAATGATTGGCAGCTAACTCTAAATATAGATAAATGTAAATTAATGCAGATGAATAGGGAAAAGAATCCCATAAAGTTTGAATACTCCATTAGTAGTATAGCGCTTGACACTGTCACACCGATTAAATATTTGGGCGTAACGTTGCAGAGCAATATGAAGTGGGAGAAGCATGTAATAGCAGTTGTGGGGAAGGCGGTTAGTCGTCTTCGGTTCATTGGTAGAATTTTGAGAAGATGTGGTTTATCTGTAAAGGAGACCGCTTATAAAACACTAATACGACCTACTCTTGAGTACTGCTCGAGCGTTTGGGATCCCTATCAGGTCGGATTGAGGGAGGACATAGAAGCAATTCAGAGGCGGGCTGCTAGAGTTGTTAACGGTAGGTTTGATCATCATGTGAGGGTTATGGAAATGCTTCATGAACTCGGGTGGGAGTCTCTAGAGGAAAGGAGGCGTTCTTTTTGTGAATTGCTACTGACGAAATTTAGAGAACCAGCATTTGAGGCTGACTGCAGTACAATTTTACTGCAGCCAACTTACATTTTGTGGGAAGAACATAAAGATAAGATAAGAGAGATTAGGGCTTGTACAGACTCATATAGGCAGTCATTTTTCCCTCTTTCTGTTTGGGAGTGGAACAGGGAAAGAAGATGCTAGTTGTGGTACGAGGTATCCTCCGCCATGCACCGTACGGTGGATTGCGGAGTATGTATGTAGATGTGGATGTACTAGATGTAGAATATGACCTGGAGGTTGTTAAAAAAAACAGACAAAATAGAAGGAACAATTAAAAGAGGAATTTAAAAAAATGGAAAAAACACGAATAATGGAATATGACCAATTTAAAAAATGAATATCAATCAGTTCTCAATGCAATAGAACAAGTAAAAGAAGGATTTGGAGGATTAGGTGATAATGTATTGAAAACTATTGAATAAAATAGAGAATTTGAAAAACAAATGTTTCTTATCGTTTTAGGAATTTAATGATATTCTGTCAATTAAACAATATGAAACTCCACAGTGTGACTACACACTCAGCGAATCAGAAATACAAGATTTATTAACGAAATATGAAGAAGAGAGATAAAATGTATCTAAAATTTAGGGTGCTGTTAAAAACAATAAAGGAGTGTGTTGCTAGAAAAAAATATAAGAGAAAGAATGCTAGAATATATCAATCATTGTGAAGACACAGTTTCTGGATTAAAACCCATCAGCACATTTAAACTTGTTGGTATGGGGATAAATTAAGAATTGGTGATGGTATAACTGAACTGATGATTGTTCTAACTAAGAAACAGATTACTGAAAATAATATGCTTAAAAAATTTGATGCTGTTGATTTATTGAATTATGCAGATGTACTATACCATTCAGGAGCATATATTCATAATGGCTTTATAAAAGAAATTGTTGATGACTGTTTCTAAAATTAGCAACAGATTTTGACTCAAGTCTAGATGAAAAACAGGTGAAGGTTTACCTAAAAAGTATACAGAAAAACCATTTCAGTGTGCTTGGATGAATTATGTCTGACAGTTAATCGATAGACTAGCAGTAATTTATTGAAAAATATTAGCTGGAAACAATTAGATTTGTAAGTAATCTTCCTCACCTGGTAAAGGTTTAGTCAATTCCAGATATACATCTACCAGGCTATTCATGTGGCAGGCCTGTTGCTAAACTAGAAGAAAAAGCTACAACTGCTGTTAGAGGAATAATTAATGAAATACGAAAATTATTTTGTGGGTAGTTCTGGATGAAACTGGTTGAGGAGTATAAAAATATCTTATACAAGACTACAAAGTGGTGAAATTAAAGCAAAATGAATTAAAATTAACATTCCAAATGCAGAATTAAAAGAATACAGTTTTCATGATTAATATTTTAATGACATTCAAAAGAAGCAGAGACAGGCTGAAATTAAAAAAGGATTAAATTTACTTCTAATGTTACCTATACTTCCTGTGAAAGAGTTGTATGAATATCTTTCAAAAATGAAAAAACAGGTTCTGGATTAAGAAAATATAAAGAAGGATTTATATCACTAATTTTTGCACCATTAGTCAATGCTGGTTCATTAGCTGGCAGATCTGCTGCAAGAGCAAATGCAGTAGTAAACAAGAAAAGAGCTGATATAATTTAGCAATGGAAAAGAAAGGAAGTGAAGTAAAAAATGTAAAAGAATTTCGAAAAAATAATTCAAAATATAATAAACCTTTATCTAATTTTGACATAGAAGAGTTAGTTAAACAATTACAAATTTAAAACTTTAATGATGTATTCATGATTGATGAATTACGCAGTAAACCAGACAATATTGAATGTGTGGTAGTAATTTAGACACATGCAATCATGTTTATACTGATTGGATTTGTTATTATACGAATAAGGGAAAGAAATTTGTTTTTGATATACTTGGAGGAAAGATACATAAACAAATAGTTACCTGTTTGGGAAAAATGATTTGTATTACAATTCTGAGAGAATACAAAATTTTAATGAAATTAAAAAATGAGTTAGCATCAGTTGAAGCAGTTAATTTAGAATCAATCAGTAATCCAAAAACAGAAAATATAATTAAGTTCTGTAAAAGTGCACCATAAACGTTAAAGTCCTGTAATTCCTTAACTCTTTCCTCTTCTTGCAGCACTAATTTTATTAATTCTGTTTTTCGTATTCTCTTCTACCATTACCATAAGAATATCCAAGAATTTTGTATTCTTTTGCTATTTGTTTTAAATCAGCAACTTTTTTATTCTCTAAAGTTCTTTTGGAAATGATTTTTCTAATACCTTTTTATTGTTTTTTATAGAATCTACCCATTCCTCTCTACAATAGTTATAGTATTTTTCTATCTTTAAAGTCTTTACATTAGTCTTGAGTTGTTCCACTTTTAAAGTTTATATTTTCGAATCTTTAGGATGTCTGACTTTCTTTGAATCGATATAATTGTGTTTTACTTCATCGATACATTCTATTAAATCTCGTTTACATTTGTGAGAATAAGTTCTTATGTTTAAATCTTTTGCTATTACGCGCATTTCTAAATATTCTCTCTTAAAAGTTCTTCATTCTGTACTTCGTATTTTTTATGTGTTTTGGAGAAGTTGTTATAACTATCAACTATTTAATTTTTATGTTTAACGATTCATAAAGTTAAATGTTTTTGACTGTAACGAATAACTACTCCCTTATTTATAAATAAAAAATATTGAATGGACGGTTTTTATTTAAAGCTGAATTTTTGTGGATGGCCGAATAGGAGTCCTCCTATGTTTTATCAAGAAGTTGAATTTTGGTGTGTCAGATGGAGGGTTTGATAACTACAACTTAATTTGGTGAAGAGTTATTGTAACATTAATCAATTCTTTTTGTGTGTAGTCATCCAAAATAATTGTCTCAACAAACAATTCTTAAAGTTTCTTTCTTTTTTTGGTATAAATTTACTGGATAAGGAACATAATTAAGTCATAACATTTTTGTTATGGAGTCTATCTTGCATAGTGCATACCTGTTCCCACAAATTTTAGATTTGTGTCCAAATTATAGATAAAGTATAATTACATTCATCATAGAATAATTTTTAAAGAACAACAGCTGGTCTTAATTTATGGTATTCAGTTTGAAGAACAACACTAGGTAGTAGTGCAGCTAATTCTCTGTTTCTTCTATTTATTACATCAGAAGCCATATGAACCATTTCTTTCAAACTTTTTATTTTGTTCTTATTTAATTCATTTTTATTCTCCAGTCATTTTATACCTTAATTTTTGTTTTCTATTTGCTTTCAGTAGTAATCTATCATTTCTTTTCTTGTCTTCCATTCCCATTGTTAGCGAATTGCTGGTAAAGCTTCATGTGTAAGCGATTTTCTGAATGCTTTTTCTTCTTGCTTTTGCAATTTAAAATTTGAAGAATATAGATGAGGTTCATTGATAAATAAAAGAAAAACAAGCTTTTATTAATGTAAAAAATTATGACCAAAATTATATATTATTTATAATATTCATTACATCCAGAGAATAAAGGTTCACAAATGGTTACAAAACTTAAAAATGTTATTCTCAATCTTGATCAGAAACTAGAAAATTTTGAATTTCCTCTGGTGGTTGGTAACATACCTAAAATTGTGCGTACAATTAATGTCTCTATTACCGTGTATTCATTTTACAGAAGGTATCAAGAGTATCCATTAAAAATTAGGAAAAGTAAGAAAGAAAAATATGTACATTTGTTATATTTTAAAAACAATGGAAACTCACTGTATTGTTGGATTACAGATTTATCTCAACTATTTTCAGCTCAAGTCTCAAACATAAAGAACCAAACTTTATTTGTGTCATGTGTTTACTCCACTTCAGGAGCAAAGAAAAATTAGTCACACACCAAATTCCTTTGTTAAAAAACCATTAAAAGTAGAATCAGCACAGAAAGGGTCATACGTAAGTTTTGAAGATTATAGAAATATATAAAAGCTTCCATTTATTATTTAAGCTGATTTTAAAAATGTACTATTGAAGATGGACAGCTGTCAACCAAATCTAGAAATTCATATACAATGAAATACATGAACCAAGTGGATCTTCTATTACATCAAGTACATTAATGGGCATTATAAAGATCCAGTTGTATATAGAGGATCAAATTGCCATATGAAATTTATTGAATCTATAGGAAAAGAGGTTGAAAACATTGGAAGAATTTATTCTGAAATTGAATAGATGAGACCATTAACTCCTAAGAACAATCAAGACATAAAAAATCTAAAATTGGTATACTGTGTGGATGTCATTAACACAAAAAATAAAAAAGTGTGCCATCATCATCATCATTTAACGAGAAAATATGTAAATTTATTATGTAATAATTGTAATTTACAACTACAGCTTCCTTTGTTTGTATAAATTTATTTACATGATTTATCTGGTTATGATTCTCATTTGTTTGCGAAAAAACTTGGTTATGATAATAATGTCAGACTTAATACTAAACAGTGAAGATAGATATATCTGTTTTGGTAAGAGGACAGAAACTTTGGAAATGTGATTTATTGACACATTTAGGTTCATGCTTTCTTCAACTGACAACTTTCATTAAATTTGGAGAGAAATCAAATGAAGAACCTTAGAAATTTTTTTCCAGTGAGTTATTAAATCTAGTGATCATGAAAGGTGTATATCCATGTGGATTACACGGATTCTTGGAAAAAATTTGAAGAAGAGTGGCTACCACCAGAAGAAGTATTTTACAGTAAAGTGAATCAGTTTGACATAACTGATAAAGACTACAATCAGGCACAGCTGGTGTCAATAAAATTTAATATCAAAAAACTTAATTAATATTATGATCTGTATTTAAAACCAATGTTTTGTTGTTGTCTGATGTGACTGAAAATTCTAGAGAAACTTGTATAAAAGTGTGTGATTTATTCTAAAAGCGTGTGATTTAGACTTATCTTGGTATTTTACTGCATGCCATCATGGGATGCATACTGAAAATGACTAAACAATCACTAGAATCATTACATGATTATGATATGAGGTTAATGGTTGACAAAGGAATAAGAGACGATATAACATAGTGTTGTAAAAGATATGTAAGGGGAAATAGTAAATATTGAAAGATGAAAATGGAAAAACGATATCCAATTATTTAGAATATTTAGATGTAAGCAATTTATATGGTTATGCTACGAGCCATTCTTTACCATAGGGTGGTTTTGAATGGGATGAACCAATTAATTTTGAATGTACCAAAAGAACTGAGATTTCAGATACTGCTAAAATTAGATACATTTTCGATGCAGTTCTAGAATATCCAAAATAATTACATGATTTACATAAAGATTTGCCCCTTAATCCTGAAAATATAATTATACCTAACACTAAAAAAGCAAATTTTTAACTACACTGGAAAACAAAAATAATTATGTAGCTCACTACATAAATCGTAAACAGTATCTGTCACTAGGAATGAAAATAACAAAACTTCATAGTCTTAAATTTCAATCAACAAGACTGGTTGAAGAAATATATAGATGTAAACACACAAATGAGAATGAAAGTGAAGAATGATTTTGAGAAAGATTTCTAAAAGTTAATGAATAAATCAGTGTTCAGGAAGACCATGAAGAATGTAAGAAACAGACAGGATGTAAAATTAGTCTCGGATGGTACAAAATGTGATAACTTAATAGCAAATCCAAACTTTTAAGGAACAACTATATTTAATGAGAATCTTGCTGCCATTCATATAAATAAAACAAAAATCACATTTAATAAACCCATCTATGTTGGTATGAGTATACTCGATTTATCTAAAGAACTCTTGTATAATTATCATTATAGAATAATGAAACCAAAATGTGGAGAAAATATTGAGTTCTGTTTTCAAGATTCAGACTGTTACATTTACAATATAAAGACTAAAGATTTCTGTGAAGACATGAGTCCAATGATTTATTGCTTTGATATGAGTGATTATCCAACAGATAATATTTATGGTATTCCACAATTACACAAGAAAGTTTTAAGGAAAATGTAAAACAAATGTAATGGACAAATAATAGAAGAACTTTGTGGTTTAAGAGCAAGTATGTTTGCTTACATAGTTGGTGATAAAATAGAGAACTAAATGTGTTAAGACATGTATTGTTAAAAACAGAATAATACTAGAAGGTTATAAAGATTGCTTAATTAACAATATAGAACAATACAAAACAACGAATTTTATTCAAATTGTAAACGAAAGCTACACAGTCAATGTAAAAGAGAAGGCATGAAGTCCTCATGATGATAAAAGATATGTACTGAAAAATAAAATAAATACATTACCGTATGGACATTATTCATTAGCATCATCTCCTGTATAGTTTCCACATTCAGAAGCATTATCTACTTAAAATAATAAAGTCCTTAATTCAGGTCTAGTGTACATCATTTCTGTTATCATACAAACAGTATGAACCCCTGTAGAATTTTTTTTGTTTCTGAGTCCACTTAGAAAATTAAAATTTAATAAGAAAAAGATATTGAAAAAGTTCTTCTGTCTCTTTTAACATAAACAAAGAATCCACACCACATTTATTATACAAATGCAATAAATTTATTAGTAGATCTTTATTGTACTCTCTGTCTTATAAGTCTCTAGCTATTGAGTGAGATAATGAATAGGCTTTAATATAATTTTGTAATATTTTTGGTAAATTATTTATTGACAAATTATAATTTGCTATTATTTAAAGTCATAAAAAAGAAGGAATATGAGTTTTCTATTTCTTCCCATATTTCTGTATCACTTTCCTCATAACTAACAAATTTTATTTTGTATTCTTCTTCTCCATAAATTTGCTTTAATACAGCAATACTGTCAGTATAATTCTGACTGCTGAAATGTTCTATAATTAAAGATGGTTTAAAATATTTTTTGCAAATTCAACTTGTTTCTCTCTTGGTTTATTATTTTTCTCAACAAAAACGTCAAATTTAAATTCATCCACTACATTATTCATATTTATAAGATTAAAAATTTATAAACTTATTAAATTTTTAATCCATATAAATGGAATGCTTTTTAAGAAGAACAATAATGCAAGCAGTTCTAATTGTTTTAGAAAGGTTAGTGAATTAGAAGTCATCAAATCATATTAAATATTACAGTTTGTGAATATTTGAATACTAGATATAGATAAAAAAATATGTATGGAGCTTCATAATAAATTAAAATTATTTTGCCAAACATATATATATATATAAAGTAATTACCAGTTACGAATTTTAATTTTTCACCATGATCATTAACCTGAAATATAAAGGAGTGAAGAAGCTTCATAATAATGAGTTTCACGATCAGGAATTTTTCTCTGAATCTGACTATGCATTATTTTACATCAAAAGTAGTGAAAGTATAATTTCAGCTAGCTTATTAAATTTATATCTGTATACTCCAAAAGATGTTGAAAGAATAATTTCAACTACCTTGCAGTTTGGTCTCATGGGGTGGAATGAGTGTATAAATTGAGTTTTTGCGATTTATGATACATAAAATATCTCAGTTTGTAAAAGTGCGCCTGTGACCCCAAGTACACTCTACTCATAATACAGTACACGTTTCACTGTTAACCATCACATGTTAATTAATATATTCGTCAGTTTATGGTCATGTAGCACTTAATAACACAAACATTCATAATTTATTTAAATATCCAACAAAATATACAAAGTTCTGTTTCAGTGACTCCAACAATTCATACTATGGCCTGTGCTATTTAATTTTAACGCCACTGACATATGTGACAGTGATACTGGCGCACATACATCTTACCGAAACAGAAACGAGCTGGAGCAATGCCAATCGACTACTCTGCATTACTACATTACAAAGAGCACTTAACTAAAAATGTAGAATAAAGTGAATAACTAAATGGTAATGAACAATAAGAAAAACATAGACGCTACAATTAAAACATGTGAGGCACATACATACTGACCAAAACAAATCGCAACACCACAAAACAATTAATGTAGAGAAATGAAATTGCAGGAATACATTTTTCTAGTTAATATAATTAAGTGATTAATGCTGCAAGATCACAAGGTTTAATGTAAGTGCTATATAAGCTATTGCAAATGTAAAATGCTGGTACATTAACAACAGATGTAAGCGCCAGAATGTTACTTGCAAGCATGCAAACCTGCATGATTGTATTGTACAGGCGCCAGATGTCAGTTTGTAGGATAGAGTTCAATGCCTGTTGCGTTTGGACGGTCAATACAGGGTCGATTAAAGCTGTTTGTACATCATGCTGGAGTTGTCGTCTGATGACGACTCACGTGTGCTCGTCTAGAGACAGATTTGGTGATTGCGCAGGTCAAGGCAACATGTAGAGCATGCTGGGTGACAACAGCGGTATGTCGGTGAGCGTTATCCTTTTGGAAAACACCTCTGGGATGTTGTTCCTGAATGGCTGCAACAAGTCGAATCACCGGATTGACGTACAAAATTACATTCCGGGTGCATGGGATGACATCGAGAGTACTCCAACTACCATACAAATCGAACCCTGAACCATAACTCCAGGTACAGATCCAGTGTATCTAGTATGCAGACAGGTTTGTTGCAGGCCCTCAATGGCCTCCTAACCAACACACGTCCGTCACTGGCACCGAGGCAGAACCAGATTTCATCAGAAAACACAAAAACCTTCACCCTGCCCCCCAATGAGCTCACACTTGACACAACTGAAGTTTCTGTATGCATTAGCAGATGGTAACAGGCATGGTGCTCAACTTTTCTATCAGGAGAGATTTCCGGAGAGACGCCGTCCCGATCGGATGACGTTCAAAGTAACCGATCGTCTTCTTAGGGCGGCGGTAGGCCTACAAGATCGATGTCACGACAGCTGGACGAGGAACTTCTTCTTGCAGTTGACAACAACACTAGTGTTAGCGTAAGACGATTAGCTGCAACAAGTAATGTTAACCATATGACTGTCTGGATAGGGCTGCATGAGGAAGTGCTGTATCTGTACCATGTACAGCGTTTGCACACGCTATCAGCATGTGATTTCCCTGGACGGACATTATTCATCGAATGGTTCATTCAATAGCGTGTCAACTCTCATTTAGTGCAAATATGCTGTTCATGTGTGAGGCTTCGTTTCAGCATGATCAAATTGTAACTTTTCGCGTTCAGCACTTATGCGATGCCGAGAATTATCACGAAATTGTGAAACACGTCATCTGCGAAGATTTTCTGTCAATATTTGCGCCGGGATTGTTGGTGACTGTTAGGACCTCATGGTCTTCCATACAGGCTCAACGGAGAAACTTTCCGTGCTTTCTTAGAGAATACTCTTCAAAAATGGTTCAAATGGCTCTGAGCACTATGGGACTCAACATCGTAGGTCATTAGTCCCCTAGAACTTAGAACTAGTTAAACCTAACTAACCTAAGGACATCACAAACATCCATGCCCGAGGCAGGATTCGAACCTGCGACCGTAGCGGTCTTGCGGTTCTAGACTGCAGCGCCTTTAACCGCACGGCCGCTTCGGCCGGCTAGAGAATACTCTACCTGTTCTGCTATGTGCTTTTGCGAGTGCGATAAAATACTCGTATGTACTTCATGCACGATGGAGCTCTTTTTGATTTTAGTGTTACTGTCTGTAGTCTCCTAAACATCTGATTGTGTGGCGGAAGTGGATAGGTAGAGGTGGACCAATTCCTTGGCCTTCACGTTCTCTGGAATAAATCCACTATACTTTTATTTGCGTGGAGTATTTGCCCGTTTTGTGGAATGCTGTGAAATATACGCAGTTCTCCAGGTATACATCAGCTCATCAGAGATTCAATGCGAAGGTGAGTTGATGAATGTATCTATGTTAACAGAGAGAGTTTTGAACATTTCGTTTAGGAAACGTACTGAAACGTTCTTTTTATGATTAACTCCAGTGACTAATGTGTCGAAGAAATGTATAAACTATGCTCTGACATGGAAAGAAAGTGTTTCCGGCTCCACGGTCGTACAACATATTTTCCTCCTTTACGTTTGAGGAGCGTTTCCTGAGAGTATGGCCATACCTTTTTGTTACACCCTGTGTAAGAAGAAGAAGTTCTAAGTAATGAATTTGTGCTAACAGAGCTGTCTGAATTTTAGATGAATTGACTTTCAGATGTATATTCGGTTCCTTTCGCTGCACCATCTTACCTCAGGCTGAATTTTGAGTGTATGCAGCATTTTAGTTAATCACTCGTAACTTTTATCTTATTTCAACACCATTATGGTGTGTCTGTTTCTTATCTTATTCCTTTTTATTTGGCTATAGCATATTTGCTACTTACTTAAAAATGAGAATGGGCACATTTCATAACCATATCTAAGATATAAGAGAGTTAATAAGAACTGTAGAAAATATTGTAAAATTGATTGAATGGTGGAATGCAAAAAGTAAGTTTATTCACATCCTACTGTAGTGAGTATAATAATAAAAATATCATGAAAAGATGCGTTCCCCGTAAAAATCGTGAAGCGTGAGGACTTTTAACGATTGATTAAGAATTACAGTGCTGGTCTTCTACGTAGGTGCTATTACCTGTGGACTGGCTACAACATTTGCTTTCTTTGCAAGTTATAACTCGTGTGTGAAAATATGTAGTTTGAATTTCAAAACATTTGTAGGTTTATTGGACTTCCTACTTTACATATACTTATTTTGGCATTGCTAGTGTTAAATCTGAATCTACAAATGATACTTCAGTTTAATAGTAACTATCGCAGCAAAATCTGAGAAGGAGTTCTGGTATTCGTATACGTGCCCTGTTGAGAAAACAAGTGATCTTTCTGTTTAAATTTCACTTACAGCCTATTTAAATCTAAAGTAACACACGAAACACAAAACCAAAGCAAAATTTAGCGTTCATAGTGGAGTACAGTGAGATACAAACTGAAACGTGGATAGATATATAGTCCAACATTACACTGGAATCATATGCTCGAACTGGTTTCATCTAAAGTAACACACGAAACACAAAACCAAAGCAAAATTTAGCGTTCATAGTGGAGTACAGTGTTATACAAATTGAAACGTGGATAGATATATACTCCAACATTACACTGGAATCATATGCTCGAACTGGTTTCATTAATTACCTGCAGAGAAATCCTTCGTAGCAACGCGGTCTGCGAAAATAATGCAATAAACGAGTAATGTGAACCATCGTCAAATATTTCATTTTCATCATCTGCAGACTTGTCAAAGACTTTGTAAATCATTTTCTCATAACGTTTCTCCTCATCACAACACATTCTGGACAGAAAATGAAACAGAATGCACGTAACAGAGAGAACTTGAACGTCAGCTAGCGCCTACGAAACAAGAGACGATAACAAAAGTTTCAAAAAAAGATGAAATTTTCCAGTGATGCCGCTACTACCATCTAACAAAAACTATGATGCCTAGCGACCCGACAGACATTTGCGGGAGCCGTAAATATGCGTCTGACACCGCGGAATATCATCATAACTGGCGTCACGTCATATTACGTCCGCCACATGTTCCCATTTCCCTCAAGCGCGGTAACACCACGTCAGCTGCACGCTAATTGTACTGCTGATTCGCCTAGGACCTGACGTATCACACCATTTCCCATACTGTCGCTAACCGACAAATAACTGGAACAAAAGGAATCAAGACGTCCTTCCGCACGAAATGTACAGTGAAGAAATAAAAATTTTATAACTGACATGTAAGCTATAATTTATCATTTCTAGCAATACCTTGCAGAACGACAATTCTTTTGTCGACCGAATGAAGACTATGACGGTTCTCTATGAGACATTATTAGATACAAGCATATATTTAGATATATTTAGGCTTGGAACAACGCTCCACATAACAGTGAACAGTATTCACGTAATCTGGCCGTTGTGAGTGAATAGCTACGGGGGAAAAGTTGTAAGTCGATCTGTCCTTCCACCATAATATTTAACAGCTCAAGCCACAACGGCACTCACGCCTTTGCGGTGCTAACACCGTTAGGAAGAAGTGGACTAATTTTTGGGGCGGTGAGCTCACTTGCTGATAACGCACGAGCCGTCACAGGGCGCGCGCTGCCCTGGATCCGCCGCACGCCGGATGTAAGCCGTATCGGCGCGAGTCGCGCTCTGGCTTTGTGCCCAGCCAATCACGTCACTGCTATCGCGCTGCCAGTCCGCTCGTAATGCCCTCTGACAACAGGCAGCGCACGCACATTTTGCGTCAGCCGCTGTGTTGACGCACAACAACACACTTCTCATTTTTATTCATTCCGCCGTGCCTAAGTACACAATGCGCTTGCCAGCTTGCGCGCATTTGCGGATCTGTCGGACGTAGCCATCTTCTTTCTGTATATTTGCTCGGCTTCAGCCTCTTGTTTATTTGCCGTATACTGTAAGAGGTAAAATGCCAGTAATCTGAATAAAAGGACTGTAGTGTGAATCATGATACGGCATGCCATATTTATTTACACGTGGCCTCCGGAAATCAGTAGGCGAGAGGTCTTGGACGGTTCATCAAACAAATATACCACTGATCCGCCTAAGACCTGATGCAACACTCTATTTCCCGTACTGTCGCTACCGGCAGATAGCTACAACACAAATGAATCAAGATGTTCTTCCAAAATTTCCCTAGTGAATATATGGAAACAAGCATTTGTTGAAGAATATCTAGTAAACACTACAAGCTGTATTTAAATGTGTCATAACTAAAGCATCACTCGGGTGTAGAACCCATCGTCATACACACAGGCAGCTTGTTTTAACTTTAGACAACAAATATCTCGAAAATCCCGCATTATACGAAAAAGATGTTGCGGATAAAAAGCATAAGTAAAAATGGGGATCTGTCTGTGCTACAGCTGTCCGGCTCCTACCACTGCTCCTGCGTGGGTGGCAACAGCTTTGTATTTTCATACGGGAACCCCCCATTTTTATTACATTTTCGAATTCTACCCCAAAAAATACGTACGGTTTACCCATTCGACGCAGATGCCTTTGTAATGGACAAGCATCAAGCGTGCTGTTTCTCCAATTTAGAACCAACGCTTTTGATTCTACAATTCATTTACTATGTAAATCTGAATCTACATCTACATCTACATCTACATGGATATTCTGCAAATCACATTTAAGTTCCAGGCAGAGGGTTCGTCGAATCACCTTCACAATTCTATATTACTCTAATCTCGTATAGTGCGCGGAAACAATGTACACATTCATCTTTCCGTACGACCTCTGATTTCCCTTATTTTATCGTGGTGATCGTTCCTCCCTATGTAGATCGGTGTCAACAAAACATTTTCACATTCGGAGGAGAACCTTGGTGATTGGAATTTAACAAAAAACGCCTATCTTTTAATGATGTCCAGCCCAAATCCTGTCTCACTTCTGTGACACACTCTCCCATATTTCGCGGTAATACAAAACGTGCTGCCTTTCATTGAACTTTTTCGATGTACTCCGTCAGTCCTGTCTGGTAAGGATCGCACATCGCGCACCAGTTTAAGTTGTTCGTAATTGTAATACCTAGGTATTTAGTTGAATTTACGGCTTTTAGATTAGACCAATTTATCGTGTAACCGAAGTTCAACGAGTTCCTTTTAGCACTCATGTGGATGACCTCACACTTTTCGTTTTTTAGATTCAACTTACACTTTTCGCACCATTCAGATATTTTTTCTAAATCGTTTTGCAGTTTGTTTTGATCTTCTGATGACTTTATTAGTCGATAAACAACAGCGTCATCTGCAAACAACCGAAGACGGCTGCTCAGATTGTCTCCCAAATCGTTTATATAGATAAGGAACAGCAATGGGCCTATAACACTACCTTGGGGAACGCCAGAAATCACTTCTGTTTTACTCGATGACTTTCCGTCAGTTAGTACGAACTGTGACTTCTCTGACAGGAAGTCACAAATCCAGTCACATAACTGAGAAGATATTCCATGAGCACGCAATTTCACTAGGAACCGCTTGTGCGGTATAGTGTCAAAATCCTTCTGGAAATCCAGAAATACGGAATCGATCTGAAGTCCCTTGTCAATAGCACTCAACACTTCTTCGCTGTGTTCTGACAGTTGAAACTGATGTTCAAACGTTACTAAGTGTAGCAAACGTGATTGTACAGTACAAATAATATGGCTAGACACTGTAATTTCAGGCAAATAAGCTACTTGTATGGTAGCGTAGTTTTCTGTTCCCTATGGGGTTGGTGGTAGTGATTCCTCAATTCATCGGAAGAATTGATCTCGGTAGCTGCCCTCGAACAACGCCATTAGGATGACTGATTTCGGTATTGTGTTTCCATCCAACCACCGTAACTCTTGTGTTACGGGTAGAATACAAACCACAACCACTGTAATAAGGTAAAAATGTCCATAAAGTGATAGTGACAAGCCCAGCTGCCACGGATACTCAGCGACATCAAGCATCCCAATGGAGATCGAAATGAGAGAAAGGGGACTCACGGAAATCTAGCAATTCGATGGGAACACAAGACTATTACAGCCGCGTCGTTGTGTCTGCATCATGTTAAAAGTAGTTTCTAATGCTCCTCTGTTTTTGGTACGCAGTTACCAGAGTTCAGATTCAGAATTTGTTTTGCGCATGATCTCCCCTTTCTGAAGCCTCCCTGGAACTCACCAATTTTTGAATTTAGCTGTTTTTCCACTCTGTTCAGCAATATTTTTTAGAATACCTTTTAGATCAATGGCCAACGGCCTTGCCGCAGTAGTAACACCGTTTCCCGTCAGATCACAGCAGTTAAGCGCTGTCGGGCTGGGCTAGCACTTGGATGGGTGACCATCTGGTCTGTCGAGCGCTGTTGGCAAGCGGAGTGCACTCAGCCACTCAGCCCTTGTGAGGCGAACTGAGGTGCTGCTTGATTGAGAAATAGCGGCTCCGGTCTCGTAAACTGACATACGGCTGGGAGAGCGGTGTGCTGACCACATGCCCGTGCATATCCACATCCAGTGACGCCTGTGGGGTGAGGATGACACGGCGGCCGGTCGGTAGCGTTAGGCCTTCCAAGGTCTGTTCGGACGGAGTTTCGTTTTAGATCAATGGTATTAGTGATATTCCTCTCTAGTTACCACCCTCTGACTTACATCCTTTTGTGTGTATTACTGCCACCACTTCCATCCTTCTGGAAGCTGCTCCTATTCCAAAAAGTTTCTTACAATGTTGTCAGTTCGATAATTGTATTCTCGTTCGCACACTTCCAGAGTTCTGCAATGAATCCACCTTCTCCATGACCTCTATTATTCTTTAGCTGTTAATGATGTTCCTAAACTCTTCTAAACTTGGTGGTTCTGAGTCGGGATTTCTGTTCTTTGTGCAACATAAGTCATAGACAAAGATGTAAATAATATGTTAGTAAACTTACGTTTTACTGTTACACATACGACTGTTGTTACGTTGTACGTATCGATATACTTACAACAGTTTGTTGTCCTATATTTCAGAGGTCACTGATGACGGGTTCTATGCTTGAATGTCGATTAATTTACAATTAACGAGAATGCATTTGATGTAGATTTGCATAATACATACCAGTGACGATGAGTTCTACACCCAAATACTGGTCTGACTATTAAGTACACTCCTGGAAATTGAAATAAGAACACCGTGAATTCATTGTCCCAGGAAGGGGAAACTTTATTGACACATTGCTGGGGTCAGATACATCACATGATCACACTGACAGAACCACAGGCACATAGACACAGGCAACAGAGCATGCACAATGTCGGCACTAGTACAGTGTATATCCACCTTACGCAGCAATGCAGGCTGCTATTCTCCCATGGAGACGATCGTAGAGATGCTGGATGTAGTCCTGTGGAACGGCTTGCCATGCCATTTCCACCTGGCGCCTCAGTTGGACCAGCGTTCGTGCTGGACGTGCAGACCGCGTGAGACGACGCTTCATCCAGTCCCAAACATGCTCAATGGGGGACAGATCCGGAGATCTTGCTGGCCAGGGTAGATGACTTACACCTTCTAGAGCACGTTGGGTGGCACGGGATACATGCGGACGTGCATTGTCCTGTTCGAACAGCAAGTTCCCTTGCCGGTCTAGGAATGGTAGAACGATGGGTTCGATGACGGTTTGGATATACCGTGCACTATTCAGTGTCCCCTCGGCAATCACCAGTGGTGTACGGCCAGTGTAGGAGATCGCTCCCCACACCATGATGCCGGGTGTTGGCCCTGTGTGCCTCGGTCGTATGCAGTCCTGATTGTGGCGCTCACCTGCACGGTGCCAAACACGCATACGACCATCATTGGCACCAAGGCAGAAGCGACTCTCATTGCTGAAGACGACACGTCTGCATTCGTCCCTCCATTCACGCCTGTCGCGACACCACTGGAGGCGGGCTGCACGATGTTGGGGCGTGAGCGGAAGACGGCCTAACGGTGTGCGGGACCGTAGCCCAGCTTCATGGAGACGGTTGCGAATGGTCCTCGCCGATACCCCAGGAGCACCAGTGTCCCTAATTTGCTGGGAAGTGGCGGTGAGGTCCCCTACGGCACTGCGTAGGATCCTACGGTCTTGGCGTGCACCCGTGCGTCGCTGCGGTCCGGTCCCAGGTCGACGGGCACGTGCACCATCCGCCGACCACTGGCGACAACATCGATGTACTGTGGAGACCTCACGCCCCACGTGTTGAGCAATTCGGCGGTACGTCCACCCGGCCTCCCGCATGCCCACTATACACCCTCGCTCAAAGTCCATCAACTGCACATACGGTTCACGTCCACGCTGTCGCGGCATGCTACCAGTGTTAAAGACTGCGATGGAGCTCCGTATGCCTTTGCAAACTGGCTGACACTGACGGCGGCGGTGCACAAATGCTGCGCAGCTAGCGCCATTCGACAGCCAACACCGTGGTTCCTGGTGTGTCCGCTGTGCCGTGCGTGTGATCATTGCTTGTACAGCCCTCTCGCAGTGTCCGGAGCAAGTATGGTGGGTCTGACACACCGGTGTCAATGTGTTCTTTTTTCCATTTCCAGGAGTGTATTTAAACACAGCTTACGCTGTTTACGAGATACCCTTTAACAAATATTTATATGCTGCGGAACACCAAGCATTCAAGATTTTGCGAAGCAAGTACCGTTGTTGCACACATTCTAAGCCAACAATTTTTTTTGCGTATGAATGAGGACAACAGTTTGCAGGGAAGTCACCATTCGAAGGAATATTACGCTTTAACGTTCAGTTGACAACAACCCCAGTAAGCACGGATCATTATCTGAGAGCAAGCATTGTGGTTACGACGCTAAACTCAAACTCAGAAATGCTGGTATGAAAGTCTGCCTCTCGCCATCTTAATTTTTATCTATGTCCTTCTATATGTACACCTACAACTGTAGTCTGCAAACGACTGGAAAGTACATGGCGGAGGATAATACCGGTTGCTCCACTTTTTAGAGCTTCTTCCTGTTACATTTGCATAGCATGGAAAATGGGAAGAACAGTTACCTAAAAGTCTGGATGAGTGCTGTAATTAGGCTAATCTCGCCTCCGCGATCCCTATGGGAGAGATATGCAGCGGGCTGCAGTGCGTTTCTAGATTCCTCGCTTAAAAATTTTCTTAAACTTTGTAAGCATGTTATATAAATTCTCCTACTCTTTGGCCACAGTACAACAACGGCGATACATTTTCAGTACGAAAAGACAGTCTTAGCTGAAAGAACAGCATAAGCTTTATTGACGCGTTTCGACTTTTTGAGGCGTCTTCAGAAATTCTGTATGGGAAAAATACGTCTCTGAAGGTACAGTAAATAAGCATAAAGTAAGACATGTAGTGCCAATAACAGAAATCCACGACAATTAAAAATAGATTTAAAATAGGTGATAACAATAAAAAAGATGTAAAACCAATTAAAGGAGATTTTTTGCAAAACAGACATAATGTCTTATGGGATAACAGCAATCAGTTATTTTGTAATGTTACTTAAAATCCGTCTTGATTGCAAATTTTTTATTCATATGACCGGTTTCGGTTCATTCAGAACCATCTTCAGATCTGATATTTCAGTTACAGGAGTAACCCGTCCAAATTCAGCAACTTTAACGTAGCATGTGAAAGTTGCTGAATTTGGACGGGTTACTCCTGTAACTGTAATATCAGATCTGAAGATGGTTCTGAATGAACTGAAACCGGTCATATGAATAAAAAATTTGCAATCAAGACGGATTTTAAGTAACATTAATTAAAGGAGAGATAAAGTATCTGAAACATGGAATCATCTGTTGGAGCCGAAAGTAAGGACACGAAGTCCGTAAGAAATGTATAGACTTAACGGCTTGTTAAGAAACAAACAAGTTAATTTAAAAAATCGATAAGTCTAACGTAAAATACAAGATACAGAACTAATTAACGTCTTTAAAAAAATGGTTCAAATGGCTCTGAGCACTATGGGATTTAACAGCGGAGGTCATCAGTCCCCGAGAACTTAGAACTACTTAAACCTAACTAACCTAAGGACATCACACATATCCATGCCCGAGGCAGGATTCGAACCTGCGACCGTTTCGGTCGCGCGGTTCCAGACTGAAGCGCCTAGAACCGCTCGGTCACTCCGGCCGGCAATTAACGTCTTTATGAGGATAATTATGCCAGTGCTCAGTTGTATTCTGCTTCTTGGTTATTAATCAGTCACTACGGCTTACAACCTTAGCTACACGAGAGTGTTTCACAGTCTCCAATTCCTCCAGCAGAGTCAATTCTTTGCTCTTGACTGCACGATGCAAGATTTGAAGAGGGTCTAGTATACGTTGTGTGTTCGCTAGCTTTTAGATTCTCAGTGAACGAAGAAATTTATTTTTAATTGTATCTTTTTTTAGTGATCCTGAACTCTTGTTCTGAACATCTGGTCAGTCTGGCCTATGTGACATACAAGACGTTGAGCATATGTTAATTTATAAACGCCGGAATGAGAGATTTTGTCTTTACAAGGCTGCTGATTACGTCTGAAGTGATACTGTATCTTGTCATGAGTGGCGTAATCTGCTTTATTATAGCTCCTGAACAGCCTAGCGAGCTGGAAGGACACGTTACCCAAGAACGCCAGGACAACAAACTTTGCTTTCGGAATTACAAAATTAGCGCCTGTTAAACTACCACTCTTCTCTACTTATTGCATGTACAACTTATTAGTTTTTGAACTAATTATTTCCCATTCGAAATACAAAAGTTTGTTATGTATAAAAATTATTTACATATTACTTGCAGAAAAAACTTCACTGTGCGTTCACCCGGATTTCCTATTCCATTAATCCTATTCCATTAATTCCTATTCCATCTGGAAGAATGAAAGATCTTGTGCGTGGATTTTAATTTGGGCGCGAAGAACTGGCTCTGTTGTGTTCATTACTTTCATTCTATACAAATACTCAGGACTAATAATATTTGCGTCGTAAGGTCTTTACTGTAAGCATTAGTGAGATCATGATCAATCTGCGTTATGTTTTTCTCTTGAAAAAGAATATTTCAATCCGTGTGATTCTGAGTGGAATAGGAAATCCGGGTGAACCCACACTGAAGTTTTTGCTGCAAGTAATACGTAAAGAGTTTATATAGCTACAGGAAAAACTTTTCTATTTCGAATAGGAAAGAAATAATACAAAAATTGCAAGGAAAGGTCTTTACATCATCCGGTTATCTACCTTCTCTCGATACAAAGGATTTGTACACTAAGATTCCCGTTAAGGAGACGGTCGTTATTATTCAAGCAAACGTATCTTCTAACTGTCAGTTAGTACTTGACGAGATTAGAAAACTAACTTCACTTCTTCAATTGGTAAAATCCTTTACTTACTTTTCTTCCAACAATTGCAAGTAACAGCAATCAGATGGGTTGGCTATGGGCTGTTGTCCCGCCATCTGTCTGGCAAACAATTTTGTGAACAGTCTAGAATGCAAATACTTTCAGCAGGCTTCCGACTTCTGCAAAAGAAAAAAAACTGTATTGTATTGTCGTTATGTTGATGACTTAGTTATTGTAGCTGATGGCTCTTACGATGATATATCTGTAGTCAAAATTGAATTTAAGAGCTTACATTCTAAATCGTTTTCTACTTACAAAGTAATGCGTCCAGACAAAGTGTTGAATTATTTAGACGTAAAACTTCAGCTCGCAAATAATTAAATTAGTTTTGACGTCTTTTGTAAGCCAACCACCATCGACTCAATAATTCATGCGTTGTCATGCCGTCCATATCTTCTATGTCTTCCTTCAGAGCCGCGATAGACCGCCTGTGCGAACTTACTTTAACCACAGCCCCTACTGACCGTGAACTAGCCATTTCACACTTCGTTGCTGTAGTAATGGATATACCCCGAACATTGATGAGAAGTCGTACAAAATGTAAGTAAAGAAGAGAGTTAGCTCAAATGGTTCAAATGGCTCTGAGCACTGTGGGACTCTGAGGTCTCCAGTCCCCTAGAACTTAGAACTACTTAAAACTAACTAACCTAAGGACATCACACATATCCATACCCGAGGCAGGATTCGAGCCTGCGACCGTAGCAGTAGCGCGGTTCCAGACTGAAGCGCCTAGAACCGCTCGGTCCCCAATGGCCGGCTAGAGTGTTAGTATAACAGATGTTAATTTTGTAATTTCGAAAGCAAAGTTTGTTGTCCTACCGTTCTTGGGTAGCGTGTCCTCTCAACTCGCTAGGCTGTTCAGGAGCTATAATGTTAAACTAGGCCGGCCGGAGTGGCCGAGCGCTTGTAGGCGCTTCAGTCTGGAATTGGACGACCGCTACGGTCGCAGGTTCAAATCTTGCCTCGGGCATGGATGTGTGTGATGTCCTTAGGTTAGTTAGGTTTAAGTAGTTCTAAGTTCTAGGGGACTGATGACCTCAGAAGTTAAGTCCCATAGTGCTCAGAGCCATTTGAACCATTTTTGTTAAACTAGCTTACACCACACATGAGAAGATCCAGTATAACTTTAGACATAATGAGCAGCCACGCAAAAGACAAAGTCTCTCATTCCGGCGTTTATAAACTAACATGTGCTCAATGTCCTATGTGTTACATAGGGCAGACTGGTGTGATGTTCGGAACAAGAGTTCAGGAGCACTAAAAAAAAAGATGCAATTAAAAATAATTCTTCGTTCGCTGAGCATTTAAAAGCTAGCGGACACAGAGAACGTATACTAGAACCGATTCAAATTTTACATCGTGCAGTCAAGAGCAAAGATTTGACTTCGCTGGAGGAATTGGAGTCTGTGAAACACTCTCATGTCAATGACGACAAGTTTTCAAAGAGTATAACTGAGCACTGGAATAGTTCTCCTCACAGAGAGGTTAATTACTTCTGTATCTTGCATTTTACATTTGACTTACGGGATTTTTTTTATATAACTTGTCTGTTTTGTAAACAAGCTGTTAAGTGAAACTTCCTGGCAGATTAAAACTGTGAGCCCGACCGAGACTCGAACTCGGGACCTTTGCAAAGGTCCCGAGTTCGAGTCTCGGTCGGGCACACAGTTTTAATCTGCCAGGAAGTTTCATATCAGCGCACACTCCGCTGCAGAGTGAAAATCTCATTCTGCAAGCTGTTAAGTCTAAAAATTTCTTACGGACTCCTTGACCTTACTTTCGGCGGCAACAGAAGATTCCATGTTTCAAATATTTTATCTCTCCATTAATTGGTTTTACATCTTTTTTACTGGTATCACCTATTTTTACTGTACCTTCAGAGACGTACACGCCGCCTAGGGGAGCTTCCGTCCTGCCTGCCAGCCTCACGCGGTGTGCGCACGCGCGATCCTCTACTCGCGGCCACTACAGTTCCTACACCAACGTTCGTGTAAAGCTTACAAGTGTGGCCCTATCTAATCATTGCTGCATGTCTTCACCGAAGATAAGGATCGGTGCCTCTTTCACAGTGCACTACCAATTTGCAATTTGGTTCATCGCTGCTGTTCTAGGGCCACGTTTTTAAAAATTCTTTTACTTTTGCGTTTTAGAAGCGCATCAAAATTTCGACTACTTATGACTAATACATTACCAGCTGTTCCTATACGTAAGTGCCCTTTCGCTCTGAATTTTGTATACTATTTTAAAGAAGTTTTTACCAGAAATTATACCATTCCATCTTAGTGTGCTGGTACAGCAACCTTCTGTTGCTGCTACTTAAAAAACAAGTCGTTGGTTACAGAATGTTCTTCATTAACTTAAAAACGAGGCGTTCCGCTCAGATAGCGCATCATCAGGGTTACTTCAAAAGATGATGCTCCATCCGTGCGAAACGCGTTGTTCTTAAGATAATAAGTAATATTCTGCAACCTACGACTGTTTTTTAAATAGAAGTGTTTACCACCTTTTTTTAGTCATACCTCTAATCTACTTATATGCATATTTCCTATGTACAATTTCTGAAGATGCCTAAAAACGCACTGACCCTTAAGTCCCTTTTTTGAATCCGTTCAATATCCCCTGTTATTCCCATGTCGTATGGATCCCAACTACTTGAGCAGTAATCTAGGATAGGTCGGAGAGGTGTTGTGTATAGCCTGCCTCTGTGACCGAGCGGTTCTGGGCGCTTCATTCCGGAACCGCGTGACTACTACGGTCGCAGGTTCGAATCCTGCCTCGGGCATGGATGTGTGTGATGTCCTTCGGTTAGTTAGGTTTAACTAGTTCTAAGTTCTAGGGGACTGATGACCACAGATGTTAAGTCCCATAGTGCTCAGAGCCATTCGAACAGTTTGTTGTGTGTCTAGTCTCCTTTGTACAATGATTTCATTTTTTTCATTATCCTCTCATTGAAACGACCGCTACAAGTCGTAATATAGCATGAAAAGTATAAGTATAAATGTAATTGTAGATCTTCCATCATCTCATCTCAATTCTGGAGTAGGAGCCTCAGCAAATATGTCACCCATTTTCTCTCCTAGCCCTGTCCACACAGAACTTGAACTGCAAACTGTTATGTTAAACTCAGACCTTCCTCTCAATGACTGAAATCTCTCTCCATGCTTCACCTTTCGAGTACCGGTGATTTCTGCCCGAACTCAGAATTTTATTAATTTGTATTTGAAGCACTAGTGCCTTTAGCACGAAACCACAGATGGCGTTGCAAGACAGAGACGTCTAATGCTACACTGAGGTACTTCTACGAATGTAGTGCATTTTAGCCGTCATTTTACAGCGTTCAAAGCGACAGTCGACGCAGAGGCTGTGCTACGTGATTGTAGGATAAGACGATATGACATTTGTTTATAGAGGCCATCTTGAGGAGTTCATTGACAGTGAAAGTAAGCATGTATAAAGTTATTTTTAACGTAAATCTGAGTTTGTACTTCTGCTTGTATAGGTGCTTTCGTAATGACACCATGGGGCAGTATATAGTTTTCATGCAAAATTTATTAAATTTTAGGAGCATTTTTGGTTGTTATTTACGATTATAATTTGTTTTAGTTATTACGAGTTTGCCGGCCCGTGTGGCCGTGCGGTTCTAGGCGCTACAGTCTGGAACCGCGTGACCGCTACGGTTGCAGGTTCGAATCCTGCCTCGGGCATGGATGTGTGTGATGTCCTTAGGTTAGTTAGGTTTAACTAGTTCTAAGTTCTAGGGGACTGATGACCACAGATGTTAAGTCCCATAGTGCTCAGAGCCATTTTATTACGATTTCATGTAAATTTCGAGATGTGGGATTGTTTATAGCAAAAATGCTAATTTACTTTGAAATATATCACATGAAATGATGGGTGAAAACAGTATGGCCTAGTGCCTCCAAAAGTAAAAACCACCTTCTTAAAAAACATGGATTGTTCAGTTTTTACAAATTCAGTTTGTAACGCGCCTGGGAGTACAAATGGTGGGGGACCCTTTAACTGTTTCGCTTGTCGTTTCTTGACCGTGCGCCCTGTCCACACCACGTACCTGATAATACCGCGGCGGTCGTACTTTTCTGCTCCACACTGCTGCTGGCTTGCCTGAAATTATGTATCTAAATACGCAAGCGGATTTAGGGGAGCCACTCAACATTAAACACAGCACTGTCCTACGTCTGGTATGAACATCTATATTCTGAGACGATAAGAAATCACAGGTTGCACTGTTTACATTCTAAGTCATAACTGCTTATCCCAATTAACATTCTTGATGATTACTTGTCCACAATATCGCGTAACCGACGCGACGCGTGTGGTTGTTAATGATGCGGAAGCCGAATGATCGAACGAAAGTTCTTACGCTCGTCACGCATATACAGATATCTGGCACCAGTCCTCCTCGACATTAATAATGATATAACACTGTTCAGAGAGTTAATTTTTCAGTTCTCAGTTCTCACTTGTACGAGCGTGCGCGTGACTGTCGCGGCGCGGCTGATTGTTGATGATGCGGATCGCGATGACCGAACGCACGCTCTCACGCTCGCTACCAGACACTGGCACTTGAATGCTCTCTTTCGTGGTAAACTATATTGCTGATCGACATTAGTTCATTCTGAGAGTCCAAACACGGCGCGGATGACTGATGTACGGTGTGACTCGCAACGAGAGGTTACACAAATACGTTATCGGCGGCACTGCTTATTTTTAATGACATCATTACGCACTTTCCTCTGAATCACTTTCATATTCTGACGCTTTACTGTAATAGCACTTGTAGCAACACTTGAACTTCCATAAGAACAATGCCTCTCACATGCAGAGCTACCCGCAGCACAACATAACAGTTCCGTGTCCCGTGCTCGACTCTGCAAACGCGCTGCGCACAAAGATACTCCGCAACTAAGCCAGCGATATGACAATACGCTTACAAGTTTTATATTCGTTGCTTATTATGATAGTAAAGGTTAATACTGCAAAAAATTTTAATATTATATCCCAAAGATGTGAAAAATTTTAAAATTGCTTTTTTCCGTACTGGTAGTGACAGTAAACACAAAAACAAAAATGTTCTTTGTGTTCTGCAACAATTTTTATTCACTGATTACATTTTAACATCTAATGCCAAAATAGGAAAAAATTTTCTCAATGTACTTGCTGGAGTGTATACTTAACAGGAGTCACAAAGTGACAAGGTACTGAATCAAAAGTAGGAAAAGGAAATTTGTGTACAACTTGGCTAATAGAAGGGATCGATTGATAAGATAGATTCTGAGGTATCAGGGAATAGTCTGTTTGGTTATGGAGGGAAATGTTGCTGTGATAAAAACTGTAGATGGAAGTCAAGGTTGACTACATTAAAGTGGTTCAAACGGATGTTAGTTGCAGTAGCTATGCAGAGATAATGTGCTTTCATAGATTAGACTGGCGTAAAGAGTTGTATCAAACCAGTCTTCTCAGTGGGCACCAACAGCATTCTCTGCTTCTTAGGCCATTATCATGTTATAACGTCTTTACATAGACGCGCAGGTTGCCGAAGTCGCGTCAACTAAATAGCTTTAATGAACTGAACAGGCGACTAGCACAGGTTTACCTATGGTCTAGGAGCGTCTTTGACTAGTAATCAAAACGCCCTGGGTGCTGGTCTAGCCGGCACGGTTGCTCAGCGCGTTCGGTAGAGGGCTGCCTCCTGTACTAAGAAACAGACAGAAGTCAAAGATGAGCTTGAAGGAATGTCATGTGACGTCCGCTCAGACCAAATGTTGAGAACAATGACGAACAAGATGCAAGGAAATAAGCAGCGGCTGCATAAATTTTGAATTAAAATCATCAGCAACGGTGGCAGAACACTTCCCGCCAATGGCCTTGTCAAAGAGGACAAAGGAGTGGACAGAGGTTCAGGGCCCACTCTTTCCCTTTACAGTAGGAATCTGCTCCTAAAAGACGGAAGAATCCGCAAAGATCAACGGCATGAGGATGTAAAACAGAATGGAAACGGCTGCGTTAAATATACATAATGTGTATCCATAGAACACGTGGTCTATAATTGAAAAATATCTTGACACTGTCTTCTTTGGCAAAGGAGTCCAGTTATCCACCATTCGGATTTCTGGGAGGAGAGGGGGGAGGGGGATGAAGATTTACACGAGGAAAAGATGGCATAACCAACGGCAGAATAACGTTCTACGAGTCGGTGCACAGAATCTCAGAAGTTTGAACGTAGAAGGAAAGCTAGAAAATCTGAAAAAAAGGAGAGTCTCAGTGTACGAGGGTGGTTTGAAAAGTTCTCGGAATCACCACGAGAGGTCAGCGCTAGCGTAACGAGTTGTTCACGTGATATTCATTGGACTGTTGCCTGTAAACACGTCCAAGTCAGTGCTCCTGGAAGAGAGCGGTGGTGGTGACGTGGCTCTGTTGTTGTACCCGCGTAGTGATTTGCGAAGATGGAAAAAATCGATGTTCGAACAGTGATTAAGTACTTCGTAAAGAAAGGTATGAAAGCAAAGGACGTTCATGCAGATTTCCAGAACACACTGGGGGACTCTCCTCCTTCATATTCAACTGTTTCCAAGTGGACATTGAATTTAAATTTGGTCGGGAGAGCTTAGATGATGATCCGCGCAGTGGTTGACGAAGATGTGTCACTACTCCAGAAACCATTGCAAAAGTGCCCAAAAGGTCATGGAGGATCGCCGATTGAAAGTGCGTGAAATTTCCCACGCTTGCCAGATGTCATCTGAAAGGCTGTATCACATTTTAACTGAAGAATTAGAAATGAAAAAAATTATCTGCAAGATGGATGCCGCGACCCTTGACGCTGAATCAGAAACACATGAGATTGGATACATCGGAACAATGTTTGGCCCGTTTAAGGAATAACGAACGAGATTTTTTTGCGCCGGTTTGTGACCACAGATGATACTTGGGTGCACTACTATGCCCCAGAGACAAAAGAACAGTCAAAGCGGTGGAAACATGCTGATTTTCAGCAACCAACAAAAGCGAAGACAATTCCTTCAGAGGGAAAGGTCATGGCATCAGTGTTCAGTGATGCGAAGGGGGTTCTGTTTGTAGATTATCTCCCGATTGGGCAAGCACTTACTGGAGAATACTATGCTAACCTCCTGGATAATTTGCAATAAAAAATACGCGAAAGAAGGCCAGGTTTAGCAAGGAAGAAAGTCATCTTCCATCAAGACAATGTGCGCCCGTACACATGTGCCGTCGCCATGGCAAAATTACACGAACTAAGGTATGAATTGTTGCCACATCCGCCTTATTCACCTGATATGGCTCCATCAGACTCCCATCTCTTCTCAAAACTGAAAATTTTTCTTGGTGGACGAAGAGACACTTCAAACAAAGAATTGATAGCCGGAGTTGACAACTATTTTGCAGGTCTGGAGGAAACTCACTTTCGAGGTGGGATGAAGGCACTGGAACATTTTTGGACCAAGTGCATTAATCTACAAGGAGACTACATTGAAAAATTAAAGAAGTTTCAGTGATGTAAATACTTTTTTATTATTCTGTTCCGAGAAATGTTCAGACTACCCTCGTAAATATAGTGGGTATTTCTGAAGTGAAATGGAATGAAGGTAAGTATTTCTGGTCAGAGGGAAATAGGGTAGTATCAACAGCAACAGAAAATGGTATGATGGCAGTAGGATTCGTTATGAATAGGAAGGTGGGGCAGAGAATGTATTACTGTGAACGGTTCACTGAGAGGGTTGTTCTCATCACATTCGACAGCAAACCAACACCGACAACAATAGTTCAGGTATAGATGCTGATGTCGCATGCAGAAAACGAAGACATAGGGCTATGAGGATTTTACCCGGTTAATCGGTTATGCAAACGGAAATGCAACTCTAATAATCATGAGGGATTGGAACGCGTTTTTAGGGGAAGGAATAGAAGAAAGGTAATGGGAGAATACGGGATTTGCAGTAGGAAAGAGCGAGGAGGAAGACTAATTGAATTCTGCAATAAATTTCAGCTAGTAATAGCTAATGTTCGTCTCAAGAATCACAAGAGGTGGAGGTATACTTGGAGAAAAACCGAAGACAAGGGAAGATTCCAGATGGATTCCAGTTGGATTAAATGGCTGTAGGAAAGGTGTGAAGAAATCAAAAAAGTGATGGCCGTGGGGAGGACTGGCTCAGCATGCAGAAAAGCCAAAACAACCTCGGATGAAATTAAAAGTAAAGGTGCTAACATTAAGAGCACAATGGTAATTCCAATCTTAAGCGCAGAGAAGAGAGCGGTTAGGTGGAAAGAGTACACTGAAGACTTCTATGAGGGGGCTTGCCTGATGACGAGATGAAAGATGAAATTAGAGTCGATAGGGAAGATACAACGAAACCATTATTAGATTCAAGATTTAAAAGAGCTCTGGAAGACTTGGAACAATTGTGGCAGAAGAGATAAGTAGCATTTCATCGGAATTTCTAAAATAATTGAGGAAGTGAGGGGAGGGGGAGGGAGTGGCAATCAAATGACTGTTTAAGTTGGTGTGTAGAATCTATGAGACTGGCGATATACCATCAGAATTTCATGAAAACTTCATCCACATCATTCAGAATATTGCAAGAGCCAACAAGTGCGAGAATTATCGCATAATTAGCTTGACGACTTATGCTACCGAATTTCTGAAAAGAATAATGTACAGAAGAATGGAAAAGAAAACTGAGAATGTGTTGGATGACGATTGGCTTGTCTTTAGAAAAGGTAAAGGCAACAGAGAGGCGATGTGCGGCAGTTGATAATGGACACAAGACTGAAGAAAAATAATGACACGCCCACAGGATTTGTCGACCCGGAAAAAGCGTTCGACAACGTAAAATGGTACAAGATGTTCGAAATTATTAGAAAAATTGGGATAAGCTATAAGGAATGATGGGTGATATACAGTGTGTAGAAGAACAAAGAAGAAACAATAAGAAAGACCAAGAACGAAGCGCTCGGAATAAAAAGTGTCTAAGACAGGGATGTAGCCTTTTGCTCATATTTATCAATCTATACATCGAAGAAATGAAAGAAAGGTTTAAGAGTGGGATTACAACACATGGTGAAAGGACATCGAAGATAAGATTCGCTGATGACATTGCTATCCTCGGTGAAATTGAAGAAGAATTACAGGATCTGTTGAATAGAATAAACAGCCTAATGAGTATAGAATATGGGCTCAGAGAAAACTGCAAAAAAAGTAATGAGAAGTAGCAGAAATTAAAATAGTGGGAAAATTAACGCCAAAATAGGGGATCAAGCGGTAGACAAAGGGAATTCTTCTACCTTGGAACCAAACCCACACACGAAGCAAGGAGCACATAAAAAGCCGACTAACACAGGTCACACGGGTATTCCTGGCCAAGAGAAGTCTACTAGTATTAAACATAGGCCTTAATTTGATGCAGAAACTTTTGAGAATGTACATTTGGAGCACAGCACTGTGTAGTAGTGGAACAAGGACAGTGGGAAAACGTGAACAAAAGAGAATCGAAGCTTTTGAGATGTTATGCAGCAGAAGAATGTTGAAACTTAGGTCTACTGTTAAAGAAATGAAGTTCTCCGCAGAATCGACAAAGAAGGAAACATACGGAGAACACAGCAAAGAAGAAGGGATAGAGTGATAGTACATGTTTCGAAATACACCAGTGAATAACCTCCATGCAACTAGAGGGAGCTGTAGAGGTGAAATCTGTAGGGGAAGACAGAGATTGGAACACATCTAATAAATAACTGAGGGAGTAGGAAGCTAGTGCTACTTAGGAGAGGAATTCGTGCCAGGTCTCATCAAGCCAGTCAGAAAACTGACGAAAAAAGTAGAATATCCATTAAGAACGATACTAGTAAATGTGATACACGGCTGTACAGCGACAGCCAAATGTCAATAAAGAAAATGAAATAATATGTGATAGGAAATAGGAACAGACACTTATCACCTGATGATGGCAGAACGACAAAAACTGTTCCTTTTTTTATATTATTTCACAATGTATGGCAGTGGTTACCAGTGTTGTTTTGGATGATATGAAACTGCCTTCACATTCCAGTCCTTATGGAAGTATTAATGTTGTCCAGCATTCATTTGGGGGTTTCATCCTGGAGCAACACAGTTCAGTAACCTCAATGTTGTCTTCACGATGTGGCTCAGCCACGTGAACACTGTAACGGATTTCCGGGTGATCATTCAGTCACATGTGACTACAAGGGACTATTGTGCATACATTTTGGCTATTCTTTTGAATGCATAACATTCTGTTTGACCATTTTATTAGCAACATGGTAAAACCTGCTGAACTGCATTACAGGACAATAATGAGAAAACGAGATATCTTTTTGAATCCTGGAAAAGGTCAGAACCTAACTACAGAAAACGAGATGGGTAGTCACGCCAAATAATTTAGCTGATGGAACTGAAATGTGCAACACTGTATTAATTATTATCTTCTTTTCTAAGTCTTATTTACTTTTCACACAATCACAGAAACAGTAC
Source organism: Schistocerca nitens (assembly GCF_023898315.1). NCBI lineage: Eukaryota > Metazoa > Arthropoda > Insecta > Orthoptera > Acrididae > Schistocerca > Schistocerca nitens. The sequence continues at coordinate 502,541,704 of NC_064614.1, read as the reverse complement.
ATAATGAAGCGCAAATGTGTTGACGTATCGCCTGCTGGTTACTGTCTCAAGATCTTCAGCCAAATCTTCGTTAAAGATTTTCCTGACGTTCCGCCAGCATGAGTATCTGACATTGTCAGAGGTTCACCCTCCATTGCTGGTGACGGACTGGAGCCAATATGGCGACCGGAGATCAAATATAACTCTCTCGTCAGTGTTCTGAGGCCCAAGTCATTACTGATGTGGCTCTCCCCTTACTACCTGCAAAGGTACGTCACAGCAGCACGGGAATCCGAGATCCGTTTACCTTGAGGCTTTCTTCTTTCTTGCTGAGGCTATTTTCATATTTGTGACTTTCTAGGGCTCCTTAGTCATAGGTAAAGCAAGTGGCAGTCTGTGGTTTATTGGTATAATACTATGGAAATTCAGGCAGTCTACAAAAGAGCCTACAAACAGAACACTCATGTGACCCATCCTAGAATACTGTTCAAGTGTCTGTGACCCCTACCAAATAACACTAAGTGGATGTATTGAAGTGATACGAAGATGGGCAGCACGAATTATCATAGGTTTTATTCGACCGAAGAGACAGTATGATGAAGATGCTGAAAGAACTGAACTGGCATTTTCTTCATAAAACTTTTGGAGCACGAGATGACATGACACAACGTAAACATGGAGGGAATACAGAGAGACAGGAACTGTCGATGACATGCCTCGCTCAAGCTGCCCAAGGGCTATGACTGCAGTGCAGTGAATGGCAAATGGTCACATGGCCTTCAACTGGAGGAAGAACTGTCCAGATGATTGAATACACACGTTCCCTATAATGCCTAAAATAGCCATTGGCCAAATAAATACTCATAACAGGATTACATAAGGTGGTGGAGAAGAAGAGATCAGACGTGCCCTGCCTGCAGGAGCCATACTCTCAAGCTGGGAGAATAGCCTTAACAGGCGCAATGTGGCAAATTGTCAGCAGCTGGAATGACCCGAAAGCGGCAATAATAATCACGAATAAATCACTGTGGGTAACGACTCTCTCGCAGTACGCTAACAGTCACCGCAACGTCGTGAAAATGCAATCTCCAGCAGGAGTTATAACTCTCGTAAACATGTACTTTCGGTATGGAGACAAATCGAGCTACACTTAGATCATCTCACAAGAACAATCACGGCGTTGCGAGAACGAAAAGTAATTGTAACCACAGATATAAATGCGAAGTCCCCCCCTTTGGTACAGTGGCACAAGAGACACAAATTGAGGAGCAGCAGAAGAATCGATCATGACCTTGCAACTTCTGGTGGCCAACACGCTTGGTAACCCACCCACCTACACAGCGGGAGGGGGACAAGGCACAAACATCGATGTAACTTTAACTACACCAAATGCCGTCAACATCATAAAAAATTGGAAGAACGAAGATAACGCCACCACAAGAGATCATAATCTCATCACTTTCATTTTAGGCGACAGAGTTTGCCACTGGACCATGGGCTGGGAGGTTCAGTTTAACTATAACAAAGTAGATTGGGAGCGATTAGCGAGAGAGTGTGACATTCCTGCATTACCAGGTCGTGACCTAAACCACAACGTAGACGTGAATAATTATGCTGAAGAGCTGGTGAGTGTGATAACTCGAGCAGTGAAGGCAGCCGTATTAACTAGGAGCAAGGCCATGGCGGCCTCTCCGCCACCATGGTCAGCTGAATTAGACGATATGCGCCAGTCTATCAGAATGCTGAGGCGGCACTACCAGCACAGTGTCGTCTGGTGGGAAAGGCAAAGAAGGCTGCAGCAATACCGGGAGGCAAAGGAAAGTGTCCAAAACGAAGTTCGGGCAGTAAGGGTACGGAGCTGGGAAAGCTATGTACTAAATCAACTAGCTATAGACCAATGGGGAGTACACTACAGGTTAGTTAGAGAAAATATCCGCTCTCCAATGGTGATATCAACAGTCAGGCTTGGGGACAGGATGACGGAAATCTGGCAGGAAACTGCTGAGGTCCTCCTCCAGTCCCTACTGCTTGACAACAGTGCAGATGGGGATACCAAAAGCCAGCGCCAATTAAGGAATGATTATCTTGACAGATATATTAATGATAGGGCAGTTTACCTCTTTTCTGAAGAGGAGGTGGCTTCCCACATTAAACAGCTAAAGAAAGGAAAAGCCCCTGGGCTAGACGGCATTGTGGTGGAGGTGGTGCAATTTTAGCCCCTCAGCTGGTAACACCACTCACTCAATTATTCAATGAATGCCTTAAACAGTAAAAATTCCCTAAGATCTGAAAAGTTGCAAACATCATAATCATCAAAGAAAAGGACCCAATAAAGACCCAGTTGAAACTAAATCGTACAGACCAATTCTGCTTGTTGGACTTTTTTTGGAAAATCAGTAGAGAAACTGTTGGTTGACAGACTGACTGCACATCGAGTGCTGTTCGGTGTGAGTGACAGGCAGTTCAGCCTTAGGCCTGGGCGGTCAGCATCTGATGCAATCGCTCTGGCGGCTGGGATCCGTGACAGCCCCATACAACTACATGGAAGGCATCATGGTGGACATCAGTGGCGCCTTTGACAACCTGTGGTGGCCTCTGCTCTTCTCCTGTCTAAGGGAGAAAGAGTGTCCAGGGCCGCAATATGGTTGCCTGAGGAGCTATTGCGAGGATCGGGAGGTCTGGCTATCACCCCTAGCGGGAAAATTGGAAAGACAATAACAAAAAGATGCCGCCATGGTTCCATGTTAGGCCCCCTGTTCTGGGACATCCATATGGAACCACTACTGGATAATCTACAGCAGAGCGAATAGGTGCTAGAGGTCACAGCCTACGCAAATGACCTCCTCCTGTTGGTTGGCGGATGTAGCTCCGAAGGTACAGAACCAAAAATAGAAAGGGCAATAGAAAAATTGCAACTTTGGTGCAGGAATACAAAAATGACAATCTCACCGAATAAGTCCACATAAAGGTGGAAGGAGTATATAGAGGGTCTATACAAGGGCGATGTACTTGAGGACAATATTATGGAAATGGAAGAGGATGTAGATGAAGATGAAATGGGAGATACGATACTGCGTGAAGAGTTTGACAGAGCACTGAAAGACCTGAGTCGAAACAAGACCCCCGGAGTAGACAACATTCCATTGGAACTACTGACGGCCTTGGGAGAGCCAGTCCTGACAAAACTCTACCATCTGGTGAGCAAGATGTATGAAACAGGCGAAATACCCTCAGACTTCAAGAAGAATATAATAATTCCAATCCCAAAGAAAGCAGCTGTTGACAGATGTGAGAATTACCGAACAATCAGTTTAATAAGCCACAGCTGCAAAATACTAACACGAATTCTTTACAGACGAATGGAAAAACTAGTAGAAGCCGACCTCGGGGAAGATCAGTTTGGATTCCGTAGAAATACTGGAACACGTGAGGCAATACTGACCTTACGACTTATCTTAGAAGAAAGATTAAGGAAAGGCAAACCTACGTTTCTAGCATTTGTAGACTTAGAGAAAGCTTTTCACAATGTTGACTGGAATACTCTCTTTCAAATTCTAAAGGTGGCAGGGGTAAAATACAGGGAGCGAAAGGCTATTTACAATTTGTACAGAAACCAGATGGCAGTTATAAGAGTCGAGGGACATGAAAGGGAAGCAGTGGTTGAGAAGGGAGTAAGACAGGGTTGTAGCCTCTCCCCGATGTTATTCAATCTGTATATTGAGCAAGCAGTAAAGGAAACAAAAGAAAAATTCGTAGTAGGTATTAAAATCCATGGAGAAGAAATAAAAACTTTGAGGTTCGCCGATGACATTGTAATTCTGTCAGAGACAGCAAAGGACTTGGAAGAGCAGTTGAACGGAATGGATGGCGTCTTGAAGGGAGGATATAAGATGAACATCAACAAAAGCAGAACGAGGATAATGGAATGTAGTCGAATTAAGTCGGGTGATGTTGAGGGTATTAGATTAGGAAATGAGACACTTAAAGTAGTAAAGGAGTTTTGCTATTTGGGGAGCAAAATAACTGATGATGGTCGAAGTAGAGAGGATATAAAATGTAGACTGGCAATGGCAAGGAAAGCGTTTCTGAAGAAGAGAAATTTGTTAACATCGAGTATAGATTTCAGTGTCAGTAAGTCTTTTCTGAAAGTATTTGTATGGAGTGTAGCCATGTATGGAAGTGAAACATGGACGATAAATAGTTTGGACAAGAAGAGAATAGAAGCTTTCGAAATGTGGTGCTACAGAAGAATGCTGAAGATTAGATGGGTAGATCACATAACTAATGAGGAGGTACTGAATAGGATTGGGGAGAAGAGGAGTTTGTGGCACAACTTGACCAGAAGAAGGGATCGGTTGGTAGGACATGTTCTGATGCATCAAGGGATCACCAATTTAGTATTGGAGGGCAGCGTGGAGGGTAAAAATCGTAGGGGGAGACCAAGAGATGCATACACTAAGCAGATTCAGAAGGATGTAGGAGATAAAGAAGCTTGCACAGGATAGAGAAGCATGGTGAGCTGCATCAAACCAGTCTCAGGACTGAAGACCACAACAACAACAAGTCCACATATCTTCTGTTAAAAGGACAGCTCATAAAGAACCCCACAGTAAGAATTGAGGGCTCGCCAGTTCTTTTGCGACGCGAGGCATGTTACTTGGGAATCATCATTGATGAAAGGTGGAACTTTGAGAAGCACATCGAAACTGTAACCCAAAGAGCCACACAAGTACTTAATAACCTTATCTCCATTGGTCACAAAAGATTTCCTCTTCCCCCTCATTTGATAAAACTATATCACAACAGCATATTAAAGTCCATAGTGGGTTATGGCTCAGTAGAGTGGGCGCACAGGCTCACGAGGGTGGTGCCCGTCATTTCAGTGAGAAGAGTGCAGAGGAATATGATATTAAGGTCAGTGGGGGCCTACAGGACATCTCCAGGAGGGGCCGTGTTAGTGATAATGGGGCTCTACCCTCTGGCCATCAAGATTAGAGAGCAGGCAGCATGGTTCTGGGCCAAGAAAGGAAATATTGAGAAAACAGAGGACATTCTGGGAGTTCGGGTTGGGGACAAGGGTGCGATTAGGAGAAGAGGTGAGAAACTGTGGCAGGAATCGTGGGAGACTGATGATACTGGTCGTAGAACATTTCAGCTTCTGCCGGACGTGAAAGAAAGGTTAGGAATGAAGTACTTTGAGCCAACTGGGGGACTGTTCCACTTTCTCACTGGTCATGGGCTCTATCCGACGTATCTATGTCGGTTTGGGAGGAGGGCTACGCCTGTGTGTAACTGTGGCGCACTGGAGGGTACTCTCGACCATGTGGTTTACGAGTGCCCCCTTTTCAATGATGTAGCTGCCGCGTTATGATTTCAGCTACCCAACAATGACACATACGTCCTACTGAGACGTGAGGAGACATTTAGAACTCTGAACAACCTAGCCCACGAGGTATCACGGAAAGTTTTAACAGAATATCTAAGTGAAAATCGGGAATAGCAGCAAATAACTAAATGTGTCCCAGTACCCTGATCCAGTACCGTCTGTTCGTGGATAGGTCGACTCACAATACAGTTGGAATCCGCCACGTGCAGGACTACGAGGATAGGGTACAATAAACCGAATTGAGACATGCACCGGACTTGACAGTAGCAACTGAACATTCAGCCAGCTTCGCCGTTTTCGAGGCACTCGTTTCAAAGTTCTGCGTGATAACAATCGGCCCTTTGTCACTTATCTCAATGACTCTCCCCATTTGCAGTCCATATCTTGGCTAGGGTGATCCCAAGTTCAAGTCTGCTCCGCTTACATATTTTGTTACGGCTTCATGTGCCCGTAACGCCACCAGACGCCATCCAACGTTGCAGTGGGCAGTGGTTATAATGTTTCGGCTGCTCACTGTATATATAATAGGCACACTACGTCATTACGTTCCTTAATGAAATTGCACACGCCATCACCGCTTATGGGTTAGGACTTACACTTGTTCCGATTGGCCGACTGTTGCCTACAAGGCAGTATGAGGAATTACGTGCGATCGAGGAACATGCAATCAGCATGGTGACGCGCTCTCTCCAGGCTTTATTGCCAGTAGATGAATCCTGATGATGCCTCTTTATTCGAGCAGCTCCTCTTCTGGAATTAACAAATAAGATTCCACAGTTATTGTAGTTTCATAACTGTATAGAAACAGCGCCATCCCATGCATACAAATGTACTTTTTGTAACTTAATTTTAACTTGGTGTACTGTATTTCCCAATGGCTGCTGTAAAACGAAAATGATGTAGGTACTAAACACAGGTATAACTTACGTCATACAAACGTATATGTATAAACACAGGGTGATTCAAAAAGAAAGAACAGATTTCAATTTTTTATCACAGACTAACTGTGAAAGACAGAAATACATTGTGAATGTCACTGGACAGAAGAAGGTTCAAAGTTTTATGTTCGCACGGACACTATAACATACAGTCAACATAAGCACCATGCGTTGACTAAGAAATATCGAAATGGTAGTCCATTTCATTTCACACACGAATCAACAGATCCCTGTTTATTGAATCGACACAAAACATTCAGTTTAGGTGAGTCTCTTCCATGTTCGAAAACGACGCCAAGATTTTGTGACCAGGAAATATTTACATTGGGGATTAACTTTACCTGGTAGATGAAGCGTCGCTTCGTTTGAAAAGATGAGTCGTTCAGGAAAAGTGTCGTCTGCCATAGCCCAGAGAACAAAAATGCAAAATTTGTATCTTCTGTTATGGTCGCCGGGACGTAATTGCCGCAGTAACTGCAACTTGTAAGGTTTCGTATGCAAGTGTCGTGTCAGTATACGTCTCACGGTTGTTTGAGGAAACTGAAGTTCCTGGCCTGCCCGTCTTGACATTTTCATCAGATGTGAGTGGCCGACGCAGCCAACTTCTGAGAATTTTTTATATCAGTCATAAATACGATTGTGCAGAGATGGCTTCTTGCTGAATCGACGATTATACTTGAAGAATGGATTGACTTTGCGCAGATTCCAACACACAAAATGGTTTCTCTCGTGCTGCAGTCGCCAACAACAACGCAACTGCGTCAAAACTCTGAACCTTTCTCTATCCAGTGGCGAGCGCAACGTGCTTCAGTCTGTTATAGTTTTTCTGTAATAAACATATGAAATCTGTTCTTTTTTTAATCACCTTCTATAAACCATTACTCATTTGCAACGCTAATGTCCTTGTAACACACAACGTGCTTTTGCGTACAAGATATTGAACTTTAAACTCTTATGATAGTCAGACTTGATAAACAAAGTTTTGCATCATCCCGGTTCCCAGAACTCCTGAAGACAGACGTTGACTGTAGATATTGTTTCACAGACACAGTCCCTTTGACTGTTCAGAGATCTCACTAAACCCGCCTAAGCACATAAACAAACAAGCATGAGCAGCGCCTCTTAGATGGAGAGGGTCCGACAGCCGATCACTTCCAGTCATTCCACCAGTAAGGAGGTACACGGCTCATGTTATCTGGAGTTCAATCATGCCTAGACGCTCAACACCGCGGTTCGATCGCGACCGCATTGTTACTTTGTGCCAGGAAGGCCTCTCAACAAGTAAAATGTCCAGGCGTCTCGGAGAGAACCAAAGCGATGTTGTTCGGACATGGAGGAGATACAGAGAGACAGGAACTGTCGATGATATGCTTCGATCAGGCCGCCCAAGGGCTCCTACTGCAGTGGATGACCGCTGCCTGTGGATTATGGCTCTGAGGAGCCCTGACAGCAATGCCACCATGTTCAATAATGCTTTTCGTTCAGCCACAGGACGCCGTGTTACGACTCAAACTGTGCGCAATGGGCTGCATGATGCGCAACTTCACTCCTGACGTCTATGGCCAGGTCCATCTTTGCAACCACGACACTACGCACAGCTGTAGAGATGGGCCCAACAACATGCCAAATGGACCGCTCAGGATTGGCATCACGGTCTCTTCACCGATGAGTATCCATATGCCTTCAACCAGAAAATCGCCGGAGACGTGTTTGGAGGCAACGGGGTCAGGCTGAACGCCTTAGACACACTGTTCAGCAAGTGCAGCAAGGTGGAGGTTCCCTGATGTTTTGGGATGGCATTATGTGGAGCCAACGTACGCCGCTGGTAGTCATGGGAGGCGCCGTAACTGCAGTACCATACGTGAATGCCATCCTCCGACCGATAGTGCAACCATATCGGCAGCATATTGGCGAGGCATTCGTCGTCATGAACGACAATTCGCGCACCCATCGTACACATCTTGTGAATGACTTCCTTCAGGATAACGACATCGCTCGGCTAGAGTGGCCAGCATGTTGTCCAGATATGAACCCTATCGAACATGTCTGGGATAGACTGAAAAGGGCTGTTTATGATCGACGTGACGTACCAACCACTCTGAGGGATCTACGCCGAATCGCCGCTGAGGCGTGGGACAATCTCGACCAACAGTGCCATGATGAACTTGTGGATAGTATGCCACGACGAATACAGTCATGCATCAAGGCAAGAAGACGTGCTACTGGGTATAGAGGTACCGGTGTTTACAGCAATCTTGACCACCACCTTTGAAGGTCTCGTTGTATGGTGGTACAACATGCAATGTGTGGTTTTCATGAGCAATAAAAAGGGTGGAAATGATGTTTATGTTGATCACTATTCCAATTTTCTGTTCAGGTTCCGGAACTCACTTTTTTTGTGTGTGTATAATCAGAATATAAGTCACTATAATCGTACTGTGGCTATCGACGTGTATAGACTCCTCAACATTTGTAAACAGTAATTATGAGTCAATTCACAGTGTGTAGATAGCCTCCCCTCGTTGCATTGTAAGCAAATTGCTAGTGTAACGTGAAGGAGAGCAGTTTCTAGTACCTGTTTTACTAAAGACGATATAATTTTTATTGCTATCTGGTAACAGGAAGTACTGATTAAATGTAGTGTGTCTGAGTGTTTCGTGATGTGTATTATCACAGTCTGTTACACTACTGTGTGAGGTGATTTTATTTCCAGTGACGAATCATGGATTTTATGCTGTTTAACGCCACCGATTTTTTATGCTGTAGTAAATATTTTATGTTAATATACGAAGTATTATTACACAAACTTTTGTAAACATGTACGCCTGTTAGCGGTATGTTGACAATTCCATCTGTAATGCTTTTCAAGTGTTCAGTGGTACGCAGAGTTCCAACGCTGCCCGATAGGGCTCAGGCAGCGCCGCGCGCCCGTCATCTCGCTCGCCGACAGTGGGCAGCCCACCAATGGCCCAATTACACGCGTTCTGCGCATGAGCCATCCAATTGCCCAACCCAGCCTTACTGCCCGGATGTCAGCTGTTTGGTCACCACTGCCCATCTGTGTCTGTGGGCACCCCCTGGCAATCTGTGGGCACGTGAGCTGGAAAACAACCTAACTGGTCTGTGGACCGAAAGCAGTTTCTTAGGAAAGAAATTTTTATCAGCAGTTCTTCGTGGTGAACGACTTTTTCAAGTTGCTGCTTTCATTTATTCATTCGTGTGGCCCATAGCCACGAGCAAGCCTTTTCTGCTGGCTCTATTTCGGAGACAGATGTGAATTGCAGTTGTGTAGTGGTCTAGGTGCGCACAAGTATGTTAGTGCTGTTGATTATGTGAGAGAAACGTGAAGTCCGGTAAAATCCCCCAAATATACCAAGACGGCCGCCGGGCTCACACTGTGGACAGGTTTACAATTTGACCACAACACAGACACAAAGTCTCATGGTTCAGCCGATACTCTTGAATCGAGCTCTGCAATACTAAAGTGTGTTTCAAGACTTGGCTGTGGAAGCGAGTAGCCAGCTATTGACAGGATTCCGCATAACGCAAATGTAAAGCATAGTATTGAAATAGAATCTGAGTCACAAAAATTCTGTGAAGAGAGTTGCAGAAGAAAAAGAATTACAAAATTACTTTCTTAATATTTAGCTTCATTTCAACGAGGGACCAATATGACAGATGAGATAGTTCTTAATGAAAAATTTTGATAGAGAACAAACAATGTATTTACCTTAATAATGTTCAAAAGTCAACGACACCCTCAACATCTTACTCTGAGGAAACGACGATTCCGAAGTCTAATTCTATCCTCGTTAGACTGACACACGCTTCGTCAGGGTACGATGTCAGGACGATCACTAAATGCCATACTACAATATACAGGGTGATTCAGTAGTCCCAAGATAGCGGTCATGCCTGCGTGAGGCGTGCCTGCTCGTGTTAATGTGTGTGTTTTCCATTCTTTTCTCAAAAAGGCTTTGGCCGAATGTTCACGCTGTTACAGTCTTTTCGTTGTGTCTGTCTGCAACTCAACGTGTCATCTATGCGGTGAGCAATCTACCTCTTTCATTATAGTGTTGATTATGTATTGTTTGCTCAACGATGTTGTAAATTACAGAACGTGTTCAAAATGGCAACCATCACTTTCAAAACAGATATAGTATCTTCGTAAAAAGATTTCTTATCGTTTCTGACATTCCAGAACATTCACTAGCTCTGGATTATTTCCAAGACCATAAATTCCTATACCAAAGTTACCGTATTTCGACTCCGTTACTAGCTGCTTCAATCTGTGCGCAACTTTTTGAACCATCCAAAGTAAGTTTAGTATCGTGGGAGATACTTCTGTAAACTAACACTGTAGTGCATTACGCAATACGAAACGAAGTTACGGGTGGGAAATTATTTAAAAAAATTTAATTTAGTTCTTTTTATTGGAAACTCCAGCAAAGTGGAAACTCATTCGTCAGTCACGCTCACATTTTCTAGCAGGCAGTTTAAAGGGTAGAAGCACTACGTTGAAACCACCTCGAGAAAACTGGACTGCAACCAGTGAGATCTATATCTACATCTATATCTACGTGGATACCCTGCAAATCATGCATGAGTGCCTCGCAGAGGGTTCATCGAACCACCTTCACAATAATTCTCTATTATTCCAATCTTGAACAAAGCGAAAATAATTAACACTTTTTTTCGTGAGAGCTCTGATTTCCCTTATTTTATTATGATGATCGTTTCTCCTTATGTAGGTCGGCGTCAGCAAAATATTTTTACAGTTGAAGGAGAAAGATGATGATTGAAATTTCGTGAAAAGATTCAGCCGCAACGAAGAACGCTTTTGTTTTAATGATGTCCACCCCAAATCCTGTATCATGTCCCCGACACTCTCTCCTCTATTTGGTGATATTACAAAACGTGCTGCTCTTCGCTGAACTTTCTCGATGTTCTTCGTTAATCCTGTCTGGTAAGGATTCCAGGCCGCGCAGCAGTACTCTAAAAGAGGACGGACAAGCGTAGTGCAGGCAGTCTCTTTAGTAGATCTGTTACATTTTCTAAATGTTCTGCCAATAAAATGTAGTCTTTGGTTTGCTTTCCCCACAAAATTTTTTGTGTGTTCTTTTCAGTTTCAATTGTTATTAATTTTCGTTCCTAGGTATTTAGTTGAATTTACTGCCTTTAGGTTCGACTGATTTGTCGTGTAACCGGCGGATTCCTTTTAGCACTTATGTGGATGACCTCACACTTTTCATTATTTAGGGTCTATTGCCAACTGTAACAGCATTCAGATATCTTTTCTAAATCGTTTTGCAATTTGTTTTAATCTTCTGATGAGTTTACTAGACGATAAACGACAGTATCATTTGCAAACAATATAAGATAGCTGCTCAGATTGTCTCATTTGCAAACAATCTAAGATAGCTGCTCAGATTGTCTCCTAAATCGTTTATATAGGTAAGGAATAGCAGGGAGTCTATACCACTACCTTGGGGAACGCCACAATAACTTTTGTTTCACTCGATCACTTACCGTCAGTTACTACGGACTGCGAAATTTCTGACAAGAAATAACGAATCCGTAAGCACACAACTTCGCTACAAGCCTCTTGTGTTGTACACTGTCAAAAGCCTTTTGGAAATCTAGAAATACGGAATCTACTTGAAATCCCTTGTCAAAAGCATTCAACACTTCGTGTGTGCAAAGAGCTAGTTGTGTTTAACAAGAACGATCTTGAAACTTCCTGGCAGATTAAAACTGTGTGCCCGACCGAGACTCGAACTCGGGACCTTTGCCTTTCGCGGGCAAGTGCTCTACCAACTGAGCTACCGAAGCACGACTCACGCCCGGTACTCACAGCTTTACTTCTGCCAGTACCTCGTCTCCTACCTTCCAAACTTTACAGAAGCTCTCCTGCGAACCTTGCAGAACTAGCACTCCTGAAAGAAAGGATATTGCGGAGACATGGCTTAGCCACAGCTTGGGGGATGTTTCCAGAATGAGATTTTCACTCTGCAGCGGAGTGTGCGCTGATATGAAACTTCCTGGCAGATTAAAACTGTGTGCCCGACCGAGACTCGAACTCGGGACCTTTGCCTTTCGCGGGCAAGTGCTCTACCAACTGAGCTACCGAAGCACGACTCACGCCCGGTACTCACAGCTTTACTTCTGCTAGTACCACGTCTCCTACCTTCCAAACTTTACAGAAGCTCTCCTGCGAACCTTGCAGAACTAGCACTCCTGAAAGAAAGGATATTGCGGAGACATGGCTTAGCCACAGCCTGGGGGATGTTTCCAGAATGAGATTTTCACTCTGCAGCGGAGTGTGCGCTGATATGAAACTTCCTGGCAGATTAAAACTGTGTGCCCGACCGAGACTCGAACTCGGGACCTTTGCCTTTCGCGGGCAAGTGCTCTACCAACTGAGCTACCGAAGCACGACTCACGCCCGGTACTCACAGCTTTACTTCTGCCAGTACCTCGTCTCCTACCTTCCAAACTTTACAGAAGCTCTCCTGCGAACCTTGCAGAACTAGCACTCCTGAAAGAAAGGATATTGCGGAGACATGGCTTAGCCACAGCCTGGGGGGTGTTTCCAGAATGAGATTTTCACTCTGCAGCGGAGTCTCGGTCGGGCACACAGTTTTAATCTGCCAGGAAGTTTCATATCAGCGCACACGAGTCTCGGTCGGGCACACAGTTTTAATCTGCCAGGAAGTTTCATATCAGCGCACACTCCGCTGCAGAGTGAAAATCTCATTCAAGAACGATCTTTTCTAAATGCGTCTTGGATGTGTGTCAATAGACGGTTCTCTTCGAGGTAATTCATAATGGTTGAACGCTATATAAATTCCAGAATCCTGCTGTATATCGGTGTTATGTAATTTAGTAGATTACTCCTACTACCTTTCTCGAATAGTCGTGTGACCTGCGCAACTTTCCAGTCTTCGGGAACAGATATTTCGTCGAGCGACCGGTTGTGTGTTCAAATGTGTGTGAATTCCTCAGGGACCAAAGGGACCAAACTGCTGCGCGCGGCGACCCGTTGCATACGATTGTTAAGTATGGAGCTATCGCATCATCTACTATGAAAGGAATCTAAATGACATCCGGTCTGGACCAGAAGGCTTGCTTTTAAGTGATTTAAGTTACTTCACTACTCCGGGGATATCTAGTTGCTCATGTTGGCAGCTGTTCTTGACTCGAATTCTAGAAAATTTGCTTCGTCTTCTTTGCTGAAGGAATTTCAAAACGCTGTGTTTAGTAACTCTGCTTTTGCAGCACTGTCGTCGATAATACTTCCATTGCTACAGCGCAGAGAAGGTATACACGGTTTCTCGCCGCTAGGATACTTTACATACGATTAAAATCTCTTTGGATTTTCTGCCTGGTTTCGAGAGAAAGTTTCGTTGTAGAAACTATTATAAGTATCTCGCTTTGATGTCCGCGCTAAATTTCGAGCTTCTGTAAAAGATCGCCAATCTTCGAGATTCTGCGTTCGTTTGAATTTGGCACGCTTTTTTCGTTGTTTCTGTAACAGTGCTCTGAACCGTTTTGTGTACCAAAGGGGTTCGGCTCCGTCGTTTGTTAACTTATTTGGTATACATCTCTCAATTGCTGCCGATATTGTTTCTTTGAATTCACGTCACATCTGGACTACGCTTATATTGCTAATCTCGAAGGAGTGGAAATTGTCTCTCAAGAAGGCGTAAAGTGAATTTTTATCTGGTTTTTTAAATAGCTGTATTTTTCGTTTGTTTTTGGAGGATTCGGGGCTTACAATATTCAGTCTCGCTACGACAACCCCGTGTTCACTAATCCCTTTACCAGTTTTGATGTTCGTTATTAGCTCAGGATTATTTGTTGCTAAAAGGTCAAGTGTATTTTCACAACTATTTACTATTTGCGTGGGCTCGTGAATTAACTGCTTGAAATAATTTTCAGAGAATGCGTTCAGCACAGTTTCGGATTATGTTTTATGTGTACCTTCGGATTTAAACATGTATTTTCGCCAACATATCGAGGATAGATTAAAGTCAGCACCAACTATAATTGCATGAGCCAGGTACGTGTTTGAAATCAAACTAAAGTTTTCTTTGAACCTTTCAGCAATTGTATCATCTGAGTTGGGAGGTCAGTAAAAGGATACCGTTATTTTCCGATTGCCAAGAATGACCACTGTCAATACTAACTCACAGGAACCATCCACTTCAATTTCTCTACACGATAAACTACTTCTAACAGCAACAACACTCCACCAAGTTTGTTCAGCCTGTCCTTTCGAAACACTGTTAGGCTCTTCGCAACAACTTCGGCTGAACTTATCTCCGGCTTTAGCCAGCTTCCAGTGCCTGTAACGATTTGATCCCCCCCATGAACCATGGACCTTGCCGTTGGTGGGGAGGCTTGCGTGCCTCAGCGATACAGATGGCCGTACCGTAGGTGCAACCACAACGGAGGGGTATCTGTTGAGAGGCCAGACAAACGTGTGGTTCCTGAAGAGGGGCAGCAGCCTTTTCAGTAGTTGCAGGGGCAACAGTCTGCATGATTGACTGATCTGGCCTTGTAACACTAACCAAAACGGCCTTGCTGTGCTGGTACTGCGAACGGCTGAAAGCAAGGGGAAACTACAGCCGTAATTTTTCCCGAGTGCATGCAGCTTTACTGTATGGTTAAATGATGATGGCGTCCTCTTGGGTAAAATATTCCGGAGGTAAAATAGTCCCCCATTCGGATCTCCGGGCGGCGACTACTCAAGAGGATGTCGTTATCAGGAGAAAGAAAACTGGCATTCTACGGATCGGAGCGTGGAATGTCAGATCCCTTAATCGGGCAGGTAGGTTAGAAAATTTAAAAAGGGAAATGGATAGGTTAAAGTTAGATATAGTGGGAATTAGTGAAGTCCGGTGGCAGGAGGAACAAGACTTTTGGTCAGGCGAATACAGGGTTATAAATACAAAATCAAAACGGGGGAATGCAGGAGAAGGTTTAATAATGAATAAAAAAAATAGGAGTGCGGGTAAGCTACTACAAACAGCATAGTGAACGCATTATTGTGGCCAAGATAGACACGAAGCCCATGCCTACCACAGTAGTACAAGTTTATATGCCAACTAGCTCTGCAGATGACGAAGAAACTGAAGAAATGTATGATGAAATAAAAGAAATTATTCAGGTAGTGAAGGGAGACGAAAATTTAATAGTCATGGGTGACTGGAATTCGGTAGTAGGAAAAGGAAGAGAAGGAAACGTAGTACGTGAATATGGATTGGGGGGAAGAAATGAAAGAGGAAGCCGTCTGGTAGAATTTTGCACAGAGCACAACTTAATCATAGCTAACACCTGGTTCAAGAATCATAAAAGAAGGTTGTATACATGGAAGAAGCCTGGAGATACTGACAGGTTTCAGATAGATTATATAATGGTAAGACAGAGATTTAGGAACCAGGTTTTAAATTTTAAGACGTTTCCAGGGGCAGTTGTGGACTCTGACCACAATCTATTGGTTATGAATTGTAGATTAAAACTGAAGAAACTGCAAAAAGGTGGGAATTTAAGGAGATGGGACCTGGATAAACTGAAAGAGCCAGAGGCTGTACAGAGTTTCAAGGAGAGCATAAGGGAACAATTGACAGGAATGGGGGAAAGAAATACAGTAGAAGAAGAATGGGTAGCTTTGAGGGATGAAGTAGTGAAGGCAGGAGACGATCAAGTAGGTAAAAAGACGAGGGCTAGTAGAAATCCTTGGGTAACAGAAGAAATATCGAACTTAATTGATCAGAGGAGAAAATATAAAAATGCGGTAAATAAATCAGGCAAAAAGGAATACAAACGTCTCAAAAATGAGATCGACAGGAAGTGCAAAATGGCTAAGCAGGGATGGCTAGAGGACAAATGTAAGGATGTAGAGGCTTGTCTCACCATGGGTAAGCTAGATACTGCCTACAGGAAAATTAAAGAGACCTTTGGAGAAAAGAGAACCACTTGTATGAATATCAAGAGCTCAGATGGAAACCCAGTTCTAAGCAGAGAAGGGAAAGCAGAAAGGTGGAAGGAGTATATAGAGGGTCTATACAAGGGCGATGTATTTGAGGACAATATTATGGAAATGGAAGACGATGTAGATGAAGATGAAATGGGAGATATGATACTGCGTGATGAGTTTGACAGAGCACTGAGAGACCTGAGTCGAAACAAGGCCCCGAGAGTAGACAACATTCCATTAGAACTACTGATAGCCTTGGGAGAGCCAGTCCTGACAAAACTCTACCATCTGGTGAGCAAGATATATGAGACAGGCGAAATACCCTCAGACTTCAAGAAGAATATAATAATTCCAATCCCAAAGAAACCAGGTGTTGACAGATGTGAAAATTACCGAACTATCAGTTTAATATGTCACGGCTGCAAAATACTAACACGAATTCTTTACAGACGACTGGAAAAACTAGTAGAAGCCGACCTCGGAGAAGATCAGTTTGGATTCCGTAGAAATATAGGAACACGTGCGGCAATATTGACCCTACAACTTATCTTAGAAGCTAGATTAAGGAAAGGTAATCCTACGTTTCTAGCATTTGTAGACTTAGAGAAAGCTTTTGACAATGTTGACTGGAATACTCTCTTTCAAATTCTGAAGGTGGCAGGGGTAAAATACAGGGAGCGAAAGGCTATTTACAACTTGTACAGAAACCAGATGGCAGTTATAACAGTCGAGGGACATGAAAGGGAAGCAGTGATTGGGAAGGGAGTGAGACAGGGTTGTAGCCTCTCCCCGATGTTATTCAATCTGTATATTGAGCACGCAGTAAAGGAAACAAAAGAAAAAGTCGTAGTAGGTATTAAAATCCATGGAGAAGAAATAAAAACTTTGAGGTTCGCCGATGACATTGTAATTCTGTCAGAGACAGCAAAGGACTTGGAAGAGCAGTTGAACGGAATGGATAGTGTCTTGAAAGGAGGATATAAGATGAACATCAACAAAAGTAAAACGAGGATAATGGAATGTAGTCGAATTAAGTCTGGTGATGCTGAGGGAATTAGATTAGGAAATGAGACACTTAAAGTAGTAAAGGAGTTTTGCTATTTGGGGAGCAAAATAACTGATGATGGTCGAAGTAGAGAGGATATAAAGTGTAGACTGGCAATGGGAAGGAAAGCGTTTCTGAAGAAGAGAAATTTGTTAACATCGAGCATAGATTTAAATATCAGGAAGTCGTTTCTGAAAGTATTTGTATGGACTGTAGCCATGTATGGAAGTGAAACATGGACGATAAATAGTTTGTACAAGAAGAGA